>NW_026526666.1:42268088-44668088 GCF_024362965.1 Panthera pardus | reverse complement strand
CTAGAGTAATTAATGGTGCCTTTTTACTGAACAGATTAAACTTTAATTATGTCCTTCCATTATACATAGCCTTATGACCCAAAGTATTTGTTAAAACATATGGTGTGGAAGTCCTCTACATAACTAAATGCCACAATTATAGAGTATTCTAGACAAAGGAGATGTTCTCTGTTAGGTTCCTGTATTTTATTCATTTTGTAAACTTGCTGACAATACCTAATTTATTCGGTGCATGAAAATGGCTTTGCTCAATTAAATGTTACCTTGAATAATGTTCCTATTTTAGAGATCTAAAGAGATATGATTGGAATGGACTCATTTCCATTTAAATGTTTTCAACATAAACTACTGTTGAGTCCTTTACATCTTAAGAATGGTGCTGAAGTAAAAGCAAACAATATGATTCAAAAAGAGAAAAGGCAGATGCCTACTATAATACATTACCATTTATTCAACTTCTCCCTTGAAATATCAGAAAAGTAAAAATGAAAAACGGTAACCGGCAAATGGAAAACACTGTGTAAAAATGGAGAGGTTTTCTAGGCTGGATCTTCTCCATTTGCCCCTCTTCTGCCTTCTCTGCCCTGCTCTGCCCTCTGGGAGTCATTTCTTTACTGACTGCACCAACTAATCTCAGGATTCCAGTTGGATTTGGCCGATGATAGGCACTGGCAGGGGATCAGAAGACAAGAGGCAAGAGGTTGGGGTCTTAATTCTCCTGGACCCTTCCCACCAAAGGTTGTGTGTGATGGGTCAGCTGAGTCCACAGCTCCTGTCAGGCAGTCCTCTCCTAGCTGACAAGTCCTGCCTGCTGGTGCTGATACCCAATCATTCCATCTCCCTCTCTGGTCTAGGTGCGTGGTTTCCCATCGTGTTGACCCCAGCACGTTTAACATCCCCAGTTGGTTTTCCTTAACCCTGGCGGCATCTTTGTAAATAGTTTCTTCATTAAACTCTTCCTAATTACCCTATTTGTGTGAGCCATCTGTTTCCTGCTGAGACCCTGACTGATGCATTTTCTAATCAAGAATGTACTATAAAGAATATAAAAAGTGCGGGTATGGAGCATCAGAAATGCTTTTTGTGCCACTGACAGAACACTTTAAGTTTAGTATAAAGATCAGCAACCTTTCAAGAAGGAAAAACAAGGTTTTTGGCTCCATTGTTCTATTACAACAAAAAGTAGGAACTTGTTAAGAATAATACATGTATATTTGGGCAAGAGAATTAGAAGGATGGTGTATAAATGCACTGACTCAAGAACAGTGAACAACAAATATTCAACTCTGGAAAAGTGTTGTGTAAATACATAAAAAATGATGAGACAGCTCCTACCACCACAATTTGGTCTGAGTGCCATCTTTACAAGTATGTCATATGTCACTAAATGTCTGATTTTGTTAAGTCAACATTCACTGGATTCCAACTATAGGCACTATGAGGAAAATAAAAAGTAATTTTTAACATCTAATGCAACACAAGACAATTAGTGCCAAATAAACCACACAAATACTGCCAAAGAGACAATAGCAACAATAACAGAATATCTAAGAACTAACAGGACTTAGAACTAAATGTTGTTTGGAATAAACCAATGAGACTAGGACAAATTCAAGTTTTCACAGAAGCATTTTATCCAAATGGATGATCAAGGGAAGAAAATGGATGAGCAGAGAAGAAGAATGATAACTTTGAACATCGAAGTAAGGAAAGCTACTTGTTGAGACAGACATGGGAAGGGTATCAAAAATAATATTGTTCAGTATCTGTTTTTCTTTCTTCACTAGTAATAGAATTTTTATCAGGGAACGTGGCTCTCATAAATAAAAACTATATTTCCCAGCATCTCTTGCAACTCTGTACAGCTGTATGCCTAAGATTTGGCCAACTAGATGTGAGCAGAAGTGATACATGAAACCACTATATCGAAGAGATGTGCTGTCACTTTCCCTTTACCCCCTTCCCTCAGATTGAAATATTCACATGGTGATATGCCGTCCTGGCTTATGTATATGAAGACAACACACTAAGTTTGGCAGATCAATGACACAATAGGAGTCTGAGCTTTTGATGAGCTCACACAGTAGCACTGGGCACAACAGCTGAAACTCACATAAGTGTGTTACAGTAGGGAAGGCACCGTTATATTTAAGTCATTGTTATCTTGGGTCTCTGCACACAAACCTCTTTCATGACCTATATGGAATCCTTAGTGGATTGACTAAGGCAACATTTGATTTAAAGAAATAGAACACAAGATTCTATGAGCCAAAAGGCAAAATGTCTTAAAACCCACAAAGATATATCAAACTAGAGGTTTCTGAACAAGGAAATCAGATCATCCAAAAGAATTCTTTAACACTCTGTAAAACAAATATGCCTAAGACTCTCTCTTGTCAAATAATTCAACTGAACACAAACACATTGAAAATCTAATATAGGAATTCAAGAAAGCAGGTTACTATAAACTAGAACATGATCTATTCGCTTCTGTGCTCTAAATTTTATTTCCCCCATTTGCATACAGATATCATTCAGTTAGATGAATATGGCAGTCAAATGTTTAACTGATTACATTTATCTCTAAAAACAAATCTGCATCATTCAACTAACAGCTGTGAGCTACAAACTGTTGTAGTTCACATCAGAAGCCACCTTAAATTTTGCTATATTTGAAACTGTTTGTAATATATTTTCTTGGAATAAATACGGCACTGTAGCTTAACATTTTCAAAACTGTACCAGAATGTGAATTGAAACTGACTACCTGGTGGTTACTCAGCTTAGCTGAGCATTTTTAATTCTTAGTAGAAGATCTCCAGGGGTGAATTTCCCAAGCTTGTACAGAATTAGTTGAATGGGTTTCCACAGTTTTAATGGGAATGGTGTAGCTAAAAGCCTATATGCTACTCTGAAAGTTTAGGTTCAATTAGTGACCAAGTGCAATAACTATTCACTGGATGGTTTCTTTCTTTATTCAAGAAAGTTAAAAGAAAAATCAATGGCAATATCCCAAAAGGATTATTTTCTCCATCTCAATGGCACACGGAGGTCAGGAGTCAAATTTAAAGGATATGTATCCAAGTTGGGAGAATTAAAAGGAAGATTTGAATTTCTGTAAAATGGGAACTACAATTCAGAGATCACAATAGGTATCCCCTATGGTGCTTTTGCACCATAGGGGGTGACCAAGTGAAGAATGGTGGCTTACCAGATAGAAAGGCTTCTGAAGTGCTGGTGTCAGTGTTTCCTGTAATTTTTAAATTACTTTCTCACTCCTGCCACATTAAGATCTCCTGGATGTATCATAAACTACTTATTGAGGGTGTTCAGCTGGAAAATTGAAAAGAAAGCCTTTCAAGGGTTTTTCCTCTCTGAAACAGGTGGGAAGATGGAAAACAGCACTTGATTGTTTCTTTTGTTTCAACCAGGTTAAGCTTTTGAGAGCCTAGTGAATTTGCCATCCAAAACCAAAAAGAATTATTTGTGTACGTATACATTTAAATGAAGCTTGGAAATATGGTATCAACAAAGGGAAAACGGTTGCTTTTCATAACTTGAGCTGTTCATCGGGAGATGTCAAAACATATTTACCTTTGAAAAATGTCAAAGCTTAACACTATATGCGATGAACCTACTTCAACAATCTGGGAAAGCTTTGCAATTTCTCTACAAATATTGTGCAATCCAAAAAAATGTTCATGCTAACAAGAAAATATATTAGGCCACATAAAATAAGAATAAAGATGTGATCAAGCAATTCATTTACAACTTAAACCATCAACCTCCAGCAAATATTTTGCAAATCTTTTCCTGTATCTATATTGTTTCAAGCTACCTTACCTTCTTTCAAACAAATATCATCTCTATATTATAAGTGAATCAAACTGGAATGAAATGTCGGCATGAAATTTCTTTAAACAGAATCTCTGTATATTTAAGTATTTTTGTTAGGGTATGTGTACACGCTTTTGATAAAAGAAACACAAATATAAGTATATAGCCCACCATGCTATACAGTATGACTGAGTTTGTGTGCATAAATAAGTTTTACAGATAAGGTGAGAGTGGAGGGAGCAGCAAGACAAAACCCAGAGGTCAGAAAACACAGAACATATGTGGAACGACTCATGATTCCACAATCTTGCTGTATTGTAGGGTGCTAAAGGGTAATCATGAGGGGAAATATTGAGTTGGCTAAATTGAGGTCATAGGGCTTAGAGTTTTAAATGTCAGGTGGAAGGATCCAGGTTTTTCTAAACATGTCACAGAGCCAGTAAAGTCATTTCGGTATGTAAGTAACATAAATAATCTTCACTTCAAGAAAACTAATCTATGGGGCACCTTGCTGGCTCAGTCAGTTAAGTGTCCGACTTTGGCTCAGGTCATGATCGCACGGTTCATGAGTTTGAGCCCTGCATCTGGCTCTGTGCTGGCAGTGCTGAGCCTGCTTGGGATTTTCTCTCCCTCTCTCTCTCTCTCTCTCTCTCTCTCTCTTTCTCACTCTCTGCCCCTCCTCCACTTGTACTCTCTCAAAATAATTTGAAAGGGGTGATACTGATTGTAACTGGGACATTCAGTAAAGACAGTTGAACAGATACAAAACCACATTGTCATTTAGTAGGATTCACAGAATTATACAGACAAATAGAATTCTTTCTGAGAGTCATTGGAAATTATAAATTAGTTGGGATGGCACATGACAGAGTGTTTAATAAGACTCACCAGTGTTATTGGACTGGAATGTCCTTCATCAACCAGAACACTATGGCCACGGTTAGTCTTTGGGCCAACTGGGGGGTGAGGAGATAGGATTGGCATGTTATTTTCTATAAACCATCTTGTGGATTCTCCCTAGGATAAGAAAGTGATTTGATAAGTTGATGCATCATTAGTAATCTAGGTTAGGTTATTGCCTGACAGGTAAGAGATACTTTATTATTAAAGAAGTCCTTTCTCATTACTTTCGAAAGTGTTCCTTCTGGGGTGCCCGGAACGGAAGTGTTCCTTCTGGGGTGGCTCAGACGGTTAAGCATCCCACTTTGGCTCAGGTCATGATCTCGTGGTTCATGAGTTTGAGCCCCACATCAGCTCTGTGCTGACAGCTCAGAGTCTGGAGCCTGTTTCAGATTCTGTCTCTCTCTCTCTCTCTCTCTCTGCCCTCCCTCGCTCATGCTCTGTCTCTCTCTCTCTGTCTCTCTCTCACACAAGAATAAATAAAATATTTTAAAAAATTTAATTCAAAATAAATAAACATTAAAAAAAGTGTTCCTTCTGAAGTCTATCATGACAGTCAGAAAAAGTTTCACAGCTGTACTGGGGCTTTGGGTGTGTTAGTAAGAGTCAGGAATTTCAGTCTCCTATGTTGGAAGAAACAGCTGTACTCAAAGAAATAGCAATGGATACAGTGCATCCTGAGTTTTAGCAACAATAATATTTATTTATCTGCTTTAAGCAGATCATTACAAGAAGCACAATGCTCTTCACAGCTCTGATTAGTAAAGACTACCAGCAAGTATTACTTTTCTATCTTAAAAAATAATTAAATCATGCCCCAAGCAAGAGGGTTGCATATTACATACAAGGAGCCTAAATCATAGGTCTTTCACCAAGTACAGCTATAAAGTGAAAACCGTTATAAATAAAAATCATATAGGGAGGAAGTGGAGTGTCCATCAGGAATTTCTGCCACTGTTGTAATACACCCGTGTGCTTAGTCAGTGTGTCTGGCAACCTGGGTGAGGGTGAACCACACACTGCTTCAAGCAGTGTTCGTCACTATTTCCAGTGACCATTCTTCTCCATGAGTATTTAATCAGTAAATCAGAGAATCTAAAACTCAGTCCTTGATGCAGGACAATATTGGCAAAGTTGATCTCTACATACCAACTTTTCTGATCTTGAAAAACTCCCCTATCTGCTGTTATTTAACAACACTTTCCTAACAAGATTTTCTTTTGACCATGATAAAATAGATTTGAGTCTATCAGGTAAGAGGGAAATATGACTGTCTTCTATGGCAAGTTGTTCTACAGAAGCTTTACAAATAGTTCTCAGTCTGTGAAATGTGTCTTAGGTCCCACATTTGTAATACGACACGGAAAATAAAGAATAACATGTGAGTTTGAGTGGCTCAAGAATAAAACTGCTAACCTAAACTGAAGCCTTTCAAACATGCTTAATTGAATCTCTTATCCTCCCAATTCAAATTTATGTTTTATAAGTTCACTTCAAAGAAGAGATGTCAAATACAAAAATGGAAAAACAAGGAATTTTTAAATGCCTTGTACAGAATGTCTAAATCTTATGCTTTTGTTTGCCAAATAGATCTTTCCTGCCATCTATTTCCAAGGGTCATGCTTGCATGAAAATGTGCCATTGTATAATTTTTAGAATGCCATTTCCCACCACTTTGGGAACATCACCATCTATTTTCAGCTTTTTAAGACAAAAAACAAAAATCCTTTGGCGTCTATCACATATCAATCAAGAAAAGATAAAAGCAAAATTTCAAACTTGAAAAGAAAGTTTTCATGTTTCCTTTGAAAGGTTTGTACCTTGTAAAATTTATTTTGCACAAGGAGCTCCTATTTTGCCAAGATCTTCTGAAATAATGGTGGCCAAGACATAGTCTTGGTGAAACTATCACCTGACTTCAGCTGAGTTACCCAAAGGTAAAGTGCCTTGAAAAACTTCAATAACAGCACCACTGACTTTTAAAATCATAAAATAATTTAGTAAAAGAGAATTGTGTAGCTCCTTACCTTAAATCTCTGAATTCGCTCCTTCCTAGCCAAGCTCTCCAGTTTTTTCTTTATTTCAAGCTGATGATAACGCTAAGTACACAGGAAAGAATGGAGGAAAGGATCCTATCAATTATAGCAAAGAGTTTTTTAGAGGAGAATAATCCCCCCAGCTAGCTGTATTCCAATTCCCCACCTTGTCATTGAGATGGAGAAGAATCACCTGCATACGTGTGCAAGTGGGAATATAAATTGATACAACTCTTTGGAAAACCAATCCCTAACATAAAGTGGTGAAAAGGGTCCCAATCCTTTAACCAATACATTCCACTTCAAAACCTAGGAGAAAATCAGAATTAAAAGACAACATATCTGTGTGGTACACAAAGATGCTATCTGAAAGGATTTTTCTCTTCCAAGCAAAAATTCAGAAGCAATATAAACCGTATAGAGAAGGGTTAACTTTTGGCCACATCTGTATAATGAAATAGAATATAATCGTTAGAATAAGATTCATAAAGAGTTTCTTTAAAAAGAAAGATTGAAAATGCACGTAATGCAGGAGCAAAGTAAAATACAGAATTGCACAGAACTATGATTTAATTGATCACACTTATACTGTGCGGCTGTCCCTGTGCCAGGAAGTCACATCCTGGGCAACATCTCTTCTGGAACAATGCTAATTGCTAGGCAGTCTCACTCCACAAGTGCAGAAGCTGAGGCAGAGGACCATGAATTTGTCCCAGGTCACATATCTAGTCAGTGGTGGAAATGTAATTTGAAGTTCAATCTATTGGACACTAATTTCCTGTTTGTTTGGTTTTTACTTATTTACTTATTTTTCATAAAATGTGTCCCTGTCACAACATAGCATATTTTTATCAATGTATATGTATAAATAGAGACTAAAAGGGAATGTGAGTATGTTAACAGCAGTTCTTTCTGAGACAAAGATTTTATGTGGTTATTTTCCTTTTTATGCTTTCTTGCATTTTCCTAACTTTCTGTAATATATTAATTATATAATTTAGAAATAAACCCCATATGAAAATAATCTGCTCACAATTTTGTTGGAAATCATTCAGACACATTTGAGAGCGTTTTAAAGAGTGGGTTTTTCCTGTTTTTGATCTCTTCGTGCTTCCTTTTGGACCCTGCAGGCTCCATCCTTCCCTACCCAAGTATTATCAACCTCTTCAGATACTTCCCTTTCTTCTCTCCCTCTTCCTTGCTCTCTCACCCACTGATCACCATTTTGTGAGATTCGCTACCAATCATTTTCCATCTTTTATTTATTTCCAAGTCTCTGCAGCCCTCTCTCCTACTGCCCCTCCTCTTCACCAAGGCCACCAATGTCTTTGCCTCTGGGTCAGACCAAGGTCCTTTTCCCCCCAGTACTTTCCTGTTTAAGCATTGCACATTAAGCTTGTGAGAGCCTGCTGGCTTCCAGGACACCTTTCCATAGGGCCCAGGTTTCCACCACGCGAGGGCTCTCTCCTACTCCCTGTGGTAGGTAGTTCCTGGGCCCCAGCAGTGCACTGCCACCCGCCAGGTTAGCGCCCCCAGAATTGCTCTGGCTCCTTCTTCCCCACTCCATCCTCATTCAGTGTCAGTCTCTCTCCCCCTTCACATCTCTAGGGACAGCTAGCTGCCTTTCCCCAGCGTGTCATGACTGCTGTGAGTCCTTACCCTTGGGCAACAGCTTCCTAACTGACCTCCCATTTCCACATCTTTCTAATGATGCTCTGCTCACTCATTTTACGCCGTTGCTGAAAAACGTCTCATCGCCTCATCACCTATGCTCCAAACCTAGTTAGGAATTGAAGGCCTTCCAGAAACCAGGCCCCAGCTTACAGAAGAGTGCCTCTTCCTGCTGCTCCTTCAACCAACCTGCCTTGCAGTCTGGCCTCAGTGAGCTTTCCTGCCCATCCACAATGGCCTTTCCCCTCTAACGTCGCGCCAGCTGTCCTCACTCTCTCGAATGTTTTTCTCATGCTTTCATGTGCAGCTTCACTCAGCCTTCAAGGTCCAGTTCAAATAGCAGGACCTCCGTTCTGCTTCCTCTGACTTTCATAGAGATAAGTCATCATTCTCTACTTCCTGGAACTCGGTCTGTTTTTCCTCTCTTCTAACACTTGATCACTTTCTACAGTAGGTTTTTGTTTTTGTTTTTGTTTTTTTTGCTTTTTTGTTTTTATATATCACAGCTATATCACATAGCTTCAAACTGGTACGTGGTAAGCCTACAATTAATGATTAATGTTTGTGGTATGAACAAATACATGAATATTAATGTAACAACATTAGTAAATAGCATCAGCATAAAATAAATGTGAGATAAATGTAACAATTTAGAGACAGCTATTCTATTTGTTAATTATATTAATATATTACATATCATAGTTATATATATTACATCATATGAAATTATATATTCTATATTAACACTTATCTAAGACATTTATTCCAAATTTTAAGAATATACAAAGACTCTTAAATGATAGCATATTCTAGTTATGATATGTAAGTTACATGAAAGTTTGGAAAACCAAAACTTCAAGGATTAAAGCTAATACAAAATTTAGTGCCTATTGGGTAAATTTGAAACTAAGTATAGATTAATCTACTGTACTATTTTTTTTTAACATTAGTCGCAGAATTCCAACTAATACTTTTATAAGCAAGTGAATTTGAATGATTCCATATAACTCATGCACATGTCATAAAGCACAAAATGAATTCCTAAATTAACAGATCATATACATCTTATCTGAATGCAACACTTGTTCGGTATAATGGTAGCATAATAATAAATATTTTCAGTGCCACTACACTTAGTATTGGTTTACTGGTGATTCTACAGTTGTTCATAAATGTTTACTGCACTCACAGGTCAATGATTTTACCAGCCAAGTTTTCTGATTTACTGCTGTATGGTCAAGCCAAGAAGTGACATGCTTTTTCACAGAGATTAAAATGGTGTTGATGCTTGAAACTATAAGTTCCATGGAGCAAGGCTAAAATAATTTATCAAGTTAGCTATATATCCTACTAAAAATGCCATGTCAGGTTTGAAAAAAAAAGTTGTTGATGCTCGGTTTATGAATCTATGCTGACCAATGTGGCCTAAAGTGGGAGGGACAGCAGATGTTTCAATGCCTCTTCCCTGAAATTTAGCATACGGCCCAGCTTCAGAGCCTTAAAAGAATAACAAATCTGAAATAATTCATGGCAGTGGAATTACTGATATTTAAACAGATGTCACTTTTTTTTTTTTAGCAAATGGAAATTGGGGTACAGATGGTGAGGGCTGGTATGTTTAAGAGTAGCCATTATGGATTAAAAATCTACATTTGTTAAATTAAATATCACAAAATATATAATGATGTCCATATTTTTCTGTAACTGAAATCGAGAAAAGCTTACTTCAGTCTCTTGGCTCCTTGCTACCCAGAGATTATAGAGTATTTCTCAGGGCACCTTGTTCCAATACTTTTTAATGAAATACAGGAGGAATTCCTCTGCTTCTAGTACAGAAGTAGTATTAATTATCATATTAGAAACTATCTACTATAAAGAAAATATGAATACTTTACCTCCATATCAAGAACCTTATGGAAAATAGCCTGAGCTAGGCACTCCCGGATATATTTTTGGTGATCCCTCTTCATGATATTTAGTTTGTATTCTTTTTCGGAAAGTATTCTCCCACTTCTTGTGATCTGTCATGAATAAATAAAACATACATGGAAATACAAAGCAAAAAATGTATTGTTTGTTACCAAAAATGGAGAGATGGCGTGACAAAGAGACAGAGAGAGGGGCAGCATCTTCTAAGCCTAAAAGGGCATACTACTATGGCTGGTAAACTCACTCTTCATGAATATTTCATAAGGGAAAAAAATCGGTCTCATATACCAGCATTGGCAAAACACACACAGGTGGTGCACTTGACGTTTAAAACAAGGTTTTCATTAGAGTCACAATTTCTCCTTGATGGAACCCAGGTGTTCTTTTCACGTCTGTCTTTTGAACACATTTGGGAAGAAGAGGTGGAGCGCTACCTTGAAACAATGAATAGGAGCAGTGATCACAGGACTGATGATCTCACAGGAAATAACGTTGAAGGGCAAAACATGTAAGCTATAGAGGTTCTCATCAGTTTGTTTTAAAAACAATTGGTTTCATTACTTTATTTTCACAGTTTTTTCTCCTTCCACTCTCCAACCCAGAATGTAATTTAATGTGTCATGATTCAGATTTCTTTCAGATTATGCAGTGCTGCACATATAAAAGACTCCAGATTGCTTTCAATTGGCATCATTGAAAATGCCAGGAGTGGTAGTTTCTGGTTTTTATTTACTTATTTTTCTTTGCTTTTGCTTTTAATCCTTCCTGAGAGCATATTTGTGGTATTTTTCTGTATCTTCTATCCTGGATTGTTCATCTTCTTCCTTTCCACTTAATTATGCCCTGCTCTTTCAGGTCTAACCCAAGCCCACATATTTCTTAATTTTGAAAACTGTAGTTTTTTAACACTGTTGTGGCAACATATTGGAGCACTGCGACCAAGAAGATTGGTGTTACAAGTGATTGCTTACTGATGATCTTTTTTTATATCTTTTTTTTCCCTGATGAAAAAAAAAGGGTGTGTGGTTCTAGAAAGTGTTCCCAATCACAAATAACTCAGTTACGGTCTTTGAGATGTGTTCTCCGCCCGGGATATCGTGCCATATGTTTCCAGATGAGAATAAAAGTTGAGAACATTCTGCACTGTGGCTCCCTCCTCAGTTAACAGGTGTCATTGTTCTCCCCCCCCCCCCACCCCCCCCTGGGGGAAATCTGATCTCCCCAAGTAGACTGGAAGCTCCTATAGGGCAAAAGTTCTTAAACTGGAGCTCACATTAGAATTACCTGGAAAAGTGTTGAAAATAGATTGGTGGGCCTCACCCTACAGCTGTTGACTCAACAACAGGTCTGGAGTGCGGCTCCAAAATTTGCATTTTCTAACAAGTTCCCAGATGATGCTGAACACAAACAAGTTCTAGAGAAATCTTCCTTATTTGAGTTGGCATGCTACATAACCAATGTTCAATAAATACTTGCTAATGATGTTAATAAGTAAATACAAAGTCCTTTCCATTTATACATAAAGCTTACCAATTGTTATCCAAAGAAGGAATGTTAATAGTAACCACAATAATTGCAACAAGCATTTATTACACCTCTCTTATTGCCGCAACGATCCTGAGGGCTGGGTATCATTATCTTCATTTCACAATTGAGGAAGCTGGAGCTGAGTAAGTTAAGTATGTGATTTGCTCAAGATTCTATGACTTGTAAATGGCTGAGCCAGGTTTCAGCCAGGTCTGTCTGATAACAAAGCCCCAGGAGACAAAAAGCAAGCTCTCAGGAGATCTACCCTGCCAGAGTTCCAAGCACAAAAACAACAATTAGAAACACAATGCATATCCTTTCAACACCATGGCAACAATAGTTAAGGAAATCTTTGTGTTTTAAGAAGGTAAACAGCTAAAATCATTACTCACACTTTGTATAACCACGCCTATTTCTTTCAGTGGAAAACTGTAGTATTTTTTTTAAAGATTTTCACATTAAATACATTTAGAGGAATAGAAATTTTGTGGAAATGATAGTTTTACAGCTATGAAAAGACACTAATGTTATCAATAAACCCAGGAAATGAAACAGGTTTTTAAAATTCAAGGGGAAATTTTTGAACTGTTCGTGTCTTCCACACCTTATTCTGTGATTATTAAAAATAATATTTTTTTTTTTCTGAAGACAGTAAAGTCTTCTCTGTGCTTAATCCCTAACAGTTCCTGGCTCATACAATGTGTTCAATGAATACGTGTTGAATAAATAAATGAATTAACAAATAAATAAAATATGCTATTGGAAGCTCATAGGGTTTTTCCTCAATAATTTATAAGTAGCTTTAGCAGTCATTGTGACCTCTCTTCCTATCTTTTGAAACACAGCTTCAAAAAGATAATCTGAGCTCTGGAAAAGAAGTAATTTTTCTAAAAAAAAAAAAGGGGGATGAGGAGGTAGGTGTCACTGATTAGCTCAAAAAGAAAACCAGAAAAGGGAGGAAATTACTGGATTTAATGAAACAAGAGGGCAGGTAGAAAGTAAACCAAATCTTACCAGCCCTGATCTTAAAAGATGCCGTCTTATCCTTGTGTTGTTAAAATATCCAGTCAGGTGTTTATCAGTAAGACTATTATATGCTGCAAGTAATCTGGAAGATAAAAATGAAACCATTAAGGTTTTATGAAGTGTTGCTTGATAACCAAGGCAATTCTTGACTTTCTCATCCCCAAACTGTGCATAATCATTCACTTGTCCAGACAGACAATCATTCATGTGTTTAATAAACAGGTTTTGAGCAATTACTGTTTTCCAGGTTTTATGATAAGAACTGGGACAGTCCTGACATTGTTTATTTTGCACACAAGTATGGAAATCAGGCATGAACAATTAAATTGGGTGTGAAAAATCCAACAACAGAAATATGCATAACTCACAGGGACACAGAGAGTTATGGACACCACCAACTCCAGTTGTCAGGAAAGCCCTCACAGAGGAAGCCTGATGGAAAACTTGGGAATTCCTTCAGAGGACTCTTCAGCCTCCTGCTTCACCCTAAATTCTAGCAACAAACTTACGTGCACCTCCTCAACATATTCATTCATGACTTCAGCATACCACGCATGGTCCCTCTACTGCCAAGGCCTTTCCCCGACCCTTTAGCTAGTGGATAAAGACCCATGATTAACAATCATCTCTTTCCAGAAAACATTCCCTGACACAAACTGGATGGACCTGCCACTCCACTCCCCCCACCCCCTGCGAAACCTTGAGTTATATTACACATGATTGGAAGGCCAGAATCGTGTGTTATTCTTGGTATCCCTATAGATATTATTTATTGTGTTCCCAAATAATGATGTGTCAATAGATGAAAACACAATTTTGCTTGAGACTTATTTTTACTGGTGTAAACTTCTAAATTTAAGGTCAGCAGCTTAGAACTCTTAACTTCCAGATAGATAGATAGATAGATAGATAGATAGACAGATATCTCCAGACAATGTCATTAATTCCACATCCAGAACTCCCCACCCTTCCCCCAAAATTCACAAATTACTTTTGATTTCTAGGATCTTTTATTTTAAGAGTTAAAAGAAAACAAATTGATTGATGTTATACTTGGGTAGATGGTCAATCCGAGCCTATAAATCAAAGTTTGAAGCTATTTTTTCTAAGTTTTAACTTATCCTCTACTGATTACTATCACCTTACAAAAGCACATACACATACATGTACATGTAGGTATATATGTTCATCCATATACGTCCATATACATAAAGGTGAATATATGTACATATATATATATATGTATACATACAGAGCGAGATGAAGACAGACAGAGGCAGAGAGAGAGAGAGAGAGAGAACACAAGTCTAAACATAACCCTAAAATAAGGCTGTCTTAAAAAAAATGTATACCCTATTACCTGCAACACAGATTACAGTGTATACATACTATGAGCAGTTGATCCTTAACTTACTTGGAGGCTAGAGCAGGGACTTATAGAATCAAGTAAATGTCATTAGTGACAATTTTATTTAGCTGCCTTAATTACATGGAGATGGTATTGGTGACCTTTTCCTTTCTCTTTTCTCCTTAATGCCCATCTTAGGAAAGTTATATACTGTCAAATGGTAAGAAAAGTTTAATTTTGTCCACAAAAGACACCGAAAGCCGTTACAAAACCCAGAAGGCAAGATGCCACACGAGGGTTGCCGACGTGTGAACAACTGCGGAAACCATTATTTCACTGGGTTTATGTAAAAAGACAACCTGAGGGCTTCAGTAATGCACATACGAAACCAGCCCCAGATAATGCTTTGAAACTATCTTTTAAATGAACTGTCTTGGAGTCCTATAGTTCATCAAAGGTTTCCTGTCTCCAAAAGGTCAACACTGTATCCCTTACCCTTTCTGAATCTCAGAATATCTTTTCAGCAACTCATTTCAGAAAGGTGAGCAGGTGTCTCTCGGTCCTAACAATCATGATTCCACAGCTCACAGATTCTTAAGATAAATCATTAGACAGATATCATATATAGTCTTTTGTCTGTTTTTCAGGCTCAAGTTTTTAAAAAAAGTCAATAGTTTTAGGATAGCTATGAGCGCTAAAACCCTGATTAAATGAAATAGGGTCAAAAAGTTAGGATAACATAAACTTTAACTTCCCTACTGACTGAAAATAACCCCCTTCTTTCAATTCAGAATTTGTTGCAATATTTAGGTCCTAAGGATAAAGCTTAGCCAGCTTTGGCACCACTTCATCTTAATTCTTCTCTCTCAGGCTCCTACGAAACGAGTTTGTGTCCACGACACCCCTCCAGTCTTACTAAAATGCCCAGTTGAGTTGAAACCTTTGAACACATCAGCTTTCTCACCTTTAGGAAAGACTGAAAATCCCTGGTTGGGATACCATTTGTAGAGCTACTCTTTCCATGACTATCATTTACAACTGGACTTGGCAGAAAAGCTGAAAAATAACTAGCTGGGTCGATCCAGGGTCAGTCATTTCTTTTTCAGCAGTACCTAATTTATTTTTTGTACTGAAACTTTAGGTTAACAAACTGATAACAAGACATTGTACTAGAGTAAACTGTATATGGATTTAGTAAAACAGCTGTTATGGACTCAATGTTTCCCCCCAAAATTTATATGTTAAAGTGCTAACCCCCAAGGTGATGGTATTAAGAGGTGGGGGCTTTGGGAGGTGATATGGTCAGAGGGTAGAGCCCTCATGAATGAGATTAGTGCTCTTATAAAAGAGACACCAGAGAGCTCCCTTGTCTCTTTCCCCATGTGAGAATACAGCAAGAGAATGGCCATGTATGAACCAGGAAGCAGCTCTCAGAAGACACTGAATTTGCTGACACCTTGATCTTGGACTTTCCAGCTTCCAGAACTGTGAGAAATAAGTTTCTATTGTTTAAGGTACCAGTCTATGGTACTCTGTCAGAGCAGCCTGATGGTACTAAGATAGCAGTCAATGCAAACATTTCTCTTGTATACATATAAATGTACCCTGTCCTGACCATGAAGCCTCCTCCACAGGGAGATGGTAGTAATCCTGTGTCTCAGCCACAATCATGGTCTGTTTGATTCCTCCTGCTCTGCTTCTCTTCATTTGTGCTTGGTATGGGTTTGTAGCCTCCCTTTGCATTTACTCAACTATAAGAACTTTACTGACCCAGCCACAAATTTATATTGGTAGAGTTTTTCTAATGTTTCTGCCTTTGTCCTCACCATTCACTGCCACTGTTTCCCCAACACACACACACACCGTGTTCTTTTCTTTCTTATACTCAGCAGAGCCCTGGGCCAGATGAGGTCACCTCACCTGAACTTGGTGATTGTGTTGGTAATTGTGTTGCACTGGGAGCACTCCACTCCCTTTGTAAGTCACTCTCTGCATCTCAGGTCAAAGCTGGACTTTTGGTCACACTACCCAGTCCTGAGATCCTCCCCTGCTGCCATCCATAGGATCAACAACAGCACTGGTCACAGCAATTACCAGGCCACTGGGACTGTATCAGTTAAAGTCCATGCTGTTCATACCAAGTCCCACAGCTAAATGCCCAGATCAGCCTAACTCATCGGCTTCTTTATCAGATGCACAAGACTGCTTACTCACCTCCTGGTCTCTGGGTGGAGAACAACCGGCCACCTGGCTCAATGCACCAGGGAAAACAGTACCCCAGGAAACAAAGCAACCCTGTCCCTTTCCTCCACTTCAATACACACCCCACATTCCTGTGGTGCATCGGGATTAGAGGAGCAGGCTGCTGAGACACTGGGAGTGCTGTCTCTCCAGCTGCAGCGCTTCAACACTAAACCCTCAAACCCATGCAATGTTGAACATATAAATAAGGCTCTGAAATAATAAAGTTGGGGTTTCTTATCAATCCCTCCATCTGCCCCCAAAGAGAGAATCTATCCCATAAAACCCCCAAATGAACAGACAGACACTATAATATTATTAATCACAGACATTTATTGAGCACTGACTATTTTCAGGGTATTCCATAAGGTACTAGGGATACAGAGACAGCACAGACCCTGCACCCAGTGAGTTCCCAATCTAGTGGGGAAGTGTGTGTGCACATACAGAGTGTGTGCATATGTGTGTGTGCATGCACATGTGGGCATCCTTCATTTCTGCCTGTGTCATAAACTGATTCATTCACAAATAGATCGTGAGTGTTTACATGTCTCCATGTCAGATTCTGTGCCCTAAGCTGGGCAAGGAATGTAATATTCCCATCCCATGCTGCAGATTGCAAGCATCCCCACATACATAGTCTCATGTGATTTCTTTTAGGCCCCTATTATAGATCTTCCATTTTCCTAAAGTATAAAAGCTCTAAAAAAAGATTATCATTTAATGAGTCAGTCCTGGGAAAACCTAAGGTAACACTTTTTCACAGTGATAGAATTTCTTCAGGCCTCAGCACTCTTGAACCTCAACCTCCTCTCCCAGCACTGCCTGTTCCCACACTGCTTACCCTTGGTGAGAGGAACAGATGTTGTGGTTAAGACTCCAGTTCCAGTTCAATTCTGGCTTCACCATCACTGGCTCCATAACTGAGAGCCAGTGACCTAACTATGCCTGAATTGTTCCACCTTCCACAAAACACTAAAACATGAACACAACTCAGCCAAGTTCCTTGACACTTTCTAACAAGGATCACCTTCCCTCCAGTTTCCAATAACATGTTCCTCATTTCCATCTGAGACCTCATCAGAATGGCCTTTACTCTCTGTTTCTACCAACATTTCTACCAACATTCTGTACATGATTATTTATGTATTCTCTGAGAAGTAAACTTTCTCTTCAGCTCTCTTTTCTTTCTGAGCCCTGACCAGAATCACAAGAAAATCCCTTCACAAGAAGATATTGGCAAACCAAATATCTGATAAGGGGTTAATATCCAAAATATATAAGGAGCTCATTACAACTCAGTAGCAAATCACCATCATCATCATCACCATCCAAATAAAAATGAGCAGAAGACCTGAATAGACATTTTCCCCCCAAAAAGCATACACACGGCCAACAGGTATATGAAGGGATGTTCAACTAATCATCAGGGAGGTGGAAATCAAAACCACAATAAGATACCACCTCACATCTGTTAAGATGGCTATTATCAAAAAGGTAGGACATGAGTGTTGGTGAGGATGAGGAGAAAAGCGAACACTTGTGCACTGGTGGTGGGAGTATAAATTGGTGCAGCCACTGTAGAAAACAGTATGGAGGTTTCTCAAAAAATTAAAAATAGAATTCCTTATGATTCAGCAATCCCACTTCTGGGAATACATCCAAAAGAAATGAAATCATGATCTTGAAGAGGTATCTGCACCCTATGTTCACTGCAGCATTATTCATAATAGCCAAGGCATGGAAATACTCTAAGTGCCCATCAATGGAAAAATGGATAAAGAAAATGTGATATATTTGCATTGTAAATGTGATGCCATTTGAAATAACATGGATGCATCTTTAGGGCATTATACTAAGTTAAATATGTCAGAGAAATATAAACACTGTATGATCTCATTTGTATGTGGATTTTTTCCTCAATTTTAAAAATTTAATAGGCTGGAGAGCCTGGGTGGCTTAGTCGGTTAAGTATCCAACTTTGGCTCAGGTCATGACCTTGTGGTTTGTGAGTTCCAGCCCCATGTCAGGCACTGTGCTGACAGCTCAGAGCCTGGAGTCTGCTTCGGATTTTGTGTCTCCCTCTCTCTCTGCCCCTGCCCCACTTGCACTCTGTCTCTTTTTCTCCCTCAAAAATAAATAAACATTAAAAAAATTAGGAAAAAAAGATCTAATAGACACAGAGAGTAGAATGATGGTTGTCAGGGATTGAGGGTGGGAGAAATGAAGAAATGTTGGTGAAACGGTACAAATTTTCAGTTAGAAGATGAGTAAACTCTGGGGATCTAATGTACAATACAGCATGGTGACTATAGTTAACGGTATCATATTATATAGTTGGAAGTTGCTAAGAAAGGAGATCTTAAATGTTCTCACCACACCAAAAAAAAAAAAAAAAAAAAAGTAATTATGTGAGGTGACCGATGTGCTAACTAACCTTACTAAGGTAATCATTTTTCAATATATACATTTGTCAAATCATCATGTTGCACACCTTAAACTTACACAATGCTATATGCCAATTATAGCTCAAGAAAGCTGGGAAAAAAAAGTTTTTGCACCTTAAAACTTTTCCAGTCTCTACCCATTACCAGTTCCAAACCTGCTTCCACATTTTTAGGTATGTGTTATAGCAGCATTCCACTCCTTGGTACCAATTCCTGTCTTAGTCTGTTCAAGCACTGTCACAAAATGGACTAGGTGGCTTAAACAACAGACACTTAGTTTTCACAATACTGGGAGCTGGAAGTCTGAGATCAGCGTGCCAGCATGGTCAGATTTCTTGGTGAGAGCCCTCTTCCTGGTTGACAAACAGCCATCTTCTCTTTGTACTCTGCACAGTGCAGATAGAAAGGCAAGCTCTCTCTCATCTCTTCTTATAAGGGCACAAATTCCATCATGAGGGCTCCATCCTCATGACCTATCTCTCAAAAGCACCAGCTCCAAATATCATCACACTGGGGTTGTGGTTTCAACATATGAATTTGAGCCTTAGGTTAAGTCACTTGTTGAAGATCATATAACCTAAAACCTGTTCCTGACAATATTTGTCAGATCACAGTGAAACGCCACTCACAAGGGCTTGCTCAGGTAGGGACCAGGATGCTAAGTATGATGACAGAAAAATAAGAATCATGAAATATTCACAGAAAAATGTAATTCCATAAATTCCCCAGTATAGAAATAGAAAAATTTTAATGAAAATTCTTATAGACAAAAATTAACAAATACATAACTTTCCTTTATAAATGGCCATATCCTTAGCATAAAAGAGATGTACCAAAATCTTTAAATTATCTTATTCTTTAATATATATTTCTGTAATTTGCTTTACGATGCAAATTTCTCTAGCAAACTTGTTCAGAGAGAATATAAAGAATAATTTTGACACAACCAGTTTTATTTAGCTCAAATTGTGACCTCGCCCATCTGAATTAATGAAGCTTATACTAATTTATTATTGCTGTTGTACCAAAGTACATTAGTAGCTTAAATAACACAAATTTATTATCGTATACTTCTAGAGGTCAGAAGTTCAAAATGGGTCTCACTAGACTAAATTCAAGGTGTCATCACATTTGCATTCCTTCTGGAGACTCTAAGGGAGGATCTTTTCCACATTCCAGAGGCTCCCTACATTTCCTGGCTCCTGGCCCCCTTCCATTGCCAAAGCCAGCAATGGCTGGTCAAGTCTGCACCATCACTGAGTGGAGCTCTATCTCACAAACTGGGAGATATGACCTGAGCCAAAATCAAGACTTGGACGCTCAAACAACTGAACCACCCAGGTGCCCAAGGTTCTGGCTTTTCTGTCTCCCTCTTGCCTATGCAGATACACTTGTGATTACTTACAAAAGTCTACCCACATTAATCTAGAATGATCTTTTTATTTTAGGGTCAGCTGATTGGCAACCTTAATTCCATGTGGAAACTTTACTCCCCCTTGCCACATAAATTAATATGTGCACACGTTCTGATGACTAAGACGTTGACTTTTTTGGGGGGCCATTATTCTGCCTATCATGTGCCTTTTCCTATATTCCAGATGCCAGGGAGCAGAAACACTGGCTGTTGAATGTTATGGCAATTAAGCTACAACACATATTTTCCAATGACCATGTTCAATCGTGTCAGTGATCCTCACTTTCAAAAAGGACACTTCCCAGATGGAAGAAGGCAGTTCTTGGAAACACACCAGGAGGAACAAAATAAACAGGAGCCTAAACTTTGATGTGCCAAATGTGAACACTAAGGCAAAAGAACAAGAGGTATACTGTGGGACAAATATATTCAAACAGTATCTTTTTCTTAAAAAAAATTTTTTTTTAACATTTATGTCTTTTTGAGAGACAGAGACAGAGCATGAGCGGGGGAGGGGCAGAGAGAGGAGACACAATCTGAAGCAGGCTCCAGGCTCTGAGCAAGCTGTCAGCACAGAGCACAATTTGGGGCTCCAATCCACAAAGAGTGAGATCATGACCTGAGCATGACCTGGCTCAACCAACTGAGCCACCCAGGTGCCCCCATATATTTTTCTTGTAAGGATAACAATATAGAGATAACTTCTTTAGGTGAATCTAATATGTGAAATGACAGATTAGCCCATAGGATATAATTGTAGTCACGTCAAACACTAATTAACCAGCATTTAACATATCTCATTAAATTCAAATAATTATTATATGAAACATTAAGAAAGAAGAAAATGTTGCCAATTACACTGCAGCATGCCACTGACGTAAGCACAAATGATTTTAGTAATGTTAAAATGTGAAAAAATAATCTTAGCATTGATGACATAGGTTACTATACATGCTTGATTACTGCACATATATAGATATATCTGAGGAAGAGGAAAAGAAGACATATATAAGAATATGGCAGGGTTGCCACCATTAGAAGCCTCAAATTGAGGTTAGAGGATTTTACACATAAAATAATCAAAAAGCATACAAAAGTATATTTTAAAAGTAGTAACTGTGGAGTATTGGAGCTGACTCATACTGGATCTAATGAGATAATTGTTAAAATTTTCATGAGTTTTGCAAGCCATTTTTAGCTTGAAATTGGCCATTGTGGGAATAGTTACACCACAGAAATTAACAGACACTATATAAATCAAGGTTCTTTTTCTTTCTGAAAAGCCAGTTTACCAGCACACCACTAACTAAATTTCAAAAGTAAGTGGCAAGATATATCATGGGAGCTATTAAATAAAACGATTCATTATATGAGTCAACATATAGAAGTATGCCTTACATAGTATTATCCAGAAATTCATCTTCTATATGCAATATTTGACCAAAGGGGCTTATATACCTGTTCAGCCATTTCCTATCCCCAACAAAAAGAGCATGAGGACTCTGGAAAACACATTGACATTTGTCAGTGGCATTTCAATCAAGAAATTTTATGCAAGATATCTCTTTACATTGCCACAAATGGAAAGGTTCAACTCACCTACCAGTCTGGAAAAACTGATTACATCATTTTATGCTCAACAAAATCAAATGAGACTTAGGTGAATGAGCACGGTTTTATTACTAAAGATGATCAAGATGTGCTTTGCATCTACAAATCTGCAATTTGTAGAGTCTGATAGTGTTCAAAGAGGGCCTACCTTCACTTGATCTTAGCCAAAAGGCCGAGAAGTGATGGGGAGGGCCTACCTTAAGTCTCCACTGGCAAGATAGGGTTCTAAGCAATGACAACCAGATAAAATGTTTCTGCAACTCACTTATCAAGTCTTTGTATTGGGAAAGCAAGTTAAACAAATCATAGAATATTGTGGTTTGATTGGCATTATGTTACAATTCACAAGCAATGGAGCTCCATCTCCTGACCCAAATAGATTTCTCACTGTCCATTAAGAAGACTTGTAAGAATCCCCAGAATTTCAGCTCTGTGAGGAAACTCATCATACTCAAGCCAACAAACCAAGACTCAGATTTTGAATCTCAGTAAGATTCTTAGCAAAGAAGTAAATAAAATCTAGATGGGAACAACTTCCCCAAATAAAATCTCTGAAAACAGCACCAATAACCAGAAAACTAAAGAAAAATTAAACTACATAGCTTCCAATCACTGAACACTGCATGTCTGTCATTTAAGAGTGAAAAAATTTAAGAAATACGTGACCAGACACTTAAACTCTTAACAGATGCAATGATTTTCCTGTAGTTATTTAAGGCAAATAAATCTATATCAAATACTTCAGCCCAAAGTAAATTTGATGAGATAAAAAAAAGGATGAGATTTGGGGCTAGAAGGCTTGAGGTCAAATTCTAATTCTGCCCTTTATAGGATGCATGACCCTGGAGAATTCAATCTTCTCCCTTTTGCAATTATCACCATGAAGTCAAACGCTGTGACTGCTTCCTGAAGTGGATGATCTAAGTTTACTGGTCTGGAAACGTATTTACCTGGAGCCACAGGATTATTTATAGAAATGACCACATGAGGTCTAGTCAACTCTCTCATTTTATATTCAGGATACTGAGGTTATATTTATAAAAGTAGGCATAACTCATCAGTAAACTCAGATCAAAGGACTCAAAAAGAAGATGCCTGAATGTCACAGAAATTCTCATAGAATTCTACCTGTCCCTTTCCTAGGGTCCTTGTCTCCCTACCTTACACCAGAATTTCTTTCATCATGTTTGAGCACTCCTTTTATTTATTTTTTATATTTAAATCTATTTATATTAATTTTGAGAGAGAGAGAGGATGAGCAGGATAGAGGCAGAGAGAGAGGAAAGACAGAATCTCAAGCAGGTTCTGCACTGTCAAGGCATAGCCTGAGACTGGGCTCAAACTCATGAACTGCGAGATCATGACCTGAGCCAAAATCAAGAATTGGACACTTAACTGACTGAGACACCCCTGATCACTCCTTTTAGATTCATGTAAGATTCCTCCCTGTATCCCTCTTGCAGATTGTACTGTGATGCCATGTCTACAGTAAACACTCTGCCAATTTTTGTGGAATAAATGAATAAATAGTTAATGGAAACAAAATCAATTGGCCAAATTCCTTGACATAGATCCTTTCAAAAAATCCATGTGTAAGGATCATAACCCCTCTTTTGCTTCAGGATAATAACTGAAAAGAGTTTATACCAAAAGAGATTCAAAAGCTTGCTTTGCCTAGATTGGCTTTTTTAAAATTCAGAATGCACAGTGTGGATGATCATGCCAACAATATGTTTTGTTGTTTTGTTTTTGTCAAATAAGTGCTTTTGCAGTGTAATACAAAATTGCATTGAAAGAAAAGTTCCTAGGGAGGTAGGACAAAAAAACAAAACAAAACAGAACAAAAATCTTTTGAGGAAACTTGAAGAAAGACCAATACAGAAGAGTAATTGACAGAAGGGTCAATTATTTTCCAACACTTTATAAGAAAAGTCTTTGCCAACTAAAATTAGACCATGAGTCTCTGCTGCCTGCCACTTTGTAGAGGGTGATTGAACTACTATTATACTAATGATTTTATATTACATTCTTCATTCCTTTTATTTGTATCCAAACCTGCCAGATCTCTGCAATTATGCTAAATATTGATTTACAATTTCTCTCAGCTTATTCCAACGATGCAGACAGATGAGAACCACAACATTATTTTATTTATAGCCTTAATATGATGGTTTGAAGTGACTAGTAAAACCAAAACTACTCCAACTGTGCTGACCACTGGTGGGATAGTTTTTCAATGTTCACAGATGAGGCAGTAAGAAAACAGCATGTGGGAAGTCAGTAGGCCTGGGCCTCCCTGAGGTCGACAGTTCCCAAAAGATGAAGTTTGAGCCTCTAAGCTCTTCTCTGGAGACTTAAGAATTTTGCTTCTTTGAACAGGAAAAAAAATTGTGGCCACTTAAAAAATATGCATTAATAAAAAAAATAGTATGCAAACCAAGGGAGATAATGAAGTTGTTTGGAGAAAAGATGATGGGGGGGTGGGGAGTTCTAGAAATCAGTAACTTTCATCACTAGTATTTATTGATCATTTAATTTTTTTGTAGTGCACACAGTAAACACTCTATATAACATGAGTTATATATTTTAATTCTCAAAGCAATCCTGCAAATTACTATTATCTGCCTTTTTCACAAAGAGTAAACTAAGGTATAGAGTGCTTAGATAAGTAGCTTACATCTAGTTAAAGACAAATCCACAGTTCAAATAAGGGGCTGTTCTGCTTTAACCACTAGACTGAACTATGTTCTACAAGGTATGATCAATAGTCCTGAAGAGCTCAGCCTGAAGAAGAAAAAGCATATGGGGGCCAGATAAGTGAACAGTTGATCTGTGAAAGATGCTAAGAAGGCAGGATCATCTAAAACCACGAGTGAAAGTACAGCGAGAGCTGTCTGGCTCAATAAAAGGAAAATTGTTTAAAAGTCAAAGGAATGACCTATAAGATATCACACCCAACAAGCCTGGGACTGGACAGTTTTGTAACAGCAGTGAGGGTTTTAAGCGGGGAAATAGCATGACTAGATTATTCTAAGTCTCCTTTTAATACTAAAGTCTTTCTGCTGTGTCTTGAGGACACATAGTATGGTAGTTGAGAGTTTCACTTCTCAAGTCCAATTCCCTGAGGTTGAACCTTAACCATTTAACTATCTCAACGATTCAGTAGATTAGCAATGAGGGGCAAGGTAATTAACTTCCCTGTGCCTTATACCTTCCTCTGAAAATGGAAATAATAGTAGTGCTACTTTAGAAAGTCATTTGGTGCATTGAGTGAATTAATACTAAAAAATTATCAAATTACCAACCACATACTAAATGCTCAATGGATTTTGGAAGTTATCAATGAGTTGATGTACTTTAAGAATTAATTGCTAAAGACTTAAGGATGTGTTAACTAATCTTATTGTAGTAATCATTTCATAATATATACATATATAAAATCATCATTTTGTACACTTTAAGTTTGCATAGTGTTATTTGTCAATTACATCTCAGTAAAGCTGGAAAAATAAAAATGAGAAAAAAACAAAAAAGACTTAAGCAACATACGTTGTGGGTTTTTTTTTAAGATTTTCTTTTTTAAATGTATTTATTTTGAGCAGGGGTGGGGGGCAGAGACAGAGGGGGGAGAGAATGCCCTCTCTCATGTGGCTTGATCCTATGAACTGTGAGATCATGATGGACACTTAACAGACTGAGCCACCTGGGTGCCCCTTAAGCAACATATATTTTGTACAAATATCAAAATAAATACATAATAGCTGCCACTCACTGAGTCTCTAATATGTGTCAATATTCCCGCAAGGAAGGTAATTATAAGCCCCAATTTTTGAAAGAGGAAAGTGAAGCACAGGGAAATTAACTTTTCTAAGTCCATGTAAGGCACGACTGAGATTCAAATCTATGTCTCTCTGACCCCCAAAATATTCCTCTTTCTACTATAGCATACTTAATCTCATATTTTTAAATGAAACACTGATTTTCCTTTTGGAATGTCATCCCTTTTCATTTAAGAGAACACAAACAATAAGATGATTTTCAGACAGTTCTAATCTTTTAGACACTTTAATCACTTGTTTGTGCCTCCTTTGAAATGCTCTAACCTTCTGTTCACACTCTCCCAACAGTTTCTAAGTTTCCTTGGGCCTTATCTCCCGGCGTCCTTCTTGAGCCACCCTGCTCCTTGAAATAGGACTTTGGGATCTGGTTCATGCCCCATGCTCTTGCATTTGGCCCTGATACTTCAGGCTTTCCTTTTTTTTTCTTCTGTGGGCTAATTTCTTCACCAAGGACTGGAACCTCAATAACCCACTTCATAGACTACAGCCTGAGGTCAGCCTCACTCACTCCCTAAGCCCACTTTCTATTCTGGAAGGTTCTAGCCTGGGCCAAAGCTCTAAGTCTCAAGTTTGACAGAGAAGAAAGAAGAATTTGTAGGAAAGAAGAACTTAACAGTGCTAACCTCATATAAATCCCTATGAATTATGATAAAATAGTCATTTGCTAGTAGTTTGAGAGAGAGATTCCAGGTGACTGATTTCAAGGGGAAGAAATATTCAAACTCACTTTTATAAAGGTTGACAAGATGAACAGAAATAAATCTGAAATTAATTTAACCTAGAATTAAAGGCAAAGATCTTTCACTTAAAACAAAACAAAACAAAAACAAAAACAACTAGTGTGCACATTTAGTGTTGTATCTGAGGTTCCAAAATGGGCAAAAGACATTACGTGGAACCTAATGGTAAAACCAAATTTGAGGTATCAACTTCTCAGGCCAGGCCAGCTTTCACTTGGTTTTATAGCATCCTTGCTTGCTCCTAAGAAGATGTCAGCTAATAAACAAGTAATGTTGTCTCCTCTCACTTATTCAAAGTCATAATAGGCTACTATTACCCAGGCAATGATAACTACAATTATAATACAGTTTTCTGTTAACTGAAACCAGAACATTTCTATGAAATCTTTCATAAACCAAAATGGCAGAAAGCAATGAGGTGATTACCATTGATTTATATGAAAACATTTTTTAAGTATTCCCAGACCCAAGAAATAATCTCTTTTAAACTTTTCTGATACATTTGGACACATCTTGCTAATGATTGAGCAAAATAAATCAATATAAAGCACAGATACTAACAGACACAGATCAAAGTTATAGTGGCTAATGCTGATATGCAACGTGTAGTTCCCAGGGAAAGAGCTTGGCGGGGCCACTCTTGCTGCTTGGACTGCATGCTACCTGGCTAAAGACTCACTGCAAAACACATGCTGGATGCTGTTCTTGCTTTTCACCTTGTTTTATAAAAGCAAAAATCTTCTCCAGATTTCTTCTGTTAGCAAAAACAGGTACTAATAACATAGGTCTTTAGTAAACGCAAAATGGCTTAATGCAAATGCACAAAAAACAGGGAATATCTGTATTATGTTTTTAGAGAGTACTTTTTACTCTCTTTAAATGTTTCTGGATATTTTATGTATCTCTACATATTTTTAATGCACCCTCTTTCAAAACTCTTCCTGAAAATTAATCTCTCCAGAATGCCTTGTCCAATTACTCCAACTCTACATCTAGCTCAGGACTTAGGAGTGGAAATTCTCCAACAGAAATCTGGCTTATTCTTGTACATTAGTACCTACCTTACTGCTATGAGGCACTACGTTAGCATATTTAACACTTGCTATGTGGCAGGCCTTGTGTTAAATGTTTTAAAATATTTCATTTAATGCTCACAACAATCTACAAAACGGACATATTTTCCACATGGATGAAAAAAAAAACAAAATCAGAGAGATTATACAGAATTCATGTAGGGCCACATGTGGCATATCTGAACTCAAACTATCCAAGTCTAGAGCTAGACAGCTAACTACTAAAACACTGTGCTACCGGACACGGTTGACTAGTACCAGAAGCAGTTCCCAAACCCTTCTCCCTTGACTGTCTCCCACTAAAGTTACAAAGATCAATACACTCTTTCCCGCTCTCTCTTGCAGGTAGGCATACCCACTGATGCAGTTCTGGTCAACAAGATATTAAAGGAAAGTGCTGGAATGTTCTGGCAATGTTTTCCCCCTTGACTTAAAAAAAAAAAAAAAAACCTTCTTTCACCCATCTTTTTCCATTCTGTTTTGGATGCTTTTATACAAATATAATGACTGGATCTAGGGTAATCATCTTGCTACCGTAAGGAAAAGACCAAGAAAATTGTACAGGTAAGAACCCAAGTCCTGATATTACAAAAAAAATAGTCACCTACCTCCAGACTACTTGTGAAATAAATAATGAATGTTGTTATGGTTTAAGGCACTTTTTGTTTGGTTTTCTATTACTTGCAGTTGAACATACTCCTAACTGAGAAAACTACCCCACTGCCCCTGGACAGCAAAACTCAGTGAGGTTCAGTGACTTTTGAAGTCTTAAAAAAAAACCCTCACTATTTAGGTTTTCTTCAAGAACTCAAATGAATTTCTGGAACAGAGTAAGTGCTTCCTATGATAGCTTAGTAACTAGCACATACTCGGCACTCAGTACATATTAACTGAATGAATGAGCAAATGTATTCTTGAAATAATCATAAATGATCACTAAGTTAGGAAACGTATGTCAGCAATTATTGAGCTAAGTTCAGGGCACAGTCCTGAAGTACACAGAGGACCGAAGTACGTAGAGGGGTGAGGCCTCCACCCTCAAAACATTTGTAGGTATACGGGAAATACGAAGACGACTGCAATGCAATGAGGAATTCCCCTCCTGGGATTTGTTGGTGTAATTTTAAAAACAGTACAGTCTTAGAAACAGCTTTTCAAACAATACATCATTGTCAAGATAGCTTTAAAAGTAGGTTAATACATAGGAAAATGGAGAAAAAAGAAAATGACAAAAAACCTGATTCTAAATGGTAGGATTTCAAGCAAATTTTATTTTTCTTTGTATTTTTCTTCTCAAAGTAGAAATTTTTAAAAATACAGATAAGAATAAGGAGGAAAATTAAAAACTACTTGTAACCCTAATATCCAGAAATTTGAGATCCCTTCTAAGTATATTATTCTAATTTACAGCAGATCATTTTTATTTGAATCTAAACAACAGAAACAATATTATTATAAATGTCTTGGAGCAATCTATGAAAAGAGACAACTTCTTAATATGAGAGCCACATAATATTAACAAATATAAAATATTACAATCCATGGTATATCAAGAATGTCAGATTAACTGCTACTATAAAACACTACGATTCAATTCAATTTAAAATCCTTAGTTTTTAATGCTGTTTCATAACTACTATGTGCAATTTATACTCTCTGTTTAGTTTCCTGCTGGTTTTCTCTTGTTTCAATATTTTGCCCTAAGAATTTTCATTAATTTATAAATGCTCATTACTATTATAAGAAAATAATAACAGTCACAGAAAAATGGATCACCAGCTTAAAAATGTTCAATTTTCTGTCCCAACTAGTGTAAGATGCTGAGAAGTAGGGAGTAATTTGATTACTAATCAGACTAAAAACAAAGTTTCAATACTTACCAGTAGAGACCATTGACTTATTATCTTAATTACTTCTCCTCACTAGTGTTTTAACCATATTTTATGTTTGCTTTGAGTTTTATCTCCCTGTTCAACTTTTGGCTTCCAATTTCCACTCTTCATGACCCTTATATTGTTAAATCATTTATTTTCAATGACTGCTTTTCTCATAAAGACCATCTTTAGTTTTCGTAGGGCTAAGAAAGAAAGAGCATCAGCAATGACAAAAGGTTGTATTAGTGTGGTAGGGCTGCCATACAAAGTAGTACAGACTGGGGGTCTTAAACAACAGAAATTTGTCTCATAATTCTGGAGACTAGAAGTCCATGATCAAGGTGTCAACAGGGTTGGTGTCTTCTGAAAGCCATGAGGGAAAGGTCTATTCCAGGCCTCTCTCTTTAGTGTACAGATGGCCATCTTTTCCCTGTATCTTCACATGGTCTTCTTTCTGTGTGTGTGATTGTGTCATAACCTTGTTCTTCTTATAAGAACACCAATCATATTAGATTAACTGACCCAACTGACCTCATTTAACCATAATTACCTCTTAAAGACCATATCTCAAACTATAGTCACATCTGAGGCACTGGGAGTTAGCACTTCAACATATGAATTTGGGTGGGGTACAATTCAGCCCATAACATAAGCACAGCCCAAAAGATGACCAACTGAAGTATGTAACATTGACTTAGATAGAAACAAGGAATGTATATCCCAAGTACAAAGAAACCTACACTTTGATTCTGAATTATCTGTGCTGGCAAACAGAAAAGGATCATTGATGATCCATCCGAAAGGGGAACAGATACCTTCTGGATCCCACCACATCCATGTGGGTAGTTTGGATGGATGTGGAGAAGATAATGAAGCTCTCCAAAGAGAACCCCCAGAGCACTGGGCAGAAGAAGAAATTATACCTCACAATGGCTTTCCCATAAGCCAAAAAAGAGTTAACCATATAAAAGAGACCAGGAGACAAGAAGAGTGGGGGTCAAAGGGGACTCTCAAGAGAATGAAAAGTTATTAAGGAATCCTGACCCATACATCTGCACTTTGAAATGTTCTTCACTTTTAAAGTATATGTCTTGTGGTTCACTATAAAAGCAATGCTTTGACAACAATTCTCAAAAAACTTTTAGTCCTAATATTGACAGAATCTCAGTAAAGCGTGATTTTTCAAGCTGCATCTACTGAACTTATAACATCTTTTTCTCTTTCCCCTGGAAAGACATTAATCCAGAAAGGCAAGCTCTCAGGTGACTTACTTTAATCCAAATATATTTTCTGATATAACAATCTGCAGCAATGATGTTGTCAATGAAGGATGTGTTTCCTAATTGGAAGTCTTGGAAGGAGAGAGTTATTTAGAGCTTCTAGCTAAGAAAAAAAACAAAAACAAAAACAAAAACAAAAACAAATGGCTTCTGATCAGTTAGAAACCAGAGGTATAATGGAATCCTATTTAACATTTGGGTTTACTTTTTTTAGTCAGCACACAATGCAAATATATTATACGGTCTCAAATATCATTAAAAATCACGAGCTTAATCCATAAAGTACAATACTCATGGTTTTGTGTATACCACACTATCCAGTAATTCTTTGTATGCCTTAGTTTCAGAGCCATGGAGTTAGGCCAAAGCAAGGAACTAAAGAGAAATAAAATGCAGTGTCTATACCCTCAAATAATTTGCCTTTGTGGGCACTACCTAAGATTTATTCAATGAAGTCAGGACCAGTAGTTGAATATTCAAACAAAACATTAAGTTAATGAGGTAACTATATATAAATGTATTTACCTTAAATGTTTATTTTAACTCAAGGCATAAATGTATGTCAGCTTACTATATTTACTTTGTTTGTAGTGCCAAGGGTTTACTTTGACTGTGACTCAACTTATTATCATCTTTCCTTATCCTTTTTAAAAATATAAATCATATTTGTAACACATCATTTGGGATTTCAAGTTTAGGGAAAGGTGATAGAGATACTTGCAAACCAATATGAATGTTGAATCCTAGATATTTTTTCTTTTTTACAAATTTTACCCCCCATCTAATTTAACAGTTTATTTTAAACTGATGGACATATATGGAATTATTCCAAAGCCTACACTACTTTCAACTATTTGTGTGGGGAACTAAGTTATTGGTGGGAAAGATCCAGTAATTCAATCTGCATACTACTTCTCTTGATCTGTACCAAAATTATTAATTAAAGCTTAAACAATTATTTCAGTACTATCTTCCAGAATCTGGAGTTTTCATTGAACATGGTATTGGGAAACTTAAAGTCTTGAAAATACATCAATACCCCAGGCCCAGATTATTTCAGGCTGATTTTAGTTTTGAAAATTGGGTCACAGAAGTTTTGTTTTCTCCTCTTCCTGAAAAACTTTTTGTAGTTATTAGCAATCAAAGTAAGTTGGGGAAGTCTCCACTTTTCCCAGTTAGAAATACGTTTCTTCAGCAGAGACTGGGAGAAAGGAAACAGGATGCCACAGTGACTGCCCCTGACGGTACACTGTTCTCTACACCAGAAGTGTAGATACTGGGATACTCACATCCCTTAGAGACCTAAAGACTTTCCTAAGGGAATCTAGGCAAGGACCGTTTTAAGGGAATTAATTTCTAGATGCTCTAGCTTCCTCTGCTCTCCTAAAACTGATCTGACTGAAAATGCACCTCCAAGTCATATTGATCTGCCAGACTCTTCCCTTTTATAATCATCTTTCCATTTTTACAAAAGGAAGGCACACCTCTCACCATTTGGTGTCTTATTAGGGTGCACTGAACTTGGAAGAACATCTGAAAAATAAATGGACCATTTGAAGTATTGTATAGATGTTAATACAATTCGCTTTCATGATCAGGCAACAAATATGATTGCAAGTAATTTCCAATCCTTTGCTTTCAGCACAGTTGAAGAATCACATCTGAAAGATCATGGAAAACATTTTTTGGTGATAGATCATTATGTGATTTGGGCATATAACACTGAAGGAATTCAAAGAATTGAGTGATGTTGAATAAACAAATATCTTTCCAATCCCATCTACGTATGTGAGCAGATTTGTTAAGCAAAGAGCTGAGAGAAGACATCCCACGCATAACAAAAAGGGCAGACTCTAGAACAAAGGATCAGAGAGGAAGTGAAGACAAATGATCATATTCAATTCACCTCGTTTAACCAGAAACAATTTATTCCTGAAGTTAAATTGTTAATATGTAATAGGAGAGTGAGTAGAAACTACCCCATTTGAATTCAAATAATTAATGATTTCAAGTCTGAAATTTTGTGTCACAGAGATAATTTTGGTGGTGGGAGTGAGTGGGGAGCAACAGACTAGAATGTTACCTCAGCCGTCGAAAGTACGACACTTTACTAAGAAGGCAGAGACACCACAATAAATCTAGTTAACATTCATTAGCATACATAGTTACAAATTTTGTGTGTGCGCATGATAAGAACTTTTAAGATCTACTCTTTTAGCAACTTTCAAGTTAAAAAAACAGTATTATTAGCTATAATCACCATGATGTACATTATATTGCCGTGATTTATTTATTTATCAGTTGGAAGTTTGTACCTTTTGACCACCTTCACTCACTTCACCACCACCTTCCCGCCACTCCCTGTCTCTGGCAACCACCAATCTGTTCTGGTCTCTGTATCTATTAGTTCATTCGTTGCTGCTGCTGCTGTTATTGTTTTAGATCCCACATGTAAGTGACATCCCACAGTATTTGTGGTGATCATTTTGCAATATGTACAAATATCAAATTATTATATTGCACACCTGAACTAATATAATGCTATTTGTTAATTATATCTCAGTCTTTAGAAATACCATGTTGGATCAAACAACCAAAAAGGCAGGGACAAAGTACAACAGGCACTCCAATTGTAAATGAATGGTGGGTTATACTTTCTTGCCATTTTTGGATATATACATATACATATCCACTCTCTAAAAATTGACAATTTTACTCACAGCAGTTTTTATTCTGCCTTTCATGAAGAAGGACTAAGTTATCCGGGAGTACTAGGGATGTGTTCATTCTTTCTATACCACTCTTAGGTACACAGACAGTCCCCAACTTACAATGGTTTGGCTTACGATTTTTTGACTTTATGATGGTACAAAAGCAATATGCATCCAAAAGAAACCATTTTGCATTCTGAATTCAGATCCTTCCCCAGGCTAGCAATACGTGGTAGGATACCCTCTGGTGATGCTGGGCAGCCCCAGCTCCCAGTCAGCCATACGGTCACAAGGCTTAACAACTGATATACTTACAACCCACACAACCATTCTGCTTTTCACTTTCAGTATAGCATTCAGTATAGATTCAGTATAGCATTCAGTATAGCATTCAGTATAGATTACATGAGCTATGGAGAACTTTATCATACGACAGGCTTTGGGTAAGATGATTTTGCCCAACTGTGGGCTAATATAAGTGTTCTGAGCACATTTAAGGTAGGCGAGGCTAAGCTATGATGTCCAGGTTAGGTCCATTAAGTGCATTTTTTTATTTACATTACAGTGGGTTTATTGGATCATAACCCTACCATGAGTTGAGGTAGATCTATACTCTGTCACTACAGAAACACTTGTTTACATTTAAAAATATACATTAATAAGTCTAAACAAAAAAAAAAGTGTGTCTAAACCTTGGAACAATTTTTCCAAACATACCTCTTTTGCATTTTTATCTTGTCATAAACCATAATGTTCCCCATTCTTCCAATTCCTCAAAGCAAATTTACAGACGAGTGTGACTATCACTACTTAGAGCCAAGCTTATCTTTCACACAGGGAGTCAACTTCACATGGATTCAGTGACGATCCTTTGAAGGAGTTAGAAGAGCCGTATCATTTTATCCTCATGCATGACCGAGGGGTATAAAATCCCCATTCCACCTCCGGGACTAGTGCCCAACCCACAAATACACACACACACACACACACACACACACACACACACACACACACACACACACAAATAGTAACCCAGGGTGAGATTTAGCAAACCAGAGGGACTATCGGTTGAAATTTTCCACACTGAAACAATTCCATTAGAGATGGCAGTGCCGGAAGCAGTATTTTATAGTTGACTTCCCCCAAATTACAATGCAGCTCAAATTCAAAGTCTCTATTATAATCTTTGGCAGAAGTTTTTAAGACCATTTTTATTTACTCCAAACTCTATCCGAACTAAGTCAGCACAGACCTTTAGCAATTTTTTCATCAAGAGTTTCATGCTGTAATTAAGTGAGCAGTGGAACTCAAAAGGAAGCACCAAGAGAAAGCATCAGGGCGTCTCTTATTGATTGGTGGAATTTTAGGGATTTAAAATTTCTGTTTTATTGTACAACTGCACTTCATTACCATTTATCCTTAAAATGTAATAAGTACAAACTGCTTCAGCAATGATGGAAAAGCTTTCTCAGCTTTAATGAAACCTTTTATTTGCTACTGAAACTTTTATTATTTCCAAATGGTGTCACAGGCAAGAAAAATGATCACTACTTATATTGAGGAAAAACTTGAGCAATTTGAATAATTTTGTTCTTGGATGAATTCTAAGGCATTTAGATTTGTTACACTTATGTTTATTGCTTTCATTTACTTTTGATGAACTAAAAACAAAAAATATACACATACACACACTATTACAAAAGAATTTTCTAATTGTATATCAAAATACTACATAGTTATGTACAGCAATCACTTGTCAGATGTTGGTCTGATGTATCTAGGGCTCCAACGCATCTCAGCTATTGGCTATGAGAGGCAATGGAGTGTAATTGTTCAGTGCACGTGCTCTGAGGCTGGACTGCCTGGCTTTGCATTCCAGCCCTGACATCTCCCCACCCCACCTCTGAGACCTTCAAAACTTTTCAGTCCTCCCCAGCACCTGGATGGCTTAGTCTGTTGAGCACCTGACTTCAGCTCAGGTCATGATCTCATGCTTTCTGAGCTCAAGCCCAGCATCAGGCTCTGTGCAGACAGCTCAGAGCCTGGAGTCTGCCTCTGATCTCTCTGACCCTCCTCTGCTCACCCTCTCTCTGACTCTCTCTCTAAGCTAAGTAAACATTAAAAAATTTAAAAAAAAAACAAAAATGAAAAGCTTTTCGGTCCTCAGTTTCCTTCCCTGTGAAAATGAGGGTGAGGTATTTCATGTAAAACATTTTAAAAAATGTTTTTAAAAATTTTTTAAAAATTTAAAAAGCCTGGCACATTGTAAACACTTAACACGTGTTCAGCTCTAATACCATTTTCATATGTGAATATGTCTACCTTTAGACTGGATGCAGTGTCAGAATATGCCATTCATTCAACATTTATTCAGCTTTACTTTATGCAGAACATTGTCCTAGGTAAAGGGGGCACAAAGATTACTGAGACATTCCGCCTGCTCTCCGGGGGCTTACAATTTTAGTGCAAAATCATTGTCGCCATCTTAATATCTTTCTTGAAGAGTATCATGAAGCATACTCTTTCCCTAGATCATAAATTTTCCTTTTGTCCATGGGCTTGGAACTAATGGAGCTTCAGAAAAATTTCACTTCAGTTTCTGAAATCTTAATCATGCACAATTTAATAACCAGCTACAGGTTTTTCCACATTTTAAAATGGATGATTAAATGGTCTAATAAGATTCTAACTTAGCCTAAAACTTGAAAAACATAGGAAGACAACCATGACTGACACATTCATTTTCCTGAATGTGGACATACTGCAAACAGCAGCTGCAGAAAAATAGTGCCATTTACATCCCACATGACCCACGGCTAACTAAAATTGCACAGGAGTTCAGCATCAAAGCGTTAAAGTACCTAAACCAAATTCAATTTGAGATAAAATGAGAAGCTTGTTTAGTCATAGCTACATCACTTTCCAAAAAAAAAAAAAAAGTTCTTAAATTGACTTCCAACATGGCACCTTGTATACCTTGAGTTTTTCAAACGTTTTGTTTATGTCATCACACTCAGAGAATTCATTAAAAAATAAAATCTTTAAGTTCAGCTATGAATCCGAAACACAACTAATGTGGTATTTCAGACGTCACAAACTCCAAATGATCTTAAATATGTTGTCCTTTGCTAATTTGCTGCTCTTGAAAATGTGCAATAAATTCAATTAAAAAGGAAAGCATTTTCAAATTAGTTGCAAGATCAACTAGGATATTATCTGCTTACTAGATGTATCATAATAAAAAACCATCTAATACGCATTACATTGTTTAATTCGGGAGGAAATTGGATATTCTCCTTTCCAACAAAAGGACTTTTTTTTAACAACAGCCAATAATGACTGTGTTAACTTTCTAGAATAGATTGAATAATTGCCAGATATATCTTCAGAGGAGTCACCCTGCCCAAAGCAACAGGAGATCCTGTGTAAACACACAAGGACACAATTCCTTCCTTCTCTCCGTCCTCTCCAGTATCATACCACCTTCCCTGTCAAAACACTTTTTAAGGATCCCTACGATCCTGAAATAAGGGGCATCCCTCACAATAAAACCTCCCTCGACATTAAATCAACTCACACCTCGTTTCTATGCAAGACGCCACAGTGAAAATTTATCTCAGTTCCAAATCTCCAAACGAACGCATATTTTGGTGACCTCTTCTTTTACATTCAAACACACATGTCCCACACTACAGGATCCTTTTGATCCCAGCTAACGTCCCTGCTTAATGTATGCGTTTTTCACATCCATTTTTTAATCCTTCCAGAGTGAAAATTTCAAAGAGACAACGTCAGTGAAAGAAGCGAGGAAAGGGAGGGAGGCGATACGAAGGCTGGGATTTCTGCCATCCTCAACGCAACCCAGAATTCGTATTATTTGTTTCTTCTTCCCCAGCCTTCCCTCTCGCTTCCCCTCTCGCCCCTGTCTCCTCAGCAGGAGGGAGGAGGAGGAGGGGCCGCTGGCTGAAGCCGCCACCTGCCGCGGGGTGGAAAAGCTCCAGTTGTCACTTACCCAGCGGGTTGAGAATGGCTCATTTTTGCAGGATCCCTTTTGGACCCCGCGGCAGGTGCGGAGGTAGGGTGCGCGGCCCCCGGTGCGCGCTGGCGCAGCAACACTCGCGCTCGCGGGGTGGCTCCGCACTGCGGTCGCCGGTGCGCGGGGCACCTGAGCTGGGCCGCCACCGCCCCCGAACTACCCCGTAGCCTCCGGGGGCCCCCACCCGCTGGCGGTATCCACAGCCTTGCGGTTGCTAAGGGAGGAGGGAAGGCAAACGCAGAGGTTCTGGAGAGGCCCGAGCACTGCTGGAACGGAGCCTGGGGAAGCTGGAAATGAAGCTCGGTCTTCCAGCCCCGGTTTGCGGGCCCTAATGTGGGAGGAGACCCAGGCCCCTGCTCTGTTGCTCTGGGCGCGCTTTCCCCAAGCATCTGTAATTTGAAAATACAACAAACACACACACACACACACACACACACACACACACACACACACACACACACACACACCTGTTTAGGTGCCTGTGCTTCCTGCTAGGCCCTGGGGAAGGAAGGGCTGGGTGTTGGCTGAAGCTAAGGTAATAAAAGTCCAGAGCTGCTCCACTGTGATGCATTCCAGTTGTAAAACACCCTAGCTTCTAAGTTCAAGGGAAGGAGAGGTCCTTTCAATCTGTTTAACGTTTTGATTTTCACTCTGATATCCAACGCATGGTAGTTGGTTCATTTCCTCTTTGGAAAATCTCCATCTTTGCTCCTACTGAGGTCCCAGCTCCCAGCAGGCAGTGCTGATGGTTCTGAAGTTGAGAAGGTGGGAACGACCTAGCTTCTCAGTGAAGCATGCGAGAATCGTACTTGTGTTTGAATCCAGCACATAGAAGGCAGAGCTTAGATGAAGAAGCCTGGATTTATACGAGAGGGACTTGATGTGGAGGAAGCTTAAGGCACTGGACTTAGATGATCTATCCCTAGTCCTGTGTTGCTTTGTCAAATTCTTTGTTGCCTGACTTGCTCTCTGGCCTCAGGTTCCTCCTGTGTAAGTGACAGGTTGAACACATCTGTGGTGACTGAGCTCTCCATGGATCTCTGTTCTAGCTCGGCCACACTTATAGGAAGGATGGGTGTCAGCTCACTAAATGGCATTTTGCTTTCCCACACATCATAAAGGCCCACGGACAATGTCAGAGTCCACTCTCCTTTGCATATTCAAGGTCCTTCATCACCCAGCTTTCACATCCTTTATCAGCCTCACTGTGACCACTTTGTCCACCTCTGCTACCCTGAACTCTAGCAAAACCAAATCTTGCCCTATCCCATGAATGGAAACATGCTTCTTCCCTTGACTGCTTGACAAACTTCTAATCTTTCTTTTCTTTCTTTATTTTCTTTTCTTTTCTTTCTTTCTTTCTTTCTTTCTTTCTTTCTTTCTTTCTTTCTTTTTCTTTTTCGAGGGACGGAAAGAGCAGGGGAGAGGGGCAGAGGAAGAGAGAGTGAGAATCTTAAGTAGGCTCCGTGCTCAGTCCAACGTGGGGCCTGATCCCATGACCCTGGGATCAAAACCAAGAGTTGGACACTCAACTGACTGAGCCACCTAGATGTCCCTCTATTCATCTTTCAATACTTAGTTTGCACACTGCCTTCTTTGATGTCCCAGGTGTGGTGATGACTCCCATTTCTGGGGCCCCACTCTGCCTGGACATACTTCTGTGTTACACTCACCTTCTGTACCACTGTAGTTACTGGTATATGACTGCCTTTTCTATGTTCTATGCCTCTGTTTCATGTGGTGCATTGATTTTGTTTCTCTGTATTCTCAGAAGCAAACAACAGTTCGACAAATGTTTGGTGTATAAATGAAGGAAAAAAAATTTAAATCTCTTCAAAGTGGTAGTATTTTTATTGACTGTTTACTCAATGCTCTCCTCAGCCTTTTATCAAGCACTTACTAACTGTTCATTATCTCACTTAATCCTCCTCTCCACTCGGTGAGGTAGGTTTTCTCCCCCATTTCATAGCTATCCAAACTAAGACACAGAGGAGCTAATTATTTTGCTTGAAGTCTACAATAGCTCCTAAGTGGAAAAACCAGGATTCAAATCCAAGTCTGTCTGATTCCAAAGCCCACAAGTGTTTTTTAACAATGACAACATTCCTTCCCCCGTAATTCCTGTGAGTTGCCGCAGGAGTCAAATTTCCTACACTATCAGAGTTTTCTGACCTGAAAGATCAGAGCCATCCCAGCAGGGGGAAAATAGAGTTCTAGTACAGTAGCTTAGATCCTGAGACTGAGGACTCAAGGCTGCTTTGGGGACCAGAAGGCTAGAACTAGAGAGAAGCAGAGGTTGTCAAAGAAAAAAAGATGTGAGATGTGAGAGTGGCATCTTATGCTTAAACAAGGAAGATCTATAGATACCTAATCACTGTGCAGCTGTAAGTGGGACTTGAGCCAGTTCTGTCCCATATGTGTCTACTCCCACAGACTGTGGTTCCCGTTTGATGGTGTCCTTATGCTCCCTGTGACTAGGTTTCGCCTGGATAAAAATTGGCAAGGAGGGAGGAGGTACTCAAGAGAGTTATTATAATTTGCCCAAGTCCTGCCAACCCCTAAGGATGGTGTAAATAATATAATCTTATGTAGGTACTAGTTGTTACATATTAATTGATTTGTGCAAATAGAAAATGGTATTCTCTCACTGGTGGAATGAGAAAGAAAATTCAAATACACTATTTAGATACTCAGGATTCTGTAGAAAAGGATCCCCGGCACTCAGCAGACAGCAAGGTACCCTTGGCAGCATGTATTAATTCATAAATGGGGTTTGAGTTCTCCACCCCTGTGAGCTGCACAATTTCACATCCCTGATGAAAACTGCAAGGAAGCTACTAATTTTCACTTCAGAAAATGCTCACTGTGAAAATGTATTGGGAATTTAGCCAGAAAGAATTTTTATGTTAATTTCTAGTACGGAGAGAGGGAAAGGGAGAAAAGGAAAAAAAAAAAAAAACAACTAAATTAAACTGTTTCAGAGACCAAATAGTCACTGGAGTCATTTTCATTTTCTCACAGGAAAACAAGTCCCCAGATGTCCCCAGTAGTATCATAAATTTATAAAAAGATTTTTGTTTTGTAGAAAGATCTGTGGAGTTGGGGCTTGGGGGCCAGAGACTGATATCAGTAGGAGTGACGAAAAGACAAGTGGATCTCCACTTTGGTTAAACAAGAGCTAGACATAGAAATCACAGATTTGAACTACCAGTGACCATCTCCTAGGTCAGGAGTGGGCAATCTATGGCTCAAAGGCCAAATCCAGCCCCCAACCTCTTTTTGTGCAGTCCACAAGCTAAAAATAGTTGCTACATTTGTAAATGGTTGGAAAAAGACAAGAATAATATTATTATATGATAACATGAAGGTTACACAAAGTTCGTATTTCCTTAAATAAAGCCACATCCATTTATGAATCATCTATGACCACTTTGGTGCTATAAAGGCAGAACCGAGTAGTTACAACAGTGCATGGCCCACAAAATCTAAAATATTTACTATCTGGCTCATTACAAAAAAGTTTGCTGACCCCTGGCCTATAGTGTTTCTGCAATCAGAAAGGTAATTTCCCTTTATGGACTTTGAGAACAGATACCACATATTTCACTGTTTTATCCTTAGCACCTGTCACAGTGTCGCTCACAGAGTAAGTGCTCAATAAACAAATGAAAGAATGAATATATTGTTGGGAAGAATACACCTTCCCACCGGTTTGTCTTTCTCCCACAAAATAAAGGTGAAGTCATCAAGACTTCCTTATAATATAATAAATATATCATATCATATCATATCATATCATATCACATCATATCATATTGTATCATCCATGATGATTTGATGTCACCCCAGGATGACTTTCTTTTATCAACACCATATAAAGCCCCAGTAAATAATGTAAGCGTTTCATTAGGGCACAATTGTACAGCGTGCTATATCCTTCAACATTAGCTTAGGTCACTCAAAGCTATAGCACTGAGAAGCTGGAGAATGAAGATCACATGTACAAGGATTTAACTTGAAACCCGAATTGTTTTCCAGCCTTCCCTAATAAGCTTCCTTAATTAGCTTAATTCCAGTAAGCCATTTAGTGAAGCATGGTGTTATAGATATAGAAAAGGCTGAGAGGGCATGTACAACAGGTAGAGTGACAAACTTAAAGGGACATTCTTAATTCAGAATTCTGAGTAACCCAGATAGGCAGATAGATCCTTCTATCCCTATTTGTGGGTTGGATTGAATCTGCAGACAGATCAGTTGAATTAGGGCAATGAACTTTTTTGGTGACCAAGGGAAATCTATGGTATTTACTACACCTGAGATCTCAAAGATGACCAGGACTCCCTTCTGCCCTCAAGCTTGAAGTCTTAACTGGCTCTGCAGACATGCAGACAAAGAATGATAGACTGCTAAGTGCTATGATGAAGTATGCATAAGGTGCAATAGAGGTGCCCTCTGACTAATGCTCCTACCCTATCCTATGCTCATCCCCCACCACTTCCAGCCACATACCCACTCTTTGTGATGCTGAATATCACTTCTCAGTAATCACATTATTCCCTCTAGCTTTGACCACCCTAATTCTTCCTCACCATCCTCTCCCAGGTATCCTGCACCAGGAGAGAGGGAAGACATTGGCCATGAGGGAGGGGAGAGAGAAGGAAAAGAGAGAAACATAAAGACTGTTGGGGGGGGGGGACACAACCACTACAAAATCTGCAAGAAGAATAAAGGGTATTCATTATTTTTATTGTTTTCAAGTAATCATATTACTGATAAATACATTTCCCCACCTCTACCTCAAAAAGCTTGTCTAGGAAAGTCAGAGAAAAACTCAGAGGGGGGCGCCTGGGTGGCTCAGTGGGTTGAGCCTCCGACTTCAGCTCAGGTCATGATCTCGCAGTCCGTGAGTTCAAGCCCCGCGTTGGGCTCTGTGCTGACCGCTCAGAGCCTGGAGCCTTGAATTCTGTGTCTCCCTCTCTCTATGCCCCTCCCCTGCTCATGCTCTGTCTCTCTCTGTCTCAAAAATAAATAAAAACATTAAAAAAAAAAAAAAAACTCAGAGGAAGCAGTGCTTCAGATAAGCCCTAAAAGATGTGTAGGAGTTGGCCAGGTAGATGGGGCCTGGGGAGAAGAGGCATGTCTTCCCCAAGCTAACACCTCCTCATTTAAGCTTCTTAAGCCAACACAGGACTCAGCCAGTGTCTGTAGACCCTGTTATTCTAGCCCAAACGTTAATGGAACAGAGAAAAGGGAAAAGGAAAAAAAGGGGAAAAGGTAGGAAGGCAATGGCTTAATCAAGGAAATGGGATCTGAATAGGGCTCAGGTATGAAGCCGCAGCTGCAGGGTCACCTCCTCCTCTAATGTGTACTGTCTGGAGGGATCATGCCACACATTCATACACTGTGTTGGTTGCATGCATGTCTTACTCTCGTCCAGCCTCAAACTAAGTTCTGGTTATCTCCTTCAATGCCAATCAAACCCCCATGAATTTAGAAAGTTTTTAATACGTATTTCTTGAATAAATAATAGAAGAAGTATAACCCATATTTTCCTGGACACTCCAGTTGGAGTAAAGGACGTCAAGAAGGTTATGTAATAAGAGTCATAAGTAATTATTTCCCTGGCTCTGGACCCACCCACGCATGAGTGAAGTTGTCAGATGTCAAGGAGCTCGCCATATCCATGATTGTTCACCATCAGCCAAAAATGCATTTGAAACCACAGGCATTACATCTGGGGAGAGGAACTGAGCAGAACCATCACAATGGCCTGGTGCAATGGAAGCCAGGTTTGCTTACTTGATCCAGTGCTTCCCAAGCAGCTGTAGATGGCAGACACCACTGTTTGCCAAGAGAAGAGACCATGCTTGGAGTACACAGAACTCAGAGAGTTCTGAGGCTCCACTGGGCCTAAGGTCAGAGAATATCCATTGACTTTACTATTTATCAGGCTCTATCCTCAGGGCTTCACTCATTGAATCCTCACATACTTTAATCCCTGTTTTACAGATGAGAAAGCAGAGACTCGGGTAAATTAAGTACCAGCTGGCAAGCGTCCCAGTTGAGATTTAAATCCCATTCCCCATGATTCCAGAACCCACACTCTCTCTTTTTCTTTTTTTTTTTTTTTAAACCAGTAGTGCCATCTGGGAGCTGGTTAGAAACATATAGTCTCAGGCCCCACCCAGACCTATTGAGTCAGCACCCGTATTTTTTTTTTACTTCTAAATTTTTTAAAGTTATTTTATTTTATTTTTTTATTTTGAGAGAGAGAGAGAGAGAGAGAGAGAGAGTGTGTGTGTGTGTGTGTGTGTGTGTGTGTGTGAGCAGGGGAGGGGCAGAGAGAGAGGGAGAGAGAGAATCCCAGGTAGGCTCCGTGCTATTAGCACAGAGCCCGACACAGGACTCGATCCCACGAACCTTGAGATCATGACCTGAGCCAAAACCAAGAGTCAGATGCTTAACTGACTGAGTCCCCCAGGTGCCCCCAGAACCCATACTCTTAAACACTTCGCTTGATTCCCTCCCACACCTCAGAGGTAAGGAAGCATGACCACACAATGGGGAGGGTAATAAGTGTAAGGTCACTGATCCCAAAGGAAAATTGTTCTCAGTTGTAGCAACTATTCTCCTCCTCCCAACTTCTCTAGGAACAGCAGCTCGATAATGTGACTGGTGAAAAGAAACTGAAGAGCAGGAATTTCATTTATTACTGCACATCTGTTTTCTGACACAGTAAAGCGAACATTCCACATTTTCTAGCCCTTAAGAGTATCCATCTCTAAAAAACTTTACAGCTCCATTTGGTTTAAATGACAATGGACTTGGCTCTTCCCTAGAAGCAGAACAGCACTGGTCTTCAAGTATACCGGCATCACAGACTGCTGACTGAATTATTCTGTTCTCCTCCTCTCTACAGCTAGAGGGAAAGGGGGAACTGTAACCCTTTGGATTTGATCATATAAACAAAACTGCACTTCTTAAACTCAGGTTAGAAGTACATCCATGGCTTTGAGCAGAAGACTGGGATTGTTCACATGGGAGGTAGGTGATAGTCAAACTCATAAAACAAACCATCAGGACTACAGCAACTATTTTAAAATAAAAGCATAGCTTTATTACTTACAAATTCATGTTGCAACTCAAAACTAGACTGAGAAAGTGCTACCTGATAGGTCCTCAGCAAATAGATATTGACTAGATAAAGATTTTTTTTTTTGGTAATTAATATTTTAGCTTCATGTAAATAAGCACCCCTAAAGGAGTTTGAGGGTGCTTTCACTAACAATTGCTCAAGCCAACACTTTCTCCCTAAGAGCACAAAAGTTTAAAAACAAGTTTCATCATTGTCAGAGTGATCACAAATTCTAAACTAATGGGACTTTCCTACTGTGACAAAAGAAATGGAAGTATGGATCAAGCCTCAGAGAACATGCAAGCAGGAAAACCATTCTGGAGTGGGAGTTACAGATAAAGATTATCCACCGGTCAACTGCAGGAAAACCCAATGCAGATTAAAATAGCAAAACCATGAGCTCCTGAGCTGTATAAATGCAACTGGAAAGAAAAACCTGGTAATTCCTTGACATATGTATAGGTTTGTAAGACAGGCCCCACAGGTGAACCAAGATCAGAATTGTGGGATTTCTCCCTTCCTTGAAGTTTCGTTTTTAAATAAGTTTTTCTCTCATTTAATAAAGGCCACTTCAGATTCCACATTTTGGTTGAGGAGAGCATGCTCATGACTACAGGGTTGATTGTCTGCACCTGTGCAGGGCTGTCACCACAGGGAGCTTTTATCCCTGAGCTAAATGGGCAGTCAGGCAGGGATGCAGGAGAATGCTCTGATGAGCCCAAGTTCCACAACATAGGAAACAGAAGCATACAATGTCATGGCCTTGTCCCTCCAATGTGTTCTATAGTCACACGTAGCAACTGAGCTATTTCCTCAGCTGTAAACAAATTGTGGGGGGAGGGGAAGCAAACTTGTTAGCACTGGGGTCTGCTGTGATGTAGAGAAGCATTTAGCAAGCAGGAACAGGAAGTCAAGAGGAGGAAAATGCAGCTTTACTGACCTAGAAGGCAAATAAATGACAAAAAGAGGCAAAGTCTTATGTGGAAAGTATTTACTCCATTCCAATTATCCATAATCACAAAAGGTAGAACACACATAAATGCCCTTCGTTTTGCTTGGCATCATGCCTTTACACTTAGACTTGAGTAGTCACACCTAAGTGATCTTGTAAATTGTGAGAATTGTCTTTAGATGTACAGTGGAGCCATGTTATAAAGAACTGGTTTAAGAAGAGGTAAGAGGTTCTGGCTACCCTATTTTGTCCCTATTTAAGTCAAGGGCTTGGGTTTGAATTGGAATTCTGTCACTGTGGAAGGTGTTCCTATTCACCAATGTCTGGTTCTTGTCCACTTCAGGATACAGGAGAGGCTTCCATGTCTCCATTATCTTGAAGGTAGGCATGGCCATAGGACTTGTTCTGGTTAAAGACACGTGAGTGAAAAATGATATGTTGCTTCCTAGTAGAATATTTTAAGAGCTTGTGCAGGATTCTCTGTCTTTCTTTCCCTGGGCCAAGCAACCAGCAACATTCTAGATGGTGGCACTTTCCTCAGCATGTCTTCCCAGGTGAGGGCAGCATGGAACAGAGCCCCCCCAAGGCCCCCACAAACCCAAGATCGGCCAGAACACAGATGAGGAACAAACCTTTGCCATTTAAAGCCACTGATATCAGGGGGTTGTTCATCACAGCAAAGCTAGCCTGTGGTGATCAATAAGCCATATAATAGTTATGTGACTTTGGGAAAGTCACTATCTTCAATTTTTCATCAGAAAATGAGGAAGGCCTGTAAGCCTTGAGGAATATAGTATTGAGGAATACAGTAAGCATTTGGAAAATGGTAGCTTGTTCATCCTCATAATAATAACTAAGCTTTAATAACTACCTACACTGTGCCAGTCATTATCTTCTCTACACATACATCATCTCTCATCCTCAAGCCAATCTTATAAAGTTATAATATGGGTTTGCAAGTTATTCTCAGGATTTCCACAGGTCTAGAAGAAATAATATGTTTAGAAAGGGCAAGCTGACCAAAGCTAAATCAAGATAAGTTTTCATTTTTTTCTTTTTTATCAGAATTTACAATGATCATCTCATTGTGGTACGTTTGTACATTGGTACAATGTACAATGTTCTTTGGTCCATTTATGATGATTTTTTTTTAAAAAGTATACAAGGGGGGCACCTGGGTAGCTTAGTCGGTTAAGCTTCCGACTTCGACTCAGGTCATGATCTCGCAGGTTGTGAGTTTGAGCCCTACACTGGGCTCTGTGCTGACAGCTTAGAGTCTGGAGCCTGTTTTGGATTTTGTGTCTCCCTCTCTCTGCCCCTCCCCCGCTCATGCTCATGCTCTGTCTCTCTCAAAAATAAGTAAACATTAAAAAAAATTAAAAATAAAAGTACACAAGGAACTCTTGGTTATATAAAGGTTGTTAAATACTACTATATCCCAAATCTCAATTTTTGGCCAGTACAAGCCTAAATTAACCTTCTTCTCTCTCTTTGCAACTTAGCTCCTAATAATCCAGGTTATCCCCTATAGTTCTGAGATGTACTGGGAAGCACCACAGCAGAAACACAGATGGCTCTTTAGTTAACGTGATAAAAGGAAGAGCTGATGAATGAAATAAAAGTGACAGAGCAGACTTGTCACTTTGGGGGACATGGACAGGACACCTAGAATTTTGGGGAGGATACCTCTCATAGTAATTGGCAAGAAATTTTAGTAGAAAATATGGGTCAAAATTAAGGGGAAACCATCAAAATGGCATTCTGTGGGCATTCCTCCCACTACTTCCCTCTGCTAGAAATCAGCTAATCATTTTCAGACCAAATTAAAGGCACTTAGTTGTCCTCAGAGCAACCTTGACAGTGGTCAAGGTATTTCAAATAGATCTTTTGTTCAGATTTCTAGAGGATAGTTACAGGCCTTGTCATCAAAGAAAGTAAGAAACTATTATAGTTGCGGGAGTAATGACAATTTTAAAAATTACCGAATACATGCCGTGTGCCAGGCTCTGTGCTAAAATACTTCACATGTTATGTCTTATCTTATACTCAAATACCATTATTTTCCCCTTTTTACGTAGAAAATTTCTGAAAAGCAAAGGATTGAAGTAATTTGCCTAGAGTCACCTGCTTGTTGTAAGTGGTGACATTTCCTTAGCAATGGCTCTCAGTCCCTGTGTTATACTGTCCCCTGCAGGGTGTCTGGGGATGACACAAACCAAGGGTGTCATCAAGAAGGCAGAGGGGAACCATTTATCAAGTACGCCCAAAGTGCTAACCATACACTCGCACCAGCTCATCAAATTCTCAGAATTCTGAGGGTGGGGGAGGTGAGGTACCATTATTCTCATGCCACAGATGAGATAACTGAGGTTCAAGGAGATTAATGGGTCAACCAACAAAGAAGACAATGAGATACAAACCAAGGAATTCTAAATCCACATTGAATGATCTGTCTCTGTAGGAAGCTGGTTCTGATTTAACTGCAAAAAATTATGTGCTCATAGAAAATATCAAGATATCTAACTGAGAAGATATCTAACAGTCGGTATGAGAAATACCTGGAAGGTTGCTTGGAAACTCCACATAAGGCAATTTTGAGATCAATATAATCTTAAAACTAAAGATCAATACGATACTGGTTTACATTCTCAGATATGCAAGTTCTTCTATATTTTGCCTTGATATGATCACATCTGGAACAGTGAGCTTCCATGAGGCATAGCTCAAGATGTGTATCATTCACTGCATTTTTCAAATTCAGAGGCAAGGCCAAAGCTCTCTGAGTTGTGCTCTGAAATCCTTTCTCATTTGGCTCAAGGTAAGGGGAAAGCATTCCCTCTCATCCATGGTAGGTAGGTGTAGGAACAGGGAGAAATCAACACACTTATAGCTCTCTCCAATGAAATCCTCATCACCAGCTTGTTCCTTCTTACAATGAATTTTCTTCCTTATACCCTGGTAGTAAGTGAAGGACTAATACATATACTACACGTGTGTCCAGCACTTCTCTCTGGAAGCATCTGGGAATTTCATGCAGGGTCACACAGGGTCATGCAGAACTCCAGGGTATACTGCTGGTACACATGTATACTCCAGGGTATACTCCATGGTACACAGACCATGATGTGAATGGTGCCCCCTGCATTTATGCAACTTGGCGGCCTTACTGACATCTATTGTTTTATTCTCTGCTTATTATGGAGCCTCTCCTGAAGCTTAGATAGAAAAAGCCTGTTTCACTTACTCCTGGGTATTACAGTCACCATTTCAAAATAAAAGCGTGATACTTAAAAATGCAATTATCAGAAAACAACAGATGTTGGTGAGGATGCAGAGAAAGGGGAACTCTCTTACACTGTTGGTGGGAATGCAAGCTGGTGTAGATGATCTGGAAAACAGTATGGATGTTCCTCAAAAAGTTAAAAATAGAGCTACCCTATGACCCAACAATTGCACTACTAGATATTTATCCAAAAGATACAGGAATGCTGGTTCAAAGGGGCACAGGCACCCCACTGTTTACAGCAGCACTATCGACAATAGCCCAAGTACAGAAAGAGCCCAAATGTCCATTGACTGATGAATGAATGAAGAAGATGAGGCATATGTTATGGCTTTGTTACTCAGCCTTAATAAAGAGTGAAATCTTGCCATTTGCACAACAACACGGATGGAACTAGAGTGTACTATGCTAAGCAAAATAAGTCAGTCAGAGAAAGATAAATACCATATGATTTCACTCATATGTGAAATTTAAGAAACAAAACAGATGAACATAAGGGAAGGGAAGCAAAAATAAGATAAAAACAGAGAGGGCGAGACTCTTAACTACAGAGAACAAATTGAGGGTTGCTGTTGGGGATGGGTTAAATGGGTAATGGGTATTAAGGAGCGCACTTATTGGCATGAGCACTGGGGATTATATGTAAGCGATAAATCACTAAATTCTACTCCTGAAACTAATATTACACTATATATTAACTAACTAGAACATAAATAAAAACTTGAAACATTAAAAAAAATAAACTTAAATATCTGCAGAAGGTAAAACAAATAAAAAATTAAAATGCAATGATAAAATATGTTTATTAAAATGGGGAATACCTTGGAAATCATTTTATAGAAGAAACCATTGAAATAACTTGTGATGTCTAAATTAAACATGATAGGACTATGGAAAGTATCAATGCCATCAAATATTTGAAAGGGTTTGATGGAGAAGAGAGAAGAGACTTGAGAAGTTTCATGGGAGATAATTAGAAATCGTAAGATGATTTTTGGCTCAGTAAAAGAAAGAATTTTCTAGAGCCAAGCACCAATTAGAAACTGTATTGCAACAACCCTAAGTAAGAGCACACCTCTGTTATACAGAAATGTATCCAAAAACGGAATGGGAAGTGTTTGATAATAAATAGTTCCTTATCCTGAGAAATGATCAAGGGGAATCAAATGTCCTAGAGGAGATTTTCACATAGAGTTATACTGAACTAAATGGATTAAAAGGCTTCTTCTAGGAAACTCTATCTCTGTGATGGTATAGAGACTGTGACAGTTCGCTATGAACCTCCACCAGCTCAGAAAGAAGGAAACTCCTTCACCTTCCCCCTGAAGGAGGCTGAGGCCTTATATAAGGTACCTGATCCAACTTGATATGTGACCATTTCAAATCTCCTATCAGGTCTTATGTAGTTAAGCAAATAGCCAGAGAGTGGATGGTACAGTAACAGACCTGTTTTATTTTTTATTACTTCATGATCCAAGAATCACAATTTTAAGAGGGAGAGGGGTGCCTGGGTGGCTCAGTTGGTTAAGTGTATGACTTTGGCTCAGGTCATGATCTCATGGTTTGTGGGTTCAAGCCCCGCATCCAGCTCCGTGCTGACGGCGTGGAGCCTGCTTTGGATTCTGTGTCTCCCTCTCTCTCTGCCCCTCCCCAACTCACGCTCTGTCTTTCTCTATCTCTCAAAAATAAATAAACATTAAAATAATTTATAAAAGGGTGTGAGAATAGAAATAAAGAACATAACACTGCTCTGTGTATTAACGAGTTCTGCCAACTCCACTGTGAGAGAGATGTTCAATCTTGAATGTTTTTCTTCCACCTTATGGTTTTAAACCAGGAGTCAAAAACTCAAAAGGGAGGAAGAAAAATGTAAGATGCCAGGGAGTGACAAGCCTGTACAGATGAGGCTGCATGGCCAGTCTTAAATTAAAGGCCGGTTTTATAAGGCAACTGCCCTTGGGCTCAGCTGCTCGTTGCCTTCTAGAATGCTTTCTAAAATTGCCACATCTTATTTTTCCAGAAAAGCTAAAAAAGCTTTTTTTTGGTGAATTTTTCTAATTTTGAGAACATTATCAGGCTGCACAAAAATTACTTGTTGTGAGAAATCTGTTCACTGGCTTCCAGTTTATGGCTGCAGGAAGGCTGATCCTTCCCAGAAAATGATGGGAAGCCCATGCATGCACTTACATCTCCATGCGAATTACCACGTAGCTACCGGGCAACTGAAGATAAAGTACAGACAACACTGTTGGTGGGAAGATCTAAGGGAGGCTGGATGAAAGTTTCTGCCCCCCATGAGATTGCTCAGCAGGGTTTGAAGGGTAAGAGGATGCCCTGCCCTGTGCTGCTCGAGCTCCTGTGTAACAGACCTGGGAAGGCCACTGGATCCTCAGGCAACTCCAGCCCCTGTAGAACTCCCTGTAGAAGGGAGGAGATTTTTCCCCAAAGGGTAAACAAAAATTCTCAGGGCAAAGAGAAAATTATTTTAAAAAAAAGTTTATTTATTTTGAGAGACAGAGAGAGCCATGAGCAAGGGAGAGGCAGAGAGAGAGAGGGAGACACAGAGAATCCCAAGCAGGGATCCCAAGAGCCTGATGCGGGGCTTGAACCCAGGAACCGTGAGATCATGACCTGAGCTGAAACAGAGAGTCAGATGCTTAAGCAACCAAAGCCATCCAGGCACCTTAAGAGAAAAATCATTTTTATTTTTTTTAATTTTTAAATATATTTTCTCTAGTTCTTTTTTTTTTTTTAATTTTTTTTAACGTTTATTTATTTTTGAGACAGAGAGAGACAGAACATGAACGGGGGAGGGTCAGAGAGAGGAAGACACAGAATCCGAAACAGGCTCCAGGCTCTGAGCTGTCAGCACAGAGCCCGACGCGGGGCTCGAACTCACAGACCTCGAGATCATGACCTGAGCCGAAGTCGGCCGCTTAACCGACTGAGCCACCCAGGCGCCCCGAGAAAAATCATTTTTAAAGAGAGAGGCATTCTTATGAAGGAGCAGAGATCTAAGAAGTTCAGCAAGGACAGACATGGGGAGGCCACCAGAAGACCTCATGAATGCTTTCGTTCCTCGGATTTTGTTCCCCTCACACTGGAGGGAAAGTCTTCTTTGCTGTGTAATTTCCTCTCTCCCTGATTAAGGTATAATCCTTCAGTACACGGTGCATCTGACAGCAGTCCTGTGTTTATTTATTTTTTTCATGTTTATTTATTTTTGAAGAAGACAGAGACAGTGTGAGCAGGAGTGGGGCAGAGAGAGACAGAGACACGGAATCTGAAATGGGCTCCAGGATCTGAGCTGTCAGCACAGAGCCTGACGCGGGGCTCGAACCCAAGGACGTGAGCTGAAGTCGGATGCTTAATTGACTGAGCCACCCAGGCAACTCAGCCCTGTTTTTAGATGGAAGCTCCAACAGCTTGTTCATGTAAATTTGAGTTTTGGTAGAAGTTTGGTTAAACTGCAGAGCGCTAGAAGCACCAAAAAAGTGACAGCACAGAATGATGGTTTCCCTGTGTGGGGGAATGTGTTTAAAAGGAATAAATGGACAAAGAACGGAGTTTGAGATAGACTGTAAAGGTGATGGATGTAATATATAGATATTATAGCAATGTATTTTATAATCATGTGTGTTTCCTAAAATTATAGGCAAGTCACAGACAGGCAGTCTTTATAATTTTCTAGATTGAGAAGAAATGTGATGAGCGGCATCAGGGTTTGTGCACTGTGTTTTACTTAGCTAATGCCTGACACACTCTGCTATTCAGGGAAATCCATCAACGTGGAGAACAGCCGCATGATGAAACGGCTGGCCAAATCAGGCCAGATGGCATCCGGTCTGAACCACCCCTGCACACAAATGGGTGTCAAACAAGGTCATCGAGAGGCCCTAAGCCATCCAGCTTTTCCTATACGGGGCTGGTCAGTGATGCAACAAGCATTGTGAACACCTGGGTGAGAAAGTGCTGCCGCTCCTCCCCGGAGCTCTTCGGTCTCATCAGATGGCTGGCCTCCACTAATGTCTGTGGGGCAGGCCACCCTGAGTGACTGAGTGCTAATGAGTATGAGCTGGAAGGTCACATACCTGAGGACGTATATCCAGTCGTCAATCATTTCTCAAGTTTGGCACCACCATACAGGATGACAATTAGCCTGAATAAAGCTAAGGTGATGTTTTTAGTTGCCCCAGGCAAATTAGGCGAGCAACCAAAACCTACCATCAATGGCGTGGAGTTAAAAGCCATATCCAATTCCCATTGCCTATGTAGTCCGCTGTCTAGTGACAGGTCCTCTGCTTCTCTGTGGTTCTCCGAGCAGCCACCAGTGGTGCAGCTCATTATTGGAACAAGAAGTAACAACCTGTATTAATAAATCCAGCTTATTTGGGGGGAGCTTGACAGACAGGATTTTTGGTGCTAAAGCATCTGATTACAGATTAAGACCAAAGTGCAAGACTGCCCTGCTGCCCAGTCTCCACTATGGATGTGAAGTTTAAGTTCATTACCATTACCTCCTGGAACAACATTAATTCCACTCTGCAGAAAACATCAAATGGCAACACTGGTAAACTAATCAAGGAATAGATCTACTAACTATCAGCTGACATAATATTTGCCCGGCCTTTTTACTAACTGGCAATAGTTTCAGCTCAACAGTCTTGGAAATAATGAAATTCTGCAGAAGTACGCAAAAAAATCTATAGAAATTATGATCCATTGCATAGATTGCTAATATTCTAACAGTGTGTGATACCAATCCAAACTTCTACAATGTTTTTAGGATGAAAATTTAATTTCCTGCATTATTTGGTTTCTTTTGGCAGCAAATACCTCAAATATAATCTCTATAAAAGCTAAGGATAAATAGAAGGATTGCATTGAGGACACACACTGCTGCACGGTTTGCTTTCTACACCTTAACCCGAGTAAGATCTTGGAATTTCCTTACTTTCACTATATTATTTTTGGCTACTTCTTCACCCAGCCCACATGATGTTCATTAGAATAATAACCCCCTTGATCCCAGTGCATCCAAAATTATGAATGTGCAAGAAAACATATTTTGCTTGTCCAAATCCAATCATTCCTGGAATGGAAATCACAAACTACTAAACAAGTTATAATTCTGTTCATGTATTGATAACAATAACCTTAGAAATATGGATTGCTAATATTGTCAGCTATAGGAACTAATCTTAATTTATTTCGTAAACATTGATTGAGAGCACATCCAGGGCTAGGTTATTCCTGCTGTCTCAAAGTGTCATCTTCCCAGGTCATGATCTCACGGTTCACGGGTTCGAGCCCTGTGTCGGGCTCTGTGTTGACAGCTCGGAGCCTGGAGCCTGCTTCAGATTCTGGGTCTCCTTCTCTCTCTGTGCCCCTCCCCAGCTCACTCTCTGTCTCTCAAAAATGAATAAATGTTAAAACAAAAACCAAAAAACAACAACAACAACTGGTTTCACCCTGTAATAGAAGGAACCTTTTCAGGGAAAAACAGTCTCATCTATTCACCCCATGAGGTCTAAAAGGTCTATGTATTCTTGATCTGATGGCAGATTCCTTTATGTCTTTTTCCTTCAAAAAAAGCTTCCATGAGGAATTTGTTAGCAAACACATCCAGAGGTTCCCCAGAAGCACTAATTCTAACTGACCACTACCCCAAGGCACCTGGAAGCTGAAAACTACAAGTTGCGATAAAGCTCACCGCTGGTGAAGATCCTTCAAAGTTTAGGGACGGCTAGAAATATCCATACTTTCTATATGTAAGGGATATTTATTGGAACATGGTGATAGGCCCAAGAAAGAAAGGGGATATGGGAAAGAGGAGGGCGGTGGCTGCAGTTCATTGATTGGGAGAGAATCTCACCCAACTGGAAGAAATTGAAGGTGTTTTTATGTGAAGTGCCCAGCACTTACCTGCTGCAGGAAATGCTCAAAAAAAAAAAAAAAAAATGTTGCCTTCACTTTTCTCCTGTAAGACTACTTTATGTTAATGTAGCATTTTAAAGAGCATGATTTATGTTTACATGCATTATCTTACTTGACACTTGTGACACTGGAGGTAACACTTTATTTTTTGTTTGGAAACACGGATGATGCAAGGTCAGATCTATTGGCCCTAGGGCACACAGCTAGTACATTTTAGAGTCCATAACCCGGATCTTCTAATTCCAATAACTATCTCTTTATTGCTCTGAGCTGCAAGTACTCAGTGATTGTACCTGGCCGCTTTTTTTTTTTATTTAAAAAAAATTCTTCCTCACTTATGTCTTCATATCTTCAAGGATCATGTTATCATTTATTTCCTCACATTTCCTTTTCTTTCTTTTTTTTTTTTTTTAATTTTTAAATGTTTATTTATGAGAGAGAGAGAGAGAGAGACAGAGCAGGAGTAGGGGAGGGCAAAGAGAGAGAGGGAGACACAGAATCCAAAGCAGGCTCCAGGCTCCAAGCTGTCAGCACAGAGCAGGACACGGGGCTCGAACTCATGGACCATGAGATCATGACCTGAGCTGAAGTCAAAGGCTTAACCGACTGAGCCCCCCAGGTGCCATCACATTTCCTTTTGTTTGCTTCTCAGTTTCCTCTGGTTCTGTTTGTAAAAGTGTTACAAGTATGATGTTCACGGATCCATGATTAAGAGTTCTTTACACAGGATCTTGAGCTCTTCAAAGTTAAAGAAACTCTACAAACAAGGCACATTTCATTCCAGCCCTTGTTTTTCCTTTCAGCACTTTTGCTCAAATACCAAACACAATTTGCGTTTTGCTTGAGATGGAAAGAAACACTTGTGTAGCTATAGCTATTACTGGGCCATTACCATTCCGAGGTGTTGATTTTGTGCTTCACATTTTTCCTGTGTTCTTCACTTGATGCCCTATCTTGAATTTTTATTTCACTCTAATCATTTTTTAAATTTGAAGTCTTCCTTTTTACTTTGGCAATTTCAGTTGGAACGCTAGGTTTGGGGGAAAAATGTTCGCAGAAAAACTGAAGGTTAAATCAGTTTTATTCTGTAAACACTGCCTAAATTATCATCTCCTTCCCATAACAACCCAATTAATATGTTAGAGCAAAGCTGGAAAGCCAAAAACTGTGCTGAAAACGTAGAGTTAGTGTGACACCTTCTGGTGAGGAACAAACTGCATTTGTCAACAGCAGCAAAAACTAATTCTGACAAGGGTCCTCCCGGATAGCTTTTATTCCAGCAAACCCATCTTTTGTGAACACCCAGCATATCTCAGGCTCTCCTGCAAGTTACCAGAGATACTGACACATTCAACAGTCTAACCACCTCTTAGGGAAGAAATATCTCTTATCTACACTCCTACCTACAGAGATGACAATCAAGTATGTTGGCAGTCTAGTTAGGTTGGGTGTTTCATAAGATGCTACAGGGGCCCACAGGGCCAGCCAGTCCTTATGGATCAAGGACAGCCTCACAGAGGTGGTGCTGCTTAAGTCTTGAAGGATGAGCCATTTTTTTGAAGCAACGAGGTAGGAGGTGGGTATATAGTGAGGAAAGTGCCACACACTGGAAACTAAGGGGACAGCATGTGGGCAAGGCTGAGAGGCTGAGAATGCGGGTTTACTGACCAGAACTTATTTCAGGTGCCTGGAGAAGACAGAGCGTGGAGAGAGATGGGGCTAAAGCACAGAGAGAGCCTCAACTCAGAAGAGCTTTGGAAGCTTAGTTTAAGAAGTGTGGGTTTCACGATCAAGGCTTCAGGGACCCACTGGAAGATGTAACCGTGACAGTGATTCGGTCAGATTTTTCCACTACTAAAATCAGCCTGGCTCCAGGGTGGAGGGAAGGGAGGAGGACTCAAGTCCTTGTAAAATAGGAAGCTGTTCAAAGCGATGAGAACCTGAACTGCGCAGGGAACGGGTGCAGTAGAAAGTGTTTTAGGAAAGAGTGGCAGCCGGTATTAGAACACGTTTAAACGTGGGCTCTGAGAAAAAAGAAGGATTATATCTCATGCCCCAAGTAAAAGGAACATTTCTTTTCCTTAAACAAAGAGAGGAAAGCCCCTCCTATGAATGTAGACGTCTTACTTCTCTTTGTATGTGGTCTTAGGAAAGAGTTAAAAATATTTCTCATCACATGAGAGCATAATTGCTCCACAATCCAAGCATGCAATTTTACAAACTAAATTTGGAGACTTTCAAAAAAATATTGATCGCACCTGAAAACATTTAATGAATGCAATTTGGAAACAAGGGCCCAGAGACACCAATTTGTATCAACAGTGCTTAAATACTCCCATAAAAAAACAACACACCCAGGGCCTTGGGAAATTTGGATCACTATAATGTGTTTTCAGAGGAAGGTTTGAAATTTTTAGATGAACAGCTATAATTATAAATTGAAATTAAATACAATGCGAGAGAGGCTATGATTTCCCTTGCCGTCAAAATAAATCTAAGGAATATATCGTGTCCACTGAGTATCAGACAAGGGCGTGCACTTATTCCCTGTATAAACCACGTCCTGCTTTACATACCAGAGTGCTTTTACTTCTGTATCCAAATGCTAATGGATACATTTATCCATCTAACTCACATTTAAAATCTAAATATTTCCACTGATGTGCAAGGCTCCCTGTTACCTCACTGATGTCATCTTCTGTTACTCTCCCACTCCCTCATTCCACCCGGGTCAGGGCACCTTCATCATCCTGAAACACTACAGAGATGCTCCTTCCTCAGGGTTTTTGCACTCACTATTCCTTCTGTCTGGAAAGCTCTGTTCAGATATCTACTTGCATGACTCAGTCTCTCATTTCCTTTAGGCCCTCTGTTCAAATATCACCTTCATAGGAAGGTTTCCCTGACCACACTACATAAAATAGCACCTGCTCTCAACATTCTCTTGCCCCTTACTCTGCTTTATTTCTCTGTATAGCTCTTATCACCACTCCACGTTCTACGTAATTAATCTATTTGTGTATCATTGCCTCTCTCCACTAAAATTCAAATGTTATAAAACCACAGACTGTCACCGACGTTTAATCAGGGCATAGAACAATGTCTGGTTCAGAGTAGGTGCTTAACAAATATTTGTCAAATGGATGATGTTTGTTTGAAATATTTATTAAGTTTTTAGTTAGATGGGCAAGCTAGAGGTTTTCAATCAATTTACCAACCACTTACTCTGTGGCAGGTACTATTCTCTAGCTTTTATGAGACAAAAGACCACCCATGGATCCCTGGATAAACAGAGCAGTGGGGGTCGGACAAGTCAGTTGATAATTGTAGTCAATTATACTTCAATAAAGCTGGAAAAAGAAACAGATAGCTGTAATCCACCTGTTCATTCAACATGTACTTATTGAGTACTTAATAGAAGAGAGCGGAGTTTCTTCACAGGCTTTTTATGTGCCAAGCATTGTGCAAAGGCATAGAAAGATGTATCTATTATATTTTTTAGAACAGCCGGTAACCATTATCCCCGATTTACAACCATGAAGTTTGAGGCTTACCAAGGCCCAAGGTTGCCACACTAGTGAAAGATTAAGACTAGACCAGTCGGGTTAAGCATCCGATTCTTGGTTTTGGCTCAGGTCATGATCTCAAGGTTTATGTGCAAGCCCTGTATGGCACTCTACACTGACAGTGCAGAGCCTGCTTGGGATTCTCTTTCTCCCACTCTCTCTCTCTGCCACTCCCCTGCTTGCTCTCTATCTCTCTCTCTCAAAATAAATAAATAAACATGAAAAAAAAAAAAAAAGCCTAGGCTAGGTGTAACTAAACCAGCCCTGCGAGAAATATTAAAGGGGACTCTCTGAGTGGGAAAGAAAGACAAAGCGACAAAAACTCGAAAAGAACAGGGAAAATCTCAAGACTAGACCAGGTCTAGGTCTAACTCTGTATTATAGTTATTCTGCTAAAGAAACTCAGAGAAGAACCATCTAACCTATGAGTGAGCTCAGAACAGCCTTCCAAGCAGAAGTAACACCTAAGGTAAACCTTCAAAGTAATGGGCCAGAATTGGGCAGGGTGGAGGGGAGAGCACGCTGAGCTGGATGGACAGCCTGTGTGAAGTATCACAACATTGCACTTTCCATAAAGAAACTTCTGGACCTTTGTTTTCATTAATACAGAAGGTTAAATTTTGGCTCTCTGAATTACTGAAATATAAAAAACACAAACACACACATACACATCCCATTATAAACAATAGCAAAATCAATTTAATATGTGATATAACTCAATCATGCAATGCAAATAATCAGCAGGAAAGAATAATATAAACACAAGACTGAGGAAGATCCAGTATTCCAGATTTTAACAAAAGAGATATGATTGCCTATAAACAACATTTTCCATTTATAGCATATAATTAAATAACTTATGTGGCAATTAAATTACATGCCAATTAAATAGAATTGCAAGCCTTAATAAAACAAGTTAAAAACAAATGGAAGTTATTACTGAAGCACATCAATTGCTTTTTTCCTACTAAGTTGAATTGACATCTAAAAATTAATACTTACCTGTGTTATATACTTTCTGTATTTAGAATAGAAGTTTAAAAATTAGACAGTTACAGGTTTTTCAAGCTAAAATTAAGTAAGGTTATGACGTCTGGATGTTTGTTTCATTCAAGTAAAATAATAAAGGAAAATGAATGTTTTAATTCATCGGTTTTACTTTTATTTTCTTCAAAATTCCATTTTTTTCCTCTTAACCATCCAGAGTGAGATTTTCTTTGAAGCAAGATGGCAGGTACCCAGAGCTGAGCTTTGACAGTATACAAAGCCAAATTTTTCATACTTGATCCAAGTGTTAAATCTGCAATTTACAGTTAATGTACCAACATGTTTACATACCTCTGTGGTATGTAAACCATAATACAGTTTAAACTTCAAATTAAATATATATATGTATATATATGTGTGTTATATGTGTGTGTGTGTGCATATATATATATATGTAAATTGCAATACAGTTTCAACTTCAAATTAAATATATATGTAATATACATCGTGTGTGTGTGTGTGTGTGTGTGTGTGTGTGTGTGTGTGTAATACTTGAGATATAGCATTATTTGTAATAATACTTGATAAGCAAGTATTGTTTCTGGGAGATGTGCCTCTCCCTTGTTTGTGGTTGTGCAGGGTTATGTTGCATACCTGAGGCTTCATATGCTTCAGAGAGTTTAGATAAACACTGACCAGGATTACTGGGAGCAAAAGATCCATCTGTCCACTTGAACCTCCTTTGTACCTGTCCAGAGAAAAAATATAGAGTACACTAAACCTAACTAAGGTTATTATGGTCTGGTTGTTAGAGTACCACATTGCCCTCATCCTGTCTTTTCTTCCTACTTTGCAATGTACTTGAGAAAACTGAAAAATCGTAATGGATCAATTTACAATATTTTATTTTCTAAAATTCTCTTTTGCGTGTTTACGGTGCAGAGCCCCCTTCTCCTCTGATAGGAGAGCTAGGCAGTTACCTGAATCTAGTTCAAAAAGGTTATATAAAAAGGGGCCCCTGGGTGGCTCAGTTGATTAAGCGACTGACTTCAGCTCAGGTCATGATCTCACACTCTGTGAGTTCAAGCCCTGTGTTGGGCTCTGTGCTGACAGCTCAGAGCCTGGGGCCTACTTCGGATTCTGTGTCTCCCACTCTCTCCGCCCCTCCCCAGCTCGTGCTCTCTGTCTCTCAGAAATAAATAAACGTTAAAAATTTAAAAAAACAGGTTATGTAAAAAGAAATTGTAATAAGAGGCATACTCTGCTTTCCAAATCCTTGTTTTCTCTTAATCTATGTAAGGCATACCCAAAATAGACAGGTAAAGAAAGAAAAAAGTTGTCTTTATGGAAGAAACAAAACAAAAAGCCTTAAAAACATATATTCATAATAAATATAAGTGGAGCTATAAATACAACTTGATATAGCAAAGCTTGCAGGTAGGAAAAACCTAACTGGCCATTATAATCCTTCACTCCCCAAACACTTGAATGCCTGCCCTCTACAGCGCTATTAGGTTTTATTCCTCACCTCAAGAAGCTTAAGTTCTAGTGCAAAAAAGTTAAATCAAAAGATAAAAACATTCACTCCTCCTGATTAGCAACTGCTTATCCTACTGAGCTTCAGCTATTCCATGCTCTTCCCTAGCTTGTGGTTTACAGCAATTTGCTTTCGTTAAGTTTCAGTGATATCTGATTAGTAGCTGCTCCCACATTCTATCTACCGTCCAGAGGGAAAAATGCCTTGCTCATCTTCCAAACATTGCACACAGGGATATAGTGAGATCATCTTGTGATTAATCAAATGCTTAATTCCTGAATATATATGGAGAAAGGGCAATAACGGGACATAAATGGCATGAACAGGAGTACAGGCGGGAAAGTTCTGGGTTTGAAGGGCAAGTGAGAGGGGGCAGCTCAGCGGCACATGTTTCATTTGATTGGCTAGAGCCTCAGTGGGCAGATGACATGGTGAAAGGAAGACTGGAAACTGGAGGTTGACTACAGGTTTGATGCAGGGCTAGGTTTCATTGAGTGATTCTGTAGATGGATGGTGTCCGTACTAGTTGAGGGTATTCCAGTCACCACCTAGGCCTGGTGGAATGCGAGGGCTGGTTATGGCTAACCCACTGAAGAGCAATGAGGGATCAAATGAGTGGAAGGACTGAATGCAGTCAAAGAACAGGTATATTTAAAAATGTTTTAAAGGACTTTAAACTACCTCTGCTTTGGAAACTGATTTCTTCACTGTCTAGTCACTTTAGAAAGGTGTGTTAAATTAAATCTTCCCAGTCCTCGCCACCCCAGGGGCTGGAAGTGAGGCCACAATAATAGTAATAACACAAATCCTATTATTTCAAGTGAGTCCAGTGTCTGGCCTAGGGCATCCAGCTCCCTGAAAAATCTTCCCCAAGTATTTCTAGGGGATCCAGAGCTGTCTAGATCATGGCTCTTTCCCTGGTCCTATGGCTGCTGCTTTTCTTCTGTGTACCCCTGTCCTCCAGTCAGCCTCTGACATGCCTCTAGGAAAAACAGGCACAGTGCTAGGATCCCACTGGCTGCAAATTCCCCATTCCTTGGTCAAACCATAGTGTTTGGAATTTACATCTGAAAAATGCATTATGAACATAATTTCATGCAGAAGTTAAGGCACATTCCACAAATCAGTGCATAATAAATATTTATTAACTTATTCAATAAATGTTTGCTTACCAGTGAGGTACAGAGACAGATTTAGGAAATAAAAGACAGAGTCCCTTCACTCAAGAAATATATGCCATTCTCGTCAGGAAAGCAGACACATCAATAGTAAACTGCAATGGTGTAAGGTGTGCTTTTTTGTTACCATGTTTATATGAGGCATCTGTGTGTGTGTGTGTGTGTGTGTGTGTGTGTGTGTGTACTCACCTTCTTCCAAAAAGAAATGACTACCCTAGGCAGGGTGGCAAGTGTTCAGGTTTATTTCAGGAACAGAGTGGAAGGGTGCTTAACTCCGATTAGGGGTGGTCAAGGAAGATTGTCTGCAGAATGCTATCGTATTTAGTAGGGCTTCAGATTCCATGTGCTGCCTTCACATCTTTGAGACTCACAGGGCCCTGAAGGCTTAGCTGTGAGTTCCCCTACTCTTGCCAGAAATGTCCCTGACCTGGTGGGAAAGGCTCCCCACCCTTGTTCCTCTGTCAGCTGGGCTGGTTGTGACCCGTCCTGTCCTCAGCAAAATGAGCTGGACCTCTCTGCCAGCCTGTAAAACTCTTCAAACCCATCATATTCCCCAGTGGGAGCCAGGGGGTACCCTACCCTCTTGTTACCACAAAGCCGACCTCCCAAAGTGCCTTTTGATTCATTTGGCTCCCAAGTACAACTACCCATGTGGACCTCTCTGGCATTCAGTGCCCTTTCCCCTGGGCTGTGGGTGTATATGACAAGTAACTGTTGCCAACCTCACCTGGCCAGTGTTGGGTGTTGCGTGTTTGGCCTTCTCACACTATTTCGGGTGGAGGAATCCCTCCTTCACCAGCAAGGTGGAAAGGAGGTGCTCAGAACAGTCATGTTGGAGGAGTTTTGAAGGATGAATAAGATTTACATAGGTGGAGACATGGAAGAAAGCATGTCAGAAGAGAGATACAAAAGAGTATGATGCATTTAAGGAAGGACAAGCAGATTGGTAGGATGGAGAGATAGTGAGGGTAGAGGCTAAAGAGGGAGTGCCATTTGTGAAAAAGTAAAGAGGTTTTTTGTTTTTTTGTTTTGTTTTGTTTTTCCTGAAACAACATTAAAGGATTTTAATGAGACATTTCACAAAGATCACTCTAGTACTGTGTGGCCAATGGATTCAAAGTAGGGCCAGAATAAAGGCCAAGCAGCCAGTGAGAACGCCATGATAGAAAGTCAAGCAGGAAGCAACGAGAGCTAAGACCAGGTTCTGTAGGTACAAAGAATGGAAGCCATTCATGTTCCTGGCCCATAGGATGCAGTACTGAGGACAAAGGAGGGGGAAGAATTGGAAACGACTGCTAGACTTGGGTAGCCAGGTACAAGCTGTCTTCATTCACTGAGTTAGGACATGCAAGAAGAGGAACAGGTTTGAGATTGGGAAGAATCCAATTCTGGACATATTGATTTTGAGATGTCTGTGGAACATCCAAGCACTGTCCAGTGGATGGTTCATCCTATGGATCTTAGAAGAGGCTAGAGATAAAGGTTTGAGTGCACAAAGGTGATACTGATGCCTGGGCTCTGATGCAAGTCAAGAGGAACGTACAGAGAAAAAAAGTCTCAAAGTAAAGCATGCCAACATTTAAAAGGTGAATGGAAGAAGAGATGTTTACAAAGGAAACTGCAAAGAAACCAAGGGTATCAGGAGAATGTTGTTCTGGAAGTCAGGATAGGAAAGAACCTGGGGTGTGTATATACTTAGGGAGATGATGAAGCAACAGGATTCAGGAATATTCGACAGAGCAAGGTTCATGAAGAGGTCAGAGCAAAAGGATTCAGAGAAAAGATGGAGAAATTAATGCTTAATAAACAGAATGGTCATCACTTCCAATGAAAGAGATGAAGACAAAGGATACAAATAAACTTGTAAGTATAAATAGCTTAATGTTTTCTTCATTGTGAAATAAAAATTCCAGATAAATTGCCTACCACTGGGTGGAACAAAACTGAAAAACAGTGCTCCTCATTTAGTTAGCCAGCAGGCTGACGATAAAGAGGCAAAGAATTCTAGCAACTTAAGAGTTTTCATTTATGTGGAAATGTAGTTTGATAGACATAAAAAGGAACATAATCTGAGAAGCACTTAGAAGCTATAGTGATAGGTCTATAAACAAGACTATGTGAAGCCAGCTAATAAACTCAAACCTACTTTAGGATAAAAGAAACTGCAAGACATGTAAAAACCCAAATTGTATGGGTACACTGTGAAACAGAATTACAGTGTTAATTCCTAAGCAAAATAATATTTCACCAAATAATACATGGGTACAATTTTGTTACAATGCATTTGTCACACCTACTAAAAATGCTTTGATTACAACTGATGCTTACAATTGGATTTCAAATGTGATGTTGCAATCAAAATAAACATCCAAGACAAATTGATAAGCCTAAGTTATTCTTGTTTTTTTTTATTAACCCTAATTTAAATCTGAGAGTTCATTACTAAAAATGTACATACAAAGCTTTCCCAAGATCAGATAGTTCTCATCTGAAGAATATTTTATCTTTTCAAAACAAAATGGACTATTTTCTGAGGACAACTTATTATCTCAAAAACAAAAATAAAATAAGTAAATCATTACAATCCACTTAGTGCAAATTTAACACAAATGCACTGCAATAATTTTTTAACAAGCATGTCATAAGAATAAATCATAAATTACCAACACAGATAAAAACGAATTCTGAATGTGCAGGCATACAATTACAGATGGTTCATGGTAAGATACATACTTGTACTCTGAAACTTAGTCATTTGTTTTGGTGTTTTTATATTAAACTCTTTAGAACCTAATATTTATTATATAAGGAAGAATTTCTCTTAAATAAAATTTAGCTGTTGGTTTGTCAGTAATAACTTTTGTTCAAAAATACTTGAAAATGTTGAAAAAATAAAAGTGTTGGGGGAAAATCTTTATAACTCCACCACTAAATCAGAACCTTCTGATAAATATCTAACAGACATCTCTTGAAATGCATAATTAACTGCAGTGAAATAGAACTGGAATTATACATATTTTGTATTTGCTCTTTAAACTTAATATTCCTAATACTGTGTCTTGAACATCTATCTTTCCATGCTAATAGCTAAAGATCTACCTGATCATTATAATAGCTACATTGTATTGTGCTATACAAATATATTAGCTTTTTAATGACTTAACTGATGAAAATCTGGGTTGTCTCCAATATTTTGTTATAATTAGCTATGCTGCAGTGAAAACAACCTTGACATATGCCTCTATAGACATGTCTATCTCGTTAGGATAAATTCCTGCAGTGGAATTAGTGGGTCAAAGAGGATCCACATTTTAAACTTAAGGACATTACCTACCTGCTGTCCAGAACAAAAGCAATTTCATACTTCCATCCATAGTCCATGAGTGCCCATTTCTTGAGTTACTAATGAGGGTGAACAACTCTTTCTCTAGGTTTGCTGCCATATGCATCTATTGTTGAATGGGTTATCCACTCATTTTCATTCTCTTCGAGGGTGTTCATCATTTAATATAGAATTTTTTTAAGATGATTCATCTTTATGTGTTATTATGGATTTTTTTCTACTTTTCCTATTTTGTTCTTTGATAGTTTGGGCTTCTGAGTAATGGTGTAAGGGGATGTTCACCTCTCAAGATTATAAAAAAAATACTCTACCATCTGTTTGTTGTATATAATTTTATTTATTATATTCAAGTTTTTGAACCATCTCAAAGCCTATTGTCAACCACAAAAGTGAGAAACATTTCTAGACTCTCTTTTGTTCCACTGATCTTGGACTAATATTTTAGTAACTCTAACTTGGGAAAAAAATTTTCATATCTGCTGGCACTCGTTCCAACTTTTTAAGTATTTTTTTTAATGTGTCTGGCTATCTGCCTATTTTTTTTCCCCACAAAAAAAGCTTTGGAAACATTTTTTCAAGATTCTAAAAAGTCCTATTGAGATTTTGGTATGAATTACGTTGAATTTCCAGAGTACAAGAGGAAAATCTGTACATGAATCTGATCAAGAAATCTTTAAGTATTCCATTATGTCCTCCAGGAGTTCTGTAGTTCTCTTTTTAAGGGTCCTGTATGTTTCTTGTAAATTTGGTCACTTATATTTCACTGCTTTTTAAATTTAAGTAGTATTTCTATTGCTAATAGATCTTTCTCCAATATATTTTCTGATTGATCAGGTTTATATTAATTTTTGTAGATTTCTTTATTATTTTTTTAATTTTTTAACATTTATTTATTTTTGAGACAGAGAGAGAGAGAGTATGAATGGGGGAGGGTCAGAGAGAGAGGGAGACACAGAATCTGAAACAGGCTCCAGGCTCTGAGCTGTCAGCACAGAGCCTGACACAGGGCTTGAACTCACAGACTGCAAGATCATGACCTGAACCGAAGTCAGACACTTAACCGACTGAGCCACCCAGGCACCCCAATTTCTGTATATTTATTATGCAATTAGCTACCTTTTTGAACTCATAAGTTTGAACTCTTTCCATTTATTCTCTTATATTCTCCAGGGTTATTATAATATAACTGTAAATAATGATTCTTCTGTATGCTCCCTTCTAATATCTGTATGTGTGACTTCTAAAAATTTTAAAGGATAGGGGCGCCTGGGTGGCTCAGTCGGTTAAGCAGCCGACTTCGGCTCAGGTCATGCTCTCGCGGTCCGTGAATTCGAGCCCCGCGTCGGGCTCTGTGCTGACAGCTCAGAGCCTGGAGCCTGTTTCAGATTCTGTGTCTCCCTCTCTCTGACCTTCCCCTGTTCATGGTCTCTCTCTGTCTCAAAAATAAATAAACGTTAAAAAAAAATTTTTTTTAAATAAAAAAAATTTTTAAAGGATATATTTTATTACTAGTAGTTTTTAAGGGCATCTGGGTGGCTCAGTCAGTTGAGCGTCTGACTTCGGCTCAGGTCATGATCTCATGGTTCGTGAGTTCAAGCCCCGTGTCAGGCTCTGTGCTGACAGCTCAGAGCCTCGAGCCTGCTTCGGATTCTGTGTCCCCCTCTCTCTCTGCCCCACCCCTGCTTGTGCTCTGTCTCTGTCTTTCAGAAATGAATAAATACTTAAAAAAAAAAAGAGTAGTTTTTATTAATTTGGCATAGATCTAATAAAAACTATCAGTAAATAAACTTAGCTCTTTTGGTTAGTTTAGGAAAATATTACTTTGATCTTTCTGTTTTCTTTGGGGTGGCACACTATAATTCAAAACTCGTATTTTTCTTTCTTTTGTTTGCTATATCTTTTTTTTTCTCATCTCTTTCTCCACATTTTTAGAGTGATCAAATTTACCCATATGACCATTGAAGTTCAGTAGCGTCAGTTATGCTGATTTATTCCTTGTATGGGAATTTGCTTTGGGGGTTTGCTTTTATTTTATTTTTTCATATTTCAGGATGCTTCCCTTTCATTCCTCCTCTATTTCAACTTACTCCTTCTTTATGCCTAATAAAAATGAAAGACTATTTGTTTAAACACTTCTTTATGCAAGACAGAGCACTAAGTACTTCACAGACTTGAACTTGTTAACTTTCTACAAACGCTAAGGTAGATATTACTCCTGTGTTATGTGTGAGGAAACTGAAACTGAATGACTAGTTAATTTGCCCAGGACTCTACAGTTGGTCAGTAGGAAAGCCAGGATTTAAAGCCAGGTCATCTGCCTCCACAACCCATGCTTTTAACAACACTACCAGACAGTTAGTTTCACATGCCCTTGCGTCTGTTCATAGGGGAGTTCAGTTCCTTTCAGATCTATACCTGGAATGAGGTGGCCTCAAAAATACCTTGAGTCAATTCCACTGCCTGCTGCACTAATGCAGGAGCATCTTCTGCTCCAATTCTTAGATAATTTGCCATTGCTCAAGTCAGACAAATGTTCTCTGTCCAAGGGTTATACACCTTCCAGCATTTGTTACAATCTAGGGATTCTCCACCCTCCACCCATTAGCAAGATTTTCTCTGTGGTGACTGTACACTCAGGGGCGCAAAGTCCCCCTCACTCCTGAGTCTGCAGGTGTACCCCAAACTGAAATCTGTAGTTTCTATCATGCAGGTGAAAGAAAGGGGCAGGGGACTACTGAGGGGGTGGGCATAGATCTCAATTCTAGCTAGCTCAGATGATGTCTGGGCAGCAGGGACTTGATTTTCTAGGTAGTGTAGCTCCTGTGCCCTGAGTTTGAGGCAGTGACTGAGTTGGAGCTTTTTACTAACTTCTCTCCAGCTAATTTGGGTCAATGAATCAAATGACGGACACTGGAGTTACTATAAATTCCCAGTGGATTCTGGCACAGGGTTTCTTCTTTAGTTTCTAGTACTGTTATAATCTTTGTGCGAATTTTTGCATGAAGCTGGGAAAGGATAACCAGGGATTACCAATCTCTGGCATGTTTAACATGTTTAACAAGCATCTGTATCACACAGCAGGTTTGTGATTTGATTTAGGTTCACTTTTCTTTTTTTTTTTGAGAGAAAGGGAGAGTGTGGGTGCGTGAGTGGGGGAGGGGCAGAGAGAATCTTAAGCAGGCGTGGGCTCAATCTTATGACCTTGAGACCATGACCTGACCCGAAATCAAGAGTCAGAAGCTTAACCAACTGAGCCATCCAGGTGCCCCTAGACTCACTCTTAAAGAGTATACATAGACTGTCTTCATCAACACCTAACAGTCTGACTCACTCACCAAAGTGAATCTAGATCACTTTTTATGATATAACATTTCTGGGCTCTCTTCTTGGATATAGGAAGTTCCCCAAATATGAGCTATTCCTAAAGCCCTATAGTGAAACTGTCCTATGAAAATTTTCAAATGACGTATTTTCAAAAAATCACCATGCTAAAAAATGGTAGTGTTGGAAAAAGAATTAAGGATTGATCTGAGGTGTTTTCCCATCTATGAGACGTGGTTGAGGAGGCAGAGAGAGCCAGGTCAAAGCAACCTGATAGGTTTTGCTATTCTTTAGTGTTATCTTGCACACAAAAAAAGCTCTTTACACCATGAATTGTGGAAGCCCCTTGGCACATAGAATTTCTTGCCTGAGTAAAGCTGAGCTAAGGACATTATAAAATGCTACCTCTTGGGGCACCTGGGTAGCTCAGTCAGTTAAACATCTGACTTTGGCTCAAGTCATTATCTCACGGTCTGTGGGTTCAAGCCCCGTGTCAAGCTCTGTGCTGACAGCTCAGAGCCTGGAGCCTGCTTCGGATTCTGTGTCTCCCTTTTTTTCTCTCTGCTCTTACCCTGCTCACACTCTGTCTCTCAAAAACTAAGCATTAAAAAATTAAGAAAAAAATTGAAATGCTACTCCCCCACCCCCCCTTTTAGAAGCACCCAAGTTTTGTACTTCTATGGCCAAAGCTACTCTGGATAGAGGCAGGTAACAAATGCATCAAAAATATTAAATGTGTAACTAGAAATCTCATGCTACATTAAGTGCCCTTCATCTGTGTTCTTATGTCACTCCCTTGTGATGATTGGTTTTACGTATCAATGTAATGTCACCATGTTTTATTTATGTGCTTACAAAAAGTCACCACATGACTCCAGGTAGATTACCCTCATAACGCAGATGGGCTGCATGCAATCGGTCAAAAGTCTTAAGAACAAAAACTGAGGTTTCCCAGAGAAAGAATTCAGCAATATAGAAACTCTGTTGGCCTACCCTATAGATTTAGACTTATCAGTCCCCATAGCTGCATGAGAAAATTCCTTAAATCTCTTTATACATACGCATGTGTATTTGTACATATATAGGAGGCTGTGCTCATATAAAGAAAAACAGGAAAAAAATAACAATCAAACCTCATTTCCTTGCACATAACATTGATGGCATTTATTTACTATAGATAAAGACTTCCAACACAGAACACTGTTAGGAATTAATCATTAGGAACTACGTAAGAGATGTGATGTAAGGCAAGTATTATATAAAGATGAAATAGATAAACAGTTTTTATTTTTCTACAATATTATTTCTATTCTTTCCACTGCAAGTTACCATGCTATGAAAACAAAAGCCGCCCACTCTTAATATGTCAAATTTGTTTAGTAATTTAAAGAAAAATATATGACTCCCATCACACAGATAATTCTAAATTTACTTTGAAAATCAAATCATCAAGAAGTATCTATCTGGAGAGACTATGGACTTACTATCACATTATAACAAAGATAAGGCTGCTATCTTCACAGAATATATGGATAATTAGTAATCAACCATTAACACAGTGAATGTTCTAATATTTGGGGAAATATTGGAAAACTATTTTTTAAAAAACAAATTTCTGTGGACATTGTTTATCTTGCCAATGAGATTAGTTTGGAAAAGGGGTCTTGTTTAGTTTAGAAAATCTTCAGAGTCCAATAGAGTTCTGGGCTGAACATATACTGAAGATCCTTTACAAGCACAAATAGGCTTGGAAATCACGCAGTCTTACTTTGAATTAGCTTGCTTTAGTCCAAGGTATGGAATTAATGATCAAGTACTAGGAATTTCTGTAATGTACCCAATGCCAAATGGCTACTAACATTCTACTTCCTACTATGATGACTCCTTGATTAGAGCTCGGTGGGAGGCATAAAGCATATTGTGAACTATAAAATAAATTGTACTCCAATTTATTCCAGATCTCTAAAGCTAAATCTTGTTTTTCGATATAAGAAACTCACTATTTTAGCAGAAGTAGTATAAGTAAAACTGGGGCAGGAAACTTCTAATTGCACAAGAAATACATGAAAGACTTAATCATTCTAAGAGAAGAATCATTTTCCCAGTAGCCCCACTGCTATGGATGATATTTTCATGAGCCTGGGCCACCTTCTCCAATGAATACTGAGAACCTATTACAGGTTTCAGCCAACCAATTTCCATTCCAGCTTGAAGGGCCGCTGCATATTGCCTAAATTCCTCCTAAGTGAAAGAAAAAGGTATGTCTGTAGAAGAACATACGACCTAAGTTTCAGAAGCACTAGAAATTTTCAGATTCTAAGAGTTAGAACATAAACGGTTTCTTACAAATATGTGGCTTTTGTCAACTTGTCCAGAACTACAGAAAAAGTAGTTCTATATAGAATAACCATAAGCCCAATTTGTCTGAGACAGTGTCAGTTCACAAAATACCTACTGTCCTAAAGTAATTACTAATAGTATGTCTTTTCTCTCTCAAAAGTGTCTTGACTTGGAAAATAAATCACACTGTCACCCTGGTTATCTTATAGTGACTAATACTTAACATACTCATGTAGTCAGATAACTAAGTTTAACATCTGCTTAAACTTTCAGTCTGTCTGACTAGGCAAATTGTCTCAGTGTTTAAGTTACCAAGATCAGAATCACTTCTTTTCCTACCTTAGTTGATGAGTAGAGAGCAACCCCAATTATACTAGATTCCTTTGTCATGGTGTCCCGTGGGTTTATTTCAATAGGACCTCTGCTGCCAACAACCTATTATGAAGAATAACACGTCTATAGTTAAAGATTACTGTAAAATAGTATTAAATTATGGTAAAACTTCAAAGTGGTAAAAAGAAACCAAAATACTTACTATTACTCGTCCTCCACGTGACAGAAGATTCAAATCATTATTAAGATTTACATTAGCTAACATTTCAATGATCACATCAATTCCTTTTTCACCAACAGATTTCTGTGTAATAAAAAAGAACCCAGAGTGAGATAAGAAAACAAGTAAAAAAAAAAACAACCCTGTAAAATAGTTATCATAGTCCTATATATTGCAGAAATGTGTTTCAAAAGACATAAATACTACATTTTTAAGACTATAACACAAATTGTTAATGATCTAATTATATACTGAGGATGTAATTCCAAGGTACTAGTCACAACATCTAAAGTGATAAAGATTTATACTAAATAAATTTCACATGCTTCGACTCGACTATAAAATACTTTTTATTTTATAAATAGTTGAAAATTTTCTGTCTTCAAAATGTATTTTCACAGAGAAAAAAAACAAAAAACAAAGCGTAAATCCCAAAAAGGTTTTCACTTTAAAAAAAAAACAACAAAAAACAAAAGAAAAGCACTGGCTGTCTGGCATTGCAGATTTTTTCTGTGTGTGCATTCAGTTTTGTCCCAAGTGGTTTACAATCAGCTTGGCTACTACTTCTTTTCTTTTGGGTTTTTTCAGAGATCTTGGCCATCCCAAACTGTCTCTTAAGTAAGTTATACATACACACCTTGTATTCATTTTATTCTAACAAAAAAAAAAAAATGAATACCTGTGTCAGATATTGTTAAGTACTGGGAATTCAAAGATGGACACAGAGAACTCAAAACACAGCTAGGGAGAAAGATGGAAAATACCGCTGACACAGCTGTGATGGAATGGGCCAAGTGCTGCGTGAGCAGAAATAAACCACAGGTTATGGAGAAAAACAGAGTTACAACCCTGATCATCTGTAATGATCACAGAAAGTTCCACAGAGGTGAGGACCTGGGCCCTGAGGAATGAACAGGAGTCCTGTAAGTAAAAAGGGAGGAAGAAGAGCCAGCGGAACACACATGAGGCATAGTCCCTCCAGACAGAAGAAACAGAAAAGCAAAGAGCTATGGACTGAGAGTCCAGGTCAGGATCAGAAAGTAGCCAAGCAGAGCTGAGGCATGTGTTTGGGAATGGGGGGGGGGGGGGGGAGGAGGGAAAGGGAGAGAGGTAGAGACTATAAGTTGCTATGGACTGGGAACACACATTGAATGCCACGTTACAGGATCCAGACTTTTGGGGGGCAGGTATCAATTAAGTTTTGTGTCAGACACTGTTTTAGGATACTGAGCTGCAGCAGGTAACAAGAGAGACAAAAATTCCTATATATATATATATATATATATATATATATATATATATATATATATATATATATTTTAGGAGAACAAATAACTCTGGAGACAGTGAAGATAGAAGGCGATAGTAAGTCAGTTATAAACAAAAGACAAAGCTGGAGAAGATGAAGACTAAACTAAGTCACAATGGAGAACAGAACAAAGAAGATATATTTGAAAGGCATGTCAGAGATGAAACTGATAGAGGGAGGTGATCGGCCTGATGGGTAGGAAGGAGAATGATGATTAAAAGATAGAAATATAAAATAAAACTTGTGACCCTGTCTGGGGGGAGCAGATGAGTGGAGACATCCAGGAGGTCAATGACACAAAGGCAGGGAACTCCCGCCAGAGACAGTGCTGGATACCAGCAGGATGCAGGCACTAACTGACCAGGGGAGATGAGACTGGTCAGGAGGAAGGTCTAGCACCAGGGAGGATGGCAGACCAAGGGGAAAGTCTAAGGAGCAACAACATTTAAGTAATATGAGGAGGAAGGGGGCTGGAAATGAAGTCAGGCAAGTAAGACGAGAACCAGCTTTCAGGAGACGTGGTCAGGGGTAGCTGCTGCCAAAAAAAAACCCCCCAAAAAATCAAGCAGGATGAGGCCTAAGCCAAAAGCAGCAGATGGGTAATTAGGAGCCCACCGGTGACCTCTGACAAGAGGTATAAGTAGCTGGGGTGGAAGCAACATGCGGGGGAAGGTGACGGGAGGTAAGGAAGTAAAAGATGTCCTCACTACTTTCTCAAGTGTGGTGGTAGAGGGTGTGGAGGGTTTGATAAAGGGTTAAGGGAATGGTCTGGAGAATGAGAGAGACTTAAGCAGAAGGAGCCAGTAGAAGACATAGAAGCCATAAGACCTCAAGGTCTTAAGGTCAGATTTCTGCAAAACAAAAACATATTCTTAAAATAACTGAGCATTTTTCATCTTTATAAATATTCTTGGATAATAGTATCAGGCATGAATATTCAATTAATTTTAGGTTTTCTAGATATATAACAAAAGAGTGCCTTTACACAGCTTTTTTTTTTTTTTTTGGCAAGATGATGTAGTGGTAATACACAAACCCTCACTCATATTTTCCTCAATTTGTAATGACCTAGGTTACATAGTAATCAGTGCCTGGAAAATTCTAATTCTTTCTCAACATGAGCAAGTAGTCTGAGGATTAGGTTGAATTCTGCTCTAGCAATGAAATATATGCAACGAGTAACAAAGCCTACCTCACCACTCTGGTTGTGGTAGTGATTATTCTTCCATGGCATACAATTGACAAGTAAACTTTGTCCCCTAGCTTAGACAGATCCAATTTGTAATCTGTAACTACCTCACCTTCTCTGGAAAATTTCAACCAATAGAAATTATATTAAGAAATTAAGAAAACCTCATGGTTGCCAGAGGTGGGGGTGGGAACTGGGTGAAATGGGTGAATGTGATCAAAAGGTACAAACTTCCAGTCATTAAAAAAAAATAAGTCATGGGGATATAACGTACAGCATGACAACTATAGTTAATAATACTGTATCACAGATTTGAAAGTTGCTAAGAGCATATCTTAAAAGTTCTTATCAGAAGAAAAAAAATTTGTAACTATGTATGGTGATGGATGTTAATGAGACTCAGTGTGGTAATCATTTCACAATATATGATATATACAAATATCAAAAAAAAAAAAATTTAAAAGAACACCTCTCAGCTCTAAATACAAAGCTATGACTTTACTCAAAATGTGACTGCATTAAAGAGTACCAATTTTTATAACTAAGACTCTGGAAAGGCTATATTTTATTTGATAAACATAAACAAGTCAAATGAGAGTGAGGTCTGAAAATTAGACATCTCTGCTTTTTTAATTAAAACTTTAAAACACACATAGGCATAAAAAAAGAAAACAAACAGCTTTAAGAGAGTGGTTGCTTAAAAAAGGTTACAAAAAAGTAAGTCTGTCAAGAAACAAAATTTACTTTCATAAAACTGTGGACTAATTTTACCTTAATTTTATCAATATAATTATGTTCTCTGTGGTTAAACACTTCATGGGCTCCATTTTGCAAAACGATGTTTTGTCCTTCCCCGGTACCAGCTGTGCCCAGAACCTTTAAACCATAAGCTCTAGCAATCTGGCATACTGCCAGTCCAACCTGAAAAACAAAATATAAACGCATACTTTCAGATTCTTTGCATCCCTGAAAATATTTCTTAAATATATCTAATAAACTGAAGGTTCCCCTAGGTCCTACCCTATCCTTAAGGAATTTCGAGTCTAAATGAAGAAATAAGAACAACAGCTAACTTTTATTGAGCATTTATAATGTGCCAGGTACCACAAAAAATACTTTCTATGCATTGCTTTATTTTATCCTCACAGTAAGTCTAAGTAGACATGAAGTAGATATGACTAGTGTCCATGTTCTGTAGATGAGAAAACTGAAACTTATATAATGTAAGTGACTTGCCCAGGTCACAGAGATGGGAACAGAACCAAGTCACAGAGCTGGATCAAATCAGTCTGTAGAGCTTGAGCCTTTAACCACTGTATCAAAACGTGTACTTAGCATCTGCTTTGCACAGAAGGTACAGAGTTTAAAGCTATTCAAAACATGCTCACTGGCTTCATACTTTCACTGTACATTTAAAGTGTTACACAACAAATGTTACACCATTTAAGTGGAAGAGACAGGCGTATGAGCAAATTAACTTATTCATCTATATGATGACCATTAAATGTTTACTATGTGCTAGACATGGTACTTTGTGTAAGAAACATGTTCTAAGAAAGAGGAAAAATAATAAACACAAACAAATAAATGAATAAATTAAATTCAGAAAATAAAAACATGCTGTGAAAAAAACCCCAGCCTATTGTGTTACAAGGAGATAGAGAGAAGGGTTAGTTAGATCATCACCAAAGGCCACTCTGAAGAGATGAGACCTGAGTGAAGTGAGGCATGAGCCATGTGCAGATCTGGAAAGTCTGGTGGAGAATGCTGTAGGCAGAATGGCTGTAGCTCACCTTGTGATGTGGGAATGAGCCTGGGGCATTAAGGACAGAAAGAGGGTCCATGCGGCTTAAAGGCAGGGCACATAGGAGACAGAGCAAGATGTGGCCAGAGGGGTACACAGGGCCTTGCAGGTAAAGGCTCTGGATTATATTTAAGAGATAACTCAGAGCTATCAGACAGGTGCACCTGGGTGGCTCAGTCGGTTAAATGACCGACCAACACTTGATTTTTTCGGTTCTGGTCATGATCTAACAGTTTGTTGAGTTCGAGCCCCACATTGGGCTTCGTACTGACAGCGCTGAGCCTGCTGGGGTTCTCTCTCTCTCCCTTTCTCTCTGCCCCTCCCATGTGCTCTCTCTCTTTCTCTCTCAAAATAAATAAATAAATAAATAAATAAATAAATAAACAAATAAATAAATAAAAAGAACATTTTATATGGGAGACAGAGGGGAGTGGCGATAGGAGTAAGATGGACCTTCCTCATGGACTGCATCCGAGAAGTGAGGCACAGAGAAAAGTCAAGGCTGTCTCCTGGGTCTCTGGCCAGGTTAACTGGGTAGATTAACAGGGCTGAGGAAGAGTACAGAGAATCAAGTTTGTAAGAGTATCAAGACTCACTCTGAGCAAGCTGAGCTGTATTTGCTCACCTAAGTGAAAATGTGTAGTAATCAGCTGAATAAGCATATGGAGCTAGAAATATAAATTTGAGATTCATCAGTTTAGAGATGGTATTTAGAGCCACAGATTGCACGAAGTAACTAGATCATTACATAAATGTGCTTAGGATAAAGGAGAAATAAACGTATATTAGGAATATGGATAAAAGTAATTATTTAAATTACAGTGCTAGGAAATCTATGTTTGGTTACATGATCTATGAATGGCACAAATAAGTGTCACGTACATTTAGAGCAGGGCTTCTCAAACTTAGCACTATTGACATTCAGGGCTGGACAGTTCTATGATGTGGGTGCGATCCTGTATGTTGAAGGATGTGTAGAGTAGCATGTACCCATTAGAGGCCAGAAGCCCTCCATCCAGTGACAACCGAAATGTCCCCAGACACTGCGCCAGCCAAATGTTCGAGGGGGAGAAGAGATGATGCTAAACCACCCATCGCTGATAACCAATGATTAAGAGGAAGGTAAAATTATGGACTAGGCATGACAGTAAAGAGTTTAAATGAAAAATGATGATAGAAACTGATTAAAATTGTAACAGAATCACAGACTCCCCAGGCCTGAAGTAGACTTTAAAGATTGTATGGCATATGGGAGTGATGAGCCTGAACTCTGTTGGGTTTTGGCAGGGATTTGTTTGATTTAACCAAAACAAACAAACAAAAAAACTCACTGTCTGATGAGAGAGACATTCAATTCCATGAAATACATTATACTACGGAGTTAGCACTATTGATTTGCTACTTTAAATTAAAAAAAAAAACAAAAACAAAACAGGCCTGTAATAAAACTACACCTATACTAAAAACTTACTGTAAATATATCTCTTCATATTCTACTTTAAAGAAGCACCTAATTGCTGTTCTGAAGGTACTGTTTACTTTATTCTTGTCAACAATTATATCAGCAATACCCCTTTGATAGATGATATACCGTTAATGTGTCAACTATTTTTCTTCTATTTACTTTGCTGACACTAAAATAGGGCACTCCCCACCAACATATCTGGATAACAACCGTGTTCATAAATTCCACACCATTTTAAATACACACCATAATCCCAAAGGAATTTGCATTAAATGAGGACAGAAAGTACAAACAGAAGCAAGACAAAACCCAGTACTATTTCCCTGTGGTAGGGCAGGGAGGATCAGAAGCGCTTCACACACCAGGCCACCAGCCTATCCCTGCCAGCCAAGGATTTAACAAACTCAGCCAGCTCAGAGAACAGTATGGATTTTGCCTTAAAAAAAAAAAAAAATCATGGTGAAGCGACTGAGCTTTTTACAAGAGGGTGAAGATTTTCTTTAAACTCTTCTCTCCCCTTCCTACTGAAACCTCTCTCTTTTATACAGAGCACAAGGTTAGCTCTCTCAAAGCCAAAGCAATTTAAATAAATGCATGTTTGACAGATCCTTTAGTTATTTTGGGTGAAATTTAATTTAACCCAAAAATAGCCTCTTCAGTGAAGGTATGCAATGGGAAGTTTTGACAAGGTATATCTGTCATATTTTCTCAAGCCCCCAAAAGACATTCTTGGTCTTTTCAGGAAATAGTCTGATCTGTGACATCCTTCAGAATTGATCTATTTGAGGTAGACAGGAAGCTAAGTGTGGTACCTTGGGCTTCATCTCTCTAAAGTAACAGAAACACAATGGGCTGAATTCTCTGTTTGTACCACCTGGCCACCTTTAGCCATAAATTCACATTTTCAGGATGCCACTCATTATGCTGGGTACAATGTGCCATTTTTAATAGGTTACTTGTGTCGATTTACTCTGCAGAATACATAATGCTCTGAAAGGGTTAACCAGCTTCCTCAAGGTTAGCCATGGAGCCCCAGGAACTGTATTTTAAAAATGTGAAATCTCATCTCCAAAATTTCTAAAGCCTCTACATGCAGGATAGAGGTCATGTGGATTTCTTGTTAAATTCCAACCTCAGAGCTCTAACTTTTCCTCTAAGCTCCTCAGAGGCAGACTGACAGCCGGTTTCTTGAAGAAGCTTCTGACAGCCCAGTGTTGGGTTATTTCACTGAAGGGCTTATTTTAAAGTTCTCCGTCCTCTCCCCACCTCCCCACATTAGCATTTTAAGCCACGGGTTGTGGAGTTAAGGACACAGCTGTACACTGTGCCTTCCATGAATGTCATCAAAGCGCAGCGGGCGAGCAGTAGAAGGAAGATAGAAGGGCCTCAGAATTCACAGTGCAGCTTTGCAGTGCTGTCTGGGGCAATGCAGGTAAAGCTTTAACGAACCTTAGTTTCCTTATCTAAGGGAATAAGGAATTAATATTAACTTTAAAAAACTGTTTCAAATTCTAAATAAATATTATTATAACATAGGCTACTTGAAGGCAAAAACAAAGCCAGTTTATCTTGGTCCACACCCAACACAGGTGGAAAACCTAATACACACATTTTTAATGGGGTGGTCTGTTGAATCTATTAACCAAGAAATGCTAAACTAATGACAAGGAATCACCTTCAGAAGATAGAACTTAAAAAAGCTTTACTACAAAAAGGAATATTTATTGACTATAAATATTGACTATGTTTATAAATTTGGCTTTTAAAAATGACTTAAAAGAAATATAATGTGAAACCCATTAACAAAATCTCATTTAAAAATAAACTTAAAAAACAAATACTTACTCCTCCACTAGCCCCGTGAACCAGAACACTTTCTCCAGCTTTCACACGGGCACTGCAAAAGAAGGCATGATCATCACCTCACTTTGAAGCTAATTAACCCAGGAGTTTGTCATTCTTAAGAAAACTCTACCCTCAGTTCAGCTAACACTTCCCCAAATAGGAAGCTCATTCTACTTTACAGCCCCAAATTTTCTCCAGGTTTCAGAGGATCAAACAATGGCTCTTCAGAGCCACAAACAAAAGACAACCTTAAATTTATTTATGCATTCAACAAACGTTTACTGGGAATCTGTTATGTGCCAGGCACTGTGCTGCATGCCTGACTCTCGAATTCATTCCCCCAGAAAGTGTCTCAAAACAGGCTTTTTATAGCCTAATTGTTATTCTGTGGCCCGGGATAATGTCCAAGTAAACACAGAAGTCAGATTATTTAAGGAAACATTTTCCTTCTCTGTGCCTTTGAACATCAGGTTGTATAACCTCTAAGCCTGCATTTCAGAGAGCAACGCTGAATTGCCATGGTAGGAGAGTAAGAAGTACGATAAATCCTGTCACAAAGGTTTCTATGTCACCCCCAAAATGTCTAGATCCTCTGGTGAAATGACACATTCTTTTTAATTCTGGTTCATACTACTACTTTTCTATTATACCAAAAATAAGGCACAGGCAGCGAGACAGACAGGAGATGCTTTATTATTCCAGATGGACAAGTGCTAATGTCACAATCCAGCAGCTGTTCTATGATCCAGATCTGACTCTCAGGAGATCTCTTCCTTCCTAGAACAATAGGGGTGGCCGCACCATACAGACATTGTGGTCAGACATCTGGGAGTAAGAACAAAATAACCCTGGGTCCTGCTCAAGGCTCTATGCTAACAGCCGACAAATGGCAATTGTGAGCAGTAAATGAAGCTTTTCCCAATACTCTTGCTTAGAGATAAGGAGACTGAGGGCAGTGAGTTAAATGGAGAGTCTGAAATGATAAACTTAAGATAACTATCACCAAAACACTTTGATACTTTAAAAAGTAAAACATAAATAAATGTAAGAGAAAGAATAACTAACGTTATACTGTGGGATATGAAATACTTTTCCCAGTAACGTTTTTAAAAAACTTACAAACAAGCCCTCAAACACTAAAAGCACATTCTCCCTAAAACACTGGGCTTGGGGTGGGGTGGTGAAAAAGCAGGCTAACGCTCTTCTGGATGCCCACTGCTCTGATCCTTCTACCCTTGCACAGAGTCACTGTGATGGTTAATTTTATGTGTCAACTTGGCCTGAGCCATGGGGCCAGATATTCGGTCAAACATTATTCTGGATGTCTCTGTGAAGGGCCTCTTCCAATCAGCTGAAGGCTTTAATAGAACAAAGACTGGCTTCTGGAGCAAGAAGGGATTCTGCCCATAGATTGACTTTGAATTTGAACTGCAACTCTTTGCTGGGTCTCCAGCTTGCCAGTTTACCCTCTCAGACTTTAAACTCACCAAGCCTCCACAGAGCAATCTCCCTGCCTCAATCTCTCTCTAATATATATATATACATATGTGTATGTATATACATATGTAAGTACGCACAAATTCTGTTTTTCTGCTCCTCTGGAGGACGCTGACAAATACAGTCATCTCCCCCTGGGGGTCACGGCAGGGGCTGGAGCCTTGGCCTGGCCTTCCATGATGCTGTCCCTTATTCCCTCCCAGTCACTGAAGACTAGTACATGGCACACAGACTTTCTCTCCCACCCAAAACCAACCCTAATCTAAAAAGTTTCAACATTCCCTGGGAAGAAAACCTTGAATCACAATCCCTGAATTTTCCTCCCCTTTGGCCACTCTCTCCCAAGGCTGAACCTGGTAACTGCCCTCAACCATTCCACTTGAGAAATAGCAGACCCTAATAACCAATGCTATGACAGCAACCTCCTCTCCTAATTCTGTAAGCCCATATTCTCTCAAAAATTTTCTTTCCACTTCCCAGAGACTGGCATCTCTCAATTATTCAGTTTCTGCCCACTTGTGCTCCTGGCCTCGCTTCCTTTGCTGGACAGCTGGACCCTGAGGTAGGTTACCCCAACTCCTCCCTCTCTTCCTCTCCAGTGCTCTCATTTCCTTTGCACTGTTCCATTTTGCCACTAGTACTCCAGGCCTAGATGAATGTTAAAATCTAACTTCTTTGATAATCTATTCAAATGGCTTAGTACTATTAAAAAAAAAAAAAAAAAAACTCACATGACCATGCATTTTGGTGCCACTTCAGTTCTGATTCTCAAAAGATCACTTTGCATATTTAATTATGAAAAGTGAGGCAATCACATATGAGTTCCTTCAACACTCCACCTCCCTACCCACAAACTTTTCCGTAATTATGCCATTTTCACATCTTATAGGTTTAGCAGATGAGCTGTCCTTCGGATAGCTGAAGCCAATCTCCCTACATATGTCCTAAGTCCTTTCCATCTTGCCTTCTGCAGGATCTGGTTCCATCTGCCACTCCACCCTCTCTTCCAAACCTTCCATCGCCCCCTCTCTGCTAGATCTTTTCTCAGCTATAAACATGTTCAACTCTCGCCCAACCTTTAGAAAATCCTGTTGTCCCCACACTGTCCTCGAGTATTCTTCTGCTCCCTCCTCCCTCCCTACCTCCATTCAAGGAACCAGTTTCTGCTTCCTTCTCTAGCCCACTCACTCAAGCTTCTGTCCCACCACTACTGAAAATGACCTGATTCAAGTCACCAATCACCTCCTCACTGCGAAGCCTGTTCTTTTTATTCCTCAAACACCTCGCTGCTACATTTGATGGCTAGCTTCCCTCCTTAGTAACAACATCAACTACTGTCCCTAACACTGCCAACACTGATGGGAGTACTTGCTCTGCGCCAGACTCTGTGCTGATCTTTACCAGTGTTACCTCATTTAGTTCTCACCACACCCCTAGGAGGTAGGTGCTATTACTATCCACGTATTTCAAATCAGTAAACTACAGCTCAGGCAAGGAAGTAACTGGACCACGGTCATAGGGATGGTCGTAGGACAAAACAGTATTGCCCTCGGCATACACTCCCTTTGGTCTCTTAGGACTCTGTCCCTACCTCTGACTATACTCCTACATGCTGATATTCTCAAAGGTTCTATTCTCACTCCCCTGCACTTCACTCCCTGAAGGCTTTCAGTCACTTTCATCTCATCAGCTCCCACACACAGGCTGACAGTCCCTCAGTTACATGTTTAGCCTTCAGGCTTTCATCTAACAGGTTGCTGGTCTTCTCCATTATGATGCCTATCTTGGTTTCAACTCCAAAACTGGACTCAGCTTCCATCTGACACTTTTTCCTCCTTTTCTTTAAACATTATCCAAGCTAAAGAGCCGGAAGTATCCGTAAGCTCCTCTTCTCTCTCATTGTCCACATGCAAACACTCAACCAAATAAACCTGATTTTACCCTCCAGTAGTTATCCTTTCCTCTCCACCTTTTCTACTCTGGCCCGTAAGTATTATGCCTAAGAGATATTCACATAATACCCCCCTATCTCTTTCTCCATTCCTGTCACCAAATCCTGTCACCTTTCACATAGCTGACAGGTGATCTTAATAAAATACTCATATGACAGTATCTCTCCTGAATGAAACATTTCACGATCCCCAATCCCTTACAGAACCAATATGCGAGCTCTATCATCTTGTTTTTCATAATATGAAATCTATTCCATGTGATAGCTAACATTTATTGAGAAATGACTATATTCTAGCCTAATTCTATGCCACTCTTTGCCTTGATATCTTCTATTCAACAAAAGCAAATTGCTATAGCTCTCCTTAAATATCAAGATTTTCCCAATGCTAGGCTATTCTTATGGTCTAGAATTCCCTCCCTGCTCCGAACTATCCTTCCCCAGGATAACCCCTTCTGATTTTTTTCAAATACATAGGGAATTTGATGAAAATACAGATTCTCAGAGGGATGCCTGGCTGGCTCAGTCAGTGGAGCATGTGACTCTTGATCTCAGGGTTGTGAGTTCAAGCCCCACACTGAGTGTAGAAATTACTTAAAAATAAAATCTGTGTGTGTGTGTGTGTGTGTGTGTGTGTGTGTGTGTGTGTGTGTGTTAAGGACAGCTAGGTAGCTCAGTCGGTTCAGCATCCGACTCTTGATTTCGGCTCAGGTCATGATCTCATGGTTCGGGAGTTCGAGGCCCACATTGGGCTCCATGCTGACAGTGCAGAGCCTGCTTGGAATTCTCTCTCTCTCCCTTGCCCTCTGCCCCTCCCCTGCTCACACACACACTCTCTCTCTCTCAAAATAAATAAATAAACATTTGCAAAAATTAAAATATATACAGGGAGATTCTTAGATCCCAACCATGGAAGCTGACCAGTGGGTCTAGGGTACTATACTTTTAAATTGCAGCAATTAGTTTCTAGGGCTAGATAACAAAGATTTTTGAACCAGGACTTTAAAATAATCCAAGCCTTATGTTTTGGCAGGAAGCCCTATCTCATCACCACTGTTACATCCCTTGTGATCCCACAAATCCCTATGCACATCTACACCACTGTACTTCCTCCATATTATACATCAATAATATTACTCTTATGTCTATCTCTCTTACTAGACTGTCAGATGCATCTTAAAGATAAAGACAGTGTTCTGCTCTTCTTTATATCCCCAGTGATTAGAATAATCTCCCAAATTAGCATAGTTTCCACTCCATAAATACTTAATGGTAACCAAATATGAGAGACGGATACATGGACGCATGGCAGGAAGGAAGGCAATACTGGCAGTATAAGCGACAGTGTATGTTATTACCTGTGGAGCAGAGCTCGATAAGCAGTAAAATATGGGATACCGATGGCAGCTCCTTGTTTAAAGTCCAGTTTTTCTGGCAGTGGGTAAACAGTGTGATCTGCTGCAAGAGCATACTCGGCATAGCCCCCAGAGATGGTGCTGGTAGTGAAAACTCTGTCACCTTTCTGGGGAAAGCAAGAGATTTATAAATGCACCAGGGGTTAAAAATTATGTCAAAATGGGTATAATCCTTCATAATGTAACCATTATAACAACAAATAAGTATTTATGTATTGCTTTCTACATCTTAGGGTCTTGTAAAAATAGCTTCAAAATGCTGAACGTTAAAAAAAAATTTTTTTTTCTTTTTAGAGAGAGAAAAAGCACGAGCTGGGGAGAGAGGTAGAGGGAGGCAGGGAGGGAGAGAATCCCAAGCTGGCTCCGTGCTCAGCACAGAGCCCAATGTGGGGCTTGAACCCACAATCCTGGGATCTTGACCTGAGCCAAATCAAGAGTCGGATGCTCAACCTACTGAGCCACCCAGGTACCCCTGAACATTTTTGAAGGTTTTATTCGCAGAAACAAAGAAGAAGAAAAATTAAAGGAAGTAGAAAAAATAAGAGGAAAGAGAACCTCCAGAATGGTATAACATGAAGACAACTAATCTTCATTGAGATCTTACTGTGCAAGACACTGTATTAGGTGCTTAATGAGTACTGTCTAATTTGATCTTTTCAAGAGCCTATGAGGTAAGTACTTTTCTTATCACCAATTTAGATTAATTCCACTATACAAATGAGGAAATGGAGGGACAAAGAAGTTCAATAATTTGCTCAGATTAAGCAGTTAGTAAATGGCAGTTAATAAAACCATTTTTTTCCCTCTGGTATACTAGGGAGAAAATAAAACGTAAGATTTCCTCCACACACTAAATACCTGTTCTAAATCCTTTCTACATGTTCCCCCTCATTTTTCATGCATACACCAAGCGCAAGAAACTATCTGTGGATCCTGATAGTAAAATGAGCCGAAACAGGCTTCTTCCCTTGTTACAGCACCAGAAACACAGTAGACTTTCAGTAAACTCTGCTGGGTCCTTGCTATTGAACAGTGGATGCATAGTTGAGGGTCAGGTATGGCACTATGCAAGCATTCAAGCCTGTCCAACATGACCTGCATGCTAGGGAAATTAGGCTATCACTGTAAACACCTGCCCTAACTCTTCTTTCTTGGAAAAAAAAAAAATGTAAATATTCCTTGGAAGAAGCACAACTTTAAGGCAATAACTCTCAGTATACTTAAATTTGTACTATAAGAGATCTGAAAAAGTAACAGCACTATGCAGTGCGATAGAAACAAAAAAGCCTCACAAGGCATCCAGGAGTCAAAGACAAGCCTCACTACTTAACAGTGTCACTTGCAAATGGTCAAATATGACTGTACTAAGATCAGTACCATTTTTTTACAGCTTAAAAAGAGGTTGTATTCCTTCTAATATAATTCAAATATTTTCTAGGAGTTCACTATGAAAGCAGTACTTTTTGAGTTCTGTGATGGATATTAATAACAAAACACCCTCCTCCACTAAAAGCATCTTAAACTCTAGGATGACAGAAAAGAAAAGGGTAAGAGTAACTACAATGCAAGACAAAGATGATGCGCCATCAAAGACGGGTAGCAGGAAAAGAAGGAAATTATTTCTAAGTAGAAGGAGTAAAAAACAGCTTCATTGGGAAGCTAATATTTAAGGTAAGTCTTGAAGAATAGGACAAGATTTTAAAAACTAAAGCTGAGAAGAGTCATTATGAGTGAGGGAAACAAAGTAAGTAAAGGAACAGTGGCAGGAGGAAGTGTTGAGAAATCGCTGGCATTTGTGCCCAATGAGTAAGTAGTCTAACATACAGAATGTAATAGTTTCAGGGATAAAATGAAAGGGAATTAAAGCTGGAGGGTAAAATCTCTTCCACCTATGCTTATAAGTTTCAGTTTAATTCTGCCAAGCGGCAGAACCAATATGAAAAAAGATAGAGAAGAGCGAGCATGGGGTATGCAGGGAAGAGCAGCTTTACTAAAAAATAAACTACCAGGTGAGAAGGAATAGAGATAAGAATGGAAGGATAGTAGAAAGGAGCATGAAATATCTTCTCTAACAACATAAGCAGTCTCAGCAATACTCTGAAATCTGCAAGGAACTAATGTTAAGAATTAACTGTAAAACAATCAATTACATTTTAGAAAACACCCTTTATATAGCAAGAATTGACTGGAGGAGGAGGGAGGGCAGGTGTTAAATACCCATTACAGATATCCAGGTAAGGGACTAGGTAGAATAACCTGAACTATAGGCAGTGGGAATGGAAAGAGAGAAAACAGTTCTAGTAAGGGAGAGCTGAGTGGGGGGAGTGAAGAGATATGCCTCAAAGCACAGAAGTCACCAAGACAGTCATACAAGAGAGGAGCAGATCTAACGTGACAAAAGATAAGCTCAGTTTTAGACATACTGAGTAAGAGGTTACCAAGGGTTGACTATGTGGGTCTCATACTCTCCAACACAATTTCCTGTGATGATTTAAATGTTCTATATCAGCACTGTCCAGTAGGGTAGCCACTAGAAACAGGGGGCTATTCAGCATTTGAAATGTTGCTATTGTGACTGAGGAATTGACTTTTTTATTTTAATTTTTAATAAGAATTTTAAATAGCCACATGTGGCTACCTTATTAGACAGCACAGGTCCACAGCTTCATAGACAATTCTAAGCTACAGATATCATATGTGATAATGGACACCATGGGGGTGCATGAGATCTTTGTGAAGAAGGTACAGGATACAAAAAGCAGAGGTCTAAGTAAGGGGCCAAGAGCACTGGGCAGCACTAAGATTTGAGGATTATCCAGAGAAAAACAAGCTTGAAAAACAATGTCCAGGAGGAAGTGGGGAAGAGGACAGGAGAAAATGATGTCATAGAAGCTGAAGAAAAAAAAAAAATTAAGAAAAAGTAAGTGGCTGAGAGTGTCAAATGTCACTGAGAAGTCAAGAGAGATAATGACATAAAAGGCCCCATTAACTCCAGCAATAGAGAGGCCATTAGTGACATTAGCAGGAATCGTTTCAGTGGAGTGATGGGGGCAGAAGCCAGACTGCCATAGGCCGAGGAGTACAAAGCTGTAGGAATCTGACGGTCTTCCTGTGCAGAGGCCACGTTAATCTTCTCTGTCTCAGTCCAATTTTGGTAAATGTGCTGCCAAAGTTGAGCAGGTCAGGGAATTATGAGAAAAGGTGCTGGGACATGAATATACTATCTGTGTTTTATATTTCTTTTGGCATATAAATAACGAAAGCCCTGATCATAACATTTTCATTGACTCAGTCACCTTGATCTGAGTCAGAGCTCTAAAAATGTATAGTTGACCTTGCATTTTTTTTCATCTTTTACTCATTATTCAAAAGAATTAGCCTTCCCTTTATCCTATGAAACTGAATTTATAAAAGGAATGAAACATCATCTAGGCTTGTTTTTATCGAGAGTTAGGAAATAGTATAATTTCCTTGTTTATTTTCTTTCTTACATGTTTCTGCTACATCAAAAGGATCAGCTGAATTCTATGAGGGGAAGTGAAGATACAGAATTACCCAGCACTTGTCCCCAAAAATGCAAACAAGGAAGACACCTAGACAAGAGGTAATCTCTTTTTTGAATAGAGGAGTCCCCCAAGTGGCAGAAATTGTGTAATGGGGACTTTTATTTATTTTTTAAGTTTTTATTTAAATTCCAGTATAGTTACCATACAGTGCAATATTAGTTTCAGGTGCACAATATAGTGACTCAACACTTCTGTACGTCACCTGGTGCTCATCACAACAAGTAAACTCCTAATCTGTAATGGGCCTTTTAAAGATTTATATACAGACACATTTGAAAGCTATGTCAGAATATTTTAAGAAAAATATTTCGCCAAAATAGAAATAATTTAAAATGTAATACCTTGAAAGTAGATGCATTATCTCCAACAGCTTCTATTACCCCAGCTACATCTGAACCAGGTGTATAGGGTAAGAGTGGTTTTATCTTGTGAGTACCAGAACGAATATATGTCTCCACTGGGTTTACACCACATGCATGGACCTTGATTAGAACCTGCAATGCCAATGTATTTTAGTTAAAACAAAACACTAGGCATTCATTCAGCATTATGCTAGGACTATACAGATTATGGGAGCTATAAAAATGGAGGGGGAAACCTCGCCTTCAACAAGTTCACATTACAGTTTTGCAAACCAACATATAAATAAAAAGATAAGACAGAATGGTTTATGTGCGCAAAACATTTTGGGAAAATAGTAGTGGAAATATTTAAGAAGTCATGTGGCACAAACCTCTATGTGCCCATCAAACCTATCTCCTCCTCCTCCTGGGTATGTGGGAAGAATATTATTTCTTGGCGCCTTTAGTTATGAGCAGCCAAATGATTGAGTTTGGGCACAAAATGATAACTACTCTCAGGGCTGGCCCATAAAGACCTTCTGGGCAATCCTCACTGTGCCTTCACCCCTTCATTAGAAGGGACCTCAGAAGACAGGCATTGAGGGTGACAGAGCCACAATGGAGGAAGGAATGATGGAGGAAGCCTGGGTCCCTAAATCATTCTTCAAGAGTCACCCGCAAACGTTTCAGAATTCTGCAATGCAGTGAATGAGAAACAATTTTCTATTGTTGAACCATTGAGATTTTGAGGTTACATCTACCACAGAAGCTAATTTTACCTTAATTAATATCTAACGATTACTTCTGGTGCAAGAGTAAGAGAAGGCCTTCCAAGGAAAGCGGTATTTGAGCTAGGCCTTAAAAGAAGAGTAGACATTCTTTCAGAATGGGAGAAAAAGGACAATTCAGGTAAAAGGAATAGTATGTGCAAAGACAGAAGGAATGAAAGGGCCTCCTGGGGAGACCAGACAATCCTCTGGGGAGACCAGACAATGTTGCTTGTTATAGCACAGTCTACTGAGAAGGAGCAATAAGAAATGAAACTCTAAAGCTAGGATGTGGCCAAACTGTAAAAACTCATAAGGTTCAAGTTTCGTTAAGGAAATGACACTTAAGAGTTACGGAAGGTGCAGTAATAAAAATACATAATTTTTAATGAGAAAGTATATCGTTAAAGTCACAGGAAATGAATAAACTCTTCATTTAAATTCCCTTAAATCATATATGGAAAAGCATGTATGCAGAAGAAAATTATTTTCCTACTGTGCACAAAAAAGAAATCATGGAAGTTTGTAATAGAATAACTTGTTCAACAATACTTATGATTTTATCCAGAAAAAATCAATTACTGCCCTGCATAGATGATTCCCAACTTTAACAATTTTCTTGTAACAGGATATTTTTCCTTTTCATAGATCTACTTCACTAACTGTTATAATTACGTTCTCTTTGTCAGACCTCATATATATCATCAGTATAAACTCTGTCCTAATTCAATGTCTTTTACAAATTATTGTGAGTCTGCTTCTTTTGGACATTAACCTGATGTGCTGGAGACTCATCAGTGTAATTATTGCCTGTTTTTATGTCATTATATCTACCTGGTGGTCTTTTGGAGTTGGTACTGCCACATCTGACTGGAGTTTCAGCACTTCTGGTCCACCAAATTCAAAAACTCTAATTGCTCTCATCAATTTCAGTCCAGTTGCCATGGTGACCTAGATACCAAGAAAAAAAAATTATGTATTGTCATATGCATCTAAGCTACCATTATGTTTTTTTTCCCCTGGAGGGGGTAGATCAAACAATTTTTCAAACAACAATTTAAATCTTGAGCTTACACAGATCTCATTTCATGTTTAAGAACCTTTCATCTTACAAATCCTTCAGCTACAAAGCAAAATACTTCATACTACTTCCTGTAGGGATTCAGTGCCTTCAACAGGGGAATCAAACATGCAAATAAAAACATCTGGCTAGACATAGAATGATATAATATCTTAGGTTTCTTTTTGTGTAAGCTTGTGCTGCAACATCTTAGAAATTTTAGGAGCTGATGTTAAGTTTTATTAACATTAGAAAAATAGACCTTCCATTAGATTACAAAATATTTCAAACATACAGAAAAATATGAAGAGTATTTATAATAAACACATTTACCTCCCACTCTGCTTTACCAAATCTTAATATTTTAAAAGCCCAGAACATTATAGACATAACTGAAGCCTCTGAACCCATCCCCAAACCCATTTATAGCCCACCCTTTTAAGAGGTGATTATTACCATAAACTCGGTGCCCCCCATTGCTAAGTATGATGTCATACCACTACTACACATATATTCATTAGTCAAAAATATGTGCTATTGTGTTGCATGTTCTCAAACTTTATTTAGATTGGATCACACTGTACTTAATTCTGCAACTTGCTTTTTCCACTCAACATTAAGTTTTTGAGATTTATCAATGGTGAAACACTTGGCTTTGTGAAGTTCATTTACTCTCACAAAGGAGGAAAACATTAAAAACTAAAAATACTTCTTTGTATGTAATCTTTTATAAATTATAAGGGTCATTTGCAGTTAACCTTTCTGTCCTACCACTGTTGTTATTTTTGTCTACCACTGTTATTATGAAATGAAAACTCAGAGCTAAAATAAACTCTAAAAAAAGGTAAAGGACACTTGAATATAAAAATAGGTAATGGGGCACCTGGGTGGCTCAATCAGTTAAGTGTCTGACTTTGGCTCAGGTCATGATCTCACGGTTTGTGAGTTCAAGCCCTGCGTCGGGCTCTGTGCTGACAGCTCACAGCCTGGAGACTGCTTCGAATTCTGTGTCTCCTTCTCTCTCTGCCCCTCCCCTGCTCATGCTCTGTCTTTCTCTGTCTCTCAAAAATAAATAAATGTTAAAAAAAATTAAAAATAAATAAAAATAGGCAATTATGGAAATTTTCCATACCTACAGAGATGTAATGAAAGGCTTTTGAGTGTATCTCCATAACTTTGTTTGTGTGTTATCACAATTTCTTGAAATTAACCACATCAAATATTTAGTTAGATTCTGCCACCACCTAGAACATTGTTGCTAACTTTTGGAATAATTATATTCATCAACCATGAATAGCTGAAAGATCAAAAACAGTTGCAGAGGAGCACCTGGGTGGCTCAGTCCATTGAGCGTCCGACTTAGGCTCAGGTTATGATCTCGCGGTTTGTTGAGTTCAAGCGCCGAATCAGGCTCTGTGCAGACAGCTCAGAGCCTAGAGTCTGCTTTGGATTCTGTGTCTCCCTCTCTCTGCCCCTTAACTGCTCACACTCTCAAAAATAAATAAACATTAAAAAAATTAAAAACAAACAAAAAAAACAGTTGCAGAAACTAGGACTTGAAAGAATTCAGACTTTTACCATATTGAAGCTCAACACAGGTCTACTTAGAGTACATGCTAATGATAAAATGTCACTGCATGTACAGGAGGTAATCAAGAGCATTCGGATAGTGTTATTAATGGAAAGTTCTTGATCTAATTAATCAAAAGTTGTATCATTTTAAAACCCTTGAAGTGATGCAATATAGTACCTAGCACAGAGGAGTAAGTAAATATTCCATTGCTAGAAGGCTGTTTAGCAATGACACATCCTGAAGGGAAGACCTCAAACACAAGGAGGCAGAAGCAGACAACACAAGCCTAAGGTCACTGTAGAGCAGTGAGGCAGTCCTGAGGGTGACACCTGTGTGGAGTGAGGACTAGGAAAAGGCAGTTCACTCCGTAACTACCAGCAGTCTCACGACTATATTTCTATTTGGGTCTTCACTCAGGCTGGGTATTTGTTAGACAAGAAAGTGAAAATGTAAAGACCAGGAAACAGAAACAACAGGAACAAACGAAGGTTGCTCTGATCAGAGTTTTCCATTCTGGAAATAAGAACACAACTTTCTTTTTTTTTCCTTTTTGTCTTCAGCATAGTGTTATAGAAAGAGTATGGGCTTTGGAATCTGACAGCTTTCAGTATGAATTCCATCTCTTATCATTTACTAGCCATATGGCCTTGGGCAAGGCAGTCAACTTTTTTGAGCTTCTTCATCTGAAAACTGGCTAACCACTCAGGGTCACTGTGCTAGGGACACAGCAAGCATCAGGCACTGAATCTGGCAAAAATGTTTACTCTTACATATAATAGATATCATTATTCCTTTCCTATCTATTTTCTCCTTTCCAATTTCTTACTGATTAAAATACTCTTGATTCTATAATTCCATAATCACTTTTGATTATAAATATTTGTAAGACTCAGATTATAAAAACAAGACCTTGGCCTCAAAGAATTCAGTCTAGAGAATCCTTGACACATTAATATCAAACGTTGTTATTCATTCAACACATATTTTGTGAACATTAACTGTAAGCGAGGCACTGTGCTAACCTCAGAGAACAAAAAGGGCAAAGAGAAAATGTCCCAGCCCCCCTCCTAGCTCCTGCTCACTCTGCTCTCATTCCTTCCCACAGCTACATACACTATGTAAGATCTGTAGCTCCTTTTCCACTTTCTACCTAATTCCTACCTATTTCCTTCTTTCAAACACTCGCATCTACCTTTTCACCAACAGAAAATTATTATTATCATTATTATCCTCAAAGAACTGCAGCAGTAATAAAAGCAAAATTACCCTGAAATAGGATCTCTCAAAATTATCTAGCACATACATTTCCCCTGCTACATTTGACATCTACCAAGTTGGAAGAAAAGAACAAAAGAAGGAGGATACTCATCCTTAATAATGGATTTAGAAGACCCTGTTGCCTTGTCCAGTACTGCCATCTTATCCTATCCAGTTTGTAAGGAGACAGGGCATAACCTTGACAGCGCTGTCTTCTACTTTGCTTCTGTCCATCTTATTTCCCACTGAGCCTTTGCCACTATGATTGATTAGGCTCCAATCTGCACAAATTGCCTCTGAAAACCCCCTCAACTACCCACAGGGTCATCATCTGCTTCATAATACATAAGGTGATAAGTCAAAAGGAATAATAAAAAGAATAAAATAATACAACACACTAATAACAATTACAATTCTTAAACCCCTGTAATACCTGAGTTCTTCTACAAAGCATGCCTTTCATGTTCATTGGGATAATTATTTTCACCATGGGTTAAAAAAAAAAAAAAAAAAAGCAACCATTTAATTGTATGCAGAAATGGAAATAAAATCACCATCCATTTTATGGATGAGAAAACATTCCAAGAGGTTAAGAGGTCACACAAAAGCAGAGTGAGAACCCAAGTCCTCTATCTTAAGTGTTGTAAAGTGATTTTTCTTCCCTTTACTGTATAATCATTTTCATCTCATCCTTTGAAATGTTGGCATAGAGGAGCCTTAATTTCTTAAAAATATACTTTATAATGATGATAGCTGAGACAGGCTGAGCTAGAAATATGAAATTCAACTAACCTGAAGGTAGGATTACATATTTTATGATTAAGGCATCTGCTCAGAGTTTGAAATTTTCCAAATGCCTAGAAGTTCGGGAGATCTACTGTTGATACACAGAACATGACTCAATTAGGAAAACTAATAATTTTCTTATCTGTAAAATGGGGCCAGTATCCCCTAGCAGAGGATCCCTGTGAAGATTAAACTGCAAGAGCACACAGGTGAGTGCTTCAGAGCACGCCCAGCATGCAATAAGCTCTACTATTCAGGTTAAATCATTTGCATGTCAGCAGACCTGCCACCCTGCTAGTGTATTTAAATATAAAATTTAAACCAGAGGATCCTGGTTTAATTTTTGGTTGTACTTTTTACCTATAAAAAGTTGCCAAGTATACTTCGCAAATCAGAATTTAAAATTCTTCCTCAAATCTTTTCTATGCTCTGTTTTAATTGTTTGGTTTCAATAAAAACTAAAGGGATAGGGTAAATGTTAGAAATATATGTTAACATGGAATGAGGAGATCAAGTCACAAAGTCAGAGCAAAGGCACAGTATGAGAGAAGAGCATTAAGTGAAATTAAGAATTGCTGGCAAGACATAAAAAATAAGAACTTGGCAAGAGAATCATTACTAAATGTGCTGTTGATCAAGAAAGACTTATGTAAGCCTTTTTTTTTTTAATTAGCCTTAAGCCAGAAATACTAAAAAAAAATAGAAGTACCCTAAGAAAAGTCTCTCTAAGGCTATAGGTTACTCCTCTGGCCTGGATCTCAGTGCCCACTTCTGATAAGAGGGGGGCGGCAGGGTGTGGAGAAGGAGTTGAATGGATAATTCCAAACCCCTCTACGTTCTGGGAAGAAAAGATTGGATGGAACTGGGCAGGCAGCTCTCTGGGTTCAGGAAGAGTTCAGTGGGATTTGTTGCTGCTGACCAGACACGGTGCGTGCGGCTGGCTTCAGTGAGAATTGCACAACCTTTCCCGCTGGCAGTCCAAACTTTAGCCTTTAAACAGTTCAAATATTAACACATTCCCTGGTCACTGAGGTTAAGTCTCGTCTCGGAACTAAGTGAACATCAAACGATGTGTTTACGCAGTGTTCTTTAAGTTTTTTGCCTTTGAAAATGATTTCAGGTGGGGGCCACGGGGCAGGGGAAGCCAAAACACTACGCATTTCTCTCCAAAAGTAAGACAGCAGCTCTGATGGCAGAGCCGACATAGGGCTGGGCTGGAGCTCCGCAGACGCAGGGACAAGCCGTTGCCCGCCGGGCTGAGCACAGGGGCCACGCAGCCGACGCGCGCGGCCGCGGGAATGCCCACGTCCAGGCCCGGCGGCGGGGGCAGAGCCAACGGCGCCCTGCTGGGTGCAGCGCAAACGCGGATCTCACTGGAGACCAGGGCCGGGAGGTCGCGGGCATCAAGTTAAATACCCGAGCGATTTACGCCTGAGGAACAAGCAGCCCGTAGAGGAAAACGTCCTCGGCCACGAGCTCCTTTTGCAAATTCTTCAGGAGGACAGAACGCGGGGTAGGAGCGCCACCTCAATCAACTCGGCCCCTTTTTGGACAAGCGGCGGGGAGATCCGCTGCCTGGACAACTAACGGGACTTTTTAAAACCACTTACCCGGTTCTAGAGAGGGGAAGCAAATTCTGCGAGGGCTCACTCAGATTCCACAAAAAAGGGGACGGACCTGGGCGTCTTCTACGTTTGATGGCTCCTCCTGGTCCGCCCGCCTCTCCCCGCCCCCAGACGAGGGCGCAACCAGCTCCCGAGCTCGGAACGAAGAGGAAGTTTGGGCCTTTCCGGCCACCACCCGCTACAATATGGCTTCCCCCAGGGAAAGGCGAGACCTAACGTCAAAGTATAGACTCTAAATCCTTCCTCACATGGATCGTAACGCAGAGTTCAAGAGATGGAAGGCACAGGGTCTGAGCAAAGCAGACCTCAGCCGAAAGGGCAGTGTGGATGAGGATGTGGTAGAACTTGTGCAGCTCCTGAATGGGCGAGAACAGTACTTCACCACGAGTTCCTGCGCTGGGCGCATCATCCTCCTAGATGGGGTGAGGCCGTTTTTTGTCCTTTCAGTGCCCACTCTGTGGTGTGCAACACCAGAGTCCTGTGCCCACCTAAACAACACCCCAGTCCGAACACCCCAGTCCAGCCTGTGTTTGTCCTTCTGATGGGTAGTCTCGGCTTCTTTATGAAACTTACAGGTTGAATTAAACCAGTGCTTCTAACACGTTAATGTGCCTATTAATCATTGGGAGCTTTTTTATAATACAGATTCTGATTCAGCAATTCTTGGGTTGGGCTGATATTATGCATTTCTAACAAGGCCCCAAGGGATGCGGAAACTGGTGGCCTGGGAATGATCTTGAGTTGCAAAGGTTAGAGAATTTGATTCTGAATATTAGGGGGAATTTAAAGACTTTAACAGCTGGGCGAGGCTCCTTTTCTCTTCAATCGTCCTATCAAATCATTGTTAACTACTTTATAGAACGTCTCCAGGGTTAAGGAGTTTACTGCCTCCTGGTGGTCAAATCCCTTATTACAGCTCTGGGAATTTTTACGTTAAGCCGAATACAATAGAATATTTGGTATGGTGTAGTCTGAGATAGTGGTCAAGCCCACAGGCTTTGGAGTGATAACTGCTTAGATTTTAAACCAGTCATGGGACTTATTGGCTATGTGACTTTAGGAAGATTACCTAAACTCAGCCCCTCCCTGTTCCATGAACTGAGAATAATAGAGTATTTGCTTCATAGGGATTCTGTGTAAAAGAAATAGGATAATTTGAAATGTTTAGTTAGCATCATGTCTGTCCCATGTTAAGTGCACCGTAAAAGTTAGCTCCATGTTAATTTTAGCGTTAGGACTAAATTCAGAGCATGAAAGACAGCACATTCATAAGCTCATTCTTTAGATCCCTCATTCACTGATAATTTGCTGATCTCCCAGGTTAGGAGGGCCTGTATATTTTTATATCGCCTCCATTGCCTCCTGAACAGTGGCACTCCAGCTGGGCTTACTCTCTTCCACCATTTCTACTACACTGTTTTACCTAAATTTCTGCAGTGTTTTTCTAACAGGTCACTGATCTACTACCTTAGGCCCCAAACTACGTTACGTACTGTTAACAGATTTACTTTCCTAAAGATGACTCTGTGTATGTCACTCATCTATGCTAAAATCTTTTATTACACATTTTTCACCATCAGAAAATCCGAACCCCTACCCTAGTATACCTTTCAACCCTTCTGCTGCTCCCTTATTTTCTGCTACTTCTCTTCATGTTTATCTGTTTACTAAAACTGAACTGTCATTTCTCAGATTTACCGGCCTTTGCCTTTTTCATGTTTGTTTTTCCTGAAATGTTTTCCCCCATCTCTGTGTGTTTGAGATGTGACTCCAAAAACTCCTCTCTCCCATCTGAACACAAGCATACACACCCACTTGTAAGTAATGACTGCTTCTCCTGAACTGCCTTAGGACTTTTTCAGAACCTCTTTTCATTCTATGTAGATTATTTATTTTCACTTAGCCTTATTTCAGGAAGGAATTGCATTGAATTACAGAAAAGCAGTAGAGGAAGAAAAATAAAAAGTAGGAAAATGGAGGTGAAGGGAGTATAGATAAGATGAAGCTAGAAATGGCATTAGTTACCAAACATGCCCCCATATTCTATAAATTTTCTAGAGGTGGGCCACACATTTGACTCTTAAGATTTACAGCAGCCAGCATAAGATCAGATAAATGTCACTCAATGAAAGCAAACCAGTTATTCAGGACAAGCAGAGCTTTTCCGCTTTTCAAAGCCAGATAGTCAAGTCTCCTGTGTACCCATTGTAAAAATAGTTACTTTGTAGAAGTACAGTGATTTACAAGTACTTGTGGTTTACTGCATTCTCTTTCCAAGAGGGTAGGATCTGTTTATACCCAAAGAATCTAATGAACTTTAAAAATATACATTTCCCAGTTAATAAACAAACAAACAAATCTGATGTTTAGGTATTTGCCTTATTTAAACTTTGACCTTGCAGTCCTAGCTCTGCCCTTTGGGACTACATATAAAGTCTAATCCACATGTTACAAATATATGCCTCTAGAGGCTAGAGACATAAGGGTATGAACAGCTGAGGTGTCAGTAGAAAGTAGTAAGCCCTGTGTGGGATTGGTATAGTGCTTTCTTAACAAAAGGAGTTCAAGTTGTTTTTTTGTTTATTTGTTTTTTTAATATTGTACAAGTCAAATAAAACAGCTAGACTAGAGTACAACTCAGGGCCGCTAGTGCACAACCTCTTAGAATAATCCCTTTTCTCCTGACAAAATCATGACCATATTTCAGAAAATATTAAGTTTTTATGATAAACAATTTATTTTCTTTCTATCTCAGCTAATTTGGTTTCATTTTTGTTTTGGGTTAACTTTACCCAAAGCCTATTGAATTGTTCTCAGTAATACTTAAAATTACCACTTGGGATTATTCACCTAAGAAAGCTTAGAATTATGCTATGCATTGTATTTGTTATTTTTATAAATATGATAGAATTAAATTATATTTATTATTTTTTTATTTTAGAATATAAATGGTTTTGAGGTTCAAAAGCAAAACTGTTGCTGGCTACTGGTCACACACAAACCTTGTGTAAAAGATGATGTGGTAAGTTTTTATATATAAATTTATATATAAACTTTTAAAATTTATTTATTTATTTACAGAGAGAACACACAAGCAGGGGAGAAGGGCAGAGGGAGAGAGAGAGAATCGCAGGCAGGCTCCACACTTAGCGTTGAGTCTGACCTGGGGCTTGAGCCCACGGCCCTGGGATCATGACCTGAGCCGAAATCAAGGGTCTGATGCTAAACCAACTGAGCTATCCAGGCGCCCCTAGAAATAAACTTTTAATTCATAGTCACATCAAATAAAGAACATAGAACACTAGAGGTAGATTTATGTACACAGTCATAATGACTGAAGATGAGAGAGCCTGAAGAGAATTCATTACAGTGGCTTTTTGATTTGTAGAGATAAAAGTATGTATGCATGTGTGTGTGTGTGTGTGTGTGTGTGTGTGTATGTGTATGTATATATATATATGTGTATATATATATACACACACATATACATATATATACACATATACATACATATGCATTACTTGTATATACATTTATATACATATACACATATGTATGCATTACTCATATACATGTATATAATTATGTATGCATTCCTCTTGGACATAGAGAGTTTATGGATATTGGACACATAGATCAAAAATACAGGAATATTGGGGCGCCTGGGTGGCTGGGTCGGTTAAGCGTCCGACTTCAGCTCAGGTCATGATCTCGCGGTCCGTGAGTTCGAGCCCCGCGTCGGGCTCTGTGCTGACAGCTCAGAGCCTGGAGCCTGTTTCAGATTCTGTGTCTCCCTCTCTCTGACCCTCCCCCGTTCATGCTCTGTCTCTCTCTGTCTCAAAAATAAATAAACGTTAAAAAAAAAAAAAATTAATAAAAAAAAAATACAGGAATATCAGTTCTACCATTTGATGACTTTGTAACATGGAACAAATTATAGGAGAAAAGAGCTGAGTGAAAGGGATTAGCACTATCTGTATATTACCAGCATACTGATATAAATAAATTATACATTACTGGAGTGCCTGGATGGCTCTGTTGATTGAGCATCTGACTTCAGCTCAGGTCATGATCGCGCAGTTCGTGCATTTGAGCCCCATGTCATGCTCTGTGCTGACAGCTCAGAGCCTAGAACCTGCTTCAGATTCTGTGTCTCCCTCTCTATCTATGCTCCCCTGCTCACGTTCTGTCTCTGTCTCAACAATAAACACATTAAAAAAATAAATTATACATTACTTATCTGGATTGCTTCTAGAAAATCTTCCCATCTGTGCTGAGTTATTTAGTTTCCTAAATTAAAATGTTTAGATGAAGTTCATATAAGTTTCTATTAGGTACTTTACCCTATGTGTTTATATCCTCACATGTTGTCTTCAGGGTGCTCACTCAGTCTCCATCTCCTTCTTTGGGTCCTGGTTCTTTCTGCATATCTACCCTTATTCTTTTCTGCTGCAGATAAGCTTTTGCAGGAAAGTTAGCTGCCAGCACGCCGTGCAGAAAAAGATTCTTGCTAATATCCAGGTGTCATTCCCAGAGGAGTCTGACTCCCCTTGCTTGGGCATGTTCACCCCTTAGATCAGTTATTTTTGCCAGTAGAATGAAATGCTATCCTTGATCAGTCCTGGGCACTCGGCATCTCTGATATTATGATAGCAGCAGTCATAGTGTTAGGATCATGATTGACAGTCCCACTGGAATCAAATGGGATGAAGAAGAGAGGATACTTCCCAGGGATACTAGACGGACAGAAATAATAACTGCCTTGTATAAATTCTAGTTCAGACATACATGTGTCTCAAATCTCAGTCTCACAACAAAGCATTTAAAGAGCACATTCATAACTTATTCCTTAATGAAAATCTGTTATGGAATTAAATAGAATACTAGTTTACTGTCCAAGTAATGGTTGGAAAGAATGACACAAAATGTTTATGGGAGAATTAGAAATCAGGTCTTTTATTTTTTATTAAAAATTTTTTTTTTAATGTTTATTTGTTTAGAGAGAGACAGAACACAAGTTGGGGAGGGGCAGAGAGAGAGGGAGAAACACAGAATCCAAAGCAGTCTCTGGGCTCTGAGCTGTCAGCACAGAGCCCAACACAGGGCCCGAACCCACAAACTGCAAGATCATGACCTGAGCCAAAGTCGGATGCTTAACCAACTGACCCACCCAAGTGCCCCAGAAATCAGGTCTTTTAAAATAATAAGCAGATTAATCAGTTTTTGGAGATGGAGGACCAAAAAAGCAGAGTAAAAAGTTTTTGCAGAAAAAGGTTGCTGGATGAGTCTGAATGTTTCTGGGAAAAACTGAAGTTGCATATGATAAAGGGTCACCAAAGAACAGAATCATATTTTTGTGTCCTATTGCTAACATTTTTCATTTATTTAGATTGTAGCTCTGAAGAAAGCAAATGGTGATGCCATTTTGAAATTTGAACCACTTATTCTTCATGTGCAGTGTCGACAGTTACAGGATGCACAGATTCTGGTAAATTTTTATGATTATACTTGAATTTATAGGTATGTGGGTAGATTTAATTTTAAAATTTAAATCTACCAAAAAAAAAACCAATGCAATGTTAGTTTAATTAACTAGTTTTTAAATTTAATTATAGATTTGGGGTTATATATGTTTCTTCAGTTTATGTAGAGCTAAATAATCAGAGTTTATCTGATTAGCCAGATTATTGGAATTTAAACAATTTCTTTTCTTACAGCATTCAGTGGCAATAGATTCTGGTTTCAGGAACTCTGGCATAACTGTGGGAAAGAGAGGAAAGACTATGTTGGTAAGATAACTTTTGGCAAAAAGCAATTCTTTGGGCACAAAGTGACTCAGATTATAGAATAACCTCATTAGATTCTAGCCTTTAGTCTCTCCTTACTCAAATCTTCTTGCCATGCCCTTGCCCAGAAAGCTTCAGTACCTTACTCTTTGCTACAGAGTCCAGAGTTCTTAGATTTGCATCTGAGATCCTATACTATCTTCCTCTATTTATTTTCAACCAGATTCTCTGTGCCCTCCTCACCATAGTCAAGGCTGAATTTAATAAGTACTATGATATAGTGGAAAGACTCATAGGCAGAGGGCCTATAAAGAGGGTCTACATGGGTATTGGTGGCACCACAGCTGTTCTGTATTAGCTTGGGCAAGCTCCTTAATCCCTTAGGATCTGAATTTTCTTAGCCATATTATGAGTCCAGCAAACTACTGCCCTGGGACCAAGTCCAGTCCACAGGAGGTCAGATCCCACTACTCCCACTTGATAAGTTATTGTCTAAAGTTGCTTTTGTGTTACAGTGGTAAAACTGAGTAGTAATGACAGATATTTTATGGCCACAAAGTCAGAAATATATACTATCTATCCTTTTATAGAAAAAGTTTACCAACCCTGGACTAGATGATCTTTAAAGACCTTTCTATGCCCCCAGCCTCTGAGTCCTTTTCCTGGCCAAGCCAACTCCTAGCGATTTTGCCCTGTTTCCTGTAGCATTTACTATTTGTAATGGCATGCATTCTTTGCTTTTGAACCATTTCAGGTTTTCCTCCATTCTAGCTCCCTAGACTTTCCTATTTTTCTATTTTAACAAATTGCCCATTCTCCAAATAGAGATGGCGTACAAAAGAAGACATCTATAAAAAAAGCATGACTAAATAGAAAGTCAGAGTCCACAGTACTGGTTTGTGTCCCACCCTGTCTCCTTCCCCTGCACTGCATCTGGTAGCCCAAGCAAGAACAGAGTTGTTCTTTCACTTTCCTTTCCTTTGTCTTCCATATTCAATTAATTACAAGTCCTATCACATCCACGTCTAATTTCTTACACCCGACCCCACCTGTTCAAGCCCCTTGTTACTGCCCCTACATAAGTCCTCATGGTCCCACACCTCAGTCTCCTGACTGGTCTTCCTGCTATCCATCTTCTCCGTCAGTCACCCTGAGCCATTACTATCAGAATCCCCCTTTTTAAAAAGTCAGGGTCTCCATATATTTCCCCTGGTATTCAAGGCTTTACCTAAGGCTTTACCTAAGGCTTTACCTAAGGCTTTACCAAGGCTTTACCTTAGGCTTTACCTAAGGCTTCATGCTCCTCTTCTGCTAGCATACTTCTGTTCCAGCCAGATAGAAAACTATCTGTTGTTTCCCAAATGTATCATGCTCTTTCATGTCTCCATGACTATAGATAAGTCGTTCTCTTGCTGGAATACCCCTTGCCTCCATTTTTATGTGTGGTGAAATTGCATTTATCCTTCAAAATCCCAACTCAAATGCTACCTTTCCCATGAAGCCGAGGCCTCAGACTCAATTAGTTGCTCCTCTTCTATATTTCCTTAGCATCGTGTGTATGGGTATATGTACACGCATGGGCATATTGCACACATACGTGCATGTGTCTCTCCTGTCATAGCACATGAAACATCGTAGATGCTCTTTTGTAAAAGTCTATTGAGAGAATTTTTATTTCTCATCATAGTTTTTGCTGCTGTTCTTAACCTATTTCCATTGTTTGGATTTACTTGGCACATGCTGACTATTTCATCAACAGGTTTGCTAAGATGGGCAACCCTCAAGCCTGGAAAAAGCAGCCACTTTGTGAGATAGGACAGGCTTGGTTTTTTCTTATAACCACACTCTGCTCAAGCAGCACTAAGAGGCTCTTCCGCATCCAGTCCATTTTGATTTTCCCTTGAAGCTGCTGTTGAGATTTCATTAATTTCTTTTCTTTAAATAGGGCATTAAGTCTTACTAAGCTTTAGTGAGACTGAAACTGTTAAAGTGATTGGATTCTTGGATATTATCTGCTTTTCTGAAAAACAATGTGTAGAATGACTTTCTTCAGAAATAACTTTATGTGTTGGGAAAATCTATTTAATCTCCTTTCATTCAATTGTGTTTAGCTAAAGTATATTAAAGCATAAACTTAAATCCTGTAATGGAACCCAACTATCTTTAAACACTGCCCTGACTGGGACTTTTCTTTAGTTATCTTCAGTGTCTCTAGTACATAAATCATTGTATCTAAATTGTTTGTCCTCGTAGGCTATCCGGAGCACACATGGCTTAGAAGTTCCATTAAGCCATAAAGGAAAACTGATGGTGACTGAGGAATATATCGACTTCCTGTTAAAGATAGCAAATCAAAAAATGGAGGAAAACAAGAAGAGAATTGAAAGGTATATTAATTGGATAGTTCCATGTTACTCTTATATATCTAGGTCATCTTTGAAAACATTGATACATACCATCTTCAGTTTATACTCCCAACTACTTTTCTATTTGTAGCCTTATCACAGATAATAAAAAAAAATGATCAAAGTAATAGATGAGAGTAGCCCAGACTGTAATGGATACTAAATAGAGCATAAAGGGGAGGCTCCATGGAGGGCAGTGGGACATGACTGCCAGCAACATGCATAAAGGTGAGAAGCATAATCACTCAGGTAAGAGAGCCCAACAGCGACAGGGACCATAACTGATCAACTTGAAGGCAGCCAGGGAAGAGGGACACACTGCCCCCTGGATGTGTTCTACTGGAGATTACCTACAATCTCTTTTTGAGGAAAGCAATCTGGTTAATTTTAGTCTGATAAATATTTTACATATTTGGCTGGTTCTTAGGGATTAAATCTAGAATTGCCATAATTGTTCCAGTGGGAAGGATTATGGCTATCAATTCACATCTTTAGACTTTTCTTCTTCTTAAACTTTACCTCCTGGTAAGTAAAACTCTTACATTACTTTCTTCTCAACTTTTTCCTAAAAACCGAGTTTTTGACATAAAGCAGTGACTATGATGCTGCTTTTCTTACATGAAGGTAATGCCACTGAACTACCATCAGCAAGATGTATACTTCTGAGTTATTCAAGGAGTGATGGTCAACTTCTTGTCGTTTGGAATTTCCTTTTTCTCTTCTCCTTGGTTACCTCACAACCAGTCAATCCTTGCCCAAGTAATTCTTAAGTCATTCTTCTCTCCCTATCTGTACTGTCACTTTCCTTATTCAAGACCATTGCAATAGCCTTGTTAGCTGGTCTCATAGTAGCATGCTTCTAATGTGTCTCTCTGCTAAGCCATTCTCTGTTATCACCCTCAGAATCCTGACTGCAGGGGCACTTGTGTGGCTTAGTCAGTTAAGTGTCTGACTTCTGCTCAAGTCATGATGTCATGGTTCCTGCATTACAGCCCCACATCAGTCTCTGCACTGACACCTCAGAGCCTGCTGGGGATTCTCTCTCTTCCCCTCTCCCCTTATTCTCCCTCTCCCTCTCCCTCTCTCTCTTTCTCTCAAAATAAATAAATTTTTTAAAAAGTTAAAAAAATCCTGACTAAAATGCAAAGGAATATTATTGTTCAACTTGCCTGCGTAACATTCTTTAATACCTACAGTTTCCTTCTCACCCCCTTTGGAGAAGCTAAGGCTACAGGTGCCAATGGTAGCAGTGTAAGACGGTGGAAAGAGAGAGAATTTGGACCCAGAGGCAGAGCTGAGTTTGATTCCAGGTTCTACCACAATTTACTCAACTCGCTTGGCTTAATTTTTCTTGTGTCTAACTTGGGAGAAATACTTGTCTTAAAAAACTGTTTTAGTATACATTAAATAGCATATGTAAAATGACCAGCCCTATCCATGTCATGTCATGGATTCTCAGGATAGAGTAGTGCTTTTCTTTCTTCACGGACACATATAGAAAATAAACCTACAATCACATCACTACCACCATCCAGGCTTTCTCAACCAGAGCTCCTCATTTGAACCATAGAATTCACAAAATTATTCAAGTGACTGTTTCTCATTTCTCTCAACAATGGTATACATCTTCCATCCTAGATACGTTGGAGAGAACTTAAGTCATTATGTACAGTGCATGTCTTAGGGCATTAGAGCTTAATTTTCTGGTGTAACCCTGGTTGAAAAAAGCAGAGGGGTTACCTGGCTTTGAGCAAACATTCTAAATGAAGTGATAATTTCAAGTAAGTACTGAAGAGCACCCAGCCACTTGAGCAGACTACAGAGTTTGAACTACATGCAGGTACTTATTGGTACCATTCCAAAAGTTTACTACTTTTCTTAGATCGTATTCCAGTGAGACTCTTTGCTAAAACATAGGAAGTAACAAATCAGTTTCTCTGTTTCCTTACTTGAATTTCAACAAGATTATAAATATAGCCCAAGAGCAACTAACTATACACCTGGTGAAGTTAATTGAGCCACGTTCACCAACTATAAAATCAAATTATACTTTAAATCCATTGACTCGAAAAAATGTTTTGAGATTATAGTGTGCATGCTGCTATCAAGAGAGCCATGCTCATCATATGAAATCAGTGAAAAATTACAGAAGGGTAAAAAGTGTCTCAAGATACTGATTAGAAGATTACATGTGAATTCAGAAAGGGGGAACAAATTAGAGAGTTCCTGTGGGAACAGCTGTACATCCAACCAAAGGCAGAGAAAAGTCACCCTTCTGATGTTGAAAAGTGAAAAAATAATAAACACTGGAGGTGATAAGTCATGCAATCAGAGAGAGTACTAAAATTGGTTTGTCGTAGGACCAAAGTTTCACAATTCAAATGACTATAGTAGAATTTTTATAAGTCAAATCCTAATGAGTAACATTTCAGCAATAAGAAATGATCTAGAAATGCGAAAATTAAAGTTAACAGGTAAAATGTTCTTAATATAAAAAAGGTCTTGTTTGTGTAAAACAGTTCCCCAGCCCACTTCTTAGTGGAAAGAGTAAGATACATGCATACATAATGGTTTCTAGGCAAAAAATACCAAGTTTGGAGATCTATTTACTACTAATTACAAGAGGAAGGCTATCTTTGGATCTATTAATAAGAGATCAAGACAGACTTGGGTCAGATGAAACCACATTTGGCTATGAGTACAATGAAGTTAGTCGTGTTCTTCTCTTCACCAACTGTGTAGTAAGAAAATGCTAAATATAGAGTAAAAGGGCTGAGTACATTGGCATATAATACTGTTGATAAAGCAAATTGGAGAGAAAAAGTAAATGAATCGATATCCGATGGTTGGTTGTTTTTTTTTTTTTAACTTTTCTTTTTTATGGTAAAATATATGTACATAAAATTGACCATTTAAACTGTACATTTTGATGGCATTAAGTACATTCACATTGTTACTCAGCCACTACTATCAACACTATCCATCTTCAGAACCTTTTCATCATCCTAAACGGAAACTCTGTACCCATTAAACAATAAATCCCCATTCCCTAGAATCCCAGCCCCTAGTAACCACTATTCTATTTTCTATTACTATGAATTTGACTCTTCTAGGTACCTCACATAAGTGGAATCATACAATATCTGTCTTTTTATGTCTGGCTTATTTCACTTAGTATACAGTCTTCAGAGTGTATCCATGTTGTAGCAGGTATCACAATTTCATTTCTTTTTAAGGCTAAGTAATATTCCAATATATTTATATACCACATTTTATATATCCATTCATTCATCAGTGGATGTTTGGGATTTTTCTGCCTTTAAGCTATTGCGAATAATGCTGCTATCAACATATTTGTACAAATATCCAAGTCCCGACTTTCAGTTCTTTTGGGTATAGACCCAGAAGTAGAATTGTGGGATCATATGGTAGTTCCAGGTTTAATTTTTTGAAGAATTGCTATGCCGTTTTCCACAGGAGCTGCACTGTCTTATATTCCCACCAGCAATGCACAAGGGTTCCTTTCCTTGCCAACACTTGTTGTCTGTGTGTGTGTGTGTGTGTGTGTGTGTGTGTGTGTGTGTGTGTGTTTAATAATGTCCATCCTGATAGGTGTGAGGTGATGTCTGTGTGGTTTTGATTTGCATTACCCTGATGTTAGTGACATTGAGCATGTCTTCATATACCTATTGGCAAGAAATTCTCTTATATCACTTTGCTCCTTTCCTTCCTGTTTGTGGTGCTCCTTCTCAGCTTCCTTCTGGATTTCCCTTATTAATCTACCTGGTGGTTAAGTATTACTATTCTCTAACACACTGCCCTTGGCCCATTGCTTCAGCTACTTCTCCATATAAATGGTAGGTCTTCCAAATTTCTCCCAAGTCCCGAGCCTATATATACAATAAGCTTTTGAACATATCTAACTAGAATACTCACTCTATCAGCCTTTCTTTATTATCTTTCTTATCCTAGTCTCAACCCCATAGCCATTGCCTTCATTCACATTTGTTTACCAGCATTATTTACCATTTACCAGTTATTATTTACCAATATTATTTACCAGTATTTATTTACTATCATTTATCAGTATTATTACCACTCAGGGCAAAACAGAAATGTGAACTGTGTTGAATTACAATTATTTACTTGTACATATGTCCTTTTTTTCCACTACAATGTGGTCACATTGGAAATAGGACTGACTTCTCCCTGTCACCACCCCCCACCCCATGCACACACACGCGTGCGCACTTTAAATACTCTTATCCTAAAACCTTACACAGTGTCCAGCTCATAGTGGAAAACCATACACGTGTATTGAATTAATAACAGACAATAAAAGAACTTAAAAGTTAACACATTAAGTGTTCCCCAAAGGCAAAGACCGTTTCTCATTTTCTGAATATCTGGCATGAGAATAGTGGTTAATAAATATTTGCTAAATTCATTAACTGACTTTTTCCATCAACAGTGCTACTTACAAGGCTTCAGAGCCTTAGATGATTATTCTGGAAGATGTGTAGGATGGCTTACAGATAGGGCGAGCAGGTGTAGGCTCTTGCTACAGAGTCCCGGTGAGAAGTTAATAGGACCCTAAATAGCAAGATGAATGGGAGCGATAGTGCAGAGTGTAAACTGAACATGGAGACAGACTAGAAATGGGGGTAGAGAGAAGGAAGAGGCAAGGATAACAGAGGTCTTAGACTCCCCACTGTTGCTAGTCTTATTTTCAAAATGGAATTAAAGCAAGTAAATAACTCGCACGTTTCCCTAGGTACCTCAGTCAAAAGAAGTAAATAATATAAAGTGAACACACACACTTTATTTTTGCATAGTTCCCCCTGGATATTCCCTCCCTTCCTTTTTTTCCTTTCCCATACCTAGTCCACTTCTGTCCATTCTTACTATTCAGCCCTGGCATTGGGTTTTTTTTCCAAGGAGAGTTCCATGATCTCACTCAAAGCAGAGTACTGCCAGTGTGCCCCAACTTTGTCCTGTCTTTTTTCATGGCATGCTGAATGTGTCTTACCAGTTCTGCAGAGCCCCTTAAACCCTGAGCTCCCTGAGGGCACAACTGGGTCTCTTACTTCTCTTCCCAGCACCTGGCACAGGCAATGTTCACATATCTGTTTTTTGAATAAAAATGCTTGAGTTTAATCCAGTTAAAATCTAAATACATTTTTATGAAAATAGCCACCTTTGTTATTTGTGAATAATGGAAGCCTAAAAGGTATGAAATTGTGTCCAGCTTTCATTAATTTTATGTTCCTATTTAAGAAATCAGAGAAATATCAGCTCTTTATTGCAAGTGGTCCTCTAACTGACCTGAAAAACAAGAATTCATTTTCCCAGGGCTGGTCTGAAAAATTCTGTCATGAAGAGAACTAAGTACAAGTTGCCCTGTGGCATGATAGTCTTGACTGCAGAAGTAGAGAAACTGAAGACAATTTGATTTTCTTAGGGGGTAGGGAAGACTGTTGCCTGTGCATACATTTCCTTTTATATCCTGAGCTCTTTTTGTTGCCTGTGAGAGCTGAGAAAATTGCACTTTGAGAATTGGGCTGTAGAATGCTGTGTAAAGGGGCATCATACGAGGGCAGAGCATGTAATTGCAAAACAAATTTCTGAGTTATTGAGAGAGATAGTTTCCCAAAGAACTTTTTTAAAATTGTCTTAAAAAAGGAAAAGGAAAAAGTATTTGAAATATTTATTCTTGGCTTTCAGCACAAAGGGCCTTTGTTCCATTTCACCAGTTGTTTTTTGGTACCCCACGGATGTGGCTTTGAATTCTGAGGTTCTTTAATGGAAGATTAAAGTAAGGCACCTGTTCCTCTTTAATTACTTTTTTTTTTATGTAATTGCCAAGGTATTTTACACAAGCTATTAATTCTCTGTGATCATAAAAGACCAATTTAATCTTATCTTTAATTTTCTAGGAATGAAGTATAATCCACAGAAAAAAAAAAACAACACTTGGTTACCTGAGTCTAAAGTTCAGAGTTGGGTGGGAAATGGTAGAAAATGAACTTGCACATCATGGATAGCCTCTTATGATCAAATAAGGGTGATTCACACCATTTTGTGGTATCAATTTTTGGATTTATGTTTTATATAAAATGAATCATTCTACAGGGTCATTTTATTAAGCTATTCTAAATAGACAGTGTGGAAGATGAGAAGAAAACAAATCATTGAAGTCACCCAGGATGATGGTAAGACCTGGAGAGAAAGATCATGCCAAGTATAGAAGTTTTCATGAATGTAAGGGACTGAACAAAATACCGGTAGATTGGCGTGAGGGGCAAATGAAGGAGTTTCGTCTGGTGAAGTGTTGGTGAGCCAGCTGAATTCTGACCTCACCTCAACTCTGTGTTAGGTGGGATATGGAAAGAATAAGCATCTCCACTTGAGAGGAATGCAGAGTAGATGGTGTCTTTGTGGGGGGACCAGATTTCAGTTAAGTAAGGATATAAGGGGTACATTAAATTAAAAGACCATTACCATGGAACAGCACAGGGTCTAAAAAATTATACATCAGTTACTATTTTTCAAAGCCTTTTGCTGTACCTCCTACTATACTGTTTTTCCTTGTACTATACCTCCGTCTTTGAGATTGATTTATTAATTGAAGAAATATCTATTGAGTACCTATTACTTGCCAATCATGGTGTTGGGTATCAAGGTATACAATGGTAAGTACATAGTACTTGAAATACGGACAGGATATGTAGCATTCATGTTAGGTATGTATTGAATTGTGTGGAATGTTTGGAAACAGGTGAATATATCTTGGGTTTTTTAGGGCAGTTTAGAGCCTTTGCAAGTATAACTTAACCTGTTCGTTGAATTTAAGATAGAAGAAAATTGGTCCAAATAGCCATCTATCGTATAGGTCTCAAAATTCCCTGTCACAGTTTGCCGTTATAATAGAATGTAAAGCGTGATGAGATCCCCACAATGGCAAGGGAATTCTGAACTTCCAGATTACTCTAATTTGGGACCTACTATAACACATCCATATTCACCTTTTTGTTCAGCATTTATTATTTGTTCACTTATTTGGCATATTTTTCCCAAGTGTGTCAGCATCGCACTACAGTTTAAGAATATTAACAGAAAACAAGATAGATGGGGTCATTGGTCTCATAGAGTTTATATTCTGTAAAAATAGTCATATTGAGAACTTACTTTGTGCCAGGCACTGTGCTAGGTACTTACATATATAACCTGTAACCTCCTGACAACTTAGCTTGGTACAGGATAATACCCACTTTTATAAACGAGGAAATCGAAACTCAGTAAAGTTGGAATTAGCCTGGCTTAGCTTTCCCAGTGGAACACATCTGAAGCACATGCAACACACCATGCCACCTCTCTGCCTTTCCACATATGCGGAAGGCTACTGTGTGAGGCAGAGCATTGTATTAGGTGCTAACACGGAAGAAGAAAAGACATGAAGAAAAATTTTCAGGGAGCTAACAGTTTGTTGTACCACAAAATTAACACTAACATGGAAGTAGGAAAATGAGGAAAGGAAAAGAATAATTTATATTTAAAAAATTAAGATAGCTAATAAGCAGATGAAAAACAATTTCACTTGCAAACAAACAAAAAATAATGGGACATTGTTGTCACCTATCAAAGTATGTTTTTTGATGGTAATATTCAATATTTGAGTGAAGTGGTCTGTCAAGTATTGCTATTAGAAGCATATTTTTTGGGGGAGGTGCCTGGTGGCTCTGTTGGTTAAGTGTCCAATGTCAGCTCAGGTCATAATCTTGCAGTCCCGTGAGTTCAAGCCTCGTGTCGGGCTCTGTGCTGGCAGCTCGGAGCCTGGAGCCTGCTTCATATTTTGTGTCTCCCTCTCTCTCTCTGCCCCTCCCCAGCTCGCACTCTGTCTCTCTCTCTCAAAAATAAACATTAGAAAACATTTCAAAAGAAAAAAGAAGCATATTTTTTGAACACCCATTCTGGGAAACAAGTAGTATTTATCAAGAGCTTTACCATGTTTGTACCCTTTAACCAGGTAATTACATTTCTAGGGGTCTGCCTTAAATAAACAGCTAGAAACTCAGGTCACGTTATTTTTGAAAATGTTTGTCACACTGTTGTTTGTATTAGGGAAAGTTTGAAAATTAATTAAGGCCAATCTAGATGACATAATGTTATACTATCATTAAAAAGTGTTATTCTGTAGTTTATTTGATGATATAGAAAAATTTTTCAATAAATATATAACAGAAAATGTAAAATTTTATATATAAAAATTCTGTAAAATACAGTAGATATATGGGTGCATGCATAAGTACCTTAATTCAGAATATATTAATAAACTGGAAAGAATTAAAATATTGACAAGTTATTTCTAGGTAGTTATATAGAGGTAGTCCGTATTTGTAACCTCATGTATTTGCCAAATTTTTGAAAATGAGATTTTATTACATTTGTGATTTTTTATAAAGGAAAATAGTATCTGTTCTGTTTTTACCTTCTTTGTTTGACTCCTACACGTGGAATAGAATTTGAGGTAGAATACCAATTGTCAAGAGGTGATTCCAACCAATTTTTAGGAGTGTTCTTAAAAAACTGAAAACACATTTCCTAATTAAATGATCATACCAAAAAGCAAGAAGCGTATTATTTCCCTAACTCATTTTATATTTTAAGGTTAATACAAAACATAAAATTTATATAACTTATAAGTTCTAGATGTATTTCATTCATGCTATTTCAGAACATAGATATAACAATAGTATTTATTTCTTTATAGGTTTTACAACTGCCTACAACATGCTTTGGAAAAAGAAACTATTACTAACTCACATCCCAAAGAGAAAATCAAAGACAAAAATAATTCATCATATACTCATAAGAAAAAAAGAAACCCAGAAGCATGTGGCAAATGTATTGAAGAAAATGATAAAGAACTTGAAAATGATGATGATCCAGGAATCAGTGTTACTATCTTCCCTGAAGATTACTAAGATTGGGTCTTGGTAGTGTAATGTTTCTAATAGATATTCCAAAGCTGCTCTTTATAAGAGTATTTTAGTTTCTTGAGCATATGAGCCACTCAGAAAAGCAAGATTTATTCTTTCTCTATATTTTAGAGAAATCCCTAACTTTTAAAAATAGCTGTGTATAGCAAAGGAAACAACCAACAAAACTAAAAGGCAACCAACGGAATGGGAAAAGATATTTGCAAATGACACATCGGACAAAGGGCTAGTATCCAAAATCTATAAAGAGCTCATCAAACTCCACACCCGAAAAACAAATAACCCAGTGAAGAAATGGGCAGAAAACATGAATAGACACTTCTCTAAAGAAGACATCCGGATGGCCAACAGGCACATGAAAAGATGTTCAACGTCGCTCCTTATCAGGGAAATACAAATCAAAACCACACTCAGATATCACCTCACGCCAGTCAGAGTGGCCAAAATGAAGAAGTCAGGAGACTATAGATGCTGGAGAGGATGTGGAGAAACAGGAACCCTCTTGCACTGTTGGTGGGAATGCAAATTGGTGCAGCCGCTCTGGAAAGCAGTGTGGAGGTTCCTCAGAAAATTAAAAATAGACCTACCCTATGACCCAGCAATAGCACTGCTAGGAATTTATCCAAGGGATACAGGAGTACTGATGCATAGGGGCACCTGTACCCCAATGTTTATAGCGGCACTCTCAACAATAGCCAAATTATGGAAAGAGCCCAAATGTCCATCAACTGATGAATGGATAAAGAAATTGTGGTTTATATACACAATGGAATACTACGTGGCAATGAGAAAAAATGAAATATGGTCTTTTGTAGCAACATGGATGGAACTGGAGAGTGTGATGCTAAGTGAAATAAGCCATACAGAGAAAGACAGATACCATATGGTTTCACTCTTATGTGGATCCTGAGAAACATAACAGAAACCCATGGGGGAGGGGAAGGAAAAAAAAAAAAAAAAGAGGTTAGAGTGGGAGAGAGCCAAAGCATAAGAGACTGTTAAAAACTGAGAACAAATTGAGGGTTGATGGGGGGTGGGAGGGAGGGCAGGGTGGGTGATGGGTATTGAGGAGGGCACCTTTTGGGATGAGCACTGGGTGTTGTATGGAAACCAATTTGACAGTAAATTTCATATATTAAAAAATAAAAAAAAGAAAAAAGAAAAAAAAATAGCTGTGTATAATATTTGCTTATTAAATACCATCTGTTTTAGTCACATAGAGATTTCCTTGCAAAAATAAAATTGACTGGGGCACCTGGTTGGCTCAGGCAGAGGAGCATAGGATTCTCCATTGTGGGGTCATGGGTCTGAGCCCCACGTTGGGCATAGAGATTACTTAAAAATAAAATCTTTTAAAAAACAAAGCAAAATTGACTTTTAAATGACTCTTTTTTTTCTTAAGTTTCAATTTCTACTTCTGCAAAACACAACTATAATACTCTTTCAGTTGAAGAACCTTAACATTAGGAATACTTGAGTAAAAGTCATCTCCACATTTTACTTCTTTTTAACTTTGAAATCTCCAGCTTTTAAAGGGGGATAAGTCTGCTTCTTGTTGCCATGGAGTCCAGTAACAAGTTCTTCCCTTTCTTTTGACCTTGTGGAGAAAAGAACTGATAGGCTTTTTGTTCAGGACAAAATACCTGAACCCTGTTTCTCATTATTTCTCACAACCCAGAGCTTGCCACTGACACACGGTCTCTGTGACACAGGTGGGACCTAGTTTTCCACTAAACCTGGTCAGAAATGATAACTTAAGACATAGGAATCTTTGTAGAATCTTTATATACTATTTTGGAGAATTTCAAGGAATCGGAAACCTTGGGTTTGAGTTCTGACTGCTGCAAGGAGGTCCTTGAGCAAATCACTGAATTCCCAAGGCCTTCTCTTTCCTCTTCTGCATAATAGCAGTTCTGACACCTGCTGTATTTACACCACAGGAGTGCTGACAGCATCATGTTAAATAAAAATGAGAAAGTTATTAATAGACTTCTGCATATATGTTACCATTTACTTTCCATTTATTTTCATTATAAAATGAAGATCCTTCATACCGTATTTTCAGAAAGTATCAAATTGTAAATTTTATATTTAAAGAGAAATTACTAGTTAGTCATAGGACTAAGGATAAAATTAACCAGAATATCAAGAAAAAAATTATACAACGTAGTAAACATTGTGATTTTGCCATTTCTTAGTATTTTTATAATTTGTCTAAGTTTTCATGTAAATATGTTTAGATTTGCATCTCAGATGCTTACCTTCTGAGATCTGATTTTGTACTTGTATTTTTAAAATAGGTAGACTTCATAAACATCTATTATCCTCTAAGTAAATGCATCATGGATAATGGCCAAGGAGCTTTAAAGTTATTGAGAGATTTTTCTTTGACCTTCATAATAAGATACCAATATTTACTTTTCCTAATTTCTTTTAGCATCCTTACAACATTTAGGAAGTCTTCCAACACAATCTTCTCTTTCATTGTTCCAGAAAGAAGCTCCTTGGAGTCCTCAATCTCCTTGCCATCCTGCAGCATTTGGTGCTGTTAATTATTCTTTAAAAAAATTTTTTTTCTACATTTATTTATTTTTGAGGGAATGAGACAAAGCACTAGCAGGGGAGGTGCAGAGAGATGAAGGAGACAAAGAATCTGAAACAGGCTCCAGGCTCTGAGCAAGAGTTCAGCACAGAGCCCGATGCGGGGCTCGAACCCACGAGCCATGAGATCATCACCTGAGCCAAAGCTGGACACTCAACCGACTGAGCCACCCAGGTGCCCCAATGCTGCTGTTAATCATTCTTGCATCCATGGGCATCCCGAACACTCTTCTCATTTTCCTGTTTAGGGCAAATCCTTCTCAGTTCTTTTTTTCTAAAACCCTTCAACAGTTTTCAATATTCACTGCACCTTAGAATCATCTTCAGAACTTTGGAAAACTACAGAAAGGATCTGAGACTCTCCAGGGAGGGACAGTAAGCATGTGTACTTTTTTTTAAGCTACCAAATTGTTCTCTAATTGTAAACCAAAGGGCAATAATGTGTAGGCATTCCTTATTTCTGCCTTTGCCTTTCTTGCGTTTCTCTCTTCACCCCAGCCATCTCATACATTCCAGCAGCTCTGACCTCAGACAATGACTCCTAACTCCTGCCCTGATCTGTCTGCTAAGCCCCAGCTAACTGCCGGGCTTCTCCCGTATAGCTGTTACTTTCTAAGTTTTCTCTCCTTACAAGGTTTCCTGGTTCTTTGGCTAGAGAGAGCAGACTTTTACTGGGATTTTATTTATTTTTTTCTGAGCCCATTGGCATTTCTGGGCTCTGGCTTTTCCAGTTCCCAGTCTGGGATATGTGGGGTAAGAAGAAAACCCAGAGCACTTACCACTGTGTTGTTCTTTAGGTCCCGAGATCCCTAGCTGGTCCACCTTCCCCTCTTCACCTTTCAGTCTTCTTATGTTTGTTTTCTACACATGTCCAGAGTTTTTAGTTGCACTTAACAGGAAGAAAATATATCTACTCCATCTTCCAGAATCAAAGTCTAATATATTTTTTTTTAATTATTGGTAATGTCACATTGTTGGGGGATTGTTGACACCTTTGGAATCTAATAGCCACAGTTCCCTTTATTTAGTGCTGTGCCCCATCTCCCAGCTTGTATGCTTTGCTGCTCTTGCTTTAGGCTTCTGGAGCCTATCCACTCTAAAATAAAGAAAAAGGCTGGAGTCTGTTTCCAATCCACCTCCCACCCTGCTGCCACATATACACCCACTGTCTCATAGACAATAATGACAAGTGCAGAGCTTCCAAAGGTAATTCTGTTGCCCAGAAATGGGATAAACTTGGACATGCATAAGCTCCCAGCAGCATCGGGCTGAGGCTGGGACTTCACCTGAATCCTATCATGTTTTTTCCATTTCCTTACCCGTTTCTCCTGGGAGAGCCTGCTTAATAAATCACTTGCACTAGCATGGTGTCTTCTGCGAGAACCTAACCTAAAACAGGTACTGTGATTACTTTGGATCTATTTTTTAAAGGGATAGCATACATTTATTATAAAAAGTTGATGTTTTACTATGTTAGAAATTATATCATTGGTAGTGATTAAAATTTACCACATAAACATAATGCAAAAAACTTATGATGTTAAGTGTGTAATTTTAAACATATTTTGGGGAAGTATCTGACCAACAGTTTTTGAGAATCACTTTTTTTTTTTTTTTAAATAGGCTTCATTCCAGCACAGAGACCAATGCGAGGCTTGAACTCACGACCTTGAGATCAAGACCTGGACGCCTAACCAACTGAGCCACCCAGGTACTCAGTGTAATACATACTATTGTAAGAATTTAGAGGCAGGAATAATTGATTCTATGTGTGGGAGTACTAGAAATACAATTCAAGAGGGTATCATTTCATTTATGTCTTAGAGGTCAAGAAACAAGTTCACTTAACTGAAAAAAAGTCCAAGAAAAACTCTTGCCAGACAGAAAGAATGCGTAATGTAATTAAGGCACTGAAGAGCATGATATATTCAGTGATGGTGAATATTCCAGAAAAGCTGAAATGCAATATATGGTATGAAGTCAATTTGGTTAAAGCCCAGTTGCGAAGGGCTTTGCAATCCACCAGGGACATAGACCAGTGTTGCCTAAACATAACTATGCATCAGAAACTCCCAGGCTAGCAGTGTCTGGGGGAGTGCTTTTCAGAACACGGACTCCCAGACTTCACTTGTCCTTCAAGCCAGAATCATCAGTCTGGAGTCTAAGAATCCATTTTTTATAGAGATTTTGTTTTTATGTTTATTTATTTACTTTTGACAGAGACAGTGTGAGTGGGAGAGGGGCAGAGAGGGAGAGACACAGAACTCAAAGCAGGCTCCAGGCTCTGAGCTGTCAGCACGGAGTCCAATGCAGGGCTCAAGCTCACAAACTGTGACATCATGACCTGAGCCGAAATCAGATGCTTAACTGATTGAGCCACCCAGGTGCCCCTAGGAATCCATTTTTTAAACTCACGCAAGGGATGATGATAAAATCAGCCCACCACTTTTAGAATTCACTGATAACAGACTTTATCCTGAAGGCACTAGAGAGAAATTAAAGCCTTTTTAATGAAAGAAAGTAGCATGATCAGATGTTGCCATGTACCTATGCCACAGATTTTGTGTATACACATTATAGGAAGGTAAGCAGAGGTTCTGATAGATTAATTAATGAAGTCACTGTCCTTATCCTTGTGTCTAAAGCAGCTGCTAGGAGGAATGACAATATGTATAGCTGTGTCATTTGAACTCTGTTCAACTCCAGGCACTCCTTAAAGGTATACAGTGCACATTCTTCTATACTAACATATACAGCAGTCTTGCCAAAAAGAAATTGGGGCAGGAAAGAAATCTTATAGTCTCAGAATGTCTGCAACATTTCTTCTAATTTAATGAATAAAATGTGGAAATGCCTGGCAGCAGGTGGATGAAAAGAGAAGAGAAACAATTTAAAAATAAGCCCTAAATACATATAGAATGGGGGGGGGGGGAAGGGGGAGGAACCGGAGGGAAGGGTGTCCTGTGATGGAATAACTATGAGTTCTGTTGTGTAAAAATATCTCTAAAGATCTCATAATCCATTGGCTTTCATAATCCCTCAACACATTTAAACTGAGCCCATAGGGATTTATGGATCCAAAAATTTTATAAAGTGAGTATATGCATAAGAATCAGGAAGAGAGGGGCTGCCTCCTAATCCCTTTATCTAAGGTAACAGAATTATCCTGTTCCTCTTAGATTAGCAGAGAAGAGAATACAGATGCTGGCCATAAGCCCAAAAAGACATTGAACCCCACTTGCTTCTCAGCATAGTACATTATTTTATATTCAATTCACATGCCTGATCAAGAATATTAATAACTATAGCAAGGCAATTAGTAATAATTTAATATGCAAGATAACCTACTGAGAATTACCTTGTGGTTTCTTTTCATTGTTGTTGTTCCAACTAAAATGAAGGGGATCTTTTCCCTTCTCCCAGGATGGAGGCAGTCATTTATTCCTAAAGCCTGGATTCCTCATTTCTCCACATCATCTACAAACTAAATGCTTTTTTGCTCTAACACAGAAAAAAAAAATCTGTTAGCTTTATTGAGAAATAGGAAAGAAAATTTAAAAACGTGCTTTTGTTTTTGAAATTCTGGGGCAGAGGTCATAAACTAGTGGTGGAGGTATATACAAACACCCGTTTTGGCCTACACAGATTCTTTTTTTTCCTAATTGAGCCTATAATTTAAAATATGATGAACTGTTTTGTCTTTTTTTAAGTACATCTCTAGTTTTTCTTTAAAAATTGGAAGATCTGACTAAACTGGGCCAGAGACAACACTCAGTCAAATACTGGTATCCACAAGGCTTTTCCACTTACCACCGCTGCAGCGCCACCTGCAGGCTCTCTGACTCACCGGCTGCAATCTTTCCCACTTCAGGGCTTGTCGGGGGGCATCAGCATTGGCAACTCCTGGTTAGAACTTCAGGGAGAATTAAACTATATAATGATGTTAGTTATGATATTACACAATAAATAAGAGCTCAGAGTAGGACTGGCTACACAATTTGCAGAGGACAGTGCAAAACGAAATGCCACAGGGGCGCCCCTGTTGAAAAATGTTCAAGAATTACAAGATGGCAACAACGCGATACTTGTAAGTATGGGGCCCTGTGCAGCTGCACAGGTTATACACCCATGAAGCTGGCCCTGGATTGGAGGCGTGGTGCTTCTAGAGTTGAAGAGCGTAACGTGTGTCAGGATGTTTGGCCCTCCTCCCCCCTTTCGGAACGGGGCAGAGTGCTACAGACTCTGCGATGTTCCTGGTCAATGTGCCTGCTTTAACATAACACCCCTGAGGGGGCAGCACCATAGGCAGCTGCTTAGGAGCCTACAGGGACTGAATACTCATCACTGACGTTTTGAAAGGTAAGGCAAAGGTCTCGTGGCTAAACTTAGACCAAGTAAAATGAAACCGTTTTGAGCCACCTGATTGCAAAGGCAAAGGCGGTGATGAGCACCTTGTTTTGAAAACAAAGGTCTTCCCCATTTTTTTTTTTAATTTTTTTTTAATGTTTATTTATTTTTGAGACAGAGAGAGACAAAGCATGAACAGGGGAGGGGCAGAGAGAGAGGGAGACACAGAATCGGAAGCAGGCTCCAGGCTCTGAGCCATCAGCCCAGAGCCTGACTCGGGGCTCGAACTCACGGACCGCGAGATCGTGACCTGAGCCGAAGTCGGACGTTCAACCGACTGAGCCACCCAGGCGCCCCTCTTCCCCATTTTGACAGGAGTTGTCGAAGCTCATGGGTGAAGTGTTAAAGAACCTTGAAAAATGACTGCCTTCCTCCTTCGGTGGGTTGACCTTGAACTTCTTTAATTTTGTTGGGGGAGGGGAGTAAAACTTAACTGCCATATGAAATGTATAATAAGGAATATCTTTTGGTTAGAATTTTTGGTCTTTAAAAATGGGATTTGACCTTCATTCAAAGTGGGCTTTGACGCTCAAGTCTCTCTTTTCCCTACTCTACTATGCTGCTCTCAACACGCAGATGTCTCTTAATGCAAAAGAATTGCAATACCCATAAATGCTTATGTTCTTAAACTCAATAGTTTAATGTACTGGATTTTTATGCATTCAGTTCTTGCTAAGAATTTCTCAGCCCTCTTTCTTTCTGTCTTTAAAATGGTTCTGTTTAAACTCTAATTTTAACTCAGGCAAGTTTTAGGTTTACAGAAAAATCAAGAAGAAAGTACAGAGAGTTCTTATACACTTCCCTCATCCTATGCCCCCCGCCCCACCCACTTCAGTTTCCCCTGTTTTCAACCTCTTACATTAGTGTTGTGCTTTTGTCATAACTGATGTGCCAATATCAATGCAGTAATATTAACTAAAGTCCATAGTTTACTCCTCTTCTCATCTCTATTCTCTTTTGAAACTATTAGCCATCTACTGGGCCTAATTTATCTATCTATTCTCCTTATCTTTCATCCCCCCTTCCCCTCCATCTCTTTATCTTTATGCAGTTTATTCTTTCTCATGTACTCAGGTTATCTTTCAGCAAACTCATTCTTGTTTCTACTGTGTCTAATCTGTCTAGCTGGCCTACTGAGTTTTAAATTTCAAAGACTATATTTTATTTCTAGAAGTTCTGTCTGGTTCATTTTTTTTTCTCTAAATATAATTTATTGTCAAGTTGGCTAAGATACAGTGTATACAGTGTGCTCTTGGCTTCAGGAGTTGATTCCTATGATTCATCGCATACATACAATACTCAGTGCTCATCCCAACAAGTGCCCTCCTCAATGTCCATCACCCATTTTACCCTCCCCCACCCCTCCCATCAACCCCCAATTTGTTTTCTGTATTTAAGAGTCTCTTATGGTTTGCCTCCCTCTCTGTTTGAAACTATGTTTTCCCCCATCCCTCCCTCCATGGTCTTCTGTTAAGTTTCTCAAATTCCACATATGAGTGAAAACGTATGATACCTGTCTTTCTCTGACTGACTTATTTCATTTAGCATAATACCCATGTTGTTGCAAATGGCAAGATTTCATTCCTTCTCATTGCCAAGTAGTATTCCATTGTGTATATCAACCACATCTTCTTTATCCATTCATCAGTCAGTGGACATTTGGACTCTTTCCATAATTTGGCTTTTGTGGATATATAAACATTGGGGTACATGTGCCCCTATGAATCAGCACTCCTGTATGCTTTGGATAAATTCTTACTGGTGCTATTGCTGGGTTGTAGGGTAATTATATTTTTAATTTTTTTCAGGAACCTCTACACTGTTTTCCAGAGAAGCTGTACCAGTTTGCATTGCCACCAACAGTGTAAGAGGGTTCCCATTTCTCGCCAACATCTGTTGTTTCCTGAGCTGTTAATTTTAGCCACTCTGACCGGTGTGAGATGGTATCTGAATGTGGTTTTGATTTGTATTTCCCTGATGATGAGCAATGTTGAACATCTTTTCATGTGTCTGTTGGCCATCTGGATGTCTTCTTTGGAAAAATGTCTATCATGTCTTCTGCCATTTCTTCACTGAATTATTTGTTTTTTAGGTGTTTAGTTTGGTAAGCTCTTTATAGATTTTGGATACTAACCCTTTATGGTTTGGTTCATTTTCAAGTCAGTGACAGGTTATACAAAGTTTCCAGAAATTTATTTCCCTTTCCATATACCCTTTTCCAGATATTTCTGTCAAATTTACTAACACAAACTTTTCACATGCCTATATATCATAGAAGTGACCTACTTTCTTTAGCTATACCAATAATAATTTAAAAACTCCTTCTTCGAAATATAAATCTTGAAGAGGAAAGTGAAATCTTTCTCAATGACCAAATTGTTTACTTGCCATTCATACATGTATACAACAATTGCACAATAGTTATTTAACAAATATTTATGGAGTGCCTAACTATGTGTCAGTCACATAGAAACAAGACAAAGCCCCTACCTCCACAAGGCTTTCCATCTTGTAGCATTATTAAATACTGTATTGTGTACACCATCACATAGTTGCGTAGACCTTCTGTGCTCTTTACTACTCATCAATCAAATCCCATTCAAATGTTGCCTCTTCTCAGAAGCTTACCAGATAGCCCATTTCAGAATTAACTACCTCCATTTGTTTTCCCATAGCACCCTCCCATTATTATATTTCCATAGCACTTTGTATCTCTATAATCATACAAATCAAGGAGTAGCTTGATATTTGTTAATTGCACACATATACGTCCACCAACACCATCCTATTAAACTTTGACGACTTGAAGGAGAAAGGTATATTTCTATCATTTTTGTATCTCTGATTCCTTGCACATTGTTGGTTTCTAACAAGTACTCTCTAAACTATTTCAGTTTATAGACACATTATATGTGTGAGAGTTCAGAGCATTATCTAATTTATTACTTTATAGACAAATCACAAATTCCTGGTCAAATCCTACTATTCATTTCTTGGAAGAATCTTTATATGATTGATAAAATCAAGGGATAGGGTGAAAAACTAAGCTTCGAAGACACTGTGCATAATATCATGCTTTATGTCTGATGAGGTATCCACATTTCCAGATTCAGCATTCCAAGATACACCTTGTGACCAAAGGTTATAGATCCTGTTCTTATAGAAAGCCTTTTGAAATCTTTTTATTGTGAAGTAATTTCCCCCATATTGACTACTCCTTTTCCCTCTGTCTTTTTATGTATATCGGTATATACATATATGCCCATAAATATAAGTATTTTTTCTGAACCATGTGAGAGGAAGTTGAAGATACCATGCTTCATTATCCTTAAATACTTTGATGCATATTTCCTAAGAATGAAGACAGTCTCATATAATCTCAATAAAAATATAAAAACCTAATTATATAATCCACCAATCCTATCAAATTTCATCAATTGTCTCAATGATATGCTTTTTAATCATTTGTTTTTCTGATCCAAGACCCAATTTAGGAACTTAACTTAAATTGCATTGACTCTTGGGGCGCGTGGGTGGCTTGGCCGGTTAAGCGTCTGACTTCGGCTCAGGTTGTGAGTCGGTCCGTGAGTTTGAGCCCCATGTCCAGCTCTGTGCTGACAGCTCAGAGCCTGGAGCCTGTCTCAGATTCTGTGTCTCCCTCTCTCTCTGCCCCTCCCCTGTTCATGCTCTGTCTCTCTCTGTCTCAAAAATAAATAAACGTTAATTTTTTTTTTTAAATTGCATTGACTTTCTATCTCTCTTTAGTCTCTTTTAATCATTAGTAATTAGTTAGCAAGTCTTTGTTCTCATAGCACTGACATGCTTGAGAAATATATGGAGAACGTTTTTAAAAATAGCTATCAGTGTATATTTTCTCATATTTATTCATAGTTAGATTCAGGTTATGCATTTTTGGCAAGAAAACTACACAATGATGAGTTCTTGTCAATATATAATTTTAGGAGACATGTGACTTCAGTTTATCTTATCAGTGGTCCTAATATTAATTCTTAATATGATATCTGCTAGGTTTCTCCATTCTTAAGATAATATTTTTTCCTTTTATTTTTAATAAGAAATTTGTAGGATGCTATACTTTATGAGTATGCAAATAATCTGTCTTTCATCAAACTTCTATCCATACATTGTAGCATAATTCTTGTTTGAATCAGTTATTACCATGATAATTACAAAAGAGTAATTTACTATTCCTTTATTCCTTCTACATTTACTAGTTGGCATTCTACTTCAAGAGAAAGTTTCCCCTTCGCCGTGTGTGTGTGTGTGTGTGTGTGTGAGAGAGAGAGAGAGATCACTATGGATTCAAATATTTTATTCAATGGCTTATAATCTGTTGCTATCATTCTTAATTGTCCCAGATGTAGACAGTGTGAGTCACTTCAGGTTGGCTCGTGTGCCCTTTTGATATGTTCCCATCAGGTTTTAACCATTTCCTTATTATTTTACACAAGAAGATGTTCCAAGTTCATCATGTACTGCCCCCAGCCACAGAATCAGCTGAAGAGCCCAGTTCCTTGGCATTTAGAAATTATTTTCTGAACATTAGGTGTGTTCATGACAGCAAGTTTAAAAAACACACACACACATAATTATGAAATGATTCATCAGTGTATAATAATCAGTTAGTAAGTGATCATTATTCAAAGCCTGGATCTTAGAGTTTACAGCATCCATGAGATGTGTTGACAGAAATGACATCTCAAACTGTCTCCTAAGTTTATTTCCCTGTAATGTAGCAGCAGGAATGTTCACATTAATACACAGAAATGCTATCTCATTATATTCATTTAATGAGTTCCTTTGTTCCTCAGTTTTTCACCATTTCATATCTGCCCTTATCTATTTTCCAGGACATGGTAAGTCTTAAATAAACTTCTCTTAACTCCTTGGGGAAAAAAGCACCATGCAGAAATCAAAAAATTCTGGCTAATTTCGTTTTACTTAACAATTGCCAATAAGTTACTCAAACCTCCTGTGAATCTCGTGGCTAATGTGTACTGATGCTTTGAAATGAGGCAAAAGCAAATTAGTAAGTCACACGAACCAGCCAGTGTTCCCACAGTAACAGACATATTGTCAAATTGAAGTTTAATTCATTAGTTCTATAAATGGGAGGGTAGAGAAAGAAAAAGAAACACATTCTCTAGAGTTTTCACAAGCAGCCAGCAGGTGGCAGAATACTACAAACAGTGGACTTGGCTGAGCGGTTTGAGCATCATTTAAAACTGAAATGGTGAGTGTGGGTTTTTGGTTTGTTTTCTTTTCTTTATAAAACCAATTCCAGAATATTTTGATGTTTTTATTTTTAAGAAAAAAATAAGAACAAAAAAACTCTGCCACTTATTCCTCTAAAAATGAAATCAAGTAATGTCAAATGATACTTGGTATTTTAATAACAAAAGCCATATACTCAGAAATAGTCACCTTTGTTATTCCAGTAAGCCATTAAAATTGTATCATGTCTATGGTGTACAATAAAAGAAATACTGGGAACAAGTTTTACTTCAAAATTTTAGTCTGCTTGAATCTAAAATTTACATATAGTTAGAATTGTAAGATCATCTTCTTAACTTCAAATATTTTTCACACACACGTAAGTAAAACGTATGTGCAAGAATTAATAACCAATGTAATTTTGTACAAATTCATAAGATGAATCTATATATCTATAGATGACTCTATATAGGCCTGAAAAGAAAATTGCTGTGTCTCTCTGTATATTTGTATTAAATCTATAGGAATCCTAGAGAAAGAGTGAATAATTACATTTATTTGGATTATAGATTTCCAGGTCAAATTTTTTGTTTAGTATTTTTATGTTATTATTCCTCATGCAATCCTGTTTATTCTTTACCTTAAATAGAAGCTCAACACTTAGACGACAATTAGTTACAAAATTTAAATATACAATAACCAACTCTCTAAATAATCCATTGCTGTTGGTCTAAAAGAATTGTCCTAAAATGGACGCTCATTGATTCCTGGTGATTTATTCTAGACAACACTTTCTAGATTTTGTACACCGTTTATAGGTTTTTTTGATCCCTTGATTTAAGGGGCTTTTGTGACACTGAATTTTCTTTGCGATTGTATAGAGGAAATGTAAATGAAAGCACACTTTCAATGTAGAGTGCAGGGCAGAGGGTTTCAAAACACAGCACAACTGGGTATTTAGGACTCTGTGGTTTGGCGGTAAAAAGTAGAAATTAGAGAATCTAAAAGTAAAGCCTGGTAAGCAATAGTGTTCTTAATTCAAAGATAAAGATAATCAAATGCTGAGGAATCTTCAGTGATTTGTGTGTGCTTCCTACTGCTATTGTGTGTTGGATGTCGTTTTGGGAACATCTGGCTTAACCTTGTAATCTCTAGTTCACACTGTGTATTTGAAAAAACAAAGGAGCGTTTTTCTTAAATATTGCATTTGCATTTTCACTTACAAACTTCTGGAGGTACTTGGCATGTGTTCCTTTGTGAACTTACGTTTTTACTTTCTTGCCTGGATCTCTTTTTTGGATGCTCTACTTAACTATTTCCCCAGACTTCTCTATACTGCACTCTAAGCAAATCAATCCTTTAAGTGGGAAAATACTATTTGAGGGGACATTCTTTCACTCAAGGAATGAAGACTAGTTCTTTAAAAGGGTTACCTTTCATCAGTCATTTCTATAGTCGCTTCTTTTTTCTGTCTTTCCTTATTTTTTAAAATCAAAAAGCTACATATGTTGCCTTAACTCTTGGTTGGTCTGTCGGTGACTGCTGCCCTGTTGACGTTAGCAGCCTAAATATAGAAATGTGCATATAGCTCGCATCAGCTCCAGTATCATGCCTTGTTTCTATGGAAAATACACGATTCAACTTAATTACATAATCTGTCGTTCTCTAAGACAGGGCTTCCAACAGGGCCAAACAATTCTAAAGCAGGTTCGTCTCTTTTTTAAAGAGGGCTAATCAGAAGGGATTTGTGATACTGAAATCACTAAGAGGTAATTATAAATGATTTTGTGCAATTCAGAAATGAAAAATTCCTCCCCAAAGCCCCAAATCTTTGGGTCTATTTTGTTGTAAAATAATGGAAGTTTGTGCTTCACTTACCTATCATGCTAATGTTATGCCTGGATTTCTTTAATGCCAAAAATGAAAATATGTTCCTATAAAGAAAGATGAATGGATTCCAAGTGACAATAAGAAATGACATGTAATATACTTCTTGAAGCAGAAATTTTCACGATGATGAAAGACAAGGGAATTTATTCCGTGAAAATAATATTAATGATGGGTTTCAACACTGATATTTTTCATTGTTTCTTTACAATCATAGAAGAAAAACATTTTCCAGAAAACTTTCCATAGTCTGTTGACATGCACATCAATTTTTGCTGTTAAAGTAGAAACTAGTAATTACATTTTTAAAAATGACACTCTGGTAATTATATATTTTAAATATGAATCCTGATGTTTAATTAGGTCATATGACTGTAATATCAGCTTGCATTAGCAGCAGATTATCAAATCCTAGCAATTCATCCCATAGAGAAATAAAGAAGAAAAGGCTGCTATAATTGTGAGATTTAAATAGAATAAGCCATAATGCAGTACAATATTCTTTAAATATTTTAATGTTTACTCATGTTATTGAGTAATGAAATTTATCATCATGGCGTATTCTTTGTAGATAATTACTGTGGTAGCAGTAAGCACATAGGAAGGAGCTTGGTGTTTTTTTCCAGGAAAGCTTTCAAATTAGGCTTAGAGCAGAATTCAAAATGTATATTTGAAAATGGTTTTGTGTATTTTCAATATGCATATGTATATGGTATTAGTTTTTTTTTTTCTGAAACTAGTTACATTGTGCTTGGATATTCAGTTAAGCAATTTTTATTTTTTAACCTATATCACAAATCTGCATTTTATTAGCTCTTACTTTCACTTTTTTTCTAATTTTCATTGATAAATAATGCAGTGCAAATAAAACCCATTTTTATCATATGTATCTATCATTTGCAGTCAATTGTTTCTAAAACACTTAACTATATGCCTATATTTTCTATCTTAATGTTTCAGTTTGAATTTATTACAGTGCATTCAGGGTTTTTGTTAATTTGTGTTCTAATTCCTCCTTGCTTCTCTAAATAGCACTGACTGGTATTTAGTTTCATTTTTTTGCCACAAACACAAAAATCATAATAGATTTAATAGAGAATCTTAATACAACACTCTTTTGGTTGTATTTTTCTCAGTAAAGAGATACCTTTACAGTGTATATGTTGCTCTTCTATGATGCCTTGTGGAACTTCATTCCATAATATTACATTCTCCCTCCAAAATTTGCTCTTTAAGATATAACTGAATTGTTAAGTAGCTACTACAAAATTTATTTGTATAGGTTTAATGAAACAAGTGTTTTTAAGTACTTCTACATTTTAGAGTCTCTTTATAATGTGTCTAATGATTTATACAGCTAAAACAACTTGAGTACTTTTCCATTTCGCCCATAAAAGCTAGGATTTCCCATATATAGGTGCCTTTACTACTCAAGAAGCCTGCTTGAAATTGTTCCACACATTGTCCTGGATGATGCTACCAGAATTTTTATTTAAAACGTCTTCCTTTTTTTTCTCCTTGCAGGCATATCTGCTATAATTCATAGCTATAAACATATATTTTGTAATGAGAGCAAAAGTCTCTCTGAATGACAAAAATCTAAAACTGCTTGTGTGGATCTGAGGATTAGATATTCTTTTATTTTATGGGCAAGAGAAAAGAGATTGCTTTTATCGCACACTTTGTCTTTTTGTGTTGACTAAAGCAGCTAATTGTATTAAAGGCAGTGACCAGATGTGTGCGCTAACATTACTGTATTTATAAACAATATTTGGTGCTTTTGATTCACCCTAAAGAATCTATTTCCTAACACTAGAGGTCATTTTAGCTTGTGTGAATATTCTAAAATACTTCGTTTTAATAAAACAGAAGGTTCGGAATATGACACTTCTTAGAAGAGTGCTATCCTTGAAAAACATTTTCCTGGGCTCAGATCCCTAAATTTTTCTCCTAGTTGGACTGTGAGTAGATTCTGTTACTTTATCTAATTTGGAAACTATTAAATGAAAGAATGCTTTGAGTTTCTTATCTAAAGTTCATTTTTGTTAATTCTAAAATATCCCGGCTACTTCACAGGCCTGGTACTTTATCTCGTGTTTTTGCCTACGGTAATTACTTTAAATTTTATCGACTTTTGGATTTGCTATTCCGTTTCTTTAAGCTTTTACATTCCGATCCTCCTCAGCCACAGTGAAAGTCTTACTTATTTTTCGCTAATTTTCAAACATCTGTGAAGTACAGCAAATACATCCATTAGAACAGAGCTTTTCCTTCCCATAACAAAACGAATACCTTCCATTACAATATCTGATTTCCTACTCTTTAAAGATTTAAAATTTTAAGCTCCTTCCTAAAAATACTTTGTTTTTCGTCTCTGAGACTTAATAATGTCAAGTCTTTATTTATTTTTTAAAAAAATCACTTTCAGGTCATAGTGGTGGACATGAGAGGAAATTTCTTTTTCAGAGTAGCATTATATATTTTAGAATATGCTATAGATTATGTAATATGAATTATGATCCTGTTTATATTGAATGGAGTAGGTAATTACAAGCTATAAATCATTTCTGGGTATCTGAAAAATTTAGCCTTCTTACTCTAGTTACACACATAAATAAAGATAGTTATATTTGTTTTTCTAAATCCAATTTTTAGATCTGCTTAAAATCTGTTGTGCTTCAGAAAGCATGGTGTATTCTGTTTAACATTTTCAATTTAAATCAGAGTATTTCCTTTGATTCAACACTAGAGGTATTTTCTATACCTAGTATTTGCTAGACATATGAAAAATACCAAAAGAAAGTGATTCTTTTCTGCTAAAAATGAATAAGTAATAAAAAAACACATTAATTGGGCTTACATTGATTCAAATGATAGGGAGTCCCACGTTTGCTAACTTAGAATCAGAATTACCACCCGATTTTCCAGACATGCCAGTTGCCTGTGTACAGCTACAGCTGCAGTGGCCTGAATTCTGTCCGCAGAATTCTTCTGTCGGTTGCCTACCTGAAAAGAGAAATGCAAGAACAATACTGTGTTTGAGTTCTGCTACTCATTGTCTATTGTAGTTGTTGTGGGCAACTGGTCTTCATTTGGAAAATAAAAGAGAATGAAATATATTTTCAACAGGTGACATTTGAATCTTCTCATCCCTAAGGATGAAAGGGTTCTAAACTACAGAGAAGTTTCATTACAAGGATAACAGAAAGTGGTATCACATGCAGAAACAGTGCTATTGCTCACAAAAGCATCATATTTTCTCACAAAAATCACTGCTGTCTGTACAAGATGGTACTAACGTGTCACATTCCTAAAAAAAAAAAAAATACATAATTTAAAGGCATTTGGAAGAAAGGATATAATGCAAAAGGTGCAATGGTGGGAGTAAAGATATCCAGGTTTTAATTTAATCTGACATTTACTAGCTGTGTGGCCTTTAGGAAGCTACTACCTTTACCCAGCCTTTGTTTCCTCATTTGTATAATAATTAAGAGGCTGAATAGGGTGGTCTCCAGTATCTTTTCTGCCTCTGTTATTCAATATACCTCTGTCCCATACTCTTATCAAGTAATTTTCTTTCATAGAAAGCAGCATGGTCCTAACCTCTTTCATACAATATTATATACACGTGTGTGTGTGTGTGTGTGTGTGTGTGTGTGTCTGTGTCTGTGTGTGTGAATGTTTTGCTCAGTAGAAAACAATTAATTTCCAAACCAGTACCCTATGTTTATATATATATATATATATATATATATATATATATATATATGAAATATATATATTTCATTCTAATGTAGAAGTTCAAAAATAAGAGTGTAGAAGATGATTATATATTACTATATTTCTAGTAATAGAAACCTTATCTGACCCAAGTCCATCAATACTGCAATAATGAAGGAAAAAGCCAGTGGAGTATTTAACAGTATAAATTTTTTTTGTATGAAGTCAAATTCTCCAAAAGGTCAAAATCCCTTCTAAAACAGTGATACTCGAGGACATTCACTCAAACTTATTTGGGAATATTGTAGGTAAATGTGTACGAAAGAACTGACACCCCTTCTTCCTCCAGTTTTCTTCGGAGACCCATAACTTTGACCGTATTGAAATATGTAACATGGCATAAAATATCACCATTTAAAAGATACAGATTTCCAATATATTTTAGTTGCTATTCTAGCATGGAAGCAATGGGATTTGATGTCATAAAAATGGTAGCCCACAAGAGAAACATGTTACAAAAGCAACTCCTTTCTACCCCCCTCCCCTCCCCCTGAAATAATAACAATTTGCTAAATTGTTGGGAAGTTGTTATAATTCCTTTTCCAAATTATTACTCGCCCTTTAGATTAGAAATGAGGCCAGGGTTAGCAATCAGCTATAAATGGTAGGATTTTTCAAGTAAGAAGCACTTGTCTGATTGTGAAGTGGAGGCCATTACTGCCTTGATTGGGCCTTTTTTTTTTTTTTTTCAGTTCCCTTGATTTGTGGTTGAGAGCGCATATTCACTCCTGTACTGTGAGCAATCAGAGCCTCTCCTCTCTCATTTTTGCTCAGCGATTTAGGGTCCACTACTTTGGCACAGCTGCCACCTTTTAGCTTCCATCATGCAGAACATATCCTTGAAAAAAAGAGGGGGAGAGTGGAGGATGGGAGCAGGTAACTAACAAACATTTGGCTTCTTAATGTGTGCCTATTTTACATTTTCAGACAAAAATTTTCACTCAAAATGACAATTGTGTTGGAACTTGGACCTCTACACTTCATAAGTAAGTTTGGACAGAGACTTGAAGCTTGTGAGACCGTGTTTTCCATTTCTTTATTTTTCTCACCAGGAAAAAAAAACAGGTGTAGGGGTACAAGCAGACACTAAGGCATTGAAGGCACACTTAACTTTATTTAGCACTAGCATAGTGTCTGTTCTCTGGGAAATGATATCAAAATAAGAGCTTTTTTCTTTACTTTTGTTTTGGAGGGAATTTCATAAATTTTTCCACCATATTTAAGGTCTAGAGAAAGATGCTATTAAAAGCTCTTGAAATTGGAGTCCTGTTTGTCAGGTTTAAAATTACTTAATATATCCTCCAATTTAAGACAATCTATTCTTGTTGTCAACAGTCAGGAAATATTTTTGTCAGGAGTTAAGTTCATTGCATCTTACTCCTTGAAACTCATTAAAGAATCCCCGGAAGAAACTGAAGCTTCAGAGTTGGAATTAGCTGATCATCTTGGGCACCTTCCTGGATCCTGTCAGTCATCATCAAATAGCAATGCCCATGTAAGAGCATGTGTCCTATCACCCCAGTTCTGCTCCTGTTTCCCCAAACCAAGCACCCATATAACTTCCATAAAATAAATACCAAACCTGCATTTTTCTAAATTCATTGTCCAAGTCTGGGTCCTTACTAACCTTGTACAATACAGAGAAGCTCACCAAAATTAAGAATACCATCTGGTAAGTGGTAGTTTCCCTCAGGATCTGGGTTAGAACTTACAATTTTTTTCTCATAAACTTTATTGATATATAATTTACCAACCACCATAAAAGTCACTCATTTTGATGTACAATTCAATGAATTTTAGTGAATCAATAGAATCCAATTTTAGAATGTTGTCATCATCCTTAAAGGAAATATTATGCCTATTAACAATCACCCTCATTTTTACTCCCAGCCCTATGCAACCAATAATCTACTTTTTTGTCTTTAAATGTTTACCTTTTGGGAACATTTCATATAGATAGAATAATATATGCCCGTTTACATCAGGATCTTTTACTGAGATGTTTTTGAGATTTAGAGGTTCATCCATGTTGTAGCATGTTGTCTCTTCTTTGATGAATAGTATTCTATTGTACAGATATTCTACATTTTGTCTATCCATTCATCTGATGAGAGATACTTGAATTGTTTTGACTTTTTGGATGTTGTTATTGATGCTGCTACAAACATTTGTGTACAAGTTTGTGTATGGATACATGTTACCAATTTTTTGTGAGGAGTAGAATTACTGAGTCATATGGTAAATCTATGATTAACTTAAGAAACTAACCAGCGTTCCTGAGTGGTTCAGGCAGTTAAGCATCTGACTCTTGATTTCAGCTCAGGTCATAATGTCACAGTTTGTGAGCTCGAGCTCTGTGGGGGCTCTGTGGCACTCTGTGGGGCTCTGTGTTGACAATGCAGAGCCTGCCTCTGATTCTCTCTCTCTCTTTACCTCCCCCGCTTATGCCCAAACATGTGTGCATGCTCTTTCTCTCTCAAAATAAATAAACTTAAAAAAAAAAGTTAAAAAAAGAGAAACTGCCAAACTGTTTTGCAAAATGGCTGTATCATTTTACATTCCCACCATCAATGTATGAGTTCTAATTTCACCACATTCTTGTCAACACTTGCTACTGTCAGTCTTTTTATTATAGCCATTCTAGTGGGCAGAAAATTGGTTTCATTGTGGTTTTGATTTGTATTCTCAACGACCAATGATGATGACACTCTTTTCATGTGCTTATTACCTACTTGCATATCTTTTTGGAGAAGTGTCTATTCAAATCCTTTGCTCATTTTTAAATTAGGTTGTTTTCTCTTTATTGACCTATAAGACTTGTTCATGAATTCTAAATACAAATCCCTTATTGCTAATATGATTTGCCAACATTTTCTTCCAGTGGGTTGACTTTTCATTTTCTTGATAGTGTCTTTGAAGCACAAAAGTTTTCAATTGTGAGCAAATCGCCTTTGAACTCCTAATGGAGCACACCATTATATCAATTCCGAATATAATTGCTTAAAGAATCAGAGAAAAAGAGAAGTAAAAGGTTAAAAACAAAATCAGTAATTATACTTGAGTCATTGTAAGGAGACACATTTTTGCTAATCCATTTACTTTAAAATAATCCGAAACTTTTCACTTCAAAAGAACAAGTTTTTTGTGTTTTGTTCTTTTAAACTCTTCATTGTTAACTTTATGTGGGTCATTTGAATCTTTTCTTACCTAGGATCACAGAAATTAAAAATTCAGCCCTGCCCAAGTCACAAATAGTTTTGAACAATGCACGTATATAAATGAACCTGACGCCACAAATTCTACTCTTTGTGCTTCTACCTCTGAGTAAATGGAGGAAGAAAAATCAGGATGCAAGAAGTTTATTGTCAGGCAGGAGACTCTGAACTCAGCCCTCCCAGGCCCACTTGCATTACCTCATTTGTGAGATGTTTTCTTCTCAGGTACACCCACATTAGTGATTAGTGGCAGTAGCAAATTTACAACCACTGCTAAATGCCAAGTTTTCCGAACAAATTTGGTAGAGATGTGAATAAAACTGTTAGCAAATCCATCTGTTTAGAAGTTCCTTGTGGGAGAGGTGGAGAAAAAAAGGAAATAAACTTGCCTGTGAGGCAAACCCAGAACCTGTTTGTAGGTGTGGAAGGGGTGCATACACCTTGCTTTTAGTAATCAACGTGGCAAGCATTGTAATACTTTGCACTGCCTACAATTTAAAAATACCCAGCAGCGAATGCTTTCAAAAATTAAATAATCAACTGTTAATGGGTTTACTTTGCAAGTCCAGATTTTTATCTGGCACTTGTTGTGTATCATACATAAGATATACCTCAAATGCAGTCTGGTTGCCCTAGGTGCCTTTCATTTCTTTCCCACCTTTGTACCAGTATGAATGTATCCACCAATACCCAAAAATCACACTCACTTGCACAAATATTGAGGAGTATTCTTATTTGACTGTATAGTGAACTTTAGTGTTTTTTGAAACCAAAACTCTGGATACATATAATTAAGAATTCAGTAACTACCATTGTTGCATTTTATCTTATAGATGCAAGTGTTGTTGCAAATACAGAGTTAAAAATCACAAGTGTTGCAGGGTTTAAATATTCCCATCAGATTCTGTTGCACATAAATTGAGGCAACTCATTATCTGTATTATTTTTATACTTAACTTAGTACTGTATGTTACCTGTATTACCTTTTAAAAAGTGGCTTTTCATTGGAGCTCTGTTAAGAATATTACTGAGTCTTAAGGATACCAGCAATCCATTTTTACATTAACCATTTATCCATTATTAATCCATTTTTGACAGGGTTGCATACTTGTTCAAATCAATACACTGAAACCTGAACTAAAGGCTGGTGAAGTTAAAACTGTTGATTGTTATCAACCAATAGAGTTGAAATGCAGTGCTAATAAGTAATTAATTAAGATAGAAAGGTCTATTAAGTATAGTTGAGTTTCACCAGAAATAAAAACAGGTGAGCTGAGAATAATACATTGTCTAGATAAACGTCAGGTAACTAAAATAGCTCCTAGTAGCTGTTATAAAATGAAAATAGAAAAGGCATAGCTTCACACAATAAGCTGTGCTCTGGGAAAAAAGAATGCCAAACAAAAGGAGAGAAAGAGTGTTGATTTCTCCCAATAACAAATGGAAAGGTTAGTGGAACACCTGTGGTTTAGATCAATAGGACTTATACTAAAACAAGGTGCATATTCTTTGAACTCTTAAATGAATGTGTTATATCAACTGAGCAACTTTATACACAGAAGGAAATAAACCGCTTTCCATGTCATGAAAGTTCTGGAAGAAAGGAAATTGATTTGTTGTAAGTTATCAAAACCCGAATTCAAGCAGGCCTCATCAACCTATTTTATAGCTGGAATAATATTAACAGTAACCATCCAGGCATCATTGCTTTTGCTTTTGCTTTTTGCCTCCATGTGTTCTGCAAGCCCCCAGAGCCCTGCAAAGTCCTCAGTACATGTTCTTGGGAGTCCCCAAAATATACTATATTTTCATGAATAAACTGAGTGAGTCATCTTGAGATACTTGCTGTTCTACTGTTCCCATGGGGTGTTAACACATTTACTGACCTTCATTGCCACTTCTATTAGGTACCATACTGTACACCAAACATCACTATTCCTCTCCCTCCTCCTCCTCCTCTTCCTCCTTTCTAACTTACAGCCCTCTCTGCATGGGGATTGTCTGGGCATAGATCTAAGTGCTGAGCACCATTCACACATTACTCAGATTGGCTCCTCTATCCCAGTTTTGGCTCTCTTTTATAGTTTCTGTGTCTGTGCTTACATTTCTCATTTCTTCATGCATGTTTTTTACCTTTTTCCATTAGATCCTTCAGTATTTGTATTACTGTTATTTAAAAGTCCTGGTCTGACAATTCTAACAACTGGCTCATCTCTGAGTCTGCTTCTACTGACTGCTTCCTCTCTTAAGCACATTTTCTTGCTTCTGTATCTTGTAAAATTCTATTTTATTCCAGATATATTTTACTAAAAGAATAATGGAGAATAAAGTAAAGAATATTTGCCTCCAGAAAACAATACACACCTCTTTTCCTGCCAAAATGCTTGAGTGGGGATGGGGTGCTGAGTGATTCTGACTTGTGGTCAAGGTGGATCTGGTCTTTCTTGCAACATTAGTTTGATCCAATTCACAACAGGCTTTAAATGTTTTGAGGATGGGATCGAGATTTTTCCATCAGTAGGAGATAGGCTCTGAGCACTGATGAGACTCCTGAGATCTCTTTATACCTTATAGCAATGCCTTCAGCTTTCTGAACTACGGGAGCTCTATCTCTGTCTATAGCAAGGATGTCAGATTTTGGAGTTGCTTAGAAGTTCTCTTTGCTTTCTAGTCCTGCTTCAGGATTTATAAACCTGAAGTCTGTCTAGTCCCTGATGCCCTGCTGCCAACTTCAAAGGGTAGCTGCTAATACTCTGTGAAGGTCCAGAACGCCTTGGGAAGCTTTCTCTTAGCTCTCCTGCCTCACTCCAACTGAAATTGCAGTGTGCCTTGAATGGGTTTCTTCAGTGTTCCTGCCTTATCCCTGTTCTCCGCTGGCTGCCTGCCTTGCACTTGGTCAGCGCTCCTGCTCTGCCCTCAGGCTTTGGTAAACTACCCCAAGCACTGTGTGAAGGCCTCAGAAGAGTAGGTGGGTGGGTGCCCATCTGTCTGCAGCTGTGATATGTGGAATTCTAAGCTGTGATACCTACCCATTGGTAGCCATTATAAGTTCCTTGAAAGTTTGATTGTTTTCTCCTTATCCTTATCTCTGGTAAATTCTTCTTCCCCTGTTTTCCAAAAGGCATGAAAACAGCCATGTGTCTTTTCTCTTCTATGAAGGCATGTCATTTTCTGGAATATGGTTAATTTAGGTTTCTTTGTGTTCTCAGCTCTATAGTGGTTTCTAAATCTTATCCAGCTTGTCTTTGGTAATTAGGTAGACAGCAATGGTTTCTTACAACCTTGTATATCCAAACCAGAGACCTTCCCACCTTGTTCTCAGAGAAAAAATAATGCTCCTTTACTCTCGTATTTCATGGGCTTATATAATATTCAATTAAGTTAGGTGATTAGTATTAACTGTATTGTTCCCATGATCAGTTTGGGGACAAAACTGAATCTGAGTAAACATAATACTTAACTGGTAGAAAAACAAATGCAAGAGCAGTATTAGCTTGAGTATTTATGAGATGGGCTTCAACAAATAGGTTTTACATTGGGTTATGGAGAACTCTCCAACAGCCGAAACAAAACAAAATAAAAAACACCCACCAGATTTTTCTATATTACCTGTAACAAATTTGACCCTACATAATATTGACTTAAAAGTAGTGCTTTAAATAAATTAAAATTCTGTATTAGGCATGCGAACTATGTATACTACTCAAACTAGGAAACAAAGTATAAAATCTTTACTGATTCAACTCAAATGTTAGTTTATTCAACAAACATGTTTATATTTTCCATAATGCTCATTTGTTCTATTTGGGCTCTCTACTATTAGGAAATTAATTACTCATATGTTGGATTGTTTTTCTCTGTCCTGCATACCTATTAATCAGCCCCTCCTAATTGCTTTAATTTCTCTTTATCAGTATTTTTTATGATTCTAAATAATTCTTTTTTTTTAATTTTTTTTTTAACATTTATTTATTTTTGAGACAGAGAGAGACAGAGCATGAACAGGGGAGGGTCAGAGAGAGAGGGAGACACAGAATCCGAAAGAGGCTCCAGGCTCTGAGTGATCAGCACAGAGCCCGATGCGGGGCTTGAACTCACGGACCATGAGATCATGACCTGAGCTGAAGTCGGACGCTTAACCGACTGAGCCACCCAGGCGCCCCTGATTCTAAATAATTCTATTATGTTAGCAATTTAATTTTCAGCAATTATTATTCTGTTCCTTGTTCTTTATAATTTATCCATTGATTTCACAATAATGTTTTAATTATCACTTTGTTTCTTTAGGTACCGAGTGTCTCTCTTTTTGCCCTGATTTACACACTCAATCCCATGACACACACACATTCATGCATATACAAATACACACACATACACACACATATTCTGATGCTTGTTGAATTTATATCTCTATCCCAGATTGCTCAGAACTCCACACCCACATATCCAGCTGCTTACTTGACAATCCTACTTAAATGTCTAGTAGGTGTCTCAGACACAACATGACCAAAACTAAGTTTCTTATCTCTCCCACCCACCTACCTAAACCTACTCTCCTGTAATCCTGCCTAACTCAGCTAGTGGAAATTCTTTATTTTCAGTTCTTCACACCAAAAGAACTTGAGACCATCCTTGCCTCTATTGTTTCTCTCTTACTCACATCCAATCTTGTAGGCTCTACCTTCAAATTATATCCAAAATTTAATCATCTTTCAGGCTACTACTGCTACCTTCCACCATCTTGATCCTGATCTATCACCTGGTTCTCGCCTGTTATGTTTGACCATTAGCTCTTTTCTGAGATCTGATTAAATGCTTTCCACAGGGCTTACAAAACTACCTGGATGGAAGGACTTGCCATTCATGTGTGGGAGTCACCCTCAGGCTTCGGCTCATTTCAGTTTAGTTACCAAACTGGTGTTCAAACAAACAGGGTACAAGGGTGCTTGTTTGGGAGCCAAGACTTTTCACAATGCGGTTCTTATTCACAGTTGCTAGATTTTGAGGTTTACTGGTCATTTTATTATTTGGTTGTTGGGTTTTTTTTCTTTGTTTTGTTTTTGTTTTTGTTTTTCTCCCTTAAGGGACACATTTCTCTGGTACACTTTTGATCTGCCATCTTAAACTTGGAAACTATCTCTGCTTCACACTTCACATGTATTATCCTTTGAAACTTCACAGCAACCTTGTGAAATAAATAGTATTATTCTCTTTTAAGGACAAAAAATTAGGCTCAAAGAAGACGCAGGATTCAAAGTCAGGTCTTCTGATCCTAAACAAGAGGGTTTTTTGCTTTTGCCATTTATTTCTCCGTACTACATGCATGTCAACCCTCCTTTAAAAGACCAGCTGTCTTCAATGTAGTAAGATACCTGATACACAAGCTATAGATCCCAGTAATCCTTTGTTGGTGGGGAAGAGGAGAGTAAGTTCCTCAGTATGGGGGTGGGCCCAAGAAAGATGACTCTTTTGAACATGTTAAAAGTTTGGTTCAGACAGAGGGTAAGATGGGAAGGGGAATGATGATATCCCAGTGTAAAATCTTGTCATTTCTAGAGAAAAAAAAAAGAAATTGTCAGAAATATGGTAAAATACAAAATTTGATATTGTATGAAATCAAGAATGTAAATTGAGAGCCATCACTTCAAGTTAAAAATGGTGAATTGAATACACAAATTTGCATTCAATTCTTCCCTGAAACCTATTGAGTTCTTTGTTTGTTGTTAAATAGACAAATTACAAAGACAAAGAGAATGGGAAAGGAGGCAGCAGCAGCAGCAACTTCAGAAGCTAGAAAACAAGTGGCTGAGAGCTAACTGACCTTGAAGATGTGAGAAAACAGCACCTTAAGCTCTCAGTGGGAAAACCTGATAGACAGCAGGATTTACACCCAGGAACCCTGAAGAGTCTTCAGGAACTGGTAGTATTTCTACCTCTGGAAGTGGAAATGAAGGTGAGGCTAAAAATTGGGGGAGGTAATCGAATTCAATTAATTTGTCAGATTCCTTCTTGCACCCCACTCAGCTGAAGGACTACAGGTTTGTTCTCCAAACAGGGATACCAGGTACATTTTAGGGATCCAGTGTACATTTACCCACTTAATCTTGAGGTCTCTAGTCTCCTGCCATCTCTCAGCTCCCAAATGTGTACAGCTAAACATATGCCCTCCACAAACATGACTGAAAGAGTCTTTTCTGGAACTGACCAGTGCAAGAAAATAGACCCCAAAATGCTAACAATGAAGGGTATGTGAAAGCACCCAATGACATCACCTTACAGAAAGAATCCAGTAGGCAAACCACACCCACAATCACAGAGCTTCCACTCAGCTTTTTATTCCACATTCTTAAATATAAGCCAATAGTTAACAATCACTAGGCCTTTGAGGCAAGCAACTAATATGGAAGATCAAGACCCCCCAAAAAACAGGTAAAAGAAACTTAGAAAAACCAAAGCTATGCAGAAAGGAGAAATATTTTTTTTTTAATTTTTTTTAACGTTTATTTATTTTTGAGACAGAGAGAGACAAAGCATGAACAGGGGAGGGTCAGAGAGAGGGAGACACAGAATCTGAAACAGGCTCCAGGCTCTGAGCTGTCAGCACAGAGCCTGACGCGGGGCTTGAATTCACGGACCGTGAGATCATGACCTGAGCCGAAGTCGGCCGCTCAACCGACTGAGCCACCCAGGCGCCCCAAGAAAGGAGAAATATTGAAAAATATAACAATTGTTAAAACTCTTTGAGATAAAAGGAAATAATACATCCATAATATATGCACAGAATTCTATAAAAAGAAGGAATAGTCAAAGAAAAAAAAGGCCCTTGGATATTAAAAATTTGATGGAGGATTGAAAAAAATTCTGCAATCACATTTTAATTAAAAGGTTTTTTAATTTAAATTTAAAATTTAATTAGAAATTAATTTTTTGAAAGTCATATGCTTAATATCCAAGGCCCCTTTTTATTCTTTGAATGTCTTTTTCCCTTTTTAAGGAGTTCTGTACTTATAGTGTTTGTAAAATGTCATGAATACTTTTTATTTATCATTCCACTTCCATTTTCTTTTGCTATCTACAGTGGACCTTAACTTGACTACCACCATCCAGTGCTTCACACCCTATATAATCCCTCCCTTTGAATGTGAGTGGGATGTTGGCCTGCTACTAACAAGTAGAATATAGTAAAGGTGATGGGATGTTACTCCCATGATTAGAGTAGATCATATGGCAAAGTATTATGATGATACTGATGGGTTGACACTTCCATAAGTAAGTAAGGGATATGGTAAATGTAATAAGATGGCACTCCTATGTTAAGCTGATAACTCAATGTTATAATATAATACACACACACACACACACACACACACACACACACACATCTTCATCTTGCTGGCATGCACTAGAGAGACTCTCCTGCTGACTTTGAAGAAATAAACTTCCATGTTGTGAATTGCCTATGGAAAGGCTGACATGACAAGAAATTGCAGGTAGCCTTTCAGACCACAGTGTAGCCACCAGCCTACAGCCAGCAAAAAGCCAGATTCCTCAGTCATAGAGTTGTAAAGAAATTTGGCCAACATACCTGAAAAACTTAGAAGTGAATTCTTCCCCAGTCAAGCCTCCATGCCAATAGCTTTTATTATAGCCTGCTGAGATCCTGAGGCAGAGAATCTAGCTGAGAATCAGGCATGACACCTGTTTCACAGAAGCTGCAAGATCATAGATAGGTGTTGTTTTAAGCCACTAAGTTCTGGTAACTTATTCCACAGCAATAGAAAACCATGGAAGTGTTATAGAACTGCCTCAGTGGTTAAGATGCTGGTCTCTGGGAACAACTGCCTGGGTTCAAAATTAAGTTCTACCACTTACTTACTTGAACAAGTTATGCAACTTCCTTGTTCCTCTGTTTCATCATGTATAAAAAGGGAATAATAATGGTACTTATCTCAGTGAATAATTTTAAACATTAAATGAATTAATACAGGGGAACCTGGTGACTCAGTCAATTAAATGTCCGACTTCGGCTCAGGTCATGATCTCACGGTTCATGAGTTCAAGCCCCGCTTCGGGTTCCGTGCTGACAGCTCAGAGCCTGGAGCCTGCTTCCGATTATTTGTCTCCCTCTCTCTCTGCCCCTCCCCCATTTGTGCTCTGTCTCTCTCTCAAAAATAAATAAAATGTAAAAAAATTTTTTTTAATGAATTAACACGTGTAAAGCACTAGAAACATGTCTGACACATAATAAGAACTATTTGTTTGCTATAATTATGATAATTATAGTGATAAACTAATAAATATAAATAAATTATATAAACTAAAATAATGAAAGTAAATAACCATAATTAGATAGTTGTGATAAGTAATACAAAATAAAAGTAATACATTACTAATATTATATCAATTATGATAGACTAGGTTATTCTCCAAAAACAAAAAACTCAAAATCTCAGGGGCTATAAGCACACATATTTATTTAGTGCTTACATTAAATGTCCACTGCTGACAGCAGCAGCCTGTTTGTTGTATTCTCATAGATGCAGGCTAATGGAGCAGCTACCATTTTAAATGTTGCCAGGCACTGTACCAGGGTGAAGAAAGTTCCGGAAAGTCTCACTTTCATCATTAAGTGCTCCAGCCGGGAAGTGTCACACCCCTTTTCTGCTTACAATTCACTGGCTCCATCCAACTATAAGGGAAGCCAAAAACATGCAATCCTATCATGCACTCAAAACTGGAAAGAACCAAAATGTTTGGCAAAAAGACTACCATGTTTGTTACTGTCAGTGTTTGACTTTTTATTCTATGAACAGATTTTGATAAAAATAAAAACTAAATTTAAGAAAGAAAATAATGTGCCATCTAGACTCAAAAAGCGTTAATCTTAATTCTTGTTATCCAAAGTTGTTTCAGAAATTGGACTCCAAAGCCTCATTTGGATATAAGTTATTGGAAAACACATCACTGATTTTTCAACATACTTCAAATACACAAGATACCTTTGTTTCTTAGTACTACAGACATTTTATTAAATAAATGTGTTCTTTCAGAAAATGTAAACTACTACAATTCTGCTTGTTCTGCTGTACTGTAAAAACCTAGATTTTTATTTCTTCAAGACAGAGACTACAAACAAAAACAAGGGCCATCATGTGGAAGGTTTCATTGTACCTGATTGAGTCCCCCCGCCAAACTGTACAGTCACACTCTATTTCTGGAGCATGATGATTGCTTGTCCTCCTGCTCCAAGAAACGAGGCCTATAAATAAGGCATATATTGGTTTGAGAGAGAACCTCAGAGTCCAGGAGCAGACCAAAGTAAGCAGAATTCATTGTAGTTTTGTTGTCGTCACAATGTTATCTTTTGAGAAAAAGCTATGTCCCTACTTTACTCTGTATACTTAAGAAATTCCAACACTAAATCACTTTTAAAATATATATAAATAGATGAATATGTACAAACAGATGATAATCAGGTGGTAAATGCATTTCTAAGCTTGACTCTAAATAAAATAAATATATTTGGCAATGTAAAAACACTGAAAGACAAATCACAATTGAGAAAGTTTTTGTTTCCTGAGAATAATGAAAACAGAAACAATGCCAATATACACGGAAAAGAATATACCTACATGATAAATGAGAGAAAGAAGGTTAATATTATTCCACATAAAGATAATGTATAAATATATTCAATAGAAAAGGGTACTATTGCAGGAAATAAGCAAAGGTAAATTTCCAAAAGAAGAAATACAAATGACAGATATAATGTATAATCTACTCAAAACTGAAGTGAAAATTAAGATGATATTTTATTTGAACTCTTTGCTAAAAAATAAAATGGTTTATAATAATCATTATCTGTGAACTTGTGGAAAAATGGTCACTAATGTTAGATAATAGCAAAGTAACTTGGTTCAACTTTTCTGAAAGATAATTTTCAATATGCTTTCAAAACCCGAAATTTGTGCATATTTTTCAGCTCAGAAATTTCATTTCCATATAGAAATGAACAGAAGTGAGCTGAAAACAACCAAAATGGCTCTGCACAGGAAGGCTAAGTTTGTCCAGAGTACAGTACAGAGTTACTCCAGTGGTTGGCCTTTGGCCAGTCTTCAATTCTTCAGTTTTTCTTTTAGTCAGGATGAGTGAAAGGTCAGAAGTGGAGAAGTTTGACAGACTGAAACTAAAGACAACTAAAACTAAAGAAAAAAAATTCTCTTCCTTCAAAGGAAACTATCCAGCAGGAGAAAGTGGGTTCAAACACTTGTAAAATGGGAATCTCCTCCCAAGAGCAAATTTCAACATTGCCTAAGTATTTTGGTTTTGGACTTGTGTTTTTGTAAACCTATGTGTTTGTAGAGATTTTAGGCACCTTCTCATCCGTACTGCCTGGCTAAGAGGTCAGGAGTAGCCGATGTTCCCTTATGTTCATTTTTAAACTTTCCATTGGTGCATAAACTCCACCTGGCAAATGCTGTCAATAATCTCACCATGGATGACCTTTGTGTGAAAAGTCCTATCACCCACTACAGGATAAGCCCCTTTTTTAAAAGTAATCTCTACACTCAATGTGGGGCTCAAACTCAAGATCAAAAGTCACATGCTCTACCCACTGAGCCAGCCAGGCACCTACAATTGGGGGCCTCCATTGTTCTATAATATTCATGAAGTGGCATGTGTTTGCACCTGCTCACAGTTTATTTTCATTTCTAATGTAGCAGTAAAATAATACATGTAACTTAATAAAGAAAACCTAAATGTTCTAAAACAAGAGATTGGTTAAATAAACTGTCATAATCCAAATGATGAAACACTAGCAGACATTTTATGTTATTTAGTAATAAAAACATTAAATGAAATGAGAAAATCATCATGCTTATTGTTAAGTAAAAAAAGAAAACTATAAAATATTAAGAATGGTATGATCATATTCACTAAAATAATAAATTATATATATATATATATATGTATGTGCATATATATATATGTATGTGTATATATGTATATATATCAACAAAACCTGGGAAGCTATAAACCAAGGTTACCAATGGTTATATCTCTAGATGAGAAACTCACAAGTGACTTTTTACTCTTCTTTTAACTTAAAAAAATTGCACTAATTTTGAAACAGTCTCAAATTTACAGAAAAGAAAAAGGGATAGGTGCTGTGCAAAAATTTTCATTTCCTGAACCATTTGAGAGTCACTTGACAACATGTTGCCCTTATATCCAGGAATACTTTAGGGCATATTTCCTACAAATGAGAACATTTTTATACAAAGCTACAATAAAACTATAAAAATCATAGAAATAACATCGATACTACTATCTAATGTTCAACCTCATTCAATTTCCACTAAAAGTCTCCAAAATGCATATTTTAGCAAAATAAATCTGGTTCAGAATCACATGTTGTATTTAGTTCTCATGTCCCTTTAGTCTCCTTTGTTCAGCAATAGTTCTTTAGTCTTTCTTTGACTTTCATGATCTTGACACTTTTTAAGTTTATAAGCCAGTGATTTTGTAAAGTGTCTCTCTATTAGTGTTTGTCTGGTATGCCTTCATGATTACAGTCTGGCTAAGCATCTGTGGCAGGAATATCTAAAAGTGATCACGTGTTCTCATCGCATCATATCAGGTAGCTCATGATTTTGATTTGCCAGCATTACAATGATGTTCATTCTAATCATTTCATTAAGTTGTGTCTCCCAGGTTTATCCAATGTAAAGCCATTCTTCTCTCATTTGTAATTAAGAAGCATTTTTATAGGGAGATATTTTGGGGCTATGTAAATATCCTGTTCTTCATCAAACTCCAAATTTTAAATTTATATCACTAAAGATTCATGTAGATTCAATAAATCTATGAGTGTTACATAATTCATACCTAGAAATGAATTCTAAGAGGGTGAGGTGATGGAAAACTTTGTAAAGATCAAGCAAAAGAGTTTGGATTTTATAATCGCTAGTGGATATTTACTAATTTAAAAATGGAATATGAGGAAGACATGAGTGATTCAGGGAATGCAAAAATGAACTTAAAGCTAAGAGCTAAGAGGTGTTTGCTAGGGCTTATGTATGGTAATAGAAATAATTAGGTCCAATATAGATGAAGGAGGAAGAGTCAGTGGGTATGTACAAACACTATACCAAGGAAGATATATGATGGGAAGAAGAAAGGAGAGGGAGAAGAGGAAAGGAAAGACAGCAAGATGGGGGGGGGGGATATTTTGTTAGATTCGTTTGCATAACAAATCGCCAAAAATATTCTGTCAACAGGCTGTAGCCACTCACACTGAAATTTTAAAAATACTTGAGCTTTAATTGAACATCACACTTTTTATATCAAGGAAATGAAGCAAGAAAGATTTGCCTAAGTCGACATTAATTTACTACATTAATTTAAAAGTCTCAAAAGCTAAATAAAGGTTTGGACAAGAAATGTGTTTAATATGGTATCAATGTCATAATGAACAAGTTCATTTCCGTCTCCTGCTATAGTACTTCCTAGGGACCTAAGACTATTAACCAGTCTTAAGAACATCTGGAAACTTTCCCCATTGGTTTTCCAACTTTATATGTTTGTGAATTTTGAAGCTCTTTGGTATCACTGGTCCATGATTCTAGCTTGTTGGTGAGAAATTGCTCAAGATAAAACATTTGCCATATACCTTTTCAGAACTATTCTGAAAACTGTCACAAAATTCTCAAGGAGCCTAAAATTGGGTTATGAATTTTTGGCTTATTAAAATAAATCTGTTGTAACCAACAAAACTAAAAGGCAACCAACGGAATGGGAAAGGATATTTGCAAATGACATATCGGACAAAGGGCTAGTATCCAAAATCTATAAAGAGCTCACCAAACTCCACACCTGAAAAACAAATAACCCAGTGAAGAAATGGGCAGAAAACATGAATAGACACTTCTCTAAAGAAGACATCCGGATGGCCAACAGGCACATGAAAAAATGTTCAACGTCACTCCTTATCAGGGAAATACAAATCAAAACCACACTCAGATATCACCTCACGCCAGTCAGAATAATGACCAAATGAATGGCCAAAATGGCCAAAATGAATAAATCAGGAGACTATAGATGCTGGAGAGGATGTGGAGAACCGGGAACCCTCTTGCACTGTTGGTGGGAATGCAAATTGGTGCAGCCGCTCTGGAAAGCAGTGTGGAGGTTCCTCAGAAAATTAAAAATAGACCTACCCTATGACCCAGCAATAGCACTGCTAGGAATTTACCCAAGGGACACAGGAGTACTGATGCATAGGGGCACTTGTACCCCAATGTTTATAGCAGCACTCTCAACAATAGCCAAATTATGGAAACAGCCTAAGTGTCCATCAACTGATGAATGGATAAAGAAATTGTGGTTTATATACACAATGGAATACTACGTGGCAATGAGAAAGAATGAAATATGGCCTTTTGTAGCAACGTGGATGGAACTGGAGAGTATGATGCTAAGTGAAATAAGCCATACAGAGAAAGACAGATACCATATGGTTTCACTCTTATGTGGATCCTGAGAAACTTAACAGAAACCCATGGGGGAGGGGAAGGAAAAAAAAAAAAAAGAGGTTAGAGTGGGAGAGAGCCAAAGCATAAGAGACTCTTAAAAACTGAGAACAAACTGAGGGTTGATGGGGGGTGGGAGGGAAGGGAGGGTGGGTGATGGGTATTGAGGAGGGCACCTTTTGGGATGAGCACTGGGTGTTGTATGGAAACCAATTTGACAATAAATTTCATATATTGGAAAAAAAAATAAAAGAAAAGCAAACTTCTGTGGTGGAAAGCCAAAAAAAAAAAAATAAATAAATAAATCTGTTGTAACAATGACATGATTTGGTTGTTAATGTCAGCAAAAACATAAGTTGTAGATCCCAGGCAAAAATAATTATCATAATGTGAGAGATAACAGTTTGAAAAAAATAAATTGTGTGTTCTTTCTTGTCTATGGCTATCACCTATCCTACCTGGAGAAATGTACCATGGAATGGCTGTACCATGAAATCTATACCATGGAATGAATTGTCAAAATAAAACCATAACATGGCAGAAGATCCTTTTTATACTTTTTTTTTAACGTTTATTTATTTTTGAGGCAGAGAGAGACAGAGCATGAATGGGGGAGGGTCAGAGATAGAGGGAGATGCAGAATCTGAAACAGGCTCCAGGCTCTGAGCTGTCAGCACAGAGCCTGACGTGGGGCTCGAACTCACAAATTGCAAGATCCTGACCTGAGCTGAAATTGGACGCTTAACCAACTGAGCCACACAGGTGCCCCATATACTTAAAAACAATTAGTCCAGGTGTGAGGGAGAAAATATAGGAAGTAGAAACAAAAGTGTTTTGTTTTGTTTCCTGCTTCTTTCTAGTCTTGGCTCCACTTCTTTTTTAGGACAGGGCATATTTTCTTATTCCTGCTCTATTACAAGCATTGAGCACAGTGCCCAGAAATTGTAGCTGCTAAATAAATGAATGAGTAAATGTGAGACCTCATAAGTCATTTACCCTATCTGGATCTATTCTCAAAATTCTAAGTAGTATTCTCATTTTAATTTGCTGGCCCTGTAAATGAGTTTTGGAGTGTTCTCTCCTTTTTAATTTTTGAAAGAGTTTGAGAAGGATTGGTGTTAATTCTTTTTTAAATGTTTGGTAAAATTCACCAGTGAAGCCATCTGGTTCTGGGGTTTTCTTTGTGAAGAGATTTTTGAATACTAACTTAAAATTCTTACTAGTGATTGGTCTATTCAGATTTTCTATTTCTTTCCTATTCAATATTGATAAGTTGTACGTTACTAAGAATTTTTCTGTTTCTTCTAAGTTATCTAGTTTGTTAGCATATACCTGTTCACAGCAGTTGTAATGTCTCTTTTTTTCATTTACAATTTTGTTAATTTGTGCCCTTTCTCTTTTTTTCTTGGTTAGTCTAGCTAAAAGTTTGTCAGTTTGGTTTATCTTTCAAGCAACTCTTAGTTTGGTTAATCTTACTGTTGTTCTGTTTTTTATTTCATTTACATCTGTTCTAATCTTTACTATTTCTTTTTCTTTGCTAACTTTGGGCTCAGTTTGTTCTTCTCTTCCTACTTCCTTAAGGCATAGAATTAGGTTGTTTATTTGGAATCTTTTTGCTTCTTAGGTGGGTGTTTATGGCTATGAACTCCCCCTTAGAACTGCTGTTGCTGCATCCCACAAGTTTTAGAATATTGTGTTTCCATTTTCATTTATCTCAAGAAACTTTTTTATTTTCCCTTTAATTTGGTTTTTGTTCCATTAGTTGTTCAGAAGAGTGTTGTTTAATTTTCATGTGTTTGTGAATTTTCCAGATTTCCTCTTGTTATTGATTTCTTGTTTAATGCCATTGTGTTCAGAGAAGATACTTGATATGATTTCAATCTTCTTGAATTTGCTAGGACTTGTTTTGTGATCTAACATGTTCTATCTTAAAAAATGTTCCATTTGCACTTGAGAACAATGTATGCTGTTGTTGGATAGAACCCTTTGTATATTTCTGTTAAATCCATCTGGTCTACAACATTGTTCAAATCCACTGTTTCCTTACTGAATTGCTGTCTGGATGATCTATCCATTGTTGAGATGGGGTATTAAAGTCCTCAACTATTATTGTATTACTATGTATTTCTCTTTTTAGTTCCGTTAGTTTTTGTTCTTTATATTTAGGTGCTTAAATGCTGGGTGCAAAATTATTTACAATTGTTATGTCTTCTTGATATATTGACCTCTTTATCATTAAACAATATCTTTTTTTGTCTCTTTTTACTATTTTTAGTTTGAAGTCTATTTTTCCTGATGTTAGTATAGCTACTTCTGCTTCTTTTTGGTTACCGTTTGCTTTTTACATCCCTTCACTCACAGTCTATGCGTGTTTTTAAGGCTAAAGTAAGTGTCTTATAGGCAGCATATTGTTGGATCTTGTTTTTTACCCATTCAGCCATTATATGTCTTTTAATAGGAGAATTTAATGTTTATGTTTAAAGTATTGACAGGGAAAGATTTACTATTACCGTTTTGTTAACTGTTTTCTGGTTGTTCTCTCAATCTATTGTTCCTTGTTTCTTATTCTGCTGTCTTTTTTATGTTTTGATGTCTTTTGGTATCAGTATGCTTTGACTTCTTTATTGTGTTCTCTTGTGATTTTATGCAAGATTGTCCCTTGTGATTGCCATTGAGGCTTACATAAAATATCTTAAACTTATAATGCCATATTATAAACAGGTAATAACTTCAATAAAATGCATCAACTTTCCACTTTTACCTCTCCTCTCCCTCACATTTTAGGTATTGCTATTACAATTTACATGTTTTTTATATTGTGTAACTAATAACAGATTATTGTAGTTATGGTTATTTTTACCGTCTTTGTTTTTAACTTTCAAACTAGAGCTATATTATGTAAATTATGTACCACATTACCATATTGCAGAATCTAATATATACTTATGATTATCAGTGAGATTTACACTTTTCATATTTTTATCATGTTAGTGTTCCTTAACTTCTTTAACAAAAAAACTGTCGTTAGCATTTCTTGTAAGGCAGATCTAGTGGCAATGAACTCACTCAACTTTTGTTTTTTGGTGGGAAAGTCTTTACCTCTCCTTTGTTTTTGAAGGACAGCTTAATGGAGTATAGAATTCTTGGTTGACAATTATTTTCTTCTGAAATTCTAAATATGTCATCCCATTCTCTCCTGGCCTGGAAAGTTTCTGTTGAGAAATCTGCAGTTGCCTTATGGAGGTTTCCTTGTACAAAACTTTTGTTTTCTCTTACTGCTCTTAAAATTCTTTGTTGTATTTTGACAGTTTAATTACAATGTATCTTGCTGTAGCCTTACTTGGGTTCAACCTATTTGGGATCCTCTGGGACTCATGGATCTGGATGTTCATTTTTTCCCTAGGTTCAGGAAGTTTTCAGCCATTATTGTTTAAAATGTGCTTTCTGTCCCTTTCTGTTTCTCTTCTGCTTCTTCATAATGTGACTACTATTTCTTTTCATTGTGTCTCATAATTGCCATAGGCTTTCTCTACTCTTTATAATTTTTTTTTCTTCTTTTTGGTCCCTTGACTGGGTAATTCCCAATGTCTTATCCTCCAGGTCACTGATTATTTCTTCTGTATGGTCAAGTCTACTTTTGAAACAATTTATTGAATTCTTCATTTATTATATTTTTCAACTCTCAGAGTTTTTTTGATGTTTGATATTTCCTTGTCAAGCTTCTAATTTTGTTCACACATTATTTTCCTAATTTTTTTTAGTTGTCTATTTGTGTTCTCTTGTAGTTCACTAAACTTATTTAAAATGGTTATTCTGAATTCTTTGTCAGACAGCTAATAGATCTCTGTTTCTTTAGGGTCAGTTATTGGAGCTTTATTATTTCCCTTTGGTGGTGTCCTATTTTCCAGATATTTCATGATCCTTGATTCCTTACATTAGTATATTCATATTTGAGTAACTGGGCTCCTCTTTTAGACTTTACAGATTAGTTTTGGTAGAGTCAGATCTTCAGTCAGTTCAGTTTGGGTTTCTGGATGTTATCTGCTGGTAATATCTTTGGGCAAGTGGAGCCTGATATCTATTTTTGGGTGATCGATTCCACTGGGAATTGATTGACCTGGAAGATTCTCCTGCAATCCTCATGGTTGGAGATCAGAGTAAGGGTTTTCATAAACTGACCCACAATGCTGCGGATGGTGCTGGTGTCCACTCTGGGTTCTTTTTTCCCACTGAAGAAACTAGAGGCTCAGGGAGACCTCTCCATGTAGTGCTACACTGGCCTGAGGGAGGGGCAATGTGGTCAACATTAGCTGCTTCTCTTACCCTTCTAATGTAGTCTGTCTTAATCTCTGTGAAGCAGGTGGTGGAGGCTCTTCAGCCTCATCCCTGTGTTCTAGAATTCTCTCAGTGTTGTCTTGCTTTTGAATAGTTGTCAGCTGTTCTTCTCATGAGGGGGAGCAAAATCAGGAATGACCTATGTTGCCATCTCCCTCTCATTTTAATTTGATATGAAGAGATAATATGTGATCTATCAATATTAAGTCAAGAGTAATGTTGACTTAATGTGATGAGTAGAAAATGGTATTGTGATATCCCCCAGACTTCTCTGCACATTTTTTCTTTTAGTCAGAAAAAATCTGGACCCTTTGCTATCTGAAGGAAACAGAATCAAAATGTTGCATAAAATTCTGGAAGTAAATCTTTTTCTTTAATGTAAAGAAAGAGTGATGTTTAGGTCCTAAGATAATCCCAGCCCAATATTATTCTAGGAAAAAAGATGAAGGACAGAAAAGGAGAAGGGTTGAAACATTCAGTTTTATGTGACAGAAGAAGCCATTAAAATTTTTCAGAAAAGGTAGGGGCAAGAATGCTAATGGACTGGCTCAGGCACTTGCTTTGATGCTTAAATATAACAAGGAAGAGAGCCCAAATTACCCAATTCCCTGCCCTATGCTACAGCTCCTTGTTGCTTATTATACATACTTCCTCTTTAATAAAGTTCTAATTCGAGTGTCTATGTCAGATGGGGATGATTTGGAAACATTTTAGGGACCCAAGGCTTATCAAAGTACTTAAATGGACATGGAATGATTAAAAGGAATGCGTGTGTTCAAATACAAATGAAGAATGATTTGAAGGTTGGGCACAAGGGATAGCAGATGGTAACTATTAATTATTAGCCGATTACCAAGGTTTCAGTCCAGTAAGAAACAAGGTATTCTATGTCTGACTCATCATCATCTAACCCTAGTAATGCTTTGATTTCTTGTAAGAACAGTAAAGAAAGACATTTTCTCCCTCTGTTGATACCAAGAGATCTCTCTGATGTTCAAAAGAGTAGAATTGTGTGACCATTGATGGAATAATATCACATTAAATTCCTGAACATAAGTATCATAGGCTCAATAGACAAAAAAAGTCAGAGGCATTATTACTAATGCATAGTTCTTGAGAAATTATTTGGTATTTCTTGTTCTTAGTTAATGCAGTTCTATAAGACTGAGCTAGGCACATGGGAATTTAAGACCCCCCCCCCCCCCCCCAGCCTTGAATGCATTTAGGTAGCACATAATAAGCATGTAGTCAGTTTGTGCCCTAGTCAAGAGGTTTTAATAAATCCCTACAAGCATTTCAGATCTGAAGCCAGCAAGGGTGTGTGTGGGGTAAGGCTAGACATGAGCTGAGCCCAACTTTATGAATGAAGTGCCTACATGTCATTAATGTTTCAATAGGTCCCCTAACAGGGGTAATTGGGCCTCTAGGGAGCTTCTCAAAGCCTCCCAGTTAAACCTGCCAATGGCAAGGATGCTCAGGCCTTGAAGGTAAGCGGAACCATTCCTGTTTTACCCTGAACTCAAGGGTCAAACAGGCCTAAGGGAAATAGTTTGGAACTGTCATTTAACATTATCACCAACATGTACTGTATTTCCAAGCAGCCTGCAAAGGGAGCCAGCGGCATGCGTGCGTGCCCCGAGCTGCAGGGTGGTAGCATGTCACATGTCTGGTAACAGAACAGGATAACCATCCCAGTACAAACTTGACATATATAAATTGATTACATAAGTGGGCAGTGGTGGTCCTTTCAAGTACACTCCTTTTGTTTGAGCTTTACAGTAAAATTACCAGCAGCAGTTTACAATTAAGGGGAATAATAATAACTGAATATGCTTTCATCTGCACATACAATTACAATGAACTGCATGCCTTAATAGGATTGTGAAAAATCTGCGTTTGACCCATACAAAAAAGTAAACATTCTTGTTCTGGATACTATATCATTATCACAACAAAGAGAAACTCCTGAAATCTGATGATTTAAACATCTGGAGAATGTTAATCACTTCAAAATGACGGATGTTTTTTATTTCGGCTTTTGACAGACACACTCCTTTCATAGATAGATGATTATTTACATAAATTACATCATCAATGTGAAAAAAAAATCAGAATAACTTCAAAGGACAAAATGCTTAATTAAAAAGAGACTTGTATTTCTATTTTTCTCCCTTTCTCTGTGTTTTTCCTTTAAGGAGGAATAAAATACTCACTTACTTGGCAAAGCCACCAGATCCTTTGTAGGTAAATAAGAGAGAAATTATCTCTTTGAATTGCTTCATGTAGAAGGCAATCACCTTTAAGAATAAATTACTCTGTTTTTAGTGCCCTGAAACCCATTAATTGCTTTGAGTCCACTTCTAACTTCTAAAGTTTCCCCTCTAGTAAAAATTACAATTTGGAGTTTACTCCATTACTCCAGTGGATAAAACTGAACAGATTCAAGCTCAAGTTGAGTCTGAGACTCACCTTCATTTCCCATTCAGACTCCTCAATTAGCCTTAGTTAGATGGAGGGAAATAAAGTGCTTTCAAAGCAATTCAGCTCTGAACCATTTTATTGCTGATTGGGGAGGGTGGGGGTGGGGAGATAAAATTCAAGAGCAGCCCAGAAAGAAAGGTTTGAAAACTCTGCTCTTGAGGGGCTGTGGTCCCTCAGGGCTGGCCTCTGACTGGCGGCGTGCTGCCTGATCCTGGTGGGTAGAGCTGGTGCAATTTGGCTGATCCACTACAATTTCCTCCTACACTCGGAGCTGATCTGCAGGCTGACCTTAGACAATTTGTCTTCTTTCAGGGAGAAATGTCACCCGAAAGGAAGCTATTAAGTCAAGAAGGTAATTCTCTCAGAACAGTCCACTGTATAAACAGAACTTGACCTCAGGTAATTTATTGCTGGTCCCTAACAAAGAGACTTAAGATATAGGTCTGATATAGCTGAGATGTGAATCTGTCAATAAAAAGGGCAAGCCAGAACCTCATAAGATTTCTTTCAAGTGGCCATATTTAGAGTATAAACCACATTAGTATATTCTTCAAATAAGAAGAGTGGCATTTGGTCATTTAGAATGAAAAGTTTGTTTCATTAACAAATCAGAAGTTTGTGTTTACATCGTGAAGCCATAATTATCTTATTCTTTAACATATTCTCATTAATTTTTGTTAGGCTAACATTTAAACATGATATAAGATTACATTTTCTTAAAACCAGTGAGTTGGATTCAGTGCTCAAGACCCAGGTATGTCCCAGATTGCCAAGAGGTTGATTTCCTGTTTTCATAGGGAGTGGAAAATGAAAAGCTGATTTCTTACTTCAGTGGAATGAAGTATGGTACTTGGGGTCTGAGAGAACAATGGCTGATGGCATTTCATGGTTTGGGAACTGAGAAGGTGGGGCTCCTGAGATGTCTCTTGACATTATATCATGGACCATCTTTAATGGAGAGTAGAGAGGCTTTTGAAAAAAAAGGAGGAAAGAAAGGAAGAGGAGAAGAAACCAGGGAAGGGTGGGGGGGGGCGTGGACAAAAATGTCAGAAGAACTGGTTAAGTCACTTTGAAACTCCTTACTTTGTGGTTACTGAGGTGAAATTTTCCATTTCCAATGCCCAAATGAGATTTTCTGCCTTTCTTATTAAAAAGTAAATACCAGCGCCTTAATTAATAGTTTTATGCTTTCCCCTCTAAGGTCCAGATTTTCCACTCTGACACTGAGTTTCATCAGAGAAAACCTTCCCGACCTCCAGCTTACCATTCACAGCCCTCTTTCCCAAGTACCTCTCTCCCTCTTCAGTCTCATCCAATTCACTAGCCAGCTCTACCAGGGTCTGCTGCCTGGAGACCACCCACAGCCTACAGGAAGACTTGTCAACTACAGCTGATACAGAGTCCATCAGGTTAGATTCTAGTGCTGTGAAAAATTTTCTGAAATTTTTCAACAAAGCACTGCTCAGTGTTGACATTTTAGGTCTAAGAGTAGCAACTCACACTTTGCTTCTTGAATGGCACTAACTTTCAAAATGATGGGTACGGAACCCCGAAACTCTCTGGGATCTCCACTTGTCCAGTCTATAAAATGGGGCTAACACTGCTACTGAATTCCCTGGACAAATTGCAACACTTTTCTTGAATGCATGAAGTGCTTTGAGATCCTCACAGGAAAATTCTAAAGGAGGAATTGGAAAGTATAATGATGTTTTTTTAAATTGAAAGTGACAACCAGCATTTAGCGGGGGAATCAGAAGATAGAATTGAGAGCAGGAAGCCTTATATTCATTACAACAGATGGTTTAGTTTTTACTGAATGATGAGGAAGAAGCTGAGTGAATGAACAGCAGTATGTCCTTAAAAGATTCAGCAGCCATCCAATTACACAGGAACAATCTAAAGACTTGGACTGGTCTGTATTATGCAAAATGAAGCATCCCTACTGGGTTTGACTTCAGCTGGTTCAAGTCATAAGCATAGTGTTCCATTATTAAATAACACTGGTACAATTACTACTGACATGGCTTTAAAAAGTAGGATTTCATTCAAATTCCTAGCACAAAAATAAGTCACATAGCAAGTCTGTAATAAATGTCTGTTGAAAAAAAAAAAATAGTGAATGATTTTCAGTTCAAGGGATTGTTTTCTTTCACTGCTTAGTCTTCCCTTAGCTCTTGCCCACCTCTGCTTTTTCTTTCCTTTATAAAACATAATCACACATTTCATACGAAATACAAAACATCCAGGGAAGTCCAGAACACAATATAACAGACCTGTTTTCCACCAAGATTTAGCAGATATTAACATTTTTCAATATGTTTGATCTCTCTCTCTTGTGTAGACATACAAGATTATATAGATATATCTTCACCCCTCATCTTCACCCCTCCTCAGAGGTAAAAACTTATCTGAAATTGTTTTGCATCATTTTTGTGCCTATATTTGTAGTTTTACTACATAAGTATGTGTTTTGGAACAGTTTGCACTATCTTTTCATTTAATTACTTTCATACATGTCATTCTGCTGTATTTATCCTTTTTCAACTTTTAATTAACATGTTTTAAAGATTTATTCATATTGCTAAATGTAGATTTAGTTCATTCATTTAACAGCAATATAACATTCTTTCATGTGTACCTAACCCATTCCACTCCCAGGGACCAGTCTGAATCCTCAGTAACTGTTGGCCGGCCCTGTTTAATAGGATGGTAGGTTGTTTTTTTCTAATTGAGTGTTTTTATTAACATCATATGTATAAGAATTCACAGAAAAATGCAACTCCTGATGGCAGGATTTTGTTTGTTTATTTTTTACTATTACAAACAACGCTGAAATAAACATTTTTGTACATATGGCCTTGAGGAGAAATCCAGGAGGCAAACTGATAGCTCCTGTAGAATGATCATCTTTGTCTTTATCTGGTATTGCCAAATTGCTCTCTAAAATGGCTATGGGAGCACTTGGGTGGCTCAGTTGGTTAAGTGTCTGACTCTTGATTTCAGCTCAGGTCATGATCTCATAGTTCCTGAGTTTGAGCCCCATTTTGGGTTCTAAGCTGATAGCCTGGAACCTGTTTGGGATTCTTCTCTCTGTCCCTTGCTCTCTCACTGCCCCTTCCCCCTTCTCAAAAATAAAAGAACTTTAAAAAATGGCTATAACAGTTTACACTGCCATCAGCAATAAATAAAAATCGCTGTTTCCTTACATCATCACTAACCCTTGGTGTCATCCCTAATTAATTTTTGATAATTTAATAGTTGGGGAATTATATCCCATTGAGGTTTTATTTTTAATTTCCCTGATTACTAATTATATTGAGAATAGTTTTTATTAACTCTTTACAGTCCTTCTGTGAATTGTCTGTTTATATCCTTCATTCATTTCCTTTTTGGCCTGCAGGTCTTTTTTTTCTTACTGGTTTTTAAGATACAGTTTGCAAAATATGTCCCTGTCAGTCTTTTGTTTTATTTGTGATGTCTTTTTCATGAAAATTGCTTTCATGTTTAAAGTGCTCAAATTTACAGATCTTTTCTTTTATGGTTTTTGCTTTTAGTATTCTGTTAAAGAAATGTTTTAAAATGCCATATAAAGGTATTCTCTAATATTTTCATTTTAAAAGATTTAGCTTCTCTTTTCATATTATTTTAAATACTTATTTTTGCATAAATATAATAGGAGGATCTGTTTTTAGCTTGCCCCTGTGCCAAGTATTAAATAATTTATATTTCACCCTATGATTTTCAAGTGTTCTTTTTAATAGAAGGCTTAAATCTTGCATAAAAAGCTAAAAGCAGGTGGTGGGGCGGGGGGAATGTTAAGTCAGCGGGGGCAAAGCAACATGGAGACCCTGAGCTTGTCTCATCTGTGAAATGTAGCTAGATCAGCACAAAAACATTTTGCACACCTAGGAAATTGATTTGCGGATTAATACAACAATGTGCATAACTTGAGCCACAGAACTCAGCAGGTACACAGTGTGGAGAGGTGAACTGTGGGAGAGAAAAGCTGCAGAGAGTAGGGAGCTGTTTTCGTGGAGAGAGGACAGAGAAACAGAGAGGGGGAGAGTGCGGCACATCTGGATCATGCAAGAAAAGCATTCCCCTTAAAGTTGCTGGAGAAAAAGAGAAAGAGTGAAAACACTGGCAGGGGATAGAACAAGGAATCTGTTCCCCAAACCATTGATGGTAAGAAAGGGGAGGGTTTCAATACCACAGGATTCTATAAACAGCGGAGGGCAGAGTCTGAAGTCCTGGAGCTCAGTGCCTGGTATTGCTCTGGTGAGGAAGTAGGACAAATCCCCAGGAGCAGGGAGCAGAGTCTGAGGGGTCTGTGTGCCACATGGAGAGAAGAAGTTCCCCTGCTTGGAGTGCATTTGGTAGAAGCCATACAGTCTTCCCACAGGCAAAGGTCCTGGCAGACCCCAGAGAGCAGCCATGTTTGCTGATATTGGGACAAAGATGCCAGGATGTGGTGAAACCTGGCTCTGGCTCTGGCTCTGTGTTATGATTTGCCATAATCTCTGAACCTCTGCCACTGCACAATCACATGAATGTTTTCTGGGCAATCCAGCACCCAGCCATTGCTCAGTGAGACTCTCCCCCAGAGAGCAGTGCAGGTCCAAGCTGCAAGGGTCTCTGAAGCATGGGGTTTTGAAAAACAACCCCATATGAGATAAAACTCTGGAGGCAGTTGCTGTCTGGCAAGCTTGGACATGGACAGAGTAAAGGTGGAGAGTGGACGGTGGACAGAGGCCTGAGACAAAGGAAGGGTGTTTGATTGCAGGTCAGTGAGAGCATGAAGTTCCTGTGCTAGAGACTAGGGATCTGGGTGAAGCCATTTCCACCTCTATGTGCGCCCACACTGATCCACTGCAGTAAGCTAAGCAGTGCCACCTAGTGGAGAACAGAGCCGTTACACCAAGCCCCGCCCAACTACACCCTCCAAGCACATCCCCTAAAAGACCAACACAAGTCACTCCATCTGCTTAGTGTATGACCTATACAGGGTTTCAGAGTCTGAGTTTTAGGGGAAAGTGGATGTAACTTCATTTGGATTTTATTCTGTTTGCTGGTTCATTTATTTGTTCATTTTCTTTACTTCTATTTTTGCTTAAATTGTTTTATCTTCTTTATTGGATACAGAAAGAGAAAATTTTATTTTTCTTTTATTCTTTGACTTAATTTTTTGTTTTTAAAATTTTCATTCTATTTCATTCTATTTCATTTTATTCTATTTTATTATATAATTTTTTAAATTTTTAAATTTTTTTCTTACTTTTTTTCTTTTCTTTGCCTTTTCCCCCCTCTATTCTATCAAGCTTCTTTCAACAAGCAGAGCAAAACATCCCTAGGATCTAGCTTCTCTTATTTGAATTTTTGTTCAGTTTTTAATTTATTATTTTATTTTATTTTTCCTCCAAAGTGACAAAATGAGGGGATTCACCCCAAAATGAAGAATGTAAAGCAATGACAACTAGGGGCTTAATTAGCACAGATATAAGCAAGATGTCTGAACTAGAATTTAGAACCATGATAATAAGAATACTACCTGACGTTGAAAAAAGCATAGAATTCCTTGCTGCAGAGATAAAAGAAGTAAAATCTAGTCAGAATGAAATTAAAAATGCTGCAACTGAGATGCAGTCTTGAATGGATGCCATGACAGCAAGGATGGACAAAGCAGAGCAGAGAATCAGTGATATAGAAGACAAAATTATAGAGAATAATGAAGCAGAAAAAAAGAGGGAAGCAAAGGGAAAATATCATACAAGACTTAGAGAACTCAGTAACTTCTTAAAATATTCATCTGAATACCAGATGAAGAGAGAGACTAAAGGGTAAGAAGGTTTATGTGAGCAAATTATAGCAGAAAACCTTCCTAATCTGGGGAAATACACAGACATCAAAATCCAAGAAGCACAGAGAACACCAATTAGATTCAATAAGAACTAACCATCACCAAGGCATATCATAGTCAAATTCACAAAATACACAGACAAGGAAAGAATTATGAAAACAGCAATGGAAAAAAAAAAAGTCCTTAACCTATAAGGGAAGACAGATCAGGTTTGCAGCAGACCTATCCACAGAAACTTGGCAGCCCAGAAAAGAGTGGCAGGATACATTCAATGTGTTGAATCAGAAATATGCAACCAGGAATTCTTTATCCAGCAAGGCTGTCATTCAAAATAGAAGGAGAGATAAAGAGTTTCCAGACAAAAACTAAAGAAGTTCATGACCACTAAACCAGCCCTGCAAGAAATTTTAAGGGGGACTCTGAATGGAGAAAAGACAAAACAAAACAAAAAAGACCAAAAGCAACAAAGACTAGAAAGGATCAGAACATCACCAGAAACACAAACTCAACAGGCTACAAAATGGCACTAAATTCATACCTTTCAGTGCTCACTCTAAATGTCAATGGATTAAACACTCCAATCAAAAGACACAGAGTATCAGAATGGATAGAAAACAAGACCCATCTATATGCTGCTTACAAGAGACTCATTTAAAAAATTATTTTAATGTATATTTATTTTTGAGAGAGAGAGAGAGAGAGAGAGCATGAATTGGGGAGGGGCAGAGAGAGAGAGGGAGACACAGAATCTGAAGCAAGCAAACTCCAGATTTAGCTGTCAGCACAGAGCCGGATGCAGGGCTTGGACCAATGAACTGTGTGATCCCGACCTGAGCTGAAGTCGGATGCTTAACTGATTGAGCCACCCAGGGGTCCCACAAGAGACTCATTTTAGACCTAAAGACACCTGGATTTTGAAAATAAGGGGATGGAGAACAATCTGTCATGCTAATGGTCATCAAAAGAAAGCTGGAGTAGCCATACTTTGAATGACACACTGAACTGGATGGACTTAACAGGTATATTCAGAACATTTCATCCTAAAGCAGCAGAATACACATTCTTCTCAAGTGCACATGGAACATTCTCCAGAATAGAATACATACTGATTCACAAATCAGCCCTCAACAAGACAAAAAGATCAAGATCATACCTTGCATATTTTCAGGCCACAACGCTATGAAACTCAAAATCAACCACAAGAAAAAATTTGGAAATACCACAAATACTTGGAGATTAAAGAACATCCTACTGAAGAATGAACGGGTTAACCAAGAAATTAAAGAGGAAGTTAAAAAGTACATGGAAACCATGAAAATGAAAACACAACAGCCCAAAACCTTTGGAATGCAGCAAAGGTAGTCATAAGAGGGAAGTATATAGCAATCCAGGCCTTTCCAAAGAAGGGAGAAAGGCCTCAAGCATGCAACCTAAGCTAACACCTAAAATGGCTGGAAAAAGAACAGCAAATAAAGCCCCAAACCAGCAGAAGATGGGAAATAATAAAAATTAGAGCAGAAATAAATGATATCAAAATAAAAACAGTATAACAAATCAATTAAACCTGGAATTGTTTCTTTGAAAGAATTAACAATTTATAAACCCCTAGCCAGACTGATCAAAAAGAAAAAGGAATGGACCTAAATAAATAAAATCATGAGTAAAAGAGGCGAGAATATAACCAACACCACAGAAATACAAATAATAATAAGATAACATTATGAGCAATTATATGCCAAAAAACTGGGCAGTCTGGAAGAAACAGACAAATTCTAGAAACATATAAAGTATCAAAACTGAAACAGGAAAAAAAAGAAAATTTGAACAGACATATAACCAGTAAAGAAATTGAATCAGTAATCAAAAATCTTCCAACAAACAAGAGTCCGGGGATGGCTTTCCTGGGGAAATCTACCAAACATTTAAAAGTATTAACACCTATTCTTTCGAAGCTGTTCCAAAAAATAGAAATGGAACGAAAACTTACAAACTCATTTTATGAGGCCAGCATTACCTTGATTCCAAAAGCAGACAGAGACCCCATGAAAATGGAGAACTACCAACCAATTTCCCTGAAGAACATGGATGCAAAAATTCTCAACAAGATACTAGCAAACTGGAACCAACAATACATTAAAAGAATTATTTACCATGATTAAATGGGATTTATTGCTGTAATTCAGGGCTGGTTCAATATCTGCAAATCCGTCAATGTGATACATCACATTAATAAAAGAAAGAATAAGAACCACATGATCCTCTCAATAGATGCAGAAAAAGCATTGACACAATACAGCGTTCTTTATTGATAAAAACCCTCAAGAAAGTAGGGATAGAAGGATCATACCTCAAAATCATGAAGGCTATATATGAAAGACCCACTGCTAATATCATCCTCAATGGAGAAAAACTGAGAATTTTCCCATCAGGAATGGATGAGGATGTCCTTTCTCACCACTGTTATTTAACATAGTTTGGGAAGTCCTAGCCTTAGCAATCAGACAACACAAAGAAATAAACAGCATCCAAATCAGCAAGAAGGAAGTCAAACTTTCACACTTCACAGATGACATGATACTCTATATGGAAAATCCAAGATTCCAGCAAAAAACTGCTAGAACTGATCCATGAATTTGGCAATGTCACAGGATGTAAAATCAATATACAGAAATGGGTTGCATTTCTATATACAAATATTGAAGCAGCAGAAAGAGAAACCAAGGAATTGATTCCATAACTGCACCAAAACCCATAAAATATCTGGGAATAAACCTAACCAAAGAGATGAATAATCTATACACTTAAAACTATAGAAAGCTATGAAAGAAATCGAAGAAGACACAAAAAAATGGAAAAATATTCCACGCTCATGGATTGGAAGAACGAATATTGTTAAAATGTCAATGCTACCCCAAACAGTCTACATATTCAATGCAATCGCTATCAAAATAATACCAGCATTCTTCACAGAGCTAGAACAAACAATCCTAAAATTTGTATGGAACCAGAAAAAACCACAAATAGCCAAAGCAATCATAGAAAAGAAAACCAAAGCTGGAGGCATCACAATCCTAGACTTCAAGCTATACTACAAAGCTGTAATCATCAAGACAGTATGGTACTGGCACAAGAACAGACACTCAGATCAATGGAACATAATAGAGAACCTGGAAATGGACACCCGAACGTATGACCAACTAATCCTTGACAAAGCAGGAAAGAATATGCAAGGGAAAAAAGACAGTCTTTTCAGCAAATGATGCTGGGAAAATTGGACAGCGACATGCAGAAAAATGAACTTGGACCACTTTCTTACACCAAACACAAAAATAAACTCAAAGTGGGTGAATGACAGGAGGCCATCAAAATCCTAAAGGAGAAAACAGGCAACAACCTCTTTGACCTCAGCTGCAGCAACTTCTTACTCACATGTCTCTGGAGGCAATGGAAACAAAAACAAAAGTGAACTATTGGGACCTCATCAAGAGAAAAAGCTTCCACATAGTCAAGGAAACAATTAGTGAAATTAAAAAGCAACCAATGGTATGAGAGAAGATATTTGCAAATGACATATCAGATAAAAAGTATCCAAAATTTATAAAGAATTTACTAAATTCAACAAGCAAAGAAACAAATAATCTGGTGAAGAAATGTGCAAAAGACATGAATAGACACTTGTCTGAAAGAGGCATTCAAATGGTTAACAGACACATGAAAAATGTTCACCATTACCCATCATCAGGGAAATACAAACCAAAGCCACAATGAGATATCACCTCACACTTGTCAGAATGGCTAAAATTAACAACTCAAGCAACAACAGATGTTGTCAAGGACCTGGAGAAAAAGGAACACTTTTGCGCTGCTGGTGGGAATGCGACTGGTGCTGCCACTCTGGAAAACAGTATGGACATTCCTCAAAAAATTAAAAATAGAATGTCCCTATGACCCAGCAATTGCACTACTAGGGTATTTATCCAAAGGATACAGGACTGCTGATTCGAAGAGGCACATGCACTCCTGTATTTATAGTAGCACAATGGACAATAGCCAAATTTTGGAAAGAGCCCAAATGTCCATCAACTGATGAATGAATAAAGAAGATGTGGTATATATACACAATGGAATATTAGTGATCAAAAAGAATGAAATTTTCCATTTGCAACAATGTGGATGATACTAGAGTATATCATGCTAATTGAAATAAGTCAGAGAAAGACAAATATCACATTATTTCACTCATATTTAAGATACAAAACAGATGAACATAAGGGAAAGGAAGCAAAAATAATATAAAAACAGAGCAGGGGAAAAACCTTAAAAGAATATTAAATGCAGAGAACAAACACGATTTTTGGGTTGGGTGTTGGATGTGGGGATGGGTTAAATGGGTGAGGGGCATTAAGGAGGATACTTGTTGGGATGAGCACTGGATATTATATGTAAGTGATGAATCACTGAATTTTATTCCTGAAGTCAGTATTACACTATGTATTAACTAACTTGGATTTAAATTAAAAAAAATAATAATGAAATAAAAAATAATAAAAAAATAAAAAGCACACATGAGGGGTGCTTGGGTGGTTGAGTCAGTTAAGCATACTACTCTTGATCTGCACGCAGGTCATGGTCTCGTGGTTCGTGAGTTTGAGTGCAGAACCTGCTTGTGATTCTCTCTCTCTCTCTCTCTCTCTCTCTCTCTCTCCTTCTCTCTCTGTCCCTCCCCTGCTCATGCTCTGTCTCTCTCAAAATAAATAACTAAACTTAAAAAAAAAGCCTACTTCTAAATACACATGATTTTTTTTGTAGGTCTCTAACCTTGTAGACTTATACCAGTACCACAGTGTTTGATATAATATAACTTAAAATTTGATAAGTGGTATGGCAGTCAGAAAAACTCCTCCCCAAAGATATTCACATCCGGATCCCTGGAACCTATGAATATGTTACTTTGCATGACAAAGGAACTTGGCAGATATGATTAAATTAAAGCTTTGATATGTAGAGATTATTCTGGATTATCTAGATGGGCTCAATCTAATGCCTAGATTTTAAAAGGGGAGAAGCTTTCCCAGCTGCGATTAGCATGAGAGAAAGATGTGATAGAGGAGATTGGGAAGATACATGCAATATTCTTGGCTTTCAAGATGGAGGAATAAGGCCATCAGCCAGGAATGCCAGCAGTCTCCAGAAGCCGGAAAGGGCAAGGAAATTATACCTCTAAAGCCCATAGATATGAATACCACCCTGTTGACACTTTGATGTTAGCCTAGTGAGACCTGTATTTGTGCTAATCTACAGAAATGTAAGAAAATAAACACACACATAATATGCAATATATAATATAATATTTTATATCTACCTATATTTATATGTGTATCTATACCTATAGATATCCTATCAGTACTTTTTCTTTGAGGAACCTTAACACACATATTTTCTTAATTATTTCAATAATCTTTTCTAACATTTCTTCATATAAAGCTTTCTCTTACATCTTTTATTAGATTTAGTCTTGATTGCCATAGAGGTTTATTGATATTATAAACAGTACCTTTTTTATTTCATTTTATAGTTTGATGCTTGAATATAGTTTTAACATAAATGAATTTTGAATATTAGTCTCATTTTCAGCAATATACCTGAGCTCTACCATGGTTTCGAATAATTGGTCAGTTCTCTTGGATGTTCTATATAGAATATCACATCAGTAAAAATTAACCATTTTGTTTCTACTTTCTAATCCCTTTGGGCTCCTTCTCAGTGTTGTAAAGTGTGTATTTGTGAAAGTAGGCTAAATGATATAATAAATGTAACATTTCAGTGGGCACATAGAGAAAGAGAGAGAGGGTGCCTAGAGGGTTGTATGGAAGGTTTCCTTGTACCTCAGGTCTTGAGGTAGTGAACATCACTTATTCCCATGTTTCTTTACCCAGAATTCAGTCACATGAGTCTACCTAACTGCAAAGGAGACTGAGAGATATGAGCCATGGGCCCAGGAAGAAAGATAAATAGCAGTTGTTAGTGGTAGCTTGATGTTCTTTGGGTATCTATTTGGATAGAGGAGGTATCAGATATTAAACTGATAAAAACAGATACTACACTTGATCTTAGCCAAAAGGCCAAGAAGTGATGGGTATCTATTTGGAATGAGAATTGCTGGGCCAAAGCATATCATTGTTTTTATACTTTCATATTATTTTTATGCTTTATTTTTGTATACAACATAGGGATATTGATATAATTTCAAGTTGGCCTCAAATACTTTGTAACAATACACAATTAGGACTCATTTAAAAAAATGATCTAGCTCTGTCCAAGACTGCTATTTTCTATGAAGTTCTAGAAATAGCCTAGTATTTCTTCTATGTAGAAACAAACTTTTAAGGGAGAACATTGCTCAGGGGCTGTTAAGGAGGCCATCTCTGGGAGGGAAAAAAAAAACACCCTGTACTAGCTTCTCCATTCCATTGGAAGCATCTGGGTTTTTTTGTTTTATTTGTTTTTTTTTTTTTGTTTTTTTTATGTTTACTTATTTTTGAGAGAGAGAGAGAAAGACAGAGCATGAGCAGGGGACAGGCAGAGAGAGAGGGAGACACAGAATCTGAAGCAGGCTCCAGGCTCTGAGCTGTCAGCACAGAGCCCGATGCAAGGCCCAAAACCATGAACCGCGAGATCATGACCCGAGCCAAAGTTGGACACTTAACTGACTGAGCCACGCAGGCACCCTGGAACCACCTTTATATTTATTAAATCAAATGATAACAAAAGTCATGAAAGAACACACTGAAGCTTTTGGAGAGGAGAGGAATGTCTTTTTGGTCACAGAGATGATGGAGGTAAGAGAGTTCACATGACTGTGAAGTGTGCAGAGGCCACAGGCCTTCTCTAGCTCTTGCTGGAAGAAATTCCTCTTTCCCCTCCAACAGATGCCTCTTTGAATCTCATCCAACTCCATTGAAAATGATCACATCAATACAGAGCTTTATTTATATGAAATTTTAGTACCTGGAAAACAGTTCTCCCTCATTGTTTTCACTTTTGCTTTTCAAGCCCTCACTTAGAAATTGCCACGAAAGCCTCCATACCATTGGTCAAGTAGGCACTAAGTTCTCTGTGATGGGCACCAACACTATTAGACTGTAGGTCTAACAAAGGAGTGCTGGGCTTGTAACAATGAAGAGTTTCATTTCAACTTGTTTTATAGAAGAATATAAGTCAGGCATGATGATATATTTAGATATCCAGTGTTCAGGTTAGAGAAAGTTGATTACCTAGGTAACACGTGATTAACAACAGGAAAAGTAGTGACCTGATGATCTGTATGTGACTAAAGTTTAGGTTACCAAACATGATACAGCCCCTATCTCAGATTTTTCCAGTATCTCCTGTTGTTTGAGCTTGGTGGCTACTCAGATTAGGAAATCTACAAAAGCACCAGATTGGGGTGATTTTGCCGTCCTATGGCAAAAAGTGCTGCAGAGAGACATCTTCCCTCTAAGAAACACTATGGTTTAGCCAACACATTGCTAGCTGAAATTCCTAGCTGTGAGAAAGGTTGGCAAATTTGCTAACCAGAATTGCAAAGAAGGTGGAAAGAACGTGATAATTTATTCTGAAGGCTAATTTAAAAAGCAGGCTCCCCTTAAAATCTACTTAGACCCTTCTCACATTTTTCGATTTCTCCCTGTGTAACTGTATACCTCTTTTCCCTTCCTGCTTCCAATTCTGCTTCTGTCTTATATTCTTGTATCTCTCTCAATTTCCCCAATATTTACCTTTTGTCTTCTTTTTTCTTCTTCTCCCACTCTTTCTTCAACTTCTTTATCATATTTTCTCTTCTCTCACCTCCCACCTTTTTGTCACCTCCTCATAAGTCACAGGAGTAAATATATTTCTATTATTGGCCATTAATATTAAAGACAGACTTTATTTATTTCTTGGTCTTAATACAACATTCAAATTAATTGAATGTTCCATATACAACTTCATGTTATGTGACCTCATCTGAATACTCGGTTTAGAATAGGACTGAGGGCTCTACATTTTTACCAAATACCCACAGGTGATTCTGCTGTGGGTGTTCTGTAAGATTACTAAAATCCTGCTTTTGCTCATTTTTCACAGTTACCAGTACTACCTCCCATGCTGCAATTTGAAAACCTCCTCTTTTCTTAAATTCCAATGTCCACTATTTACAGATGACCTTGCATATTACTTTATAGAGAAAAGGTAATAATGTGAGTTTTTTCAGTTTTCATCTTTTGACAACCACTAAGGATGTGTCTCTTTTTTTCCCCTGAATTCATCCTTGCAACCCTTCTTTTATCAAAGCTGAAAGTGTGCTCTGAAATTCCATCATTCAGAAGACAAGTCCATCTCCCCCAGCCCCCATTATTCCTTCTCTTTACCTTTCTCTCTCCCTCCCTCTGTTCCTCTTTTTCTCTCTCCCCTCCTCCTCCCACCCCTCTCTGCCCTACTAATTCCTTAATGTTTTTGTTGTCACTGCTACTATTATTGATATGAAGATATATCTCTTTTACAAACTGATAAGCTTCTTGAGGACAGGGTTCACATAATCATCTTTATATACCTACAAAGCACCTAGTTCTATCCTTCAATAAATATTTGTTGAATAAACTATTAGTTATTCTTTTCCCTAATACAAAATAAAACTGAATTGGTCATTTTGTCTTCATGCATATTCCTCAACTGAATATTTTTCTAAATCATGGAAGTGACAAACCTCAGCCTTGGATTAAGGAATAGCTGTTCAGGGGCACCTGGGTGGCTCAGTCGGTTAAGTGTCCAACTTCAGCTCAGATCATGATCTCACAGTTCATGGTTTCAAGGCCTGCATCCAGCTCTGAGCTGACAGCTCGGAGGTTGGAGTCTGCTTCAGATTCTGTGTCTCCCTCTCTCTCTGCCCCTCCTGTCTCTCAAAAATAAAATTATAATCTTTAAACTGATTTGATTCTTCCATTTTACTGTATAATAGTTCTCTGTTTCTATATAAAAATAACACACTAAAATTACTTAACCTTTGAGGAAAATTCATATTAAAGGAAAATGTATCATTATTTATCCTTGGGCATTGTCCCTTGATTCAATCAGCACTTACATCTGGAGGCACTCATATCCCCATTTGAGAGGATTAAATCTAATTTAATGATTAAAACTATCATTTGGGGTGCCTGGGTGTTGCAGTCGGTTGAGCATCTGACTCTTGATTTTGGCTCAGATCATGATCTTAGGGTTGTGGGATTGAGCCCTAGGTTGGGCTCTGCACTGAGCACAGAGCCTGCTTGAGACTCTCTCTCTCTCTCCCTCTGCCCTGTCTCCTGCTCTCTCTCTCTCCCTCTCTAAAATAAATAAAATGAAAACAAAACAAGCAAAACTATCATTTGCCTGGACCTCTAAAAATTGTAAAATATTTTCCACATAAATTATTTCACTGGGCCTCTTGGCATCTTTTTTTCCAGGCTTTGCCTACTTTACCTAATCTTTCAATACTGGAATCCCTCCAGGCTCAGTCCTATGCCGCTTTCCTTTATAACTTTATATTCTCTCCCTAGATAATATTTTTTTAAGCCATGGTTTCAAGTACTTTGTACATTTCAGTGATACTCAAATCTATATTCTTAGAATCATGTATACAACTGGTTGCTCAACATCACATCTTGGGTGTTTCACAAGCATTTTAAAATTTAAATATCCAGCATGGAATTCATGATCTTCCTCCAAATCTTGGCCTGCTCCATTCAAAAGCACCACCATCCATCTAGCCATACAAACCAGACACTGGTATCATCTATGACATCTCAGCATCTCTCACATCAACATCCAATATATTAACAATATTTACCCATTTCTGAAAATGCCTCCAGTTTGTCTATTTATCACAAGTTCACCACCACCATCCCAGTTCAAGCTACAATTTTTTCTACTAAAATAGACATTTGTATTTCTATGAGATGTAGGCATCTTGTAATAAATATGTCCAACCCATTCTTTTCCAATCTTCTTCATGGGAAATGGAACCACCATAAATCTAGTTTCTCAAGTGAAAGTTAAGAGATAATTCTAAATTCACCTTCCTCCATGCTCTAAACCCAGTTCTCATTGTGTTCTGATGACTATATATTCAAAATATATGTCTGTTTCATCTCTTCTCTTTATTTCCTCTGTTAACATTCTATTCTAAGCCACCAACATCTATCAACTGGATTCCTACAGGAACCTCCTAACACATCTTCCTACCTCTACTATAGCCTCCTTGTATTCTACTCTCAGTGAAATTCTTTTTAATATTGTGAATAAGATAATGGTGTACCCATTACAAAACTGTCCACATTCAGGAAAAATCCTGCAAGCCTCTCTATATCTGATCAGCTTATGTCTCCAACATCTTCTCCTACCAGTCCCTCTGTCTTTCACTAGACACATTGGCCTTGTTCTGTCCTTGAAACTCTACAAGTGTGTTCCCACTTCAGGGCGTTTACACTAATGTTCCCTCTGTTTAGAATTTATTTACACCAATTCTTGGCTTGGGAAGTTCCTCCTTAACTTAATTCATATCTCTGTTCAAATGCCATCTTCTCACAGGGGCCTCCTCTAACTACCCTTCCACCTCCTCCCAGTCACTTCTCATATCCTTACCTGCTTTATTTTTTTTCAGGGACTTCTAAATTATATATTATTATTTACTTACATGTTTATTACTTATATTTGTTGTCCACATCCCCCATGAAGGTAGAGATGTCATACATCTTGTTCATAATTATATCCCCATTATCAGAGTACTTACAAATAACTGGTGCTAAATAAATAAATATTTCTTGAATGAATGAATGAATGAACAACCTTATGAGTTATATAAGACTGATATTAATGCATACCTATTTGACAAATAAGTAAACGAAAGCACCAATGTTCATCTCAGCTTTTATACAACATTACCTTCTTCCAAAGAAAATAATAACAGCTTACATTATTGAGCTCTTACTAAATGCTAAGCACCCTTCTAAGCACTAAGAATGTACTGTGCTATTAATCCTCCCAACACTCCTATGAGATAGGTGCTATTATTATCCTCATTTATTGATGAGGGATCTGTGCAACTGAGTAATTAAGAAACTTACCCAAGCTTATAAAATGAGTGAAGAGTGAACCAGAATGTGAACCCAAACATTCTGATTCAAGAATCTATGCGCTTAAATACTACATTAAATCTATTAAATTAATTAATAAAGGTAAATCACTAACACAGTGTCTGGCACATAAGTGTTATGTTAACTAGGTATTAGTATTATTATGTTGCTTTGTTGGTGAAACTCTTTTTTAAATATTTGCCCATGTTTATTGGTTCTACCAAGAGCTTTAAATCAATATTTATTTTTTCCCTTGAAGATATTGAGTCAATCCAGCACCATTTATTGAAAAGGCTTTCCTTTTCTTCATTGAATTACTTTGGCTCCTTTGTGGAAAATCAGTTGACTATATATGCATTGACCTATTTCTAGACTTCTATCTATTCCATTGATCTATGTCTTTCTTTTTGATAATACCAAACTGTCCTTATTAATGTAGCCTCTTATAATATGTTTGTGCTATTCAATATAGTATCCACTAACCTAGCTATTTAAATTTAAATTAATTAAAATAGAATGAAATTAGAATTTCAGTTATTTAAGTGAAGGAGCCACATTTAAAATGCTTAACAGCCACATGTAACTAGAGACTACTACATAGTACAACACATAATTACAGCACATGTCAACTATCATAGAAAATTGTATTAAACAGTGCTGTAGAAAGTCTTGAAATTGGATAGAACTTTTTTCTTTTAAAAATTGCTTTTGTTGATAATTTTATATATCTATAACAATTGTAAGTATCTATGCACCAAACATGAAAGCACCTAATACATAAAACAACTATTAACAAACATAAAGGAAGAAATTGACAGTAATACAATAATATTACGGGATTTAACACTCTACTTACATCAATGGATAGATCATCCAGAGAGAAAATCAACAAGGAAACGATGGCTGACACATGTGAATGACACATTAGACCGGGTGGACCTAACAGTAACACATATGTTCAGAATATTCCATCCAAAACCAGCAGATTACACATTCTTTTCAGAATAGACTTCATGTTAGGCCACAAAATAAGTCTCAATAAATTCAAAAAGTTTGAATTCATATCATGCATCTTTCTAATCATAACAGTATAAAACTAGAAATCAATCATAAGAAAAAATCTGGAAATAACGCAAATATGTGGAAGCTAAATAATGTGCTGCTAAACTATGAATGGGTTAACCAAGAAATGAAAGAGGAAATTAAAAAATATGTGGAGACAAGGAAAATGAAACACAGTGGTCCAAAATCTTTGAACAGGAAAAGCTGTTCTAAGAGGGAAGTTTATACCAATACAAGTTTATACAGAGGGAAGTTTCTACCTCAAGAAAAAAAAAAAAAATCTCGAACAACCTAAACTTAAACACAAAGAGGCTAGAAAAAGAACACCAAACAAAGCCAAAAATCAGTAGAAGGAAGAAAAATAATAAAGATTAGAGCAGAAATAAACTAAATAGAAACTAAAATAATAATAGAACAGATCAATGAAACCAGGAGCTGGTTCTTTAAAAAGATCAACAAAATTGAAAAACCTTTAGCCAGATTCATCAAGAAAAAAAGAGAGAGGATTCAAATAAATAAAATAAGGAATGAAGAAGGAGAAATAAAAACTAACATCACAGAAATAAGAGGGATTATAAGAGAATATTATTAAATATCATATCCAACAGTCTTAAAGAAATGGATAAATTTATAGAAACATATAACCTTCCAAAACCGAAGCAAAAGAAATAGAAATTTTGAACAGGCCAATTATTAGCAAAAGAATTGAATCCATAATAAAAAAGTGGACTTCAAACAAAAAATTCACAGGTGAGTTCTACCAAACATTTAAAGAACATTAATATCTATTCTTCTCAAACTACTCCAAAAAATGGAAGAGAAAGAAAAGTTTCTAAATTCATTCTAGAAGGCCAGCATTACCCTGGTACCAAAAACAGATAAAGAAAGATACTACAAAAAAAGAAAACTACAGGCCAATATCTTGAATGAACACAGACGCAAAAATCCTCAACAAAATATTAGCAAACAAAATCCAACAGTACATTAAAATATCATTCATGATGACCAAGTGGAACTTATTCCAGGGACAAAGAAGTGTTCAATATTTGCAAATCAATAAACATCACATTAACAAGGGAAAAAATAAAAACCATATGATTATCTCAAAAAAGTGATTTGGTTATTTTATTCTAGGTTCTTTGTACTTTCAAATAAATTTTAGAATCAGTCAATTGGTACGTCAAAGCTACTAAAATTTTGTTTGGGGTTGTGTTGAGTCTATTGATCGATTTGGGAGATCTACAATGTTATTGAGTCTTCCAGTTCAGAAATATCTTTCTCCATTTATATAGGTCTTCTTTAATTTCTCCCAGCAGTGTTCTGTTTTAGTATATTGAACTTGAACATCTTTTGTCAGATTTATTACTAGGTATATTGTTTTTGTCATGATTGTAAATAAAAGTTTTAATATTTTATTTCTAATTGCTGTTCGTATGTAAGAATTCCTTTTTTTAAATTTATGTCTGTCTGTCTGTATTTATTTATTTATTTATTTATTGTATGTAAATGGGATGGTGGATGTTAACTAAACTTATTGTGGTAGTCATTTCATAATATATATAAGTCAAGTCAACATGCTGTACACTTTACACTTAAACAGTGCTATGTGTCAATTACATCTCGATAAAGCTGGGAAAAAAGAAAACATCTTTTGTTTCAAAGTATAATTGGCATACAATGTTACATTAGTTTCATGTGCACAATACAGTGATTTAACAACTCAATATGTTATGCTATGCTATGCTCAAGTGTAGCCACCATCTGTCACCATACAATGCTATCCCAATACCATTGACTATATATGCTATATATGCTATGTTGTACCTTTCATCTCATGACTGATTATATATATATATATATGTATATATATGTGTACATATACATATACATTTATATGTATAATTATATGTATATGTATACATATATATAATTATATATAAAATATATAATAATATATATTATATATAAAATATATAATATGTAAATATACATAAAATATATAAATATATATAATTATATATATGCTTATTTTATATGCTTTTTTATAGTCTTTGCCTTGCCTTATTGCAAAGCTTGTGCCTCCAGTACAATGTGGAGTAGAAGTATGGAAAGTGGGCATCCTTGTTTGTTCTCAATTTCAGGGGGGAAATGCCCTTTAAGGAACTTTAAGGAAGTTCCTTACTTCCCTATTTTGCTAAGGGCTTTTACCATGAATGAGTGTTGATGCTTTGTCTGAAAATCTGGAAATAATCATGTGGGGTTTTTCTCCTCTATTCTGTTAAAGTGATTAATTACACGGCTTGATTTTTACACAAAAAATCAACCTTAAATTCCTTCTTGGATAACCCTACTTGATCACCATGTATTGTCTTTTTAATATGTTGCTCAATTTGTTTTTGCTAATATTTTGTTAAAATTTTTTGCATCTATATTATTGAGAAATATTGGTTCATAACTTCCAGCTTTTTGTAATATCTTTGTCAAGTTTTGGTATTATGCTCTATTGAGAAATATTGGTCCACAACTTCCAGCTTTTTGTAATGTCTTTGTCAAATTTTGGTATTATGCTGGTTTCATGAATGAGTTGGATAGTGATCCTCCATCCTCTGTTTTCTGAAAATGTTTTGTAAGATAAGCCTGGACTTACTACTCCCTTATATGTTTGATAGACTTCACCAGTGAAACCATCTTAGGTCAGAATTTTCTTTTGGAGAAGGGTTTTGATAACCAAGTCAATTAATTAAATACATAAAAGTGCATTCAAATTTCTCCATTTTTTTCCTTGTGTCAATATTATGAAGTTGATTTTTCAGGAAAATATTTTATACATTTTCAAGTTTGTTGCAATGAAGTTATTTATAGTATTCACTTATACTTTTAATGTCTTCAGGATCTATGGTAATAATTTTTTTCATTCCTGATATTGGTAAACTTTTTTCTCTTTTCTCTTTGTCATTCTAGGTAGAAAGTTGTCAATATCATTGGTCTTTACAAAGAATCACTTTCTGTCTCTATTAATGTTTTCTATGTTCTATTTTCATTTTGTTGACTAATTTTCTTTATTGCTTCCTTCACTCTACTCTTTGGGTTTACTTTCTTGATTTTTATCCGGTTTCTTATAGGGAAATTTAGGTCATTGAGTTTAAACCTTCTTTTTAAATATAAGAATTTAAAGTGATGTTTTCCTCCAAATACTGCTTTAGCTGCACTCAACAAAGTTTTAATATGTCATATTTTTTTGTTGTCATTCAGTGCAAAACATACTGTAATTTCTCTTATGACTTTCTCCTTGACTCATGAATTATTTAGAAATATGTGGTTTATTTTCAACATATTTGGTGTTTTCCTAGATACTTTTATTATTTATAAATACTTTATTGTCAGAGAATACTGTCTACATAATTTTTATCCTCTTAAAATTTACTGAGACTTCTTTATAGTCCAACATATAGTTTACCTTGAATTTATCATACGTACCTGAAAAGAAGTATATTCTGCAGTTGTTGGATGTAATATTATTTAATTGTCAATGAGTTCATTTTTGATTGTGTTGTTCACATCTTCTGTGTCTCTACTGATATTTCATTTTTTGTGGTTTTACATTTCCCTAATGGCTAAAGATGTTCATCCTTTTCATGTTGCCTATTGGTTATTTATCATTTTTTAAAAGTATGATATGAGGTAAATATCGAGTTCTATTATTTTCCCATATACATATTAAACTTCACCATGATGACTTGTCAAAAAGTAATTTTCTTTCTAAATTGAATTATACTGGGAGTATGTACAACATCAATTGATTTTATGTGGGGGTTCTGTTCTGGATTATCCATTCTTTTATTTTAATCTATATTTTTATCCTTAGGTCAATACCACACTGTTTTGATTGCTGTAGCTTTACAGTAGATCTTGAAATCAGATAAAATACGTGTACCTAACTATATTCTCATTCAGTATTATTTTACATATTCTAGATTTCATGCATTTCCATATATATTTAAAAAGAAGTTTGTATGGGGTGCCTGGGTGGCTTGGTCGGTTAAGCATCTGACTTCAGCTCAGGTCATGATCTCACGGTCCGTGAGTTCAAGCCCCGCGTCGGGCTCTGTGCTGACAGATCAGAGCCTGGAGCCTGCTTCAGATGCTGTGTCTCCCTCTCTCTCTGCCCCTCCCCTGTTCATGCTCTGTCTCTCTCTGTCTCAAAAATAAATAAACGTTAAAAAAAAATTAAAAAAAAAAAAAAAAGAAGTTTGTCAACTTCTGTCAAAGATACTTGCTAGGATTTTGACTGAGATTGAATTGAATCCATAGGTGAATCTGGGGAGAAGTGACGATAATATTGAGTTCTCTAATTCATAAGTAAGGCACATCTTTAAACTGGTTTGGGTCTTCTTCAATTTCATTAGTGTTTGCTAGTTTCAGTTTATAGGATTTGTAGTATCTATTTTTTTTAAAGATGTGTTTTTTTTTAATGTCTATTTTTATTTTTGAGACAGAGACAGAGCATGAACGGGGGAGGGCTAGAGAGAGAGGGAGACACAGAATCCAAAGCAGGCTCCAGGCCCGAGCTATCATCACAGAGCCCAACGTGGGGCTTGAACTCACGGACCATGAGATCATGACCTGAGCTGAAGTTGGACACTGAGCCACCCAGGTGCCCCTAGGATTTGTACCATTTTATTGTACTATTTGTACTATTTTACGATAGTAAATGGCACTTTTTCATGTTTAAATTTTAATTTTCAGGAGTATTTTTGTGCTTGTGTATGGCAATACAATTCGTTTCTGTATATTGACTTTGTATTCTGTGACCCTGCTAAACTCATTCATAAGTTCTAGTACCTTGTCTTTAGGTTTCTTAGTATTTTGTGTACCCAATCGTGGTGTCTACAATATGACAGCTTTATTTCTTTCTTTCCAATCTGCATGCCTTTCTCAGCATACTGGCTAGCTGAATAGAACCCTGGAGGAAAACATTCAGGCTTTCACTCTTTTTTTAAGTTTATTTATTTATTTTGAGAAAAAGAATGTGAGCGGAGAGGGCAGAGAGAGAGTGGGAGAGAGAGAGAATCCCAACACGGGCTTAATCCCATGAATTGTGAGATCATGACCTGAGCTGAAATCAAGAGTCAGATGCTTAACCAACTGAGCCACCCAGGCAAGCCCATTACCTGTAGGTTTTCTATAAATACACTTTGTCCCTCTCTCTCTGCCGCGTCCCTGCTTGCTCTCTGTCTCTCTCTGTCTCTGTCTCTCTCTCAAATAATAAACATTAAAAAAAAAAAGAGGAGATGGCGGAAAAATAAACCCAACTTCAAAGCTTCCTGTCAGTATTGAGTCTTCCAGTCAGCTTCATATAGTTTGCTTGAAAAGAGCTGAAGTCTTAGTTTTCATAGCTTTAGAGTTGGCAGAGTGATTAGATGGCAAATTTCATGTAGAAAATTTACATCTAATTTCTGCCTGGTGTCCTGCCTTTAACAACACATGGGGCCATATTACATTATAACACAAATGTCATGTAAATAGTCAGGCCAACAGCTCTGGGAAACAAATACTGTATTGTAAAACAGTACACCCTATGGGCTTGAATTGTCATTCATTAACACGGTTTCCAGTGAGAGTGATATTTCCATCTGATGCAGAGCTGAAAGCAGATCCTACATGAAATCCCCTTCCCTTTCTGCACCTGGTTTCCCCTCCCCCTTCCCTGCCAGCCCCTCCACAGAGAAGGGCTGCTCAGGCCTGGTTCCTGTCACTAGCCAGGCTACAGCCTCAAATCCCAAGTCTGTGTTCTGGTTTCCCTCTGGGTCTTACTAGAGGTTTATCGACAAAACACAGGCTCCTCAAGATATGTCTGAAAAGCCCACTGCGTTCAACAGGAAGATATGATCATCTTTTAGTGGCGAACACCATTCTGTGTGTTGTCATTGTGTAGAAAATGTTCTACAAGTGTGTGTATGGAGGGAGGTGGACTTGGGGAGGTGGGATGTTTTCACTCTACTAGTGAAACACCCACATCTCTGCCAAAAACCTAAGATCCGGTCCCCTTTGGGGAACACTCTCTCTAGGTTTTACTTTGGAAACCATCTGCTCTCTCTGTGAGTATTGGCTCTCCAGGGAAATTCGGGCCTCTCAAAGTTTTGGCCTCATGTCTGGGGGAATTCCATACCCAAGCCAGCCAACACTTGGCTTGTCCTTCTTGGAGAGAAGATTTTGTGGATCCAGGATTTACATGTGCTTATCCTTGGGGCCAAAAATTATCCAGAGATGTAACTGAGCTTTCTAATTATGCAGATAAATACCAAATATTCTCTGTCTCTCTCTCTTTGTCTCTCTCTCATGCTCTCTCTTTTTAGTCAAAGAAATTCATTATCATGGAGTATAAACAGTCCTGGAATTTGTTTCAATTTTGTTAACTACCACATAACCTGAGACAAGTTGTAGATGAAACCTAGATATTTAATGGGCTGAATTCAGTAGGATATGAGCAACAACAATAACAACAACAACAACAACAACAAATGAAATAAAATGACATTCTTTTTCACTGATGTCTCTTCAGACTTAATGGGCTGCATCTTCTTCACTACAACAATAAAATCTTGGCAGAATCTTTCCAGTATAGTCAGATAATGGAAGTCACTTTTATGCATAATCAGAGTCTCATTATAGGACTAAAAGTGGCATAATCACTGCTCCTTATTCTTATCACTACCACCATACTTTATCCTACTTTCCTACCCCAGCTTGCTATTGCTTTAGGCCCGAAAGTCCAGAATGGTGGAAGGGAACTCTCGGCTTTCCTCTTTAACTTATTTTTCTTCTTCTTTCACTATTTTTACACCTTCTTTGGGTCCTTCAGGGTTGGAGGTGAGGATTAAGAAGAACTGGTAAGCAGCAGGAAAGATCTTACTTCAGTTGCATGGGAGTAATCTGTGATGGAACCCTTTGAGTGCAAAAGTGTTCCAAAGCTGATTCTTCTTCTAATAGGATGTTCCTGTGTGTTCCTCAGTGATATCCTCATTGGATCTCTCCAACTGCAACTTCCTTGATGTTTACTTGTTGTTTGCTTACTGCTTAAAATTCTTCCTTCATCCTCCGAGAATGTGGTAGTCAGCTCTGTCATTGGGGCCACACCACAATCCATGCAGTTTCTTTTGGGTGGGGTATGGAATTCAACGTAGCTCCATATTGCCTCTGTTCCATGTGGTCCATATTTGACCCACAAGAAAAACTCATCCATTCTTGTCCTGTCATACTGTTGGTGAAAGGGCTTTTTATTCCCAATGTAGTCCTCTTCCACTCTGCTCTACTGTATTGGGCCAATCTATCTCCAGTTTCTTTTGCCATCCTTATGCTTCCAGACTGCAGGATAATAGGTCAGCCTCTCCAAGTAATTACCTTGAAGCCCTCTTTCTTATTTAGATCAAAACGGGGGAGGAAGAAACCTTTTTATCCCTAAAGAATGGAAATGCACAACATATCAACAGCTATCTCCAGAGTAATCCTCTTTCTCAGCCATTTCAACTTCAACTCTTTATATCTTCAAGGTGGATATTGGCTAAAGATCTGAAAATCAGGTCCATATATCTCCAAATCCAATATCCTGAATAAGTAGGTAATATATATCACATCATTATAGATTAATAGAACTCTGTAGCTCTCAAAAAGGAAATTACAATTGATGGGGGTCAAAGCCTTATGATTAGATTAATGTTAGGCATTTTTGGCAGTAATATTGTATCCTTTCAATGCATCATACCAGGAGGAAAATGATGTCTATTTTCCCTACTACTGTAGAGGTTAGCTTTGAGTACTAAGTAATGTGGGCCAGGTTTCTTCACTATAAAGTTACTATTTCTCCTTTGTAATTAATAAATTTTGTGTGGGGAGATATTTTGAAACTATGTTAAGTATCCCATTTCTTGCCAAACTTTCACTCATTAATTTCAGGATCTAGTGATAATTCTTGCCTAAAACAATTATTACTATATTAGTTGCCAAATAATTGTAAATTCATATGTTTTTAATAAATTAGGATATAAAGTAAAGAAGTGACAACATGAAGGAAAAAAAAGAGAAATATATTAGGAAGATTTTAAAAAGAACCAAAGAGAATGACTACAAATGAAAGACAGCATCTTTGAAATTAGCAAGTCAATGGATGAATTAAATACATATTAAACACAGCTTAAAAGAGAATTAACATGGACCTATAAATTTATTCAGAATCCATCCCATTGAATTAAAGAGAAAAATTTTAAAGCAAAATAAGCAGACTTGGAGGGTAGAATGAGAAATAGTAACCTAAGGTTAAAGGATGTTTCAGAAGGAAAAAAGGAAAGAGAGAAAATTTTCAGAGAGTTGGTAAAAATTTTTCAAAATGCGATGAACCCTCAGACTCAGGAAACGTAAGAAGCAAAATAAATAAAGCTAAGCCCACACTAGACAGACCTTAGTGAAATTGTAGGACATCAAAAACTAAAAGAAATTTAAAAGCAAACAAACTTTTTATAAAAGACTGGTTGGTTGCAAATATTGAAAATGCAACTGACAGCAGACCTGTAGGCAACAACAGAAGTCAGAAGACAATGGAATAATATTTTCATGCTAAGAGAAAATTACTGTCAACATAAAACTCTATATCCAGCTAGACAACCATTTAAAAGTGAAGTTATATAAAGACTTTAAGATGAAAAATATTACAGGTTTTATTACTAATAATTTCTCTTTTAAAAAATTTTTAAAAGTTTGTAGTAGGTAGAATTCTACCATGGTCCCACCATACTCGCCCTGGTTGTAAACATACCTCCTACTAGTCATTAAGTTAAACAATAATCTAGGTACTGCTGTGAAGACATTTTGCTGATGTATTGGCCTTTCAAAATCAGTTCATCTTAAAATAGGGGAATTATCACATGAGTCCTTTAAATCTAGGCGTAGAGGTTAGAGATAGAGGAAGTCAGAGAAAGTCGAAGTATGTGAGGGTATTGAGAAGGTCACATAGCAAGGGACTGTGGACAGCTTTAAGGAGAGAACAGTGACCCCTGGCAAGCATCTACCAATAGAATTAAAATATAAGTCCTATAACCACAAAGAACTGAATTCTGCCAATATATTGAATGATCTTAGAAGCAGATCCTTTCCTAGAGCCTCCAGAAAATAGTGTGGTGCCTTAATTTCAACTTTGTGAGACTGAACACAGGCCCAAGCTTTGGCCTATGTCTGGACTCCTAATCTACAAAAACAGAGATAACAGATGTATGTTGTTTCAAACCACTAGGTTTGCAGTAATCTGTTACACTGCCATGAAATAATAATCTGCATAGTTTAAGAAGATGGAAACTTGAGATCTAAAAAGCAGTGAGCAACTAAACAAGCACTGACTGTATTAAGAAATACAACAAAAGTAATAATGGAGCCATACAAAGACGTTGGAAATAAAACATTAGTAAAAACTATATTTGAAACATAAAGATGATCAGAGTCAAAAGTTAGAACTTGTTTTGGAAGAGGATAAAGGTATTGATTAATTTCAGATTATGTAAAATCAGGTATTCATGTTAAAAATACAAGGCAGCCACTAAAAATCATAAATAGAATATATAACTTTTATTTCCACTGCAGTCTAGGTAATTTCTTAGATTTAGTTTTCATACCATACATTCTCTCCTTAGCTGAGCCTAATTGCTTTTTATCCTTATTGAAGTTTATTTTGCTTTGTATTGCACCTTTTCTTTGTGTTATCTAATGTACTTACCAAATAAAGATGAAGAGTGATTTATTATTACTGTATTATATTTAATGTTGAAAATTATAGATATGGAGAAAATTAAAAATAAATCAATTACCATAATTCACCACTATTAGCATTACTATATCTTTGTGTTGGCATGCTTATATATATAAATATATAACATATAAATATATAACATATAAATGATATATATATATAATATATACATATAATATAATAAGGGTGTGTTTGTGTATATATATATATATATACCTATATATATATACACATTATATATATATATATATAATATAGCTATAGAAGTCATACTTTTGTTAGGTAGTATAGTGTAATAGTTAAAAACATAAACTTTGAAATCTGAGAGACTTGAATTCAAGTCCACTTCACCATTTATAGGCTATGTGTACTTGAGTAAATTATTTAGCCTTCTGAGCCTCAATTTCTTTATCTGTGGTATGCACAGGATGATGACAGTACTTTCCTCATAGAATGGTCATTAACCATTGAATTTCAGTGACTATTTTTAATTCCTAAAGTGTCCTTTTTCAAACAATCTTGTTCTTATAGTGCTTTGTAATTTCATAAAAATCCTTATTTCCTTTTCTGTCTCTTCAATCACTTTAAATACACATTTTTAGGGTTTTTTGGGTAGTTCTGACTTTTCAGATTCTTAGGCTGCAAAATCTTTTTGTTGTAATCTCTGTCCTCTGATGGATTGTTTCTTTGTGTAGTCCACATTTTTTTTTTCATGAGTAGATTTTAGGTCCTATATATAGGTTCTAAATCTTCCTGGTCCATGGCTTCATGAGCTCACACGAATATCATTATGGCTATCGTTCACTCTTTTTTTACAGACAGAGAGAGCGCATGCACTAGTGGGGGAAGGGCAGAGAGAGAGGAAGACAGAGAATCCAAAGCAGGTTCAGTGTTGACAGCACAAAGCCTGATGTGGGGCTGAAACCCACGAACCATGAGGTTATGACCTGAGCTGAAGTTGGACACTCAACTGATTGAGCCACCCAGGTGTCCCTATTGTTCACTCTTAATTCTAGCATATGTATGTTCTTTTTCTTACTTGCTTGACTGTATATTTGAGTTATTTCATACTGAATTTCTATGTGTTTGTGTTATCAAAACTGTAGGAATTCATTTCCATTAGTAAAATTTTAGACATGGCTACCAAAATTGAGAAAAACTTGAGAGTGGACACTTAGCTTCCTAGCCATCTCAGATGACATCATGTAAGCACCAACTGTTTCTATCAAAGTGAAAGGCTGGCCTTAATTCATATGCTAACTCATCAGCTCCCCTTTCCTGAATCAAAAGCATACATGCCACTATATTAGTTAAGCAATGCATTTTCATTGGTTATATGAGCTGTGGGGAATGATGAGGAAGGGACACAAGATGTTTGCGGAGGGCAGGAGAGAAAGTATAGAGCAGGAGGCGACTGTTGTAATAGTCTGAGTTCTGAGTAAATCAAGAGCTTGTGAGTAAATGTGCCTTTGAGCTTTAACATATGACATATTTCCCCGGACCTTCCCCAGAGAGCAATACTTAGTGAGCTGCTAAGAGAAATGATCAAAAATGTTAGAATTACTTCGTGACAACATGCAACTTTATAAGATACTTTTCTATGAGAAATGTGTACTAGTGTAATAACCATGTTACATTATGGACTAAAGAACAACACAATGTTGACCAATGACAAAGCTTTCTATAATGTAAAAACAAAAAAATAATATAATCTACATGTACTAGGTAGTTGTAACATTACAATAAAGACAGATTCCTAAAAAAAAAAATCTTAAATCATGAATCTGAAAACTATAGTGCAATTCAAACAGACATTTCAGGCTTAGCCCAAGCCTGAAATAGTCCTTAATGGTGGTATTTTGTTCTTCAGTTTGCAAACATGTTTTGTAGCATCATTAGGGCATACACATTTCAAGTTAGAAGTCCTTATCTGGAGCATAAAAATTACACTGAAGACTTTAGACAATGAATCCCAGACATCCCTTTTTTCATAGGCAACATTAACATTAGATGCAATTACATAGAATCTAATTTACTCTCTAGCAAGACTGGGAAGTGATCTGGCTTGGTGGATAATTTGGCTGTTATCAGGCATACTACACTTAGTTTTATTCCCCTAAAGGGCCTCACGGGGAGGTCAAATAGGAACAAAACAGATTTTTTTACCACTGTGCTAAAACATCGCTTTTTCCTCCTCTCCTGGTCTGCCAAGATTCAAACCCTAACTAATACTGGCACATTACTTAACCACTCCATGCCTGTTTCCTCATCTAAAAGTGTGAGTATTACCTATGTCATGTTCTGATTGTGAGGATTACATGATTTAACAATAATTTGCTGTTATTATCTTAATACTATGATATTATCACTTTTATTATTTTAGATCCTCTGGGAAAAAATTAAAATGATAATGATGATAACCAAAATTATTTTACAGAAGACTTTCTATTAGATGTATCTATTGGGTACTTACACTGGGCCAGGCAATTTATATTGATTATATCTTATTTCCCTAATAAAACTGCAGAGGAAGCACTTTGATCCCCACTTTACAAATGATGAAGTTGTGGTTCAGAGAAGTTAAGGAACTTAATTATGAGCACACAGCCAGCATATTGATTTGAAAGAATTCCTTCTGTCACCAAAAGACCTATGCTCTTTCTACTATTTCTCAGATCCAAGGACAACACAAACTGAGTGGGGAAGGGATCCTGGCCACTTCCATTTCCCTGAATGGAAAGAAAGTCTAGTTAGTGTAGAGCAGGGGACCTATATATAGCTATGTATTAGACAGGGGACTGGAAGGAGTCTCAGCTCTTCCACTGACAGGCTGTGGTTTTTGTGAGTCATCTCACCTCTGTGATCCTCATTTCCTCATTGGTGGAAAGGGGAACTTGGACAAGACTAGTGTGCCTATCCGTTTAACTTCTCTGAGTCTCGGTTTCTTTGTCTACAAAACAGGATTATAAGTTTGGCTGCCCTGGGAAATATGGGAGATAAAAGTGATTTTGAAAGTGTGAAGTTCTAGTTACCTATTGCTGCAGAAAAACCCACCAAAACCAATGACTTCAAGCAATAACCATGAATTATTTTGATAACGAAGCTGGATTTTGATAAGACCCAGCTAGACAATTTTTCCTCAGGGTCTGTCATGGAGTTGAAGTCTGACAGTGACCAGGCCTTCGCATACCTCTAAAGTGTCTTCACTTACACTGCCTGGGCTGGAATGATGCAAACATCTGGTTAGTGGAGGATATGGGGCTGTTTTTTTCTTTCCATATGTCATCACTCCATATAGACTCTCCACAAGGCAGCCTCGGGATAGCCAGACTTCCTACATGGTGGCTGGAGCTCCAACAGTTAGTATCCTATGAAAAATTAGCAGACGAGGCATAGTCATTTCTAATCTAAACCCAGAAGTTATACAGCATCACTTCTACTGCTCCGTATTCCTCAAGGCAGTTACCAAGTCACCCTCTGCTTCATAGGAGGGGACACAGACTCCATCTCTTCATAGAAAGAGTGTTAAAGAATTACAGACATCTTTTAAAACCACCACAAATTGCTATAAAGGATAGGTATTGTTATTACTAATTTTATCCAGCTGCAGCTCATTCTCTTGGGGGATTATTAACAGCAAATGTAAAACATTTCATATTGAGTGCATTCTAAAGCTGCCTTCTCCAAATGTGAAATTGTTGTGTTCTCAGAAAATATCCACCAACTCTTCTACTAGCCAAAGTAAAACATAACCTGGAAAGAAAATTCTTGTTAAAATACTACTAGTGTTATGCTATTTCAAGCCAAGTACATTTTTTAAAAAACCCATCTGCTTAAAACAGATTATTCTCTATTTTTTCTGTCCGTTAGCCTGGATAATAAAGAAGTGACTATAATAAGCATATTGGGGCATTTGGTTTTTGCAAATGTTAGCAGTACTTTGATCTATGCTAAGTGATGTAGGCCTTTTAGCAAGGAGGTATGCAGCCTGTAGAACAAGAAAGATGGGATGCATGATTTCTCCTGAGCTAGCAGAGTCTTAGAAGGATGGAAGTTCCATCACTCATTAAAGATGAAGTCCTGCTGAGAAGTCTAAATGACTAACTCAGGCTTTCAAGGAGTTACCTGTTTATCCAATACTGAAATCCAAGTCTTTTAACTCATCAGTGTTCATTCTACTATTGTACACAGTTTTTCAATATCACTACAATGCTTGCATGGTTTTCTACTTGGGTATAAAATGCATTGAGAAGCTGAATAGCTCTGAATAATGGTTTCATAATAAGTGCTGTGCTGATTAAGCCCATCCTATCAAGTGGACATACCTTTTCAGTAATGGTAAGTTCTTTTATGTTAGAAGTAAATAAATCAGTAAATATCCCCCAATTTCCTTCATTCACTGCTATAATTGCCTTTATCCACAATTCATAAATTTATCCCAACCCTTCTTGAATCTACAGATGACTCCTAAAAATGTGGGGGTTAAGGGCATTAACTGCCTACATAGGCAAAAATCTGCATATAACTTTCAATTTCCCCAAATTTAATGATTAATAGCTATTATTGACCGGAAGCCTTGCCAATAACATAAGCTGTCAACTGACACATATTTTGCATGTTATATGCACTGTACACTATATTTTAAAGAAAACTGAGCTAGAGAAAAGAAAATGTCATTAAGAAGATCATAAAGACGCAGCAAAGGCGGTCATAAGAGGAAAGTATATAGCAATCCAGGCCTTCCTAAAGAAGGAAGAAAGATTTCAGCTACACAAATTAACCTTATGCCTTAAGGAGCTGGAAAAAGAACAGCAAATAAAACACAAAATGAGCAGGAGACAGGAAATAATAAAGATTAGAACAGAAATCAATGCTATCGAAACCAAAAAAACAGTAGAACCAATCAATGAAACCAGAAGCTGGTTCTTTGAAAGAATTAACAAAATTGATAAACCACTAGTCAGTCTGATCAAAAAGAAAAAGCAAAGGACCCAAATAAATAAAATCAAGAATGAAAGAGGAGAGATCACAACCAACACAGCAGAAATAAAAACAATAATAAGAGAATATTATGAGCAATTATATGCCAATCAAATGGGCAATATGGAAGAAATGGACAAATTCCTAGAAATATATACACTACCAAAACTGAAACAGGGAGAAATAAAAAATTTGAACAGACCCATAATCAGTAAGGAAATTGAATTAGTAATCAAAAATCTCCCAAAAAACAAGAGTCCAGGACCAGATGGCTTTCCAGGGGAATTCTACCAAACATTTAAGGAAGAGTTAACACCTATTCTCTTGAAGCAGTTCCAAAAAATAGAAATGGAAGAAAAACTTCCAAACTCTTTCTATGAAGCCAGCATTACCTTCATTCCAAAACCAGACAGAGATCCCATTAAAAAGGAGAACTATAGACCAATTTCCCTGATGAACGTGGATGCAAAAATCCTCAAGATATTAGCCAACTGACTCCAACAATACATTAAAAAAATTATTCACCACGACCAAGTGGGATTTATACCTGGGATGCAGGGCTGGTTCAATATCCGCAAAACAATTAATGCGATTCATCACATCAATAAAAGAAAGGACAAGAACCATATGATCCTCTCAACAGATGCAGAGAAAGCATTTGACAAAATACAGCATCCTTTCTTGATAAAAACCCTGTAGAAAGTAGGCATAGAAGGAGCATACCTTGATATCATAAAAGCCATATATGAACGACCCAACAGTAATATCATCCTCAATGGGGAAAAACTGAGAGCTTTCCACCTGAGGACAGGAACAAGAGAGGGATGTCCACTCTCACCACTGTTATCCAACATAGTATTGGAAGTCTTAGCCTCTGCAATCAGACAACACAAAGAAATAAAAGGTATCCAAATCAGCCAGGAGGAGGTCAAACTTTCGCTCTTTGCAGATGACATGATACTCTATATGGAAAACCCAAAAGATTCCACAAAAATACTGCTAGAATTGATTCATGAATTCAGCAAAGTTGCAGGATATAAAATCAACGCACAGAAATCGGTTGCATTCCTATACAACAACAGTGAAGCGACAGAGAGAGAAATCAAGGAATAGATCCCATTTACAGTTGCACAAAAAACCATAAAATACCTAGGAATAAATCTAATCAAAGAGGTGAAAAATCTATACGCTGAAAACTATAGAAAGCTTATGAAAGAAATTGAAGAAGGCACAAAAAAAAATGGAAAAAGATTCCATGCTCCTGGATAGGAAGAATAAATATTGTTAAAATGTCGACACTATCCAAAGCAATGTACATATTCAATGCAATCCCTATCAAAATAACACCAGCATTCTTCACAGAGCTAGAACAAATAATCTTAAAATTTGTATGGAACCAAAAAGACCCTGAATAGCCAAAGTGATCTTGAAAAAGAAAACCAAAGCAGAGGCATCACAATCCCAGACTTCAAGCTATACTACAAAGCTGTAATCATCAGGACAGTATGGTACTGGCACAAGAACAGACAGATCAATGGAACAGAACAGAGAACCCAGAAATGGACCCACAAACGTATGGCCAACTAATCTTTGACAAAGCAGGAAAGAATATCCAATGGAATAAAGACAGTCTCTTCAGCAGGTGGTGCTGGGAAAACCAAACAGCAAAATGCAGAAGAATGAACCTGGACCACCTTCTTACACCATACACAAAAATAAACTCAAAATGGATGAAAGACCTAAATGTAAGACAGGAAGCAATCAAAATCCTCGAGGAGAAAGCAGGCAAAAACCTCTTTACTCTTGGCCACAGCAACTTCTTTCTCAACACGTCTCCAGAGGCAAGGGAAACAAAAGCAAAAATGAACTACTGGGACCTCATCAAAATAAAAAGCTTCTGCACTGTGAAGGAAACAATCAGCAAAACTAAAAGGCAACCGACAGAATGGGAGAAGATATTTGCAAATAACATATCAGATAAAGGGGTAGTATCCAAAATCTATAAAGAACTTATCAAACTCAACACCCAAAAAACAAATAATCCAGTGAAGAAATGGGCAAAAGACATGAATAGACACTTCTCCAAAGAAGACATCCAGATGGCCAACCCACAGATGAAAAAATGCTCAACATCACTCATCATCAGGGAAATACAAATCAAAACCATAATGAGATACCACCTTACACCTGTCAGAATGGATAACATTAACAACTCAGGCAACACACACACACACACACACACACACACACACACACACACAAACACACACAACGGAGTATTACTCGGCAATCAAAAAGAATGAAATCTTGCCATTTGCAACTATGTGGATGGAACTGGAGGGTATTATGCTAAGTGAAATTAGTCAGCCAGAGAAAGACAAAAATCATATGACTTCACTCATATGAGGACTTTAAGAGACAAAACGGATGAACATAAGGGAAGGGAAACAAAAATAATATAAAAACAGGGAGGGGGACAAAACAGAAGAGACTCATAAATATGGAGAACAAACTGAGGGTTATGGGAGGGGTTGTGGGAGGGTGGATGGGCTAAATGGGTAAGGGGCACTAAAATGTGGGATGGGCTAAATGGGTAAGTAAACTAAAGAGTCTACTCCTGAAGTCATTTTTGCACTATATGCTAACCAATTTGGAAGTAAGTTTTTAAAAATAAAAAATTAAATTAAAAAAAAAAGATCATAAGGAAGGGAAAATACATTGGAAGTAATGTATGTATTGAAAAAATTCCACAAAAAAGTGAGCTCAGGCAGTTCAAATCCATGTTGTTGAGGGGTCAATGGTATTGATTTTTTAAGTTTGTATAAATTCTGGAACAATCATCAATTGTAGAACTCCATGTTCTTTAACTTAAAATGAACTATTTATAATACAAGCACACCTATAAAGTTTCTGATGGCTTACTCAGCTTCTCTCTATATAATAAAAAGGTATACACTTTTAAATTAGATGTTCTATGTCCTTCTTGAAAATTTTAATTATTTTCTCAATTCATTCCAGCTACAAGTTTTCTTTTTACATACATCCTGTAGAGAGGTATATTTTCATGTTCTAGTTTTGTGTATATTGTGATGCATATAGAGACAGCACTACACTCCATGGGTATCACCTTTCTCTCCTTCTGTGCTCCACCACGTAGCCCAAACATTGTCTTACAATCCTTCTCATCATAGTGCCATGTTCTATACACTATTAAGTGACTAGAATAGGCCCATAATATGAAGCCCCTTTGAGACTTTTGGATCAGTAATATAAAGTAGCTAATATCTTCACTCGTTGATACCCTTGTCAAATAACAGTGAAGTAATTTTTTTTAAAATACAGGAGAATAATACTACAAGGACAGAGGAATGGTACAAAAGCTGTGCACAGCTGAAACTTGCCAATAAAATTTTTGGGAAACAGAAAATAGAGAAGTGGCATCTGATTAAGCACAGTAGGTGAAGTGATAGTCTAGAGTACACAGAGACAGACAAACTGAGGAAGCATGTCCATGTTCCTCCAGAACTCTGGAGAGACTCATGACCTGGGACTTGGGGCTAAAGATTTAAATTCTATGTATGATGTCTTTAACCTTCTATACTTCCGTGGCACAGAACTCCAAGAAGCTAAATATTGCTCTTCCCATTCCCTTATATTCATTTTGTGAAATCTCAGAACACCAAGAATAAAGACCCTGAAAACTTCCAGAGATAAATCAAAGAAAACTACACACAATATGGAAAGAGACTGGCATCAGAATTCTCATCAAAAACAATAGATACCAGAGGATATTGGATAATGCCTTCAAAAAAAAAAAAAAGAAAAGAAAAGAAAAGAAACCAGATATAACTCAGATCCAAAACAACCAACAGAACAAAATCATAAAATAACAGAAGAAAAATTACTCTCAACCTGAAATTCTTTATCTGACTAAATGAAGCACTAGACTAAAATAAAATACTTGAAATTAAAATTTCAAAGTATCTACTTACCTTAAGACAAATATCATATCCAGTTAAGTTGCAGAATTCAAAATTAACAAACAAAAATCAGTTGTATTTCTATGTGCTAACAACAAACTATCAGAAAGAGGAGTTTACAACTATCATTTATAATTGCATCAAAAAGAATGAAATATGTAGGAATAAATTTAACCAAGGAGGTACACTGTACACTGAAGATTATAAGACTTTGATAAAAGAAATTGAGGGTAGAAATAAATGGAATGACATTCTATGCTCATGGACTGGGAAAATTGATTAACAATATGATTAACAAAATGATTAACAAAATTAACAAAATATGATTAACAATTGACTAACAAAATGTCCCTACTACCCAAAGCAATCCACAGATTCAATGTCATCTCTATCAAAATATCAATGGCATTTTTCACAGAAATTTTAAAAATCCTAAAATTTGTATGGAATCACAGAAGAGCCCAAATAGCCAAATTAATCCTTAGAAGAGAGCTGGAGGCATAACACTTCCTCCTTTCAGAGGTGATAAATTTGGTGATAAGTCTTTGGATATGACACCAAAAGCAAAGGCAACAAAAGCAAAAATAAACCAGTGGGACTACATCATCAAACTAAAAGTTGTGACACCACAAAGGAAACCATCAAGAAAATGAAAAGACAACCTATTGAATGGGAGAAAATATTTGAAATAATAATCTGATATGAGGTTAATATCCTAAATATATAAAGGACTCATACAACTCAATAGCAAAAACAAAAACACAAAACAAACAAACAAACAAAAAAAACCTCAGCAAACAACCTGATTAAAAATTGGCTAGAAGAGCTGAATAGATCTTTTTCTAAAGAAGACATACAAATGGCCAACGGATACATGAAAAGATGATCAGCATCACTAATCATTAGAGAAATGCAAATCAAAACCACAATAAGATATCCACCACTCGCACTTGTTAGGATGACCATTATTAAAAAAAAAAAAAAAAAAGCTAAGCGTTGGCAAGGATGCAGAAAAGAGAAAACATGTGCACTGGTGGGAATGTTAATTGGTGCAGCCACCATGGGAAACAGTATGGAGTTTCCTCAAGAAATTAAAAATAGAATTACCATGTGATCCAGCAATCTTACTTTTGGGTATTTATCCAAAGGAAATGAAAACAGAATATTGAAGAGATATCTGCACTCCCATGTTCATTGTAGCATTATTCACCACAATAAAGATAAAAACTTTTTGTCCCCATACTCAACATTAATAAATTTGATTAGCTCTGGAGTTCCAGATCATTCTGATGAATGAGGATTTCCACATTTCTGCAGAGGACTGGAAGAAACATGGATTTCATCTGGATACTGCAGAGCATTAAGTCTGACAAAGAAATAAGGTCATATAAAATTATTTGGCTAGTCTGTCTTTTGATATGTTGGCCATTCTCTCCCACTGTGTTCAAAGGAATCAAAATAGGATCTGAATATATGGGGCAATTCTCTAAGTATGGCAAATCTTAGAACACACAATGAAGTAGATAAATGAAAAATAAAAAATTATTCATATAACCCAACTCGATTCATCTCACCAAACAAAACCTACCAAACACCTTTACTAGGGCAAAGATTGTGGTTTGCACTACATTCATTAGACAAGACTATCTTGCCACTCTCATTAAACCACCTAGGTTATTTTTTCATTTCTCAATGTTGAATATATGTAGTGCATGGTAAGGTAACATGAGTAGAAAAGGCTTCATTCCAAGTTTTCCAAACTCTGATATCTTTTGTGGAAAGAACTAAGCAAATCATACTCTCTTCTGTTCAACAGGCCATAAGGAATAATGGCCCTCACTCCTCATCATGTGCTGAAGGCTGAAATTAATCACTTCTTAGATCTACAAAGCTTGTCCAACACTCAGACAGCCTTGCCCTGCACATATATGCACTTAATAAATATTTCTGGATGATGTTTAAAGCTCCTAAAATAAAGTGCTAAATAACAACAATCATAGACTTTGGCAGTGTGCCCTATTAGCACATCTTCAACTGTTACATGAGCAGCCCTAAGCGAAAATTAGCTCATGGGGCTCCTCTAAATACTCTGCTAAAAATAAGCTTCATCATCTCTCATTTCAATGTTCATGAGGTCACAAGTATCCCATACACTCCAAGTGCTGGTCATGTCAATTCCTTTGAGCTCAGGAAGTTGGCATCTAAAATAAAATGCCAATATTTAGATCCTAATGAATTCCCGGAAGTATATTAGGTTTTCCCTTCAGGACTGAAAAACACATGGAGCTTTCAGCTTTTAATGCAAAATCCAACTATAAAATCAATATAGTAGGAAGTGTTTAGCAATGATTTTCTCTTCTGATTTTTAAAAATTGCCTGCCTGCTACCTGCTGGAAGACTTAGGAAGTCTTAGGAAGGAGTCTTGTGTTCAACAGAGGTTTAATGCACAGTTGTTGTTACTGTTATAAATGCCAGTCCATAACCAAAAAATTAGAAAGGATCTAAGACATGCCCATCTCATAGTATAGTTTCGAGAATTAACAGAAGTAAAATAAGTAGACTAAAAAGCATAGTATATTGTAAAGTTACTGTAAAATGTTAGCTGCTAGTACTATCACCTGTTGTCTGCCTAAAACACTCATTGATCCCTTTGCAGTATTTTGATTTCTCAAAACATTCCACCCGCACCCACACCCACGATTAAGTCACTTAACCTTCTCGAAGTAGAACATTTTAGCTTCACTCCAATGTCTAAACGAATCTGTCTGCATTAAACTTCCTTTCCTTTTTTCTTAGAACATGCTTCCACTGTAGGGACAGCTTGCAATATCAACCCTCAGCAACTCCTGACAAATGCTAACCTGATTCCTTGGATGATAAGTAGACATCACTGGCACAATAGAACTCGTGTATGGCCACAGGTCAGCATCAAGTTCCATGGTTTGATGCCAAAGTCTTCCCAAAAAGGGAGTTAAAGTACCTCATTTGACAACTTCCAACCATGTCACCTTCTTTTGCTAAAATGTCCTGAGGACTTCAGTACCTTCTTTTCCATTATTAGTGACCCATGATTCATCAGTCTCCAAGATCTGTTACTAAATTAATCTGAATTGAATTAGATGCCCTTATTTAACTGAGGTCTCATGGGTCCAGAGCTGGTTTGAGAAAAAGTAAAATATCAATTCCACATTCTTATAAATATTCAGGTTCACATATTTTCATCTACAGTTCATCTTGTTAATGTCAGTCCTTATAATTTATTGACCATGTAAAAATATTTTAGCGTAGAAAGTGGAGAAAATGAGTGAGAATAAATCATTCAGTGCTCTTCCACAAGCCACAGTGCAGTCCAGAAGACCTTCATTTTTAATTTTGCATTCAAGTGCCAGTTGAGACAAATTGGTTAGCAGTTCATCATGGGAGCAATTCCAAAGCTCATTCATTTAGGCTCTAAGGACTTTTCAGCATCACCAAAGGCAGCCAACACATAATTGGTGACCTCAGGAAGAACACAATACTTGGAGGTTTAGAAAAACTACAATATATGCTTCAGTCCTTAAAATTCATCATCTAATTTCCTCTATCTCCTTTCCACTGGGTAAGAAACATCTGTCAACACATGTGCCATTGGCCTGTTATTCTTCCTAATGTGGTTATTGAGTTTGACTCTCTACACTCCGACAGAAGAAAGATGTTCTGACACATACACAGGCACCATGGGGGTAATGTAAAATGTGCAAGGGTTAAAAATCACTTACCCCTTCCCCCCCTCCTTATGAATCCACCTAGAGGGAAAATTATGCCTTGTTTTAAATAACACTACCCTTTCCCATAATCCTGTATACTAGGAATTTACATTATAAAAGTTCACTTTATTATTCTTTTTCTAACAGAACAACATATGTTATGCTTACATTTGAAAGCAATCTTGGAAAATGGGCCTGCATGTGAATGCAATTGGCTGCGAGTTCACATTTCCCTTAGACAAAACTGTGAGCAAAACACATGTTTTTCCATCTAAGTTAGAAGATGGAAAATGATGCATTATTTTTTAGGCTTTTGTGGCATGCACTTTAAAATCAATGCATATTTCTTCATGCACATTTTCACAAATGTCAATATGGATACATCCATCAGATCTGATGTGTTCAATCCCTTCAGCACCTGGAGAACTTGCACTCTTGGAAATGGTTTTTCCTCCTAACTTTCCAATTTGCTCCTGAGAATCATAATTCTTTTTGACTAGTGATAAGTGAGAAACAGAACCCTCCACGTTCATTTCCTACAAAGGAATAAGGATATTCTTACATGCTTGCTCTTAATTCCAGGTATATCGAAGAACAGTTGGTTTGCTCACTGATACACAACATAATTTCTGCAGGTCCTCACAAAACTCAAGAACTGAAGCTTACTTGCCACCAACATGTTACAGGTGACATCAGATCATATGGTACAAGCAGGAATGACCCAATCACCAATACATTGAAAATAAACCAGAAGAGATCATTATCTTGTCAGAAAAGTACTCCTTTTTCCTTGTGGTTAGTAAAAGAGAAAAGCTTTTTCTAAAATTCTATTTTTTTAAAATAAAATTTAGCTAGAAGAGGGAAATTGTAGGTCCTTACGTTAGCTATACACATTTAAGAATAAGGTTACAGGGAAGCCAATCAGACACTGATTGGAAAGGAGAGAAAAAAGGACATGCCCCACAAGTAATCTATTCAATATTAGGAATGGCAAAATGCCAACAATAGATGTGTACAGAGAGTGACTTTCCTCCATCTATGAAGAAGGAATAGAGGTAAGCAAGCCATATACTATTTGCTATAAGTACCTAGAAAGATGTGTGGAGCTTTATCTTTACTTTCTTCAGGTACATGATTGATTTTGAAATGGGATGGGCAGAAAAACTATCCACTGAACTGAGACTATAAAGAAAGTTGGAACATTTTATTAACTTACTCAATATTCAAGTAAATTAAGAAGTAGTGGCTCTTCATATCAAGAGCAAAATTTTATTTTGTAATAAGTTGTCAGAACGCACGCCGTTGGCTAGGACCAAATTTAGTATTTGTAAGCTAAATGATTTTATACATGTTAGCAAGTGACTTGGCTGAGAGAGATAGGTATTATCTTGAGGCTACAGGATCAGGGTAAAGTCTTTTGATGTAAAAATACAGCAAAATTTGTTCTTTCTCCACTTCATATTAAAGGATGCATGTACTTTCTTTTAAGCATAATGCATGTAAAATAGGTAAAGAAATTAAACTTTATTTTGAAATCTATTTTAACTAAGAGGAGCACTAACATAATTAAGTCTGAGTAGTGAACAGAAATAAGTAGGTTGCATAAATATAAATATTTACTCCAATGAGCAGCACAGTCATCAGCATTTACTCCACAGTTTTCAGAGCATGAAGTAAGGTGAAGTTGGTGGTAACCTAGCATTTCAAATGATAAAATCAATGGTAATCCTTTTTTGAGCATAAAAATAGAGAAACCATTTTCAAGTAGGATCTAGTATCTCTCTCTAATAATCCCTAAAGGGGTTCTTTTAGCTTGAAAATGTGTAAGAAAAGCAAAAAGATTAATTCAAATGACTTGAATCCTTACTAAAGAGTGAGTAATGTACAGTCTACCAACGTTTAACTTGGGTATAAACAATCACAATAAATTATAAGTCACACACAGACACACATTTGGTGTGTCGATCAATCAGTCCTCCCTAGCGATTGGTGAGGCTGTAAGCCTGGGATGACCATACACTCTAATTCTGTGTCTAGGAAAGTTTCGTTGTAAAAGTGCCCTTGTTATTCTCAAAAGAGTCATGGCTTGGATTTTACATTTTATAGCTACATTATCTAAGCCCCAGGTGGTTGATATGGTGTCTTTTAGTAGGAATTCTCTTATTTTCTTGTTTTCTCCATGTCTTCAAAAATTCTTTATTCCTTTCCCACAAAAATATCAGCAAGTACGTGTCTTATGCGCTTACTATTTCTGTTACTAATTGCTATCACTTAGATGTGTGTAACTTAATTTCTTCCAGATGTGAAAACCTATGCAATGCACTCTAAGCTGCATTTACCTGCCTGCAGACTCTCTACCACCACTCTCAAATCATCTTTCCTCTATTTGTGTCTTCATTCACAATTGTACCCCATTGCTGGGCATCAGCAGCTATATAATTATATATACTTAAAAATGAACTCCAAGGATACAATACAAAGCTCCCCACCCAGGATAAACTGCTGCATAGATGAGGACTTTGCTATTTATTTCCTCCTGCCCATGGTTGGTTAGTTACACCTGGGTGTCAGAGAAGATATTTGTAGGCTAAAATAATCCCTTGCACACCATAATTAAGATTTTTGGGTAGAAGGAAATAACTGGGGGGCCTCGGGCCCAATTCTTAGAAACTGACTCATTCAGGGACACTGAGAATGTTCATATAAAATCCTGAGTGCTGTGTCTCAGACAACATGTACTCACCCAGCCTCTGGAACCTCATGTGTTTCTGGTTCCTCAGAACAACTCTAAAACCTAGAGTCAGGCTAGCCCCTGTAATCACTGTAAGAAGAGAGGTTTCCCTGGCCGAGAAGATCAGGTGGTGGAAATACCAGGAGTCGTCGTGATAAAGGCAGCAGCAAGAAGTGAAGTCGTGATGACAAATGCCATCAGCAAAGCTGACAGCCATAGCACCTGAGGTATCGGAGCTGGTGATCTCTGACAGGCTCAGACAGCATCAACAGCTGGTACAGAAAGCAGTAGCCAAGGGTGGACAGAATGGAGATTCCACCAGCAACAGTAGCTAGAAATCATCAACTTCCATTGGTGATGGGAAGATGGCGTGGGATGAGGAGTTAGGATAGAATTTGGAGTTAAAAACCACTATGTCAGATCCCTATGCTCTGTGGTCACCAAGTTTGGTGTGACCTATAGAAATAGGGACAATTGGGATAATGATCAGTTATCTATTTCGCTTATAGCTCTTCAGCAGACACGAGTCTTTGGACACTCACAGTAGCAAGGACACCCTGGCGAGAGTAGCCAAGAGAGTCATATGTTTCTATCTCATGATGGTTAAGCAACAATTGAAGGAAAAAAATAACATCTGTTGAAAGCCTTCCCATAATTATGTAATTTAATCCTTACACCAACACTGCAAGTTCTGTAATCACGAAACCCATTTTATAGATGACTAAAATGGGTCTCGGAAAGATTTAAATGATTTGCCCAAGGACATGCAAATAAGGACATAGCTGAGATGTGAACACAGATCTGACTAACTCCAAAGCCAATGCTCTTTCCATTAGAGTCTGCTGCCTCCATGGGAGCCTGAGACAAACAATGGAAACAATCACCACAGACACCCAACCCCACTCCCAGTGTACCTCCCACCCCCTGCGGAGGGAAGCAGATGTGGAGCAAAATATCCATAGTTGAGCAAAATATCCATGGGCTCTGAAAACTTCCATTTCTGATTCTGAAATCCAAAAACTGAGAAGTTGCTGACACTGCTGCTGCACCCTGCCAAGTCTCTTGCTCTGAGGGCAGTTTGGTGTAAAGAATGTTGATAATCACTGTAAACGGAGGAGTATGACTCTCAGCCCGGGAAATGAGGGTAGTGCATAAATAGTTTTGGCAGCAGCATCTATACTGTGGTACTGGGAGGTACATGCTTTTCACATAGAAAATAAAAAATAAAAATAAACAGATTGTCTGGAAATCTTCCAGCAAACCCCCATCTGACCCCCAGGGCGTATAACCCAGTGTTTTGTCCCAAATGTGGTTTTCCCTGTTAAATGCTTGCAGAAACCAGGTGAGGTATTCATTGCATGGGTGGATAGTGATTATATCTTGAGAGTACTGGTGGGACACCAGGGAACGATGTGATTTGGGTTGCTGCAGATCCAAAGTGAGAAATGACACTCTTTCTGAGGCAAACAGCACCAGCAGTTTTGCATGGAAGATGGATGTCCCAAAGGAAGCTAGGCTTTCATGGAAGGGAAGATATGGTGGGAAGTCTCCGTAAGCTCCTCAATGATATCAGACAATAAAGGAGAATTTGGAAGAATCACGAGCATGGAAGGTCAGTTTCACTCAGATGGCAGTTAATTCTTTAGATGTTTGAACTGACATCAGGGTGATTTTCTCTAATGTCAACATGAACTAAGACTGATTTGTCCTTAAAACATTGAAACTATAGAGAATATTCCTAACAAGTGGGAATCCATTTCTTATATCTTTTTGGTATCTTTTCATAGTTGAGTCTGTGAAAAAATAAAATATTTCCACGTTGGCACTCACATTTATTGAGCATGTATTCCATTCTGTTCTCAATGCTGGGCTTTAAATGTATTATCTCAGTTACTCTTCATAAAATACCGCCAGAGTATTTTACTGAGCATGGTTGACATATATTGAGCATCTACTCTGCACCACTATGGATCATTTATGTATATTATTTAAACTAATCCTCCATAAAGTACACATGATTTTCTCCATTTTATAGACAGCAACAGAAATAATAAGTAAGAAGTTTAGATATAATAGTAACTTAAAAATTACTCCATGGCATGCATTATTCTAAATACTTTTTTTTAAATGATTATTTTATTTACTTTGACAGAGAGAGAGAGAGAGAGAGAGAGAGAGAGAGAGAGAGAGAGAGAATCCCAAGCAGGCTCCGTACTGTCAGTGCAGAGCCTGATGCGGGACTTGATCTCACTAACTGAAATTATGACTTGAGCCAAAATCAAGTCAGATGCTCAACTGACTGAGCCACCCAGGCATCCCACTAAATACTTTTCATGCATTAAATAACTCTGTGAAACAAGTACCATTGTTACACACATTTCTCACTTGAAGCATTTGGCTGCAAGAGGTTAAGTAATTTGCCCCAAATTACATAGCCAGTGAGGACTAAAATCCACTCAGCTGGATTTCTATATCCATTATTTTAACCTCTGAATAATATTTCCCCACAACTTAGTAAGGTGAGACTCAAGAGAAGTTCAATATCCAATGTAAGATCATACAGTTATAAAGAATAGACGGAGCCAGGTCCTAGGGTTTTCTATGTTTGTTCTTGTTTTTGACTTCAAAGCCCATATTTTTCCACTTCATCACCAGGCTGCCTTTATACATAGTATTTCTTTGGCAGTGAGATTCTACCACAAGGCCCACAACAGTTCTTTTTGTGAGATATTCCTGGATCTGAAGACTTTGCCTGTTAGACACACTAAAAGGTTGAGGTTGGTACTTCAAAGGTAAACAACAAAACTGTGAAAGTCATTACAAACAATAAAAATAAAATTGACATCTTTGGTTTAGGCAATTATAATATAGCTTGAAATAGATCTTTTTTTTTTTTTCATCTACATTTCACTGACAGGAAATGAAAACAAAATCTGGTTTTCTCTAAGAAACAGTATTTTCTAAGTCAGCCACATATTTGAGCAGTCAAATATTCGATCCATCCTGAAGTAAATTTTCAAATGACTTATTTGTGTTTTAATGATGGCAAGACAAGTGATCTGTTATTACACATATTAATATGCTCATATTCATAGTCCTGGGACAGATCCAGAAAAATATATCCATTTGTATTTTTTTAATGACATCTTAAATGAGACTTTTAAACCAAAGTAGGCAACATACTATATCACTTACACATTTTGTTTTGGCATGAATCCACAAGTCATATTTTATTAGGGGAAGCTTATTCTGAAGGTTTATTGATTATTTACATCTCTTAAAACTGATGAGTATGTTTTTAATGTAATTTATATACCTTTATCATTTTCCTTTCAATCTTCCATATTATTATCTGTGATGAGTTGCAGCCAAATGTAAGAGTAATTTCATAAAAATACATAAGCCATGCCCTCACCCTATCATGAAACAGATACAACACCAAACCCCAAAATGAATGCTAAATTTTATTTTAAATGAATGCAGTCTTGTTAATTCTGAATTCAATGTAGGATAGAATCAAATATGCATAATAATTTTATATATGTATATCATCAGAACCCTACCTTCCCATCACAATATCTGTAATTGACATTGAGACAGTTCAGAGGGGGGAAAAACCACATTGTGAGAAAATGAATCCAATCTTTATTAGTATCTGAGTATTCTGTACACTTGTTACCTGCTGTATCACTCTTTATCCATTTCCCAAGTACTTAGGGGCAACCATTTTCACAGGATTATCTAGAGCAAACAAATTAAAATATTTGAGTCATATGTGCAACTACACAGGCTGAATTATATTGTAATTATATGTGCATATACTTGTATTCCTTATTAAATTTTAAGATCTTGAGGGTAGAGATCAAAATCTTAAGCACCTTTGTATCCTACATGGTACTTAGTACAGTGCTTTGTACACAAAGGTCTTCAAATGTGTATTAAATAACTGGATGGTAGTTCATCATTTGGAATTGGATTTGACTGGATATAAAAAAAAAAGTCTCTTCAACAAATGTGTTGGGAAAACTGGATGGCGACATGCAGAAGAATGAAACTGTACCACTTTCTTCCACCATACACAAAAACAAATTCAAAATTGCTTAAAGACCTAAATGTCAGGCAGGAAACCATCAAAATCCTAGAGAAGAACACAGGCAACAACCTCTTTGAACTTGGCTAGAGTAACTTCTTACTAGACGTGTTACTGAAGGCAAGGGAAACAAAAGCAAACATGAACTATTGGGACTTCATCAAGAAAAAAAGCCTCTACACAGTGAAGAAAACAGTCAACAAAACTAAAATGCAGCCTACAGAATGAGAGAAGATATTTGCAAACAACATACCTGATAAAAAGTTAGTACCCAAAATCTATACAGAACTTATCAAACTCAACACCCAAAATACAATTAACCCCATTAAGAAATGGGCAGAAAACATGAATAGACACTTCTCCAAAGAAGACATCCAGATGGCTAACAGATACATGAAAAGATGCTCAATATCACTCATCATCAGGGAAATACAAATCAAAACCATGACGAGATACCACCTCATACCTATTAGAATGGCTAAAATGAACAATATAAGAAACAAGAGGTGTGGGCAAGGATGCAGAGAAAAGGGAATCCTCTTGCACTGTTGGTGGGAATGAAAACTGGTGCAGCTACTCTGGAGAACAAAACTGAGGTTTCTCAATAAACTAAAAATAGAACTACCCAATGATCCAGCAATTGCACTATTAGATATTTACCCAAAGGATACAAAAATACAGATTCGAAGGGGTACATGCACCCCAATGTTTATAGCAGCATTATCAACAATAGCTAAACTATGGAGAGAGCCCAGATGTCCATCAACTGATGAATGGATAAAGAAGATGTGGTATACACACACACACACACACACACACACACACACACACACTGGAATATTACTCAGCCATCAAAAAAGAATGAAATCTTTTTACAACATTTACAACAATGTGGATAGAGCTAGAATGCTAAGAAAAATAAGTCAATCAGAGAAACACAAAAATCATATGATTTCACTCATATGTGGAATTTAAGAAACATAACAGATGAACATACAGGATGGGGGGGGGAAGAGAAGAGATGGAAACAAACTACAAAAGATTCTTGATAGAGAACAAAGTATGGATTGACAAAGGGAGGTGGGTGGGAGATGGGTTAGATGGGTGATGGGTACTAAGGAGGGCACTTGTGATGAGCACTGGTGTTGTATGTAAATGATGAATCACTGAATTCTACTCTTGATCCAATACTGCACTGTTAACTAACTAAAATTTAAATAAAAAATAAATTAATAAAAATAAATTTAAAAATAAAAAAATCTAAAAGTAACAGTTGCAATGGAGATAAATACATATATATTTTTCATGTTAGAAAAATTGCGTAGGTAGGCAGTCCAAGAATATTATAGTAGCTCCACAATGTCTTGCTTCCTCTGTCTTGCTGTTTTACTATTTATAGTGCATTGACTCAAGACCTGGAGTAGTTGCCCGAACTCCAGTCATCATATCTGTATTCCAGGAAGCAGAAAGTAATAAGGAAGAAAAGAATATCATGGCCTTCCCTTTTAAGGAGGCTTCCAAGTAGTTCTACATCACACTTTCATTGAGATCTTACTGAACAGAGCTTAGTCACATGACCACACCTAACTATAAGGGAAGCTGACAAATGTAGACCAATAGCTAAATTTATTAGTGTGTCAAAGTTTAATTGATAAATTACTAAAATTATTAAGATGGAATCTTAAGGAAGACATATTTCAGTATGTCACAACTACCCATCAAAGATGAACAAAGTCATTTCAAATGGAATACAATATTTTTTCCATGTTCACACCACTTTTATTACAATATGTTATTATAATTATTCAATTTTATTATTAATTATTGCTGTTAATTTCTTACTGTGTCTAATTTATAAATTAAATTTTGTCATAGGTATGTATGTATGTATGTATGTATGTATGTATGTATAGGAAAAAACATAGTATATCTAGGGTCTGTACTGTCCATGGTTTTGGGCATCTGCTGGGGGTCTTGGATCAAATCCCTGCTGACAACGGGGACTACCTTGGAACTTTAGTTAAAAATTTAGGCCTTCACATGTTAGCAGGTCTGAGGTAAGATATGGAAAGAGTGGGAGAAAATCACCCGTGAAAGCGGTTAAATGACTTGCATGGGATCACACAACTGGCTGAGTCTAAATTAGAAACTTGGATTTATATTCCAGACTCTACATGCTACACTGTGTCTCCCAAATTCAATTCTGTCAGTGCTAAGTGCTATAGAGGACTGGATTGGAATTCCCTGCTCATGGGATTATTATTTTATTAGGGTATGTCTCCAAAAGTTCTAGAGGGAAAATTTTAAAATATTTTTTGGAGGAAGAGACAGTTTAAGTTAAATCCCCCCCAAACCTTACAAACAACACTACCAGGTATTTATTATTATACAATAATATAGATGAGATGCAAGCAAATTTTTAGCTACAAGTAGTGAAGAAAAAACAAAACCCCAAACCTCTGGTCTTATTTTTCTGCCTGTCAAAATAAGTAGGGAAGTAGGCAGTTAAAGAAAAAATGAATACTAAGATGTTTTCCTTACTCAAAATATGAATAGGCACTTTTCCAACATCACTCTAATGGAATATAATATTAAGATTTGGAATATCTTCTCAAATATTTATACAAAAACCTCTTTCAGTTTATTGCATTTCAGCACCAACTTATTAACCACATGCTATATAACAGGCACTCATCTTACCATTGGAGAGTCTTCTTTTGAGGTGTTTATAATTAGAATAATCAAAAAATTTTCTGCTGACACTGACAGAAACCCTACTCAAATTAATGTTGATATTTAAAAAAAATCTACCTATCATCTATCTATCATCTATCCATCCATCCAATTTATCTATATATCTTCCCATTTTCTTATATTTAAAGCAAAGAAGGGAACAGTTTCTGAGTCAAATGTGTGATTATGAGCATACTAATAGGTGCAAAAACATATCACTCGTTTTGTTTGTCATTATTATGAATTTATGCTTACATACCTGGAATAAACCATTTGAAACTTTAATTCAGGAGGGATCAAATATTTGGGCACTAAATTGTGTAGCTAACTAAGAAAATATATTTCTTAAAGAAAACAAGATTTTAAGGGCATCTGGGTGGCTCAGTCAGTTAAGCAGCCAACTTCAGGTCAGGTCATGATCTCACAGTTTGTGAGTTCAAGCCCTGCATCAGGCTCTATGCTGACAGCACAGAACCTGGAGCCTGCTTAGGATTCTGTGTCTCCCTCTCTCTCACTTCCCCTTCCCCTCTCTCTTTCTCTCTCTCTCTAAAATAAATAAATAAACATTCTTTAAAGAACAAGATTTTATTTTCATTTTCTAGAGAGAGGTAAGTAGGTAGGTAGGTAGATTGATAGATACATAGATTTTTAAAAATAGCATGCATGAGTGTGTTGTAAGTACAGTTCTAAGTGTATCATCTCATGTAAATTCACAACAACCCTATGAACTAGGTACTACTATTCTTTATAAATGAGGAAATAAAAGGATTAGTAAATAATGAAGCTGGGATCAAATTCAGATAGTCTTGCTCTAGAGTTATCCTTCGTAATAATATTCTATCCCACTTCTTAGAATGAATGCTTTCTAAGCAACATATATTGAAAAAACAAAAAAACAAAAAACAAACTTGGGGCACCTGGGTGGCTCAGTCAGTTGAGCATGAGACTTCAATGCAGGTCATGATCTCACAGTTCGTGAGTTCTAGCTTACCTCAGGCTCGTTGCTGTCACTGTCAGAGCAGAACCCACTTCAGATCCTCCGTCCCCCTCTTTCTGCCTCCTGACTTGTGCTCTGCTCCCCAAAAATAAAAATAAATATATAAAAAAAGAAAACACGCCTCATCAAAATAATTGTAAATATGAAATAAAATGTAAAGAAACCATCTTACAATCACCTTTCTTTTATATTACCTTTTTACACATTTTTATTAACTTGCTTCTTTTAGGCAACATTATGAATGCTTGCCCAATCCTAGATTCTAGTTGTTTTGATTAGTCATAATTATTATTCTCTTTGTGATGCTCAGATTAACTGGTGGGAGCCCCCTATGTGACTTCATTATATTTTTAACACTGCTTCCAACATCATTGCACATGTACTTGCTTTCTGACAAGAGGATATTCCAGACCCACCCTGAATTTGCCAACCTTTCTGCTAAATGGAATAGAAATTTGATGGCTAGGGCTTAAGCAACCATCATATACCATGAAGTATAAGCTTATCTTGAGGATGGGGGAAGAGCAAATTATAAATCTTAGTCCTTATTAGCTGCCAAACAAGTCTTAGTCTGCTTGCCATTAGACTTAATTTATGTGAGGAGAGAGATAGACTTTGTTTATGCCACTCTTATTCTGATTTTCCATAATTTGCAGCTTTATCTAATTCTGTTATACCTAGATCAGAGCAGTTGGAATTAACGTGGCTGCTAAGACCCAGAGCTTCTGCAGGGCTGATGGTTACAGACAAGAGGTTTTGGATGATTCCATCACTTCTAAAAATCTATATAATATGATATACCATCAAATGTCTGCTCAAGCATCAACTAGGTTATTATCCAGGATTAAGTATGCATCAGGATAGCTCCAAGGCAAGAGTGAGAAACTACTCTGTTGAACTCTGTGTTGCTATTCTGGTATGTACACACACACACACACACACACACACACACACACAGCCAATGAACCAAGAGTTGGCTAGTTTAACTTCTACTGTTATTCATTTGTTCATTCATTCATTCATTCATTCACTAAAAATGTATTTAGTGACTACTATGCACCAAGCACCATTCCAAAGTTGCAGCAGTAAGTGTAACAGACAAAAAATTCCTGTCTTCATGAGCTTGTATTATAGTGGAGGGAGACAGAAACAAATCAATCAAAATAAGTACAATAAATGTATGTCAGAAAGAGAAAAATAATAAAGAAGGGAAGAGGGAGGGAGTGTCCAGTGGGTGACAGTTTCAGATGGCTCAAGCAGAGAGGCCCTCACTAAGAAAATGGCACCTGAAGGATGCAGGTGAGGTAGGAAGTCATTTGATATTTGTATTAGAGCATTCTAGATACAGAGAAGAACAAGTCCCCAAGTCTTTTGGCTGCTGTGCTGTGAATAGACTAGGCATGGGGCACTAAACACAGAGAATAGTTCATTCAAGAGAGAGGTGATGGTAGCTGGAACAGGGTGGTAATACTAGAGGTAACGAAGAGTAGTCAAATTCTGGATACCTTTCCAAGATCATACTGACAGAATTTGCTCTGAGGGGATGGATGCAATTTATGAGTGAAAGAAAGAACTTAAGAATGACTTCAAGGTTTTTGGCCTGTGTAATTTTAAAGATGGTGATATCATGTACTGAGATGGTAAAGACTATATAAGGAAAAGGCACTGCAAAGATGATCCCAAAGTCTGGAGAATCTAGAAAATTTTCAACTTCTCTGTTGATATTCCAGTTTCTTTCTAAAGCCAATAGTCAAGTTGACCACTTAGATCTCTTCACTATGCCCATACTTTAGGGGGTCCTGACTTGGCTCTCCTCTGGCCACACTCCTCATCACAGGGTGAGGCTTTCATGGAACTAAGAGGATGTGTCACTCAGCCTCTTCTAGATCGTGCTCCATGTAGGATTTGTATTAGAGAATTCTAATACAAATGACCCAATCCCACTTCCATAGTCTATGTAGATGTCCATCTTTCCAAGAGTGGACCAGACTATCAACACATGCACATCTAGGCCAAATGCATAGCTAAGGGATGGCTGAATGTGAGTAGGAGAGGTGATGGACAGAGCTTGGCATGAGATGCCCACTCTAGAGGGGTACCTGAGAGGTAGGGTCAGGCCTGCATTACTGTACATAACCTTCTCTTTTGTAGTAACAGCATGTATTTTTTCTTTTCAGATGAAATCCTAAAAGGAGTACTCCTGAACATGCTCCCACAGTCCTTAGCTCAGTGTTGACAAACTGTTACAAGTGTTGGAAAACTGCTGACCCCCTATTCTCAGTTTCCACACCTGTAAAATGTAGCAGACACCTCAAAGGCTGCTGTGAGAAAAAGTGAACCAGTAAAATGTGAAATAAATAAGTAAAACACTAAGCATATTACCTCACACATAACAAGCATTTAAATGATTGTTGTTCTATTCTGTCTAAACAATATCTTACATTTCCATGCCTTCTTAAATTCTTGAAAAATATACATTAAGTGCAGAGGCAATGGAAAATTTTATTTAAGTGTTCTTCTAATGCCCACTGAATTCTCTTTCCCTTGAAATCCTGGGACAACATTTAGATGCAGGTCAGTAACTCTTGTGTTCTGTTTTAGGAGCTAGTGCTGTGCTTACTTCTTGAGTCAAATACAGAATTCCCATTAGTGTTGATGGTAATTACCCCTGCAGAACAAAGCATGATGAGTGGAGCCCCTGCTGAGGAATTACTTTAATGACTTTGAACTTTAAGAAAGAAATTTAAGAAAGATACACATGATGACAACCTCAGGCCCTGAACTCCTGCTGCCTCCCTAACTACTATTTTCAATTGGTCGCTCTGAGTAGGTTATTCTGGGGCTTGTTTTTCTTCATGGCCAAATAATGAGAAGGATATTATAAAGAAAGTGCTTCGATTTGGTAACTCAACATTTGATGGCTCATAGTGGTATAGACTCATCACTTACCATAAAATGCCCCAGGTATCAACTCAAAAGTCCATCGATATTATTGTGTAGTAGTAGTAACTGTATTAACAGCATCTGCCTATATTTCCATTACTATAAATTTCTGATCACCAGCCTAAACTGGGACCTCAACTCTACCTAGCATTTTTGGCATGATCTTACTATGTTTCCACTGTGACCTCATTCTCTTGCCCATAGTAAAACTATGTCTCTTATGCTCTTCATAGCTTTTATTAAACCATATTGGGAAACAGACCATACAGGTATGAAAACAAACTTCTAATATGTTAAGTTAAATTATACTAAATAAAACTTTTTCTTAAAATTCAGAATAGAATTACTATATTACCCACCAATCTCACTTCTGGGTATTTGCCCCAAAGAATTGAAAGCACAGTCTTGTATTTTCACAGTCATGTTCACAGCGGAACTATTCACAATAGTCAACAGGTGGAAGCAACCTAGATGTCAGCCAGTGGGTAAATGGATAAACAAAATGTGGTATACAATGGGATATTATTCAGCCTTAAAAAGGAGGTGACACACTACAACATGGATAAACCTTGATGACATTATGAAGTAATGAAGTAAATCAGTTACAAAAAGATCAATACTGTATAATTCCACTTATGAGGTATCTAAAGTAGTCCAACTGGTATGGAGTTTCAGATTTGCAAGGTGAAAGAGATCTATTTCACAACAATGTGAATATTGTTGCTACTCCTCAACTATACACTTAAAAATGGTGAAGATGGTAGATTTTATATATGTTTTCTTCACCACAAAAAAACTCTGAAAAATAAATAAGCCAAAAAAGAAAAGAAAAGAAAAGAAAAGAAAAGAAAAGAAAAGCCTCCACCATTTTATGTTTTGCTATGGTTGTTCAACAAACGTATTTATGTGCTTACTGCATACCATACACTGTGCAGTTTCAAGTTCTGGCAGTACAGGCTTCCCTTTCTCTCTGAAAGTACAGTGTTCCTATGAAATCTTTCATAAGCTGAAATGGAGTAAAAAGTGCCCCTTGCTTTCCATAAGTTTGTGTTCCACCACTTTGCTTTTACGAAAGACCTACATTAATTAGTCAGTGACGGCTCTCTTCGTAAAAGTGAAAATCTTTGAATTTCTTTTCGTACTAATGTAGGTCTTTCATAAAAGTGAACTTAAGGAGAGACTTGGAAAAGCAGGGATACCTGTATTTATTTGGCAATCAATATTAGGGAGTTGAGACTGTGGCAGTATAATAAAATTTATAAGTGTAGCAACATAATTCTGGGTATTTATCACCTGAAAATATTATGTGAATATTATGAAAATGTTATGGAATGCTCTCTATTGCTGGGGAAATACAGCGCTGATTTCTTCCTCCTTCCTTCATGCCCACCCTTACTTTAAACCCATTTCTTGATTCTACAAGGCCAAAGCATCTACAAGAAGCTCTGACTATATAGCAGGAGAGATTTTAAGCAGCCTCACAGGGATTCCTTGGCCTGAAATCACCTGGACAAATTCTAGAAGGAAAGACCAAGTTGGTGTTTACCTATGTACAAGAGCAGATGTATTCCTGAGAAATTGATTTTGATGCAAACTTTTGAGTAGCAAAGCTATTTTCCCACTTGTATTTAAAAATTGGAAAAACTGGTTTTCTACAAAACATGTTCATCCTGAGACATAAGTAGTATTCTAATTACATCAACACAGGCAGTTTTTCAAGAATGTATCTGCTCTACTGGCAGAATTCTTAGAAAGGCACAAACTTAGAAATTCTATCAGGAAATTTGTTGGATAAGTCATAGGATGACTGGCAAAATTCGTGGCATGTCTAAAGAGATAACAGTGAAACCAAAGACACTCAAAATTCCTTAACTTGGACTTCAAGTACTCTTCATCAATTTGCGTGTGCACGTGTGTGTGTGTGTGTGTGTGTGTGTGTGTGTGTGTAATTATTGTTTTATTTTTTCTTTATTTTTCTATCCCCACCCCCAATATGAAGATGTCATGGATTTGGGGTTGGCAAATATTTTCTTAATAAGCCAGATAGTACATATTGTAGGTTTTTTAGGACATACAGTCTCTGTTGCCACTATTAAATTATGCCACTCCAGCACTAAACCAGCCATAAACAGTAAGTAAATAAGTGGGCATGGCTGTGTTCCAAAAAGAGATGTTAGGCTGGATTTAGCCTGTAAGCTATAGTTTGCTCACCCCTGTTTTAGGTCATAGTCAGGAACTTAGATTTTATTCTAATGGCAGTGAAAGTCATTGTGTAGCTTTGTTTTGGTTTGCTTTTGTTTTGTTAGTTTTGTTTTGTTTTTTAGAGAGAGTGAGAGCATGGGAAGGGCAGAGGGTCAAAGGGAAAGAGAGAGAGAGAGAGAGAGAGGGAGAGAGAAACTGAAGCAGGCTCCATACTCAGCATGGAGCCAGATGTGGGGCTTGATCCCATGACACTGGTATCATGACCTGAGCCAAAATAAGAGTCAGATGCTCAACCAACTGAGCCACCCAGGCACCCTTATTGTATAGTTTTAAAGTAGGAAACTAATATGATCCTATTCAGCCTTTAAAAATATCACTTTGGCTCCTGGACAGAGAATGGATGGAAGGGAGTGGCAAGAATGGAAACAGGAGTTTAGGCAATATATAAAGGTGGCTTTAACTGAAGTGGTGGCAGTGAAGGTAAAATGTAGTTGAATTCAGAGGAGGGACGAGGGTTGGTGATAAAATTCTGAGTCAGCAGCATGTTAATGGTATTTAAAGCATCCAGTCTCTGTCACAAATATTTAACTCTGTCATTGTAGTTCAAAAGAAACCATAGACAATACATAAATGAATGAATGTGGTTGAGTCCCAATAAAAATTTATTTATAAAAACAGGTGGCTGATATTCTGGCTATAGTTTGCCAACCCCTAACTTAAAATATTACTCTTTGTTCTTTTCTAGACTTCCTTTTATGTGGCCCTTCCTCTTGTTGGTCAAGTTAGTTATTCAATTAAAGTTGTTATAAATGGGATGCAAAGAAAAAAGAAACAAACAATATTTTTTTTACTGCCAGAATGGGTTCCTGAGAATTAAAACAGAAGTTTCAAGGGAAGAAAAGCAAAGAGTTTATGCTGTAATTCTAGAAATAGGAAGAGAATAGAAAAGATGTCAGAAAATCCTACCTTTTCCATCTTCCCTGCCCTACTCTTATCCTTAGCCCTTGAGGAAATAGATGATAATCACTGGAACTGAGGACATTAAGGAATTGGAGATGTGGTATCCTCTTGATCATGGGACCAGAAGTAATAAAACATAACAAAGATAAACACAGGGAGAAGATAGGAGTGAACATTAGAAGGCTTTGACTATAGCCCAGGGACAGTGCCAAGAAGACTAACAAATTCTGTGCCAACATCTACAGACCATGAATTACCATTTGTGGGAGCACCATTACCGATTCTTTTCATATCTGTAGGGTAACAGGCTTATGTCGATAGCCTCTGGTATATTACCTGGTATATTATTATTCAATAGGACATTTACCCATTTATAGCCTTTGCTCAGCCCTATCCAGTGAGCTTCATGTGCATATTCCCTTTCTTTAACATCCAAACACTTTTAAATTGTCATCTGGCAAATTAGACAGTGGGATCCTTGTCTCTTGGTAAATGGTTGGTGGTATGAAAAGGAAAAAACTGAAATGGTTGAGACCCATCTCTATTCTATAAAACTATCCCAAACATCTTTTTTTTTTTTTTTTGAGTGAAGTAGTACCTGATAGACTTAATTGTGTCCCATAGATTTGCCAAAATTTCAAGTTGGGAAAAAGAAATACTCTAAGCCGGTTGTGTGATCCATAGTTGCTGATTTAGGGATTCAGTTTTCTTAATCTTTCAATGTATTTTATTTTCTGGTTGTTTAAAGGTCTTTGCTATTTGCCTGACTCAGATTCTATTAGTTAGCATTTTAATCTACACAGTAATTATTATCAATTCATTATTACCATTTAGTCACCCTGAAAAAAATTTTATTTTATGTCAACCACCTGGGATAACACCATTGAAGCACTACCAGTAGTAGAATAATGAGATTATTAGAGATGCAAGGGCATGGAAACTCATCAATTCCAACGTCCACATCTTACATAGGGGGACACTGAGGCCCTGATGAATGAAGCAGCATATCAAACGTCACATGTATAGAACTAAGACTAAGATGAGAGGCCATCTGACCCTACTCCATGTTCTTTCCATGATTCTAAATCACTGGTGATGCCATTTAGTTCAAAAGTCTCCTGTAAAGATTGAAATATGTCTTAATAATTATTTTAGATTTCCAAGGTAGAGAAGCCCCCCTTTCAGCACAAAATAATTTTGCTAAATAAATATAAAAATAATCAGTGACTTGGGGTGCCTGGGTGGCTCAGTGGGTTGAGCGTCTGACTTCAGGCCAGATGGTGATCCCTCACTTCATGGCTTTGAGAGCCCCACGTCAGGCTCTGTGCTGATGGCTCAGAGCCTAGCCTGGAGCCTGCTTTGGATTCTGTCTCCCTCTCTCTGCCCCTCCCCCATTCTGTCTCTCTATATCACCAAAATAAATAAACATTAAAAAAATAAAAAATAAATCATTGACCAACTGTGACATTCAACTAGCCTATTCAGATGTCACCAAAGACAATATAACTCAATATTCTCTTTCTTCACAATCAGGTCCCTTGGATTATTTCAAAATCAGTAAGCCACATTTAAACTAACCTTAGTAAAGAGAGATTTATTATGAAGAATCAGGGATATTACCAAAACCCCAGAGCAAGAAACTCAGCTCAAGCTCACACTTTATCAAGAACTCTCTGGAATCCCATGGTTTCTCACCTCTTCTATTTATCACATATGCTTCCATTCTTCTGTTCTGTTGTTGTTTGTTTGATTGTTTACATTTAATTAGGTGGGTTCTGTCAGCACTTGCTCTTCAACACATACAATACAAAAATTACTGCTGAGAAACAGCAGCCTTGCTCCCCAAGTCCACATTCCTAACAAGTAGAGTACCTCTTCTAAAAAATTTGTGGGAGCATAATAGATTATTGATATATAATGTAACTGAGTATAGAAATAATGCTCAATGTAAAAATTCCTGTTGTAGGCATAAAACTGTAGAATTTTTTAAATGCTTCCACATTCTCTTATGTTTACCTCACCTTAATCTCTTAGAGGAGGCAGGCAATTGTCACTAATCTCATTTTACAGCTGGAAAAACAAACTCAGAGACTTTAAGTCTCTTTTCCAAGCAGCAAAGTCAGATCTTGAATCCAGGTTTCTCGGCTTCTAGGCCATTTGCCCTTTCAATACCCACATCCAAAGTCACCGGCTTATGAAAGGAAGAAGCTGGTGATGTTGTAAAGATAATGACAGGGGTCAAAGATTGGTGAACTGAGTAGCCACCTGACTATTTTAAATCTTGGTTCAGAGTTCTATCATTCTATAAACTGATTATTATTCTTGGACCCAACCGTACCCTTCTGTTTTTCCTGCTCTTCTATGTGAATACACCAAATTATTTTAATCTGTGTTTTCAAATTTTGCTTAACCCTTAACTTCCTGTAGTCTGATTCCTCTTCTGATAGTGAACCAGAAGTGACCTGAAAAACTGGCAGGAAATAACGTGGATGATGATAATAATGACAATAACAACCCAAGGCCAGTCATCTATAGGATTAGAGTTTCTTTTGAAATTGAGGAACAGCACACAGACACAAATGTGAAGGCAAATGTTAAATATCTTCCACTAGATGAAAGAATTCCATATTCAGTGATTGGTATGAAGCCTGAGGAACTAACTCCATGTGTTAAAACAGAGCAGAAAACGTGAGGACAAAGGTATTAATGCAAACAAAGCACAGCATTTCCATGTGTATAAGTTTAACTGGGTCTGGCTGCAGTAAGCTCTGGGGCACCTTCCCTGAGACAGACAAGAGCATCTGGGATTTGTATCTAAAACATTTTGCATGGTTAGATCATTGTTTACATAAATGTAAGGTGGTAGTTTCCAGTAGGGTATCCTGAGTGAGAATCTGCTAGTGAAGAAAAAATGGGCACAAATTTGAAATACTTCCAAGACATATAAACAAATGCAACATTAATATGCAATGACAGCATCAGGGTACATGTAAAGCAGATAACATCTCGTTATCTGGTGGAAGTTTTCTTCCACCTAGCAGTGTGCCATCTGAGAACACCAGGGATCAAATCTCGAAGAATCAAGTTTACATTCTAAACTCAAAGCAGAAAAATCTACTCATATGGCTCATAGACCCAGCCCAAAAGAAAACTGTGTATAGCATTCTTATTCAAGTGGAAACTACAACTGATCCTGCTTGCTAAAACATTCATTTATACACCTTTTAATTGACCACTATAAAATGGATGTGTGCTTTCTGCTCTTTACAAAATGACTATAGCCCTGAATAATGTCAACAATTACACTAATACACAAGAAAAAAAATAATGCCTCCTTGTATGTGGGGAGTGAACATTCTTACGGCAACTGCTAGGCTTACTTTTATTTAAAACTTCCTTTTTCACTCAGTACACAAAAATCTTCCTGCGCCTGATCACTATTTCACCAAGCCTCTGTTCCTCCATTTTCACCTCTCCCTAGGCCGATGCCCTGGACTATGAGACTAATGGGAACCAATGGAAGAAATAACCAAACCAAGCTATCAGGACATAGGGAAAATGTTGGCCAACAGAAATCCAATCCTTGAGCCCTGAAATCTCAAGGTTTAGAATTTGAAAAGAAACTATGGAAGAAAAAGCAGTGAATTATGCAGGCCAGTGGCAATGAAAATTAAGCAGGGACCTTTCCCTCCTTTACCTAAGGATCTCTACTGGGTGTGACCAAGTCACTTAATCTCTTTTTGAAAGTCCGTTTTGTCATTTGCAAAAAGAGACATGGATGGTCCCTGACTTCCAATGGTTCAATTCAACAATTTTTCAACTTTGTAACGGTGCAAGAAGTATATGCATCTAGATGACACTGTCCTTTGAATTCTGAATTTTGGTCTTTTTCCAGGCTAGCAACATGTGGTGCAGTACTGTCCTGTACTGCTGGGCAGCAGCAGTGAGCGCAGTTTCCAGTCAGTCCTGTGGTCACCAGGGTAAACAACTGATACACTGCCAGGCATTCTGTGTCTCACTTTCAGTAGTGTACTCAATAAATTACATGAGATATGCAACACTTTATTATACAATAGGCTTTGTGTGAGACGATTTTGCCCAACTGCAGGCTGATGTAAGTGTTCTGAGCATGTTTAAGGTAGGCTAGCTAAGCTATGATGTTCAGCAGGTTAAGTGTATTTAGTGCATTTCTGATTTATGATATTTTCATCTTACAATGGGTTTATCAGGACATAACCCCATCATAAGTAAAGGAGGATCTGTGTTTAACCCTTCTTAGTTCAGAGAGCTGTTGAAGAAATAAGTGTAAAAGTTATTTAGGAATTTATTTTGCCCTATGAAACACTACATAAATATGAGTGTAAACATAAAGTAATTTTTAAAAAAAATTTACTGCTGTTTATGGCCTCTTTTCTAATAATCACTCTTTTATCTAACTTCTCATTAACCTCTTTTCCTCTTTCTTTAGTCTGCATTTAACTTTAAAATGTTAAGGGCTTTTATTATAATTCATCTCTAGTTGAAAGACCACTTGGCCTGACATAGTACTTCCACTCACAGAAGTGGTGAGTTCTGCTCATGCTGGTGAGTGCAGCGTCAGATGTCTGCACCAGGGGCAGGCTGAGCCTTTCACCATTCCTAGCTCATGTAGCCAGTTAAGGATAGGTGGAGTATTAAAGCCCCTTTTCATCTGGGTTTGGTTGGTGCACAAAACCAACTAAAACTCCCCTGGTACTACATAAAGTACAGTTAAATCTGGAAGAAGTGGAAATAATTATGGTTTTTGGGGTCACTTTAAAAATACAAGCATCTTTTCTATTATTTTCCTTTTCTTTCAAATAACCCAGAAGTAATGAGACTTCCCAGGGATTAACTTGCTCATCTGACCAAATCTGGCTCAACATCCTAACAATGTCTGGTTAAAAGATGTGACTACCACAAATATAGCTTCTCATCCCCTACACCATGTTTTACTCATTACCTGGCAAAGGTACAAGCCAAAATTCTCGTAAACCTCCTGATTTCCCGTTCATAATTTGGGGAAGTAAACCATGGCTGAGAAACCACATGAAGCTCCATTAAATGAATCTAAATAAATGATATCTCTGCAAATGAATCACCACTTACCCAAATTCCATGCACTGCAGAGAGACAGGAATGGTCAATAAATACCAGACTCCCAATAACTACAATGCGCAGACTTGATCTCAGGGACAACTCCACCACACTGCATGAAAAGAGGAAAAAATATCCACCATTCCCGGCCACATCTTGAAATGTACAGCCCTCATGTATCTGTGTAACAACTGCCTTACCATGCAGGATAAATTAGAAAAACTGAGTTGGACCATTCAAACACATGCTGATTTTAGATAGGAGCAAAGAAAAAAAAAATTAAGGACTGATGACTGCTTTGAAACAATGCACAAAAATTTACTTAAATTGTACAACTTTTTCATGGTCACAATGAGGTTATTTTCTTGGCCACACTTATGAGATTGCCCTTTATTCCCTAAATACATGTTTGTGGAATTCTTACTGTGTTTCAGGGACTATGCTACATTGTGGGGACATAACAATCAACAAAATATATTTCTTACTATTATGGGACAAATTGAATCCATTGCCTGTTTTTATAAATAAAGTTTTATTAGGACATAATAATTTGATCATGTTTTGTCTAAGACTGATTTTCTATGGCTATCCTACAATGACAGTGTCAAGTTGTTGTGACAGAGACTGTATGGCCCACAAAGCCTAAAATATTTACTATCTGTCCCTATACAAAAAAAGCTTGCCAAGCCCTGTTATAGAGGGAGAAATGAACAAAAATATAGGCAATTATAATACTGTTTACTAACAGCTATCATGTGGGAATTTTGTAGATCCAAATCAGGATCTAAAGAATCAAGGAAGACTGAGAAGGTAACATTTAAACTGAGAATCTAAAAATGAACAAATAGCTGACCAGTTGATGGATAGAGAAAATATCCCAAGGGAAGACCACATGCAAAGACCAGGAGGCAAAAGAGATAATATCCCATTCAGGGAACTGAAAGTATAGTCTGTCAACTTGTCTGGAACAAGTCAAGTGGGGGGAGTAGGGAGAGAAATGATGGCAGAGAGAATCAGGACCCAGATCACAAATGTTCCTCTATATCAGGCTTAGAACTTTTGAGGTGATAAATTATGAAATGAAATAATTCAGCTGTATAAATTTATGATTTGGTGTTTATATAAGATTTATGATAGGGCTCCTTTCTGAGATAGCCACCAGGAAAACAAAAGGAATGAACTTAGAAATTGAGATTCATCAGGAAATGCTAACATTCAAATTAATCCATCCCTTCAACCCCTACCAACCCATGGCTCTGGGAATTAAGTGGCTGTGACAGCATGATACAGGCATACCTTGTTGTATTGCACTTCACGGATATTGCACTTTTTATAAATTGAAAGTTTGTGGCAATGCTGTGTTGAGCAAGTCTACTGGCACCATTTTTCCAACAGCAATTGCTTAGTTCATGTCTCTGTACCACATTTTGATAATTCTAGCCATATTTCAATTTTTTTTATTTTATTAGATTTGTTATGGTGATCTGTGACCAGTAATCTTGGATGTTACTACTGTAACTATTTTAGGAAACCATGAACTGCACCCATATAAGACAGTGAATTTAATAAATGCTGTGTGCATTCTGTCTGCCCCACTGGCTGGCTGTCCCTTGTTTCTCCTCATCAGGCCTCCCTATTCCCTGAAACACAACAATATTGAAATTAGGCCAGTTAGTAACCTTCAATGGCCTCTAAGTGTTCAAGTGAAAGAGTCACACATCTCTCACTTTAAATCAAAAGCTAGATATGATTAAGCTTCATGAGGAAGGCATGTCAAAAGGTGAGATGGGCTGAAATCTAGGCCTCTTGCACCAGTTAGCCAAGTTGGGAGTGAAAAGGAAACATTCCTGAAGGAAATTTCAAGTGCTACTCCAATGAACACACGAATGATAAGAAAGTGAAACAGCTTTATTGCTGACGTGGAGAAAGTTTTAGTGGTCTGGATAGAAGACCAACATGCCCTTAAGCTGAAGCCTCATCCATAGCAAGGCCCTAACTCTCTTCAAGTCTATGAAGGATGGGAGAGGTGATAAAGCTGCAGAAGAAAAGTCTGAAGCTAGCAGAGGTTGGCTCACGAGGTTTAAGGAAAGAAGTCATTTCCATACACACAAGTGCAAGGTGAAGCAGCAAGTGCTGATGTAGAAGCTGCAGCAAGTTATCCAGAAGATCTAGCTAGGATCATTAATAAATGTGGCTATGCTAAACAACAGATTTTCATTGTAGACAAAATTGTCTTATGTCGGAAGAAGACGTCATCTAGGACTTTCATAGCTGGAGAGAAGTCAGTCTTCAAAGCTTCAAGGGTCAGGCTATCTCATAGAAGTTAATGCGCCTGGTGATTTTGAGATGAAGCCAATGCTCATTTACCATTCTGAAAATCCTAGAGCCCTTAAGAATTAGGCTAAATCTACTCTGCCTGTGCTCTGTAAATGGAACAACAAAGCCTAGATGACAGTGTATCTGTTTACAACATAATTTGCTGAACAGTTTAAGCCTACTGTTGTGATCTACTGCTCAGAAAAAAAGTTTTTTAAAAGATTCCTTTTAAAATATGACTGCTCCGGGGCACCTAGGTGGCTCAGTTAGTTGAGTGTCTGACTCTTGATTTTGGCTCAGGTCATGATCCCAGGGTTGTGGGATTGAGCCCCATGTTGGGCTCTGTGCTAAGCTTGGAGCCTGCTTAAAATTCTCTCTCACACTCTCTCTGCCCCTCTCCCCCACTCAGGCACTCTCTCTCTCAAAAATTAGAAAAATATATTTAATTTAAAATATGACTGCTCATTAACAATACACCTGGTCACCCAAGCACTCTCATGAAGATGTACAATGAGATTAATATCTTTTTCATGCCTGCTAACAGAACATCCATTTTGCAGCCAAAGGATCAAGAAATAACTTTGATTTTCAAGTTTTATTTTTTAAGAAATACAGTTGCTATAGGTAGTGACTCCTCTGATGGATCTTATCTGGGAAAAGTCAGTTGAAAATCTTCTGAAAAGGATTCACCATTCTAGATGGTTATTAAAAACATTGTGATTCAGGGTTAGAGGCCACAATAGCAACATTAACAGGCGTTTGAAAAAAGTTGACTCCAACCCTCATGAATGACCTTGAGGATTCAGGACCTCAGTGGAGGAAGTAAATGCAGATGTGGTGGAAATAGCAGGAAACTAGAATTATAAATGGAGTCTGAAGATGTGACTGAATTGCTATACTCTCATGATTAAACTTTCATGGATGAGGAGTTGCTTCTCACGGATGAGCAAAGAAAGTGGTTTCTCGAGAGGGAATCTACTTCTAGTGAAGATCCTGTGAAGACTGTTGAAATGACAAGAGAGGATTTAAAATATTACATAAAGTTAGTTGATAAAGCAGTGACAAGATTTGAGAGGATTGACTCCAATTTTAAAAGAAGTTTCATTGTGAGTAAAATGCTGTCAACATCATTGTATGCTACGCAAAAATTGTTCATGAAAGGAAGAGTCCATTGGTGCTGTAAATTTCACTGTTACCTCATTTTAAGAAATTACCACAACCACCTCAACATTCAGCAACCACCACCCTGATCAGTCATTCACTGTCAGATTGAGGCAAAATGTTGGAGGCACCAGCGAAAAGGTTATAAGCTAAAGAACTCAGATGATGGTTAGTATTTTTTAGCAACACAATGTATGTATGTATGTATGTATGTATGTATGTATGTATGTATTTCAGTTTATTTATTTTGAAAGAGAGAGAGAGAGAAAGAGAGAGAGAGAGAGAGCACCAGCAAGGGAGGGGCAGAGAGAGACAGAGAGAGAGAGAATCCCAAGGAGGTTCGGTGCCATCAACACAGAACCCAATGAGGGGCTTGAACCCACAAACTGTGAGATCATGACCTGAGCCTAAGAGTTGGATGCTTAACTGATTGTGCCACCCAGGTGACCCACAACAAAGTATTTCTAAATTAAGGTATGTACATTGTTATTTTATACACAATGTTATTTATACTTAATAGACTACTGTATAGTGGAAACATAACTTTTATATGTACTGGGAAACGAACAAATTCATTTGACTTGATTTATTGCGATAGTCACTACTGAGGTGATCTGGGACCAAACCCACAATATCTCTGAGGTACACTTGTCCTAAAATTTCCTATAACAATTAAGTCAGTGCTTCAGCTCCAGTTTGTGCTGACATTACAGCCAAGGCACATCTGAAAAGACAGTCAGTGATGGTGCTGAAGGGGAAGCCAGCCTTCCCTACCTGAAAACCAAGACAAATGAAGCAACTTAGGTCTGATTTCTGCCTTTCCCATAAAATGTCTATATTAATCAACAATGGTTTTCATCCTCTCTCATCAGCTCCTCCATCTTAGGCATATTTCCTTGTTCTTCTTCTTCTCCTAGAACTTTTAACATAGGTATGCCCCAGCACTCAATCTTTAGACCTATTCTCCAGTGCTAACTCATTTAGTGAATGAATCCAGTCTTACTGTTTTAAACACCACCCATAAGCCAGTGATGCTCAAATGCATATCTTTAACACAGCTTTTCTCCCCAACTTCAGTCTTGGGTATCCTCTTGCCTATTTGATAACCCCACTGGATGTCTAGAAGACATCACACACTCAATATGTCCCTCGCAAACTTCTTCCCCTCAAAACTACTCAGCCTGCAGTCTTTTCCAACTTACTTGACAGTAACTACATCATTTCCACTATTCAGACCAAACATGTGGAAGTCATCCGCGACTCCTCTCTATTTCTCACTTCCTTCATCCAATCTGTCAGGAAATCCTCTTGGTTTCCTCTTGGTACAAAATTTAATCTTTCTCACCACCTCCACTGTGGCCACTCACTACTATCTCCTACTTGGATTACTGAAATAGCTTCTAAACTTCCCTTTTAAATAAACTAATCTATTCTCAACACAGGAGTCAGAGAGATTCATGACTTAAAATGTAAGTCAAATTTTGTCACTCTTCTGCTCATAACCTTGTATCGATGATTATGCTCTCTCCACACTATCCTCCATCACTTTTCCAATCTCAGTTCCTATTATTCTCCCTCTCACTCACTGCATTGTTGACCTACTGATCTCCTTGTTGTTTCTCAAATATACCAGAAATATACCAGGGATTCTCTTGCCTCAGGATTCTTGTACTGGCTGTTTACTCTACCTGGGATGCTATCCCCCAGATAAGCACAGAGAAAATTACTTTGCCTACTGTAGTAGATTGAATTATTGACCTCAATTCTTCATCCCTCCCTACATCCACACTCCTTTGGTTAAGCTTATTTATTCTGAGAGAGACAGAGACAGCACGAACGGGGAAGTGGAGAGAGAGAGAGAGAGAGAGAGAGAGAGAGAGAGAGAGAATCCCAAGCAGGCTCCACACTACCAGCACAGAGCCTGACACGGGGCTTGAACTCATGAAACCATGAGATCATGACCTGAGCCGAAACCAAGAGTTGGACGCTTAACCGACTGAGCCACCCGGGTGCCCTCTACATCCACATTCTTGCCTCATCATGAGTACAGTGTATTTCTCTGTCCCTTGACTTTAGACCTGGTCATTTGACTTCCTTTTGCCAATGTGTATGGGTAGAAGCAACAGTTTTGAGCCTAGCCCTGAAGAGATTTGCTCTCTTGAATTTTCATCACCATGAAGTCTTCCCTCTACCAGATGGTACTACACATGTTATGCCCCAGAGTAAACATACGTGGAACAGAACTGCTTCAGCCAACCTACAGACTATTACACAAGAATAAATTATTGCTTTTTTAAACCAGAAATTGGTAAACTTTCCTATAATGGGCCAGATAGTAAATATTTGAGGCTTTATGATCCATATAGTCTCTATTGTCTCAACAATACCATTGTAGCTTGAAGACAGCCACAGACAATATGCAAATGAACATGAGACATGCTAGTATTCCAACAGAACCTACAGAAACAGGCAATGGTGAATTAGGATTTGAACTGGGTCTCTCTGGCTCCAAAGTCCTCTTATTGTCCACTATATCACTATAATATCATTTAATTCCATTAAGGCCAGGTGTCTGGAGAAACCCATGACATTTTGCTTAAGAAATAAAAACAACAATGGTCTATAAATATGGTTGATAAAATACATACCTAACAAATTCAACTGTTACTTCATCACTTTTTTTTTTTGACCTGACAATCATGTAGGATTACTCAACTCCTTGTTCCTTTATATCTTAGTATATGATTGCTAATTTTGCCAATTTTTCCTTAATTGAATAAGGTCTCTCTGGCACGCTTCATACTCATGTTCCTGACTCAGTCTATGCTTTCCTTGAAGCTATTAGACCAAGCATCCCTAAGTTAGTCCAACATATGTAAGTTCTAACTGGTATTTGGACTTTCTTGGCCAGCTACTCCACTTGATTATGCATTTGAATTACCTCAGCAGGTACTCAGTTATTGCCAGTACTCAAGAGCCCCATTACTCTCTAACTAACACCCATGTTTTTCTCTGGTACAGCCTTAGAGCATACGTAATGAGCTATCAACCTCTCAATATTTTGAGTATTCACTTTCACAAGTTAAAATTAGAACACTGCCAGTCAGTGTTAGCTACCATCTTTCTTCCTTTTGCAGTAAATTAAAAAACTTTAACCTTCAGCTTCCAGAAAACAAAATTTTAGAGTCACATTTCTGTTCCTTGTAGGCATTCAGGGGGACACGACAGGGGCCTGTATACACCACTCAAAAGACTATGCTATAAAGGCAGGTAGACCTGCCTTTAGATACTGGTTTCACCATTAAATAGGTGTGTACATTTGGCCAAGTTGCTCATTGTTCTCAGTTTCTTTATCTCTGAACTATTTCAATGAAAATCACTTCATAGGTTTTTTTTCTCCCTGCCTTTTGTACTTTAATTTAGTTTCAGGAAAGTTGATGAGACCTTTATGCCTATAAGTTGGGGGAGAAAGTAGAAAGATCTTATAAGGATGACTGGTTTTTGTTTCAAAATAATATTTAGGGAAAGGGGTGCATGAGCATAGTTAGAATACCTTGAAGATACATGAAAGAAATTTTTTTGGCATAAAATATAAGGATTCCCATGTGCTAGGGAAAAAGAAATAAGGGAAAATTTTCTGAATTTCAAAACTAAACAGGATATATATCCTGCTTCTGGCAGTACCTCTGAGATTTGGCAAGATCTCAAGATATTACATATGCCTTGTATGTCAGGTTCACGAAGGATTATAATGAGAAAGAAAAATCTAGGCAGCTAGCTAAGGGTCAGATTTTGCCACCTTATAGAGTTTACACTTTGTTTAATAGAGAATGAAAAGTTTTAAGATGAGGTGAGACTTCATTCAAGAGCTATTTTAGGAAGATTAATCTGAGAGAAATCAGAATTAGAGACAGAAAACTGAAGGAGAGAGAAATTGGTGGCAGAGAGATTAGAGGGAGAGATAGGAATTAGGGGTTATTGTAATATTCAGGGCCTAAGGTGATAAAACCTTAAACTTGTATTGTTTGAACCTCCTAATTCTTGGATTTTAAAGGCTGGGTGAAGAAAGCAGGTTGGCCAAGATTTCAAGATGCTCTTAGCCTTGCCAGACACAATTACAGCCACCTGTGACCTAAGCCAGCGTTTGAAACACAAAAGTGCTAGGAATCCCATTTAACCTGGCCTCTGTATGCTAAGAATGTTATGGGATGGACCTTTTGTCTTCTCTTCAGCAATTCACTTAAGACAACCTCAGGTTGAGAGGCCTGAGAAAATTAAAACTTAAAAGCTTAAGTTATGGGAAACTGAAACCTAACCAAGCTTAACCAGCTTGTTCCGCTTCTGTACAATTGCTTGGCGCGCCCATGTATTCCTGATCAATCATTGTTGCCTGGCACATCCGTATATTCCTGGTCAACCATTGTTACTTGGCACATCTGTGTACTCCTGATCAATCATTGTTGCCTGGCACATCCGTGTATTCCTGATCAATCATTGTGATACCCATACCCCCGGTTGTGGTCTGACCTAAAGGCAGGAACCAATCGAATACTGTTAAGTGTCCAACTTTAAACACCAACCAATCGCAGCTCTGTAACTGTGGAAAATTCCTGATTTCCCCATGACTTGTTTGTACCTGTCTATAAAAGGGGTGTAAAAACCTCTCTCAGGACCTCTCGGCGTCACCGGCAACGAGGGCGCAGAGGTCCAGGTTCGAACCTGCAATAAATGACCCTTGCTGCTTAGCTTTGACTCTGGACTCTGGTGGTTCGTTTTTGGGGGTCTCTTAGACTCTGGGCATTTCAAGGTCTGAGAGGTAGGAAATTGGATGCTACTGAAAAGTGCTCCTGAGAGAAGATTGAGTAACTCACTGATTTTAAGGGCTCCCAAATCAGGCTTGCTGCACTCTTAAAGTCAAAGGGAATATGTGTGGTGTTTTCTTTTACACAGCACCCCAGAATCTTCTTACCTATTTTAAAGATCATATTGCCACTGAAATACAAATTGGACTTTCATTGGCATTAAACAACATATATCACTAAGCTTAGACAGATGTCAGTTAGGCTTAGAGAAGCTTTTCATTGTTCTTGGAGCTGTTTTCCCTTCCCAATGAGAAAGTCTGACTTTCCCTGGTTACAGTAAAGCATTAACACACTTACTGACTCTGCCTAAATATTTAGTAACCATTGAATATAGGTATAAATATGAAATGATCAGTTATCCAGTAACTATACAAAGTAGTTCTGGCCTAAAGATTACTTACCTAATTTCTGTTTTTGTCTTGAAATGAAGTCTATAGAGAGGAATATAGTTCAAATATTTTTTAATGTTTATTTATTTTTGAGAGAGAGAGAGAGGAGACAGAGTGAGAGTAGGGGAGGCGTAGAGAGAGAGAGGGAGACGCAGAATCTGAAGCAGGCTCCAGGCTCTGAGCTGTCAGCACAGAGCCTGACACAGGGCTTGAACTCATGAACCACAAGATCATGACCTGAGTTGAAGTCGGAAGCTTAACCAACTGAGCCATCCAGGTGCCCCAGTATTTTTTTTTACTTAAGGAATAAAGGAAAAGAGAATCAAATCTTTTGACTCTACAATGTTCCATACACTTTGCTAGGTCCGTGGAATACATTATTTCATTCAAATCTTATAGCAACCTTATAAGTTAAAAATTGCCACTTCATTTTACAAATGAGAAAACAGATCCTCAGACAAGTAGAATCACATGATGATAATAAAGCACGTTAAACATGTACAGATGCTGGGCTTCTACTCCAAGTTTGTCTCTCGAATTTTAGAAAATAAAGTGTATGACTAATTTCCAAAAGTAATAAGAACTACTGATTGGCATTAAAAGTAAAGAAAGGAAGAAAGCCATTTCTATATGCAAGGCATGTTAATCTGCTACATCATTAATATTAGTCCCATGTTATAGACCTAGAAATTGAACTCTGTGACTCACAAACTCCTGCTGTCTCCCACTGCATAAAATCATGTAATTCTGGAATAAAAACGTACCTTATCTCATCCAGCATCTTCATTGAACAGATGAATGAGTAGAAGCCCATATCACCTATTGTGATTTGTTCAAAGGCAAACAAGTTGTCAGTAATCAAGAGTCCTTGTGTCTGCTTCTGAGGCTCTTACTGAAGCACCAAGGCCCATTGTTCCCCTTAAGTATGAGAACTATCACTCAAGGTCTATCCCTGTTGAACTTTCACTAAAGGTACTGTCATCCTCAAGATTTCTCCTATGCTACTCCAAATGTCTATCTTTCATTATATCTTTCTTCTCAATATTTCTAGAATAATGATCCCTAACTTCAGGTTTTTAATTCTCAGTTTTGTTAAATCTGCTCCTGTTTCACTCTTCTCCATTTCTGTGCATCCATGTGCCTCCATCCACCTGGTTGCTCATGAAGGAAAATGGAAGCCATTCTTAATAATTCATTCTATTTCGTTGGCTCATCCAATCCATCCCATGGCCAATTTTACTGCCCTCATAATATATATATGCCCCACTTCATTTTGTCTCCACTGACTGCCATTAATCTGATGCAAATTACTATCATCTCTCACCTAGCCATATGCAGTAATCTTCTAACAGATATCCCTCACTGAAAAACCCATCTCTCTTCACCTTTGTTCTTTTGCAGTCTATTCTCCACACAACCAGAAGTCAGAGAATCTTTTAAAAATACAAATCATATATTTTTTAGATCTCTTTAAAACCCTTCGATGACTTCCAATGCATTTAAGATCAAATTTTAAAACTGTAGCATAGCCCTCAGTTGCCTATGAATTGACCTGAATCTACCTCTTGGTTTTGCCTTGTTCTACTCTCTCCTTCCATCACCAATTCTTCAGACATACTGACAATCTCTCACTTCTTAGACACCTCCAATCAACCCTTCCAGTATTTTACCCATTCAATTGTAATTTCCAAAGAAGCTTTTCCTGTTCTCTCAATCTAAATTAGGTGCTCCTTTTATTTTTAATCATAGAAATCTGTATTTTTCCTTCATTGTACTTATCTCATTTTCTTAATACATGCCTATTTTTGTGGTTAGTTGTTTACTGTTTTTCCCCCTGTCTAAACTGTAAAGATCATAAAGGCAGGGAACAGGTCTATTTGGTTCTCTGCTAAATCCTCTGCCTTATCAAAGCGTTTCATGCATAGTAGAAGCTCATGAATATTTGGCGTAAAGATGAATGCCTAAACACTCAAGAATGACCCAGTCATTTTAAGTTCCCAATGGGATTCTCTCAAAATAAATTTATTTAAATGGGTTTAGTTAATTTTTTTTTAAAAGTAAAGATTTTTATGCTGCACTTAATAATGGCAGGGAGAGAATGAAAGTATAAAAAATACAAGTACAGGTAGGGATTAACATGTTATATATACCTCAAATATTGGGGAATTAACTTTAAATATGTTTTACTTCCTGGAAAGTATTTAATGAATGACCACTTTGTCTGCCTGTTCCAAATTCAGTTTCTTTTAAAATAATGAGAAGTAAGAAAGATCTGGCCTTAATCAATTTTTCCCCCAATATTACTGTTCTCTGATTAAACTTAGTCCTGGAGATGATAAAATATCCACAAAGTGAAAAAGGATTCCTGGCTTCCATGAACAAGGGCAGATGTAGTAACCTACTCAGAACAAAGGATAAATTGTATATACACAATAAGATGTGACATCAGACTGGTTTTATATACATGAAACAGAATGTACTGATTCATCAATGGTATCTGCCTAAGAAATACATGACAGTAAAGAAATCAGAAGTTCTGGTCAAGCATTTACTGACTGACAGACCTCATAATTCAGTTTTGTGCTGATGGAGTATCCCTGAAAAAATTGCCTGACAAAGTGTTTCTGCAAGTTTTCTGTCAATGAACCACTAATACTGAGCACAGTAACTAGGAAACCATGAAATTCAGGTAATTCAAGAAAAATAATATATATATGTATACATATATATGTACATATACATATGTATATATGTATATATGTATATGTACATATATATGTATGTATGTATATATATGTATATGTATACATATATATGATATTTTATATATATATACATACACATATGCATATATTTATATGTCAATGCTGTCAATGCTATCGAAACCAAAAGAATTGTCCTTAGCATCTTGAATTGCACACATATTTTTCATGTAATTTTCTCTGTATAGACATAGCCACGGGAACATATATTGTCTTATATAAATTCTACAAAGAATACAACTAAATCAACACTTAGAGCTAATTTCACTATAATTTTGACAGCTTGTTAAGTAATATGCTAGCTCTCATCAACTCTCCTACCTAACTCCCTCAAATCTTTTGTGGAATGAGGCAGAGTAGAAGTATTTAAATAAATAAAATAACCCACTGACTTTATCTTGCTTTATGAATGTTATAAATGGGGTCTCCACTAAAATGCATAAATCATTCTCCCTTGTGAGTCCCAACTAGGCTTCTGTTTACCAGATGGAAGTAAAAAGTGACAGGGCATGCAACATGTGCTCCAAATCCTCCTGTCAAGACTTTCAAAAAATGATGTCTCTAAACATCCCACCATAGTCCAGATGTGTTGGGCCTATCCTTAAAAAGTAAAATAAAATAAAATAAAACAGTTATAGGTACAGGCAGGAATCTGTTCCAGCTTCTTCCTGAAGAATGCTTGGAACTTTTTTTTTTTTTGGAACTTCTTAATGATAGTTGCTAGAGGACTTGTGCTTGAAAATGGCAGGTTATTTTATGCTTCAATCACTGTGCTCTGGAAAATAGGTCAAAGAAAAAGCCAATTCATGAGGTTACTGGAAACTTCCTGGCCAGCAAAGGGCAAGGTCAAGAAAACCAGACTTCCCTTTACATTAATTATTAACAAAGTACTTTCATATACCTTCTGCTATGGTCCAAATGTATGCTTTCTCTCAAAATTAGTATGTTAGAAATCTAATCTCAAAGTGATGGTATTAGGAGGTGGGGCCTATGGGAGGCTCTAAGTATATGAATGGGATTGAGTGCTCTTATAATAAAAAAGGGCCAAAGAGTTCCCTAGCCCCTTCTCTGAATACAGGATACAATGAGAAGTCTGTGCCTGGAAGAGGGCTCTCACCTGACCATGATGGCAGTCTGGTCTTGGACTTTGGCCTTCGGAACTATGAGAAGTAAATTCTTGTTGTTAATAAGCCACTTAGTCTGTGCCATTTTAATATAGCAACCCCAACAGACTAAGATACTTTCTTTAATCTAATTCTTACTGCAACTCCATGATATAGGTATTACTGCTCCATTTTGCAGATGAGGAGAATAAGACCCTGAAAACTTACATGACTTGCCCAATTCCATCACTGCTAACTGAGTCACCTTTGCATACAGTTCTTCATACACCAAATTTAGTGCCTTTCCCACAATATTACCAGCAAGTTCTATCCACCAAGCTTAAATTCCTGAGGGATGTTTGACTCCTGCCTTTGTTCACAAATGTAACTAAGATTACATTTCTTAGTTCAGAACAAATTCAAGCATCTTTATTAAAACTATATAGCAATGTGAGTGTGAGTGGTGGACAGCATGGTGCATGATAACTAATTGAACTGTCCTCTGTAGCATCTGCCTGAGACACTCTGCCAGAATGGGAATATGGCCTTGAATGAATGAATGAATGAATGAATGTTATCTCCTGAGCCCCTTCAGGCAGATGTGATTTTAATTACAATTTTTTTTAATTCTCTTTTGTTCTTTGACTCTCACAGCCTTGTTCTCTTTTTGTTTTCTTTATTAAAATCTAATCTGTTGTCTTAAGAGACAGCTAAGACAAAATTAAACAAAACCCCACATTTTAGCTAATAGCGACCCACATTATTTTATTTTATTCTAATGTCACATTCTTTATTTCAATCTCCGCTTTATGAGTCAGATACAGCCTCATATCTTTCACAAAACCTTTCCCCATAACTCTGATCTTCCAAGGATTAAGGAGAAAAAGCCCATCTCTGCCTGAAGAGTGTAAACCTTGGTATCAATTGAGCATAACACTGTTGCACAAGAGAAAATATTCTTTCCTCATGACATCTTCTTACATATTTTTGCAGTATATACCATTATGGTTACACTATTATTATGGAATTTTTCCAAAGCTTAAAATAAAGCAAAAAGGAGACCACATATTCTTTCAATGTCATACTACAGGATTGTCTAGCAGGTCAATCCTGGATTATTTGGCTACCTAAGGGGGTGTAGCATTGTTGGACTGCTGGTCAAAGGGCCAAATTCTAAAGTCCATGTTACTTTGCAGATTTTTTTTATACTATAACTGGAAGTTTGTGCCTCTTAATCCTCTTCACCTATTTCATTCAACCCCCCATGGCAACCACCAGTTTTTTCTTTGTATTTCTGTTTCTGTTTGTTTTGTTTTGTTTCTTAGATTCCACATATAAGTGAAATGATAAGGTATTTGTCTTTCTCTGTCTGACTTATTTCGCTTACCAGAATACCCTTTAGGTTCACCCATGTTGCCATAAATGGCAAGATTTAATTCTTTTTTATGGCTGAGTAATATTCCATTACATATCTTCCTCATCCATTCATCTATCAATGGATACTTAAGTTGTTTTCATATCTTGGCTTTTGTAAATAATACTCCAATAAACATAGGGATGCACATATATTTTTAAATTAATGTTTTTATATTCTTTGTGTAAATATACCCAGCATTGGAATTATTGGGTTATATGGTAGTTCTATTTTTAATTTTTTAGGAACTTCCATACTGTTTTCCACATGGTTGCACCAATATACATTCTCGTTTTCTCTGAGATAGTGACAAAAAGTAGAAGAGGAGTGAATATCCATGAGCAAGGTGTTCTTTGTTACTATGAGTTTATATAACATGAACTATTCATTCAAAAATTCACTCAATAAATATTTATTTATTGAGCACCTATAAAGTGTCAAGTCCTTTGTTGACTGGGGGAGGGTAAGCAATCAGTGGTAAAAAGATAAATCAGGCACAGATTCTATTCTCAAGGAAGTTATACTCCTGAATAAAAATCACTTTAGAACATCTCCTACCCTATATGCTTTGATGCCATCTCATTATGCCCTTTATCCCTGGTTAGCTTAGTCACCACAAGAAACTCATGACTCCTAACTCATGCTGTATTCCCTAGAACTTTAACCCTTTCATCTTTGTTAAGTTTTATTTCTGTCCTTATTTCTTACCTTTAGTCTTGTTGTCTTAGCAGATGCCAAAACCTACAAAGCGATAGTAATTAAGAATTGCAGTACAATTCAAGTTAGAAAAAAATAGAAAAAATGATCAATAAAAAGCTCAGAAGCAAATCCACACACATATGAAAATAGATATATTACATAGGTACCTTTGTAGATACATCATTAATGTAGTTATTAATACTATTTATTTATTTATTTATTAATATTATATTATTAATTATATTTCCTTGTCTTTTCCTTCTAGGTACATGAAAGGATTGCAGTTTCCCCTTCTCTTTGATGGTAGGTGTGAATTTGTGACTTACATTGGTCAAAAAAATGTGAGAACAAGTATGTTACTTACTTGAAAAAGCTTCAAAAGCCAGTCACTAATTTGTGTTTCTCTTCCTCTTTCTAAGTAATTCTAGAAGCATATATCAGAACAGAGCTTCCATCAACATTGGCAACAGGGAGTGACTATGATGAGCAGGGTCCAAGTTGACTTGTCTCACACATATAGCATGAGCTGAGAAATAGACTATTACTATGTTATGTCATAGGCATTTTTGGATTATTTGTTACTACAGCATAACTGAGGTTATCTAATTGATGCAATAGGGACAGGATGGATTATTTAATAAATTATTCTTGGTCAAGTGAGTATTCATTTAGAAAAAAATGAAATGGGTTCCTTACCTGCAACATATATAAAAAACAATTCCATATCAATAAAAAATTAAAAGCTTTAAAATTTTTAACAAAAATATAAGGTGACATATTTATGACATCAGACTTGGAATTATATCTTAAACCAAACACAAAATGTCTTAGCCATAAAAGAAACATTGGAAAATTTGACATTAAAATTCATGTTGTAGATACAACACCAAAATATTGATGCATTAAAAGAACAAAATAATAAATTGGGTTTTCTCAAAGTTAAAAACTTCTACTTTATGAAAGAGAATAAAGACAAGCCATAGACTGGGAGAAAATATTTGCAAATCATCCACTTGATAAAGGACTTGTATCTATAACATATTTATAAATAACTCTCAAGATTAAATTATGAGAAAACAACATATACTGGGGGTGTATTATTTACATTAGCCAAGATATGGAAGCAACCTAAGGGTCTATGATGTGAAATATATTAATTAATTAAATATATATATAATTATAATATATATATAAATATATTATATATTATTAAAAAGATGGATATATCTATATACATATCTATATCTATCTCTCTCTCTCTCTCTCTCTCTCTCTCTATATATATATATATATATATATATATATATATATATAATAGAACATTACTCAGTTGTGTAAGAATGAGATCTTGCCATTTATGACAACATGGCTGGACCAAGAGGGTATTATGCTAAGTGAAATAAGTCAGACAGAGAAAGCCAAATACCATATGATTTCAGTTATATGTGGAATCTAAGAAAACAAAACAAATGAACAACAAAAAAAAATCAGAGATAGATCCATAAATACAGAAAACAAACTGGTGGTTTCCAGAGAGGAGGGGCATAAGAGATGGAAAAAATGGGTGAAGGGGAATGGGAGGTACAGGCTTCCAGTTATGAAGTGAATGAATAAGTCACAGGGATGAAAGGCACAACATAGAGAATATAATCAATGGTATTGTAACCACGTTATACAGTGACAGACGGTAGCTACAATTGTGGTGAACACAGTCCAACATAGGGAGCTATTGAATCACTATGTTGTACACCTGAAACTAATGTAACATTGTGTGTCAACTATACATCAGTAAATAAATACAATAAACTAAGGAAATAACACAATTCAATTTTTTAAATGGGCAAAGATTTGAATAGACACTTTACCAAAGAAGATATCTGGACTGCAAAAATAAGATGTGAAAAAGTGCTCAGCATCATCAGTTATTATTATTAGCAGTTATTATTTGTTATTACAAGTTAAAACCAAATTGAGATGCCATTATACACCTGTTACAAAAGATAAAATAAAAAATTCAATCATACTAAGTGTTGGCAAGAATATGGAAACAACTGGAACTCTCATACACTGCTGATGGGAATGTAAAATGGTGGAATCACTTTGACAGTTTATCAGTCTTCTAAAGTTAAACACATCTACCATGTGATTCAGTCATTCCATTATTAAGTATCTTCCCAAGACTAACGAAAGCATATGTCCACAGAAAGACCTGTATTTGAATCTTAATAGCAGCTTTATTTGTAAGTGGTAAACTCTGGAAACAATACAAATGCATAAATATGAAAATAAATACACAAACTGTTATACTGATGTAGAATACTATTCAGTAATAAAAAGAAAAGTTATCAATATGTACAATATGGATGAATCTCAAATAATTATGCTGAGTGAAAGAACCTAGAATTCCACCCCCTAAGGCAGAGTATGTATTTTTTATTCCATTTACATAAAATTCTACAAAATGCAAACTAATACATAATGCCAGAGAATAGATCTGTGTCTGCCTGAAAGTGGAAGGAGGTGCAGGAAGGGATAGGAGGGAGAATTGCAAAGTTATAGGAGGAAACATTTGGGGGTAATGAATTATCTTAGTTGTGGTAATTTTTCACAGGAATACATAAGTCAAATTGTATCAAATTGTATACTTTAAGTATGGATTATTTTCTTTATGTCAATTATACCTCCAAACGGGTTTTTTAAAGTTAAATTTATCCAAAGAAATCAAATAAACTTGTTCACATGTTCCTTAGTAGTGATATCTAGTTCCCCCTCTGTCTGCAGAGCCACATGTGACCTTCCTGCTCCCTGGCACATGCTACTTCTGATTGCTCACCCCTTCTGGACACCATCCTCCTAATCAATTGCTACAGGCTATTTACTGATGGGGAGTCTCAATCCTTAAAGGAGTGAACAGTGAAGTCCAAGGTCCTCATCAGCACTCTCCCGGGTAACAGCCTCAAGAGGTAAACCTTCTCAGGTCAAACACACACTATGTAATAGTTAGCTCAGAGTAAGTCCGACTAGATGCTCCTGGAGATTTCACGCTTCATGAGCAACTGAAATCAGAAGGTTCTGAAGATCTAAAATAGAATGCCATTGGTAGCATAGTATGAGGTATGCCTCTGCCAAGGCACTCCTGAGTTGGCAGAAGAGAAACACCTGTAAACCAAAAGAATGCATACATTTTGGTGTCCATATGATGAGGCAAAACTATGGACAAAGTGAAACAGATCATAAATCTCAAAAAGTTGTAAAATACTGGCCCCAGATATTAAAGCCAATGTTGCTAAAGCCAAGACAAAGAAGTTTAGGTCAATCTTGAAAATAGTGGGTGACTCTTTGGTTCTGCCCTCAGGAGTAGTGGCCCCTACTTACACTGTTTCCTGTCCCTACCTCTACTATATGTTATTAACAGACTTGAAAAGGATGTCAGAAGAAAGATCTGCTTGAGCTCTGTGGCAAATTTCATTTGGAGAGGAAAGGAAACAAAACTGACCTTCAAAATGATGGTGGGTGAAGGGGTAAAGCAACCTTTTTTTAAGAAAAAGTTGAGAGTTAACTATAACACATGTTAGGAAGTTGTTGTCATGCTATAACTGGTGAGGAAAATAAATTATCTAGTTCCATCGCTTCCACCTAAAAAATAAAGAAAAAACTACAAGCAGCAATACAAGGGAGAAGATATACTTAACAGCTATGATCAGCAAAGGATTAAGGATTAGTATATATTTAAAATAGAATGTTTCAACAATAAAAGACACAAAACTCAACAGATAAATGGTCGAAATACATAAACATGCATCTCATAAGAGAGGAAACATAAATGGCAAATTAGTATGTGATAAAATGTTTAATCACATTAGTAATCTTGGAAACCAAATTAAAACAACAATACAATGCCATTTTATACCTACTAGATTGGCAAAACAAAACAAATAAAAGCAAAAACAAAAACAAACAAACGAGAAGTCTGATAATAGCATATAGGCACAGATAGGAAACAACAGGAACTTTTCCACATTACTAGCTATAGTGTATCGACTCAATCACTGTGAAAAATGATTTGGAATTTTCTGAAGTTCAACATGGGCAATTTCACTCTTAAATGCATACCCTGGAGAAGCCCTTGCATTTATGTGCCAGAAAATTTGCATAAAAATATCCATAGCAGGATTGATTACAACAGGAAAAAAAAAAAGCCCACAAAACAACCCAGCAGGAGAATGGAATGATATATTCCTACAATGGAATAGTATATAACAGTGAAATAAATGAACTATATCCTCAACAACATAGATTCACTTTAGAAATCTAATTTTAGATTTTAGGACTAGTGAGTCAAAGAAGACTTAGTATGACATCACCTTTATACCTGAAAAGTCATGCAAAACTAAAAAATAAGTAGGAAAGGGACAAGAGCAGGGAAGAACAAAGTTTGACTCTATAGCATGGTAGTGTTTGTGGTTCTTAAGCAAGGTAGTGTATTTATGGATGCTCATTTTTAGCATTTTAGTACAAGTAAAATGCAAAAATTAGATAAGAGGAAATATAAAAAATAGCAATAGCTAAGAATTTTCCATAATATAAAACAAATTCTTCAGATTAAAAACTGCACTCTCCATAGACAGGAATAGAAGGCCAGCAAGCTGGTCATAATGGCAGGTGAGGAAATTAACAAAGACTACTCAGTAAAAATTCAGGAGTATTTATCAACAATTGAGAATTCCATTGGTGCTGTGGATGAGATGCTGAAGACCATAATGTCTGTTTCTAGAAATGAGTTGTTGCTAAAGTTGGACCCTCTTGAATAGAAAAAGTGGATTTAGTTTCTGCTTACACATTAAATTCATTGTTTTTGGTTTATTTGGCAACTCAGCAAGTTAATCTTAAGGAATATCCAGTAAAGCAGGAATTGGAAAGAATCAGAGTACACATGAATAGAATTAAGGAAACAACACACAAGAAAAAGGCTGGCAAGCTGGGTAGAGGTGCAGCTTCAAGATTTGTGAAAAATATCCTTTGGGAACCAAAACCTAAAAATGCATCCAAAGTTGCCAATAAAGGAAAAAATAAAAACTAAAAAAAATGCATTCCCCCAAAGTAATGCATTTATAAAAGTAAAAATAAGAAAGTAAATACACATAATACATATTACATATTATGTAATATGTAAAAGTAAATACACATAATACATATTATGAAATTTGTGATTTCTTAGAAGATTCCAGACAGAAAAGACAAATTTTCTAAAAGACACCTCTTCAGGGGCACCTGGGTGGCTCAGTCAGTTAGGCATTGGACTCTTGATTTTGGCTCAGGTTATGATCTCACCATTGGTGAGATCAAGCCCCATGTCAGGCCTGTCCTTGGGAATCTGTCTCTCTTTCTCTGCCCCTCCCCTGCTTGCATGCACATGCGCTCTCTCTCTCTCTAAAAAAAATAAATAACCTTAAAAAAAATCCTTGTGAAGGAGATGGTCATTTAAAAAGACACTCTTCAGACAGAGAACGAAAGATGTGGGGTGCCTGGCTGGCTTAATCAGTAGAGCATGAGACTCTTGATCTCAGGGGTGTGAGTTCAAGCCCTGTGTTGGGCATGGGGACTACTTAAAAATAAAAAATAAAAAAGACAAAAGATCAGATATACAGAAAATAATGAAAAATAAAGTAGTAAATATGAAGGTAAATAGAAGGTAATTTTGACTGTATAAAACAATAACTACAATAGAATGTGGACATTTTTAAAACTGAAAATTCACAATGGTAATAAATTACAACAACAAATAAGTTGAGAGTGAAATATTAAAGTTAAATGTTAAAAAACATTAAATGTTTTTTAATGTTTATTTATCTTTGTGAGAGCAGACAGAGTACAAGTGGGAGAGGGGCAGAGATAGAGGGAGACACAGAATTCCAAACAGGCTCCAGGCTCCGAGTTGTCTGCACAGACGCGGGGCTCGAGCTCATGAACCGTGAGATCATGACCTGAACCAAAGTCAGAGGCTCAACCAACTGAGCCACTCAGGCACCCTAAGAGTGAGATATTAAAGTGTCCTAAGGTCCTTGAGCTCTCCAGGAGAATAATAAAAGTACTAACTTTAAACACTGATAAGTTAAGAATTCATGTAATAACTTCCATGGTAACCACTAAAAGACTAGAAATATTGTGTATAGCTTCTAAACTAGCCAAAGGAAACATGGATTGAATCTTTAAAAATTTAATCCAAAAGACAGCCAGAAATGAGAATAAAATAAATGAGGGAGGCAAAGGTGTTTACAAAAGATCTCTCTAAAATATTGGAGGTACAGAACTATTAGCAGTAAAAGTGTGGCTCAAAGTATGCCATGGAGACATTCATGAATAGAAAGCTAGTAGAGCTGTATTGCTATCAGTTATACAGGCTTTAAGTCAAAAACTTTCCCAAATTATAAAGAAAGCTATGCAACAATTCTCACTTCTTATACACTGAATATAGCCTCAAAATAAATCCGGGGAAAAAAGTAACAGAACAAAAGAAAGAACTTCACAATCATAGTGGGAGACAACAAAATGATTTTTTTCAATTATTGAAAGAATAAGCAGACAAAAAATTAGTAAAGATACAGACTTCAACGAAAATAGTTAGTAATTGACCTAAGGGGTGTACATTGGATACTGCACAAAAGAAGTGTAAAATATACATTCTTTTCAAACATTTGCAGAAATTATCTCAACTCATTTTAAAGGAATGAAACTACAGATTTTATTTATTTTTTTTTAACGTTTATTTATTTTTGAGACAGAGAGAGACACAGCATGAACGGGGTAGGGGCAGAGAGAGAGGGAGACACAGAATCGGAAGCAGGCTCCAGGCTCCGAGCCATCAGCCCAGAGCCCGACGCGGGGCTCGAAACCGCGGACCGCAAGATCATGACCTGAGCTGAAGTCGGACGCTTAACCAACCGAGCCACCCAGGCGCCCCAACTACAGACTTTTATTTGCAGCTAAACTAAAAATAAAATTTTTAAGAAGTAGAAAAAACAACTAAGTTTGGAAATTAAGATACATCTAAATAATGTATTATTAAAAGAATTATAAACATAAGAAAATATTTCAAATTGAGCAGTAACAAAAGTATAGGAAGCCAAAATGTGTGAGATGTCGCTAATTAAATACATATATTACATAAGATGAAGAACTGAAAATTGATGAACAGAGTATGTATCCTAAGAAGTTTTAAAGGTTCATCTGTAGTTTAGGGCCACTATAATTCATTTACTTCGCCATAAAATAACACACTGTTTGAATATACCAAAAATATAGTTACCTACTCTCTTTTAGGAAACATTTGGGATTTTCCAAGCTTTTACTGTTCTAATGTAGCTACAGACTTTACTATAAACATCTCTGCAGTGAAAGCTTGAGTTTCTTTTGGGTAAATATTTAAGAATAGAATTGTTGAAATGTTGGGTTTGTGAACAAATGAAGTTGTTATTCTGATTTATATTCCAGCAGTAAGTAAAAAAGATATTCCACATCCTCTCCAACACTTAGGTTACTGGACTTAGTATCTGCCATTCAAGTGAATGTGAAATGTGATTGGGAAATGGCATCTCACTGTGGCTTTGAATTGCATTTTTCCCTTCACAGCTGGGGTTTAACATCTGTTTATCAGCCATGATAACATGATAAACATGTGTTTATCAGCCACGGTTTTTCCTGTCCATGGTTTTTGCTCATTTTTCTATTGAGTAGTTTCTTTCCTTATAGTTCTTTTATATTCTTTAAAAATATTTTTTAGTTTATTTATTTTGACAGAGAGAGACAGAGAGAGAGAAGGGTGGGCAGAGGTGGGGGAAGAGGAGAGAATCCCAAGCAGTTTTCATGCTGTCAACACAGAGCCTGACTTGGGGCTTAATCTCATGAAACATGAGATCATGACCTGAGCTGAGATAATGACCCGAGCTAAGATCAAGAATGGAACACTTAACTGACTGAGCCACCCAGGCACCCTTAGTTCTTTTCTATTCTTGAGGTATAGTTGCTATAAATACTATCTCCTAGTTTGTAACGTGTTATTTTCTTTATTGTAATAAAATATACATAAAACCATTTTTTTAAAAAAAAGGTTTATGTATTTATTTTGAGAGAGACGTAGAGACAGAGAGTGAGCGGTGTAAGGGCAGAGAAAGAAAGACAGAATCCCAAGCAGGTTCCGTGCTGTCAGTGCAGAGCCAGACACAGGGCTCGAACTCACAAACTGTGAGATCATGACCTGAGCCAAGATCAAGAGTCAGACATTTAACCATCTGAGCCACCCAGGCACCCCCATTACAACCATTTTTAAGTGTGCAACTCAGTAGCATTCCACACATTCACTCTGTTGTGCCAGCATCACCACCAGTCATCTCCAGAACTTTTTCATTATCTCAGACTGAAATTCTGTACTCATTAAACAATAACTCCCCATTCCCTCCACCCCTCTGCCTCTCCTAACCACTATTCTCCTTTCTTTCATTATGAGTTTGTTTATAAGTTCACCTCATATGAGTGAATCATATAATATTTTTCCTTTTGTATTTGGCTTATGTCACTTACCATGTTTTCAAGACTCATCCATATTGCACAGTAATATTCTATCATATGTATAGACCACATTTTATTTATCCATTCACCAATGATAGCTATTTGGGTTGTTTTCCACATTCTAGCTATTTTGAATAATGCTGCCATGAACATTGGCATACAAATATCTGTTCAGGTCCTTGCTTTCTGTAATATGTTATTTTTACTATATTAAAAGTTTCTTTGATGAAAAAAGATACTAATTTTATATAGTCTTGCTAAAAATCATTCCCTACACCAAGATCAAGAAGGTATTCTGTGTTTTCTTTATGCAGCAATAAGAATGAAGTAATATAATATAGTCATAAATTCCACAATATTATATACAATATAATACCTCTTACAAAGTTAAAAGAAATTAAAATTATACTATTCTTTTAAAGGAATACATATATATGATAATATTTTAAAACATTAAATAAATTATTAAAAACAAGACTCAGGAGAGTGGTAGCCTGGGGAAGGGGTGGAGGCAGGGGGAGGGATTAGACTAGAAGGACAAAGAAAAGTGTATGTTAAAGGGATTGGCATGATGTTGTAAGATAATTTTTAAAAATCTAAAAAATTGTTGGAATTAATTATCATTTATAAGATTAGTAGATTAAAAAATCTATAAACAGAAATCAGTTAGGTTTTATACTGGCAACAAAGAAAATGGCATTTATTAAAAAACAGTGCAGTACAAAAATATGATGTACATAGGAAGATGTGCAAGATCTTTATAGAAAAATTATAAAATTTACTGAAAGACAATAAAAAGACTCTAAATAAATGGAAAGACATACTGTGGTCATGGACTAGAAAAATCATTATTTTAAAGGTGTCAGTTCTCTCCCAAACGATCTATAGACTTGAAGCAATTCTAGTCAAAACCTAAACAGACTGTCGGTGTCTATACAAATGCAGGACTAGAATAGCATATTCAATAGTGTATGGAAATTTATAGGGCCAATCATAGCCAAGATCTACCAAATATGAAAATGTATTATAAAGCTGTAAGACTGTATAGGATTACTGCTTAAGGAGTTAGTTATATGTTAGGACTTGATGCAAAAAATACAAACTATTCAACTTCTATCTTATTTATATATGTTCCTTAATATTTCTTGATTTTTAATATGGCATTTGGCTATTTTCCTATTTAATAATGATTAAATAAGTAAGGCGAAAAGTTTTGATGGATATTAACTCAAAAGGAAGTTATGCTACAGGACTCTGTCCCTGTGTTTTTTATATTTAAGATTCTTAAACAACACAGAATAATGAAAGTCTTGGGTTTCAAAATCATCTCAATATTTTTTTTAATTTGCATATACTATGCATTTTATAAAAATATTTTATAGGCATTATCATATTTAATCTTTATAGTAAACCTCTGAAATAGAGAATGTAATTTTGGGTGGAACAAGTTGGAACTCATTATTGCCTAAAGCCAGCAGAATTTAATGGACTAAATTAGTTTTAAAAGATGACTTATGCAAATATGGATGGACGGGATCTAGTTCAATGGCAATTTTTATGGAGTTGAAAAAGAGTCTTAATATGAGAAAAGATAATACTAAACAGAAATACAAATGTTTTAGTCTGTTTAATAGTAGCAAAATATACATTTCAAGGGAAGTGATGGCAAATTGTACTCTGCATTGGTCAGCTAATACTAGGAATGCTGTGTTCAGTTCCAGGTACCATATTTTGAAAGACATGAATAAACTAGAGAACATCTTGGGGTGCCTGGGCGGCTCAGTAGGTTGAGCGTCCGACTTCAGCTCAGGTCATGATCTCACAGCTCGCGAGTTCGAGCCCCGCATTGGGCTCTGCGCTGACGGCTCGGAGCCTGGAGCCTGCTTCGGATTCTGTGTCTCCCTCTCTCCCTCTCTGCCCCTAACCCACTCGCATTCTTGTCTCTGTCTCTCTCAAAAATAAATATACACTTAAAAAATTAAAAAAAAAAAAAAACAACTAGAGAACATCTGCTGGGGAAAGACTGAGATGATTAAAAAATTAAAACTGTCATGAGAGGAATGGTTGAGATTATCCTGGAACATGTAAGCTTTCATCAAATATTTTAAAAAGCATCCTGTAAAAAGAGAAATAGAATTATTTAAAGTTGGCTCAGAGAATAGATATATGGCCAACAGATGAAAATTATAGGAATACATATTTAAATTAAGTGAAGAACTTTTCTAATAATTCAAAATGTTCAACTTATCCTCAGGGTTTGGTATTGTGCAGATTAAATTCCAGATAAGTGGCTAATTTTTTTTAGTTCTCATTTATTGAGGCATAATCTGCACAGAATAAAGTGCACTAATCTTAGGGTTTTGTGGTTTTTTTATTTTTATGTAGGTAAACCACCATCCAAATCAAGATACAATACATTTTCCAGAACCCAGAGATAAGAGCTGTGCTGTCATGGAACTTACAATCTAGTGAAGACAAACATTAGAGAAGTACAATAAAATTTGACAATGTGGAAGCTCCAAAGGTGCTCTGAGAGCATCTAGTGGAGCCTGACTGATCCAGGGGTAAGGTAAAGTATCTCAAGGATGTGACATTTAAACAGAGACTTTGGAGAAGAGGAGAAGTTAACCTAACAGAGGACGAGTTTGTTGGGGAGATTTTTGTAAGATGGGTACAGGATATGCAAAGTTCCACCCTTCAAAAAGCAAAAGAGAGCATAAAGTATTCAAGAAACAGAGTCAACTCTGAAGGCAAACAGAATAAAAATTCAGATAAGCAAGCACCAAGCAACTGCATTATTTTCCTTTAGCTGATCCTAAAAAGCTTCTATCATCTTCATATAATATTGATGAGAAAGAAACCAATTGACTTGAACAAATAAAAGAATATGGTAGCTTTTCTTCTCTGAATTTCCAGAACCTTCTGTTTAGGCCAAAGTCCCCATTCCTAACTCTGTCCTCTCAATTTCAGCCCAGGCTTCCCATGCTTTATTTCTTACATCTCGTAAGCTGATTTTTCCAGCTGCTTATTACATAAATATTCCTCTTGGGCTACTGTATGTTTTAGGTGAAAGACTTGATTCTTATGTCCTCAAGGATGAGAAAGAAGATGAAAGAAGCAACTGATACTTTGTTAGGAAACATCTTTATGGAATAAAAATTACTAAACTATATCATGTGTCCCAGTCCAGAAAAAAAAAAGGGTCTCATCAAAGTGCTATTAACTATAAAATAAAAAAGTCCTTATTAAGAAAAATACTAACAATTACTATAAATTAAAATTTCAAAATTTGGGGGTACTCATTTCAATTATATCCATACTTTTTGTGGCATGCCTTGATTATAATTTTCTATGAATTTTAATAACAGCTAAATTCATTGAAAGCTTATTCTGTTCTAAGATCTTTATATGTATTTATTTATGTAATTCTTACAACAACATATGAGGTAGCTACTATTATTATGACTATTTAACAGATGAGGAAATTGCCCACAGGCACATAGCTGGAAAGAAACAGAGTCTAACACAGGGAATCTGATTTCCGGATCTTCCAGCCCTAAAAGAGTGCTTGTTAATGATGATGATGAAAATATTGTAACTGTAGGAAACACCTGATTGGTAGAGAGGCTCAGTGTGCTTCACTGCCTCCCTCTTCACTTGGATCTAAAGCATCTTTCCAGCCCTCTCCCAACGCTGACCCACAAACCTGCTAAACTATCCTATGTACTAATTAGTGAGCCAGTAGTCTTTTCTATCCTTGTTGTAATGTAATGATAAAAGGATTAGATTTGGAATCAGAGGCTTCCATATACCATTAGTTATATGACCCTGAGCAGGTTATGTAATTTCTCTGAGCCTCAGTTCCTCATTGCTAATAGGAAAATGAAGAGCTTTGTAAATTATAAAGTACTGGGGGGGAATACTAAATTATTGACATGTGTATCAAAAACTCTTTAAGGGAGTTTTATTCCTGGATGTAATATCTTAACTCATAGGTGAATTTTTATAATAATATCAGGTGATACAGGTAACTGATACAAGAGTTAATTTGGGAACTGAGAGGATCTTTCTGCATCCTTTGAACAAACATCAAAAACAGGTGTCTAGTGTTCCCACTTAACTTCCATATAGTTATATACTTCCATATAACACTCAGGTTCACAAGTTAAAATATATGTATCTCCCATAATGAACATTTACCCTCCAATCTATTAGCAATCTACTAGCAGAATATTGGGAGATGCAAAGGACTAGGCTATTTGTGACTGCTTTGGTTTTGTACTGTCCTAACCAGACCTCTGAACAGTAAATTGTTCTGCATGCACATCCTAATGAGCACCAAGCTTCAAAGAGGTCCCACAGACATTTCAGCAAGAGGCTTTCTTTTGGTACAAACCCCAGATTACTGCTGGAAGGCTGTTATGTATTTTTGAATGGCTGGAAAATATACTACCTTTTAAAACTGTAATTAACTATTGTTTTCTTAAGCATAAGTCATTGAATTTGGTCATATGCCACCTCTGGATTTGTTGATATAAATTTGTATTTGGGAATATTAATAGCAAAATATAATATACAATCCTTGTCCACACAAATTGCAGTAAATTACAGTTCGCCAAATTGCCGTACAAAGAGGAAAATAGAAATGGTTGTGGATTTCATAAAGCAAACATAGTATTCCAAAAATAATTACAGAGTTGTCACCTTAAAATATACAATTGTTTCTCAAAAGTGATCAGTATTAAGTAAAGACACTTTTATCCACATTAGATATCATTGACTTCATAGTTACAATCTCTCCCCCCCATCTACTTTTTTGGTATTTATTTTAGAAAAGTTGGTTCTTTTTCTTTATTTTTCTGAGAAAAAAGGTAATGTATAAAAACATTTATATGTGTACACAAATTTTATTTGGAAAAAATTATATGCCACTGATATTATATGATTCATTAACTAACTATAATCCATTAAGTATGGAGAATTTGTTATATTTTAAGACACTATGAAACAAAGTCAGTTGTTTATTTGTTTTGTTTTGCTTTTGAAGCAATGCTCTCTTGAGCAAACTGAAGTTATTACAAAACAGGCCTTTTCAGCTTCCACTGTCCTATGCAAACTTTAGTTTTAAATAAATAAACTATTCTATATATATACAAAGCATATGTAAATGTTCACATTGTACACAAGTTTCTTATATATTAAGTTTATATTGAAAAAACAGAAACATCTATTTCTCAACATACAACTAAAAAACAAAACAAAACAAAAAACAACTTTAAAATCTATGTTCAGTCCTGAATAACTGAATAAAAGATGGCTGAGAAATCTTGGGATCCAACAAGTACACAAACATGGAAATTAAGAATTGTCCTCTAAAATAAAGTTGTAATCAAAATGTTTATCAATAAAAGTCTATGGGTCTCTATGTTTTAATGACTTTCAGAGCTAAGTAGAAGTGATTCAAGCTTGATTCCAAATCTTTTATAACCATTTTATAGCATTATACAACCAAATTAAAAGTTCACCAAAAGCTGATGAATCCTATAGTATATTCGGTTGTTTTATGTAAGCTCAACTCAGAGGGGGAAAGTCACAAGGGGTTGATTTTTAATGCTAATTTTGATTTCTAATGCTTACAATAAATTAAGTCAACCACGTTCTAAGTTCCGGACTGCCACACATGATCTAAAATGCTCTGTGGGGATAAAACACTTTAGAAGCTTATAATTCCTACAGAGTGTTTTGATTATTTTATACAAACTAAACTCAAACAGCAAAAAATTTCACAAGGGAAATTGTTGTGTGGTTTAAAGCCATATAATCTGTTTTCAACCCTTGTCTTTGCCTTCAGTTAAAGGCATACTCATTAACTTGAAACAATAAACTCAAACCTTAACATTTCTGGAAAGAATTCAATTCAGAACTTTGGCAGTATCGATGGTAAATATTACACACATGCCTAATGTGATCTTATACAGATACACAGGACATGTAGGTAACGTAGGCAATGCCAAAGTTTTAAATGAGCAACAGATATACTGTATATCATTGCCTTATATATGGGCATTATCTCCTCACACACATATGCAAAACTCTGGCTTTCTCAGTACTGAATTGGAAGCTGTGGTTATAATTTAAACATTTATTTAGAGAATAAATGTAGAATAGAATTGAAGTGGTATTAATTATATATCACATAAGAAATGCTGATCAATAACAAATTAAAAAAAGAAAAAAAAAGGTTGGGCCATTCATAGACTAAATAGACTAAAAAATAACTATCCACTTGAGGTTTATAGTTAAAAAGGAATGACACAGGCTAAGTAAACAACCTCCTAACACCTTAGCTAAATGTGATGGAAATGGATTAGGCATTAACACAGGGAAAAGAGAAAAAAATGGATTTTTTAAATGAGTAATCATTTTATTTCTTTGTATAAAACTAACCTGAGTTAAATTTAGGTGGAAGAGATAGTAGGATGCAGCATTTTATAAAGAGAAGGAAACATTGTTAGAACAAGTAGAGAAAAAAAGAAAAGACCTAGAAGGCAGAGAGATTCAGGAAGGAAGAAATTATGTTCACAAGTCAGAACAGTCCACAGCTTGGCACATATTTCACTCATGAGTGTCTAAAACATAATCAGATAGTTTAACTCACTCAAACATAAAATAAGACCATGAACAGGCAAGAGAAAAACAGAATGTGGTGGTTTTAAACAATTTTTCAAAGTTACAACTCTCCCGCACTAGCTATACATTTGTCTTTGTAATAGCAAGGCTGGAAATCACTAATCCATACAGAACTAGGCATTGTATATCTTTTGAAAAATTGTCATATATTCACTCTTTGTTTTAAAAGAGCAAACATAACAAAGTACTTCCATAACGAAGTAAAACCATGACAAAGAAAATTCCATTTAATTACAAATAGGTTTGCCCAAGAGAAGCCATGACTCTATCTCCTCAAATTTAGGGACTATTTTCAAAATTTTACTAGAGTGTAAACAAAATATCTACTGCTGCCTCCATCCCCACCATTCTAGCCCCAACCCTAAACACTATGGATTTTGAGAATATTAGCAGAGTAACCTCTAGCTCTATCTATATTGTTCAAACCTGATATACCTTATATAAATATGTGCCATAAGTTGTAGTGTCTTTTCAAAGTCTTCCACCTGTTAATTCTATACTATATTTTCATTTATTCACTCATTTAGTTGAAGGGGATTTACTGAGTTCCAGACACTGGCACTGTAAATAAGACATTCATGAATCCCAGCCTTGAGGAGTCAAGAGCCTAGCAGTGTATTTTGATAAGTTTCAATATAATATGGTAAATGCGAGGATATGGGAAATACAGATTATTATAGGAGCACTTAAGAGAAATACCCAATTGTTGTGGTATAAGATGGAGAGTCAAGATAGGCTTCCTGAAGGCTGAGATCTAGAGGTGCAGCTCCATCTATGTAGGAGACAAGTGAAAATTAATTTCTAACTTATTTCCTATACCCTTGTAAAATCTTATCAGTTACTAAAAGACTTCATATATTCCTTTTGCTTAAGTCTTTTCATGGCACATTCTGGTTTAAATCCTTGCTATTCTGGTCATTATCTCAATGTTTATCCATCTAAAGAAGTTTACCATTGTCCCTTGCATTTTTTTTAAAATTAATATCTAACATTTATCAAATGCTTACTGAAGGCTGGGTATTAATTCTATGTGTTTTACCCATTTTATCTCAATAATCCTCTTGACAACTTTATGAGACAGGTATATTACTATGCTCATTTCACAAATGAGGAGTCTGAGGCTTAGAGTGTTTCAATAATTTACTCATGGTCAGCTAGCTGGTAAATTGTACAGCCAAGACTTGTATCAGGTCTCATTTGAATCTTCAGCCTGCATTCTTGGCCACTATCATCTACTGCCTTCTTCCCTTTTGCTACTCCAAAGCCCAAGTTAACCCCATCTCCGCCATGTATCCTCTTTCTGCAGAAGCTGAAGTGGAATACTTCCAGGCACAGGAAGAAAACAATACTTTTCAACTAAAACAATGTGAAAAAGCCCTATGATGCCATTACCCTAATACCCAAATCAGACAAAAATATTATAAGAAAATTAAAACTACAGACTAATATCTCCCATGCAAAAAGATGCAAAATCCTCTAATAATGTATAAAAAGAATTATTATACCATGACCAAGTGGGAGTTATTCCAGGCAGGTAAGGTTGGTTCAGCATTCAAAAATTCATGTAATCCATTACCTTAACAGGCTAAAGAAAAAAAAAAAAATCACATGCTCATATCTCACATGCCTGTAGATGCAAAAAAAAAAAGAATTTAATAAAATCCCATTCAAACTAGGAATAGAGGGAACTTCCTCAACTTGATAAATAAAATCTACAACAAACAAATAAAATAAAATAAAACAAAAATCATGTTTCTAACATCATGCCTAATAGTGAAAAATTAGAAGCTTTCCCACTAAGACCAAGAAGAAGGCAAGGATGTGCCCTCTCACCACTGCTTTTTAACAGTACTAGAAATACTGGAAGTCCAAACTAATGTAATGAGAGAAGAAAAGGGGGAAAAAAGGTATACAGATTAAGAAGAAAGAAATAAAACTGTGTTTGTTCACAGATGACATGGCTGTCAGTGTGGAAAATCCCAAAGAATCAACAAAAAACCTCCTGGAACTAATAAGTAATTATAACAAGGTGGCAAGATACAGAGTTAACATACCAAAGTCATTCACTCTCCTATATCTGAGCAATGAGCAATTGGAATTTAAAATTAAAAACACAATACCATTAGCAATCCCCAAAATGAAATACTTAAGTATAAATCTAACAAAATGCATTCAAGATATATATGGAAGACTACAAAGCTGTGATTAAAGAAATCAAAGAACTAAAATTTGGATAGATATTCCATATTCATGGATAGGAAGACTCAATATTGTCACAATGTGAATTCCTTCTAACTCAATAGATTAAATGCAATTCCAATAAAAATCCCAGCAAATTATTTTATGGATATCTGATTTATGACACCAAATAACCAACATAATATTGAAGGAGAAAAACAAAGTCAGAGGACTGACACTGTCATATTTCAAAACTTACTCAAAGCTATAGTAATCAGCACAGTATGATATTGATGAAAAATAGACAAACCAGTGGGACAGAATAGAGAGCTAAGAAACAGACCATCACAAATACTGTCAACTGATCTTTGACAAAGGACCTAAGGCAACAAAATGCAGCAAAAATTGTCTTTTTATTTTTATTTTTAATTTTTTTAATGTTTATTTATTTTTGAGAGAGACACACAGTGTGAGTGGAGGGGCAGAGAGAGAAGGAGACACAGAATCGAAAGCAGGCCCCAGGCTCTGAGCTGTCAGCACAGAGCCCAATGTGGGGCTTGAACCCACAAACCATGAGATCATGACCTGAGCTGAAGTCAGACACTCAACCGACTGAGCCACCGAAGCACCCCAAAACTGCCTTTTTAACAAATGGTGCTGAACCACTGGACAACCACATGCAAAAAAATGAACTTAGACACAGACTTTACACCTGTCACAAAAATTAACTAAAAATGGAAGATAGATCTACATGCAAAATGCAAAAATATAAAACTCCTAGAAGATAATATAGAAAATCTAGATGACCTTGGGTGCGCTGATGACTTTTTAGATACAGCCCCAAAGGCAGGGAGAGAAATAATTAATCAGCTAGACTTCATTAAAATTAAAAACTTCTCTATGAGAGACACTGTTAGGAACATGAAAAGACAAACCACAATATGGGAAAAAAATACTTGTAAATGATATGTCTGATAATTAACTGATATGAAAATATACAAAAAACTTAAAACTCAACAATAAGAAAAGAAAAACTATTTTAAAATGGGCCAAAGAGCTTAACAGAACCCATGCCAAAGAACAAAAATAGATACCAAATAAGCATATGAAAAGATATTCTGGTTGCCTTGGTGGCTCAGTTGGCCAACTTGGCTTAAATTATGACCTCATGGTTTGTGGGTTCAAGCCCTGCATCAGGCTCCATGGTGACAACACAGAGCCTGCTTGGAATTCTCTCTCCCTCTCTCTCTGCCCCTCCCCAGCTCATTCTCTCTCTGTCTCAAAATAAATAAATAAACTTTAAAAAAGATATGCCACATCATACATCATCGAGGCAATGAGGTACCACTACACACCTATTAAAATGGCCAAAATCCCAAACACTGACAACACCAAATGCTGGTGAGGATGTGGAGTAACAGGAATTTGCATTCATTGCTGGTAGGAATGCAAAATGGAACAGCCACTTTGCAAGGCAGCTTGGCAGTTTCTTACAAAATTAAATATGCTCTCTTACCATACATCCCAACAATGTGCTTCTTGGTATTTACCCAAATAGGTTGAAAACTTACGTACACACAAAAGCCTGCATACAGCTATTTATAGAAGTTTTATTCATAATTGTCAAAATTTGAAAGTAACCAAAATGGCCTTCAGTAGGTGAATGGATAAATGAACTGGCATATCCATACAATGGAATATTATTCAACACTAGAAAGAAATGAGCTATTAAGCCATGAAAAGGCATGGACGAATCTTAAATATATACTACTAAGTGCATAAAGCCATTCTGATACATACTGTATGATTCCAATTATATGATATCCTAGAAAAGGCAAAAATATGGAGACTCCAAGATCAGTGTTTGCCAAAAGGATGAGGGGCAGAGGGTATAATAGGCAGAGCACAGGGGATTTTTAGGACAGTGAAACAGTTCTGAAATATACTACAGTGGTGGATACATGTCATTGTACATTTGTTAAAACCTGAAAATGTACAACTCAAGACTGAGCTCTAGTGAGAACTATGGACTTTGGGTGACAATGATGTGTCCATGTAGATTCACCAGTTATAGCAAACACACCACTCTGGTGTGGTACATTGAGTGTTGGGGAAGCTGTGAATGTGTGGGGCTGGGAGCACATGAAAACTTTGTACTTTCTGCTTAATTTTGCTGTGAACCTAAAACTGCTCTAAAAAATAAAATATATTTTTTTTAAAGATAAACTCCTGAGAGCCTCAGCCTTACTTACAGTGCTGCCCAGAGAGCACTGAGCCCTCATCCATCCACTGCCACCCACTCTGAACACAAAACATGTGGTCATGGATAAAAATGAGCTGGGGCAGGGGACCAAACTGACCGAGCAAGCTAAACAGTATGATTACATGACAGCCTTCATGAGATCTGTAACTGAGCAAGGAGCTGAATTATCCATTGAGGAGAGGAGTCTGATCTCAGTTGCTTATAAAAATGTTGTAGGAGCCCACAGGTCTTCATGGAGGATCGTCTCAAGTATCGAGCAAAAGACGTAAAATGCTGAGAAACAACAACAGATGGATGGAGAATACAGAGAGAAAACAGAGACCCAGCTAAGAGAAATCTGCAATGATCTACTGTCTCTTTTGGAAAAGTGTTTGATCCCCAGTGCTTCACAAGTAGAAAGCAAAGACTTCTATTTGAAAATGAAAGGAGGGGCGCCTGGTGGCTCAGTCAATTAAGTGTCCGTCAGACTTCAGCTCAGGTCATGATTTCATGGTTCCTGGGTTTGAGCCCTGCATCAGGCTCTGTGCTGACAGCTCAGAACCTGGAGCCTGCTTCAGATTCTATGTCTCCCTCTCTCTGCCCCTCCCCTGCTCATGCTCTGTCTTTCTCAGTCTCTCAAAAATAAATAAACATTATTATTATTTTTTTTAATGGAAGGAGACTCCTAGCATTACTTGCCTGGGGTTGCTGCTGGTGATAGAAAGGGATTGTGTGTGGATCAGTCACAACAAGCATACCAAGAAGCTTTTGAAATCAGCAAAAAGGAAATGCAACCAGAGCATCCTATCAGATTGGGTCAGGCCCTTAACTTCTCTGTCTTCTATTTGGAGATTCTGAACTCCACAGAGAAATCCTGCTCTCTTGTAAATACAGCTTTTGATGAAGCCATTGCTGAACTTGATACATTAAGTGACGAGTCATAAAAAGATGGAATGCTAATAATGTAATTACTGAGAGACAACTTGACATTGTGGACATCAGATACCCAAGGAGATGAAGCTGAAGCAGGAGGAGGAAGGGAAACTCACCAGCCTTCTGACTTTTGCCTGCCTCATTCTAAAATTTACACAGTGGACCATTTGTCACCCATGCTGTCCCACAAATAATTTTTTGTTTACAATTTATGACAGGTTTATGTTACTTCTTTTTAAATTTCCATTTTTCTCATGTGGCTTTTATGTTTAACATCAAGGGAATAGAACCAGTTAACATTTAGGGAGTTATCTGTTTTCATCTTGAGTTGGCAAATATGGGGATGTGGAATTTTTATACTAGTTATAAACGTTTGGCATAATACTTGGTACATTGTGGTCTCACAAAGGCCAGATTAAAACTGCTACCATGTCTCAGCGGAGAAAACTGCCTACATACTGGTTTATCCTGGTGGGGAACAAAAGGAATAATTGGCTCTATGGGGTGCCTAGGTAGCTCAGTCAGTTGAGGGTCTGACTTCAGCTCAGGTCATGATCTCGCGGTTCGTGAGTTTGAGCCTCACGCCGGACTCTGTGCTGACAGCTCAGACTGGAGCCTGCTTTGGATTCTGTGTTTTCCTCTCTCTCTGCTCGTGCTCTCTCTCTCTCTCTCTCAATAATAAACATTAAAAAAATTAAAAAAGTAAAAAAAGTAAAAGAAAAAAAAAAGGAATAATTGTTTCCAGACACAGTTATAGTTATTGTGGGTACTTTAAGGTTTGGAGCACTTACAAGGCTGTAGTAGAAATGGGTATCCCATGGATTTTACATGTTGAACCATGTGTAACTGTGGAATACTCATTCTCAGTGTACACACCTTGGACTATAGTTGCAGAAGTGTTCCTTTAGTCGCAGACCAATTTACTCTAGATAAAGGCAGAAACAGTTCATATTCCATTATTTGCAAAGTTACCTGCTGTTTGCTTTTGTTATATTTGCTATACTCATTTTATTTGTACATAAATGTTTTAGGCAACCTAAGAACAAATGTATAATAAAGATGCAGTAAAAATAAATTGCTTAATTCCATTACTTTATGTATTTCAAGAACAGCAGCAAAACAAAAATCCCATGTATTTAACTTTTTTAGGATTTTTTTTTTTGCTTTTGTGATTTCTTTTGTGGGGGGGGGAGGGGGGAGGCGGGAATACTTGCCTAACATGCACGGGCTGTAAAAACAGTTAACAGGGAAATAACTGAGATGATGGCTAGGTTTGTTTAATGTCCTATGAAATTTTCATGAACAATCTAAGTTGTTAAGAACAAGTGTGTTAAATTCATGTAAGTGGAATAAAAGTTTTATGAGTGGACTTTTCAACTACTTTCTCTATACCATTTCATGCCAATTAGTCTTTGGTTCTGAAACTTCTCTAAAGGAAATTGTTGGAAATTTTTGGAAATTCTTTCCTTATTTCCTCTTGGCAGCATATGGGCTTTTACCAAGTTTAATACAAAGTTTATCATAACAACAACAGCAAGGTATAAACTCCTCAGGACAAAGAGAAGAGGAAAGGAAACAAAGTTTTGGAAGATGGAAAAAAGATGGAACAAATAGCGACTGACTCAGTATGGCAGAGAAAGGTGAAGCCCAACTACGTGGAAAGAGAGATGCCAAGGAAAAGTAAGCATGTTTGTTCTGCTAAACTCTAGAAAGATTCAGGAATTAGAGGTACCAGGTGACTTTGAAGACTAAAGGGCAAGGTAGCGTGAGCACAAGAGGATGGATTTTTGAGTCTGTAATGGGAGTATTCAGAGTTTAGTTGTCCTCCCCTAGCCTATATCCCCAGTCCACCAAGACAAAATAGGACATTACTCTAGGTGGAGATTTACTCAGAAAGGCTCTGGTTTGGGGGACACTATGAGAAAGACATGCAACCCAGGATACAGAAAATCTTCAACAAAAGAAAGTATCCCCAGGGTAGAGATGAAGACAGATCCCAAGAAAACTATGGTATAGTAGACTTAGAAAGCAGTCAGTTATATTGGATCAGCAAGATGGAAAATCTAGGAGGGATGTTTCCAAGGGAAAAAAGTGGAACTCATCTATTACCAATGAGATCTGACAGTAAGAAGAGGAGCTTTAGTGCTTAGAAAGAAAGCTTGGGCTGAATGAGCAACATGTACATGGAAAACTAGACAAAAATAAACAACATGATAGTTAACTTTGGGAAAAACAGTGAGCGTTTTTAGTGTTGTTTTTTTTTTTAAGACAGAGAGAGCATGAGTGGGAAGAGGGGCAGTGAGAGAGGTGAGAAAGAATCCTAAGTAGGCTCCACACTGTCGGCATGGAGCCCAATATGGGGCTCGATCTCACAACTATGAGATCCCGACCTGAGCCGAAACCAAGGGTCAGAGGCTTAACTGACTGAACCTCCCAGGTGCCCCAGTGCAACTTTATTTTTAAACAGGCATTCAAAAACGTAATACTCTCAGATGAAAGTTATTTTGTTTAAAGTAGTCACTTTGAGATTTAGTCCCTGTTCAACACTGCTGCCATTTTTATTACTATACAACCTATAATACATTCTTCCGTATGACTGCAGTAATAATGAATTTTCTTCCAATGAAAATGAAACTTATTTTGCAAATCAGTAGTTATTAGTCACCAAATCTAGTACCAAGGCAAGTGAGTCAGCAGAGTAATATTTCTACTGTTTTGTAGCTTAAATAGTTTTTAATAAAATTCCTGAAAAGGAGCTCCTCAGAGTTTTTTAAATGTAGTAACTTTAAACCTACTACTGTTTTGATATTGTAGTCCTTACTTATTTTTATATATCATTTTAGGAATGTTTGTTTGGTTTTAGTCTCAAATCCCACCCCTTCCCCTACATTTTTCAGTACTTTGTAAAATGAAGACACATGATGGGCACTCAACCAATGTCTATAATGTTGAAACTTCTCTGCCTTTTTTTCTGTAGGAGGCAACCAGCAATCAGAAAGAGACATAATAAAAACCACCTGGGTAACTCCAACCAACTCAGAACCTCTAGATTGAAATTAGTGGTTCCATTTCCATCAAAAAAATCTTTTTTGTTTGTTTCTTTTCTTCCATTTTTAGAAGCAAAGACACCCATTCAAATACCTGGTGAAAATTTCTAGACAGGTCTGGGTTTCCAGTTCCAGAAAACTAAGATAGAGTTGCTGGAATATTATGCCCAGATTCTCTTGGCTTTACCTCCTGTACAAATAAATCCATCCACTGATGTGCTTGGCAAGGTAACAAAAACAGCCGCAGGGGAGGCGAAACCCATCCTGGCACAGGCTCTGGGTTGATTCCCTTTGTTAAGGACTCTCCTCTTTAAAGCATGTGGACCCTCCTAGGTTGACAGGAAGAGGCCAGGCAGCAATGGGTGGAGGGAGAGGAGAGTCAAGCACACTGACCCTTGATTGAGCTCTGCTCCCAGCTGTCCCCAACTTCTGAAATATGGTAACCTTTTCCACGCTTGCCCTGGAGATTCCCATGGGAACAGTAGAGTTCCTGAGCCACAGTCCTACAAATGGGAAGAGATGTTACAGGTTCAAATAACCCAGAGATGGGAGGGAAAGAGGAAGGGAAGAGAGAAAAAAAAGAGGTCAAGGAAAAAAAGAATCGACTGGGAGTGATAAAAGAGACTACAAGGACAGATATGAGAAGATCAGATAACTAGAAATTAGGTTTTTGGGGTTTTTTTTCCATTGGGAAAATAGAGAAAGGGAAAGGAAATAGCAACAAAAAATTTCTGAAAATTCAGGTGAATTCTGCCAGTCACAGGAGGATTCTTCCAACCGTCTTTTATCCTCAGCTACTCTCAAGGTAATGTGTCACACCTGTGCCTAGGTTAGGGCTTAAGAGCATAGACTTTGGAGCCAGATTTCTCTAGATCTACCACTGTCTAGGTATATGGCAATTATTTCACTTCTCTGTTTATAAGTTTGCTCATCTGAAAAATGGAGATGATTACAGTGCCTACCATATGGGATTACTGTGAAAATTAAATATGTTAATGCATGTAATAAAAGAGTGTTGTATAGTATATGACATATAGTGTACACTCAAATTTTACTTGTTATATTTTGATGGTACCAATGAATAGCTTCTGACAATTAAGTCACTTGGTGGAGGTAACCCAATTCACCACGCATATTCATTTATTTATAAGTTTTCATTAGAGGTATTCATTAAAAGGATTGCTCATACTTTTCTGATCTTGAAATACCTATATTTACCTCCTTATCTCAACCTATCAAAACGTAGCATTCTTCAAGCACCTGTCAGTTTCACAACACTTATGCCAACCTCCCCCATGACAACCATTCTTGATGTCACCTGTGAACTCTTAACAATATTTAACATTTGTAAGTTTGGCACTTAGCAGTTCATATACCAGCATAATCTATATAGTGTCTTCTAAAGCTAGATGGATGGATAGTAATAGTTACAGATTAGCTTCTCATAGCCTTCCTTGTATTAGGAAGGGAAAAAGAGGATGGTCAAAGAATATACGTAGAGACATCACAGAAAAGTATTTCTTATGTCTTTGTCCACTACAAATTATGCAGGTCTCCAGTGCTGAAAGACCCTCCCTTTTTTGAGAATCTCTTGAAGGATGAAGTCTCCTTGAATGGTGGTGGGAAGGAATAAGTGATATGGTATGAGTTGCAAAGGGAGGCAGAAATATCCAGAATAACTCAACTATATCCTCAGTCCATAATTATAACTGTTAAAAGATGTCACCAAATGGGCTTTGATGTCAGAAAAGGGATTCTTCCTTGGCCTTCTATTTACTTGCTGTGCAATTCCGGAAAATTTATGAAGCTATATGAGGTTCACTTTCCTCATCTGGAAAATTAGGGAAACAATGTCTTCATTATAAGATAGCTGTAATATTTAAAGAACTTACTATGATGCCAGAGGCACCTGGGTGGCTCAGTTGGTTAAGTGTCCAACTCTTGATTCTGGTTCAGGTCATGATCTCATGGTTGGTAAGATGGAGCCTTGCACTGGGCTCTGTGCTGAGAGCGTGCAGTCTGCTTGGAATTCTTTCTCTCCTTCTCTCTCTGCCCCTCCCCCACTCACACATGTTTTTCTCTCTCTTTGTCTCTCTCTCTCTCTCTCTCTCAAAACAAATAAAAATAAACTTAAAAAATAAAAGAACTTACTACAGTGCCTGGTCAAGTATGCATTCTACAAATGTCATTTCCTTTTCTCCTCCCAAGAATCAGTGGAGGCAGAAAACACCAAACCATTCTTGAACCAAGTAATTCCAACTAGTCTACTGCCAGTCAGTTTTTCACAGTGTGTCTTTGTAAATTTGAAGCGCCCCAAGAGTCACGTTAGTCATAGCTGTGACTAAATTAGATACTCTTCTGAAAGATCATGGTCCCAGGAGCATATTATCTCAGCAGGCAGAATTAAAAACCACATCCACAGTAAGCTGGAGGAATAAAAGAAATAGGTCACAAATAGTTTTTTTTTTTTTTTAATCCACTGTCATAGTTTGTTTGCTTACATGCTTTTTAATTGTTTGCCAGGCCTTCACATGACTTTGGTCAATTTTCACCTGTTCCTATAATGGAAGGGAAATAAAGAATTCAAAGTTCTAAAGTATTTTTTTAATGGGAAATTCTTTCTGAACTGAGATTTATTTCTCATATCATATACTGGAAGATACTTGTGAACTAGAGGAACAGAAGAAACCCTTTAAATACAGTGTTAATGTTTCCTGTACTATTCACTATAACTCTGTCAGAAAGGCAATCCTTTATTGCCCCAAATGAAGGTGGTATATATGTGGTCTTTTCTATCTGTAGATGGACAAAATTAATACTTATAGTCAAACTCAGAGAAAACTGTCATTAATAAAACTAGTAAGATTCAAGATATGTGAAAGTCAGTGCGTGGCTTGCATGGCCTAGAATCAGACTGACAAGCATGACCCCTATAGCCAGAGTAGTCAGCATGAGCAGAATAAAACACAGTGAAGTGACTGAGACTGTGACCAGGCAGAGAGGTCCCTTACAGGGGACCTGTGATCTATGTTATGGCGTATGCATCTAAAAAACATACAACCTTGCCAGCAGAAGGGAGTGAAAAGGGCCCTGCAAACATAATTCATAAAGGTATAGATACAGAGAAAAATGAAAGAAGCATGGTAAATGCAGGCCAGAAACAAGAACAGCCACAATAAATGCTGCAGGAACAGAAAAGATGCACAGAAGTGTTGCCCCTATAGGAAGAGAACCTTCATTCATTCATTCATTCATTCATTCATACAACAAATATGTATTGAGCACCAACCATGTGTTAGATAAATAAGGTTACAAAAATGAAAAAAACAATCCTTGCCTATAAGGAATATAGTGAGGAAAGAAACACATCTAGTTAGCAATTAGGAGGAAGGAACTCTGGGAATGCCTGGGAGTATGTTATATTTTTCCAGAAACTAGATGTCTAAGGACTTTTCTTAGCAGACAAAAAAGAGGTGGGTTCTAGCAAGAAGGAACAATATGTTCAAAGTTTCAAAAATTTAAAAAAGTAATCAATTTTAGGGGAACCTAAATTGGCACATAATGACTAGAATATGATATGCAATGGAAGCTATAGTAGATAATAAAGCTAGACTGAAACATAAAGGCTACAATCTGAAGAGCTTTGAATGTCAAACAAAGAAGTTTAGGTTTTAATTTTTATAGCTATTGAGGAACAATTAAAATTTTCAAGCAGAGGAGTAACAACATCAGATTTTCAGGGTAGAAATGTCATTCTGGTAGAAGTGGAGATAAAGAAGGACAAGGACAGCAGGGAGGATACAACAGTAGTATAGGGATGTTAAGTATAGGGATGTCAAGAGCTGAACCCAATAAGAAGTAGAGGGATGAAAATGAAAAGAAGGAAAGTTTTAGGCAGCAGAATTGATAGTGTGTTTGCGCAAAGGAGAGTGAAGGATCTAAACAAAGTCCATATTTCAGGCATGGGCAACTGGTGGTACCTGGGGCTGTTCACCAAAGTAGGACATACTGGAGAAAGAGCAGGTTTCAGGAAAGACAATGAATTAGTTTAATTTTCAGTACACTATATTTACATGCTTTTGTGACAACTAAGTGGAAAGAACATATAATTAGGTCTATGCAGAAAGAAATCTACATGACATAGAGGGGTAGGAATTGAAATAAGCCAGATAATGAAGATACTAAGAATTGAAAAGAGGATGGACCTACCTGTACTAAAGTCAGAGTTCTTATTAAAAATGAAACAAAACAAAGTGAACAAACAAAAACCAAATTCACGAAGTATGCTCTGACTAGATAACACTGATGGAGGACTTAATAAAGGATATTAGGTGAAGGAATCTCAAGGCTAAGGAATAAAGCCCGCCAGTTTCTCCATCAAACCCCACCAACACCAGGAACTTGACTTCACTGAAATCACTGAAATCAGCCAGTGATACTCATGTCTCAGAAACCCTACAAATACAGGAAAATTATCACCACTCCTGCTCCTACCACCTTCACCAGAAAAACCGTAAGCTTCATTTACAGCATCTCACTCAAAAGCCTAAGTCAAAGGTAACTTAAGTGCAAGGGAAATTTGGAATTTAAGTTATGATACATCCCTTAGGGAAGAGGAAAAAAGGGGGGCTCAAACTAGACCAAAGTGAACAATAGAACAAATGGATCAGAGAGGAAAAAAAGGGATTGTACTTTTGAGACAGAAAGAGATTTTTAACTCTATGGAGGGGGTTAGTGAACATAACAATAAAAACAATCTATTCAATCTATTCAATATGACTTGATCTAATCAAATCTATTTTATCAATTATTATATGCCACACACTCTATATACACTATTTCTAAGCTTCATAAAAATGCTTTATGGCAGGTGCTACTATCTCCATGTTATAAATGACAAAAGAAGAATCACCGAAGTGAAACAACCATTATCACAGAGCTAGTAAATGGCTAAGCCAAGACTTGAGAGTAAGTCAGTCTGATTTCTTACCCCCTCTATGCTCTTCTGTCAGAATGCTATCTACATAGAATACCTGTAGTTAGGTAAACATTTATATATGAGTAGTTTCATAAATTTATTTACACTTTAACTGTAAATTTTAGGGTTTTTTTTTTCCTAAACAATTACTTTGATTCTACAAACCACAGTCAGCAACATCTGTCTTGGATACTACTGTAAAAAAATGTCTAAGCCCAAGTGAATGCCAATGAACAAGAAATCAAGAAATGTTTCCATTCAGAGATGGCCACAGGGTAGACAATGTCACACAGGTGACTCTAGACATGGAGGTACATGGAGATTTGGCCTAGGAAGGCTATAGAACTACATCCTCCTATGAATGGGAACATTGAACCAGGATATCATCCCACTCTTTTGTACTCCTACAACAAAGAAGATTTTTCCTGACCAAGGAAGGCCCTTCTGATAATACACAATAAAATGGTCCTGCCATTTTTAAAACTTCCAACAAGTTTATCATCAGAATATATTTTTACCTTCTGAACCTGCATTAGTTTTTTTCTGCCAAAGAGTTAAAAGATATACTTCTGTGTTCTGGCTGAAATATAATTTTGAGAAGGTTTATGAAAGGTCATGAGAGTAAATCCACATGTGGGAGAATATGAAGGCAGCAAGATAATTCCCTGGTCTGATTCTGACACATTTAAATTTTTCTAATCATCCTTGAAGATTTCAATAATGTGGACTTATTTCTGTATAATGTGTGTGTGGTAAAAATGATTCAGTTCACATGAACAACCCTTTCTTTATTATCAAAATAAAAGCATACTTGATGTGCCTCTATGTTTATTGCAACATTATTTACAATAGCCGAATTATGGAAACAGCCCAAGTTTCCATCAACTGCAGAATGGATAAGGAGGATGTGGTATATACATACAATGGAATATTATTCAGTCATAAAAAAGAATGAAACCTAACCATTTGCATAGATCTAAAGAGTATAATGCTATGCGGAATAAGCCAATCAGAGAAAGACAACTGATTTCACTCATATGTGGAATTTAAGAAACAAAGCAAAGGAACAAAGGGGAAAAAAAGAGACAAACCAAAAAAACAGCCTCTTACCTATAGGGAAAAACAGATGGTTACCAGAGGAGAGGTGGAAGGAGGGATGGGTAAAATAGGGGAAGGGGATTAAGAGTACACTTATCTTGATGAACACCGAGTAATGTATGGGACTATTGAATCATTATATTGTACAACCAAAACTAATATAACACTATATGTTAGCTACACTGGAATTAAATTTTTTTTAGAAAATAAAAAGGCATACTGGAGTGATATATTTAAAAGTTAAATTGGATCATGTGACACCCTGCTTAAATCCCTTTCATTGCTTTTGTAAGAGAATCCAAACTCTTTGCCACAATGAAAAAGGCCTTACATGCTCTGACTCCTGCCAACCTCTCTAACCTCTTCTGGCATCACACCATGCTTTAGCTCTATAGGTCTCCTTTTGATTTCTCAAAAGCACCAAGCCCTTCCCCACTCTAGGCTTTTACATTTATTTTCTCTCTACTTAGAGTGCTCTTAGCCACCTCTCTGCATGACTGCCTTTTTCTCAGCCTTTGGGATTCATCTCAGATGCTGCCTGCTCAAAAGGCCCTTCCTTTATCACCCTATCCCTGATGTTCTACTCCCTGTCTTCAACATCGCCTAAACTCTCCGTTACTTAGACATTTCAACAATAATACCTGGACATTTCTCCTGAAGTACTTATCTCAATAGATTTATTTGTGTATTTATCTGTTTATCACCTCTCTCACCGAATAGAATACAGATCCATGACAACAGGGATATCACATATTTGCACTGTTGCATCCTCAGTACACCTGGCAAGTAGCAGTCACTCAATAAATGTTCACTAATGGAATAAATGAAGCAATGAAAGAAAAGAATCAGTGTGGTTTGTGCTATGCACCCTTCCTTAAAGTTGTGTAGCTTTTTATTCTATGCCACAGCTTATTATCCTAGTCACAGCTAATAAATGTTCTTATACTTCCTGGTTGGTTTTTAAGCCCTGTTTCTTCTATCAGTAAGAACATCTATCCTGGTTTGACTCTTTTCCTCAAGGCTTGCAACTCAAAAGCTACTGAATCCCTATTCCACCCTCAGCTGTTTGGAGAACTTGGGAATTTATTCTATGGTCTACCCTTTGTGCCAGCTAGAATTTAATGCACTCTGTGATGTGATCTGTTACTTCAACGTGGCCATTGTTAGTCACTGGCAAGGCAGTAAGACTTCCCCAAAGTCATTTCATATGTAGCCTTGGTGCCAAAAAAATGTCTCAGGAGTGCTGAGGAATTATTTCAGAGGCTCCTTAAAGCCACAGATTTGGAAGTACCTTGCTTATATATTCTGAATAAATTAGTTCCTTGGGATATGAAATCATCTAACAATGAAAATACAGATTTATTCATACAGGTAAGGATTTTTCTTTTCAATAGCTGGGCAAGAAATTCCTTTTCATAAGTCCTACTCCCTTAAAAATTAACCACTGTGCCCACAATACCAACTATGAAAATTCCCATCAGGTAATTATAGCTTTAAAAAAATCTCAAATGTTATGAGGGAGAAGCTAAACTAAAGAGTGCAGAGCAGAGAATGCAGAGCAGAGCATTCTTGTGCATGTGCTTAATGGCACTTAGGGGCATGGCTTTTCATGTAGTATAAAGCTTATTTTCAAAATAATTTCCTTAATTGTACTTCTACCTGAAGGGACAAATTATATTTGATAAATGATCTTCTTGTGCAAAACATCCCAGGATAGGTATTCAATATCATATAGCCCTCACTCTCATGGTATCCACTCTTTACAAAATAGACTAAAACAGTATTTGAAAGAAACACCTCCTCATCATGGCTGAGAGTGATTTTAAAATGGCTATCAGACAACCAAAATCTGTTCTTTCTAAAGAAACTCAGTGTTTGCTATGCAAGATAAACATTCAAAGTTGCTAATCATAAGATACATATTCTTCAGGTACATAAAATCCTCATTTTTTATTTAAGTATGTTTGTAATGGATAACAAGTGTTGTATACTTTACGATTAAAATATACAATAATGATTTCCAGTACTGTCACATCAAAACATCCCTGTCCTTAGTCTAGCTACTGTGAAAACACAACATATATCTAGCCTAAAAACTAAAAATCACTTAAGGCCTTTTGTTCCTCAACCCCCACATGTCCCCAATCATTTACTGACCCCTTAATATTCCAAATGCAGTTGCAATTCACAGCAGTGTGTGTGCATGTGTGTGCACGCATGTGTGTGTGTGTGTGTGTGTGTGTGTGTGTGTGTGTGTGGTGTCTGGCTGGATAATGATGAGCTAAGCTTAATTACATCATTAGGCAGGAGGCCGCAGATCTCCTGCTGCCTTAAGGGACTGATTGGAATTTTAAAATATTATTTTCACTTAGTGGAATTTAAATTAAATAAATAAGTTCCATTAAAAGAGAACCATGGTACATTTGCTGTTGATTTTTGTCCGTTTACAATTGTGCTAGAGGCTGAGGTACCCAAAGCGGTATACAGTTATCATCTTACAAACTCATAATTACACCCTTTAAAATATAACTGACAAGACTTTTTCTGTTGTGCCAGAATAAACTTATTTTTTAAAGTATCTTCCTTTTATTTCACTTCTAATATATTTCCCTAACATTATTCTGTACCTCCAAAATTACTGTTTAATGTAAGTCATTACTGTATGATGAATGTGTTCTGTTTTTTTACATTTTTACATATTTATTTCATGGTGCCATTTATGGCCCTATCCTGCCAACCACTGCAATCTGAAGAACACAGAGAGCTAACATTTTTTGTTCTGAGTTATTTCTAGGTAAGTCATGAGAAAGGTGAAAAGACAGGAGAACTTAGAAATCTGACTTTTGGTCCTGAAAAGCTGAAAGCATTAGATAAGTTCCCTTAGTACTCCCATTCAGAGTCAGACTACTTCTCCTTCATGTAAGCAAGGTTATAAAATTGTCTCTATCCTTCCTAATTAAAGACCTGAGAAACATGAATTTTAGGTTACTTAGAGAGTCGGGGTCGGGTTTGAGGCACCACAGGCCACCCAAGGAAAATCCAGCTGCATCGCATTTGAAGCTGTCCTATCATAGTCTGGAAAAAATGTTCCAATCTTAAAAATATGTCTAGACCACTTTATTTCACCCCTATGTGACTCCCAGGTGAAGTGGGGGGGGGGGGGAATGGATGGTTAAGATAAGGGTGGCAAATGAGCATTCTACATGAAAAGTCTTTTCCAAAAGGAACCCATCAGTCTCTAAGAAAGCTGACTTATATTTTTTTTAAAAACCCTGACATTACAGATCATGTGTGTAATCCCTTCATCAGTCTGTGGTAGGGAGTTTCATACCCTGCCTACAAATGAAGCATATGGCAAAGGTCCTCCTCTAACTCAGGGATTCAGGAACGGCTCCAGGCACGCTGGGGGCAGAATGTCTTCACAATGGCCTCACTTCCCCGTAGGCATGCCCCTCCTTTTCAAAGCCTATGCCCCCATGATCCCCAGATCTTCAGATTCTCATGTGCAGCAATTTGCCTGGGTCTGTTCTCCCTAGCAAAACTACCCCCAATTTAGGATACATCGATTCTCTATGATGTCTTATGAAAACTTAACTGCATTCACTTAAGATCCTACTTAGATAAACTTAACATTTCTGTTTAGGGACAAAAATGGGTCTTGGCTAAAAATGCCTTAGAATCTTGGACTTTTGGGGAATGGGACCTCAAATGTTATTTTACAAATGAGGAAGCCAAATTCCCAGATAAGGTGTCTAATTTCCCCAAGGTCACACAGTTACTTAATAATTTAGCTGGGGCTAACATCTCTGTTTCTCAATTCCTAATCCATTATTTTTAATCCATGGCATCAAGCTGCTTAATTTTTCAGCCTTCTAGGGAAATCTTATCATCTATACAAAGGTTTTCTAATTCCTTGACCAAATGAATATGAGATGGGAGATTTAGGCTCTGATACACACCCTTAAGAGGTGATGTAACCAATCCTCTGAGAAATTGTGTCTCTAAAACAAATCTTTACACCACACAACTTATTTAAATGAATTGTTTTGCATTCCTTTTCATTTGTGGCTGGAAATGCCATCCCTTAATCACAGGAGAGGAGGGAGGGACTGCAGGAGTTTCTTCTAGAAATACTGGTAAAAGTCACTCCCTGAGAAGCAGGGAAGAAACACTGACTCTGGTGTTTGGTTAAGTGGGTCACTTAATGGCCGAGGTAGGGACTACCTACATATCCCCTCATGCCATCCCATTAACACACAAGAGTGTGCATGAGTGCAGGAGGGCGTCATTAGGGTAAATGAACGGGGTTTAGGGATTAGTGCTGTTAACACTGCTGCCTGCTGATAGGAAGACAAGGCAATCTCAACCTGTTAAACAACCTACCACCTGGGAAGTTGAACTGCCCATAGTCAGCAGAGACCGGCATGGTATTGAGAATGAGTTTCAAAAAAAAAAAAAAAAAAAAAAAAAAAAAAAAAAATCTGAACCACAGGGATATCATTAAAAAAAAAAAAAAAAGGATGCAGAGATATTTTTCAAGGAAGAAAGAAAAGATGGGAAAACCAACAGAATTAACATATTAAGCTATTTTATAAGACTTAAGAGTACTGTGATATGATTTGGTCCTAAAGAAAGTATTTGATACAGATATGAAGTATTTCAGCTTTTCTAATATTTCTATTATATAATTTGAGAAGGTCACCTTGTTTGGGGGTTTCAAGTAGTTTTTAATTGGTAGTTTATTCCAAAATATCTCTGTACTACCATTCTTACAAATATATTCATAAAACATATATGTGGCTTCCCAACAAGATGGTGTAACACCAGAATGTGAAGTCCTTTCCCCAAAATCAACCCTGGGGAAACATGGGTCAGAATAACTATTATAAAAACAATGAGGAAACTCCTAGGGAGAAAGCTGTAGAAACTGGTGTATAGGGTTGCAGCACCCTGGGGCAAAGGCTACTGTGTCACAGCATTAAAGACTGGTTTAGGGAGGGTTTTAAAACTCTGTTCTTATCTCTGGATGGTCACAATCTGCCCCTTCACCAAAGAATCCACAACAGCAGTTCAGGTCATTACCATAGGTAATATCAGGGCAAGATAAAAGTCCTGCTAGAGTGAAACTACAGTCCCACCAACCAGTCACATGACATGAATCCCTCCTCTACTTCTTCCCTGTCTAAACTCCCTAAGGGGATTGCTCTTCCCCAGGAATATAAAGCAGATGCATGGTGGAGTGCCAGTTAACCAAAATGTTCTGTAAAAATAAGTCCTAATAGTGATTACTATAAATTTAAGTGGGTTTAATACTACTTAAAAGGCAAAAGATTCTCATACTAATTTTTAAATTTAAAAAAAAATTTAATAACATGTTGTTCATAAGAAGTACCATTTAAATAAAATGATACAAAAAGGATGGCACAATGTAATCTGTCAATTGTTCAAAATTCCAAAGAAAGCTGGAATTGCACTTTAACATCCAACAAGATGAAAATTTATGGGAAAAAATCATAACAAAGAGGATAATTATATGTTGATATAGGGAATAATAGACCAAGAAGATTTAGGTATCATGAACTTAAATGTACCTAATAATACAGGTACATTGCACTGAGGGGAAAAATAGGTAAATCAAAAAAGTATAGCTGGAGACTTTTACACACACCTCCTGAAACTGATAGATATAAATAAATAAATAAATAAATAAATAAATAAATAAATAAATAAATAAGATTATCTTCTAGCTTCTTAAATGGATTGCAATAAAACTAGAAGTTTAATACAATTTTCAATCTCATATGTCTTAAATTTACAAAATAGGTACTAAATAGCCTATGGAAATCATAAAAGAAATAACAAAGTATTTAGAAATGAACAATGAAATTAGTACTATATGTCAAAATTTGTGGGGCACATCTGAAGCAGTATTTATGGAGAAATTTGTAATTTTGAATACACTTATTAAAGCACAAGAAAGATTGAAGAAAAATAGAGCTAAGCAAGAAGATGAAAGAAAGAAAATATCATCCTAAAGGAAACAAATAATTTTCTTAAAAGTAAGAGTAGAATTCAAATAAATAAAAAATTTAAAAGAAAATAGAGTGGATCATAACACTAAAACATTATTTTAAAAGATCAATAATGATCTTCCTCAACCAGGACTAACTGAAAAAAAAAAAAAAGAAAAATGAGATATAAATCATATACAATATAAAAAGAGAAATAACTATAAAATCAACACAGATTTATAATAATAATAATGAAATAGTATTATGAAATGTGAAAATTTCAATAAAATGGATGTTTCTGAAGAAATATAAAATGCAAAAGTATATACAACCAGAAATAGAAAATGTGAATAGACAAATTGGCATTAAAGAAATTTAAGTGGTGAGCAAAGACTTTCCACAAAAGTCTCCTGCCCATGTTTACAGTTGAGTTCTACCAAACTTTCAAAAATTATAAAATAGAAAGGGAAATAAGACTGACCAGTTCATTTTATGAGGCTAGTGTAATCTTTATTCAAAAACTAGGTAAGGATTAACCAGGAAAATAAAATTATATATCATTTCACTTTTAAGTCTTTTAAGTACAGATGGAAAAATTCAAAACAAAACATTATCTCATGAATCCAACATTGTATTATTTAAGTGCCGCATTATCAGGTAGAGTTTATTTCAAGAATGCAGCAATGTTTAACAGAAAAAAAATCTATCAATTATATATATATATATATATATATATATATATATATATACCAAATTAATAGACTAAAGAATACAATCATATATTTTGAAAGAAAGAAAGAAAAATGAAGGTTCAACATGTTATAAAAGGAATTAGCAGAAACTTCCCTAACTAGGTAAAGGTTATGTATACAAACCCTTCAACTTTCAACACATTCCCTTGAAGCTTAGAAAAAAAACCAAAATACCTATTGTTTATGCTATTGTTTAATCTCCTACAGTAAAGTATTCAAAGCAAAGAAAAAACTCTCATTATTTGAAGAATTTCTATACAAGAAAAACAAATAAAAAGCAACATATAAATGATACTATTAAGAGAGTTCAGGAGGTGGCCAGATTCAAATTCAATCTACACAAAATCAATACTATTCTCTGTATCAGCAATAAGCATCTAGAAAATATAATAAAATGAAGACACCATTCATGAGAGTAATAAAGACTATACAATTTCTATGCATTAAAAAGTACCCAAGGTTTTATAGAGATAAATTTAAACTCTATTGAATACCATAAAAAATAGAGGGATATTTATTCTCTACAGTTGGAAGAGATAATAGTTTAAAGATCCAGTTCTTTTCCATATTAATTCATAAATTTAATTAATTCACAAATTCATAAATTAATTCATAAATTTAATTAATTCACAAATTCATAAATTAATTCATAAATTTAAGAGGCTTCAGGTTCCAGGCTCCAAGCTGTCAGCACAGAGCCCGATGCAGGGCTCAAACTCATGGACCGTGAGATCATGACCTGAGCCAAAGTCAGACGCTTAACCAACTGAGCCATCCAGGTGCCCCACAAGTAGATAATTTTAAAGTAAATCATTTTAAAATTGGTTTCAAGGAATAAAAATCTATGATCAGTTTAAGGTAACTTTGAAAAAGAAGAGTAAATAAAAGAGACAGTATAACAAAGTATGGGAAAAATAGATCATAGAACATAATGGAAAACTCAAGACAGACACATGCAAATGTGAAAACATTATATATAATAAAGTTGGCCCTACAAATCGTGGTTAGGAAAATGCATAGATCAGAGTTTCTGTTGCAGAAACATAATTGATTGATGGCCCCAGATGCTCTCCCTCTGCATCCACAACCACATTTATGCCAAGGCCACTTCCTGGAGGGTGTTCCCAGCCAATGACTGAGCACATGGGCATATTAATTCCCACAAGATGTGATACTCCCATGACAGGCAGCTTTGGTTTGAGGACTCCCTACTGGCCTGGCCAAAACTTTCTTAGAACTCTATGGTAGTTTGAGACTCTTCCTATCTAATCCACCTTCTGGCTTTCTCTCCTTCACAAGTGTTAGACATATAGGAGTGGTCTTCTGGGCACTCCCCTTTATCCTTCACAGGTGTTTCCCCCAATTAATCTCTTGCACATCTAAATCCATTCTGGCATCTGCTTCTAGGAAGACCTGAACTAACATATAAAAAAATGATAAAAAGATAGATTGTTGAATAGATGTTATTGGGAAAATTGCCTCCTACATAAAGAAACATATAATGCATCCCTCTCTTATACCATAATTGCAGGTGAATTCCAGATAGATTTAAACTTATATACAAAATGTATAACTAAAAATTAAAAGATGTTAGTCATCTAGTGGTAGTGAAAGATTCCTCAAACAAAACTCCAAAAGCACAAAGAAAGCAAAAGTATTAATTTGAGAATATTGAAATTCAGGATTTCTATTCACTAAAGACCAATGTGGTATGATGGACTGCTGTCTCCCAAATTCACTTGCCCATCTCTAAACCTAACAGGACTCCTTAATTTTTGGTGGAAGCATGGTCACCTGGGTAAAAGACTACATTGCTTAGCCTTCCTTATAGGTAGATATGGCCCTGTCACTACTCTCTGGCCAATGAAATGTGAGCAGACTTCCAACAAATGCATGTAGCATTTATGTCATGCCCTTAAAACAAAGGGACTTACTACACTCTTATCCTTCCTTTCTCCTTCTCAACAAGCTGATAAGAACCACCTTGCATCATGCTGAGAAACCACCTTGCATCATCCTAAAAATGGTAGAATAGTAAGACAGAAGGATCACCTTCTCCAGACTACTACTTGAGAGAGAAATAAACCTCTTTCTTGTCAGAGCCATTGTTAATATGGGGCTCTAATACAAATGCCAAAGTTACCTCCTAAATAATATAAACACCATGGACAAAGTTAGTGGACAGAGGACAAACTGGGAAATTATATTGGCAATGTCTAAAATAAAAAAGGTATAACAACTAAGATAAAAAAAAAAAAAAAAAACCTCATTTAACCAAGCAAACAAAAAATGAAAATCAGAAATGTTTAAAGCTATTAACATGCAATAAGAGGAAACCCAAAAGACTAAAAAGCATATTAGGAGATGCTAAATTTTACTAGTAATTAGAGAAATTAAAATTTAAATAATGACATATCACTTACACTCATCAAAATAGCCAATATTGAGTAATGCCAAGAATTAAGGATATAGGTATGTAATGTAAGGATATAGAGATATTCTTGAACTTTTCATGGGAATGTAAATACAATTTGGAAAGCAGTTTGACAGAACCTAGTTAAATTAGGTATATATATGTATATATATATATATATATATATATATATATATATATATATATATACACACTTTGGCCCAGCAATCTTACTCCTGGGTAGATATCCCAAGATATCCTTATACAGATCCAGAAGAAGATACATAAAAGACCATTTATTACAGGGCTATTTCTGGTAGTAAAGAAATGGAGATATTGTAGCTCTCCTAAAGTCAACAGAAACAACATATATCCAATATACATTACATAGATACTAAAAGCACAGTGCTAAATAAAACAAATGAGAAACAGAATGAAATTTATAGCACTGGATCATTATAGACATAAAAAATGTGTGAACATAAAAATAATAAAAATAATATATATTTATAATAAATAGATAATAAAATATATATTTTACAAAAACACAAAACACACATAAAACAAACCACATTAGAATGGTTAAGAAATAAGAATGAAGGGGAAAATAAATAAATAAATAAAACAAGAGAGAGTCAAGGGTGACTTGGTGGCTTGGTCAGTTGAGCATCTGACTCTTGATTTTAGCTCAGGTCATGATCTCATGGTCCATGAGTTCGAGCCCCACATTGGGCTCTGCACTGACTGTGTGGAGTCTGCTTGGGATTCTCTGCCCTTCCCACATTCTCTCTCTCTCTCTTAAAATAAATAAACTTAAAATAAATAAATTTAAAAAAAACAAGAGAGAGTCATTGCATGGACTGGTGACAACAGTGTGCCATGCCCTAATATAACTCAGACTTCTGCACTCCAAGAATGAGAAAAATGATAATAAAACAATATAAAGTGCATACAAATATTCTGCTACGAAATTAAGTCTGCTTTTATTACATATATTATTGCTTCCTTTGTATACTCCTTAAAGTATTTTTCTAATATAATAAGCAATCCTGGGAATCTTGTGAAAATTAACTTTCACAAGTCACTAATCTAGGAAGTCGGCCAGAGGGTAGGGGTAACAGGAATATGGGAGATACAGAGAAAGTAACTGTGTTATCTACTTACCTCTGAAAATGTGAGATATTCTTTTTTTTTTTTTTAAACAATTTAACGTTTTTTTAATTTTTATTTTTGAGACAGGGAGAGACAGAGCATGAACAGGGGAGGGTCAGAGACAGGGAAACACAGAATCTGAAACAGGCTCCAGGCTCTGAGCTGTCAGCCCAGAGCCCGATGCGGGGCTTGAACTCACGGACCGCGAAATCATGTCCTGAGCCGAAGTCGGCTATTCAACCGACTGAGCAACCCAGGCGCCCCGAAAATGTGAGATATTCTAATACTAGGTCCTGGTGTTATCTTCCTTCATCACCTTAGGCCCAGTAATACAAATCTGTTTCCTAGTGAACCTCTCTGTATTCGCAATTACCAGGCCAAAAAGGAAATGGAAAGGAGGTTGACAGGAGAATCAGAAAAGCACCAGAAGAGAGGTGAAAAAAATATATATGACTAGTGAAATAAGTATCTGGCTCTTCCACTCAATGTAGATTCCTATGTCTTCAGAGTTAGGAGAATAAAAGGAAAGAACTGAGTAGTGTAGAGCTTGGTCTTTGCATCAGTGAGACCCCCAGCCATTCAACAGAACCCTTTTATGTTTGATCTCCTTTTTAGCCAGCTAACTTTTCTGCTCTATACGGTTCTCAATGGCTGCAAGAGAAAATTGGGTTTTTTTCCTCCATGTTCAATAATACTATTGATACCCATACTTATTTCCTATCAGAAATGAGGACACAGCTGTATTTTCAAAAACAGATTTGGCCTTTTTTGCATCTCACTTTGACAATTCTTTACTCTAAAAAATTGAACTTCAGGGCACCTGGGTGGTTCAGTTGGTTAAGCACCCGACTTCAGCCTAGGACAGATCTCCCCATTCCTGAGTCCAAGCCCTGCCTAGGGTCTGTGCTGACAGCTCAGAGACTGAAGCTTGTTTCAGATTCTGTATCTCTTTATCTGTCTCTGCCCCTCCCCACTCATGCTCTGTCTCTCTCTCTCTCAAAAATAAGTAAACATTAAAAAAAAAATTAAAAACAAACAAACAAACAAAAAACCCCCTGAGCCTTGGCTTGCTAACAGGACACCCTCCAGGCCATACAACGGGATCTGTGTTCTTCTGTAGTGAAAATCAGTTCTCCTACAATGAAGTGTTCTATCAGTTATCTTGTAAAAAAAAAAAAATCTAAAACTAATCCTTGCTTCAGGTGAATAAGCACTAATCCTTCACTCTACTAGGGCAAATATAAAAAGTAAACAACTATGCTTGTTTACTATGCCACAAAAAATGCTTAGGGAAAGAGGGTCAGGGCCACAATGTGGATATAAAGGTCTACTATGCCCTCTTTAATAAAATATATCCTACTTTCAGGACCAGCTTCATGGGATGTGCAACTGGTGAAGTCTCACAGGGTCTCATGCTCAGAAGGCCCCTGCTTGGGTTTAATGCTCTAAGGTGGCTATCTTGAAACTCTCCCAGCTCTGGCCCTCAGCCACTGCCACCCTCTATCTAAGATATAGTTTGAACTGGCTAAAGGAGGTCACATCCCCTTTGTCCAACCACCCTCCCTATTCCTTTCCATGGAGTTGGGCTCAGGGAGGTTCTGGGTCAGGTATGTGCCTGCTGAGTCTCTGGCTGGCAGACAGGCAGTGCCTTCAGGGGTGACTCCATGCACTCTTTCCCAATTCCACAGAGGTATCAAGTAAGGCCTGGTGCTGGACCCCAGTTGCAGTAAATTGAGCAGCAGCAGATATGTGCCAAAGGGAGATTGATTTTCCTGTCCCTGGCTGGGGCCCTACATTTTCATTTTGCCATTTGCCCTGCGCCCTGCAACTTATATAGCCAGTTCTGCCTAAATCCCTCCAGGATCGGTACTGAAAGGAAACTTTTCTGATGAGAAAAAGCAGCTTAACAAGTAATATGACTCTGTTCCTGTGCATCTGACCTTCTTGGTGAAGGTCTCTCACTGGGGGCCCTGGTGCCACCATCACATTGGCATCTGGGGTGCACACCTCTCTTAAATACTCTGCAGATTCAAGTAATCCTCATTATACCACTTTATGCAACTGAACCAAGCCAGAAATTTCAGATAGGTTTATTAAATAGTAAAGAAAACAAGAAGGAAAATAAATGCACATTACACAAGGAATAGAAATAGTAAATCTGACAGAATAAAGACTGTGGTCCTAGGATAGCGAACTCGTTCTTAGGAACCCCATGACTCAACCACTCCACATAACAGTCCTTTCTATTCCCTTACCTCTCTAACTTTCCTTTTAAGTAGTTTTTACTTCTATCAGATAGTCATAGTTTCCTTTTAGAGAGACTTACCTCTTCCATGGATGACTAATAACAGGAATTAAGTCAGACTTGAAAGGAAATGCTTTCTCCTCAAAAAAAAAATAAATAAATAAAATAAAGGTAGGTTTAGCTTTGTAGGCCTACCAGAATAGCCAAATCTTAGTAAAGCATAAAATTAGTACATTCCTACACTGGGAAATAAGTGATATAGTAGCAAGGACATCATTCTCTAATGTTGGAAATGTTAGGATTATTTTTGTTTTCATTTTAAATCCTTTCTATTCAAACAATGATGTGGTCTATAGGTTGCACTAAAAAAATAACATGGATATAGTGGTAATGAAAATAAAGTACCATGTTTAAGCTTCTTTCTAGAGCTCTGACCTTCACTGTTTCTAAAAGTTTTCTTCTATTGTTTTAATTCCTGATTATTATTATTATTAGAGAGAGAGTGTGCGCATGCATGCGTGTGGTGGGGGACGGACAGAGGAAGAGGGAGAGAGAGAATCACAACAAGCTCCATTCTCTGTGTGGAGCCAGATGTGGGCTCCTTCCCACGACCCTGGGATCATGACCTGAGCTGAATTCAAGAGTTGGACGCTCAAGCAACTGAGCTACCCAGGTGCCCCGATTGTTTTTTTCTAAAACGTAGGACATAATTGTAAGAGTATTTGATAATTTCTTTACTTGTGGTGTCATAGCTTGCTAATTGCCCCCCCCTACTTCTTCCTCATGTAATTGGTTGATGTGTGGCTATGACAGACTCTTTGTACCAGCTTAAATAATAAAAGGGAAATTCTGCTGACTAATTTCTAAGTTCTCTTAAGCTAGCAGATGGCTAACTTTTGGGTTTCACAGGATATTTTTAAAGTGAAGGTGAAACCCATAAATGCCAATTTTTAAAAGTTTTATCAAGTAGAGATTTTTAAAAGTAAAACATACTAATAGTATTATTTCATAAAAGAAAGGACATTTTAATTCTGAAGGAAGTCCTTTCACTGAACAAACTGAGCAATGAACTCACTGAATTCTCATTTCTCTGAGGAACACTTAAGAAGACCATAGAGATCATTACCAGATAACCTCCTGAGTCAGAGGTTGGCAAAATTTTTAAATTATTAATAAATATTTCCCTGCAAACTTTTCAACTATTTTGAATATTTCTATCAGTTTTATGAACTTTTATGATGACCATGTATGAGATTCAGCAGTATGTACTCTGTGGGTTTTCAAAGCCACCCTAAATTTAAAAACCTCTGAAGTAAGCATTTCATTATGCTTTTTTTTTATTACTAAGAACACTAAACAGAAAGCACTGTAAAGTGCTATTGTCTTCTCTTGAATTGCTCCTTACACCAAAAATTTCAATTATAAAACAATAAAATACCACATATTACATGATTGAGATATGCCATGGGTATTTTTAACACCAAGGACATAACTTTATAACTGATAGCCTGTTTTGATAAAGTAGGCCTGTAGTCTTGTCACTTGTTATCAGTATAAACATCTTCATTCTTAAGAGGCTCTCTTCTATATCTAATTCCTCTTGGAAAACATACTTTAGATACATTCACATAGATAAAAATGTGTTAGGAATTTAAAAACTTCTGATGAAGATATTTGCTTAATAAATGTTGCATTAGCATGGCTGTTTAGAATTTTTTCATTAACTGCATAGAAAACAGAACACTATATAGAATTAATAAACCCTCACCCTTCATTGCATAATAATCAATGTAAGGATGTTATAAGGAAGTATTTATTATATTAAAACAAAGGACATTATTCTGATAGCTGTTGGGTCTAAAATGTAACATTTGACTTTCAAAGCAAGTAAATCAGCAGAGCTCCAAATAGGGAGACTCAACCAACAAAGGATCATAAAGTTAAAAAGTCTCTGTTAATCAATGACAAATTTAGTACTTGTTGCTACAATTACAAAGATAATAGTTCCTTTATGTCAGTGCCTTTGGTTTTGCAGCTGTAAAATAGCTTTGAAATTCAGCATTTCAAGGAATAGAAATTAATAGGAGGTCATTTCTACCAGAGAAATTTTAGGGGCCCATCCTCTCTAATCATCATTAAAAACTAAATCCGTAGGAGAAGAGGCACTTTACTGATTGTCAAGTGGAAGCTATTATTCATTTGATGAAGCTCTTGGCACTGTGCCATTGATTCTGCACTACAGCCTGCTGCTTGTTCGCCTTCATCTCGTGCAATCAGAGTTGTTTCTGCCTGCCAGGAGCTATTTATAGAGCAAAGGGTGGGGGGAGAAAAGCTGATATGTTCTCCTTCTTGAAAAACAACTTTCGAACTTTGTAAGTACAAATCTGTTTTTCTTGTCATCAGACTGTCTGCTTTTTCCTTCAGTGTAGAAGATAAGGAAGCTGACTTCAAGACAATTGCCCTTCCTAATAATGACTGTGAATTTGGTGGAGTCGCAGGCTACAATCACACTGAGTCTGACTCCCTTGGATTAATGTTCCTCAAAACTACATACACCGTCATATGTCTACAGTAATGCTTTCATTTCTATACTTCCATGTCCATTCCAGTTTTCTATCTTAAAAATTTCTAAAAGATACCCCCTGCTTTCTTATACTTATTAAAAGCAAATATATCTTGCAAAAAAAAAAAAAAAACCACTAAAAATAAAAACCTCAAAATATAAGTATAGGAAAATATTTGGGGGCTCAATTATTTAGGAGTTGATTCAAAGTGAATCAAGTGTTGGTGAAATTGTTTTTCCTATAATTGTAAAAGAAGTTGGATTTGCATAAGTTTTACTTAGAAGATTCATTGTCCCACGGCAATATAAATCTCTGTTAAAAGTTATCCACATGATATGAACATGGCATTCTCAAAGTTATTTGCAACTCTCATTGTCTTGGGTTGCAGTTGTGAACATATTTTAAAACCTAAACTATTCAGAATCTTTATTTTTGGAAAAGTTTCAGGCTTTATCTCAGCAGTTGCAAAATCCACTTAAAATGTTTCATCCTCTAAAACAATAAATAGAGAAAATTTTTAAAAAAGTATGCATTTAAAATACTTCAGGATAGCAATAGCAATACTTCTGAATGCTAAAATTTAATATAATGGAAAGGAATTGTATTTGTTGAAATACAAAACAACAAAACCAAAACCTGAACCTTTAAAGCATATGGAAATAAAACATATGGCTATGAATTGCCTGATATAATTTTTTTTGAGAAATTTAGTGTCAAATGTTTTAACAAAGTGAAATTTTTTCTTTTTTTTTTTTTAATGTTATTTATTTTTGAAAGAGAGACAGAGAGAGAGAAAGACAGAGTGTGAGCAGGGGAGGGGCAGAGAGAGAGGGAGACACAGACTCCGAAGCAGGCTCCAGGCTCTGAGCTGTCAGCACAGAGCCTGATGCAGGGCTCAAACTCACAAACTGTGAGATCATGACCTGAGCTGAATTTGGATGCTTAACCAACTGAGCCATCCAGGTGCCCCACAAAGTGAAATTTTTTTAAAAAGTAGCCATAGAGCCACAGCATTGCCAGTAAATGTTTGATTTTAAATAGAACTCAAAATACAACCTTAATCAATTGAAAATACAATAAAAGATCAGCCAAAGTAGTTAGCAAAACAACTTGAGTTAGCAGGGTGGAAAACAGACCACGGATTTGTTTTGTTTTGCTTTAACTTCATAGAAGACCCATATTTCAGCACGCCTTTTAGACTGTGGTATTTTCAGAGCCCTGGCTTGCAGCAGGAACCAGAAAGGTATATTTACCAGGGATTCTATAGTGTCTTCTCTCCTGAAACTTACATGCCTTACCACTAAGACATTTACCTAGAAGAAGCTAAGATTAGATGAAATGCTCTGTTTCAAACAAACCTATGGGATATCAAGTGGAACTAAGTATCGTGGATCCAGGTATTTTAGAAAGTCAAATGGAATAAGAAAATTAAAAATCCATTTGATTCTGAATTGCCCAGAGTAACTCTGCATAGCCTGAACTTCTGAATAATTTTCAGCTCTTCCTCCCCTTCACTTTTAGTTATCAAAACTTTCTTCTTATAGTCTTTCATTCCAAACAATAAAAAATCGAGGCATTTTTTAGAATAGTATTTTGAAGGGAACCTGGGTGGCTCAGTCATTGAGTGTCCAACTCTTATCTCAGCTTAGGTCACGATCTCACAGTTCGTGAGATTGAGTCCCTTGCTAGGCTCTGCACTGACAGCAAGGAGCCTGTTTGAGATTCTCTCTCTTCCCTCTCTCTCTCTCTGCACTGCCCCCCACCCACCCACTTGCACTCTCTGTCTCTCAAAATAAATAAACAAATTTTAAGAAAAATAAACAGAATAGTATTTTGAAATCTCTGCCATTAATTCAACAGATTACACTGGGCTCAGAGGTTAGGTTTGTGGAGCTAATCTCCCTCTTACACATTCAATAATTCACTCAACAAACAATTTATTGAGTACCTATTATTTCCCGGCACCATCCTAGTTGTCAAGATATATTTAGGAACATAAAACATGCAAAGTTCCTATCTTTATTTAATTATATTACAATGGAGCTTCAGCTACGAAAAAGCAGAAATCAACCTCAAAAGACATCTTTCTTTCGTGAACATAGTCCTATATTTCTCAAAATTGCACAACATTCAACTGAAGGGCAACAACTACATAGCAGTTACAAGTTTTTGAGCACTGACCATATATGACGGATACTGTGTTGAACACTTTTTCATGCATTATCCCTCTTAATCAGTGCCTTTTAATCTTCAAAAAAAAATTTCCCATATTGATAAAAGAAATGAATGAATGAAGAAATGAACACTTAGAAAAGTTAAATAACTTATTAAGCTTGCACAATTAAAAGGGCAAATTTAACAGAGGTCTCTCCCATCTATAAAAATAATTTCAGGCAAGTCTTCTACTGAAGACTTAGTAGCACTTATTCATTCATTCATTCATTCATTCATTTGGCATTTATTCAACAAATATTAAGACCGTCTCATATGTGCCAGGCACTGTTTTAAATACATGGGATACATTAATGAGCCAAAGAGGTAAAGATCCCTGTTCTTAGGGAGCTTAAATCTTAGTGAGAGGAGACATACAATAAAAACAAACATAATAAATAAGGAAATACATAATACATTAGAAGGTTAACATCCATTCATTGGGAATTATATGAAGTCTAACTTGTTTTTCCTAACAATTTGAGTTCTTAAGTTAGAAATAAAGATAACTTTTAAAATGAAAATAAAAAAGGGGCGCCTGGGTGGCTCAGTCAGTTAAGCGGCTGACTTTGGCTCAGGTCGTGATCTCACGATTTGTGAGTTAGAGCCCCACAAACAGGCTCTGCGCTGACAGCTCAGATCCTGGAGCCTGGAGCCTGCTTCAGATTCTGTGTCTCCTTCCTTCTCTGACCCTCCCCCACTCACACTCTGTGTGTGTCTCTCTCTCAAAAATAAATAAATATTTAAAAGTTTTTAATTTAAAAAAAGAGCTCAGGAGACCAATGACAAGCACCCCAAGAAGGAAATGCTACAGCAGAACAAGGTGTTGCAGAAATGACTTCATACTGGGGAAACTGACACCTTTTTGCCACCACTGTAGAGTTGAACTTGTTCTAAGTCTTCGTTATTTTGATCATCAGATGCTTGGAAATAAAGGGCAGAGCAGGGCATCAGTAATTGCCCATCTGGAGTACAACAAACACACGTAAATCACTGGAAAATCACGTGCGGTTCGATGACACTTATCCACTTTGGTTTCCACAGACTGGTATGCCAAACCCCAGACACCAAAATGACTAAGGTTGGAGAATAAATACCCATCATTAAATTTCCAGTGGTTTAATAATTATCCCTCTTCCTGGGGACATGATTAAACCTCACACAGCAGCAAAACAAGAAACTAAGTTGCTGGGCATCAAAGGTGAAGAGAAAGTAAATGAGAAAGAGAGAGTGAGAGTAACAAGGGAAATGAGAGAAGACAGGGGGAGAGGGAGGAAGACCATAGAAGGGAAAAACCTCTTTGGTGATTACTCTCAACCATCCTGGCGCTTAAGACAATCACCCACAGGCACTAAACAAGTGATTGAGCTGCAAGCTGGATGTGTCCCTCGTTCTCATAATTCCAGGGGCTGGGGCACGTTGCTCCACCAATGGGAGCAGAAAGTGCAGTAATACGGGAAACATCATCCCACTCCAGTCAATGCTTTTCTCCTCAGGGTAAGGTTGAGCTTGATCCCTTTAAGACAAAAATGGTGAATCTTCTCTCTTACTGAAGTACTGACTTTCAATATTGCTTTCTTAAGAGGGAAAAAATGGAAGCTTTCTTTTAATAGTATGTTAAGTGGTCCCAGAGTTATAACTGACATAAACCTCAGTCAAAGTTCCTTGTAATGGTTAAAAAACCCAGCATACCTTCCTATCCATGGAGTTTCCAGGCACAGCCTAAGGAAAAATTCCCAATTGCTGACTGGAACTAAGAGAAATCAATTGGATACGAGATGACGATAAATCCCATTTGAGATAATGGTACCAGGGATTATATATTAACTAAGATCAAAGTCAATGCTCCTTAAGTAGTTTACTTCCAAATTTTTCCTTTTATAAACTGAAAATATTCTAGCAGGCCAACTCCAGAAACCATGTCTATATTACTCACCTCTGTATCTCTAGTACCTTGCACAGAACTTAGCAAATGATAGCACTCAATAAACGTTTTGACCAAAAACAGTACAAATATATGAATATATTATTATTATTATTATTTTACCTGGAGTACAGCTGAGAAACAATGTTACATTAGTTTCAGGTGTACAACATAGTGATTTGACAACTGTGCATTATGCTATGCTCACCACAAGTGTAGCTACCATCTCTCACCATGCCATTGACCATCTTCCCTACGTTGTACCTTTTATCTCCATGAATAATTCATTCTTTAAGTCTATGCCTCCACTCCCCTTTATCCTTTGCTCATCCCCATGCTTTTCCCCTCTGACAACCCTCAGTTGTTCCCCTCAGTTTGTTCTCTGTATTGACAGGTCTGCTTCTGCTTTTTTTGGTTCATTTGTTTTTTAGATTCTACATCCAAGTGAAATTATATGGTATTTGTCTTTCTCTGGCTTATTTCACTTAGCTTAATACCTTCTAGGTTCATCCATGTTGTTGCAAATGGCAAGATCTCATTCTTTTTTGTAGCTGAGTAATATTCCATTGTGTACATATGTACCACTTCTTTATCCATTCATCTATTGTTGGACACTTGGGTTGCTTCCATATCTTGGCTATTGTAAATAATGGTGCAGTAAACACAGAAGCGCATATATCTTTTCGAATTAATGTGTTGTTGTTTTTTTTTTTAATTTCTTTGGGTAAGTATCCTATAGTGGAATTACTGGATCATATGGCATTTCTATTTTTTAATTTTTTTTTTTTAGAAACCCTCAAACTGTTTTCCACAGTGGATGCACCAAGTTACATCCCCACCAACAGTGCACAAGAGTTCCTTTTTCTCCACATCTTTGCCAACACTTGTTGTTTCTTGTCTTTTCGATACTACTAGACATTCTGACTGGTGTGAGGTGATATCTCATTGTGGTTTTGATTTGCATTTCCCTAATTATAATGATGTTGAGCATCATTTTTTTTCCTGTGTCTGCTGGCCATCTATATGTCTTCTTTGGAAAAATTTCTATTTGTTTTTCAGTTTTGAGTTATATAAGTTCTTGGTATATTTTGGATATTAACCCCTTATAGACAAATCACTTACAAATACTTCCTCTCATTCAGTAGGTTGCTTTGTCCTTTTGTTGATTGTTTCCTTTGCTGTGAAGAAGCTTTTTATTTTGGTGTAGTCTCAATAGTTTGTTTTTGCCTTTGTTCTTATTTTTCTATCTTACAAGAACATGGTAGCAATTTATATATAATTATTGGGTTCCCTGTGTTAATTAGGCACCCTACAAAGTATAAAATGACTCTTAAATTTTATTATATTTGTATGCCTCATTTTTCACTTTTATATATGTTATTTTATTTTATCTTATTAAGCCAAAATTCCAGATAACTCTCTGGCCAACATATGACAGGAAGGGAAAGTAGCTAATATTTATTAAGAATTCATTAACGGAACTTTCCAGAACACTCGCTGAAAAGCGGAGGAGCAGCAGCTGCCCGAGCTGCGCCCAGCAACGCGCTCCTTCCCGCTCCCCCACACCAGCCTCGGCCCCCTCACCGGCTGTAGAAAATGGTGAAAGAAACTACTTACTATGATGTTTTGGGGGTCAAACCCAATGCCACCCAGGAAGAATTGAAAAAGGCTTACAGGAAATAGGCTTTGAAGTACCACCCTGACAAGAATCCAAATGAAGGAGAGAAGTTTAAACAGATTTCTCAAGCTTATGAAGTGCTCTCTGATGCAAAGAAAAGGGAATTATATGACAAAGGAGGAGAACAGGCAATTAAAGAAGGTGGAGCAGGTGGTGGTTTTGGCTCCCCCATGGACATCTTTGATATGTTTTTTGGAGGAGGAGGAAGGATGCAGAGAGAGAGGAGAGGTAAAAATGTTGTGCATCAGCTCTCTGTAACCTTAGAGGATTTATATAATGGTGCAACAAGAAAACTAGCTCTGCAAAAGAATGTGATTTGCGACAAATGTGAAGGCCGAGGTGGTAAGAAAGGAGCGGTAGAATGTTGTCCCAATTGCCAAGGTACTGGAATGCAAATAAGAATTCATCAGATAGGACCTGGAATGGTTCAGCAAATTCAATCTGTGTGCATGGAGTGCCAGGGCCATGGGGAACGGATCAGTCCTAAAGATAGATGTAAAAGCTGCAATGGAAGGAAGATAGTTCGAGAAAAGAAGATTCTAGAAGTTCATATTGACAAAGGCATGAAAGATGGCCAGAAGATAACATTCCATGGTGAAGGAGACCTAGAACCTGGACTGGAACCAGGAGATATTATCATTGTTTTAGATCAGAAGGACCATGCTGTTTTTACTAGGCGAGGAGGGGATCTTTTCATGTGTATGGACATACAGCTGGTTGAAGCACTGTGCGGCTTTCAAAAGCCAATATCTACTCTAGACAACAGAACCATTGTCATTACCTCTCATCCAGGTCAGATTGTCAAGCATGGAGATATCAAGTGTGTGCTGAATGAAGGCATGCCAATTTATCGTAGACCATACGAAAAGGGTCGCCTAATCATCGAATTTAAGGTAAACTTCCCTGAGAATGGCTTTCTCTCTCCTGATAAACTGTCTTTGCTGGAAAAGCTCCTACTTGAGAGGAAGGAAGTAGAAGAGACTGATGAAATGGACCAGGTAGAACTGGTGGACTTTGATCCAAATCAGGAAAGAAGGCGCCATTACAATGGAGAAGCGTATGAGGATGATGAACATCACCCTAGGGGAGGTGTTCAGTGTCAGACCTCTTAATGGGGCCAGTGAAGAACACTCCTGGCATTTTATATGCAGTAGTGAACGAATGAAGGACTATAATCATAGCTCACTACTTGCTATTATTGTTTTTGTTTTAATATTCAACTATAGTAGTGTTTTAAAAGTTAAATGAAGAATAAAAAATATAAAAGCTCTGAAAAAAAAAAAGAATTCATTAAGACTCACATGTACCACATGTCTTCATTTGCATTTTCTCATTTCTTAATTTTTTTTTACATTTATTTATTTTTGAAAGAAAGAGAGACAGAGCACAAGTGGGGAGGGGCAGAGAGAGAAGGAGACAGAATCTGAAGCAGGCTCCAGGCTCTGAGCTGTCAGCACATAGCCCGACGCATGGCTCGAACTCACAAACCGTGAGATCATGACCTGAGCCAAAGTTGGATGCTCAACCAACTGAGCCACCTAGGCATCCCTTTCTCATTTATTTCTTGAGTCACTCTGATAAATTAGACATTATTAATCTCCTTTAACAGGGAAAGAAGTATAGGCTTAGAGAGGTTAATTAATTTGCCCAAGGTTATACAACAGTAAGCAGCAGATGCAGATTCCAATCTAGGCCCTTTTGACTTGAAAGTTCATACTCCTTCTTTCTCTTATATCAAACTGCCAAAGGAAAACATATGCAAAAACATATTCAAACTACAAAATCAAGCACCTATCTATCAAAAGAGAAGCTTGGGGTGTGCCTGTGCTGGCATGGGTGTGTTTTCATTATGATAAACAATTTCAATAAAGGAGAAAAGTGTCAATTGCCTCCTACCACCAAAATATCTTTTACTTAGAGATTTTATTTTATAGTAGTAGATTAAGAAATTATTCTTCTTTCTCAGGGGTTATTTCATTAAAAATATTTATTTCCCTCTTGTGTTTTAGTTTGACTTACCTTTAGTCAGATCAATAGGGAAAATGTAATTCAAAGAAAGTCACAGATGGAAGCAAAAAACACAGAAGAGAATTGGAGAGACCCTGAGCAGCATGCCTATAAATCCACTAATGTCCACCCGGAAAGACATGAAAAGCAAAACTTTCTTGATGAATACCAGTTTCCTGGAAAAGGGCAATTATGCTCTTCTCTTCCAGAAAGTTACTTAGAAAAGCCAGCATGACCTCTGCTTAAGTCTCCTGTGAATAAGTTCTGGAAGACGTCCATGGAAGTGTAATCCTATATAAAACCAAATAATCTTGAGGCAATTAGACTGATAGTGAATTTGAGTCTTAGTGGAAAGAGTCCTACAATGGTAAGTGAAGTAAACATTATTGGTGTCTTACCCACTCATATCACCTGCACATGTACATTGCACACAGCACACTGAATTAATAATTACCAGAGTTCAAAAGATGTTTGTGTATGTCTGTGTATCTCTTGAGAAGAGAAAACTAATCCTTAGGAGGGAAAATGGCTCATTTTTCAACTGACTTAATATGGAAAACTCCCTGCAATAAACATGTGTTGAGTTAAACAGGAAATCAGCAAAATTTATAAAGAAAAATCAGTTTGATAAACCTCTGGCAGCCTCAGATTCAAAGTGCTCTGATTATCTGATCAAAGTTTCAGCACTGAGTATTGGAAACGTCTGTAAGTGAGACCCTGTCAAAAGCAGATATTAGACCATAGCCATTAATAATCAGAATCATAACCTATCAAATGTACTGTTCCTCACTTTCCAGTCGCCCTAAAATAGAGTCTACAATAGGCAATTCCTGTATAAAAGAAGATATAAACAACATCAGTTCTAGGCATAAGAAAATATCTGTGGTTTATTTTGAAGGATAGCAAAAGGTCTACATGTCCTCAAAATGTACCATCCTTTGCCACACACTACTTGTCTCAAGTAAGAAATTCACCTTTAATGACATTTCTTTGGACTAGAACATAATATATGTTAATTATCCATTCACACACATGCCCTTTCCTTTAAGAGTAGAGTATGAGGGAATAGACAGAAACCAGGTTTATTTCATAGTGGAAAGAGAACAATTTGGAACATCCATGGAAAAAATCAGATCATTAAATACCAGTAAGTAAAGATGCCAGAAGATATGACAATAGAAAGAGTGAAGGTAAATTTTTCTAATATAATAACATAATTCATCTAGCTCACCTTACTCAGGAAGATTAAATCATGTATGCAGAGCTCTCTGAACTCCTTGAAAAGAAGCACAGACATACAGAGAATAATTATAGCTGCATTTTCTAGTACCTAAACAAGTCTTGGCTGAATGCCCCATTAGGTCATGCATATCATCAGACTACCATTAAGTAAGCCAAAAGAAAAACTCCTACATGCTAGTCAAGGAGCCAAAGAGTAAAATGCAGCCTTCAACAGCTCTGATTCCAACTAGAGTTCAACTTGGGCTCCAAGTATAAGAATCTGGTTCACATATTTTTAATGGGCATCTTTCAGATACTTAAGGAAGAAAGAAATTAGTAAGTTCCCTCCAAAACCTATCCCTGTCCCTATCCCTAACATGTAAGGATTGAAGACTGCCACCTGTCTAGGATTTGAGTTTCACAGGCATGTTCACTACATCAAAGCATCAAGGGACAGGCTTTGAGTGAAGGCAGACAAGATCAAGAGACTTGCATATTTTAAATAAGACACAGAAATTACAACATAAAAAAAGGATCAGAACCCCTCTTTATTCAAATTCAGAAATCTGAGGGTCCTTACTGGGTTAGGCTTAAATTTACTATATGTCCTAGAAAAAGTACCTTGTTTAAAAAGGAAATTTAAGGAGAAACAAATGTATTTCATGGAGTTTTATAAATTAATAAAAGTATTCTACAAGGTGCTTTGAGATTCAGAGATTAAAGAAAACTGTGAAGCCTAATAAAGCATTCACTTTCCCTAATGCTGTGAGACTGAGTGGCTTTTCTCAGCTGTTGTCAAAGAATTTTTCCATATTTATTATTTCCTGATGCTATCTATACCAATAGCTATACCAAGAGCAACAATGTCTTACTTTTAATTAATTAAGCTTTAAAAATTGAAAAGGAATATTATATATGGTATCTTTTAAGATTCTTAGCTATATTGTGGAGATAGTTATTTTTACCTCAATTTTACAGAAAAAGCAACTAAGATTAAAAAAAGAAATTACCAATTTACTCAAGGTTACACAAGAGCTAAGTAGTAGAACTGAGTGTCAAACCCATGTTTTTGGACTCCAAATCTATGACATTTCCTCCCACCAACCTAGATTTTCCTACCAACTAATGATATAGACAATTCTTGTTTTTATTCACTGCTAATTTCACAAGGAAGACCTTCTAATCAGACCTGTTAAAATAGTTGATCTTATTATTAAGGCAAAATTATAGTAATTTTCATCACTGAGAGCATAGTGAAGGTGCAAATTACAACTCTTTTACATGACCCACTCTAAGCAAATAGATCGGAGACTTCAGATTATTCTCAGATCAACCTAATGCAAGGGGATTTCTTTATTCTGGACCTTAACTTGTGAAACTGAGTCTCCAAAGTGTTGATGCAATCCACATGTAGTGTTATGAAAGTCTGCCTGAGCCCCAGCCCCAGGGGCAGGTGGTTCGTTTGATCTTTATAGTTGTAAAGGAAACATTTGGTAATCAGACTGAAAAAGTACTCTAGAGAAAAACAGGAAGGCATTTGTACCGACATGAAATTCTTCTTTTTCTGCCTAAATCTCATTCTGCCAGCAGTAAAAGAATCTGAAGAAGAAACCTAGGAGAATAGAAAGAGTTTTAGAAGCACTTATTAGAGTGGTTCTTGCAATAGCAATAAAAATAGAGGTAAAGAAAAAAATCCAAAATAGTTTTTTGTCATAGCTTATTACAGAAAGCCTCCACAATAGTGTATTTCTTTTTTTTTTTTAATTTTTTTTAACGTTTTTATTTATTTTTGAGACAGAGAGAGACAGAGCATGAACAGGGGAGGGCCAGAGAGAGAGGGAGACACAGAATTGGAAGCAGGCTCCAGGCTCTGGGCCATCAGCCCACAGCCCGATGCGGGGCTCGAACTCACGGACCGCGAGATCGTGACCTGAGCCGAAGTCCGACTCTTAACCGACTGAGCCACCCAGGCGCCCCCACAATAGTGTATTTCAATTGGACTTTGCTGGGTAACAAACCACCCCTAAGCCAAATGGCTTAAAACTTATTTTTATTACTTTTCACTCCTCTGAGGTGGTTCCTCTTCTGACCTCACCTGCAACTTAGTCACGTGTTGTATTCACCTAGAGAATCAGCTATAGTGAAGGTGGGGAAATAGACTCCATCTGTTAATTGGAGAAGTCACATTGCAAAAGCTTATGGACACAGGAAGGCATAATTCTTTGGTGTCCATTATGACAACAATCAATTACTCGGCGGTCTTTAATTCCAGCTGTATATAGAATCATCTGGGATAATTTTAAACAAATACAATTGACTGGGTCTCACTCCTAGAAATTCTGATTTAAGTGGTCAGAGGTAAATCCCAGGCATCAGCAATTTTTAAAGCTCTCCAGGTGATTAACACTAAGCAAGATTTAAGAACAACTGTTTTCTATTCCAATGACTGAATTATAGTAGTTGCAGAATAAATGAGAGTATTTCACAATAAGAATTTCATTCTCAGGTAAATGATCAGGGGTAATAAAAATAGAAGACAGAAAAGTATTGGATCACAGTCAATAACAGAACCAAAACAAAGACACTAACTCAGTCAAAACTAGCTATGGATTTTTATCAATACCCTAATGAAGGGAGATAGATAATTAACACCAGACAAAAACTGATGAGCCATATAGCTATGTGTTATATCTGTAATTTGTTATATACATATTTATAGATATGCTTAACTATTTAAAACTTCGTGCACAGTTCATTCATTGGTATTGTTTTGGTTTTCACCAATTAACTTTTAATTTTCCTTCTAACACACCAGTTCTCAACACAAGTTGAAGCTAGTATAGTTTTAAAGAATAATGATGCAAAAGCCCAAATCCAAGTATTCTGATTTAATTGCCCTGGAACAGGACCAGGCATCAGATACCTGGTGATTCTAATGTAAAACCTAGCTTGAGAACTATTGCCGTAAGATATCATTTTTTTTTTAATTTTTTTAACATTTATTTTTGAGAGACAGAGACAGACAGAGCATGAGTGGGGGAAGAGGCAGAAAGAGAGGGAGACACAGAATCCGAAGCAAGCTCCAGGCCCCGAGCTGCCAGCACAGAGCCTGACATGGGGCCCAAACCCCTGAACCGTGAGATCATGACCTGAGCCGAAGTTGGACGCTCAACTGACTGAGCCACCCAGGCGCCCCAAGATATCATTTTAAACAAAACTTTTCAAGTATTGTTAAGGAAAGTTTGGCATTAACTCTGACAGACCAATCTATATAATATTTTCCCTTAGGGTTGAACACAGTTCTCTGAAGACAGGACCTATATCTTGTTCAACTCTGTATATCAGTAGCCTGGCATATGTGTGGCATAAGACATAGAATGATAACTGTCTTACAGAATGAGTACCTCAACCTACTGTTGTGTAAATTTGGATGAGAGCTAAATATACTACAGTTTCTAGAAACATCAAATACCTTGATTCATTAAAAAAAAAAAAATACTGGGGCATCTGGGTGGCTCTGTCGGTTAAGTATCTGACTCCAACTCAGGTCATTATCTCACAGTTTGTGGGTTCAAGCCCCACTTTGGGCTCTGTGCCAACAGCTCAAAGCCTAGAGCCTGCTTCAGATTCTGTGTTTCCCTCTCTCTCTGCCCCTCTCCTGCTCTCCTCTCTCTCTCTCTCTCAAAAATGAATAAAAGTTAAAAAAAAAATTTAAATACAAATACACAGTGATAAAGCACTGTGCCAGTTACTTAATGTATGTATTCATTGTATTAATGCCAGGCCATTGAAAATATCTTTTAATGCAATTGGCAGTTACATCTAAGGTAAGCTAGTGGTTAGAAAACCTCCTATTATTTGAATACCCAAAGATTAACTGAAATAGTCCTTTCCATCAGAGACAAAACTTAAAACAGAACCCATTAACAGTCAATATTCCTATACTCCAGAGCCTCTAATACAGTAAACTGGCATCCCCAGAGACAACAGACTTGGCACGCCCACTCCATACTACACAATTATCTTTTAAACTTTTGATACTTCTTATCTTCAATCCTTGCTCTTTACTCCTCACTCTGCTCTTGCATTTATCCAACTCCTAAATCTTTCTGGCTTAACCTTCTTTCCTGACTGAACATTTAGTCTTTGGAGTTTGATTTTTCTAGTTTCAACCCTCCATCCTCTCTAGAATACAACTGAGACTGACTCTGACTTTTCTTACTCTCAGCCGATATCAGAAAATCATGTCAGTGGATCTTCAGTCATGGGGCACCATCCATGATGTTCCATTGGCCTATGCCCTTTGTAGGCTTCACCCTCCTTCCAACCCACATACTTCCAGGTCAACCACACACTGAGACTGGCCCTCTCAAATCCCTATTTAGGATACGTGGACTTAGGGGACTTTAGAAATCAGAGATCACAAACTAATATTGGTCATTATCCTAGAGGGAAGAAAAAAAAAATATATATATATATATATATGAGAAATTCTGGATTTAGGAAAATCAAGTAGATTTCTTTAGTGGAAGTCTTCATAGAGCTTTTATATACATTGCATTTCCAGCACTGGTAACTTGAAAAATTCTGATAATTCTCACTATCTCAAATTTGGAGATAACTAAATTGAGATGAGATGATACTCCTTCTCAACCTCTCTCTCTTGCACACCCATACACACACAATTAGCTTGGAAGAAAGGGTAGGAGGTTGGTATGGAGAGGGATGGATTAGAGACTGGTGAAATTAGAGAAATTTTTAGGGCTATCTATTGGAAACAAAGGCTCTGGACCTCCATACTGAATTAAAAGAGTTACTTCAAGCCCTAAGGTATCTCCTCACTATGGGAATGGGATATGTTCATGATAAAATAGAGTGAATTTTGATATACTATAGTTTGCAATGCCTCAGAAGATCAAATCTCAGAGTATTACAGTACTTCATATAATTTTATCTTAGCTCTAACCAATTCCAGAAATACTCCCATACTCTCAAGCTACAGTAAAGTGGATGGAATACAAATTGTCCAGCCTAAAAATTTAGGTTTAGAGAGAATAATGAACCAAATCAAGAGAAATCATCTATGTTATATCAAAACAAACAGAATGTCTGAAAAAGTAATACCTACATTAAACAAAAACAACATTTTGGAGAGGAAAATGGCATAGCAACTATAGCATATTGCACTATAGAAAAACACCAGTGGACAATAAGGGTGTGCAAAATGGAATTCAATAGCCTATTCTGAAACAAAAACCTAAATAATGGAAAAAAATCCATTATGAATGCATTGAATAGCAGAGCATAATAAAAAAAGATTAAATTTAATAAAAGTAAGCTTTTCATCAACCTAAAAATGATATAAAAAAGCAGTAAGATGAGAAGAAATAGGAGATTGAAGCATTAAAAAAAAATAGCACTTTAAAAGACCTACTAAAAAAAAATAAGGGCACCTGGATGACTCGGTTGGTTAAGCATTCGACTTCATGATCTTATGGTTGTGAGCTTGAGCCCCACATTTCTGCTGTCAGTGCAGAGCCTGCTTTGGATCTTCTCTCGCCCTTTCTCTCTGCCCCTCCCCTGCTGGTTTTCTCTCTCTCAGAATAAAATAAATAAACTTTAAAAAAATAAAATAAAGACCTACTAAAAAAATTAATAATAAAAAATAAAATAATAATAAAAATAAATATAAAAATAATAATAAAAATTAATAATAAAAAAATAAAAAATTAAAAAATTAAAAAAAGACCTACTAAATAACTTAGAAGAAGCAAGAAACAAAACAGAATTACTAATACAGAGGAAATGCTTGAGATAATTATGCAAACATGGAGGAAAAAGCCAAAACAATTAAAGCAATTAGAGAAAAGGTAATGGATATGAAGGCCAACCTGAGACAACAAAGATATAATGAATTATTTTGAGTTCTATAACCCCAGAACTATATGCAAATACATATCCAAAGATACAATACAACTATGCACAAAGGACAACCTAAGTTTGGTTATCAAAAAGACATTCTGTTTGAAATAAAACAAATACAATGATCAGCAAAAGGTACATCTGGTAGTTACTGAATTTCAAAAATAAGAAAAAAATTTTTTAGAAATTCCCTGCAAGGGGGAGAAAAAAAGTCATATTGGTTTCAGACTTCCCCAAAACAATGATTTCCAAAAAACCTTGGAGCAATATCTCTAAAGTTCTGAGAGAAACAGAGTATGGTCCAAAAGTATTATATCCAGCTAAGACATCTTACCAAAATTAAAAAAGACAACTATTTTAAAATGAAGAACTCAGAGAATACAGTAGCCACAAACTACTTTTTAAAAAACACAAAAATATCTAGATCATTAGTAGGATAGAAATGTTATAATAAATATATAAATAAATGCATAGATTAAACAAACAAATAAATGGAAATACTTATTTGAAGTTGAGGGAGCAGCAACATACACTTGTGAAGAATTTTCATTGCCCAAATTCAAGGAGCACCATTCATGTTCTAAACTAAAACACTGAATGTGGTGGCTATAAAGTTTCAATTTAGATTTACTTTTATTAAAATCAAAGACAAAATTAAATTATCTTATTTATAAGAACATGAAATTTATGACCAGTATATTTACCAAATTATTTCTACCTGTCTGCCTATCTATGCCTTTACCAATAGGTATGCATAAGGATAGATCGTTGTTTACTTGTTCTTAAAGATTATTATGGAAGAACATTTGGATTTAACTATTCAGTAATGATTAATTTAATTACATATAGATATGGAGCAATTTATAAGTAATATTTGGTATTACAGGGAAACTATGTAATTGTCCTAGTCCTGGATTTTATCACATATCCTTTTCTCTGGTCAACCTGATTATTTGTCATCCTTTTTACTCCTTTTCTTTTTAAAAAAAAGTTTATTTATTCGGAGGGGAGGGGGGTGGCGGGCAGAGAGAGGAGATAGAGAGAATCCCAAGCAGGTTCTGCACTGTCACCATAGAGCCTGATGGGAAGCTCAAACCCAAGAACTGTGAGATCATGACCTGAGCTGAAACCAAGAGTCAGACACTTAGTCAACTGAGCCACCCGGGCACCCCCATTTTACCCTTTTAACATTCCATTCTGTCCACATATGTCTTAATCCTAAAGAATAACCCAGCCTAGGTAGGTGTTATGAAGATATCAAGTCCCACATATCTAATTCATTTTTCTGGATTTAATTTCCCTCTTAGAGAGCCTGAAAGGAGCATTCCTATATGCCATATGTCCATAGCACCATGACTACCACACCTTGTTAGAGAAGCATGGACACCAGTTCCAAGACCAATGCTTTGCTTAGCCACAAATAAATGAAAAATAAACACACACTGTAGTAATTAGTGATAGGACTTGAATTACATAATCAGGGCCAGGACAGTCATGTTGGACCATGTAAAAGATTAATAAGACAAAAAGCTGGTTGCTGCAGAGAGGAAATAATTAATTAGACATGTTTACAGAAGCAAAAAGAAGTATATGCCACTGCTCTAGAAAGAAAGATTCCACCTTCAGTTTGGGGGAAAGGAAAAAGAAGGAATAGATAAGGATTTAGGAAATAAGTTAGGGAAGAATTTAAGAAAAGGTAGCAAGGAGTCTTATTTTGGCCTTAGCCTCAACCATGTGCCCCAGCTTAGTTCAACCCATATTTAGGGATATATGGTACTTAAAGATAAATCAATATATTCATACTTTATTCTTTGATGAACTGCTATTAACTCTGTATAATTCCTTTAGAGAAAAGAATAATAAGTGATAGCCTTCAGGTAACTGAATCTTTAAGTAATAGTCATGGCCCCTGACCTTTAAGGGGTTGAAAAGTTGGTATGCACAAAATTAAAGCCCTCCTAAATTAAAAAGTCTATGTTATAAGAAAGAGGAAAAGTATAGAACTGAATTGTCCACCTTATGTAAAATGAGCAAACACCAAAAAGGGAAAAGAGAGAGAGAGAGAGAATGTGTGTGCACAGAGATAAAAAGAACATCTTTCAGGGCCACCTGGGTGTCTCAGTCGGTTAAGCATGTGACTTCAGCTCAGGTCATGATCTCACCACTCGTGGGTTTGAGCCCCACATCAGGCTCTTTGCTGACAGCTCAGAGCCTGGAACCTGTTTCATATTCTGTATCTCCCCATCTCTCTGCCCCTCCCTTGCTCATGCTGTCTTTCTCTCTCTCTCTCTCCGAAATAAACAAACATTTAAAAAAATGTTTTTTAAATACCTTTCAGTGCTAAGACATATGGAAGTAGGCTGTTTTTCATTTCTTGTTTTTAAATGTTCCTAAAATCACCCTCTATATCCTCACAACAACTCTCCTTTATTTGCACTAGCTTGAGTTGGTTTGTTTCTTCACAAACCAAAGAGCTTTGTTTGGACAAGTAAAGGGTAATTCATGATGACCTATTATGTTGTTTGGGTTCCAGAAACACCTGTGTGGCCTGTGATTACCACTAAAGGTAGTGAGGAATAGGTATAACAGACACATGAATCCAAGCCAAAGATTTTAGAAAATGTGAAGATTAAACCAGGAAAACTGAGATGAGTAGACAAGATTAAAGTGCAAGAATAGGGACACATGGGTAGCTCAGTCAGTTGGGCATCCAATTCTTGATCTCAGCTCAGGTCTTGATATTGGGGTCATGAGTTGGGGCCCTTCTGAGCATGAAGCCTACTTAAAAAAATAAAAATAAAGTGGAAGGGAGTAAAGAGCAGGACTGAGCCTAGGAAGAACTGAGTTACACTAATGGCATCAGCTGACAAGGCTGCTTAGGTCAACCTTAATGCCAAGAACAACTAGAAAAAAGGGAAACAATTTTTAATATCAATTAGAGAAGAGACTTCCAGTTTTTAGGTCCAGATACAAGGAGTGTGGGACTTGTCATTCTGCCCTAACAACAAGTAAAAGTCTGAATGAACTGAAGAATCAACAACTCTTCTTGAATTCACAGAGAGGGGAAAACACAGAACAAACTGCTGTCCCCAAAACTGAAGAAACAGGCAAATACAGACAGTCACAGTTACCAGAGTAGAATTTACAAGCAGAAACTGCCTCAGGCACCAGTGCCAGGGTAGGAAACCTGAATTGTAATTGATGAATTACTGAAAGCTAACTATCGACAACTCTGAGAGTCAAAAACTCAGGGGAACCCAGTCAGAGTAGGGCCCCCACAATATTGTGAGATTTACCTCCAAGAGCTCAACCAGATTCCCACAGTGAACATCAGAGAAAAATCCCCTTGGGCAGGGGAAGGGGAAAAGGAACCATTTTGGAATACACCAGCTCCCTCTGTTCTCAGTAAGGCCTGCCCTCTGGGAAATCTAGTTTACCAGAGCATGAGTTGCTGGGGTATTATGAGAGCCTAACTGACCTGGGAGAAAGAAAATACCCAAATCCAGTCAGCTGTAGCCCTCTACATGGAAGAAAGGAAATACCCAACTCCAGCCTACTGTAACCTTCCCTTCCTACCTAAGGGGGAAGAAAAAAACCAGAAGCATGTGTGATGTTCATAGTCCAGAAGCACAGAATCACTGAAAGACTGAGACTTAATCATAAGACTATAAAATGCTTCTCTCCCCCTCACCACTAAATTACTGAAGGCCTATTTATAGAGATTCCGTTTTTAAATTATTTTAGAGAAATAGAGAACATGGGAGGGTAGAGGGGCAGAGGGCGAAAGAGAGGGGGAGAGAGATAGAGAGAGAAAGAGAAAGAGAGAGAAAGAGAGAACCTTAAGCAGGCTTCATGCTTAGTGTAGAGCCTGATGTGGGGCTGGATCCCACGACCGTGGGATCATGACCTGAGCAGAAATCAAGAGTTGGACATTCAACTGACAGAGCCACCCAGAAACTCCTATAGAGGTTCCTTTTACCTGATACATCACGTCTGGCTATCCAGAAGAAATTACAGGGAATATCAAAGGGGAAAGGCATAGTTGCAAGACACATAGCAAACATCAGAACCAGACAGGAAGTTGGCATCATCAAGCTGAGAATTTAAACAGCAGTGATTAATATGCTGTAGGCTCTAATGTATAAAGTGGATAACATGCAAAAACTGATGAATAGAAAAATATAAACAGAGAGATAGAAATTCTAAGAAAGAACCAAAAAGAAATGCTAGAGACCAAAAACACTACAACAGAATTGAAGAACACATCTGATGGGCTTATTATAAGCTGGACATGGCTGAAGAAAGAATCTCTGAGCTTGAGAATGTATCAACAGAAAACTCCAAAACCAAAAACCAAACAGAACAAAGACTGAAAAAACAAAAACAAAAACAACAGATTATCCAGGGACTGTGAGACAACTACAAAATATACACATAATGGAAATACCAGAAGAAATATAGAAAGGAACAGAAGAAATATTTGAAATAATAATTACAGAATTTCTCCAAATTAATGTCAGAAACCAACATATCCAAGAAGCCAAAAGAATATCAAGCAAGATAAATATAAAAAACAAAAACACAGAAAAAAAAGGAAACAAAAACAATAAAACAAACAAACAAAAACTATAACTAGGAGTATAAGTTTCAAACTATACAAAACCAAAGGTAAAGAAAAAATCCTTAGAGTAGCCAGAGGAAATAAACACCTTACCTATAGTAGAACAAAGATAAAAATAATATCCAATTTCTCAGAAACCAAACAAAGAAGAAGAGAGTGGAGTGAAATAATCAGTATTGAGAGGAGAAAACCCCACCAACCTAGAATTCTTTACTCTGCGAAATTATTTTTCAAAATGAAAGAGAAAGAAAGGCTTTCTCAGACAGGAACTGACAAAATATGTTGCCAGTAGACCTGGCTTTTAAGAAATGTTACAAGAGTTCTTTAAAGAGAAGGAAAATAATATAGATAAGACACTCATATCTACATAAAGAAAGGAAGAGCATGGGAAAAGGATTGGTAAGTGAAGGTAAAAGGAAAAAAAAACATCATTCTCATTCTTAATAGATCTGTTTGTTCAAAATAATAGCAGCTACACTACATTTGATTATGTATATAATATATATATATATTGCATATATACATATATACATACTAATGTATGTAAGTGAAATACCTATACCCTACAGATAGATATATAGATACATGCAGTGATACAAATGACAGGAGGGAGGAATTAGGATTATTTTATTAATAAGGTATTCACACTACCCACTAAGTGGTTTAGTGTTATTCAGAAATGTCATTGGATTAGTTATAAATGTATATTGCAAGCTCTAGGGAAACCACTAAAACAGGTTAAAAAAGTAAGTGATATGCTAACAAATATGATAACCTATAGCTAAGAAAGAAAATAGAATCACATTAAATTCTCAATGAAATATCAGTTAGACAGTATTAGAGACCAAGGCAGTGAGGATTTGTGGAACAGTAAGAAGAAGAGAGAAGCCAAGAAAAGGGAGCATAGATATTAGAGTCACTTTTTGCCACAAGTGAATATTAACATCAAACAATAGCACAGTGGCTAAGAGGCTGAGCAGCTGAGCAAAGCTTTCAGCACTTTCATGATTCAGAGAACCAGCTAATGGTTCCAGGACTTCTAAAAAAGTGTGGCCCTGTTAAAACACCTCTAGCATTTGGTTAGGAATCTGAAGGGCTACATGGTAAAGAGTAAGAAGTAGATCAGTCCTCAAAAAAAGTGAAGCCCAGCTTTGAATCATTTCAGCTTTTACTGGATTATAGTGATCTTCCCTGAACTTGATTTTCTGCCAGAAGTAAAATTAAATTGTCTCTGGAAGAAGATACCATCTAGAGCTTGAACTAGTTTGTCATTTTTCATGCACAAATAACAAACAGAAAATAGAAACATACTTACAGGATACCTCGATACTGATATTTTAAATACATGCTATAAAATCACTATGATTAATATGTTCAAGTAATTTACTAAGATGTTGGAGAATTCCATGAGATAAATGGAAATTATGGAAAAAGAATCATATAAATTCTAGAACAAAAATTAAGTTTTCGGAACACTTGGTGATGGGCATCAACATAGCTGTAAAGAGTATTAGTGAATGACATGACATGGCATAAAAAGAAATCCAGTCTGAAACATAGACAGAAAAAAAGAGAGATGGAATACAGTGTACAAGTTTAATATATCTGTGACTGGAATCTCAGAAGACAAAGGGAGAGAATGAGAGCTACTTAGAGAGGAGAGAGGGAAGAGATAAAAGCAACATTTATAGATACAATGTTCAAGAATTTTTTTTTGAAATTGATTAAAGATCTCAAGTTACAGATTCAAGAAGCAATCCAAACTCTATCCAAAATAAATAAAGAAAACCAAATCCAAGCCTATCTTATTCAAACTGCTAAAAACCAAACATTAGGAGAAAATCTTAAAGGCAGATAGGAAAAAAAAAATGTTAATACTTTAAACAGGAACAGTAAGACTTACAATAGACCTTTTCAATGGAAATAGTGTTCAGTTTTTATGTTTTCCTTTATTCACTGGATTTTTTTTTAAGAGGAATATTCTGAATTCTGAATTCTCTGTTAGACTGTTCATGTTATCTCCATTTCTTTAGGGTCTGTCATTGAAACTTTATTAGTTTCCTTTGTTGGTGACACCTTTCTTTGATTATTCATGACCCTTGTAGCCTGAGGCCAAGGAGCCAGCCTTGAGTCTAACTCCGTGGGGCCTGACACTGGGGCTTGCCAGAAGCCTGGGGCCACAACAACTGGCCCAGTGATAGGGAGGGGTCAGGAGCCCACAAAAGGTGGTCTGGAGTCTAGGTAAAGGGGGCCAGCCTGGAGGTGGAGTAGGCTGGAAGCCTGTGGCCATGATAGCTACCTAGGCTTGCAGGAAGTGGTCAAGCATGGCTGTAGACTAATGCTGTCAGTCACTTACTTCACATTTCAACCCCTCTCTTTGCTGGGCTGCCCAGGCTTCTGGGAGGGGTGATGGGGTAATATGAAACTGCCTTTCCTACTGTCTTCAATGCATCTTGTCTTATTTCTGTGTAGGTTCTGTTAACCCTCACCTGGAATCATTAGCTCTTATGAAGGTATTTTTATGCCTGGATAGTTGTTCAAACTGATGTTTCTGGGAAGGGAAGAGCTCTAGAAACTCCTATACAGTCATCTTGCCAATGTGACTCTTAATAACTAAATAATTTAAGGAGAACTAGAATTCAGTTCTGCAGAAAGTGGCTCATTAAAACCCAATAAGAAATTTAGAATCTCCAGCCTCCTGGCTAGGATTTAAAGTTAGACTTCATATTCCATGAAAGAAGAAGCAAAGGGAAAGTTGGTAGAATATCCAAATTTCAGATCATGAGCCAGGGTTGATAAAGCAGACTAGTCATATGTAATGGAGGTTATGGAAGTTACTGAAGCACAAGACAGTGAATTCTAATGCATTAATTACTCTCCAGGTCCTTATATAACTGTGAAAAATGCTGGAATAGTCTCTTTTCAGGTCCTATTTGTAAGTGGGGAGAGAGAGAATCAGAAAGAGAGAGAGAGAGAGAGAGAGAGAGAGAGAGAGAGAGAGAGAGAGAGAGAGAGAGAGACTCTGAATCTCACTGGACCGTGAACAGCCTGCAAATGATATACATAATTATAAACCATGGGTGGAAGTAGGGCAGGCAGGTCCTGACCAAAGTAGTATTTCTTCTGAGCTAAGTGCTACCTGGAAGACTTTCTCCTCATAACTTGAAATTCTTTTTTTTCTAAGGTGGTTTCTTGTCTCTTAATTTTCAAGTTTTTCTTAACCATCTCATCCCCACCTGAGGTCTCTTCTCTTTAACCACATAATTCCCACAACTTACAGGCTACAGAATTTGTGTTAAGGCTAAGAAAGAAGGGAAAAAGAGAGCTGAGCAGACTCTAAGCATAAGAATACAGAGCCCAGAGAGAAACACAGATTAACTAGCCATTAGAATCTGATAGAAAGAAAAATAGAAAGTGACCACAAGGGGATCAGGTGGTAGAAACCCTGACTATGGAAACCTGGACTATGAAAGATACTGGATATATAAGTGCATATCATAAGCTCTAAGAATTTAGCAAATGCTGGCTTATTTTGGAAGAATGATCAAGAAAAGGAAAAAATGTGAAAGTTGGCTGGACTTATACCAGTAAGCCTAATAAGAATCAAGAACTTTCACATACTATTTAGAAATCCATGGTTATGTGGTTAGAGAAATCTTAAAATGCTACATGTCAGTCATGTGAAATTTTGGATAAATTTTTCCTGTGGGTAGGGAATTTAAGTTCAAGCTGAACTTTTATGAGGAGAAATTGGCTGGAATTCTTTACCCTGCAGCCAAGAGAGGAACTTCAGATATGCTAGGCAGTGATGTATTTATAAAAAATTTGAATCTAAGGAATTTTAGCCGGTCTTCATAAGCTAAAGTCACAGATAGAGCTTAGTTTGAGCAAAAAGGTAAGTTTGTGTTTTATAACCCCTCACTTCTTGTATGTCTGCACCCTATCTCCCATTACCTTTCTTCTCTATCCTGAAGATCCAGGCCCTTCATACTTCAGTTCAAAGCTGAATTCTGTAAAGGCCTGGATTCTTTCCAAGTGTCCTACATACTTAACTTCTAATCTCTGGTTTTCAGGTGAAAAAAAATGCTCAGAGTGGTTAAGTGACTAGCTCAAGAAAATACAGATTATGGGGCACCTGATTGGCTCAGTCGGTTAAGTGTCTGACTTTGAGTCAGATCATGATCTCACAGTCCGTGAGTTTGAGCCCCCTGTCAGGCTCTGTGGCTAACAACTCAGAGCCTGGAGCCTGCTTTGGATTCTGTGTCTCCCTCTCTCTCTGCCCCTCCCCTGTTCACACTCCCTCTCTCTCTCTCTCTCTTTCTCTCTCTCTCTCTCTCAAAAATAAACATTAAAAAAAATTTTTTTAAAGGAAAATACAGATTGAAAGTTGTAGTGTTAATGTCCAGGTATTTTGACTTCTTTCCATCTTTGGTGAATCCATTAATTCATTTATTCATTTCTTTAACAAATATTTACAGAGATCATTCTATGCACAAAACACCCAACTTTTACACAAAATGTCATAACTTTTTTATATACTTTTCATTTAATCTCCATAGTAACTCTCTAAGATAAGTTGTTATCTGCATTTTACATGACATGGTCAAGGTTCAAAGAGGCCAAGTAATATATGTAATTAGCTCAACAGACTTATTTAGTTCCAGTGCAATGATTTGAATTGGGGTCCTCTGATACAAAGTTCAGTGAACTTCCCCTTAAACAGTGCCAGTGACACAAAGATGATAAAAACATATTTTTCCAACCTTCACAAATTGTGTCTAGTTGAAAACCAAAGACAGATTAAATAACAACATAAAGTAATATAGTCACACAAAAACAGTGTTTTAAGTGCCAACTAAATTATGTAGGCACTAAGTGCCAAAGATTCAGAGAAGAGTCGCTGATAACTGAGGGATCCTGGAAAGCTTCACAAAAGGGGCAGACACTGAGATGGCCTTGAAAGTTTAAGATTTTTGGCCTCCACAGATACCTTCTTAGGTGGGTGCAGGTCCCCTCACACAAGAAACCAGCAAGGGCCTTGCTGGCACCACAAACCCCGCCCCTGCCCTTCTTGTGGATTCACCCCTTTAATATGTCCTTAGCTGAACCCCATCCAAAGTGGCGTTACAAGTCTGTCAGTGTTCAACCAGCCATGACAGTGGCCAGCACCACTCCAAAGTGACTCCTGCCCTGAGGAAAGGGGAAGATAACCACAAGCACCAGTTTGACTGCAGCCCCTACAGTGTGTTGGAGGCAGACATAGGCTCTGACTGCAGGCCACCAACAAAAGCTTCACAGGGAACAACACCCGGAAAGTACCCTGCAGCTCCATGGTTCTGCATTTCTGGCAAATGCTTGGTCTGATTCAACTCAAGCCCAAATTGGTGCCAGACTGGCCTACTAACCAAACCCTGTCCACAACAAGCAAGAGAGCCATTGCAGACAACTGGACAGAGATCAAACATGGCTTAGCCACAATAGTAGGTACCTAACACATATAGGACATGCCCCTGAAGCACCAGGTTCTGGTAAACAGAGGACACTGCAGTGTGGGGCACTACAGGACCTCTTCTTCATAAGGCCATTACTTTCAAGAGCAAGAGATGTAGCTGACTTTCCTAACACATAGAAACAGACACAGAGATCTACACAAAATGAGGACAGAGGAATTTGTCCCAAACAAAAGAATGGGACAAAATCTCAGCAAGAGAGCTAAATGTAATGGAGATAAGAAATATATATGCCTGACAGAGAATTTAAAGTAATGATCATAAGAAGCACCTGGATGGCTCTGTCAGTTAAGCATCTGACTTTGGCTCAGGTCATGATCTCAGGGTTTGTGAGTTCAAGCCCCGTGTCTGGCTCTGTGCTGACAGCTCAGAGCCTGGAGCCTGCTTCAGATTCTGTGTCTTCCTCTCTCTCTGCCCCTCCCCTGCTTGCACTCTGTCTCTCTCTCTCAAAAATAAATAAACATTTTAAAAAAATTTTTAAGTAATGGTCATAAAAATACTCACTGGACTTGAGAAAAGAGTGGAGGACTTCAGTGAGATGCTCAACAAAGAGAGGGAAAACATAAAAAAAGAACCAATCAGAGATGAAAAACACAATAGACAAAATTAAAAGTACACTAGAGGGAATAAATAGTAGACTAGAGGAAGCAAAAGAATGATGGATCAGTGACCTGGAGCACAGAGTAATGGAAAGCAATCAAGGTGAACAGGAGAGAGAAAAAATAATAATGAAAATAGATTAAGGAAACTCAGTGGCACCATCAAGCATAATAACATTTGCATTATAAGAATCCCTTAGAAAAAAGAAAAGAGAGGAAAGGGGGCAGAAAATTTATTTGAAGAAATAATAGCTGAAATTTTCCTAAATCTGGGGAAGAAACCAGAAATCTAGATCCAGGAGAGACAGAGTCAACAAAATCAACCCAAGGAGGTCCACACCAAGACACATAGTAATTAAAGTGAAAGAAAGTAGTGATAAAGAAAGAATTTTAAAGGTTGAAAGATGGGGCCACTGGGTGGCTCAGTCAGTTGAGTATCCAACTTTGGCTCAGGTCATGATCTCGTGATTTATGGATTCGACCCCATGTCTGCTTTGCACTGGCAGTGGGGGACCTGGTTTGGATTCTCTGTCTTCCTAGCTCTCTGCCCCTCCCCCACTTCTACTCCCTCTCTCAAAAATAAATAAACACTAGAAAAAAAATTTTTAAAAAACCATAAAGGTTGCAAGAGAAAAAAAAGACAGTTATATACAAGGGAAACTTCATAAGTTTATCAGCTGATTTTTCAGGAGAGCCTTTGCAGGCCACAAAGGAGTGGCATGATATATTCAAAATGCTGAAAGAGGGGTGCCTGGGTGGCTCAGTTGGTTGAGTGTCCAATTCTTGATTTCAGCTCAGGTCATTATCCCAGGATCATGGGATTCAGCCCTGCACCGAGCTTGCTTAAGATTGTCTCTCTCCCTCTTCCCCTTTCCCTGCTCCTCCTCTCTCTCTTAAAAAAAAAAAAAAAAAAAAATCCTGAAAGAAAAAGAAAAACCTGCAACCAAAAATACCTATCCAGCAAGGGTATTATTCAGAATAGAAGGAGAGAGAAAGAATTTCTCAGACAAACAAAAGTTAAAGGGCTACTAAACTAGCTCTAGAAGAAATGTTAAAGGAGACTCTTCGAGGGGAAAAGAAAGAACATAAGTAGTAGTAAGAAAAGGAGGAAGAAAGCAGTAAAATTAAGCATATCTATAAAAAATCAGTTAAGGGATCCACTAAATAAAAGGATGTAAATTAAAAAATTTATATATATCTAAAACATAGGGAGGAGTCAAGTAAAGCATGGGTTCAAACTTAAGTTCCCATCAACTTAATATAGAGCACTATATGCACAAAATAGTATATACATAGTGGTATATACCTAATTGTAATCACAAATCAAAAACAAGTTAAAAATGTGCAAAAAATACAGAAAAAGGAATCCAAGTATATCTCAAAAGAAAGCCAGCAAATCATAAAAGAAGAGAGCAAAAGAAGGAACAGAGAACAACTACTTAAACAACCATAAAATAAGTAACAAAATGCCAATAAATTACTATCAATAATTACTTTGAATGTAAATGGACTAAATGCTCCAATAAAAAGATACAGAGCAATGAAATGTATAAAAAAGCAAGACCCAGGGTGCCTGGATGGCTCAGTCATTTGAGCATCCAACTCTTGATTTTGGTTCATGTCATGATCCCAGGGTCACGAGGGAGCCTGCTTAAGATTCTCCCTCTCTCTCTCTCTCCTTCTTCTAGGCCTCTCCCCTGACCACATTCTCTCTTTCTATAAAATAAAATAAAATAAAATAAAATAAAATAAAATAAAATAAAATAAGTAAAACCCATATATATGCTGCCTACAAGAGACTCATTTCAGACCTAAAAACACATGCAGATTGAAAGGGAAGGGATAGAAAAGTAGTCATCATGCAAATGTAAGTGAAAAGAAAGCCAGGGTAGGTATACTTATACTGGACAAAATAGACTTTAAAACAAAGACTAATGAGAGACAAAGAAGGACACTATATAATCATAAAGGGAACAATCCAGCAAGAAGGTATAATAATTGTAAATATTTATACACCCAACATGGAAATGCCCAAATACATAAGGTGGTTAATAACATAAAGGAAGTAATCAATAGTAATACAATAATAGAAGGGGAATTAACACCCCACTTACATCAATGGATAAACCATCAAAACAGAAAATTAGCAAGAAAGCTTTGAATGACACATTGGACTAACTGGATCTAACAAATTTTTCAGAATGTTCTATCCTAAAACAGCAGAATACATCTTCTCAAGTACACATGGAACAGTCTCCAGAAGATATCACATTTAGGCCACAAAACAAATCTCAACAAATTCAAAACGACTGAAATCATACCATGCATCTTTTCCAAACACAACTCTATGAAACTAGAAATAAACCACAAGAAAAAATCTGGAAAGAACACAAATACATAGAAGTTAAATAATATGGTACTAAACAATGAATGAGTCAACTAAGAAATCAGAGAGGAAATTAAAAAAAAAATCAAAAAAGAAAAAAGGAGCACCTGGGTGGTTTATTTGGTTAAGTGTCCAACTTTGGCTCAAGTCATGATCTTGTGGTTCGTGAGTTCAAGCCCCACACTGAGCTCTGTGCTGACAGTTCAGAGCCTGGAGCCTGCTTCAGATTCTGTGTCTCCCTCTCTCTCTACCCATCCCCTGCTCTCTCTCTCTCTCTCTCTCTCTCTCTCTCTCTCTGAAAAATAAATAAACATTGAACATTAAAAAAAAAACAAAGAAAATTTAAAAAAAAAACAAACATATGGAGACAAATAAAAATGAAAACACAATGGTCCAAAATCTTTGGGCTGCAGCAAAAGCTGTTCTAAGAAGCAAATTTATAACAATGAGAAGTGAGAAAAATCTCAAATAAATGACCTAACCTTACATCTAAAGGAGCTAGGAAAAGAAAAACAAACCCAAAGCCAGAAGGAAATAAAGATTAGATCATAAATAAAAACAGAAACTAAAACAAAACAAAACAAAACAAAAAACAGATCAATGATACCAGGAGCTGGTTCTTTGAAAAGATCAACAAAATGCATAAACTTTATCAAACTCATCCAAAAAAAGTGAGAGGACTCAAATAAACAAAATCACAAATGAAAGAGGAGAAATAACAACTACTCCACAGAAATACAAAGAATTATAAGAGAATAGTATGAAAAATTAAATGTCAACAAATTGGACAATCAAAAAGAAATAAATTCCTAGAAACATATAACCTCCCAAAACCAAATCAGAAATAAATAAAAACTTTGAACAGATTGATTACCAGCAATGAAATTGAATCAGAAATCAAAAAACTCCCAATAAACAAAAGTCCAGGATCAGACAGCTTCATAGAGTTCTAGCAAACATTTAAAGAAAATCTATTCTTCTCAAAGTATTCCAAAAAAATAGAAAAGGAAGGAAAGCTTCCAAATTCATTCTATAAGGCTAGGATTAACTGATACTAAGACCAGATAAAGACACTACAAAAAAAGAGAGTACTGGCCAATATCTTTGAGGAACATATATGCAAAAACCTTCAACAAAATATTAGCAGACCAAATCCAACAATACATTAAAAAACTCATTCACCATGATCAAGTGGGATTTATTCCTGAGATTCAAGGGTGGTTCAATATTTGTAAATCAATCAACATGATACACCATATAAAGAGAAAGGATCAAAAACACATCATCATTTCCTGCTTCAGATTCTGGTGTCTTTCTGCCCCTTCCCTACTCATGCTCTGTCTCTTTCTGTCTCTCAAAAATGAATAAATGTTAAAAAAAATTCAAAAACATATCATCATTTCAACAGATACAGAAAAAGTATTTGACAAAGTACATCCATTCATGATAAAAAGCTTCCATAATGTAGGTTTAAAGGGAACATACTATACCATAATAAATTTCTAGAATATGAAATTCATATAAATATATGAATAATCCACAGCTTTCATCATAGTCAACAAAACTGAGAGCTTTTCCCTAACATCAGGAACAAGACAAAGATGTCCACTCTCAGTACTTTTATTCAACATAGTATTAGAAGTCTTAGCCACAGCAATCAGATAAGAAAAAGAAAAGGCATCCAAATTGGTAAACTTTCACAATTTGCAGATGACATGATACTCCGGATAGAAAACACTAATGACTCCATCAAAAAAAACTAGTAGAACTAATAAGTGAATTCAGTAAGGTCACAGGATACACAATGAATAGACAGAAATCTACTGCATTTCTATACACTAATAATGAAGTAGCAGAAAGAGAAGAAAACAATCCCATTTTAAATTACATCCAAAAAACTAAAATACATAGGAATAAACTTAACCAAGGAAATGAAAGACCTACAGAAAAAGAAAGAAAGAAAGAAAGAAAGAAAGAAAGAAAGAAAGAAAGAAAGAAAAGATTAAGACGATTTGTATAGAAAAGTAGAAAACACTTTCCTGGCATAGTGGAATGAAATGAATATTAGCAAGGAGGCAGAGATAAGCATTACGTGTTTAAGATATAGTAAGTAGAGTATTAATATAATATTCACCATTTATTGAAAGGTAACATGGCTTAGTGATTAAAAGCATGGCCTCTGAAGACAGACTTCCTGGGTTTGAAATATACTACTACTTATTAGCCATTAAAATGGTAAGTTAATTAATTTCCCTATACCCCAGTTTTCTGTTCTCTAAAATTAAGATAATCATATTACCTATTTTAGAGGGTTGTTACAAGGATCAAATGAGTTTACAAAGTATTTAGAACAGTATCCAAGCACTTTGTAAGTAGAGTTAGCTAAATGAAGTACTGAACGTAGTGTAAATATATGGTACTCCAGGCACTGTACTAAGCACATAATGTTATTTCGCTTAATCTTTATCATCTTGTAAGATATATATTATTATGTCTGTGTTATTGGTGAGGAAACTAGAAGAGAGAGTTAAATTTCTTAAGATCACACAGTTGGTAGTTTTCAAAGCTATGATTCAAACAAATGCAAAGCTTGTGCTCTAAACCACTAACCTATACTTTCTGAATTTAGGTAGCAGTGGAAAAATAAAGCAAAACAGGTGAGGCCAAATTATGTAGGCCTTGAAAACATCAGGCTAAAATAATTATATCATCTACTATAGGCAGTGAGAAGTCACTGAAGGTTTCTGGGCAGTGATGTGTTTTAGAAAGATTTATCTGGCCACAGAATTCTGGATGGATTATAAATCCCTGGGTCATAAAAGTATCAAGCAAACACAAACATATCTGAAGTGAACTTGCAGAAAGTAGGTCATTTTTTTTTCCTTCAAACTCACCCTTAGATATTCATCCATCTACCTAATCCTATTTGGTCTCTAAACCATAATCAATACTAGCATCAGCACCAAATAACCAAAGAAAAGTTGAGACTGCTATTGGCTGATTCCTAAATCCACCTACACCCAACAACAGTGTTCCATTCTACTGCCTAAATGCAGGTGCAGACATTCATGTATATCCATAGTCTCTTTGTAATCTACAACTGAAAGGTATTTAACAACTAGAAAATGAATCACATGTGTAATGCCTCTTGATTTAATAGCCCAACTCATCTCCCCAGATGCTATCCCCAACTATAAAGCATTGCTGGAGAAAATCACACAGCCAGGGTTGCTGCTACTACAAATTCATGATCTTCAACCTCAGCTGGGCCTGAAATGCTGCCAGGCAGCTCTAATCAGACATTTCTCCTATTCCCTTCAGTGGCTGCTTCAAACTTTCACCACTTTTAAGCATTTTACACCTCTCCCCCCATCCTACCATCACTGACGCCTCCTATTCCACACACACATGCTCAACAGATGATTTTTTCTGTATTTTGCCGAGGAAATAAATTTAAGTGCAATAATGTAAGAATTCCTCAGCTCCTCACTTGCCACCACCAGGATATTTGTTTGTAAACCCACTTATTTCTATGTCTTTACCTCCTCTATCAGTAAAAAGGTGTCCTTCCCTGCATCTAGAGCTAATCATTTCATCTGTACTCTAGACTCCCTGCCAACTCTATGATATCACTCCACCAACCAATTTCTCTCATTTCTAAAGTTTCAGTCTTCCTTCTCTTCTGGTTCTTCCTTTTCTACTGCCTTTTCCCTTTATCACATTCCTGTAGGCAGCTCTATTATTTAAAATTCTCTTTTAACCCATATTCTCCCCTCCCCCAACCCCCTACCTACTCTTTTTCCATTCAAAGTCAGACTACTTGAAAGAAGAACTTTATATTCCTTGAATTCCTTCCTCTCTTCATCCATTCTTTTGATTTTTCCTTGGACCACATGTTCATAGAATGGGATTAGTCATAACCCTTGGTTCATGACACACTCGTCACTGGTTCATGCATGGTCCACTTTTAATAATTAAGTTGGTAAAACTACTTGCTCTCTCCCCTTCTCCATCCTGCCTTACACTTTCCCTTATAGGTTTTATCCTCAAGAAGAGCATTCCCTTAATGAATCTCATGACCTGAATCTTCATATAAGACACAGCTTCTTGGAAACCTAACCAAAGACACTAAGGATGATAGAACAGAAAGATAAAAAGAGCCCGAAACACTGGTGAAATCATAGAACTACCACATTAATTCTGGACTACTTAACTCTGGGGCCTTTTTACTTAAGAAAAATAACAATTTGGTTAAGCTCCTGTAGCTGAGTTTGTTAGACTTGCACTTGAGCATAGTCCCTAAATAATCCACTCCTAAACCTCACTTCTCCAGTTCAGACCACTCTTAGAAGAAATTCCAGACACCCGCATCTAAGTACTTTCCTAACACCTTCATTTAGTACCTCAATCCCAATTTGCCAAAAACTGGACTTCTAAATTTCTCCCAAAATAGGCATTTCTTTCTGTATCTCAAACAGTGGATGTCACCTCTAACTGTTCACTATCCCAAACAAAATTCTAAATGACAAACAGAGCCCTTCATCCCCTACCAATCTTTTCACACCTCTGCTCTATCATGTTCCCCTATACCACTGGCCCAGATTGATTTAGTCACTGAGTCCACTCCTGAGGATTCCCTCTTTGAAATATATCTCAAATATATTCTTCCCTCACCATTTCTACTGCTAATGCCACTGCCTTACTTCAGGTCTTCAGCATTTTGCTCTTTGATAATAGCTTCATACCTGGTGTACTTGCCTCTTATCTTGATGTTCTTCAATTTATTACTTACCCACACTTCCATCAGATCAACTTTATTTTGCAGGAGGCAAAAAGTATTTTCCTCTCTTCCCACAAGTAGTCTTCATGGTAGAATAGGATGAATTTGAAGTGGTTGTTTCCTGAAAGAGAACAGAAACAAAAAGGAAAAAAGGAACTAAGTTCTACATCTGTTTTTACACAATAAAGATTAAGAAAATGTGCAGGATAAGGAGAGAATCCATACAATAAACTAATTCAGCAGATGCAGATGCTTTGAACCAGAAGGGTCTATGAAATCTAACAACCCCCTTCTCTTCCCTGTTCTTCAACCAAATCTGTAGAGATTGGGAGGAACACGTGTGGTTCAAACTTCAAGCAAACTTCATCTTACTACCAAATGTCCTTATACTTTGCTGACTGCTGAGTTACTGCCCAAATCTGCTATCATTCCTCTTAGAATTTTTTAACGATATTCTTCAGAAAAAAAAAAAAAGTGAACATCTAAGTCAAACTCTATGATCTGGCTATAGTAAACTACCCAAAGTTTACTATACCAAACTAACCAAGTAACACTATTTCATGCTTCCATGCTTTTTTGCATCCTGTTCCCCCTACATGTCACACCATTTTATTCTACCCTTTGCTCTTAATTAATAAGTTCTATTTATCCTACATGATGCAGTTCAAACCTTTCATAACCTACTAAGTCTAAATACCCTGCAGATACTGGACTTCACTACCACTCTAGGTGAACTGTTGAAGCATTTCTTTTTTTCTTTCTTTTTTTTAAACATTTATTTATTTTTGAGAGACAGAGACAGAGTGCAAGTGGGGGAGGGGAAGACAGAGAGAGGGAGACCCAGGATCCGAAGCAGGCTCCAGGCTCTGAGCAATTAACACAGAGCCCTACGCAGGGTTTGAACTCACAAACTGCAAGATCATGACCTGAGCTGAAGTCAGAGGCTTAACTGACTGAGCCACCCAGGCGCCCCTGTTGAAGCATTTCTAAAACTATGTAGTAATAGTTAGCAATGAACTCCTTAGGGGAAGAGACTACAATGTTGTAACTCAAGAATGAATCTGTCCCTCATACATAGTAAGTTCTTCCTCCCCAAAATTTGTTTAATGTGATATTTCAGAGAAGTATGTAATCTTCTCATGGGCACATAGCTGGGAACACAACAGGTCTTCTGACTAAATTTCATGTTTCTTCTTCTACATCACAACTGTGTCTCTTGAAAGATCAGTAAATACAAAACCCACAAGCACTCATATAAGCACACAAAATTATATAGCAGCTACTACTCTCATCAACCATTAACATGTAGGTCTCTTCCCTCTAAACGCTTTCCACCAGTTTTCCTAAGTTCATTTCCCTCACAGGTCAGAGAATGGAATTTCCTAATTTCAAAAGTATTGGTCTTGGGGTGCCTGGGTGGCTCAGTCGGTTAGGCATCCGACTTTGGCTCAGGTCATGATCTCATGGTCCGTGAGTTCGAGCCCCGCGTCAGGCTCTGTGCTGACAGCTCAGAGCCTGGAGCCTGTTTCAGATTCTGTGTCTCCCTCTCTCTCTGACCCTCCCCCGTTCATGCTGTCTCTCCCTGTCTCAAAAATAAACATTAAAAAATTAAAAAAAAAAGTATTGGTCTTTACAAATACTATCACTTATTTAATGAAATATTTTCTTGCATTCTTCCTGAATTATGACCAACAGCAAGGCAGCAAACTGAATCATGTGAAAATAATTTAGAAACAGTGTCTTTACCATGTCCACTAGAAGATAGCACCATAAGTTCACTTAATACTTACTCTCTTATGTTTAGAACCTGCACTACTGAAATTTAAGTAAAGTGTGTTAATTTAGGGCAATGTAATCCATTTTAGAGATTAACTTTCTAACAACTGTTATGATCCTCAATAAAGAGCCAAACAGACCTTTTGAACCAAACTGAAATATGGTTTAGATACTATTTTTCTGTGAAGGTGGGAATAAAAATGAAAATTTACAAGAGCTAGGAATGCAACCAAAAAAATTTTTTTTTGTTTAATGTGGTGTCTTGTTTTGCTGTTGTTTTTGCCATCATTAACTAATTAACTTTCTTTTTCTTTCTTTCTTTCTCTCTTCCTTTCTTTCTCTTCCTTCCTTTTCTCCTTTCTTTTCCATCTTTCTTTTCTTTCTTTCTTTCTTTCTCTTTCCTTCTCTTCTTTCTCTTCTTTCTTTCTCTCCTTCCTTCCTCTCTTCTTTGCAGGTTCTGTTGCCTAATTTCCTTTGGACTACCATGATTTTACTCAGTCTTTGGGCATACATGTGAAAGCTAATGCACATATCTCAATTGAAATTCTGCATAGTTTTGTTGGAAATCAGATACTTTCATATTTAAAAAAAAATATAAGATACTTAGTGAAGTAAAAGGAAGAAAAAGAGAAAAACACAAAAAGAATTCATCACACATGAAATATTTGGGGAAAATAAGTAGCCATGTTAGTTTACTAACCAGGAGAGCTAGAATACATCAAAACTGAAAATAATTGTACCAAAAAAAAAACCCAGGTACATTTGAAGCTTCAGAACCCTAAATCCACTATTCAAAATAGCCCAACACCAACTGAAATGGATGTCCAGTCCAAATATACAGCAAGAAGTAGATGTATTCAAATAGCATTTAGTCTAAAGCTGAGTGTTCATTTGCCAGGCAGACAGGCCATTAAAAACCTGTGGTTTTGGGGTGTTTTCAACTGAACCTGAGTTTTCAGATGTATGAATTAGTTTACCTCCTTGGAAAGACATGATTTCCTGTTTTCAGGAGAAATGCAAGCCTCTAAAAGCTTATTTAAAAGGTTCAAAAGGCTACTTAGGCATCAAATAACTATTAAAAACAATATTTTGACTATTTAAGTGTAAACGAATCAGAAACATATGGATTAAATTTCCCTTAAATTGCACATGCTCCAAACTGAAAAGTATAAGCAATGGGTGAAACCTGTTTTGGATTTCAGTGAGCCCAAAACATTTGAAAAATCATATGAGATGTTCAGTGAACTCAAGAGTACAGCTGGATTCACCCATCCCTAATTCATTCCTATCCTATGCTTCTGGTCTTAATATAAGGAAGGGTGTTAAGTACACAAGTAGCTTACAGGTAAAACGTGTAGATCTAAATATAGATGTGATTTAAAAACAGAGAGAGAGAGAAGAACTTTTTAAAACGTATTTTAAAAACCTGTGTGTTAAAAGAAAGTCTTCCAGTTTTAAACAAAATCTAAAATAGCCTTTAGACTCTTCATACAATTTTATTTTGAGTCTTTTCCTAGTTAAAGACAATTTATATAACTCTAAGATGGAGAATAAAATAAACTAAATTTTTTTTAGCTTCCACTATGTTCCAGACACTGTGCTTGATATTTTTACACACATTATTTCTTCATCCAATCCCACAAACCAGTTTCATGTGCCTATGCACAGAGATAAGGCATTTGTATTTCACTCGATTATTTTTCTCTTCACCTTGAGCAAGCAGTCTGTTTACAATAAACAGCCAGAGTCTAATAAGCCAGCTGAAAAACATTATATTTCCTCATCAAATTAAACTGATAATATTAAGAATTAAAGTCCTTAGCTACCAGTTGAACTACATAAAACTGAATCAGAGCACATGTTTTGGGATAAAAAATTACTGTATATTTTTGTACCTTCTTTGTATAACTGGGAAAATAATACCTACCTTATAGGATCATTATGAGTATAGACTGGGGAGTTGTATGTAATATGCTTGAGAGTAATGTGTTCAATAAGTGATAACTATTACATAAGAAATATGTGTATATTGATGTGTGTGCTCAAAACTTCTTTTCTCCAACAACCAGTCAGATCCAGACTGTGTAACTGCCTATAACCCTTATCAAAATGAATCCCTCTGATCTCTCTCCAGACTCTCTGTGATAAACAATTCACCATTCACTCAAGTAGATTATGAATGGTCCCCACATATCTTGAAGAGGTTGCTTGAAACCACCTCCATCACAAGTTACAACTCTCCACAACATGTGTGGACCTAGAGGATACTGTGCTAAGTGAAATGAGTCAGACAGAAAAATATAAATACCATATGATTTTACTTATATGTGGAGTCTAAAAAACAAAACAAATGAATAAACAAGCAAACAGAAGTAGACTCACAAATACAGAGAACAAACTGGTGGTTGCCAGAAAGGAGGGAGTTGGAAGGATGGATGAAATAGGAGGAGAAACAGGTATTAACTTCCAGTTATAAAATAAATAAGTCATGGGGGTGAAAAGTACAGTATAGGGAATATAGTCCATAATACTGTAATAACTCTGTACAGTGACAGAACTAAACTTACCATGGTGAGCATTTTATAATGTACATAATTGTTGAATCACTGTTTTACACCTGAAATAAATATGTTATATGCAAACTGTACTTCAATAAAAAGTAAAAATTAAAAGAAAAAAGTTACAGCTTTCCACCCCATGATGCCCTGTAAAATGCCATGCTGGTATCTTGAAGATGGAGGCTATCCCCACACCTATCAGAAGTAACCTGTGTCGGGGCGCCTGGGTGGCGCAGTCGGTTAAGCGTCCGACTTCAGCCAGGTCATGATCTTGCGGTCCGTGAGTTCGAGCCCCGCGTCGGGCTCTGGGCTGATGGCTCAGAGCCTGGAGGCTGTTTCCGATTCTGTGTCTCCCTCTCTCTCTACCCCTCCCCCATTCATGCTCTGTCTCTCTCTGTCCCAAAAATAAATAAAAAACGTTGAAAAAAAAAATTTAAAAAAAATAAAAAATAAAAAAAAAAGAAGTAACCTGTGTCAAACAGCAGGGCCTGCCGTGACCCAGCTCCTGCTAACTGAGGTATAGCACTACTTTTACACGAGTCTTCCTTTCCCCATCAAAATCCAGCTGACTCCTCTACCACCAGTTCAAGGAGTTTACTTGGGGTCCAAGAAGTCATAGCTCTTTCTTTGGTATACTTCAGCTCCAGCACTCTGCTCATCCACTCTGCCACCACTGGAGTAACTGGCACAACCCAATGTGCAGGCATATTCAGTGTAGCCCCAATGCTCAAATACACTATCTTTGAGAAAGAGAAGATATACTGACAGCCCTCTCCCTACATACCACTCATGCTGTCTTATCTGAGGGTCATGCCTCTGCCCCCTTATATGACTTTTGCTCAGAGAAACAGAAATGGGGTGGCTAGGAAGAGTTTCCAGAACCATATCACAATTCCACACAGAAAAATGACCATCAGACAGTTTTCATTGACTACTCCCCCACCTTTAACACCAGCTTGCATGCCTTTTTTTTTTCCTTGGAAAAAGACTGGATTCCGTAGCATGGCAGCCTATGAGGTTTCCAAAAGTCCCTGTGCAGGTTTTAAACTTCTGAGTTATATTAAACCTTGTCACATTTGCTGGTTAGTCAACGTTCCATTGCCTGTCAGCAATGAAAACCTTACCAGAAGAGGTGTTCTTGCCAGCAGGGATCTTTGAGTCACTTATCTCCATGAGGTTTAATGAGCTGCATTAAGTCAAGCACTCTGACAAATCTGTACATAAGGTAATTGGTTTTAAATGCCTAGTGAGAGGTTGCACATGGAGCAAAGGTGTTGAATATTGTGTACTCACCACAGGTAATAATTTTAAGAGCAAACCTAATGGCTTAAGAGCCTTCTAATTTTTATTAGGTCTCTCTTTGGTTGGGTTGCTCTTTGTTTTAGGTTAACAAGACCAAAAACTAGTTTCAGATCATACCTGAGAAGATGAAAGTGACTGGCACTTAATAGAGGGCCCACCCTTCAGCTATGTGCTCTCTGGGAGAGGGAGAAAGGGAAATAATGGGAAAGTATAGTAGTCCTCCCTTATCCGTGGTTTTGCTTTCCCTGGTTTCAGTTACTCACAGTCAACTACAGTCCAGAAGCAGATGACTCTCCTTCTGATATATCATCAGAAGGTTAATAGTAGCCTAAAGCTACATCACAATGCCTATGTCATTCACCTTATTTCATCTCATCACATAGGCATGTTATCACTTTATATCATCATCATCATCATCATCATCATCATCATAAGGGTGAGTACCATACAATGAGACATTTTGAGAGAGATCACATTCACATAACTTTTATTATAATATATTATTATTGATCCATTTTATTATAAATTATCATTAATCTTTTAATGTGCCTAATTCCTAAGTAAACTTTATCTTAGTCATGTATACATAAGAAAAAACGTAGTATATATAGGGTATAGTACTATCCATGGTTTCAGCACCCACTGGGGGTCTTGGAATGTATCCCTTGGAGATAAGGGGGTCTACTGTGTACCCTTCCTTCCTGCAGCTTCAGTGATATTAAATAGTAGTTCATCTGTCAAAGACAGGGTTAGAGGTGGCAAAGTAGAATTCTGTGTGCTACTTAAGCTTCCAGGCCCCTTTTATCCATAGTGTCATCACTCAGGCCAGTTTGGGACAGGGCTATAGGGTTGTCAGCAGTATCGGGTTACCAAGGAAGGAGAAAATTCATTATTGGAGCTGCTGGCCTGGTAATGGAAAGTGAGTGAAGTGAAGCGAAGCGAAGTGAAGTGAAGTGAAGTGAAGTGAAGTGAAGACATAGGTCAATGTCATGCACCATCAGGCACAAGGCTCTCAGTACCAAGAGTACATTTGTCAGGCTTAGCATGGTAGAGAGGGATCTCAGCAGGAATTTACACTGATGTCCTGGTGTATTGTAACTGTGGTTCAAGGAATTCTGTCCATATCAGAGAGATCTCCAGGCCATGGAGGTGGTGACTGTGGGCTTGTGTCTAGGGGTACAGTTGTAGCCCTCAAGGAGGCAAATGAGATTGTCAGGTCCCTGCAACAGTCTGAGTTCAGGAGGTGAGGGGAAGCTAGATCTCTAGGAAACTTGACTAGAATACTAAGAAGGGTAACCCTCAGACTCTTCTCTTTCCCATATCTCCCCGTCTTGTTACTTGCCTTAATATTTCAAATGCCCAATCAGAAACCTAGGCACCATACATGATACTTCCTTCTCCCACTCCTTCATATCCAAACCAAATAACAATCCTTTGTTCCAAATCCTTAATGTCTTTTAATTGTCACTTCTTTCCATCTCTACTGTCATTACCTTAGTTCAGGACATGATCATTTTCGACCTAGATTACTAGAGTAGTCTCCTAACTATTCGTCTTGCCTTCCCACCAACCCCCATTTCCTACCACTACCTCCCTTACAGTCATGCTCTAGCCCTCCCTAGTTACTTGTAGCTCCTTGCATATGCCACGTTCCTTCTTATTTCTTGGGTTTGCACATCTTCATTTGGTTAATTCTTACACTTTTACTTTCTCAAAGAGGGTTCCCAATTCCTCAGGAATGGCCTCAGTGCTCCACCCCCATGATACCACAGAACCCTGTAATAAGGGCTATTAATACCATACTGCAGTGTCTCTTTTCTTGCTTTTGTCTTTTTGATCAACTCTACTGCCAGCTATTAGTGCATTGCCTAAAACACAATATGCAATCAGTGAATATTTAATTAGTAGACTGGATTCTGTGACTGGTGGCTATACTCCTGACCTATCTGATTGTGAATCTAAATGATATTATAAAAAATATATATAAAAAGATATTACAAAAACAAATTAGACAAAAAGTTAAAAATAGAACTACCATATGGTCCAGCAACTCTATATATAGGAAATTAATCATTATCTTGGATATATCTGCACTCCCCTGCTCATTGTAGCATTATTTACCATAGCTAAGACATGAAAACAACCTGTATCCATTGACATATTAATAGATAAGAAGAATTTGGTGTATATACAATGGAATATTATTCATTCATAAAAAAAGGAATCCTTCCATTTGCAACAACGTGATGGCCTTTGAAGTCATTATGCTAAGTAAATCAGATAGAAAAAGATAAATACTTCATGATATTACTTACATATGAAATTTTAAAAAGCCATACTCCTCCTGTTAGTCATTCTAACACTGAGTTTAGACCAATATTTGCTCCAAGCTGATCATAAATTCTCTTTGCCTTTCCACCCCCATGTATAAATCCCACCTATCCAAATTGAGGTTATCCCAGGTACAAGAAAAACAGGACCCAACCTTGATAACAAGAATTAAGATGTTAGTTTGCTGAAATGAAATCAAACCTTTCTTGCACATATAGAAAGCTGATCTTTTTTATATAGAAAGCTGATCAATTGAAATAAAACAGTTTTACATAATAAAAAGCAAGGATCTTCAGGGCACAGTAATGTTGCATCTAAGGTTGGTCAGAAAGTAAGGCTTCCTAACTCTGTTTTCATTAATTAGCTAGTCAAAACACCTTCTGTTGATGTACTTGATACTCTCACACATTGAGACTTGCCAGAATCTGCTAATCCTATCCTTCATGTACTTTCTGTAAAGACTGGGAAGCTGGATCCTGTATGAATGTGAAGGTTGCCTACCAGATAAAAATACCCACCTAAAACAATGACTAGGGTCTGAAATCAAGCCTAAACTCTGCTCATCAAGCTTTGTGTCCTGGCTCTGGGGCTTGCATCACCCAGGGGACACGATACCTTTTTCTAATCCATGCAAAAGTACTTTGTGGGTGGTAGTGATCCTGCTTGAAAGCGTTAAGATTCAGCACTGTCACAGCTCTCAAGTAACCCTAGAAGACCAAAATTCTGAATTATATGTTCCAGAGATCCCAACGGCATTCATCAGTCTCAGGATATACCATTCTGCCCTCTAATCATCATGACTTTGAGCCTGAACCATCAAATGAATCCACTCAACCTCTGCCCATCAAGACCTTGGCTTATAGTGGAAACTGCCAGACCTTTAAACCATGCAGAACAAACAACAAAGGCTATAAAAGTCAGCTTGAGGCTAGGAAGTAAGCAAAATCTAGTTTTCTGTTTATATTTCAGACCTGCTTGATTCCAAGTGCTTTGAGCACACTTGCATCTTTGGCTGGTAGTGCAATATCTCAACTTTCTGGGAACACCATCTTTGTTGGGACTTAGCCTCCTAGATATCAGCCTGCTGACTAACTTCCTGGATATGATTTTGGGCTTCTGACTCAGCCTTTCTAATGCTACTCTCCCCTGAGGCTGACCACCCTTTCCACTAGTGATGAATGTGATCCCAGGCCCAGCATTCAGCCCAATATAGATAATGATATGGCCCAAGTGATGATGCTAACAATATGGTATATTCCATGGGCTCCAAAATACCAAACTTCACAAAAGTGGGGGTTTTCTACATATTATTTCATTATCTTCCCTCACTACTCATCATAAAAATCTCATCCAGTAAGACCAAAAGGGCTCATCATATTCTTATCTTTATCAACAATAATAAAAACAATAACAAATATCCACTCTGGTGAAGACCACAGAGCTAAGTTATAGAGAACAAAGATTTATGAAACCCAGATCATATTCTTGAATGTTGCCCATCAGTTCTGTATTGTGTCTCAGAACAGCTCTCATTGGTGCAAAGTTCTGGCCATAACCAGGATGCCAGAGGAACTGCAGAAGGGCAGCAAGAAAGCAGGTGTAGGCTTCCTGGCAGAAGCTTCCTTCCAGGCTAGCAGACTAAATCTTTAACCCCTAGTGTTTCTGAAGGCTGGCTCTACTGCTGAGCCCTCTTCCTCCCTTAGTAGATCCCATCGAAAATCAACCTGATCTCCTCCTTACTGTCTGCAGTCTTTCCTCACCCACATCTCTGCCTATTCTCCTCTAAATCACACATTTGATTTCCATTCCTGCCTTTAAACTCTGTCTCTGGAAATAAAAATCCACGCTGACATCACTTAATTTTCTTGACATCACTATTTTTGGCTGCATCATTCCTGTGACCTGCATGTTACTATCATTCATCTTGCCCTACTATGGTTTTATTGGTCTCATAACTCAGTTACAGTTTTTGTTGTCTGAGGGAGGAGGATGATGGAGGTAGACGTAGCTTTAGGATAAAGCAGATGCTGTGGACAGCAAAGAGAAAAGAAGGAAAAAACCTGGGTCTCTGATGACTTTTTAAAATTGTGGTAAAGTACATATAACACAAAATTGGCCATTTTAACCATTTTTAAGTATACAATTCACCGGCATTATATTCACAATGTTGTGCCACCATCACCGCTATTTCCAAAACTTTTTCATCACCCCAGAGACTTTGCAACTGGCCATTCAGCAACAGCTCCCATTCCCCAGTCTCCCATGCCCCTGGTGACCTCTAATCCACTTTCTGTCTCCATAAATTTGCCTATTCCAGATATTTCGAGTAAGTGGAATCACACAATATTTGTCCTTTTGGTTCTGGATTATTTCACTTGGCATAAAGTTTTCAAGGTTGAAGGTTTGTGAAGTATGGTACCCATTATCAACAGTGTATTTCTGATTCAATTCATATTTTGTATATGGTTATAAATCTTATATAGCTTTTAACTTGACACTTAATATAAACCCATTTGATTTGAATATACAGGCATAACTCATTTTATTGCACTTGTCTTTATTGCACTTCACAGATCCTGTGTTTTTTACAAATTGAAAGTTGGTGGCAAACCTGTGTCAAGCAAGTTGATTGGCACTATTTTTCTAATAGCATTTTCTCACTTTGTATCTCTGCATTTCATTTTGATAATTCTCACAACACTTCAAAATTTTTCATTATTATATTTGAATTGCTGCAATCTTGTGATAAAACTTTAATGAATGAGGAGTTGCTTTTTATGGATGAACAAATAAAGTGGTTTCTTGAGATGGAATTGACTCTTGGTGAAGATGCTGTGAAGATTGTTGAAATGACAACAAAAGATTTAGAATATTACATAAACTTAGTTGATAAAATAGCAGCAAGGTTTGGGAAGACTGACTCCAGTTTTAAAAGAAGTTCTACTGTGAGTAAAATGCTGTCAGACAACATCTTATGCCAAAGAGCCTTTATGAAAGAGAGAGTCAATCAATGTGGTAAATTTCATTGTGGTCTTATATTAAAACATTGCTGTAGCCACCCCAACCTTCAGCAACCACACCCTGGTCAGTCTGCAGCTGTCAACATTGAGGCAAGACCCTCCACCAGCAAAAAGATTATGACCCACTGAAAGCTTAGATGGTAGTTAGCATTTGTTAGCAATAAATTATTTTCTATTTCAGGTACATACATAGTTTTTTTTCAGACATAATTCTATTGCACACTTAATGAATTATAATATGGTAAAAACATAATTTTTATATGCACTTGGAAACCAAAAAAAATAATTTGACTCACTCTATTGCAATACTTGCTTTATTGTGGTTGTCTAGAACTGAACCTGCATTATCTCCAAGGTACATCTGTAATGTATGTAGTATGTGTATGTGATTTGTGCACACTTTAGTTCCATGAACCTTGGGAAAATGATTCTACAAATATCATATATAGACATAAATGTATAGTTTTTTTTTTTGCAAAGTGATACATACATTCTTATTTATTAAATCACTAGTTTCAGTGTTGTATAGAGCTATTTGTAGAACAATTTCAGAAAACAATTAAAATATTGTGAAAATTTCAGCTTAATAAATATTTATATAAAAACTTCAGAATTTCATTCTTTTTTTACTGCTAAATAGTATTCCATGGTACATATATACATTTGTTTATCCATTCATCTGTTGATGAACACTTGGGTTATTTGCACCTTTTGGCTATTATGAATAATGTTGCAGTGAACACTGACATACAAGTATCTGAGTCCTGCTTTTTATTCTTCTGGTTATATATTTAGAAGTGGAATTGCTAGCTTAAGGTCATTCTATGTCAAGCTCTTGGAAGAACTGCCAAACTGTTCTCCATAGGGGTTACATTTTACATTCCCACCAACAACATAAGAAGATTCCAATTTCTCCATATCCTTGCCAATATTAGCTATTTTCTTTAAAAAATATATTATTATAGCCCTCCCAGTAGGTGTGAAGTGGTATTTTATTGTATTTTTGGTGTGCATTTCCCTAATTCCCAATGATGTTGAGCACTTTTTCATACACTTATTGGTCACTTGTATCTCTTCTTTGGAGGAATGTCCATTCAAATCCTTGCTCCTATTTTAATTAGGTTATTTGTCTTTGTGTTGTTGAGTTATGGTAGCTCTTTATATATTCTAGATATAAACTTTTATCTGTGATAAAAAAGATTTACAAATATTTTTTAGATTTCTTTTCACTTTCTTGACAATGTTCTTTGATGCACAAAAGTTTTTAATTTTGGTGTCCAATTTATCTATTTTTTCCTTCAGTTATTCTTGTTTTTGGTGTCATATCTAAAAATCTATTGCCAAATCTAAGGTAATGAAAAGTGCCCCTATGTTTTCTTCTAAAAATTTTATGGCTTTAGCTCTTATATTTGGGTTGTTGACCCACTTGAAGTTAATTTTTATATATGATGTGAGGTAGAGATCCAACTCTTTCCTTTGCATGGGGAAATCCAGTTGTTCCAGCACATCTGTTAAATAGAAAATTCCTTCCCCATTGAATGGACTTGGTACTCATGTCAAAAATCAATTGGCCATAAATATATGGATTTACTTCTGTAATCCCAGTTCCATTCTATTTGTCTATAGGTCTATCTTTATGCCTTTCATGATTTTTTGAGTTGCTGAGTTAACAAACACTGAAGGTTACTATATTCATTGTATATTGCTGCTATAACAAATTTCTAAATTTGTCTTAAACAAAAACAAATTTATTATCTTATAGTTCTAGAGGACAGGGTTCCAAAATGGGTTTCACTGACATAAAACCAACATGTCAGCAGGGCTTCATTTCTTTCTGACAACTGTAGGAAAGAATCCATTTCCTTATCTTTTCCAGATTCTAGAAGCCACCCACGCTCCTTAGCTCATGGCCTTCTTCCATCTTCAAAGCCAGCAATGATAAGTCAAGTCCTTCTTACACTGAATTGCTCTGACTTTTGCTTTATCATCATGTTTCTGTCTCTGACTCTCACCCTTCTTTTGCCTCCCTCTTCTACTCTGTGATTATATCGGACCCACCCAATAAGTCATGATAATCTCTCTATTGTAAATTCATCTGGTTAGCAATTTCAATGTCCCTTTACCATGTCATATAATATATTCACTGGTTTTGGGAATTAGGACATGGACACCTTTGCGGAACTATTGTACTGCCTTTCATAGCCGTTCTGGGTCTGGACTTGTAGTCATTTGATACAAGAAAGTTTCCTATAGTTAAAGCCTATATAATTTGAGGCTGGGCCTGATTTATTCACCAGTCTCCCTATCACCACTCAGCACAGTGCCTGGAATATAGTATATGACTGAAAAATACTATTGAGAAATGTATTTACTGATGCTCCTAGTGCCCAGATAGTTTTTTTTTTCTAATTTTTTTATGTTTATTCATTTTTGAAAAACAGAGAGAGACAGAGCACAAGCAGGGGTGGGGCGGAGAAAGAGGGGGACACAGAATCTGTAGCAGGCTCCAGGCTCTGAGCTGTCAGCACAGAGCCTGACACGGGGCTTGAACTCAAGAACTGCGAGATCATGACCTGAGCCAAAGTTGGATGCTCAATGGACTGAGCCACCCAGGCACCCCAGTGCCCAGATAGTCTTTGTCAATGATTTTCAAACTAAGTCCCATAGAATTCTAAAGTTTCATTCCTGTGCCTTGGGAACCACTTGAGGTAAGAAGTAAAAACTGCCGAGGAAGAAGCTGAGCCTTTCTTCAATCCAAGCAGTTTGCCTTTATCTATTTCATTTTTTGAGATTCTATGTAAAATTATAAGAAGTCTACTGATATAGGAAGTTAAAAAAAGAAAAAACTGGGATTAGCTCATTGACAATATAGCACAACTCCAAAATGTTTGCTTCATGAGGATGTTGATTTTATAAGATAAACTGAACCAGCTCTCTAGGTGAGTAACCCCTGTAGCAAGAAGGACGTGCTTCACGTGGTGCCCAGCTGAAATTGGGTTGAATAGAACTAGAGCATGAGATAGTCTCTTTACAACTCAGCATTCTAAATGTAGTTTCCTGTTCAATCCCCCAAATATTTCCTTCCAATTAAGCAATTCCCTTGGCCCTGTAATTTCAGAAAGCTCCTTGGAGTTCAGTTGGTAACGAAGAACTGCCTTTTCCAAACTACTCAGAGAAGAAAAGCAATTGTGAGCATTATTAAGTGCTTACTCTGTGCCAAGCACTGTGTTGAACAATTTACACACATTATTCCTCATGTGTATGTACTCTTTGCCATAATCCTGCAAAGTATACCGTATCTCCATTTTACTGATAAGAAAACTGGGACAAATAAATATTAATCTACCTAATGCCACAAAACTTGGCAGGAGATCTTTTAATATTTCCCCCACATGCTATTCTCAAAGACACCCATAAGAATAGGTGACCTTTTTCCTTGCTGTCCTAAGATGGCCCTTTCATCTACATAATGTCCATGGAATTCAGAGATTCAATCATGTTTAAGTGAAAAGTAAGCTATAAGCAGTGGGAAATCTGGGTAAATTCCACATCTTCACTAAGATATAAAATTTCTAGTTGACTTAGGAATAACTAGGAAGTTATTTGTTGAAATCTCCACAAGTCTAATATGCTTCCTGAGTGAAGCACAGTAAGCAGCTGACTAGAGGCAGTTTAGTTACCGCCTACTCTGAAGGCAGCCAAACTTGGGTTTGGGTTTGAACCCTGGCTTCAACTGACTGTGAGACTGTGGACAATTTTTAACTCTTCTAAGCTTATGCATTCTCATACACTAAAAGGGGGTGACAATAAAGGCATGGAGAGGATTAAGCAAGATAATGACAACTGGAAGTGTTTGAAATAGTCCCAGTCATACAGTAAACAGTAAATATTGGCTATTGGTATAACTGTAGGATTTATAAAGCTTTTACATGTGAATTTTAGATGTCAGTTCTCATATAACAGTAATAATTAGCAGCAAGGATAATGAATCAGTAAAATAACAATAATAACTGTTCCTTCCCTTCCCTGATGGTTGATATTTTCCATCTACAGGAATGATCCCATCAACATCAAATCTGTTATAACATATATCATCTTAAAAACAACTCTCCTTGGGACGCCTGGGTGGCGCAGTCGGTTAAGCGTCCGACTTCAGCCAGGTCACGATCTCGCGGTCCGTGAGTTCGAGCCCCGCGTCAGGCTCTGGGCTGATGGCTCAGAGCCTGGAGCCTGTTTCCGATTCTGTGTCTCCCTCTCTCTCTGCCCCTCCCCCGTTCATGCTCTGTCTCTCTCTGTCCCAAAAAATAAAAAACAAAACAACAAAAAAAAAAACGTTGAAAAAACAACTCTCCTGTGTACCACATTTCCCTCTAGCTATCATCCAATTTTTATGCACCCATTACAATAAAAGTCTTCAAAATCACGTTGACACTCAACTGTCTGTACTTCCTTTCCTTCTGTTCTCCTTTGAAATGACACTAACAAGGTTTTGAACACCTTTTTGAAACCTCTTTGAAACACCTCTTTGAAAACCACTTTTGTCAAGATCACCAATGACCTCCTCATTGCCAAATTCAATCTCATTTTGTCCTTTAAGCAGCATTTGACACAGATGACCCCTTTTTCCTTTTTGAATCATTTTCCTCACTTGGCAACATACCAGCACTGTGTTCCTTCTATCTTCTCATTTCTTCTTTCCAGTATTTTCTACTGGTTCCTACCTATCTTTCACAATTCTTTTACTAGAATGCCCTTGGCCTCAGATTTCTCTGTGCATTACCTAACACTCTCTAGTAATCTTATCCTGTTCTATGCTTTAAATACCATATATAGACCAACAGCTCTTAAATGTATATCTCTAACTGCAGCCTTTCCTTTGAATTCCAGATTTGCATATTCAATTGCCCACTGGACATTTCCATTTGGATGCCTAGTAAGTATCTCATATATAACATTTCTCAATCTGAATTCCTATTTTCCTATTTTACCCTCCACTTTGACCCTTCCTTAACTGTATAAATGGCAACTCCGTTTTGTTTTGTTTTGCTTTTCAGTTGATCAGGTCAAAAACTTTTTTTTTTTTTAATATGAAATTTATTGTCAAATTGGTTTCCATACAACACCCAGTGCTCATCCCAACAAGTTGGACAAGTTACTTTGCTTCCTTACACCTGTTTCCTCATGTGTATAATAGGAAATAATATCTATTTCAAGGTACATTGTTAAGATTTAAAGGAATAACATGTGAAGAGCTTTGTACAATGCCTAAAAGTTATCTAACATTAATATAAATAAGAAAAGTAAGAATCAGAAAGTTTAAAATCCAAAGGCAAACAGCTAGGCTATAAAAATAGGAGAGGGCTGGATAAGGAATCCAGAGCTGTAATGCTGGAAAATTGGCTTATTTGTGTTTGTCTTAATATTCTTGAAACTAAATCTAGACGAGCAGCTTTTTCTCCTCCATTTGGTGCTAACTCTAAAGAGCAGAGTGAAGCCTTTGTTTTCAAGTTTTAGGAGATCCTGTTGATGTGTCCTGTTTTCTGTAATAAGTACTATCACTTTTCTATTGTTTACTCACACAACAAACATGAATAGGAATTTATAATCTACTTGGGAACATAAGCCACATGTTTTGATAACAAGGAAGTTAGGAGAACTGAAAAAGTGCTAAGGAAATTCAGAGGTGAGAAGCATACCTTTATTTCTTCGTAGGTGAAAACACTCTCCTATTCCTTTCCTCACTCCCAATCCATAGGGCAGTTTCTTTGTAAACTCCTTGCTATGGAAACAAATATATAAGAATGATTGACATGCATACATACTTTTCTCCTAAGTGTTAAGGATTCCTGTTTAACTTCCTAACATCAATTTCTCAAAACAAAAATGCATAGACAATCTTTGAAGGAGTTAATCAGAGTACTTTTTATTCATCTCATTTGGTTTGCACACCTAAGTGGTGCCTCTGGGTATACCATTAAAAGAGCTTTAATTGAGAGCAAACAAACTTGGGTTTTACTTACCTTGGATCCACTAATTAGACTCAAGATAAAGAGTTCCTTCCAGGGAAGGGAGTGTGGAGCAGATACTTGTTTTTCCCAAAACTTTTGTCTACTTCTGCAGTTATATATTTTTTAAAGCACATATATTGTGTAGGATTATTTACAACCTCTGGAGAGAACGAACATGAAGCATTAGTGTGCATGGATACTGTCATGTGTTAAAAGAAACACACTAGCAGTGGGCCTGTAACTACAGAATTCTGAGGTTGAATTTCAGGGTTTATTGGGGTAAGGGAGTGATTCATAAGGATGTTGATATTTTAGCATTTTCTATTCAACATGGGAATTTAAAGATTATCCTAGGAGAAATGAAGGAGAAAGCTATATGTCTCAACTCTTATTTTTAATGAGGGTGAACTTGCAGGGATGTCAAAAATTGGATAGTCCATCTGCCAAATCTCTGTTTTACATACGCACTTTTTTTTTCGCCACCTTATTCTTGTCAAAAGGTGTTGCCAAGAATCATTCCTGTCAAGGTGTTTAGTGCCAGCACTGTCCAAATAAGAAGCAATGTGAGAAAGAACTGACTTTAGGGGCACAGATGCTATATTAGTGTTGGAACTATTCCTGTGTGGAAGCTTCTCTGCTTCACACTGAATAAAACTGTATGATATTTACTACCATTTAATCCAGAGACCCCTTCTCCCTTCCCCTTATAGTAACAGCACTGTGTGGTTGTTTTTTTTTAACTACATCTGGACTGCAAATATAAAAAATGCATCAGCTGTAAGTAGAGTTGTGACAATAAGACAAAATTCTTGCCATTACTGCTTTCACTCAAAGCCCTGAAACTCTTGCTTATGATTCTGTCTCCCAAAGTAAAACCCCTAAGTAAACCTCTCTAAGCCTCAGCATCCACACTAGAAAATTAGGAATTATAATACCTACCACACACACACACACACACACACACACACACACACACAAAGTTGCCAAGGTTTAAAATTATAGCCTTCACATACCATTTAGCACATACAGCACAGGAGACATAAACAATAAATGCTATTGGAAGGGAATTAGAGTGCGGAGGTTTGTCAACAAATGCACCTAATTTTGATCCTGCTCTACTACTTATAAACTGTGTAACCTTAACTTTAAAATGGCCAACTTAATTTTCCTGAACCTCAATTTCTCAGAATGAATCAGAATGATATATTACCTATTTCATAAATGTGGGATAATGAAGTGTGATAATACATCTAAAGTGCTCACCACAGTGCCTGACACATTCTAAATACTCTACATTAGCCATTATTATTAATTCATTACTTCTTGAATGCTTGTAAAAATAACATATTTTAGCATACGTGCAGGAAAATCCCTGCCAAATAAGTTCATTTATTTTCCTCTAAGAATGAACCCTCTGACAGAGAAGCCTCTATATAAGTAGAGAATTATACAGTCCTAAAAACAGTAAATGAAAAAGTATTATTAAATTGATTAGATCATCTTAAAATCTCTCAATCTGGAAATATCCATCCTGGCATAGAGTTATACATACATTCCTGGTCCACGTCTTATTGAGAAGCTCTTTGAGCTTCCAACTGTGTCTTCCCCTGGAACAGGGTAGATATCTAAAGGAGAAATAGGTCTTATCTTACCTTTTGGGATCTTGGCCCCAGCTAGACTTATCTCCTAAACCAGTTCTTTTGGCTACTTGCTCAACAGCTCTCTGGATCCCAAATTTCATGAACTCACATCTTCTTCTGCTGGAGTTAGGCTTTTATCTCTAGTTCTTCTGGAATCTGGACTCATTTTATCTCGTATACATGCTTGTTTTCCTATTTCTAGTTAATTCTGAATAAATGATTACAGACCCACAAAAACTATCCATCATTCAATACAAGTACACAAAGAGACTCCCACCAAAGTAATCCAATGCATGCAGTCAAAACAATGGGAAGGAAGTCACTGAAAATGCAGTTGGAATCACAAACATTTCAGCACCAAAGAGATTTTATGGTTGTTCCTGTGTTCGGTGAAGGATGTGACATTCTGAAATGGGTGTGTGTGTGTGTGTGTGTGTGTGTGTGTGTGCGCGCGCGCGCGCACGTGCACACGTGCATGTGTGTGTGAATACACTTTCTGAATAGATCACCACATGAAAATCAATTCAGGAATATTTAAGTTCTAAATATTTTTTCAAAAGACATTTGATTCATCAATTCACTTCTTCAACAAATATGTGGAAAAGTAAGAACAATGGCTAACATTTATGGAGCATTTTCTGTGTCAGATACTGTTCTAAGCACTGAAAAATGACAATCATAATAGGAAGTTAATAATCATAAGAGCTCCACCTTACTAAGTAAACTGAGGCACAAAGGGGTAAAATAATTTGCTCAAAGTTACAATGGATACAAAGTGATGAAACCAGGTACTTACCATATGCGAGGCACTTTGCCAGAGGTAGAGCATACAAAAGGAATAATATCTGGTCTCTGCTTTCATGATGTTTAAGTTCAAGTGAAAAAGTCAGACAAAAAGAGTAAACAAAATAATTTCAAATAAGCACTATAAAGGGGTAGAAAATGGGATTATGCTGTTATAAACTAAATTGTGTCTCTCCAAAACTCCTATGTTGGAATTCCCCAGTACTTCCAAATGTGACTGCATTTGGAGATGGGGCCTTTAAAGAGGTCTCTAAGGCTAAATGAAGTTATATCAGTGGGGTCCTAATCCAACATGACTGGTGTCATTTTGACAAGAGAGGTTAGGACACAATCAGACACAGAGAAAAGAGTATGTGAGGACATCTGAAGAAGACAGCCATCTACAAGCCAAGGAGAGAAGACTTAAAAGAATCCAACCTTGTGGACACTGTGATTTCAGACTTCCAGCCTCCAGAACTGTGGAAAATAAATTTCTGTTTAAGTCATCCAGTCTGGGGTACTTTGCTATAGCAGCCCTAGAGAACTAATATAGTAATCAAAGAAGGTCTCTCTCTGAACTGATTAAGACTCACAGAATGAAAAGAGTAGAAGGAAGTCCCAGACAGAGGCAAAAAGAGCAGAGAGAGACCTTGAAGGAAGAATTAAACACTTAAAATATTCTACTAATCTCAGAAGTCATCATAGCCACTTCATTGAGTGATTACTCACAAAACACTTCATAATTGGGGAAGTGTTTTACAACATTGTTCTCAATTAATCATCATAATAGTCACAGGAGGCAGATATTAATAGATTAATTTTACATATGGAAACTAAGGTACCAGAGATGCCAAGTGACTAGAACTTGCACCTAGTTCTTCTGATGTCAAAACCAATGTTCTTTTCATTATACCAAAGTTGTTTCCTAACCAAGACCACTCCTATTTTGTATAAAAGTCTCTAGTCATCATAAGGCCATATTGCACAGGGAAGGCAAATTAAGAGTTCAGAAATTATAAACAGGGTAGAGTTCTTCATCTCTTCATGTTTCACATCCCAACCCCCACACCTTCCTCTAATTGTCTTCAATAATGATTGTGCTATATAAAGGATTTTATTGTTTTTTTTAAGGTTACTTATTTTGAGAGAGAGACCAAGGTGGGAGGTTCAAGGAGAGAGGGTGTGTGGGGGAAAGAAAGTGAGAGAGAGAGAGAGAGAGAAAGGATCCAAGCAGGCTCCACAGCCAGCGTGAAGTCGGATGCGGGGCTCAATCTCATGACCACCAGATCATGACCTGAGCCAAAATCGAAAGTCGGACCCTTAACTGACTGAGCCACCCAGACGCCCCTTATTGGTTTTCAAAGTCTGTTTTCATGAATAAAATATTTTAATTGCTTTAATTCCCCTCTTCACTTAGACCGGGTAGACGCATGAATTCTCTTCAAAATGACTTTGAGTTTAACTGTAGCCTTTGCAAAATGGAACCTCAACAAGTACCTACAGTGCTTGCCAGCAGGACATGGGGAAGTAGTGCAAGCAAGGGAGATTTCCATATAACACATGTGTTCTAAGTACAAAATTACAATAATTAGAGATGGCAAAGACTGAGAAGTCTATCTCCAGGAAGGTCAATGAAAGATTATGAAAATGTTTAGTCTAGGCTGGTTCCATTCTCCTAATAGTACATACAGTGAGCAACCAATATATGCATTCTCTAGCAGACTATTACGTGATCTAATCAAATGTAGTTTTAGCATATTTGTGCAATGTCATGACCCATAACTTTATCATATTTCACAATCAGTTTTTCCCACTGAAGCATTTGGGAATCTGAAAGTATAAACAAAACAGACTGATTGTCTATTAAAAGTTATTCAATAAATGTTTTTGAGAATCTGTTTTGGAGACGGCCTTCCACTAGAACTGTGAACATTATAAAAATAGTTAAGAATAAGACTAGTCCACAAAATGAATATAAAACTCTAACAGAGAGATGTCATCCTTACTTATACCTATAATTCAAAGGCAGGATTTGTAAATTGTGGAGAAAGGATTGACAAAGGGAAGGGGGAATTTACATCCAATTGTGAACATTTCCCTTCATAGAAGAGAAAGTACTTAAACTGGGCCTTGAAAGCTGGTTAGGATTGCAACTGGTATAGATGAAAAAGGGCTGACTTTCAGATTAAGGGGCGGGTGGGTGGGATGAACAAAAATAAGAAAAAGTGAAGCCATTTCAGGGGACAATTTGATGAGAGTTTGCATATCAGGCTGAGAAGCACTGGATCTATTTTGTAAACAACAGAGAGCCAGCACAGGCATTTATTTTTTTTTCAATATATGAAATTTATTGTCAAATTGGTTTCCATACAACACCCAGTGCTCATCCCAAAAGGTGCCCTCCTCAATACCCATCACCCACCCTCCCCTCCCTCCCACTCCCCATCAACCCTCAGTTTGTTCTCAGTTTTTAACAGTCTCCTATGCTTTGGCTCTCTCCCACTCTAACCTCTTTTTTTTTTTTTCCTTCCCCTCCCCCATGGGTTTCTCTTAAGTTTCTCAGGATCCACATAAGAGTGAAACCATATGGTATCTGTCTTTCTCTGTATGGCTTATTTCACTTAGCATCACACTCTCCAGTTCCAACCACGTTGCCACAAAGGGCCATATTTCATTTTTTATCATTGCCACGTAGTATTCCATTGTGTATATAAACCACAATTTCTTTATCCATTCATCAGTTGATGGACATTTAGGCTCTTTCCATAATTTGGCTATTGTTGAGACAGCACAGGCATTTAAATAAGAGGAAGTCCAACAGTGAATGCCTACCGTGTACCAGGCACCAAGTCTGGCCTATTACATATGAATTTATACTTTAGTCTCCACAATCCAAATACAACACAGTAGGGTGGAGAAACTGAGGCTTAGGAGGTTAAACACAGAATCAGCAATGGAAATGACACGAACAGAACTATGCTCCAGGAGACGAGACTTGCAACCATTTAAGAACACCCACTTATTATCAGAAACAAGGAAGTGAGGAAAAGATGATTTAAGATCAGGATAATGACATGCTGACTTTGAAGTGAGTAAAAGACAGTGAAGTGGAGATTTCCAAATAGCAATTTTAAACAAAAGGATGGAACTGATTTGAGAGGTCAGAGCTAGATGTAAATTTGAAAATACTACAGAAATGATAGCTTAAGTCATGGAAAGCACAAGACAGCAAAAGAAAATATTAAGAGACAATGATAGAAGACACAACCTTGGGAAACACCACCATTTGGGGGGGGGGGGCAAGAGGAAGAAGGCATGCCAGTGAAGCAGAGAAAAACAGAAAAGTGAAAGAAATATTAAGGTGGAGAATAGCAAAGCTCAAATTCTTATCATATAATAATCACAAATCTAGTCACAAAGTTGGAGATGAAGATGAAGGGGATGAAACAAAATAAGAGTGGAGTAAAGGAACTTGAGAACAGCACAGAAGATTTTTAGAAGGTGTGGGAAATGCAGCAGGGAGTCAATCTGACAGGAATCTGACAGGAACTGCTGGCAAAAGCAGCAATGAGGTCCAGCTAATGTTAAAGCAAAGAGGGAGAGGGATACTGGGACTTTATCTAGGAACACTGATAGTCTATGAACATAACCAAAACAAGGAGTGAAATAACAAGAAGTCAAGGGGAAAGGAGAATGGATGGTTATAGAACCCATCATGGAGCCCAGACTGAGAAGAAAGACAAGTGAATTCTGCTTTTTCCTTTGTCTCTGCCATTCCAAATGCCATTGAAATGATTTTTTTTAATGCAATGATCAATGGCACTCATACTTTAAATATTCAAAATGAGCATCTAAACCAACGTTAAAATCTCTCTTGTTCCAATTCCATAAACCCAGAATCAAGTGCCCCCAAAATCCTTTTAGAAATATTTTTGACACAGAATGATAACTAACTTTGGAGTAATGATAGCATCGCTCCACTCCCTCCTAAGTGTTGGCCAGGCCTTTCTTTTATTAAAATCTTGTTATTGTCCACTCACAATGACATCTCATCTACTCTGAACTCCTTCTTTCCTCTGCCACTTATCCCTTGGTTTCCTGAGATATTAGGTTAAATAATACCAATAGGAAACAATACATTATCAATCTTTGTTAATGCTTATGATAGCTACTGTCTTCAGAGTACTTTACCTTTTCTTTTCTTTATAAATCCTAAACATGTTTTAGGCAGTACAGCAAATGGCACACATAATACCATAACCTGTAATGGCATGATACCATGAGCAGTGGAAGGATTTTCCATGCAATGTTCATATATTTTTAAAGCACAGGGAAGTGTTGAAGCCATTTGGATTTTGAAGCCTGACACATGAGGAAAAGAGACTGTTTTTGTCAATCATTTGATCTCTGAGATACCTATCTCATTAAAATCCGGCCTTATTTGATGGTCATATTGATTGAGTGAAAACATACCCATGGTCCTCTTAGGGAATTATTATGAACCAAGAATGTTTTTTATTTTGTCTTTAAGCTTCCCTTTCTGGATATGCAAAATATTTTTCTTAAAATCTTACTTTTGTCATCTTCTTTAAGCACAGTCTTTAATGAAAATAGAAAAAGGCTTATTCTGATTCTGCAAAGAGAACTAAGACAATCAGATAAAAGAACTCTAGAATTTTAATTAAAGTTAAACCAAGTGTGTGCTTTTTGGCTTATGTGAATGACTGAATGTTTTTGGTTTTGTTATTAATCTTGGCCAACACTGGTTTTGTTTGTCTGCAAAGCCCAAATTTTCTAGACATTCGCTAACTCTACAATTCACTTTATGTAATAAATAGTTAAAACCACACAGATAAGGCTTCTGAATTTTCATAATAAATGTATTTTTAAACAGTGTAGGTTCATGATTGGAAAAAAAAAAGAAAGAAACCACTTGTGCTCTTATTGGTCAACAGCTCTCTTTCCATCTTTCTGTAAGAAAGGCCTGAAGGGGCACTTGGGTGGCTCAGTTAAGTGTCCAACTCTGGGTTTGGGATCAGGTCATGGTCTCATGGTTTTGTGGATTGGAGCTCTACATGGATTGGAGCTCTGTCAGTGCCCAGCCTGCTTGGGATTCTCTGTCTGTCTGTCTCTCTCTCTCTCTCTGTCCCTCCCCCAGACAGACTTGTGCTGTCTCTGTCTCCCTCAAAATAAACAAATAAACTTAAAAAAAGAAAAGCCTTAAAAAAAAAAAAAAGAAAGGCCTAAAAACTGGAACATCTACTTTTTACTTATCTTGAGTTATTTTGGAAGAACTATTTACAAATTCCCTAGTACAAGGAATATACAAATTTGTATATTTCCAAGAGGGATGCAAAGGATCAGAAAATAGTTTTGCTACCCTCTTGTGTCTTTGTAAATGTTCTTTCATAACTACATATGTCAAACAGTATTCAACACACTATAATACAGTGTTCCTTTGTCTATTTTATAGGGAATGATAGCTGCTTACCATATGCCAATTGTGTCCAAACATCCCATCAGTTTGCCACCCAGTAATTCACTAAAAGAGTTAATGGAGAAGAAAAAATCTGATACTCAGTTACTTAAAACACAAGCTGCATTTCAAGAATGATGAAAGATGGCTAAGAGAACGTAAGGCATGCAAATGTCTTCTATTAGTACAAAGGAAATGCAACACATATATCCTCAAAAAAGAGATAGTCAGCTACACCCAGTACTGTCTAATTCAGGACTATCTGAACTTTTTGGTTCTTTTTCCCACTCTCATCCCACTTGTGGAAAAGAATCTATTCATAGTGGAGGATAAAGGTTACTAAATAAGACTATTATAGAAGGTATATAATTTAGAGTCATTATATCCTACATCTATATAATTTCTATAACTGTTTAGTATAAATAATAGAAAACACTTCAGTATGTTGGCTCTGTGTGTTTCCCCATTATACCATTTGTAAGTTACAATCATTCATTTTTAGCCTAAACTTTTCTTTGTACATGGTATTAAAAGCCACAGTCAAGTTAGATTGTTGGGATATACTTTATGCAAGGGTCATCTAGAAGATTAAGTACACAAACACAACCAACCCTCAGAAGCTAACTCATGTAATTATTACTTTTCTAGCTTCCATAACTTGTTACTAGCATGCTATTTCTTATCTCAAAATTCTTGCTAAAATCACTTATTTAGGGACAAGAAAATCTAACAGATGTTTTACGTTCTTCCAGTGTACTGTTCACATTCCCATTCCTCAAAGAGGGCTCTACAGCCAATGAAGTTTAAATATACTGTAAAAAGCCTAGGAATATGGAATGTGATTTGCCACCATTACATTCCACATGACAGGCAAGCCGACTCCATGGTGAATTTTGCATCAGCCAAGCAAGAGACTAATTGAGAGAATACTTCAGGTTTTAAAAGTCTACTACAAATGCATATGTTTATCAGTCATATTCTAAATGGAGCTGAACTCAGAGAGAATGACATGGCTATTAAACTTTATTGGGCTGTGTTATATATAATGCAAAGACATCTGGATCTGTAGCCAAAATAATTAAGTTTGAGTCCGTCTCCACTGATATACTCTGTAGCCTAAAGTAAGTCTTAACTCTTAAACTCTCTGTATCCTAATTTCTCATCTGTTTTTTTTCATTATCAAATGAAACTAACTTACAAATAAGATAAGTTAGGTGGACAGCATTTGGAAAATTTGGAAGCTCCATACACGTACAGATAACTCCTATTGTTATTATTTAGGCATTTCAAGAAAAGGATTCTTGGCTTGTGTTGCAGCTATTGGCTGCATATATATTTACAGACAATTCAATAATTTGCTCAATTTGGTGTTTGGAGTTTGAATTATCTGAACAATGGCAGGACTTGCCTCTTCTAAGACCAGTCTGTACAACACAAAACAGAGTAGAACATTTGTATATAGAAATCTCTAGGTGGCCAAACTCAAGCCAGGCTAGAAAATCTCACTGTGAAGTTCCTTGATCATTGCTTCAAATATCCCATTAGTTTAAGAAACCTGGCCATTGTTGTCCTGATAATTCTCATCCTGATTCGTTTATTACTGAAAAACTTGGCGATTGTCTTAGTCCATTCAGGCTGCTATAAAAAATTACCAAAGACTAAATGGCTTATAAACAATACAAATTTATTTCTTCTAGCGCCTCGGTGGTTCAGTTGTTTTAGCATCCAACTCTTGATCTCGGCTCAGGTCATGACCCCAGGGTTGTGGAATTGAGCCCCATGTCAGGCTCTGCACTGACAGCCCAGAGCCTGTTTGGGATTCTTTCTCTCCCTCTCTCTCTCTCTGCCCCTCCCCTGTTCACATGCTCTCGCTCCCTCTTTCAAAATAAATAAATAAACTTTAAAAAATTTATTTCTCACAGTTCTGGTGACTGGAAGTCCGAGATCAGGGTGTCAGCATAGTCATGTTCTTGTGAAAGGACTCTTCTGGGCCTTGCAGACTCCCAAGTTCTCTCTGTATCCTCACATGGTGGAAGAGGCTAGAGAGCTCTGTGGGGTCTCTTCTATGAGAACACTAATCTCATTCATGAAGGCTCCACCCTCAAGACCCAATCACTTCCCAAACACTCAACCTCCTAATAACATCACAGTGGGCATCAGAATTTCAATGTATGAATTTTGGGAGATACAAAAATTTACACCATAGCACCTTTCAAACAAACTGTAGTCATAACAAAAAGAAAAAACTGAAAGTAAGAATTTATAAAAGTTGAATAGTTTCTCAGAACAAGAGACCTAGCTAAAGATTCTGTCCCCTCTTCTTCCTATTCCTAATATCTCCATTGGCCAATTTTTTCAAAACTCAGTGTCTGGTCATATTTCATCATCAACCTACCCAGCAGAGAAAACACCTGCTATGGCTTTAGAAATACAATATGAAGAAAAGTTAAGAGATTGTAACTAGCCAGAATACTTATTAGAGAGAGAAAACATCTTAATATCCCAGGAGGTACTTTAGTGCTCTTCACTACAGAATAAACCACAGTGACAGCCCCATATTATTAGGTATGTACACAGAATCACTGGTAGATTTTGAGTATAAGCTCTATATATGATTAAAACCCTAAGAGAAGAATGATGTCTCAGGCCCAGTGTAATATCAAAGTACTGCTCCAAATTCTAAGACCAAAAAAATGCTAGAAATAAGCTAAGTGGCTTCTCACACAAAGCTAAAAAAAAAAATGGTTACAAACTCCTCTAGAATAGCAACAGCACTCTGCTTCTTCTGACTGCCTCCTTACACCTAGTCTGGAGATGTATTATAAATTTTTTAAATGGCTATTGCTGGCTATGGTACTAAATGGCTACTAAATGACTATGGTCTGAATGTTTGTGTCCCCCAAAGCTCACATGGTGGAATCCTAATGCCCAATGTGATGATGTTAGGGGGTGGGGCCTTTGGGAGGTAATAAGGTAATGAGGGTATAGTCTTTATAAATGGGATTAGTGATGGGGCACTTGGGTGGCTCAGTTGTTTAAGAGTCTGACTTCAGTTCAGGTCATGATCTCATAGTTTGTGAGTTCCAGCCCCACGTCAGGGTCTGTGCTGACAGCTCAGAGCCTGGAGCCTGTTTCAGATTCTGTGTCTCCCTCTCTCTCTGCCCCTCCCCTGCTCATGCTCTCCTCCCCCATCCCCGCCCCCACCCTGACTCTCAAAACATGAATAAAAACTTTAAAAAAAAATTTTTTTTTAAGTAAATGTGATTAGTGCTCTTATAAAAGAGACCCCACAGAGCTCTCTAGCCCCTTCCATCATGTGAAAATACAAGAAGTCTGCAACCAGAGAGGAGCCCATTTGGCCATGCTGGCACCCAGATCTCAGACTTACAGCCTCCAGAACTGTAAGAGATAAATTTCTGTTTTTTAAAAGCTATCTAGTCTGTGATATTTTGTTACAACAGCCCAAATGGACTAAGACAGTTACTGTCTTATGAATGAAAGATACCATAAGCAAGATTTCAGAAACTGGAATTTATATATATTAGAATTAATGTCATCTGAAATGGATATTCTGATTAATCAACAGCTTGGATAAAAAGTGATATGTATCCCATACAGTTTAATAACATTTGTCAAATCATTAGAATATGTTAGAACTGTCCAGAACAAGTTGGATTTTTATTTGACAGATAATATGTATTTATGTATGTATTTATATGCATTAACTAGCTTAAATCTTTTTACAACCTGTGAAGAAGATATTACTATCCCAGTTTACAGTTGAGAAAACTAGTCACGGGGCTTGGCCTAATTCCACAGCTGATATTTAGAACTATTACACTATAATCTCCTGCCTTTATGAACCAATGTCTCTGAATACCAATTACTATTTCAATGTCTTGAAATGCAGTTATAAAAACACTTGCTATTGACAGAATGCTGACGAAGTAAGTTTTACTGTTCCAAAGTCTGTGTCTCTAGAGTTCACAGGCTGGTGGAACACCCAAAGGAAAAATCTCTGGTTAAATCTGGCTAAATGAGGCACCTGACAGGGCTGCAATCCAGAAAATGTTGATCCAATAACCTGCCTAACTGTCTATAGCAGCTAATATTCCAGAAGTATTAGCTGACTGCAACTCTGATGTGAAGCAGCTGTGTAAGGTTGCTTCTGGGTAGCCAAATATCTATTATCTCCCTTTTATAGAGGGAGGCAGTAATCTGCCCCATACTCTAAGGTCAGCAGCAGTTCTCAAAGACCTTTCTAGCTACTTCCAGGCCAACTGGCTAAGGACACATGACTAACAGTGCAAACTAAGCAACTTGAACATAGACTTAAGAGCTAGAGTGTGTTGCTTAAAAGAATGCACATCCACCAAACTTCCAAAACAGATGTGCGAGCACACAACCATAATACAAGAATTGTTTTCCCCTGTTCTGCATGTTCTAGCCAGGCAGAAGAGCATTGTTGCCAACAACAAACCAGCTACCATGGGTGGAATGTCCAGTTACTCTAATCTGAAGAAATATTTCAGAACACTTGTTTCACTGTTGGTCCGTTTCCATTAGTTATTTAGAAGCTTCCTAGCTAAACCTTCATGGATGCCTTAAAGAAAATGTTATTGATATCTTCATATTGTGAGCTTAAATGTGACCTTAAAATCTCTTTTAAATGAATGTGATTTTTCCCTCAAGTGGAAGGAAAAATAAGGACATCAATAGGATAAAAAATTCAATTCAAAATACCACTCTTTAAAATATTAAATACAACTACATGACATCAATGCTGTCATTAATGAAGAAAATGTAAATTTGTTTGTATGTGTCAATACTATCAGTGTATGCATATTGCATAACAAGAAATAAAATTTGCATTTCTTTTTACTTTCTTGACCTTGGCAAATAGGTTTCAATTCATGGTGTCTCCAAGCTGTATAAATTAACCTCATTTCCTTAAAATAATTTAAAAGAATATCATATGTACATAAATATTTTATATGAATTCCAGAGCACAGCATTTTTACCTCAAAAATTTAAAGATGATTGTATTTAATGCTATAATCCCAAGTTGATAAATTTGCAATTATAAACATCACCAAGAAAATCATAATTTTCTTAGAGAAAATAAACCACTTTGTTATAACCATTACAACACAAAATCAAGAAAAATATACTTACCTTGATTTTTTAAAATTAATTGTTTAAAAATACCCTTTATAAAACAATTCCCATTTATTCATCCAGTATACTATTATGTAAAAGGCAAATTCTTAGCATTTTAATTCTTTTTATCCAAAAATCACTATAATTATTCTATCTGACAGAAATACTCTAAGTCTACAAATCCCTCTTACTTTCATCTTTACATTTAAATCTCAAAAATAATTTAATATGATGTTCGAGCCCCATGTTCCCAAGATGTCTGATTTCCCTCTAACTGGTCAGCTTAATAAACCAGCTCCAAAGATTTCTCATAGTGATACTGATAAAAGATCTACAAAGATGAAGAAGAATATACACTCATAGTGCCAAAAAAAAGTCTCCACCAAGAGAGTCCTTCAAGATTAATTTAGTCTGTCTCCCTACTCCAAACTCTCCTAATTCCTCATATTTCTATAAGGTAGCGATCAGAAGAATGTGGTCACTTCACATGTCTCTACAGTGAGAATTCCTGGGTTTGAGCACCAGGTTTGCTGCTTACTAGCTGGGTGACCTTGGACAAGTTGCTTGACCTTTCCAACTTTAGTTTCCCTTGCTGTAAAATGAGGGCTAACAAAAGTACCAACTACGTAAGGTTTTTGTGAATATAAAATAAAATAATGCAAGTAAAGCACTTCATAAAATTGCTGACAAATACTAAGTTGTGACTGCATGTAGATTTTATTATCTCTATAAGATGACCCAGGAGGGTTAAGTAAGGCATACTTACATTATGCGAAGTAGAACAGATGGGAAGAATAGGATTTAGTCACAAGTTTCAACGTTGTTTCTAATGGCATACAGTAAGTACCTTTGAATAATGTCATACAAAAATGAATTCAAAATAAAATTCTCTGCTCACAAGACAATCTGATGTTCATATCCACAGAACTTAACAGCATTTCTGGAAAAGATGATGTGAGACAAATGGGGCTAGGAATCCTCAGAGGGGTGCATTTTTCATTAGTTTTGGTATACCTCAATAGGAAATATGCAAAAGGAAACACTTCTGGAATAGTGATGAAAAGTCCTCAGGAAAGCCACTCCCGTGTAAAAACAATGCAAATACTGGAATAATCAAACTTTTTCAGAACTCTGGATGTTAACTAAAGTCTTGCAACAATTCAAGGAGAGTTAATTTTCAAAAAGACAAAAATTAATTGACGGTTAACCCAACCAGAGACATGAGTGGCCTCATATCATAAATAAAACAAATTTTAGGTAATTAAGCCCAAAAGTCACTTAGCCAACAGAGATAATGAAAACCAACAGCAACAAAAAGACCTGTGGAGGAAAGAATCTGATCTCAAGAGTTGTCACATTATATCATTTTAAGTATCTAGTTTTGAAAAAAAAAATGATGAAACATACAAAAAAAAACCAGGAAAGTATGGACCATGCACAAGGGGAAAAAGCAAACACAGAAACTTGGCCTGAGGAAGTACAGATGTTGGACTTACTGAACAAAGACTTTAAAAAACTACCATAAGTATGTTTGAAGGTCTAAAGGAACAGACTAAAGGACTAAAGGAACAGACTAAAAGGAATAGACTAAAGAATTAAAGAAAACCATGAGAACAATCACTTACAAATAAAGAATATAAGCAAAGAAATAGAAACGATTAAAAAGAAGCAAACCAAAGTTCTGGAGTTGAAAGTATAACATCCATTAGAGGGTCTCAATAGAAGACTAAGCAAACCAGTAACAGAATGAGCAAACTTGAAGACAGATCAGTTGAGATTATCCAGTCTAAAGAATAGAAAAAGAATGAGGAAAAAGTGAATAGAACCTCAGAGACACACAAGAAATCATCAAGCATACCAAGCTATGTATAATGGGAAGAAAGACAGAAAGCAACAGAAAGAATATTTGAGAGGAGAGAGGTTAGATGGCAGAGCAGCATAGAGATCCTTAGCTTGTTGTGTCCCTGAAACACAGCTAGATCAGTACCAAACCATTTTGGACACTTAGGAAATTGATCTGAAGATTAACACAAAAATATGCATAACTTGAGCCACAGAACCAGCAGGTATGTGGTGCAGAGAGGTGAACTGGGAAAGAGAAAAGCCACGAAGGGTAGGGAGCTGATTTTGTGGAGAGAAGACAGAGAAAGAGAAAGGGGGAGAGTGTGGCACATCAGGAGTGCAGGAAAAGCACTCCCCTGAAAGTATCTGGAGAGAAAAAGAGTGAAAACATTCACAGGGGAATGAACAAGAAATCTGTTCCACAAAACCAATGATAGGAAGAAGAGAGAGGTTTTCAATACCACCAGGATTATATAAACAGTGGAACACCGACTGTGAAGTTCTGGAGCTCAGTGCCTGGCAGTTCTCTGATGAGGAAGCAGGGAGAATCCCCAGGAGCAGGCACTAGGGTCTGAGGGGTCCATATGCTACATGGGGAGAAGCAGTTCCCCTGCTTGGACTGCATTTGGCAGAGAAAATATGGTCTTCCCATGGGCAAAGGTCCCAGCAGACCCCAGAGAGCAGCCACGTTTGCTCGTGTTGGAACAAAGACACCAGAGGGTGGTGAAACCTGGCTCTGGCTGTGTGTTGTGATTTGCCATAATCACTGAACCTCTGTCACTGCAATCACATGAACATTTTCTGGGGCAAGCCAACACCTGGCCATTGCTCAGCGAGACCCTCCCCCAGAGAGTTGTTGCAGGTCCAAGCCATAGGAGTCTCTGAAGTATGGGGTTTTGAAACACAACCCTATCTGAGATAAAACTCTGGAAGGAGGGGCCGCATGGCAGGTGGCCAGTTTGGACACTGACAGGGTGAAGGTGGGGAGTGGACAGAGGCCTGAGAAAAAGGAGGGGTGCTTGATCGTGGGTCAGTGAGAGAGTGAAGTTCCTGTGCCAGAGACTAGGGACCTGAGTGAGGCTATTTCCACCTCTCCCGCACAAGCACACACTTGCAGACACATGGGGCCACACTGATCCACCCCAGTAAGCTAAGCAGCACCACCTACTGGAGAATGGAGCCATTACATCAAACCCCACCCAACTGCTCCCTCCAAGCACATCTCCTAGAATACCAGTACAAGTCACTACACCTGCTTAGAGTATGGACTTTAGAGGGCTTCATGGTTTCCGTTCTAGGGGAAACTGGATGTAACTTAATTCAGGTTTCATTCTGTTTGCTGGTTCATTTATTTGTTCGTTTTCTTTGCTTCTGCTTTTGCATAAATTGTTTTCTCTTTTCTCTTTTTTTCTTTCTTTTCTTCCTCATTTTTGGATACAGAAAGAGAAAAATTAATTTTTTATTTTTATATATTTTTTCTTTATTTTTATTTTTTAATTTGTTCTATTTAATTTTATTTCATTTTATTCTATTTTATTAAATATATTTTTTAATGTTTAAATTTCTTTCTTACCTTTTTTTTCCTCTTCTTTCCTTTTCCCCAATTCTATCAAGCTTCTTTAAACAAGCAGATCAAAACACACCTACGACCTCGCTTCCTTTATTTGATTTTTTCTTTTGTTTCTAATTGTTTAATTTATTACTTTTTTTCTTCCTCCAAAATGACAAAATGAGGGAATTCACCCCAAGAGAAAAAAAAAACAGGAAGGAATGACAGCCAGGGACTTAAGCAACACAGATATAAACAAGATGTCTGAACTAGGATTTAGAACCACAATAACAAGAATACTAGCTGGGGTTGAAAAAAGGATATAATCCCTTTCTGTTGAGATAAAAGAAATAAAATCTAGTCAGAACAAATTAAAAATGCTATAACTGAGATGAAATCTCAAATGGATGCCACAATGGCAAGGATGGACAAAGCAGAAGAGTGAATCAACAATTTAGAAGCTAGAATTATGGAGAATAATGAAACAAAAATAAAGAGGGAAACAAAGGCAAAAAAAAAAACCCACAATACAAGGCTTAGAGGGGAGCTGGCTCAGTTAGTTAAGCATCTGACTTCAGCTCATGTCATGATCTCAGTTTGTGAATTTGGGCCCCACATCAGACTATGTGCTGACAGCTTAGAGCCTGATCCCTGCTTTCAGGTTCTGTGACTCCCTCTCTATCTGCATCCCCCTTCTCATGCTCTATCTCTCTCAAAAATAAATAAACATTAAAAAAAAGACTTAGAGAACTCAGTGACTTATTAAAAAGGGGTAACATCTGAATCATGGGAGACCCATAAGATGAGGAGAGAGAAAAAACGGCAGAAGGTTTATGTGAGCAAATTACAACAGAAAACTTTCCTAACCTGGGGAAAGACACAGACATCAAAATCCAAGAAGCACAGAGAACACCAATTAGATTCAACAAGAACTGACCATCACCAATGCATATCATGGTCAAATGCAGAAAATACACAGACGTGGAAAGAATTATGAAAGCAGCAAGGGGAAAAAAAAAAACTCAACCTGTAAGGGAAGATAGATCAGGTTTATAGCAGACCTATACATAGAAAGTTGGCAGGCAAAAAAAAGAGTGGCAATATATATTCAACATGCTGAATCAGAAAAATATGCAGCCAAGAATTCTTTATCCAACAAGGCTGTCATTCAAAATAGAAGGAGAGATAGAGTTTTCCAGACATACCAAAACTAAAAGAGTTCCTGACCACTAAACGAGCACTGCAAGAAATTTTATGGGGGACTCTGAGTCGAGAAAAGACAAAATAAAACAAACAAACAAACAAAAAACCCAAAAGCAACAAAGACTAGAAAGAACCAGAAAACATCACCAGAAACACCAACTCAACAGGCAACACAATGGTGCTAAATTCATATCTTTCAGTGCTCACTCTAAATATCAATGGACTAAACGTTCCAATCAAAAGACATAGGGTATGAGAATAGATAAGAAAATAAGACCCATTTATATGCTGCTTACAAGAGACTCATTTTAGACCAACAGACATCTGCAGATTGAAAGTAAGCAGATGGAGAACTATCTATCATGCTAATGGTCCTCAAAAGAAAACTGGACTAGCCATATTTATATAAGACAAACTAGATTTTAAAATAAAGACTGTAACAAGAGATGAAGAAGGGCATTACATTGTAATTAAGGGGTTTATCTACCAAGAAGATCTAACAATTGTAAATCTTTACACCTTCAACGTGAAAGCACCCAAATATATAAATCAATTAACCACAAACACAGACTCATTGATAATAATACCATAATAGTAGTGGACTTCACCACCCCACGTACAACAATGGACAACTCATGTAAGCAGAAAATCAACATAGAAACAATGAACTCGAATCATACAATGAACTAGGTGGACTTAACAAATATATTCAGAACATTTCATCCTAAAGCAGCAGAATCCACATTCTTCTCAAGTTCACATGGAACATTCCTGGAATAGATCACATACTGGGTCACAAATCAGCCCTTAAAAGTACATAAAGATCAAGATCATACCTTGCAGATTTTCAGGTCACAACACTATGAAACTTGAAATCAACCATAAGAAAAAATTTGGAAAGAACATGAATACTTGGAGATTAAAGAACATCCTACCAAAGAAGGAACGGGTTAACCAAGTAAATAAGAAGAAATTCCAAAGTACATGGAAGCAAATGAAAATGTAAACATGACAGCCCAAAACCTTTGGGATGCACCAAAGGCTATCATAAGAGGGAAGTATATAGCAATCCAGTCCTTCCCAAAGAAGGAAGAAAGGTCTCAAGTACACAACCTAACATTATACCTAGAAGAACTGGAAAAAGAACAGCAAAAAAAGCCCAAAACCAGCAGAAAAAGGGAAATAATAAAGATTAGAGCAGAAATAAATGATATCAAAATCAAAAAATAGTAGAACAGAGCAATGAAATCAGGAGCTGGTTCTTTGAAAGAATTAACACAATTGATAAACCCCTAGCCAGAATAATCAAAAAGAAAAAGAAAAGGACCCAAATTTTAAAATCACAAATGAAAGAGGAAAGATCACAACCAACACTGCAGAAATAGAAACAATAATAAGAGAATATTATGAGAAATTATATGCCAACAAACTTTGCAATCTGGAAGAAATGGACAAATTCTAGAAACATATAAAGTATCAAAACTGAAACAGGAAGAAATAGAAAGTTTGAATAGACCCATAACCAGTAAAGATATTGAATCCATAATCAAAAACCTTTCAACAAACAATAGCCCAGGGCTGGATGGCTTTCTGGGGGAATTCTACCAAACATTTAAAGAAATGGTAACACCTATTCTTTTGAAGCTGTTCCAAAAATAGAAATGGAAGGAAAACTTCCAAACTCATTTTACAAGGTCAGCATTACCTTGATTCCAAAACCAGAGAAAGATCCCACAAGAAAGGAGAACTACAGACCATTTTCCTGATGAACACAAATGCAAAAATCCTCAAGACACTGGCAAACTGGATCCAACAATACATTTAAAATATTATTCACCACGATCAAGGGGACCTATTCCTGCGATTCAGGGCTGGTTCACTATCTGAAAATCCATCAATGTGATACATCACATTAATAAAAGAAAGGATAAAAACCACATGATCTTCTCGATAAATGCAGGAAAAGCATTTGACAAAATATAACATCCTTTCTTGATAAAAACCCTCAAGAAAGTAGGGATAGAAGGATCATACCTAAAGATCATAAAGGTGGGTATGAAAAACCCACAACTAATATCATCCTCAATGGGGAAAAATGAGAGCTTTCCCCCTAAGGTCCAGAACACAAGGATGTCCACTCTCACCACTATTATTCAACACATTGTTGGAAGTTCTAGCCTCAGCAATCAGACAATACAAAGAAATAAAGGGCATCCAATTGGCAAGTAGGAAGCTAACCTTTCACTCTTTGCAGATGACATGATATTCTATGTGGAAAACCCAAAAGACTCTACCAAAAAACTGCTAGAACTGATACATGAATTCAGCAAAGTCGCAGGATATAAAATCAATGTACAAAAATGGTTTGCACTTCTACACCCCATATAGTGTGTGTATATGTTAAGCTATGGTTTCTTAACAAGAAAAAATTAATCATAGACAAATAAACACTTTTCTTCAAAGGACACTACCAAAAACATATAAAAACATACACACACACACACACACACACACACACACACACACACACACACATATACACATATATATGATATTCAGCCATAAAAAAAGAAAGAAATCTAGGGGCACCTAGGTGGCTCAGTCACTTAAGTGTCCGACTTCAGCTCAGGTCATGATCTCACAGTTTGTGAGTTTGAGCCCTGCATTGGGCTCTGTGCTGACAGCTCGGAGCCTGAAGCCTGCTTCAGATTCTGTGTCTCATTCTCTCTCTGCCCCTCCCCAACTTGTGCTCTGTCTCTCAAATAAATATAAAAAATAAAATAAAATAAAAAGAACGAAATCTTGTCATTTGCAACAATAAGATGGACCTAGAGGGCATCATACTAAGTGAAATAAATCAGAGAAAGACCAATACTGTATGATCCTACTTATATGTAGGATCTAAAAATATACCAAGTTCATAGATACAGAGAAGAGATTGGGAGTTGCCAGAGATGGGAGGTAGGGGTGGGAAAAATGGGTGAAACAGGTCAAAAGATATAAACTTACAATTATAAAATAAGTCATGGGGGTGTAATGTATGGTATGGTGGCTATAATTAATAATTATATTGCTTATGTGAAAGTTGCTAAGAGACTAGATTTAAAAGTTCTTATCACAAGAAAAAAATTATAATTATAGATGGTGATATGTTAACTAGACTTATTGTAGTGATCACTTTACCATGTATAAAAATATGGAGTTATTATGTTGTACACTTAAAATTATTATAATGTTATATATCAATTATACCCCAATTAAAGAAAAAAAAAGTAAACGGAGGGTGGTTGATCTTTGAAAGTGTGAATAGATGTCACAGTTTGTTCTCATTCTTAGCCCTTTTTGACAAAAAGTCAGACCGATGTAAGTCAGGCCCTAACTCGACAAAGACAAGCAGAGAGAAGGAAAGCAGGAGGGTTGCACTTGAGTGACCTGCCGAAATCATCTCCAGCCAAAACCTCAATCACTGGTCTCACTTGACAGATTCAGAAAACAATTTCTGGATCCATCCAAAAACCTGGAACTGTCATGACAACAATTTATCCCCTTTACCTTTTCCTAAGAGAAATTCTGAACACAAGAAAACCAGATTGTTCCATACCAGAATAGGCAAACAAACTTTCCTAAAAAACAAGATTGAAGGTAGCTCTAGAAACAGATCCAAGTCATCCTAAAATGTTTTAGTGCTGCTGCTAGCTACAAAAATCACCTTAGCACCCATTTTCCAATTTGTACTTATCAGACTCTCTTGTCTCAGCTCTATTAGTGGAAAAGGGTAGAAAAGCTGGTGGGCTTAAAACCTTAGATATACCACACATCACTGTGTGACCAGGAGAAATCTTTCAACCTCTCTGGAATTCAATTTTCTTCATTCCTAAAATAAGGATACACAAGGTCTGGTCTGCCTATGAAACCAGGTGGTTTGATAATCAAAAGACAATGTGTGGGAAAGAACTCTGTAAATTGTAAAATTCCACATAAAACAAAGCAGTGGAATTAGGTTGTGGCTAAGGTATCTTGTGAAACTCTGCACTTTGCTTTATTAAACAAAGGGAAGAAGAGGAAGGAGTTCCTAGAAGAAGTTTTACTAAGTCTGAGAGAAACAATAATAGAAGAGAGAGAAAAAGGCAGCAGGTTGGCTCCATATGGAATTCTTTGTTACCACTGAACCCTGGCATAAAAATTTTCCCCCCAAAATTCAAAAGTGATAGTCTTCCTTTCTAAGAGTCAGGATGTTTAATTGTATATTTCTGAACTCCTTTACATTAGTAGGGAGGATATAGATCTAAAATATTAATAATTCTTTATTTCTAAATCTATGTTTTCATAGATTATCTGGCCAGCCAAAATGGACTCCAGTCCTTTAAACTCCTACATATATCAAGCACCTGTGATTGTCTTATGTTTCATTTTACAGTGAGATGTTCCAAGAAGCAGAAGGCCATGGTTGAAGGAACCTGGACTAGATGACGGGAAGAGACGTGGAACTCTGATCATAATTTACTCTCCAACCTTGGGCAAATCACGTAATCCCTTTGTTTGAGTAGCATTACTTATAAACAGTACTAATTCTATCTGCCTTATCTGTATCACAAAGTAAAGGTAAAGCTATGTGAGATTTTATGTGAAAACAAGTCCTTTACAAGAGAAAAATAATTAGGAAAATGCAATGGACTAGTATTATAGGGTTTATAAGTGAATGAATGAATGAATGAACAAACGAATGAATGAATGAAAGAAAGGGCAAATATCAAACATCACTCTGTATAAGTTCTACTCATGCATCCCTTCCAGGGCAATACAAAATAAGTTATCTTCCACATGGCAGCTTTTTATTTATTTACTGTTCAGACATTTATTAAGTAGTACAAGCCAGATATGTTCCTTTAGAGAAAATGGAAACAATGAGCTTCAAGGAAGAAGTACCCCAGTGAGTTGGAATTCATAGTGTGACTTTGAACAAATAACAGAATGTCTTTCACTGTTACCTCTATTGAAAAGTGAAAGAATACTACCCATTTTGCAAGATTGTTGTTGCATCTTAAAGGAGATACTACATATAAAATCACCTAGTAGAGCCCTGGCCCATAGAACTGTTCACTGAAAGTCGCTCTTATCATTATTTAAGGTATATTTTCCCATATCCTCCAACTTGAGAATTCTTAATCTAGATTCCATGAACCATGAAACTTCTGTAATTTCATATAAAATTTTACATATATATGCAACGTGCACTATTCCAGGAGAAAGTTCATAACTTCCATCAAATTCTAACAATAAAAACAGGGGCTCCTGGGTGGCTCAATCAGTTAATCGTCCAACTTCAGCTCAGGTCATGATCTCATGATTTGTGAGTTCAAGCCCAGCATTGGGCTCTCTGCTGTCAGCACAGAGCCTGCTTTGGATCCTCTGTCCTCCTCTCTCTGCCCCTCCCCTCCTCGTGTGCTCTCTCTCTCTCTCTCTCTCAATTTCACTCTCAAAAATAAACATTAAAAAAATTTTAAAAATAAAAACAGTAAAAAGTTTCTTCAGTGTAACCCTTAAACGGTGATATCCAGCATAGAACACAATATCACAAAAGGTGACCTACCAATGGGCAAGGTTGATGTCATTATCTTCCTTGGTACTGCTCACTCCCACACTCATATAATGGTAATCAATTACTAAACAATTTTCCACTGAGCCCCAAAGCAAATTCACAATTCTCAAAAAATAGCTCTAGGAAGATACTACCATTTTACCAGAAGAATCTCTAAAGGTGAAATTAACCTGACATCTGGATCTGGAATCCACCTAGACTTTTCCCCTCTTTTCTTTCATTTGGCTCATTTTGAGCTTTTGGTCATCTAAAACCCTTGTGTCTTTTTTAAAGGAAGTGTCATGCCTTACAGACCCCCTTATAGACTCGTCCTTCATCCTATTACTTGGAATTAACTTTTAAAAAAAGTATTAAAATGTCAAATTTGGCTTGAGTCTTTTAAGATCCTGTTAAATTGATAATATAGTTATCCATTCACTTAAGTATTCATCCATCAGATATTTACAGGAATACCCCACTGGGCACCATTAGTCACTGTGTCACTGTTAGCCAGCTCTTCCAGCTTTAAGTCCTACATAAATTTGATTTATATGCCTCCAAGTCATTGATAAAAATAATATTAAATGAAAATATTTACTGTAACCAGTATGTAGGTGTGAAGCAAGACACCCACAAAATTTCTAATTCAGGTTACTTCCTCGATGTAAAATTAATAGAAATAAATATGTAATATTTGGTGTTCCAGTTACCAATTTATTCCTTCTCAGCTCCAAATCCACCTTTCACTGTCTACTCTGCAACCTGTGGATATTTCTCCTTTGCCAGCTAGCACAGTGTTAAACTTTGTCATCAGAAGATACTAAAGGAGTTTCTGTATATAGTTCCAGTGTACTCCTCTCGGAAGGCTCCTGCAGTGTGCAGTGTGAGCAGCCACTGTGGCACCCAGAGACCAGTACCACGTGACACATCCCTGTGAATGGCCTCATTCAGTGCCCTCTAAGGTGACTTCCACAGTGCTCAGCTCCTGAAGGACATGAGGCTTAGCAGTACCTGGAGCCAACAGCACCTGGCACCACCCAAAACGGCTGACGCCCAGGGTGTGTAATGATTTCCAAAGTAGGACACATCTCTTTCAAAGGCTTTCTTTGGCATCTTTTGCAAGCTCAGCAATGGGTTTTGAGACATGCCAGCTCTCCACAGGTACTTTTCTCCAGCACTCAAAAAGCATATCAGGATGTACTGCTGCCCGCAGCAAAGCCCTCCACTATCCAGTGAACTGCATCATTTCTTGTAAGTTCTGGATCATGGTCATGTTTGGCTTGTTAAGTTTAATAACTAATGTTGTTTCAGGAAATATAAATAAATTTGTTAGTAACAAATAAATAAAAAGTCTAACCCTTAAATTCTGGGATTGGTTCTCTTCAACTCTTGGTACTCTAGGCTCTTGGTTTTGTCCTCTACTTCATTTCCTGTATTTTAGAAGTAAGGAGCTTTCTCAGCCTGCTTCCTGCCCATTGTAAGTTGAGGGCCTAGAGTCCTCTTTACATTTTGAACAGTGTGTCTCTTTAGTCCAAGTGGACATTATTTCTTTAAAAACTTTGTGGGCTTCCTGTTTATCAAATTATAGTCTACACTATGACAGAAACAACAAACCTACATGTCTTTTTTTTAAATTTTTTTTTAATGTTTATTTATTTTTGAGACAGAGAGAGACAGAGCATGAATGGGGGAGGGGCAGAGAGAGAGGGAGACACAGAATCGGAAGCAGGCTCCAGGCTCTGAGCCATCAGCCCAGAGCCTGATGCGGGGCTCGAACTCACGAACCGTGAGATCGTGACCTGAGCTGAAGACGGACGCTCAACCGACTGAGCCACCCAGGCGCCCCAAACCTACATGTCTTTTTGACAGTCTTCTCTTTAATTTGGATTGAGAGTCAGGGTGCTTATGGAAGACCATTGAAGATTCTTACAGCTCTTTTTTCTGGCTGTGAAGGTCTATGAGGCATTGCTTTTAATTTTTCTAAGGTATCAACAAAGGATTCTATAGCTACACCCTTGATCTTATTTTTACCTTGAGGTCGTGTTTAATGATGACTCATTGAATGTAATCTTTTCCCTGAGGCAAAGTTTGGGCCAAGAGAAGCTAAGAGAGAAATAGTTGTGTCTGCATAATCAGCAACTCTCACTTTTATATTTCCTTTAAACAGTGCTTGAAAACAACTAAAATAGTCAGGAATGAGAAATGGATGTTTATCATCACACCTTTTTAACAGATTGTAGCTAATGGAGTAAGATAAAGAAAAGAGACAACAGATGAAAGAATTAGTGTCTAATAAACAAAAATATCATTATTGCAGATGATATGACTGTATACCCAAAGAACACAAGAGATATTATTAAAAGTAGTAAGAGTGTTCAGGAGGATTGCTGGACATAAACATACAAATATCAATAGCATCAAAATGTTAAAAAAAAAAAGCTGGAAATAAAAAAAATGTGTGAAACCTTAATGTGAAATCAAAACATTATTCATGGACAATAAAAGATCCTTACAAATGAATACATGCTGTCCCAGTATATCAGAATCAAGGCAAGGATGTCCACTTTCACCACTCCTATTCAACACCATTCTGGAAGTCCTAGGTAATGTAACAAGACAAGAAAAGGAAATAAAAGGTATACATATTGGGAAAGAAGAAATAAAATTGTCTTTGTTCACAGATGACATGATTGTCCATATAGAAAATTTTTAAAAATTAACAACAACAAAAAACCCTCCTAGAACTAATATGCTAGTATAGAAAGATTATAGGGTACAAAATTAATATAAAAATGTTTAAAAAGTCAATTACTTTCTTAAATATCAGCAATAAACAATTGGATTTTGATGTTAAAAACACAATACTATTTACTTTAGATTCAGAATCAGAATCAGAATCAGAAGAAGAAGAAGAAGAGAAAGAAGAAGGGGGAGGAGAAATACCTAGGTATAAATCTAACAAAAAATATATAAGAAAATGTTAAAGTAATTCTCCCTAATTTCATCTATGTGGTAAGCATTGCTATAGACAAAATTATATTTTTTTCATGGAACTTAAATCTACACTAAAATTCCTATGTAAGTATAGAGACCCCAAAATAACTGTTGATTTTGAAAAAAAAATAAAAAATAAAATGAGGACTTGTCTACCCAGTTTCAAAGCTACCTATAAGACAACAGTAATTCTGACAATGTGCTATGTACAGGTAAGTTAACAAAAGAAACAGAATGAATTAAAAGGTCCATGTGCACCTAAGTGTAAGACCTGAAACTATGAAAATCCGAGAAGAGAGCACAGGCAGTAACTTTTCTAACATTGGCCATAGCAACTTTTTTCTAGACACATCTCCTAGGCAAGGGAAACAAAAGCAAAAATAAACTATTGGGGCTACACCAAAATAAAAAGCTTCTGCACAGCAAAGGAAACAGTCGACAAAATTAAAAGACAATCTACCGAATGGGAGAAGATATTTGTAAATGACATATTTGATAAAGGGCTAGTTTCCAAAATGTATAAAGAACTTATAAAACTCAACACCCAAAAAACAAGTAATCCCATTAAAAAATGGGCAGAAGACATGGACAGACATTTCTCCAAAGAAGATATACAGATGGCTAACAGGCACATGAAAAGATGTTCAATATAACTAATCATCAGGGAAATGCAAATCAAAACCACAATGAGATATCACCTCACACCTGTCAGAATAGCTAAAAAAAAAAAGAAAGAAAGAAAGAAAGAAAAGAAAAGAAACAAACAAACAAGTGTCTGCAAGTATGTGGAGAAATAGAAACCCTCATGTACGGTTGGTAGGAATGCAGACTGGTGCAGCTGCTGTGAAAGACAGTATAGAGGTGCCTCAAAAATTTAAATATAGAACTACTGTATGATCCAGTAATTCCACTACTGGGTATTTACCTTAAAAAAAACATGAAAACACTAATTTGAAAAAAATATATGCACCCCTATGTTTATTGCAGCATTATTTCCAATAGCCAAATAATGGAAACAGTCCAAGTATCTACAGATAGATAAATGGATAAAGAAAAAAAAAATATATATATATATATATATACATACATAGATACACACACACACACGCGCGCACACACACACACACACACACACACACAAATACATACAGTGGAATATTACACATCCATAAAAAAGAAGGAAATCTTGCCATTTGCAACAACGTGAATGGATGTAGAAGGTATACAGCTAGGTAAAATAGATCAGTCAGAGAAAGACAAGTACCATATGATTTGACTCATATGTGGAATTTAAGAAACAAATGAACAAGGAAAAAACAAACAAAAAAGACAAGCTGAAAGACAGACTCTTAACTATAAAGAACAAACTGATAGTTACCATAGGGGAGGTGAGTAGGGAAGGGAATTAAGAGCACACTTATCAATGGTGAACACTGAGTAACATACAGAATTATGCAATCACTATATTGTACACCTGAAACTAATATAACACTGTATGTTAATTATATTGTAATTAAAATTTTTAAAAAGGCCCATGTGCATACATATAGATAATTAATTTATGACAAAGGTGACATTACGAATCAGTGGGAAAAGGATAGTCAATTAGCTATCCATATGAACAAAGATAAACTTTTGTTTATGTAGCTTGCCATACAAAAAGGTAAATTTTGAATGGACTAATATCTAAATGTGAAAAACAAAACTATTATAAAAACCTACAGAAGACTTTCTTCATGGCAGAAGAGACTGTATCAGTCAGGGTTTCAATCAGAGAAGTGTTAGAAGGTACACACACAAATACTTGTTACAGAATTTTGACCTTAGGTGATTGTGGAAGCTGATTAACCAGTTTGTGCTAGCTTCCCATGTGATGTTGGAGCTTTAAACCAGAAGAGCAGAAGGTAACATGAATGTGAACTGGGAAACAGCAAGAACAACTTGGAACTCAAATGCATGAGCTGGAACGAATGAGGACTGGCTAAAATATCTTTCAGTTCTTGTTGCCTCTGACCTTGATGAAAAGTGTGTCGTATAGGAACTGTGGGGCTCTTCTTCACAGAGCTGAAACACATATAACTGGCCAACGTGTTAGAGGAACTAAAGAAGGATCGAGGAAAAAGTAAAGCAATTACAGCCTGACAGCCGCTTCCTGCCAATGAAATGATCTATCAGATGAATGATAAAAATATATGAGCTACAAAATCCCTGATGCTTAACTTCAGCCCTCTAAATCTCACACAAGAATCTCTTTCTTGGCCTACCTTGCCAGAAACACACAGAAGGAAATTTTGGGAAATATGGTTTAGCCTAGCAGAACTGACACATTAGAAAGCCACTATAATTAGGAAAGCATTTCCTATGACCACCAAAGAAGGGCATAAATCATTTGAGAGAAGATAGGTCACCATGAAAATTATAAGCTCCATATGTCAAAAAGTATAATAAAATTAAAAGACAATCCTCATACTGGTAAAAGAAATGTTAAATCTTTTTAATCACAAAAATATTCATAACCAGAGTATTTTAAAAGTTCCTTCAACTCAATAAGAAAAAAATCAAGCAATCTAACAGATAAGTGGACAATTCAGAAAAGGCAAATCTATAATGAACAATAAAAAGATGACCAACCTTACTAATGAATTAGAAAATAAAAATGAATTAACAATACTCTCCAGATGGGCAAAATGTAGTAAATCTGAAAACACCAAGTATTAGTGATGATTCAGGAAAAGTATAGTTCTTATAGGTTGCTGTTAAAGTATATATGGGTAAAACCAAATTGAAGAGGTTGTAATTTAACAATATATAGTATATGCGAAGGTATATACACTACAGATCACAGCAATTTCACTTCTAAGTTTCTAAAAAAGAAATTTGCACATATATACAAGAAGACATGAAAAAGGATGTTTAATGGGATATTATCAGCAACAAAAAAGTAACATCAATTTAATTAGTCCTCATCTGGGGACAGAAAATAAATTGTGTTTATTCATATAATTTAATACTATTGCCAAATTAATTAAATAAGGAGGTCTTTTGGCTGAAGCAGCTTTAATGCCTTAGCAGCCTACTGAGCAAACCAAAACCTAAGCCTGAAATGCCTCAAGGTTAAGAAATAAAAAATGGACAACCAATCACAAACAACCAAGTAGACTTTTGCAAATAAGGTAACCACTTAAGCTACAGCCAATCAAATCATTTCCTTGCTTTACTTGTGCCTTTTGTCCATAAAAGTCTTTCCCCAGCACCTGTTGGTAGAGCACTTCTAACCGCTTCTGGCTTGGTGCTACCTGATTCAAATCAATTTGTGCTTTAATAAACACTTAACAATTTTAATATGCCTGTTTATCTTTTAACTCTATATAGCAATCAAAATAAATTAACTGTATCTAGTGTATCATTATGGATACATTTTTAAAAATAATGTTAATAACTAAAGTTTCAAAAGGATACATAGAGCAGAATAATATAAAATTCTGAGTATATATCAATAGCATATATATGCAAATATCTGCATGTATGCATATATATTCTGGATACATACATATGTATAACATACATATATATGTAGTAAAAATACACATAGAAAAGGTAAATGCCAACTTCAGAATAGTACTGTAGTTCCCTTTGGGGAAAAGAAAGTGTTAGGAGAGTGGAATTTCCTGTCTACTTCCCTCAATGAATGAGTTAAATTTTCAATACATGTTCATTTTTATATCTGGAAGGATCATAATTTCATTTTTGTTAATTATCTTTTAACACATTGTAGGGTAACAAAATGAAAGGGGTACATTAAAAGAACAGAAGAGACAATTCCTTTATGGCAAACTTCACTTACTGTAGTATTTTACTTATAGGAAGATTTCCTGCCCTGCTATTCCAAGGAAAATTCTAGTAGTGTAGAAAGCTCAAGTGTCCAGCTCTTTTTTTTTTTCTTAAACTATATCAATATAAATGAAGGGGAGATATCTGAGCAGCAATCTGGAGAATAATCAAAATTAAAATTCAGAATCTTTTCTCTTGGCCACAGGGGCACTGCCCAGTTTATCCAAATACTAGTTATATAATATTCATAGGCACAACCTAGAGGCATATTTTCTTTTCAAATTCTGAAATCTTAATAGCATTTGTTTTCTTTTAAGATTTTTTGAAACCTTGGCTCATTTCTAGGAGGTTCCTTCCAGATCAGCTTTGGCTGTACAGCTTAACATCCATTCACAGGATTTGGGGGGCAGGTTGTAAATACCAGACTTTCCAATTGGGAAAGTTTATGTATACCATCAAATACCTTCATCCTACACTCCCCACCACCCTCCCGGCCCCCACCAAATTCAGGAGTCTTGTTTCTATACCAAGGGACTCACAAAGGCATGTGGTATTTCTTTGGTTTCATACTAGTATGGCAGTATGACAAAGAAGAACCTATTTCTATAAACAATGCTAACTAAGCCACAATTTTATATTTAACACTCACCTAGCTGCTTAAGATAGCAAGAAATATATAAACAATGCTAGTTTTCACAAAGTAAGTATCTAATTAAAGATTTTTGAGACTCTACTCTATACTCCCACCCCAAATCTGCTTTCTAGAGTTACTTTTAACTGCAGAGTTTTTACAGTGAACAGAAAAGAGAAACGAAGAGAGGATTTGTAAATACACAGCCACAAAACTCTGAGTTCATCCCCAACGACTCCTGGGCACACTCTTGGAGAGGGGCTGGTCCAATTAAGGTGATTGTGGAGGTCATAATCACTATGAGCTTGTTGAGAAGTTCATGTGAATATTTGAATATCAATGCATGTAATATATGCAGAATGAATTCTCAGAAGCCAGACTACATTGTTTACATAGCACTAGAAATCTCTTCACTGCCTAGCTTGTATGCACGCAGTTCTGAATACAGAAACAAAAGGAACAGTAAAGATCATATTCAATGGGGTCTTAAAAGAAAAATGTTCAATGGAGGCAGCCATGATAAAAAGAAAAAGTAGCAATTTTGCTTTTGGTAAAAATATTTTTTTTCTTCTAGATTCTCTTTATCTCCCCTTTCAGCTACCCATTCTCAAAGATCATTTGGTTTTTGAAGTTATTTATCGTTCTTTTTAAAATTAAACTAAATTTTACTGTTTTATTTCACATTTTATTCACTTCATGTTTTAGATGAGAAAATTGACCCACAGAAGGTAAATCACTGGTTGGTCAAAGGTCACAAATGACAGGGTTCAGGTTTGGATTCACATATTCTGGCTTGGTTTTGTCTGTCAGATACTTCCCTAATGTAATTTTGTTGAAATATCTTTAGTATTCTCCTTTTAGAGGTATTTGTATTTGGAGAATCTTATCCATTGTAGTGTGGCACCTTTCCATGCCCGCACGCAAACAGCTATCTATTGCCCCAAAGTACATTTCAAATACCCTAGTTCAAGATATTATCATCTCTCAACTGAACTACTACAATGGATTTCTAACTAGTCTCCCTGTTTCACTCTTCCCTTCCCTTCATTGTTTATTCTTTACCATAAATCAGATTTTATAATGCTACTGGTTAATTCCTTCAATGATTTCCCGTAGCACTGAAAATAAAATTCAGGTTTGTGACCATGATGACCATGACTTATGTAACTTGACTCTTGGCCCATTTTTCCAGTATTACATCCCAGTTTGTACTACTTCCACCAGCTATTTAGACTGCAGTCATGCTGGCCTTCTTTTTACTCAATAAATACATTAAATCAATTCTGTCTAGGGCCTTTGCACTAGGTGTTTTAATTTCTTGCCAATTCAAGTTTTAGGTCAAATACCATCTCAAGGAAGACTTCCTCTCTATCAGAGTTCCTTATTTTAGTGTCTTTATAGTGCTTACTACTATGAAGTCTCATTCATTATTTATTTTCTGCCCTCCCCTTTTAGAAGTCTGTCTTCACTGTATCCCTTGCTTATGAAAAATTCAATAAATATTTTTTAAATATATGAATATGAATGGACAAAATTAAATTGCCAAGGTCCTATTGGTTAACATTTCACAAATAGCTATGTCTGTTGGTGGGGAGGTGGACATCAAGGAAGAGATTTTTATTCTTAACTAGGAGATTGGCTTGCCAGAATCCTTGAGAATCCATTTATGAACAAAATTTTCACAAGCAATTCCCTGAATTCCCTCTTCCATGACTCCCTACGAGGCCATGGAACCCAAGTTTAGAACCCCTGTTTCAGTGTTCGGTCCAAATACATTATCTTGGCTTATGTGATGCTAAAGAATTTGACTTTTGTTTAATTCTCCTCCTTCCCCCTCTTCCTGGATTATTTTTAGTTCTAGCCTCTTACTAGGATTTTACTTGCCTCTGGACTTTGCTCTCTATCTGGAATCATCTCCAAATCCCCAACCTTCACTTTCATCTAACTTTCACTCATTTTTTAGGTCACTTTTGGTAAATGTCATTTCCTCTGGGAAGTCCTCCCTGATCATTAAGTTTGAATTTGGAGGCTTAAAGGAGCTCTCACAGTTTATTCTGTACTTCCCCTATTGAAACACTTCCACAAACTACTGTGATTGTCGGTTTATGTTATTCACACCTGCAAGTTCAGGGTATATGTCTATTTTATTCACCACGGTATCAATAGTGCCCAGTATAATACCTCACATGATGAAGAGCCCAATTAATATCAGGGTTAAAATAAACTCATTTTTCTTGGACCCCTATTTATTTCTTATAAGTGGTGGTTATTCATATCAGAAAACAGATGTTATTATCATCAATCATACTTCCTAGGTCCTTCAAATTAAAGGTTCCAAATTCGCTCACAAATTTTGTTTCTGACTTCAAGAAAAGTCTTTTCAGAGACTAATATAGGTTGTGTCAAGGTTTAAATTGTGCCTTTAAAATGTTTTGAAATAGGAAAATGAAAGGTAGTAAAATAAGTAATATGTGTAGTCACAGTAGAATGTAAGTTTCTCCACTATCACATTCATATTAATATCAAATTTGCCTGCCTGTGGAATACTTATTGCCATTTAACAAAAACCTGAGAGGCTGTATAAATTACTCAGTCTGCTTCTAAACTCAGCTAGCTTAAAGATTTTTGTAGGAAAGGTGGAATAAAGCAATAATATAGAATGAATGTATGCTGGGGGAGACCAATGAACCTAATGAATTAACAGTATGATCAAGAGGCAGAACTAGCAAGGAACTTAGGGTAATAATAAATGTTGGTACTAATCTTCTCTAATGGCTTCCTCTGTAGTCTTATAGTAGCAAAAGGACTTTTAAAGGCAAAGGATCTTAATACTCTACTAAGAAAAACTCCTAATAATACTACACTCTTCTAGCCCCATTCATCTCCAGAAGAGCTTAAATATACTCCCCTGTTCTCATTTCATATGTACATGGGAACTTCAACCAAAGACTGACTCTTTACTCACAATTCCCCATGCAACAGTTCTAGTATTATGAAGGAGACCATCATTTTGGAAAAACATGTGTGATTCCTAAAACAATTCATTTTTTAGTTTATATGAGAACCAGAGATGAAATATGAATATGAGCAAAATAAGCAGAATCACAATTCAGAGATATGGCTTGGAAAAACAAAATAAAAGGATGTGTTTACATAAATTATAAGCACTCCAGGGCTGGAATATTATTCTTTCTCCAGCACTGTCAACCATTTATAGAGCATTGTGTACACTTGTGGCAATATAGAATGAATAATAATAATTAATACAGTATGTTTATCCCAAATCCCACAGACTTTTCCTTATCAGATTCTTGCAGCCTCCTTTTTTTTTTTTAAGTCAATTCATAATTGACCATATGTATGTCCCAATCCTTGCCTGTTAGGCTTCTTTCTCTCTTATAAACCCACTAGTGATTATTTTGGACAAATATCTGCTATATCATTACTAGCGAGGCATGGACTTCAAAGAGTTCAACTTGGATAGTGTTGAAATGATTGGAATGTTGGCCAAGAGCTTTAACCTCAAAGGGGTGTGATTTCAGTGATTTCTGGTTTCAGATGGCTCAGAAACAGAGAAAATAAAATGGAGAATGGGGTAAGAGAGTAAGGAGAAAGAGGGGTTAGAGAAATTAATCATGAAGCCATACCACTATTCTTTAAAATACCAAAAGATCAAAATTCAAAGGTATCTTTTTTTACCTTAGGCATTTATTTGTTGAAGGAATCAACAAATGAACGTGGAGAGTCCCTGATGAAACAAACGGCTTTTTAACTGGTTTCCTGACCCAAATCTTTTTTCCCTCTTCAACCTATCCCACATGCTTCTGTCAGAATAATCTTCCAAAAGTATAGTTCTAGCAATAATCTTTCTTTACTTTTAAAAGAAAATCAAGTTAATCACTGTCTGTATAGTAACTCCTTAGCATGGCCCTCGGAGTCCTCGGATTACCTTTCCAGCCTAATCTCCTTCTACTGCCCTCCACACATCCTGTATCCGCACAATATATATCCTCCCTGAGTCCCCTCAAACATTCCAGCTCTTCAATATCCAGTGCCTTTGTTTTTATTACTTTATAACACTAGTCCTCACTTTGTGAGCCTGGAGAACTGAGCACTTAAGATACAGAACAAATGTCACTACCTCCATGTTATCTTTTCTGCCTGTCCTCTTAATAATATAGATGCTTCCTCCTCATCAACTCTTAGCCCATGTTACAAGCCACTAAGCACATTTGTGTGTTATTTGCTTTATATGGTAGTCTCCTTCAACAGACCAAGCTTATGGGCAGAGATAATCTTTCGGAGCCCTGAGTAGAGATGATCTTATTCAGACCTGGGTCAAGGATAGCGACTGACTACATGGTACGTACTCAGTACATGTTTGTTTAATAATAACACTGAAATAAAATATGAAAATCATATTTTCTTAGCAGGTAATACAATGAAATTTCTGGCAATGCTAATCACCTACCGTCCTTAGCATTTGCCTTTAATTAGAATAATAATAAAAAATGTCTGGTAGAAACTAGTCTATAAAGCAGGTGCTGGCTCAATCCCTCCCTATGCTATATATAGAGGTTCCATTCCGAGTTTCATTTAGTTTGTAAAGCCCAGAAACGGACTGCCACCCCCACTCCAGCAGTAGGCATAAACAATACCAAGAGCTAAATCCAGCAGCCTGTAAGTGCACTTAAGTCCCATTCAAAGTCAAGGGAAATTATGCATACATGAGAAGTAGAAGGGGAGGGGAGATAAGAAAGATGGCTTGCTGCTTCTTGGAAAACAGTCAAGGAAAAGACCACAAAGGTTCAGTTCCTGAGAAAATTGTCACCTATTTGCTGTTGCTTTTTCATCTTCATAGGAATTTATTGGATTAGGAAAGACCTTTGCTACTCCACATTATCCCAAGCTCCCAGTTGCCTTTGCATTAGTTAATGTCTGAGCTTCCTGGTTAATTGTGGCAGGCGAGCAGCAGACTGCACAGATGTCAGATGTCATACTCTATCAGATGAAGAGGTTCCTGCCTCAGGCTGTTTATATATGACCTACCAGGATTTCCTGCTGCATGATGAAATAATTAGGGGGCCGCCATGCAGGGAATAATGTTGCAGCTAAGTTGTAACAGCATTACATTAAAAAATGAAAATGAAACATTTGTCCTTATCTGCATCAGAATCTTCCTAAGGTTTGTTATGAACATGTTGTTCCTTATTTTTATAATATTCACATGGGTGCTAATTTTAATGTTCACTGGAGAACACAATGAGTGTAGTAAGGCTTTCTTTATTGCCTGTGCTGCAATTTGAGTCAAGAATAAACAGGTTGGGAGATGTCTTTTTTGTGTGTGTGTGCTTTTCTAAATAAAGTTTGTCTTTTGCCTCTTATAACGAACCAATTTTACAGACTCAACAAAGTCTAAATGATTTTTAACAGAAGTCAGTAATGTTTTCTAAATTGATTAATTCCTAAGTCTTATTGAATTCTAACTTCTGACTTTCTGACCTAGAAGTATACATCCTGTTTATAATGTAATATTTTAAAATATTTTTTCCATAAGAGCACATTATAAGACTATAAACTCTTACTCACATCCGGTTTCCATGATTCAGGAAATTATCCCATATACAAAGACGATTCATGATTAAGAACAAAAATTCTAAGCGACTTTGACTGTTAAAAGGTTACCAATCTCCTGAATTCTAGCAACACAGCTGGATAGATGGGACCAATCAAACCAAGCTATGCTTTTTAGCATGCTTTTCACTATCATCCTATACATCCTTCTGCTTTAGTTCTTAACACCTTCCCTAATAAGACTGTAAATTCCTTGAGAGCTGTTTGTCTCATGCATTTTTGTATCTCCTATTCCTAATACATTACTTAACACAAGTAAGTACGTGGTAAATTTTTGTTAAACTGAATTATATTGTGTATAGTGAGAAATGGAGAAGGGATTAAGAAAAAGATAATGATCATGATGATTCCTCACTTCTCCATATTTTTTTTTTCCTGTGTAGCTAAAATATCATCATTCTTCCTCCTCAACATCGCCTCTGCTGCAATTTTTCTAAAGACATTAATGTTGTTCCCTCATCTCACCAGTGGAATTCATACTATCTATTTATATACAGGCATATAATTCATATAATTTACTAAATAAAATAAAAATCCATCTGAATGTCATTGCTTAAAGATCATATACACCTGAAAATGGCCCAGGTCAATTTCTGGGGAACCCAGGGAACACAGTTTTAGAGCTGAAGGAGGGTTTCCTATTATATTTCTAGAAACAGTTTAAGAAAAACAAGGAATCTCTATGAGATATATAAGAAGAACAAATAGTTTTTGTCCCAAGTGTTAACTGTGATCCATTAATAATAGCTACCACGTAAAGAGGTAGCATCCAGGTTGTGCAAAAAAGTGCCTGTCGTTGATTACCTGTATCTGCCTTGGTCTTGGAACAAATGACAATATGAGTACTAATTATCTGCCATACCAGCACCTTTTCTTAATGACCCAGCAGGCTGTAGTTATTTTCCGGGAGGACTAGGGAACAAAGAGACATTCAAACAAGTATCTTTGAAGCAAAGCAAAAGTTCATTTAGGTACCATTATACCCAAGTGTTGCCCTCTTTATCTTGTTTAATAAACATTTATTGAGCACTTATCTGTCAAGTAATGTTCTCTAGCCTCAAGGAATTAATGGCCACCTGTAGGAGGCATACAAATAAATAGGAAATTTGAATACTATGTGATTAATAACATAGAAGTCTACAAAAAAACGTTAAAGGAGTTCAAACTGAAGTGGCTAACCCAAGCTGAGGTGAGGGTGAGGAGGGGATGTCAGGAAATGTTTCCCAGAGAAAGGAGTCATCTGAACAAGCCCTTAAGGATAAGTAAAAATTAACCAGGCTAAAAAAGAAGGAAGAAAGAAGAAGAGGAGGAGTGGTGGGGGTCGGGGGAGGAGAAGAAGGTGGTTGTGGGTAAAGGAAAGGCATTTTGGGCAGCATATACAATGACATTCAAGTAAATGTCCTTAGTTCAGTTGCATGGCATAGTTTGAGTGCATGTAGAAGATTAGAGATAAAGCTAGAGAGGTAAAGAACAGACAGAATTCAAAAGATTTTGTATGTCAAGGCAGAGAGACTGGAGAATTTTGGGCAGAAATCAATGGCTTGCATCTCTTTGTTGGCCTGTATCTACTATCCCTTGTCTACTATCTCTGTTCCTTCAATATATAAACATATCAGTGTCTTTCCTCCTTGAAGAAGAAAATCTTTCTTGATCCAACATTTCTGTACCTTTTCCTCTATCTTTCCTTCTCTTTCCAACCAAGTAGCCAAGCTTGTGAAAATAAGAATCAATACTTTAGGTCTCCATGTCACATTTACTGCTAAATCTACTGCAGTATGTCCCCTGTCCACCTGCTTTTATGAGAAGTCATCAATTAACTCTGTTGTCTTTTCTAACAGACATGAGCTTTAAGTGAGCCCTTAGTGACATCTGACATGACTGATGAGCACTCCACTGATGCTGTCTTTCTTGGCCTCCAGGACTCTGGACTCTCTTGCTTTTCTCCTTGTCTCTCAGATCTCCCTGAGCCTCCATTGTGAGCTCTGCTTACTCTACACAGATCTGATGCTGATAACTCCAAGAGCTCCAACCTCTCCCCTCTCAATACAGACTGTTCTTTACTGAATTCCTTTCCCATTCTTTAAGATCCAAAATGTCATCTCTTCTGTAAAGCCTGCTCCTCAAGTTCTTTGCCTACAACATTTACCACAACATTTTGCACATATTCTATATTAGCCCCTCCCAGTAAACAGTAAGACTTTTGAAGGCAAAGCCCATGCATTATCCAGTTTGTATCTATAGTGCCTGACACTTGGTATATCCATAATCTTTCCTTGTTGCATGAAGGAAAGAAGGGTTAGTCAGTGGTGACTTTTGCAGAGAATTTTCATCCAGTCGTAGACTTCTAAAGGGTAGTAACCCCTCATGTTACAAATGGGGAAACTGAGATTCAGGATGGCAAATTAGCTGACCTAAAATTGCAGAGCTCCTCAAGGACAGAATTTCAAAATTCTAGTTTCCAGTTCTTTCATTGTTTGTCTGCTCCATTTTAAGTAAAACACTCAAATGAACAGTATGAAAATTAGGAGAGTATGGAATCAACAGTTCTGAATTTATGAGTAACTGAATCACAGAGGAAATGAAAACAATTACTTTGTACAAATTCAGGTGCTTTATGTTTCTCAGGAGTGTGAAAGCTGAGCAATATCCCACCCTGCTAAAAGATGAGGTACATTTCTAGAAGGAACATTCCCTTGAGTTACAGAAGCTTCTGTGAAATATGTTTAATCCAGTCAGGAGATACTCAGAAATGCAAATTGCCCACTTGGAATAAGAAGGCACCTATTGTTTAGCCTTGATTGCCTCTGCAGGCCTACAGGCAAGGGGGAAAAAAAATCCTTGAAGGAGGAGGCAGTCTAAGTAAACTGCACACATAGAGGAAAAATAAAAATGAAGCCAAACTCCAACAGGGCTTCCATTTAACATCTGCTAAGCAAGCAAGGACTACAGAGCAAAAACCATTTATGATTCTGAATCCTTTATAACTTCACTATCTGTGTTCCTTTTTGTTTTCCCCTATTCTCCCACAGACATTGATAAATCTGAAATCTTTAATTTGTCCTGTGGGGTCCTACCTCACCATCAATGAGTAGATAGAATGAGAACAATTAGAGATGTCCTTTAGTAATATAAAATACTTTATACCAAGAGCATATACTTATAGCAATAGGAGAAATAATAGCTCTCACTTTTGTCCTTCATTTAGACATGTCCTTTGTTTAAATATTTGTTCCTAACTTGTTTCTATAAGTTCTGTTCTTTTGCTCTGGAGGGAAATATGCTGGTTTTTAAATTTTATTGCTAACTAGATTTCTTTTTGTAAGAAAAGACTTAGTCACAAAAAAAAAAAAAAAAAAAAAAAGCATTAAAACTTCCAAAGTCTGATTTTAAAACATAATGAATCTTTCAGGAGAAAATAAACAAGGTGCCATTTTTTTAAAAATAATCTTCATCTAACCTGTTTACCAGCTGAGAAATAAAAGACCTTGGTATTTAAATTTGAAACTTTCTTCCTCTCTTTATCCCATCTCCTTTTCATCTTTATAAACAGAAGAAAGTCTATAATTACTATACTAACAAAGAATACAGCTGAACTACACACAGGTTAAACCATTCTAAATAAAGTAGAGAATAATAAATAATAGAATAGTCAAAGGAGCTAGCATAATAAACACATAGAGAGTAACACCACATCCTACAATGTAAGATGTCTCCATTTCTAAGTATTTAAAACTTATGGAGGGGAAAGAGACCTTAGAAAGTATAAGCTAACTATCTATTTTCATAGAAATTAGAGAGATCATCCAGTCCAGCCTCTTAGCTAAGCTTAAAATTCCCAGTAATAATAATAATGATAGCAGAAGTGATGGAGGCGATGGTGGCTGTGGTAGTATCAATTACCGTTCCTCAAATATTTGCACTGTGTCAGGTACTAGGGTAACCGCCATACCCATATTATCTCACTTAATCCTTACAACAGTCCAGTCAAATGACTATTATCTTCACTTTACATGGAATATATAGGTACATTTCTGATTAGTGGTGGGCTAGCTTCTGCTGGAATATCTAGTGTTAGGAAGTTTATTACCTGATAAGACAGCCTTTCTATTTTAAAAATTGTGGTTGAATATTTCTTCCTCACATGGAACCCAAATTGCCTTCATGAAGCCTCCATCCATCCATCTTAGTTCTGTCTTACAGAAATAAGTAAGTTCAACATTTCTTCCAATCGATGACTCTTCAGATCTCTTAAAACTGTCATCATGATGTCATTTGGGCCAACGAACCTGTCTGGTGTCACTGCAGCTACACCTATCCCCAGAGTTAGTCTAACCAACTTAATTCTCACTTCAAAGCTCAGTTTTAAGCCAAATTCTGGGACAAAACTAGCTAACTAGGAGAAGTGTAGAGAATGCCACAGCCCTTACTCTTTATGACAGCCAGTTAGCCCTTCTTCCAGTTTCTGGCTCTGGGCCCTATGACAGATCTCCTGGCTTAATTTCATTCTACTCTGAATCCCTGGATAATTTCTAATAAGAAACGTAAGGGATTAGCAAACTCTACGGGGCAAGTAATTTGAGGTATCACTCTTGAACTCTTTAAATAGCTTCTTGCTGGCAATTCTCATTGCATGTTAAAAGAACTGGAGTGCTTACTATTATTCTAAGCACTTTACTTATATTAACTCACTTAATCCTGGCAACAATCCTATGAGATGGGTACTGTTATTATCCCCATCTTAATAATGAAGAAACTGAGGCACAGACAGAAGTTGGCTAACTTGTCCAAAGCCCTATAGTCCTGTGGGAGTCAGAAAGCAAATCCAGAAAATCTGACTTTAAGAACTTTTAATTGCTACATCATGCTGCCTTGCAGTAGATGCTAAACTCTTCCCAGGCTGGGATCTGGGAATTGTTTCCTGTAGTTTCCCATGTTTCTATGTGTTAGTAATTTTCCAGGGAAAAGAGAAAGAGCAGCAAAGCCATTTTCCTGGACCTTGCCACTTCCTCTTTTGTAACGAAGGCATCTTTCTACTTAGAAGGGTGGCATTGAGTGGGCTGGGAGCAAGGAGACTGACTCTAAATTCAGGGATCAGGAATGCGGGCTGAGGAACAAAAGACTCTGTAGGAACCAGGCCTTCCTGAGAAATAGAGGGGGAGGGATAGCACAGCTTCTTGTGGTATTGAAGATGCAGCTTCTAATACTTAGAAGATGCAACTTCTAATACACTGCCACAGGCAGCTAGGCTGCAAAATGAAAACCCACTGGTCAACTATGTCTGTATTTGGTTCAGTCTGTATCTTTTCAGCTCTGTCTCCTGTCAGTTATAGCCAGGAGATTAGGTCTGCTTTGCAAACTCATTCTCCTGGATCTGAAAATACAAAAGGCCAGTTTGGCTTGGAATGTTGCCCACTTGAGTTCTATAGTCTTGTTCCAAGCCCAAAACTAGATCTAGTATAGTTGTATAAACTAGAGATATTTAACCTTACGGCCTTTCTTATCTCAACTGTGAGGATACAATATAAGAAGATAAACCCAGCCTTTCATATTCAACACAGTTATGGAAATTGAAGAAAAGAAAAACAGCTCTTTATAGAGATCTGTCTGTTCACTGTAGGCAAAAAAACAAAAAAACAATAAGTGAAAATTAAGACTTTTTTTAAGATATCTCACCTTTGTATCACACTCAAATGTCAACACAACTGTAGTAAAACAATGTAATAACTATCTGTATAGTTAGAACTCAAAGGAAGAATTTATCTACTTTGATCATCCTAATTATAACTGAATGAGTGGCTCAGCTATCTCAAGAGAAAGTTTATAGTGAGCTATTCCACACACAGGCAATTTTAACATAAACCTTCTCTCAACCTAACTAAGCAGTGGAGATACTTATTTTAGAATGGAATGAATCTTCCAGATCTTGGCTCTGTCTTTCCTTCTTGGCTCCCTTCTAACTATTTGCAGCCTGTTGTTGGTTACTTTTTTTCCCCTTCACATCCTTTCCTCCACTCCCACTCAACTCTAACCCCTGAAATACAAATCTTTCTTATACATCAGTCTCCATTTGGCAAGCTAGATTACTGATTCAGTCTTTTTTCTCTGACTTAAAAAAATCACTTATCAGTTATTTTTCTGTCCCTAGATCCCAATGCTATGATAGGGAATAATGAGGATACTTTATTCTCCCATTATCTTTTTTTAAAGAAAACCATGCCTAATCATCCTACATGTGTAAACACACACACACACACACACACACACACACACACAAATAGCACACCTTAAATCCCACAATCTGCTGGAGTTTCAATGGACAATAATTTATTTCTTGAAACAATACAAATATATCTTCACTTTAGGAAGAGATATGGACAGTTTATCCACATGTATCTTTGCTGCTAGTGAAAGAAGACAAAGTATATTGAGAATCGAAGAACTTTCTCCATCTTTGTCATGTGATAATTGTGAGTAGTCCCAAAAGAGCAGCTTTTTCTCTATACACATCTGTGTTGTAGCTCTGGCCACATGTGTTCTTGTAATATTTTTTTCATTCAATATATCATCCTCCCAAATAGTTTCTCACAGCCTATTAGCACCTCTCCACAAATTTTAGCAACCCACAGCCCACAAAATATTCCTAACCATCACAGTAGTTGGTTTTTTACCCAATGTATACAAGGTTTCTTCATCAGCATTTCACCTTCTGGAAAACATCAAATAAAACAATTTCTTTGACCTATGGGATACAATTAGGTTCATGAAAATCTGTCAATATAAATCCACCAGCTTCAATGGGAAAAGGCACTCAGTAGTGGAAAGTATTGATGTTCACCATTCCCTGGTATATGCAACCTTATTTGGAAATGGAGCCTGCTCTATTCAATAATCCAGAAATTTTTTGGTCCCTTTTTCTAAGTAGAGAGAAGTGCTGGAGGTACTGAGAAAACCATCTATTATGGCTACAATTATCTTGAGACAAAGCAGGGCTTCTGCCTATGGAGGTGTAGGTTGTGCACAAAAGCACTCAGCTAAAGGAGAAGTAGGGCGAAAATCCATCTTTATTCAGCTGGATAGACCCTGTATCCTCAGACTGTGACCGCTGAAAGGAGGTACTTTTTACTATTTCTGCAAAGGTACTAATGTGGGCTAGTCGTGACTCTAGCAACAAAGACTGTATGTATCTGCCTCATCTACTGCTGTATCTTCAGCATTTCAAATAATGTATGCACCATAAAAGCAACTTAATAAGTATCTGAGGAATGAAGGGAAAGAAAAGAAAGAATTGTGTATGTGAAGTACCAGAAAGTGTAAAACTCAAGCAAAGAGTCTGAAATAAGTGCCCCTTTCTTTGGCTCTAGAAGGTGCATTGTTGGACCTGGAAAGTCAGAGAAAAAAGAAAAATGAACATCACACATTGCCATTATGTTTTTATGCACATATCCAAAAAATTATGACAAACATAAGTTGTATTGACGTGAATTAAATTACAGCCTAATTTTTATCATCCTGATACCCTGCTACTCTAGCCAAATGTTTTTCTAATGCTAAGAGTATATAAGACTCTTCATTATTAAAAAATGAAGAATGTTTTAATGCAACAAAATATCATATAACCTTACAAGATAATAATGGATTTCATCAAAGGTACAAATGTAAACTTTCCACCTGTAACCCAATACTGAAAGAAGTATTATGGCTTTTAAGTTGGGGAGGAAAATAAAACTTCCGCAAACCTACACCTCCTGTAGTAGTTTCCTGTGACCACTGCAACAAATTACCACACACTTAGAGGCCAAAACAACAGAAATTTATTCTCTCATAGTTCTGAAGGTCAGAAGTCCAAAATCAAGGTGTCAGAAGGCTGCATTGTCTCTAGAGGCTCTAGGGAGAATCCACCCCCTACCTATTCCAGCTTCGGAATAGGTTTGTGGCCACGTCCCTCTCTCCGCTCTGCCTTCACATTGCCTGTCCTCAGTGTGTGTCTTTTCCCTGTCTGTTTAATCTCCCTCTGCCTCTTATAAGGACATGTGATTGTATTCAGGGTCCACCGGATAATTCAGATAAGCTCATCCTGTCAGCAAAATTGCTTTAATCATATCTTTTGACAAATAAGATAGTATTCAAGAGTTTGAGGATTATGAAATGACTGTATCTTTGGGGTGCCATTTTTTTCTGTCTACCACACCAAAATATTATCTTTTACTGCCATTATATTATCTGAGTAAATATTTACATTCTTCTTAGTTTTCATGATACTGTAAACACATTACAGTAGTTTCAGGGACTCTCTTGAAATAGCAAGGATTCCTTATTTAAGATACTAGAATTTTTCATTCAAAATCTTAGAGTCCCAGGGCTCCTGGGTGGTTCAGTCAGTTAAGCATCCGACTCTTGATTTTGGCTCAGGTCATGACCTCACAGTTGTGAGATCAAGCCCTGAGTTAGGCTCCGTGCACGGAGCCTGCTTAAGATTCTCTCTCTCTCCCACTGTCTCTCTCCTCTGCTCAGGCTCTCTCTCTCTCTCTCTCAAAAAAAAAAAAAAAAAAAAAAAAAAAAAAAAAAAAAAAAAAAAAAAAAAAAAAATCTGAGAGTTCTAATTCAGTTATAATGCTTAAAGAATATGTTTTACTTATATACAGTGAATTTCCTCTATATATTCTGAACTAGATAACTGCACAATTTTGAAACATTTTCTTCATAGGCACAATCATAAGTTGCATTGTTATATAGTTATTGTTGAGCTGATGATGCCAAAATACTAGGTAAATACACAATATGACAAGCCAGCCCTTTCTTTGTCAAATTCACCTCACATCTCAGAAAAATTTAATGAACTGAATCAATTAGTACTTGGCCAAAATTGTGTGTTCCAAATAAAATTTTATCAAATAATGGTGATGGTAGAATCTACTCACTATACTGACAACTACAGTATAATGCTTTCAATTGTTTAGAATGAACTTAAATGAGAAATTAGGGATAAAAGGAGAGGTGTTAGCTGTTCATACATATTTTAAAAATGGCTGATCACACCTATATCTTTACCCTTGAACAGGTTATTGGTTAGTGTCGTTTTCAGCACACTAAGAGTTGAACAGTCTCTAGAATACTGGTTTAGGCTAGCTAAACTCACCAGAGGCTGATTCAGGAAGCAACCTCTTCATTTACAATGAGAAACACAGTAAAACCTTGTACTGCAAGTAATTTGTTCTGTGAGTGTTCTGTAAGACATGCAAAAATTTCTAATACATTTTACATTGATAAATGAACAATGTTTTGAAATGCAAGTAGTATGTGAGGTTGAACATTACATGATCACAACTGAGACAATGGCTCTTCTCTCTTCTCTCTCTCTCTCTGTCTCTCTCTGAGGGATTGTGGGTGATCTTCTCCCACGCTCGGATGCTCAGTCTCAGGCCACAGTGTTTGGCAGAAATCAGTGATTTTTCAGAATGTTGTAAGGTGCCCACAACTGGCACTAGTGTATTTTTTGTCACTTCAAAGCACCTATGGACAGTCCTTGACTTTTCCATACAAGAGTAAGCTTAGAAATGCTTTGTTTCATTCTAGGTCAGGCAGCCTGCAGATAAAGACCCTTTCCCTTGCTGCTTTATTGCCAGTTATAGTAAATACAGTATATGACAAGACTTTCTTAATACTGTACTGTAGTCAACATCTGTGCAAGTGTATGCAATGACCTTCCTGCTGAAGAAGGTTGAAAATAAAGGTGGTAAGAAGAAGGAGATGATTATGGTGGAAGTTAAGAAGGAAATCATGGAGAAGTATGAACGAGGTATGCAAGTGGCCAAAATTGCAAGATTTTATAAGTCTACGTCTGCATCTCGTGTGTAAAGGAGAAGAAAAAGGCAGAGGAATTCCTCACTCCAAATGAGATTAGGGAGATGTGAAAAATGTGGGAAAAAATGCAAAATTTTGTAGAAAAGCACCATAAGGCTGTAGCAGTGCAAGTGATGGATCTGTTTAGTGACAATGCAATGTCACATTTCCACGAAATCCTCAAAAGGAGGCAAAAGCAAGTGTCTTTGGATAGGTTCTTTGTTAAAGTTGCATGAAAAGAAAAAGATTCCATTGAGCCAATACACAGCAGTGATTCCATTAGTGATAATGAAAGTCATCCTACACAATAACCCTCCTCTCTCTTGTCTCCCTCGCACCAGCCATAAAGGTTTTCAAAGGTAAGTGCAAGCTAATTTGCTTATTTTTCTTTATATGTTGTATTTTATTTATTATTTTGTATTATATTACAGTATTGTAATCATTTTATATGAATATTTTTTGGGTTGTGGAACGAATCATCACAGTTTCCATTATTCCTTATGGGGAAATTTGCTTTGATATACAAGTGCTTTCAATTACAAGCATGTTTCTGGAACGAATTATGCTTGCAAACCAAGGTTTTACTGTATGTTTTTTCCAGTGACCATGGACACAGGTCTGTCTCTTATTTAGGGAAATAGATCTTGCACATCAAAATACCTGGAAGACTGACTTATTAATCAGAAACTAGCTTTGTAAACAAGGAATCTGAGCAACTTGAGTTTGGAAGGGTATTTTACCTAAACCATGGACAACTTCAAACACATAGTAATCGTTTCTACAGACAGCTACCCTTTTGATGACTCTTACTTTACTTTCAAGTTTTAGGGGCTCCTCACTTGCTCCAGTCCACTGAATTAGTTGGGTTGCAATCAAATAATGGAGTTGGGGTTTTCTTATGCAAGTGTTTGGCAGCATTAACAATACTTCTTGAATGATCAAAATAAGTAAGTAGATTCCACTGAAGGTTAACATGAAAGCTAAAATCACCTCAGCTAATCCCAATAAATAGCTTCAAAGTACTTCTTTTGTCTTTGACATTGAGTTTGTTAGTTACTACAAGCTTAATAAAATGAGGCTAAATCTACACTTACAACAGTTTTAGTAAATTCCAGAAAGTGTGCAGATGATATAGTGAGGAGTCATAATTCTGAACCAGACCTAAATTTAATGATTCCCAGACGGAAGAAAGAGGTGTTGTTTTGTTTTGTTTTGTTTTGTTTTCAAAAGGAATTATAAAATTCTATGGTTGAATTTACAAGAATAAAGAGGCTATCCTTGTCATGCGGTCTTATTTCAGTTCACAGAATTGTTCTTGCTCCTTGTTATTGTTTCCTTTCCCACTGGACATAACATACTTTTTCTTTCCATTATTTAAAAAAAAAAAAAATGCCTAAGGGCATTAGGGTAGTGCTAGTTCAATGAAAGACAGGCATTGTTGAACCATATAGGGATGGTTGGGATGGTTCACTAATTTGTTCACAAAATATTTTGAAGTGTTCGGATGAACTTTAAAAAATAAAAAGTGTTATTTTCCACTGGTAACGTAAACTTGCACTTTTAAGAAAGGAACAAATCCAGGATCTAGCAAAAATACATGTATGCTGACGTGAGCCATATTCATTCATTCATTCATTCATTCATTCAACAAATATTTATTATGTGCTATGCAATTTGCTAGCTGCTAGGGACATAATGTGAGTAAAAATATACAGCCCCTGTCTTCATGAAGTTTACAGTCTACCAAAGCATTAAATTCAAATTCTATCAGATCACCGTATATCTGTATTTCTAAGTCACATTTTGAGACTGCTTTCACAATAGCACAGTAAGGCAAAATGAAGTCCTAAAGAAGTAGACTGTGGCAATAAATACCATCTGTGAATAGCCTGGATCTCAGTATATATGTGGACATTTAAGGACTGCCATGTAGAAGCAAAAGTAGATTAACTATTTGCCACTGTAAAGACAGAAATAGATGGATTACAAAATGCTACATTTTGACTCAATACACACACACACACACACAGAAGAAAATTAAAAAACTAGAATTGCCCAACAACAGAAATATTCAAGTAAAAGATAAACAGCTATCAAAAAACTACAGAAAGAATTACTTTATAGAAGACAGTATCACTGCCAAAATATCTTCCAGTTTTAATATGGTAGGGTTCCATGGATCAGTTTTGGCTTTATGGATAAATCAACAAAGGTAATAGTTACTTAAAAATAATAACATTTTTTTGTAATACCTGCATATTCCAGACTGACTCCTTATAAACCTATTTCATCCATCAGAAAATATTTTACCTCTACCTCATTTTTGTGTAGATTCAAACTAGGTACATTAATTCACTGTTCAAGCTTTTTAAAAATGGAATCAAGTTCCTTTTCATGCTCAGTTTTCTGCCTGAATTCATCTTCAACAGAGAAATTTTTTTAACTGAAAGATGAAGAATTTTTCTTTACATACCCTTTCACTAAAATACTAAAATCCAACTTAATTTCTTTACATATTATTAAGCTGTTCTTCACCACTCATAATTTTTAGTAAAAAGTAGATAATTTTCTTCCAAAAAGGACATAAACCTTCTTTTCCACAGCTACACAACTGTTATGTCTCAAGTCCTAAGGTCATATTTCAGTGAAACTATTTTCATTTTATGGCAGTTTGGGTTCAATATTCTGTCAGATTCCATTATTGTCAACATATTTCTAATGGTCATTTCTATGGTTATATTAGAATTTCAGCAAAAGTAATTTATATCACTAACTAGGGTTGACCTGAGTGACTAACATGATATTGCAGAAATAATAGTATGTAACTGCTGATGCTACATCATAAAAGCATTACAGCTTCCACTTCGGTTCTTGGATCATTTGTTGTGGGGAAAGCCGGTCATCATGCCCTGAGAATACTCCACCAGCCCTATGGGGAGGACCAGGAGGGGAGGCACTGAGGCCTCCCACCAATAACCAGGACTAACTTGTTCAGCCTTTTGAGTAAGTCACCTGGGAAGTGAATACACCCTTGTAAAGGCTTTAGGTGACTTATACAGGCCAACAGACATTTGACTACAATCTCATGACAGGGCCTGGGCCAGAACCACCAAGCTAAGCTGCACTTAAATTCTTGTCTGGGAGAAACCATGAGGGATAATAAATGTTTACTGTTATTTTAAGTCACTGAGTTTTAGGGTGATTTGTTTCATAGCAATATATAGCTAATACACAGCATAGCCCATATTTATGCAATCATTAATACAGAAAGGAACATATATTGCTCACCTTTTAAAGTTGATTTTACAGTGTTTTTGTTTTAGTTTTTTCAAATTTTTTGATATTTTTTAATGTTTTGGGTTTTTTTTTAAATTTTTTTTTTAATTTTTTTTTTTAATTTTTTTTTTAACGTTTATTTATTTTTGAGACAGAGACAGAGCATGAACGGGGGAGGGTCAGAGAGAGGGAGACACAGAATCTAAAACAGACTCCAGGCTCTGAGCTGTCAGCACAGAGCCCGACACGGGGCTCGAACTCACAGACTGAGAGATCATGACCTGAGCCAAAGTCAGACGCTTAACCGACTGAGCCACCCAGGCGCCCCAAGGGGTTTTTTTTTTTTTAGAGAGAGAGAGAGAATATGTGCAAGGCAGTGGAAGGGACCAGAGAGGGAGACAGAGGACCCAAAATGGGCTCTATGCTGACAGTAAACAGCCATATGCAGGACTCAAACTCACAAACTGCCAGATCATGACCTGAGCTAAAGTCAGAGGCTTAACTGACTGAGCCACCCAGACACTCCTCTTATAGTTTTATTTTTAATTCTCTTTTGGTTCTTATAAAATTCAAATATTTTGAAGATTAATTATACAAGGAGATATTCATAGTACAATGTTAAGTGAAAAAAAGCAAGTTATGCTCTATACAATATGAATTATTTCAAAGTATTAATTTATGCCAAAGTGGTTGGATTACACATAATTTTCTCATATATGAGCTCATTTTTGCTGCATAACAAACCATCCCCCAACTTAGGGCTTAAAACAACCATTTATTTGCTAACAATTCTGCACTATGGACTGAGTTCAGTTAGGCAGCTGATATCGGTTCCATGGTATTAACTGGGCTGACTCATGCATCTGCAGTCACCTTGCAGTTTGACAGGAGCTGAAGCATCCAACATGGTTTCATCCACTTATCAAGGTCCTATGCTGTTATGGCTGGAAGGGCTAGGGTCTCACTGAATCTCTCTTTGTAGTCTTTCTGCAAAGAAAGACTCTCTTTCCATAAGACCTTTCATCCTCAAACGAATTCAGTCTTCTTTATGTGGTGTCTCAGGACAGCAAGAAAATGTTGCAATACTTCTTAGGACCTAGACCCACAACTTGCACATTCCCACTTTCACCACATTCTATTGGGCCAACAAATCATAAGGCCAGCCCAGACTGAATGCAGGAGAAGACTACACAGGGCTTGAATTCATGTAGGTGGGGTTCCATTTTGTAACAAATTACCACATATAACATCTTTATTTTACAAGTATTCTAAAAAAAAGTACATTTTATTTTGATAAAACAATAATTTTGGGGCACCTAGGTGGCTCAGTCAGTTAAGTGTCCAATTCTTGGTTTCAGCTCAGGTCATGATCTCACAGTTTGTGGGTTTGAGCCTGCATCAGGCTCCCCACTGATGATGCAGAGCCTGCCTTGGGTTCTCTCTCTCTCTCTCTCTCTCTCTCTCTCTCTCTCTCTGCCCCTCCCCTGGTCTCTCTCTCTCTCTCTCTCAAAAATAAATATATTTTCTTAAAAAACAATAATTTTTAAAAATTTGGTGGCCATAAAGCTAATGTCTTGGAATAGGGTAACTGCTGAACCTGGTTTTGAGAGAAATAAGTCTTTAATCTCCAATGCCTCACCCATGAACAGAGTTCCTTTGGTCGATAAAGACGGGGTTTTTGCATGCTGGTTTGATGTGAACATATTTAAATAGTGTTCTTATACCAATTTCATGTTTAATAGGTATATGTAATGCCTAATTTAAGAACTTGTAGGGATAAAAGACTTCAATTCAATTACTAGTCTATACGCTTTGTTTTGTCTGTAATATTTGTGGATGGGTATAAGCACAGTGGTTAGGGGTAGGAAAGCTTTGGAGAAACCCATATTGTTATAATTCTCAAAAAAAAAAAAGAAAAAACCCTCATAAAAAGGTCAAGTCTTCAGGGGAAATAGAGATTTTTAAATCAATTAACTTTTATGTTAAAACTCATACATGCAAGACTCTAACTTAGGCACCATGGGGAATTCAAAGCAATAAAAGGCAAATCCTTGCTTAAGTGAACATTTAAAAAATAATAATCAGAGAACTCTGATGAGTCTTAAAAGATTGCCACATAATAACTTTATAAAGCATTTTGTTGATATAAAAATTATAAATATAACAATCAAATTTAACAACTTCTTTTCCTTCTTAAATAATAGAACTAATGGACCCATGACAGATGGTCTTTGCAACAAAAAGCATGCTGGCCCCATAGGTTGTGGTGGCTATAATAATGGTACCAACTCTTGGAACAGCAGAGGGATTACTGAGTTACCCTTTTTTTCTTTTCCTTTCCTCGCAGGGGGCCATTAACACTTTTGTCTTTCCTGTAGCTCAGAAGCAGCAATCCTGAGCTATAGATTTGGTTTCAGTAGGATAGTGGCCCAGAAATCCAGCATGGTAAACTTAAGCACACCAACTTCCAGCTTCAAGTCTCCTCATTTACCCCAAACCATGTACCAACTTACCATAAGATGACTAAAGTCAACATAATATGATCAAAAAACAATACTAGAAAAAATTGACATCAGAAATAAAGCATAAGAAGTTTATACTTTTTTTAATTATGAAATGTCAGGAATTAAAAAGCTTAGAATAAAGTAATATAACCATTGTGGCCACCATTTATTGAACTCCTGCGTGTATCAGTTATTATTATTACAATCCTTGTCCCCTTTATATTATGAGGAATCTGTTTAAATGACTTGTCCAAAGTCACCCAGGTTATTAGTGGTACAGTTGGGATTCCAGCCCAGGTTGGCCTGATGCTAAGTCAGGGTTCTTTGCACGTATGCTATATAATACCTTCTTAATTTAAATAAAGAATTCTCTCAAAAAGCAACCCATTGGATGCAAAAACTACAGTTTTAGACATATGAATCAATCTGACATTCTAAATTATTGTACTTGTTTCTTGGGCATATAAATTGGGCATATAAACATCCTGAGAAGTTCTCTACATTTCAGATAACAAGTGTTTTTTATCTATTATTTCTTGGTCATCATCAATATTGTCTGTTTTGTAACTGCTCCCATAAGACAAAAGGGATCAACTGAAATCTATTGATTGTATTCATAAATTCTATCTTTAGCTTTTTAGCAAATAGTATGAACTTAGAGTATCCATTATATATTAGTGATTATTCTAATTACTTCAATTAAAGAATGTCAGAAACTAATGAGGTTTGGTGAGCTCCTAAAGGATTTTTTTCAAGTCTAAAGGTTTTTGAACTTTAAACTCAAGTCTGTTACAAATATTTTTGAGTTGCATATTGCTGAGATTTATCTGTATGTTATCTTTTTATCTTTATTCAGAATCTTTTTACTAAAGCTATAGGACTCGAATATATTTGTCCTCCAAGTACACTTGAAATTCTCAGTCCATCATGTTTTCTTATTAAACTATATATTTTTATTAAACTTCTTTACATGATAGCTTTACATATTTTATTGGCTGAATCTGAGGAATAGTGAGTTCAAGAAATAAACTTGCTAGAAACTACATTTAAAACTAGCACAACCGTGGTGAAGGAGTAACTTCAAGAGCAAATTTCCAGGTCATAGAATTGATTTGACCGAAATGTTAGAGGAAATCTATTCCTAGTTGTCCAGTTAATAAAATCTATTTAAAGACTAGTACTTGGTATGTCAAGGGCAGGCAGAGGGGGCAGGGAGAAGAAAACTAGCCTAAAGGGACTGAGTCCTCTTCTTTTTCTAGCCTCCTTTAAGTCATTTCTGAGAGTCCACTGCATCCTAGATTTTGAGTTTGTCTCAGTTTGCTTCATTCAGTATACTTCGAAGTCTTTTCTTGATAATAATTTTATTCCCCTGTCTGCTTGCTCTTGGCAACAGCTGACCTGGCTACAAGCCCAAAACATGGTAAATGACAAATCACTACCAGATGAATCTGCAAGTTTTACATAGAGTGTTTCCTCCAGGCTCAGAACACTTTGAGGCCCAATAAAATTACTGGAATGATTCAGAATCACAGTGAGATCCATTTTTTTTGTGGAAACCCTCTAGTTCTGCTAGACAATAAAGCACTAATGAAGAGTCCCATTAATTTTCAAAATCAGAATATAGAAAATAAATTATGACAGGCAAAGAAAAATTGTAATGGTGACTAGAAAGAAAGTTACTAAACAAAAGATATCATGATAAATTCTCAGCTTTTAAAATATTTTCCTAAGTAGTTTTTTTAATAAAAAAATACTATAAAAATTATGCATGATAATTCTGTATTGAAACAGTAAAAATCAATTCCTCAAAAATAAAAAAAAATCACACAATCTGACCATTAAAATGTTTGACTATATATATTACATATATAATATACATTTTAAATATTTGTGATGATACAGTATTGGTGTATATTACTTTTTATTTTGTTATTTTTTATGATAAGACTTTTTAAAGTTTTACTTTTTAAGGCTGCATTATTGGGTTTATGGATAAGTTTTTAAGGATAATTTTTCTAGGATCTAATGAACTAAAAATAAACTAAAATAGAAAATTCAGGTCTATGACAAATCCACACAAAAAAAATACACCTACCCATCTGAATTAAAAGTAATTCTTCTGGATATTTATAATATGCAATTTTTCATCTCTTAGGAGTCTTAAGAATCTACCTTTCTCGGTCCCTAACCATAAATATCAGATTTAAAAATCTTACTTTATCAAAACTTGTTCTGAAAAATGGTTGGAAACCACGTCCTAAATATATGTGGTATAGTTTGGGGGAAATGTTTATGACATATTGATGGTCATGTATACAAGTAAAAATGTCCAAGGTCTATCAAAACGGAACATCTGTAAAATGCTTTGTAAAAGAATGTAAAAGAAAAAGTTATAAATCAATTTGTGGGAGTTTAAAACAATGCATATTTGCCCTGTGCTTTGCAGATTTGATTTATTCTCAGACTGAATGATGCTTACAACATTTAGCCTTTGGCAAATCTCAAGAAACCAAATTTCTCTATAATTCCCTTCTCACTGAGGTATCCTCATTAAATTTTGGTTTCCTGGCAAGCTCTTGCGATCAGAAGGCCCAGGTTTTAATCCTTTGCCCTTCACTAACTACACACATTTAAGAGTGTCACTAAGCAGGGGCACCTGGGTGGCTCAGTCAGTTAAGTGGCCAACTTCAGCTCAGGTCATGATCTCACAGTTTCTGGGTTCGAGCCCCACATAGGGCTCTGTGCTGACAGCTCACTGCCTGGACCCTGCTTCGGGGATTCTGTATCTCCCTCTCTCTCTGCCCCTCCCCCACATGTGCTCTCTTTCAGAAATAAAAAATAAACATTAAAAAAAATTTTTAAAAAAGAATGTCATCAAGCAGGAGCCTCAGCTTCTACACCTTGAAAAATGGAAACTTGGTAATGGCTACTTATGATAGCCTATTTAAGAAGGATTACTTTTAGGATCAAATTTGAGGTGAGATTATACATTGGCAAAATGCTGTTTGAAAGTATGCAGTACTCCATATGATAAGAAATCCTATTCCTAGGGCTGTTTTCTATGGCCTAGCAATATTCATGCTGCACCCTCTCTTCCATTTTCACTCCCCTTTCATAGGAGTTGATTCAAAATATCACCCTTCCAAATCCTAGCACTCAGTTCAATTATGTGATCATAAGAGACCTAGAACACTACCTAAGAAAATATAAGCGCAGTTCTCGGGTCTTTCTAAAAGGCCTGTTCTCGCCATGTTGTCTAACTGATTAGAAAGGTTCCCCCTTGGAATTAAGGCCTTGGCAGAAGAACTGTAAAGACCTACTTACAAAAGGCTTTTGCAAACTGCCCACTTCTATCTTTCCCCTGAAACTATAACCCAGACAAGGCAGATGTGAATTTGAAGTGAATAGACCTCATTCCTACAGTAGGAGGAAGACATACACGGGAGTTACCGACATTAAAAAAACAAAATGGGTATATAAAATGAAACACGAAAGTTTATCCTATTGTCAGTAAAAGAACAAATCTAGAATTACTCTGCCACTCCCACTCTACCCCCTCTACCCCCCATCCCTCTCAAAAGGTACAGTTTGGCTATGAGACTAACTCCTGAAAGTTGCCATTTTTTTTTTAGGTGAAAGTCTAAAGGAGTTTCAGGGTTTATTCAAGTTACCATTTATTTTAACATTGTACTCACAATGAAGAAACCAAGGACTATGCTAAACACAGAAATAGCAACCCCTTATCCACAGTCTACTGTAACCATTGGGAGAAGTGGGGTACATTATAGGGGATGAGCATTTTCCCTAAAATTATCATCTTTTTTGAAACTTTGCCCAATGTACTAATATCAAGAGAATTTAACTGTATTGTCTTATGGGGGTATTGTAAAAAAAATAAAACCAAAACAATGCAAGCTTTTTAGATTAGTTAAGAAACTGGCTGGAGCATCATCCTTTTCTGTCATTGATTATTACCAGTTTTAAACTGCAAATTTGCAATGAATGCTCTATTCTTCAGGAAAAAAAAAAAAAATTACTATTGCATGAGCAAGATAAACTCCCTTGGACCTTCCCAGTTTGCAAAGTTCTCTTCCCAGCTTCTCCCTGTCTTCCTCCCTGGCTTGAAGCCATTGCCTACGGAGGGGCCACCCAAGACTGACACCGAATGAATTTCAGGCAAATTCCATAGGTCAGCCTGACTTCTCTAGTACAGAGTACTAAAGTAAATGGTTATAATAACTAAAGCAGCATTGTCCACAGGCTCTGAGTGTTTAAGGTTGACGCCCCTCCAAAATGAAATTTCAGTGAGCTGAAGATAGAAGTAAAAGAAACTTCAAAGGGTCACGTCTAGACGACACCTTCCTGTCTCAGGGAATTGCCTGCAACCTCCACTCAGATGCAGATGAGAGAGAAGGAAAGCCTGTCAAGCCTCATTGACCATAGGTAATGGTACAGGGTAATTTCTTCTGATAATGTCACCCAAAAAGGAAATCCTACAGACTAAACCGATTAAGACCTCAAGGGAAATATCATATGAACAAAATTGTTTTTTGTTTTTTACTTTTGGGGGATTGTGGGGAGGCGAAAGCGTTGTGGATGGGATTTTTTTAAGCTGATTCACGTCTTTTTGTGCAGACAAAGAAAATGGAACTAAATTTGAGAAAAAAAATGTGATATGTAACAACAAATATGCCTTTTACAACCCCCCCCCCCACATTAGATATTTATGAACTCTCCAATCTTTGGTTCCCCACAATCAGAAACCATGTGCCTTTTCTAAGACAGTTATTACTTTAAAAGGAAATAAAATTGATTTTGGTAACTTGGATAAATTAAATCTTCCCATGTGTTTCTGAGATGAGATAGAAAGACAGGACTTGTGATTGAACTGATTATATGCGAATATATATTTAACATGAACACATTTATAGAACACATGTATTCATCTATAGTGACTAAAGAAATAAGTAGGAACATTTAATTCTAGTATTTTCAAGTTAAGATACCTTATGTGAGTAGATGTTTATTATGATACTACATATTTTTACTTGAAATTGATTTTTTAAAATAAGACATGGGGCACCGGGGTGGCTCAGTCGATTAAGCGCCTGATTTTGGCTCAGGTCAGGATCTCACCGTTCGTGAGTTTGAGTCCTGCATCGGGCTCTGTGCTGACAGCTCGGAGCCTGGAGCCTGCTTCAGATTCTGTGTCTCCCTCTCTCTTTCCCCCTCCTCTGCTCATGCTCTCTCTCTTTCTCTCTCAAAAATGAATAAACATTAAAAAAATTTTTTTAATAAGACAAAATCTTTGTTTTAAATTATTTTATTTTCTCCTTTTGTCCAAATATCCCCTTTAAATCACCTTTTGAAAAGAACAAGTGTTTTAGTTCTTTACTATGACCACTGATGTATTTTGAAATGTATGTGTATATTAAGGGAATGTGCTTGACAGTCCAAGAAACTACTTGTGATGATTCTATAGTTATATGAATGTGAACAGACTGTGAAAAGCTGATCTTGCCAGCCATCCCTGGCCTGTTATATGGGTGGAAATAACTTTTTTGTTAAGAAATCTACATCTTTCAGACACTGTAGCTAGTTAAACCTATAGTAGCTAGTCAAGTGGATCTATCTTCTTATTTACCAGGGTGGGCCCTACAGTATTCTGCATTGTTTGAAAATAGGCTTTGGTGTACCTTTCTTCTCACTCAGTTTGACATCGTACATAGTAGGCCCCATCCATGTGTCATCCAAAGACAGAGAAACAGTCACCTCTACACCTTCCCCCATGCGACTGCATTTTTCTGCAAAATAAGACTTAGACATGATTGTCACACCTCTTTTTAAAAGTTACCCATGATACTCTAGAACTTCGATTTGGTGAGAAGCATGAAACCATACTGTCAGGCACATTTGCTAGCCTTTTCTATTTGGTTTTCTGCTTTTCTTTGAGCATGTTTTTAAACAGTGTGACTCAGGGGTGCCTGGGTGGCTCAGTCAGTTAAGCGTCCAACTTCAGCTCAGGTCATAATCTCACAGTCTGTGGGTTCAAGCCCCACATTGGGCTCTGTGCTGACAGCTTTAGAGCTTGGAGCCTGCTTCAGATTCAGTGTCTTCCTCTCTCTCTGTCCCTCCCCCACTCATGCTCTGTCTCTGTCTCTGTCTCTCTCTCTCTCAAAAATAAAAAAAAATTTTTTTTAAATGATAAAAAATAAATAGTGTGACTCAGGTATCAACATTTTTATAGACCATCAGTTATTTGTTACCAATGAAATTATATGCTTAATCTGAAGAGAAAAGAATTCTCTCCACTGGTAAAAGTCAGATTGGAAACTTCAAAGCTTTTATTATTTTTAAGTTACTATTTTTCAAGTTATTAGTTTATAAGTAGTATATGTTATTAGGTAATTAAGGTTAACAAATTTTACCCAGGAGAAATCTTTTAAAAACTTGCTTATTAAAAATTCCTATTGGTGCACCTGGGTGGCTCAGTTGGTTAAGCACTGAACTCTGGATTCTGGCTGAGGTCACGATCTCATGGTTTGTGAGTCAAGCCCCACAATGGGCTCTGTGCTGACAGATCAGAGCCTGGAGCCTGCTTTAGATTCTGTGTCTCCCTCTCTCTCTCTGCTCCTTCCTGCTCATGTGTTTTCTCTCTTTCTCTCAAAATAAATAAGCTTTAAAAAAAATAAAATCTTTAAAAAAAAATTCCTGTTTTCCTGATTGTAAAGGTAATTAGAGAAACATTTTGAAAATATTTGAAAAATGGAAAAGCATTTAATGAAGAAAATAAAAATCACCAACATTTGATACATTATATTCTATTCTTAATTTCCCCCATATATTATTTCACATATGGTTGAGATCATATATATGATATTTTTTAAATTATTTTTTTTGAATTTTTTTTTCAACGTTTTTTATTTATTTTTGGGACAGAGACAGAGCATGAACGGGGGAGGGGCAGAGAGAGAGGGAGACACAGAATCGGAAACAGGCTCCAGGCTCCGAGCCATCAGCCCAGAGCCTGACGCGGGGCTCGAACTCACGGACCGCGAGATTGTGACCTGGCTGAAGTCGGACGCTTAACCGACTGCGCCACCCAGGCGCCCCTTAAATTATTTTTTAATATTTATTTATTTTTGAGCAACAGAGAGAGACAGAGTATGAGCAAGGGAGGGGCAGAGAGAGAGGGAGACACAGAATTCAAAGCAGGCTCCAGGCTCCGAGCTGTCAGCACAGAGCCCAATGCTGGGCTCGAACTCATGAACCGCGAGATCATGACCTGAGCCGAAGTTGGACACCCAACCAAGTGAGCCACCCAGGCACCCCTATGTAAAATTTTGTCATTTGAAAGTCTCTTCAGAAAAAAAACTTTAATAACCATATAATATTCTATTCTAGAAATATACTATATCTTAAAGATTCACCTATATTGGATATCTTGCTTGCTCCAAATAGCATGCTATTAAACACAACAAAAAAAGTTGTACTCCCTTTGTACAAATCTGAGTAAATATTTAGGATTCTTTGCTCAGGATACATTTCTAGACAGCTGAGGCAAAGGGTATGGATTTTTTTTAAGGTCTCTCCTCCCTAATTTAAAAATAAAATAATACTCTTTGCTCAGTAATTGTAAATAAAAAAGCAGTAGGGAAAAAATACCCATAATGTTCCTCCTCGTGTAACTGCATTTTGTCACATTTCCTTCCAGTCTTTTTTCTTTCATTTTATCATAACTGTATATATACTTTTGTATCTAACCTTTCTCATCTAATGTATCAGAAGCATTTTTCATATGGCATTCAAATAATTTAGTTATTATAAATTATTGCATTATGTTCCATCATTTGAGTGAAGCATGATTTACCTAACCATATCCCTAAGAATGTAGATTATTTGCAATTCTTCCTTGTTACAAGAAAGGTTGTGTCAAACACCTTTGAGTATAAACCTCAGTGAGAATTTATATTATCTCCTTGCATAGATTATTTAAAAAGGAAATGCTGCCTTATAAACATTTTATAAAGTTTTTTGCTACATAATGCTAAAAGCTGAACCAGTTTTTCTCCCAGAAAGGGTATAGCTGAGCCTCACCCTCACCAGCATTAGTATCAAGATCTGCTAATCTGATTATTTGTATTTTTTCAGTAACTATAGTGGTTGAAAAATCGTTTCATATATTTCATAACCATTTTTAATTCCCCTTTTATAAAATAGTCATGATTTATGCCCATTTATTTATGAGATTTCATGCTTATCATACAGAGTTGTATGAGCTCTTTATCAAAGTTTTCAATTCTTTTCCATATTTATTGCAAATTTATTTCATCTTGTTAGAAAATTTATTGTTTAGGGGAGCCCAGGTGGCTCAGTTGGTTAAGCATCTGACTTTGGCTCAGGTCGTGATCTCACAGTTTGTGAGTTCAAGCCCACATCGGGCTCTGTGCTGACAGCACAGAGCCTGCTTTGGATCCTCTGCCTCCTGCCTCTCTCTGCTCCTCCTGCACTGGTTTTCTCTCTCTCTCAAAATAAATAAATAAACAAATAAGAAAATTTATTGTTTAAATAATACAAAAGACAAATTGCATTTAACATGTCATAGTTTATATATAAATAGTACCTAAAAAATTCCCTGAAGTATTTTAAATATTACTAAAATAATATTGTGTAAATTATTCATGAGTACTCTCTCTTAAGAAAGGCTAACTTCCATTCATATGAATATCAACTCTAAATTAGCAGTGTTTAAATTAATAAGGCTTTTCCGAAAGTAGGTTAAGTGTACTACCTATCTTTTGTCACTTTAAAGACTAGGGATGACTATAAAATAATGATAATTTTATTTTGTTTTCAAAGTTTATTTATTTTTGAAAGTGAGAGGGTGTAAGCAAGCAGAAGATGGGCAGAGAGACAGGGGGAGAGAGAATCCCAAGCAGGTTCCACACTGTCAGCAAGGAGCCTGATGTGTGGCTCAAACTCAGGAATCACGAGATCATGACCTGAGCTGAAATCAAGGGATGGGCGCTTAACTGAACTATCCAGGTGCCCACATGGTATTTGTTTTTGTTTTGTTTTTAAGTTTATTTTACTAATTTTGAGAGAGAGAGAGAGAGAGCATGGGAGGGACAGAGAGAGGGAGAGAGAGAATCCCAAGTAGGCTCTACACCATCATCAGGGAGCCCGATGTGGGGCTTGAACTCACAAAAGGCAAAGTCCTGACCTGAGCTGAAGTCAAGAGTCAGTTGCTCAACCAACTGAGCCACCCAGGAGCACCCCTCTTTTTTTTTTTTTTTTTAACATAGAAAAGCCTGAGAATGTACAGAGATACCACTAGATCCAAACACTCCTATAGGGATTTCTTTTACAGATATTCCTTTACCTTTTTTTTTTGTTTCTTTCTTTCTTTTATTTTCTCTTTCTCTCTTTTTCTTTTTTTTTTTTTTTTTTTTTTTTTTTTTTAGAAACTTTAGACTTGGATACATCAAATAAAACCAATATCTGAGGGGAAAAAAATAAAAATCCACAATAAGGGGAAAAAAAATTAACTGATATGGGCCATAACAGAACCCAGAGACTATGTTCTTCTAATTGAAAAATTTGAGGTGTTTCATAATTGACCTTTTGACAGAAAATGACCTATTAAATTTGCATTTTGTGGTTTTTGGTGTTAAGGTCTATAGAACAAGCTAGGAAGGAGTATAAAAGTATTTCCAGAAGGTAAGAAACAACATATAGCATCAGCTTCAGGTCCTCTACAGCATCTTTAATTATGAAAGAGTAAAATAAGCACATAATGATATTTTTAAGTGCAGAAAAATCTAAACAAATTTGGCAAAATACTTCCTTTCATTACATTAATAGTAGGAAATAAATTTCACAAAAATACTACTTAATCCACTCGAGATTATAAAGAAAGTATTTTAATCACAAGTGTAGATATTAGGTCAATATAGGCATTTATCATGATTCAACAAAATTGTCAAGTGACAGATTATTTTTCTAGCTTCACAAAGTCTTTTCAAATAATTTTGTTTAGTTATATTATAGATTTTGAAAATTATTTTATAAATTCTAGAGAGCTAATGAAATTATTACTCATGCTTCTTATTTTGATGTTTTGGGGGGTTAGCAAATTTTGAGTAAAAAATTACATTTTTAATATCTACTTGGGTAAGGAGTTGAGTCATTCATTTTATAAGTAGAATATATTTATTTTAATTTATTAGGAACCAAGCGGCCAATGAATAATAATAGCTTCTACATAAGCATCACATTACCCATAAATGATTCACTCTTGTAGAAGCTTAACCAAGCATATATATTAGAATGTATTAGGTAAAACCTTGCCAAAATAACAGATTATTTTCAGAAATAAAGCAATTCCAACTTGATTTACATCCTTTTCTTGATTGAAAAAAAATATGATGCAAATTAAAGCTAATTCATATATTCTCTATCAGTAATAAATTGGAGGAAGGGGAATAGTAAAAGGTCATCACACACATAATCTAATTTCAATATATGGGTCTCCTTAATTTCTTTATAAAAGATTGGAAAACTTCCATGTTTTTCCCTCACAAATATGCTCATATATTAACATTTCACTGACTGAAAGCACAGCCATTTTTCTCATTAACAATGAAATCAACAATAGGCATTTTGAGAATTGGTACTTTTTCCATAGGATCCAAAAAGGAAACAATCAAAAAAACAAAAAACAAAAAAAAAGGAAACAATCTTTTATCATTTAAAATGTAACCCAGTCTGCATATGAGATATTATGTGGTTTTTTATTGTAATTTTACAGTAAGTATATATACATAATACTTGTAGTTAGAAAAATAATAATAATATTTAATGAGTCCCAAAACATTTTTTTTCTGATTTACTTTCATGGAAAAAAAAAAAAAAAAAAAGGGTTTCTTAACACAGCAATACATGTTTACATGTATTAGGGGAGAAAATGTTAATAGTCCTAAAAAATGAAGCCATGAAGTCATCATATCTACTGTTATAATTAATCAAATCAAATCAAATAGTTCACAAATAATTCACAAATAATCTGGCTCAAAATTATACTTTCTTTAAACAATTGCTATAACTAGGGATCCATGCATGGCTTTCTCTTTGAGAATGTCTGAATCATCTAAGTACCTCACGATCATTGCTGTTCTTTCTTCCAAAGTAAGTCAAACATAAAACAAATCTATCCTGATTCACATACATATAAGAGCTTTGTGTCCAATGATTTGGATATCATGAAACTGCTGGAGCCATGCCTTTGACAAAACAGATGGAATGCAGCTAAGAAAATAAAAAGTAGCTTCCAACTCTAAATGCACTGTTACTTTGTCTAAACATAACTCATTATTTCAAATTATAAAATATAAAAATATACCTAGTGCTGGCATACTTTGTGAAATGCAAAAGAAAACAAAATAACCTAACCTCTTCATTGCAGTGTCTTTAGTTTGATTGAACACAACAATTATTTCAAAATGCCTTTGTCAAGGTTTTTGGTTTTTTGGTTTTTTTCCTTGACAGTGGCTTTGAACATTTTGGAGCAGATTAATTTCTTATTTGTGGTCACACAGAGAAATTCATATAAAAGTAATGCCTAATTGTGACCCAAAAAGATGTTTGTAATGAACTATAATCTTCATTAATGAATATGTATTATATTATTGTTAACCATACATAACTATAATTAACAAAAGATCACAGACGTTAACTATCTTTATAATTCCACCTACATTAAATATTATGTAATCTTATACAACTTAATTATAATTATTTAAGTATACTGGTTAAAAGAATGAAACTGCATATTCTAATAGCTTTTCATATATAAAGTAGTATTTTAATTTAATAGCTTTTTATATATAAAGTAGTATTTTAATTTTTATTGTTACTTAAGAAAAGCTTAGTTAGGAGCATTATTTCCTTAGCTGTTTAATATGTTGTTTATCAGGAGGCAAATAAACTATTATAATTTCTACAAAGTGTTTATTTCTTTTTATTGTTTTGAAATTTCATTTTAGTAATGACTTCAACAGTCCATACACAAAATATCCAAAGAAATGTATAACTATTTTTAAATGGTTGTTTTAATATCATTTTTCCCAGAAAATATTTTACTTCACAAGCTCAGTAACAAGTTAATCTGTCAGGCCTTAATATTGTTATTTCCCTTCACAGTAATAACAGCTTAACAGAGAATAAAGATGTCAGGGGCAAAAAAAAATACTGAAGGCCCTTGCTATTTTACCTTGAATAAAGGCTCACTTTCCAAATTCTTTATCAAAAACAAATAATAAAGGGCAGCTGGGTGGCTCAGTTTGTTGAGCAACCAACTCTTGATTTCAGCTCAGGTCATGATCCCAGGGTCATGGGATCCAGCCCCATGTTGGGTTCTGTACTGAGTGTGGAGCCTGCTTGGGATTCTCTCTCTCTCTTTCCTTCTCTATCCCTCTACCTTTCCCCTGTGCGTAGGTGTTTGTGTGCACATGTGCACACTCTCTAAAATGAAAGGAAGGAAGGAAGGAAGGAAGGAAGGAAGGAAGGAAGGAAGGAAGGAAGGATGAACAAATGAACTTGGAGCAAAGAGTCTATTAAAATATACCTTATTTACACTCTAATTTTGATTAATTGCCTTTATACACTCATAGATAATAAATTCAAGGTATTACTAACCAAAATTTTAAAAACATTATAATAACATATTTTCTATAATGTGGTTATTTTGTAAACTTTTTCCAAATAGAATTACAACTCTTCATTGGGTAATTTAAATGAAATTTTGGTTATTTCTTGTATCATTTTAGTCATTTCATAAATCTATACTTAGCATTTTTCTATGATAATTTAGGATGTTTTCTGAACAGTATTATTTAAAACATTTTTTGTTTGTTTCCAAGGAAAAGAATTTTTAAAATGGCCTAAAATTAGAAATGTTTTACTCGTAATTTAAATTTTTCTGAGACTCTCAGCCTAGTGTTCTTTTAAAAACAAAACAAAACAAAAACAAAAACATAAAACAAACCAGCCACGTTTACCAATAGATAACAATAGCTAGGCAACCAAAATAAGTTATACTTGAGTATTAATAGAGTTTTTTTTTTATTTCCTCTTTCTCCCAGATACCTAAAATCCTTTCTAAAGACAAAATGCTGATTAAACTATAATATTCTAGGTAGATCTAACAGTAGTATTGGCTGAAAGACAAGTAATGGCATTTATCCATTATATTTTTATTGAACATAAAATATATAAACTAATTAATTCCTTGTGAACACTATAAACACATCAAATACAATATTTACTTATAAACTGCTAGATTTGTAATGAAGCATTTTCTTATACTTACAGATTTATTAGGAGGAAAATGAAAAGATACTAGAGCTCTAACCTAAAAAGATCAGCAGTAAACATGTTTAAAACTGCATGTACTATACATTAGTAGCTTACCTTAAAACTACCAATATCCTGGAAAGTCTCTATTACTAATGCATAGGCCTTTAGTCAATTAGCTATTGCCACCACGACTGCTGACCATCCAAGAGACTTAGAGGTTGTCAATTGGTAAGCCTTAGATAAGCAAAATGTGAAAAGAACCTAAGCCAAAAAAAAAAAAGAAAAAAGCGCCATGTAAGTCCTCGGCCCAATTGTGTTCTCTAATACTCAGTCCTCATGCCAGAGAACTATAGACTTTCCCACTTGACCTCACCATTAAAGTTTCTTCAAAACCAGAGTTCAAGCCAAAGAGAGGCAAACACCTGAAGATAGTGATATTTATTGTAAAGTTTTTAAAATTCATTTTCCCCAACAATTAAAATAGTGAGATAGTGAGAAAGGTCTAGATGAATGGTATATAAAACAGGTAGAAACCTTCAACTATCAGAGCTGAAGCATAACTCTCTAAATTTTTGGCTGGCAATATCAATAATATGTATTTACCCCCTGGATTTCATTATTTTCAGAAGTGTTCAAGTGGAGGTTTTAATTTCCTCTTCGTTCTATTTAGGACAGATGTATATGTTAAGAGACATTTACAAAAATATGAAATTACTATGCTTTACTTTAAAACGAATAACTTTTCTCTGTTTATAACCTCAAAATTCATGAACATATTAAAATTTATTTTAATATATCCTTTATTTCTTGAAAATCAGGAAAAAGTAATCAATGAGGAGTATTTGCCCCATGTAATTCCACAAATTGGAAATTATAAGCAAAACAAGTGAACAGTAATTCAATAAAGAGAGAAGAGGCAATACCCCAAAGCAAACTCTCAAAAGCATTCCGGAGACAGTTTAAAGTTTAGCAAAAAAGAAAGTCTAAATTCTTTATCAGACGCTGAATTAATGACTGAGTTATATACTCCACAGCTTAAAACTATTTTGTAAAGTAAAAAATGGTGAAATTGACTTGATGGTTACTTAGACATGTAAAATACTTTCTTAAATATGGAAGCTTCAGCTGCATCATGATAAACAAGCCAGTTGGACTATTATTTTTCTCTGATCTAAACTACTAGATCAGCTAGCAGCTAGAAATAATTGAGAGATGTGGAAAACCTCTTTGCAAAACAGCTTTGTAAATAGCATGTTTGTGCTGAAAGTGAGATAAGTAGTAAATACTTAAGATTATCTCAAGCCAGCAACTTTTGAATAGTGTTTGTCTTTGAGGTTTTTTTGGTTTTTTGGTTTTGAGATTCCTCCTGTCCTGTAGACAATGAGGTTTTGGTACTGTTGGCTGTCTTTTTTAAATTGTTTTTAACATTTATTTATTTTTGAGAAACAGAACAAGAGTGGGGGAGGGGCAGAGAGAGAGAGAGAGAGAGAGAGAGAGAGAGACAGAATCTGAAGTAGTCTCCAGGCTCTGAGCTATCAGCACAGAGCCTAAAGAGGGGCTCAAACCTACAAGCACTGAGGTCATGACCTGAGCCAAAGTCAGACGCTTAGCCAACTGAGCCACCCAGGCACCCCTGATATTGTTGCCAGTTTTTTAAACTATATTCATCAGCTCCATAGGGTCATGGCCTGTAGGAGGGAAGTAAAATTTCATTTTTTCCCACTGTGTTCCACATCCTTCAGTATCTGGCCATGAATTTATACATTTATACAATAAATATTCATTGAGTACCTACTACCAATGAGATAAATAAGAAATAATAAGAAATATGTTTTAATGGACTTTTTACCTTTAAAAAAATTCACTAAGATTTATTCAAATTAAAAAGTTTGCAAGAGTGTTTACAGTTAAACTATTTATCATAACTTAGCTTTGCTCTTAATTCTTATGTTTTTTAATTATTTGTTTTATTTACTTTGAGATTTTAGAGAATTTGCCTATGTCTACTTTCAGGGTTGAATTAAGTTGTAAATCTTTAAACAATCAGACTTAGCAGTAACCTTGAAGAAGAGAAACAAAGAAGGACTTTTAAGTTTATTTTGAAGGATGTAAGAAAATTCCTTTGGAGAGAAAAGATGGAAAGAACTATAATACCCTACATTGGAAAATAGGCTCACAAATATTTTTGTATTATCATCTATTCCCATGTATAGGAAAAATTATTTCAAGAGTAAATTGTTTAATGTCTATGTCAGCCATTAAGCATCAAAGGACCAGGAAGGACTATGTCTGTTTTGTCACCAGTATGTCCCCAGCGTCTGTCAGTGCTTGGCAAATAGCAAGTACTCAATGAATATTTCGAGAGAATATCTTCAGGACATTTTTTCCATTCTCTTGCTGAGAGAAGACAAGGTCTACTGATGTTCTCCTCATCACTTAGGTTATCTATATATGTTTTTAAAAAAAGTTCTAGGGGCACCTGGGTGGCTCAGTCGGTTGAGCGTCCGACTTCAGCTCAGGTCACGATCTCGCGGTCCGTGAGTTTGAGCCCCGCGTCAGGCTCTGGGCTGATGGCTCGGAGCCTGGGGCCTGCTTCTGATTCTGTGTCTCCCTCTCTCTCTGCCCCTCCCCCGTTCATGCTCTGTCTCTCTCTGTCTCTCTCTGTCTCAAAAATAAAAATAAAAAACGTTAAAAAAAAAAAATTAAAAAAAAAAAAAAGTTCTAGTGGCTCAGTCAGTTAAGGGTCCGACTTTGGCTCAGGTCATGATCTCATGGCTCATGGGTTCAAGCCCAGCATCAAGAACTGTGCTGACAGCTCAGAACCTGGAGGCTGTTTCAGATTCTGTGTCTCCATCTCTCTCTGTCCCTCCACCACTTTCACACTCTCTCAAAATAAATAAATAAATAAACAAACAAACAAACATTAAACAATTTTAAAAAAAAGTTCTATCTACTCTCCCCCTTGGGGGAAGAAGAATCTTAGTGCCACAGCTTTTTCCTTCTCCATGGAAGGGTTTAGACTTCACCTTCCTAAGGGGCTGGCTGTGAAGGGAAGACCAACAATCAGCACAAATTGGAGGAAGAAATGTAGTTAACCCTTAGGTATGTAACTATGTAATTCAAATAGTGTCTGAATCTATTTGTTATTCCATGAGGACTTCCCAATGAGTTTTCACTTAACAGGAAGTCTTTTTGGACCTCATCATATAAACTCTTTAGAAAATTCCAAGCAGTTCCAAATTCCTAGGTTGCACACTATCTACCAAAATCAAGTTATTTGAATTTATATATGAATTACAATAAAAACCACTGTCAAAATTCTTTGTTATGTTCCATAAGTGCTAATGAGCCTTTATCCCTGTGGCTCTTTTTGTTTGCACTTAGAAAGCCCCCCATAATTTATGCTCCTACAAATTTATAATGTTACCTAAGAATTATTTATTGCTATACATTTTTAAAAAATCTCTGATACATTATCTCATTTGATCATCACAATGATCCTACAAGATAGTCAAACAAGTTATTATCTTCATTTTATAAATGAAAAACAGGCATAGAAAAGTCACAAGGCTAGTAAGCAGCATAGATAAGTCTTTTAACTCCAGGTTCAGATTTTTTTAAAGAAGACCTAATGCAGGGATTCCAAACTACCAATCTTCATAAGCATCTTGACATTCAAGTTTTTTTAAATCAATATTAATTTTGAATGTACATAAGCAAGGTATGTCACAGGCCTACAACTCCCTATTATATTTTATTGGGCCCCTTCCCACATTCGTGTTACTACCTGGTCACTGAAGTTATCTGCATTCAGATCCCATCAAGAAGAACAGCCATTCGTTTATTCAATGATCCATCCAATTGTTCATCACAGTACAGCCACTCTTCGAAACACTAAGAATCTCTAATTTCATAAGATATGGTCACTGCCTTCAAAAAGTTTTCAAGCTAGTAAGGGACTCAGATAAACCCACCTGGACAACTGGGTAGCAGGTAGAGGAATGTACAAAGTGCCAGCCAGACAGAAAGATCAGGTATTTAAATCAGAATGTGGGGATCAGATAGAAGACAATCATTGTATGCCTAATTTAAGTCTCCATTACCTCTCTCATTTTGGCTTTCAAATGGCATTCCAGAGTGCAGCTTTCAAAATTTAAATTCTGAGTCTTTATTACCTATTCTGTCATATAGAATGAAAACTACAGAGACACCCTCAGATTAAGCTCAAATCGTTACAGATTTGTGTTAAATTTTGGTAACTATGTTTTGGAGGAGAGTCTAAGGCTACAATTCTACAACATATTTAAATAGATCTTCAATGTATAATGGAAAGGCAGAGAAAAAACATGCCTTATTTCTGATCAGTAAAGGAAATTATAGTCATTGTAGCTAGATTAAAGCCACCTCAAATGTTTTATTTCGCACTATGTATACACCACTGTGTTCTAAGTACACATGATCTTATACCAAATTCAGGGAAGGTAAAAAGCCACATAAGCAAAATTTACCTAAAAGGAACTTACCCAGTTTTCTATGTATTCCTAAAACTCACTAAGCTTCTAGATGTAGAAAAAATTGTATTTTTAAAACTATTTGTTGATTTGTTAAACAGGCTCTGGCTCAACCACAACATGAAAACTTCTTAGTTTTCACATCTCGGAATTTTTACCAAAAACCCGAATTCAGTCACAGATTGTCATGTGACGGTTTTGTATTCAAGTCTTTAAACTCTTAGCCTCAAGGCTTAGTATGTATAGAAGTGCTATGAATGTACTGTTCTTTGTTTTACACTTTGAACCATTCTCAATAAATCATTTTGGATGTTGCTCTTGGTTGAACCAAAAATATACAATTCAAGATAAACTATAGGAGTAATGTAATCAGGGAAATACAAAATCAAAACCACAATGAGATACTACCTCACACCTGTCAGAATGGCTAACATTAACAACTCAGGCAATAACAGATGTTAACGAGGATGCGGAGAAAGAGGATCTCTTTTGCTTTGTTGGTGGGAATGCAAGCTGGTGCAGCCACTCTGGAAAACAGTATAGAAGTTCCTCAAAAAATTAAAAATAGAACCACCCTACCACCCAGCAATTGCACTACTAAGTATTTATCTAAAGGATACAGGAGTGCTGTTTTGAAGGGGCACATGCACCCCAATGTTTATAGTAGTGCTATCAACAGTAGCCAAAGTACGGAAAGAGCCCAATGTCTATCAACTGACGAATGGATAAAGAAGATGTGGCATACACACACACACACACACACACACACACACACACACACACACACAATGGAATATTACTCAGCAATCAAAAAGAATGAAATCTGCCATTTGCAACAACATGGATGAAACTAGAGTGTATTATGCTAAGTGAAATTGGAGGAAGACAAATACCATATGACTTCACTCATATGTGGAATTTAAGATACAAAACAGATGAACGTAAGGGAAAGGAGGAAAAATAATATAAAACCAGGGAGGGGGACAAACCATAAGAGACTCTTAAATACAGAGAACAAACAGGGTTGCTGGAAGGGTTTTGGGTGGGGAGATGGACTAACTGGGCAAGGGGCATTAAGGAGGACACTTGTTGGGATGAGCACTGGGTGTTATATGTAGGTGATGAATCACTGGGTTCTACTCCTCAAATCATTATTGCACTACATGTTAACTAACTTGGATGTAAATTTTTTTTAAATAATTAAATAAATAAACTAAAGGAGTAATGTAGAAGTACATGTTGACACAGAGGCTCTGTTACTCATCCATTTCTTCTCTCCTCCCTGTGTTAGTTTCATCCTTAGGCATTTCTTTCATGGCCTCAAAATGAATATATTTGCAACATGCTTCCTAGTTTATTTTTATGGAAAATAAGGACAATCCAATATTCTGGGGATCAAACAAAATTCCCAAGCATCATTTTGATCAGACAATCTTGTTTCTTTCAACAATATTTATTGATCACTTACAGTACATCAAGTACTATTTTTGCTACTGAGGATATAGCAATGAACAAAACATATTCCTTATTTTTGTGTAGCTTAAGTTCCTATAACCATTTCAGAATCAATCACAGTGAGGACTAGTTTACCCCCCATTAGTTTGGAACTGGTGGACTTAGGGTTAGGATAAATCCTAATCAAACCACATGGCTACTACACAATGCTGTAAGGAATAGATATTGGTAAGACAAATGCAATCTTTATCACTCTGACCTGGTAACATTTTGGCAATGGATATTGATAATTACTTGATCAATTAATATGGAATTCTATATGAGTTGAAAAATATATACAGAATTATTTTATATGGAAATAACCTATACCTTGAGGATAATGGAAGTAATCTCCTACAGATGTGAAATGAGCTGCAAATCCCAGCCAAACAGGATGAGAAGACTTCTGTTCTACTCAGCTACTACTGAGATGTCAGCCACACAAAACGAAAACAAAAACAAAAACAAAAACAAAACTTTGGCCATGCCAGTGTTTTTACCACCATAATTAAAGTCAGGATTATATTGTATAACATTTTTTAATGTATATTTTTAGAATATAAAAAATATATAAAATGTGTATTTTTAGAATGTAAAATATTGGGGTGCCTGGGTGGCTCAGTTAGTTAAGTGTCTGACTCTTGATCTCAGGGTCACGAGTTCAAGCCCTGCTTTGGGCTCTGCACTGGGTGTGAAGCCTACTTAGAAAGAAAGAAAGAAAGAAAGAAAGAAAGAAAGAAAGAAAGAAAGAAAGAAAGAAAGAAAGAAAGAAAGAAAGAAAAGTAGAACATTATCATGCTCCAGACCAAGCATATAGTGTTCTAGTTTCCCCTTCAGTTTCTTCCATGGCCAGTCTTCATCCTTCACTTTAGTCCACTTCCCTACAAATATCCACTAAGGAGACCTGTATAGAGGATGGCCAAATTCATTATAATTATCAGAAAACAAAAAATGCATGTCATACTCATGATGGGTGGGAAGTCTTCTTGGAAGAAAGGACAGAAAGAATATGTTGAGCTTATTAACAAATGACCTATCAGATCATGTTACCAATTTCTAGCTCTGCCTCATCTGCATCATTAGTAGGGTTTATTTACACCAAACTCTAACGCTGAATTACCAAAAATAAGATGTCAGAGCTACAGCCTTAGGAGAATTACACTCAGCTGTGCCTGCAGTGGACATTAATTAAACAACCTACCAACTGCCCAATTCGATGAATATGGCTGTTCAAAGAAAAATCACCTCCAGCTTGAATGGAAATGCTCAAGAAGGCAGCATTTAAGCTAGGCTTTAAAGATTGAGGGAGAGGCACTGAAAAAAAGAAGCCTGCTTAGGCATTTCTCATTTTGTTAGACTTGGATTCATACTCTGGGCTGGAGTCACTTAACTTTTAAGGTAATTCTGTCTAGCTTTGGAGAAGGAACTGCTGTTGGTTAGATGTGAAAATTCAGTCTCAACTTGGATTCAGTAAATAAACTATGACATGATGGTACTCTTTTTATTTTTTTAATGTTTATTTTTATTTATTTATTTATTTATTTATTTATTTATTTAGGGGGGAGAGTGCAAGCAGTGGAGGAGCAGAGAGAGAGAGAAGGGGACAGAGGATCCAAAGCAGGCCCCATGCTGACAGCAGAGAGCCTGATATGGGTCTCGAAACTGCAAACCATGAGATCATGACCTGAGCCAAAGTCAGAGCTTAACTGAGCACCCCCCTCCCATTTTTTTAAATATTTGTTTATTTTGAGAGACAGAGTGCGAGCAGGGGACAGGCAGAAAGAAAGGGAAAGAGAATCTCTCAGGTGACCTCCATGCTTAAGGCTAAACCAACTGAGCCACCCAGGAACCCCAACATGATGGTACTCTTAAACAGAGGTATAACCTAAAGAAAAATTTCTCTCTGAGGGACAGTCATAACTAAGATTTCAAAGGTTGTTTGAGAAAAGCTCTTGAAAATCTGTGAACAGTGATTCACCTTTAAAAACTATCAAGATTTTCAATGATAACTTACTCTGATGACCCTTATCTGACCCCCCCCCCCAAAAAAAAAATTGGAGGAACTGGAGCTCAGAAAGTTAAGTGATTTGCCCAAGGTCATCACACATCTAAATATCAAAGGGGCTGAAACTGAACTACACAGGTCAGCCGAGTACAAAGTCAAGAGCTTTCATTTCAGCTGGAGTGGAAGCAAGGAGTTGAGGAAAATGGAGAGGATCAGAAATGAAATGTGTGACAACACCCAGTATGAATTAACTGATCACATAAAGAGATCTGTGATTATGGTGAGACAAAATGAGACGCAATGTCCTCTAAAAGGAAAGCATAATACAGACTTACTCCAAAAACCATGATTAAAACAGAAGACAATTAAAATACAACATCTCCTCAAGGGTAAACGGCATTCAATTAATTCAGTCAAATGTTTGCTCCTTTCTCTCCTGGTATTTTTCATCATTGTATATAAAAGATGGAAATTATACTCTAAAACTATATTCTAAAAACTAATCTCTAAAAGTATTAGAAAGAATAAATTTAATTTGGCTTTAATTCTTGTGTTAAAGAAACTGAACATCTATAATTTTTACTCTAAATTCCCAACAAAACTTTATATAAATAAAACTTTTTTAAAAGTCTGCTAAACAATCACCAATTTGTTTGTATGAAAAATAAACTCAGCCTTGTAGCTTTGTGATAATTAATTCTGCAAGTTAGCAAATATATGCTGGAAAAAATAGCAAATTGACTTAAATGATAGTCTTTGTAGAAGGCTCCTCTCCTTCCCTAATCACCTATAAAAATTTACAGTGATGAAAATATAAAATTATTTTGCAGGAGAGAGGGAAGTGGTAAGAGGAAAATAACTATTTTAGATTTTAGAATTAAACCTAGAAATTTTTTCTAGCTCAATTCAGTGTCCCACCACTATTCTTTCAGCAGATTCTACAACAGACCCAAGAATTAATTGTGATGCAAGGCTCAAAATAAGCGAGCAGATGTGTCAGGAACAGGAAGCTAATACTGTCCCCTTTCTACACATGAAAAAGTACAGAAAATATAAGTTATCTCAGAAGCCATACAGCTTTCTGGAGATAGTTCACTTTTGTTCACTTTGTCCCAAACGAATGTCTTTAAAAATTTTAAAACATACAGAAAGTATTGTTGTGAGATCATCTGATATCTTACTAATTCAAAGCCCAAGGAGTAGACAGAAATCATTACAGATTGCAGGGATGAACTAGTTGTATTATTGTCAGTCTCCTTAATGGACTGGAAATTTTCTGAGAGCAAGGACCACCCGTGTCTTAATCTTCTTTATATTCCTAGCACTGGTATTTGTAGGTGTTTGATAAATTGAACTCATGAAGATGTATATAGTGTTCTTTCAATGATTATTGACATTCATTTTGAGATCATCTCCCTTTTATACTGATGTAACTGCAAAAAAATTTTAAGAAAATACATCTAGTTACTTATTCTTCTAATCCCAGGTTTTAGTTGAGGATAACCATGAACTAAATATGTGTAGGAAAAGGCATTAGACCTTAAAGGGGCACACAGAAAATTGGTGCAAAACTCCAGATTGACTAAATCAGGTTTGTTATTTTATCCATTAAATAGTCTAAGCAGATTAATTGGAACCAGACATGTGAAGATTCGTAAGGTTTGCTTTTTTTTGGTAACATCAGTTATTAAAAACAAAATTTATAGGTTATATTTCAGCACATCTAAATTAACAGTTTAAGGAAAATATGGATCTTGATAAATAATTTTTTAGAAGTGTGTGTAGGCAAAATGTTATGAGACTGGTTCCCTTTTCTATAACCAGATTTATCTCACAAAGTACTAAATTCCAACAGTCTTGCATAAATAATGCCAATTACCTACATCACCACAGATATATTTTATATAGAAATGAAATACACCAAAACAAAGATTTGTCTTCCTAAAGAAACAAATAGAACGAAACTATACACCTCTAGGCAATTATCTAATGGTCACACCTTTAATCATAGCATCTGCAATAAAAGCAGTCTGTCCAGGTAACAAGTGCAAGAATGTGACAACCTATTTTGGGCAGATTTCAATCAAAGGGAACTTCTTTGTCAATTAAAGAATACTGATTTCCCAGAATGAATGTCAGTGGCATATTAACTCAAATGTCAAGGCATATATTTCTGGGCTTATAACTAAACTGTCATGTGAAATCATTTTTAAGGCTTTATACTGGGATATACACATGGGCTACAAACAAAATAGGTAATGTATCAACAGGAGTGTTGCATTTTAGAAAAGATTTTAAAAACATGCACCATGTTTTCACTTTTTCACAATTCACTTTTTCAACCCAATTCCAGTCTTGTAATTGTACCACTATTAGCTATATATGCTTAGCCACTAAATATAAATACTTGAATATTTTTTGAATTGTCACAGAGCTCTACTTTTAAAGAGTTCAGAAGTGGGTATCATTGCTTGTTAGCTTTTGATAATAGTATCTAAAACCTTTATGAGTGGCCATAGGATAAAAAGAATAAAAAATACCACTTTAGTTAGGCTCAATGATTAAGTTTATCTGAATGTGTTACACTTAATATATATTTGATACAGTCACCTTACAATGTTATTCCACTTTATTCTTTAAACTACATTATTTTACACCTTTGGGCATAGTGTCAAGAATGCAAATTCCTAAATTTAGTATATGTAATGAAGAAATACATAAATCATCAGACCTATACATTAACTCCCATAGCCACCGCATCCAAATTTGTGTGTGTGTGTGTGTGTGTGTGTGTGTGTAGCAGTTGTTTATGTGGGTGATTAGTTGATTTTAATTTAATAGTTTTGTTTCCAAGTATTTTTATTTTTAACATCTTTGCTATTTTAATATTGTTCTTCCTACCCAACATTTAGCTAAACTTCTGTTGACCTGCACAAATGTGTTTCTGATGTCTGTCAGCAAGTATAAAAGCATAATTTCATTAAAGTGTATTATATATGCTTGGGACTGAGAGAACATTATAAAATGAAGAAGTTTGGCTAAAGTTCAACTGGGCATCAAATAGCACTGGCAACAACTTTCTTAAACAGATGGTGTAAAATCTTGCTAACACAATAGTGTGTGCTTAACACGGGAACAATATCAAAAACAGATGTGCCACAAATGACCAAAGTACCAAATAGAAACAATAAACATGGATATATATTAAAAACGATGCCCTTGCCAACTGAAAAAAACAAAAGAAAAGAAAAGAAAAGCAAAAGCAAAAGAAAAACACCAAACAAATGCATTTCCTTGTCAAATAAGAAATGCTACTGATATTTTTCCACACCAAGCTTGGCACACACATATTTTTCCCTTTGGCTTCCTCATATGTATTGATATTATACCCCTGTCAGGGTGGCTAAGATTAAGAACATGATTTTGTTAGACATGTTAAAAAAATTAATCATAGTAAAAGAAAATAAGAGAAATTTAGCAGATCTGTGGGCTCCTAGCCATCATTTGAAACTGAAAATAACTCTCATCAGCCCAGAAAAATCTCTCTCTCTCCTCTCCCTCTTCTCTCCCTCTCTCCCTCTCTCTCTCTCTCTCTCTCTCTCTCTCTCTCTCTCACACACACACACACACACACACACACACACACACACACACACACCTTTTAGAAGAGTGTATACAGGTGCCTGGTCAGTTAAAAGGATTTGCCCAAACATTACACAGCAGTATTAAAGTACCAAAGGACTATGACTGGCACTGAAACTAAAGCCAAGTAGAAGAAACTCGAATCCCTTATACAGGCCCTCTGAGGCTGTAATCTTCTCCCCTCCCTGGATTCAGGTCAGGCCCACCACACCTAGGGCCTGGCCTGCCTATGTAGACACCGGTGCCTGGAGGAAGACTCTTCCACAGGCAACTTGGAATCCGCAGCGGGTCTCGCATCTGTATGTCCCGCGCTCCGGCCTTCTTCATTCCTCGCTCGGGCATCCCGAGCCTGTCCACTTTACTGAACAGCTCAGACATACGTTGTTCTGGCCTGGTCAGGCTTTGCCCCATTACCTTGCTTGTGGTTGGCTTGGGTTTGGGGTTTTACCTCTACATTTAACAGCTTTCTCTGGGGTACTAGGATGTGCACTCTGGGGCTTTTGAAGACTTGAGCAAGTTACCTACCTACTTACGGGCAGATACGGCTGAGGGGAAGAAGGGCTTGCTTGGGTCTTGGGCTTCCTCAGCAAAGAAAAGTCTCAACGTCCTCTGGAAGCCAGATCTGATTCCTGGAGACAAACGTTTCGCATTTGAAACTCAACCTTCCTCCCTAGGGTCGCCCACGGAAAAGGGCGCGAGGAGGGCAGTGGTCAAACCCACCAACACGCTGAGCCTGACTCAGCCTGGCGGGGAGTAGGCATGGGAGCTCAGAGCCGCGGCCGTCCCCCTCCCCGAGTTTGGATTAGTGATGTGGGGTTCACGCACGGTCCCTGGCCTGCCTTGCGGCCCAGAGCACGTTTCTGGGCTTTCTCCCTTTGCTGCGCGCCGCGCGCCCACACGCTTGCGCCTCCCGGATGCGCCGCGCGCGGCGGGGTGTTCCCGGCTAGTCCGGGGCTGTAGCCTGGCTGGGACCAAGACCCAGGGGCTTGAACGCCGCGAGGAGCTGCGTGGGGAGTTGCAGCCAAAGACCGCCGCCGGCGGGGAAGGGCCTCAACCCCCACAGGAGGCGGCCTGCAGGCCTCCGCCTCGGGCTAGGGGGGTTACCAAGGAAATACAACAATATTTATGACCAGCAGGCGATGAGAAAGTGTTCTCCCAGCACGCGATCTACCCCCATCCTCCGTCAACTTCTCATCCCTCTAGTCCGTTTCCTCCGCGGGTTCCACACGTGCATCTGAGCCTTATATAACTGACCACGGACCAAGGGCGGAGGTCAGGTCCCTGCAGCCTCATCCCCCGCTCACCCCCGCTCTTGAGAGAATTCCGTCTTCCAGGACTCCAGGAGAAAGGGAGGAGCCACACGACCAACCAGCCAGGAGTGGGGACTTGGCTTTACACTCTGCAAGGCTCACACAATATCCTTTACATAAAGCAAGGTTGAGACCTTGGAATAGGTTTGCATCCATACTCGGCCGCTAATTTGCCATGACAACTTGGCCCTTCTCTCTGAGCTTTAGGTACCCCATCTGTGAATTGGGTATCCTGATATATACCTCGTAAATTATAACGCATTTGAAATCTGGGCGATGTGAATGATATATAACAATAAATGATATTTCTTATCATAAAAGGATAGCTACATACATGTACACATTCATCTCTAAAAATTCAAAGGCTTTTTAGGAAAAGAAAACATCTCAGCCAGGAGGGGGGGCAGTGTAAATAATTAGATATTATGGTTTCATTTACTAACTGCTTTTTCCCCCCACCCTGATATTTGAAAGACAGATTTACATGGATTAATGCTCGTATTTCTTTGATACCAGAAGTTTTCCCCACAATATCCCTAAAATTAATTATTGCAGGACGGCAGAAGTTTTCTGAAAGGAAGAGGAGGAGGAAACCTTGAAAAGACACCTGTGTACTAAAAGTCTCCAAGAAACTGTTGCCTATTGTTTCCGATGACTTTGAAATTCAATAGTAAATGCAAACTATAAAGCGCTGAGGCAGGTCAAGGCATTATTCCTGAAAGATAATGAACTTGAAGGCACCCTTTTTTAAAATGCCCTTCTGAGTCCTCCAGAGGAAGGGGTGACTACTCAAAGGAAATTGGGATTACATTCTTCTAAAACAATTTTTGCCACGTGGGTATGTTTGCAGCAGCTTTGATTCTGTTGTGCAAACTTTCTTGGTTTGTCTGGCAAGATACTCGGGTCTTCAAGATAAAGCGTGAGTGTTTTCCTCCCTTAGAGTCAGCATAAATTCAACAATAAGGGGGCTGGTGCAACCATCCCAGATATAGAGACCTCTTTCAGCCCTTTTCCAGAACTCAGGGCTAATTTCTGAGTCCTGCAAGCTACTGTTCCTGCTCAGGACCTGTTTCTGTTGGAGACCAGCTGGGTCTGGGGAGACATTAGGCCAAGCCACCCAGGCACTCAGGACAGGCAGTTATGACCTGGCACTGAGACGGGATTCATCCTGTTTAAGACTCCATCTATTGCCATGAGTCTCCTCCATGTTCTCCTGCTGTTTTGCAGACTGAAAACAGGGGTGCATATTCTTTCCAGGCCAGAGAAGACTGAGAGCACCAGTATTTGGCTCCACATGACCTTGGCTTCCATCCTGACTGTCCACCCCAGGTCCCCTTCTTGCTCTGGAGCAAGCCAAAACTTATGCTGACTTATGTCTGGCCAACACCACACAGCATTTCCATGTATGCAATCAGAAAGGGGCCATGGAAGCTTACCTGGCCACTTTCACAATATTCAGAAGTTTGCACAAATTCAGAGGACTCAGGGTGTTATGGAGATTTCTGACGTCCAACATGTTCCTACTTCAACTCCTAACAGCCTCCTCCTCTGCAACTGAGACTCAGACCCTGATGGTTTCTTAGACACCCAGAGTAGGTTTCCAATTTAAATGCAAATATTGAAGTCCGAAGGACCCTCAAGAAGGGTGGAAATGAACCATGATGCCAGAAGACCCAATGGAGTTGCAAGTCTCTCACCCTAAAAGAAAAGGAAGCCCAGGAATTCCCTTAATTTAAATTGTCAGAATCTCCATGCCCTTCCTGCCTCACTCTTCTAAGGGATTAAAAGATTTGAGTTCTGGACAAGAAAGTCCCAATGTAAAGAAGTAGCAAGATAGAACTAAAAACACACAGGCTGTACCTGCCAGCACATACTTTCTTTCATTCAAAAAGCCATCCTTTATTGCCTGGTACCAGGCACTAAACTAGGTTTCAGAGAGTCAGGAACAACACAAGGTTCCTGCCTTCAGGGTGCTTGCAGCCTACAGGAAGATCTGGTGGGGTCAACATTATTCACCAGTTTTGTCCGGAAAACTGTTTGCCACTGAAGTGGCAAAAGAAGGTGCCACGAGATGACCTGTGCACAGCCAGAGCAGGGCACCATGGGCTCTGCTGCATTCCACGCAGTGACCGGAACTTTGGTCCAAGCCAAAGGAAAGTTCCAGAAGTGAGTGCGGTCTTTCCGACACAGGAGGTAGGGAAAGCTGAGTTCACTCGTTCAATCCAGGCTTTGATCCACTTCCTGATGATTAGCCATTGGGTTCTGTAATTTGCAAAGAAGAGAGAGATTTTTACCACCCAATTAAAGGCTCGATTCTTTTCCCCCCTTTGTGGCTGGTTCGACACTCCAAATCTTTCCATGGAATTTAACCTGGGCACAGTGAAAATGGAGGTAGGAAGAGGGTGCTCTTTGCCACTGGATACCAGGTGCCCTGTATCTCCGGGCAGCCTGAAGCCACAGCTGGTAGCTGGACCAACTGTGCTGGAGCTGCAACCCAGGCCAGTTGGACTATGTAAAGAATCATCTCGGGCATCCATGATGGGTGAATGAATCCATTAATTGAAGGTGTCTGTTTTTGAACTCCCCACAAGGAGGGCAACCCTGGGGAATGGTTAAAAGGCAGGACTTGAACTTGGCCTGTGGGTTCCAATTTCAGCCCAGCCTGGTAAAATGGCCTTAGGGGAAGTTACTGAAGTAGGGTTATACACCTCAGCACCAGTGGGGCATTTGACAAGTAATGAGAAACGACTATGATTACCGCCACTTTCACAATAATCAGAAGTTTGCACAGACTGACAGGAGTCAGGGTTCCAAGCATATCAATGTGCCAGATTAACCCCCAAATAAACAAGTGACAAAGGAGAAGGAAAAGTTTTTCATTGTGCCTTCTTGGGCCAAAATGCCATGGTAGAGTGGTTCCCAGCTGCGAGCTCTTCTCCAGCATCTATGTAGCTCTGAGGGCCCTGTTTGGTATTGGCGACCGGATCTGTTGAACTCCTAGAAATAGACAACTGGAAGCCAGGTGGATGCTGAGGAGCACTGGCCTCCCTGTCCTCTTCAACTGGGGTGTGAGACCTTTGGCGACGCCTCTGCATCCAGACCTCTCTTAGGGCTGCAAAGGAGGACGCAGGGGGGAGCGTAAGAAGATTAAGAAGAATCTACTGCACGTTTGGTGAACACATTTCAACGTCATTAGTGCTGTCATCTCCATTTTACGGATGAGAAAGCCGAGGTGTTAAGTTATTAAATTGCTCTGGAATCCATTATAGGTTTGACTAACTTCAAATCCCATACTCTAAGAGCACATTGCCTAGTTTCTTCAACCTTGAGCTCCCACGAATGGACGCAGGCAGTCAGAAGTAGGGAAGAAGGAAGGGAGGAAGAGAGAGGGAGAGAAGAGGAAGGAAAGGAAGAAAACACTGCCGCATTTACAAGAACTAGTCTCCTGAAGCAGAAATCCATGTAAAAAGTTATTTAACTTAAAAAAAAAATGTGTTTCAAGATTATTCCGCAGGCCTTTTTTTTTTTTTTTTTTTTTTTTTAAAGCATCATTTTACCGGAAACATCGGAAAAGCAACGACGGGGTGTGGCAGTGTTGTGGGAAGATGTTGTCGCCGAGATTGTGGGCGGGACCGCCCGGGTTTGCGTGGGGCGCACCCACACTGGCTAGCAACAGGAGCTGTGTGTTCTATTATCCAAACCGGATCGAACTCTACGAATAGGAGACTCACACAGCCCCACTCAACCCGAGAAACACTCTCAGGCGCCCACGTTTTTGCCTTTAAACGCTGGCTTCCTTGCTCCCTGGCCGGCGTTTAGTACGACTCTCAGGGATCCCTGGGGAGGAGGAGGGTGAAGGGAACCCTGCGGGCTAGGCTTTCCGTCCTCCTTTTAGATTAGTGGGCTCCTGGCTAGATTCGCCCTGTGAGCCTAGTAGGATGTACATTAAAACACAGGGCGGGGAAAATACGGGGAGGAGGTTTAGAGAGCTGTTGGGTTTTGGGTTATTGCGGGGTTTTTTTTCCCCCTCTCTCCACCTCCTAGTTCGGTTCTTACAGAGTTGTGTGGACAGAGGTCTGTAGAAACAGGTTAGAATCAGGTTTCCCCTGGTCCTGCCGCGTTGCTTATTCTGAACGGTAAAAATGCATGTAAAATTAGCTGCTCCAAACCACAAGTGTGCTTAAGGCGAGATTGTGGACTTGGAAATATCACAATGGGTAAATAGTGAGAAGTGGACTTCCGCGCTTTGTGCAGTAGCATTTAGTCCGGAGCGTCCCAGACTGCGTCTTGACAAATTTCGGGCTCCACAGGGCTCCTAACTCTCATCACTGGTATCACTGGTCCCATCAGGCGAGAAACGCTTCCCCGCTCTCCTTCCGCAGAGGACTGGGCGAGTTTACTCGCGCCCTTCAGGGACGAGCGCACCAGATGAAAAGAAACACCGAATCCACGCGTACTACTCTCTCGGACGCAGAACTTGGCTTTCAGTTGAGTCTCTAGAACCGCAGGAGACCACTGGCCCCGGCAGGCGACTGCAGTTAGCGAAACGGACGCCTGGCGGGGCGGCAAAGCCCAGGAGGTGTCTGCGCGCCAGTGCGTTCCCGGCTGTCCCGCGCATAGCACGCTAGCCTCGCTCGGAAGCCCCGTGAGCCTCGGCCGGGCCCGCAGTGGGGCAGAGACCAGGGGGTCCCAGACCGAGGCCCTCGCCACGTTTGGGCGTCCTCCACTGGCGTGAATAAAAACACGCTCCTCACTTCCCCTCAGAAACTGTGTGACAAGGTCTGAGAAGAAGCCTGGGACCGGTAAGTCCCAAGGTGAGCGCGTTGCCCGCTGCTCGATCTCCGAGGGGTGACGCGGTTCTGAGCTGCTCCAGTCTGGGAGAAAGCCTCTGGAAGCTATCTCCTTCGGTCTCTTTCCAAATTAGTATATTAATAATGGTTAGACGGGGTGGGAAAAATCAAAGGAAACACTCCAATCCCTGGACCAACTGTGACCTTCGCAGTTTCGGAGCTCTCTAGGCTGACTTTTTTACCATCATGGGTAAAGAGGTATCCACAAGAATCAGCCAGAAGCTGTGCCTTCTCATGGGCGCGAAGGTCTTCCCTACCTCACCCTCTCACAGTGCTCTGGCCGGCCCCAGGCGCGGGACCGCGGGGGCCGCCAGCGAGGGTCGCCGGCGGGGGAAAGCGTAGGGGTGCGACGACTGGCGCTGGTTCTGCGCCCTCGGGCCCAGGAGTCGCGGACGCGTCTGGTTTGACCGTGCTTCCGCCCAGGCCCCAGCTGTGCCTCGCCCAGGTCTCCGCAGGTCTGACCCGAGCGGGTTCTCGAAAGCCGGTGGAAGGCTGGAAGCCGGGGCGCGCGCGGATTCAGGAAGCCAAGATGCCGAAGGTTGCTTGAGGAAACTCCAGGTTAAGTTCCCTCAAACATGTGGTTACTCACCGCGAGGAGCTCAGAGGCAAAGGGTTCAGTAGTCAAGTTGGTGGGGACTTTCCCTACTTAAAGTAATAATTTGCTAATTCGGATCTATTGCTTTTAAATATCGAGTTCCAGAGACCTTTGTCAATGCAGGCTTAATTTCATCCTACTGATGAAGGATGTTTATAAACGGCTCCTGTGGAGGAAGCCGAGTGTGAAAATATCAGTTTTATGCCTTTTGATAAGAATAACCGAGGTGGAAGGCTTATTAGGCGATTACAAATTTCGCAGCTGCTCGCCGCCCAATTAGGCAGCTCTTCGCGGTGAGTGGAAACTGTAGGGGTCAGAACCGGCTGGTGTTCCCGCTCTCCATTCCCGGACCTCCAATCAAGGCCTGGCTCCCCGAGACCCAGACCCCTTCCCTGACGCCCTCCGGGTTTAGGGAGACACACCGAGGGCCTCCCAGCTCGCCAGGGCCTCCTCCCAAGCCTCTCTGGGGTTTTTTTGTTTGTTTGTTTTGTTTTTTGTTTTTTTCCCCCCTGAGCCTTGCAAAAAGCCCTGCAGTCCAGGGGTGTTGGTTAGTCCCTTGGGTGGGCTTGCGGTCTCTGATTTTCATTTAAGGATTTTCACTTAAAGCCATCTAGAAATTTCTAGTAGGTCGGAATCGCCCCCAACGCGGGCCATTTCTCTCCCACCTGCAGAAACACAAGTTGATGTTTTTTGGTGCGTCTTCCTTCGACCAAAATTGGCTTCAATTGGAGTTTGGGCTAAAAACCCTTCTTACAAAGACAAACAGAACACTGGTTTTTAGCGCAAGAACCTAACTTTGCAAAGCAGCGGGCGAACTTTTCCTTTGCCCCCGCGGAGGAGGAGCGTGGGTAAGAAGTGTGACGCGAGCTCCAAGAAGCCGCGCCACGTTCAGGAGCAACCCCTCGGTGTCTTCACCCCTGACAAAGGGTCAGGAGGTCCTTGGGCCCAGCACCAATGGGACGCTCAGCACCGATATTCAGGGCAAGTACCTACACACACACCCCTCCTCCCACCTCCGCACGCGACCCCAGCCAAGGCTTACATTGCCGAGCACATTGAAATAGACTCACCGCCGGGAGGCCTACAGTGCTAGGCTGTGGGCGCACAATCACATCGCGGGAAAAGGTCTGCGTCCGGCAGTGCGTCAGCAGTTAAGTGAACGCCAGACCACTCTTTTAGGTCTTCTTATGTCTGACGACCATTCCTCTTCTCCATGCCCAGAAGCCTCTAAAAGTGAATCATTTCCAACACTGATGCAGAGATAGGGGCTCTTAGATCAAGATTAGTATTTTGAAAACTTGATTGAGAGCCGAGCCGACTGATTAGGCGAGGGTGGGTGGAAAGACCGCATAAACGCCCGCGCCCCCGCCCTACTTTCCCAAACAGCTCAAAAGCGCTCTCGGGATTTCCGAATGACCCGTGCGTTGAATTCTCCCGGATAGTAGCCAAACAGTACCCCAGATTCACTTTGCAGACCCTAATAAACAGAAACTGTAACTAAATCTCTGAACTGGATCTTTATTTCTAATTTTTCAATCCTCTCTATGCACGGCCTGATAGAGCCAATGTTCTGACGACTCTCTTTCCATTCGGAAGAGCCATCTCGAGATTGATGCTATTTCATGGAAAATGCATTATGTGGATTTTCCCCCAAATACTAATTTTTGCACTTGATGAAAAACACAAGAGTTTCTGTTCTCCACGCACAGGTTAGCGTTTTGAGAAGAAGTTGGTCCACCCTAAGTCTTCAATTCTGTAAGAGGGCACAGATCACAGCGTCCTCTATCCCCCCTCTTCGTCATAAATTTAAGTGAGATCTCCCAGAAAGGACCGGAAGGGGGATGGCTAATATTAACGTGTGCGCAGCTGCACAAAAAGGAAAACAATGGCAATAGGAAAATGCTCTAGGGACCCTCGTGTTTATGGGAGAAAAATGTACTTAAGGGAAAACTAAATTTGCAGTGGTTGTTTTGTCCCAGACTGTTATACAGGCTCACTGCAGTACAGGAAAGGCTACCTATCTCTGCTTATGCCCCTCCTGTAGGCTGCTGTTGACCTTTTTAGACAAGAGTCCTTCCATCTTACTCTTTAGACAAATAAGGCAAGGAGATAAGAATCTGTAAGATTATATATATATATGTATATATATATATATATATATATATATATATATATATATATCGCCATCTAATTGAAGCAACACCACATGATTTTACTAAAGGCCTTTAGGAAATAGAGACTCCCAGGTATTCTTATGTTTTGCTTTGTTTTGTTTCTTAAAAGGGAAACTTGGATATAAAAATTATTGTTAAATAGTCCCTTTACATACTACATAATGAAGTAAAATTTGTACCATAAAGAAGCTATTTAAGGAAACATACCCTCCAATCCTAATCAAAATTATGGTATTCTGAGAACACCGCCCCCTTCGCAAACCCGCAGCCAAAATTTGAGGCAGGAGCTAGTCCCTTCTAGGGCTTAAATTTTGTCTAGGAGGAGATGAAAGAGCAATACTATTAGCAACATACTTTTGTCTTTCTTGTAGCCTTGATTTCAAATCTAGTCGCAAATCATAAGCTTTTGTGCTGCTCAGATGTTCCTTCTTTATCTTAATGAGAAAACTTTTCGCAAAGGGAGCGCCAACCTCTGATAAGTCAGCCCCCAGGCTGCCAGGGAGCGGTCGAGTTCCCCGGCTACACAGGAGAGCTGTATGTTTCAGAAGAATGACTAAAAGTTTAAGTCACTCAGACCTCCGCTTCCCCTTCTGCTTGCTGCAGAAAGAGATGTAACCTGAATCTTTGTTTAGGTTTTGGTTGGGGAGCGAGAATTAAAAAGCCACGGCAAATGCAGAGAGCAGATTTTTTTTTTTTAAGTCAAAAGTTAACAGGCCATTCCCAATGTTTTTTTTTTTTTTTCTTTAATACTAAATCTGGAGTAAGTTGGCTTGCCCTGATAAAGATCTTAACATGTACAGAAGGCGGGTTTTCCTTAAGGAGGTGAGGCTATTCCTCCAGGAAAAGACTTCCCCCCCCCCACCCCCACACACACACCCCCTTCCCTCCCTTTATGCAAGGTTCCACCCTCTGGAAAACAAAACTTTTTTTTTTTTTTTTTCCTTTTCCTGGAGGGACAGAGTTCAGTGAAGTTGGGATAGGAATCTTAGGAACAGCCCGTCAGTGGTAACGGCCACAGCGGCCTCTTTGGACGAAGACTTGTTTGTAGCTTTCTTACTCTTCTCGGGGTCGGCTTTTATTAGTGTGTTGGGGCGGGGGAGGGGGACAGACCGGCAGGCACGGACAGCCGCTGACCCTCTGGAGTTGGTATGTGATAAGCAGCCCTAGCAGTGCCATGTATTGGAAAAGCGATCAGATGTTTGTGTGTAAACTAGAAGAAAAGGACGTGCCGGAGCTGGCAGTTCCCCCTAAGAAGGTGAGCGAGCCGACGTCTGGCCAGACCAGCTGAATTGCAGTTTCCTTACAACGCGAGCTGTTTGGGCTCCTAAACGAGGTTCAGAAATTACCTGTAACGGCCTCAACTTCAGACCTGGCAATTTTTTTTTTTTTTATTACGTAGTAGCGTTAGTCAGTAATCATTGCCTCCCCTCCCCACAAGCTCACTTAACCTCAGGCATGGAGACTGTAATTTGGGAGACGAAGCCTCGAGCCTAAGGCGTTCTCGGGTACATGTGAGTCTTGCTTTTGTTCTATTTGCCGTGGTGATTGATCTTGGCGGTGGGGAAGAGCGTGTCGGGAGGTCCGGGCGGCTGTCGGGTGGGACTAGAGGCTTGGCTCCGTGCGTGCAGCTGCCCGCGGGCACTGGCCCGCGCAAAGGCGAGGAACCCGCCGCAGCGCGACCCGCGCTGACGCGGGCGCACGCACAAACACAAGAAGTCGTGGCTCCTGGAAGGCCCTGGGGCATCCCAGGGAGGGCCAAGAGGGCCATTTTACTTAAAATACAAAAAAAAAAAAAAAAAAAAACCCAACAACAACAACCCCCAGGGCACGCGAATCACACCTTTTGTCTAGTCTAGTAAGTGGGGGAAAACTGACAAGCTCTCACGTCACTCTGGAGGCAGGACCCGTGGGTGTCTCGCGTTTTAAGTTTGAAAATCATCTGCAGCCTGTTCGAGCGCGGCAGAGGGTCCCGCACCGGATACCGCTGACTTGATCTTTGCTGGGACGGTGGCGGGGAACACCCGGCGAACGCGGGGCTTTACTGCTTAAACTCTCCTCGTGTCTGCGAGGATGCGGCCTCCGTGTGGCGGCGCTGGGTCCAGCCCAGGGAGCGCACCGGAGGGTCCCCGCTGAGGGCCGGGGGACTCCCAGGTTCGGACAGTATCTCGTCTGGTGCAGCCAGAAGGAGGACGAGGGAGGTGAAGAGTCAGAAACGCAGGTGTGGGCCGCCGGAGTTCGGCACCCCCTCCGCGCAAACAGGAGTTTTCGTAAACGAAGGCAGAAAAAGCCTAGGAGAGGCTGCGTTTTCGTTTAGGAACAAAACTCCAGTAAAGGCTTGGGAACACTTGAGTAATGCGCGCTGTTGCTTTAAAACAGTTTGACCGAGGTTGGGTGAGTTTTAATGGCACAAATTAAATTCAGCTGGATATTTTCCATTATTCGACCCGCTTTTTGCGCTGGTTAAAAATAATTCTCTAGTAGCTCAAATGTTGACTTACTGAGCAGTAAGTGGCAATTTACACCTTAAAGAAACGAGTGTAAATCACTCGCAGCTCTAATTGCTGTAAGTTTACGAAAGAGCTGCTGGCTCGGTTTAATCTGAAGCATTTTCATTCAAATTGTCATCGGAACAAACACCAGGCTTCTTAAATCCCGCTGTAATTAGCTTTCAAGTATCCTATTAAACCTCTTCACCTTTCGGGCTATCCAATTCAAAACGCTCCTTTTTAAAAATATATATGTGTCTTGCTCTTTTAATTGAGGTTATTAAAGAAATCAAGTTTCTTCCCCCACCCCCTCCTCAATCCTCTTTTCTTCTCTCCCACTCCACCCCCCCTCCCTTCCCGCCCCTTGCACCCGCTTTAGTCTGGTGATCCCCGCTCCGCCGTGATTGACGTCTAGAAAGAAAATGCTTTGTGCTGGGATGATTGTTATTAACTTGTTACCCCCGGTAGGGGGGCGGGGAACCGACTTGCTTCGGCGAGCGCTAGGGACCCGCAGCCGCGAAAGCGCCGCGGCGCGCCGGGCAAGCCTTTAGCGCCCGGGTGGCCGCCTCGCCGCGCGCTGGGGCTGCGCAGCCGCCGCCCGCGGCGGACAACGGAGAGGCTGCGCTCCCGCGCGTTTGCTCGCGGCCCCGGGGCCCAGGAGCCCTGACGGCTGCACGCGCGGCCGGGCGCGCTGGGGGCCTTCATTAGCCCGCTCTGCGTGCCAAGAAGCCGAGGCTCTGGGCTGCGCTTGCCGGCTCTGAAGTTTTCCTCATCGTTTTTCCCCATTTTCCTCTTCCGCTCACCCCGCAGTGCCCGGGGCTCATGTCGGAGGAGTGCGGGCGGATTGCAGCCCTGGCGGCCGGGAGGACTCGGAAAGGCGCCGGGGAAGAGGGACTGGTGAGTGGGGAGGGACACGGCTGTTGGAGGCTGGAGGTGTGGAGACGGCCCAGGACGAAAGGCCGCTGTCCGCGCGCTCTTCCGTGGGCCCAGCTGGCCCTCCAAGGACCGGGTGCAAGGAAGGCCTGGGGCAGGGCGGGGTGGAAAGCTGGGCCGGCTGGACGGTGGTGCAGGGCTGTAAGGCGCCCTTGGGTCCTTGAGGTCAGGGTCAACAGCCCCAGCGGGTGGGTGGCAGGAGCTTGGACTTGGCGGGGGGGAGGAGGAGTGAGAACAGGAAGGGAGACCTCATGAACTGGGGGTGGCCTGAGGAAAAGGAGGGAAAGGGGGGGATCCCGGTGGGTCGGTGGGATGAGGAGAGGAGGAGGGGTCTAGAACCGCCTGAGACTGCGCCTCACGGCTTCCTTCAGGTAAGCCCCCAGGGAGCGGGGGACGAGGACTCGTGCTCCTCCTCGGCCCCGCTGTCCCCGTCGTCCTCGCCCCGGTCCATGGCCTCGGGCTCCGTCTGCCCCCCTGGCAAGTGTGTGTGCAACAGCTGCGGCCTGGAGATCGTGGACAAGTACCTTCTCAAGGTAGGGTGGAGCCGCGAGGCCCAAGGGGAGCGGGGTTACTCTAGGAAAAGAGAAAAGTTTTTCCTTCTTTTCCTTTCAAGTTGTCTCTGCAGGTTGTAGGCTTTCTCAGCAGAACAGCCCGGTCCAGGGAGAAGAAATCTTAGAATCTCCCATGTTGTAATACAGCTTGTTGATGACACGTCGTGGTCTACAAGTGCCGATACCCCGGGTGGACGTACTGGAGTCAGCCACCTACTTATAGAAAAGCAAAAGTGGGCTAATCCTTTTACTCATTTGGAAACCAGGTTATGGTCCCTCCACCCCCGATAACACCCACACACCTGCCTGCTTCTAAGAGCTCCTGGTCAGTATATGTTGGCTGATTCCCCTTTGCAGTGTCTCCTTTGGTAAGGACCACTGCAAAGCGCTTTAAAGGGCCTTTTCTGGACAGATTTTTTACATAGTCTTATTTTTAGTAAGTTACTTCAGGCTTTTTCAAAGAAAAAATTTGTAGGAACATTTAAATAAAAACCGTTTTCAGGCTCTTATTAAGAGCCTCTTGTTAAGGCTTGATACTTGGAGGCCACCCAATGCTTTTTTTCATGTCACCTCCAGTGCTTGTGGGGAAAAAAATAGAAATTGATATAAAGTTAGACCAAAAAAGAGAGAAGGAGGGAGGGAGGGAAGGCGGGAATGAAAGAAAACAGAAAGGAAAGCAAAAAGAAAGAAGAGAAGCGTCTATGGATGCCTGGGATGAAGTGCTTCATGTGGTAGTTGGAGAGGTGACTGTCTTAATTGGTTTCACTTCTTAAAATATTGTGCGGGAGTTTTGGAGTCAAAATTCTGGTAGGCCACAGTTACCCATGCCATTGAATGAAGGATCATGGTCCCATGTGTCTTAATCCTAATACCATGGGTTTTCAACTTCAATGGCTTTTTAAGACTACTATTTAAAATAATCTCTCCTACACTAAATTAGTAGCAAGCCAATTCACTTTCTATTCCCTCCTCACCAATCTGTCCACACCCAACATCCCCATTTTTTCAAAAGGATTAATTTTAGAGAGTATGAGTTCAAAAAGCTAGTTACTGGGCTCCTTTAAATTTCTACCTCAGTGTATAAAGCTGCTTAATCTGTAAAGTGGGAATAAAACCCTATAGATACAACCTAGATAAAGCATCAAAAGAAGTTTTGGTGAAAAAATTAAAAGTAACTAAATCTTAATTGGTGATTGATTCTTAAAGTTGACAGATTAGCATGGCTTTCTCTTTAAATCTGCATTCCTAGGATACCCTTTTCACTGTTTCTAGACCTGAGCCTTTCACTGTTTCTAGACCTAATATCTCAAAGTCATTTTTTGGATCAAAATTAATTTATTGTCAATGAAACCTCTTCATAATTAGCATAATCTTTAAGAATGTTTCTGGACATTCTTAAAGGCTATAAAGGCTTTTCTAGCTCCTCCAGAGAGAATCTAGAAAAAAAGGGTATTATAAAGTGACTCTTAACACACCTCTGAAATACATAAGTTATTTCTAGTGTTCACTTTTATATGTTAAAACTTTACTTGTACCTCATATTATTTACTTGTATGATGTAAAATATCTAAGTTACCTAAATGAGTTACATAAAGCTTTTCTTTGTAGGAATGTAATCCAGTGAGGTCTTCTATGCACACCCTTATTCTGTCCCTTTTGTACATATTAGTATATTAGCTCTAACTAAAGTTTGACACTGTATGATTATATAAAAATGTTGAGTTTTTTTTTTTAATTTGTATACTTATTCTAAAAGAGAACTTTAAATTCAATTTGAGTCACTGGTGAAAATTGTTGGATCTAGACCTAGTAGAGTATTTGAGGGTACAACGATCTATAATAAAAACCATTTAATATAGAAAAACATCACCTCATGAGGGAAGTAAAATGGGGTTAAGACAAAAATGTAGGAGAGGAATTAGATGGGTCTTTGGCTTCATCTAATATTGCAGTGCCCTGTCGTTTGGGTAGACTTTCTGGCTTGGTCTTATATACATTTATATATTGGATCAATACCAGCCATCAGGAAAGGTCTATGTTCTTCAGAATTTTCTCTTTACCTTACTTTTCTTTCTGGAAAGTAATGGAAGATGAGGAGGGTTTTTGGTTTTTTTGTTTTTTTTTTGTTTTTTTTTTTTTGTTTCTTTTTTTTGTTTTTTTTTAAGTAAACTTTAAGAAAAGGTAGCAAACCAAGCATTAGGTTTGGCTTTAGGAAGTTAGAGGGTGGCCATGACTCTGCCCTGAAGCCTGAATCTACACTTGCTTGAGGAGAAGAAAAAAAAAAAAAAGATCCTGGATAAGATCAAAATTTAGAAGTCCCTAAGCATTGAATACTAAAGGAAGCTTATATTTTTAAACTTTAATTGGACTATGTTAGGAAAAAATAGAAGGGAAATACACACTTATTTCTAGGACAACATTAACCATTGTGAGTACTTTTTTATTCTGACTTCCTCAAATTCATTTTCTTTCTTTCTTTCTCTCTCTTTCTTTTTTCTTTCTTTCTTTTCTTTCTTCTATTTTCCAAGTTTTCTCGTGTAGTAAACATTGTAGTTCAAGATCCAAACTTAAAATTTTAAAAATTTTACCAAAATGATATTCTCATTAATGCTTTGGAAGGAGGCCCATAACTGTAATTAGAAGTAAGTGAAACTTTTTCCTTCAGCTTTAAAGTACCTTTTATGTTTTGTATCACAGAAAAACATTTTGAAGAGTAGTACTAATCTTGGACAAATTATTGGACAAATAGGGCTTTTGCTACAGTATTTCATGATAAAGACCATTTCACAATTTCCCATTTTCACAATTTCCTAAATATTTGAAACATTAGATCCACTTGTAGGGTGTAACTGTGTTTTTGCATCATTGCAGTTTTTTCATATGAAATGAAATTATGCTTAATTATTGAAGCATAAACTCAGTTCTTGTGTGCATTTAACAAGAGCAAACTTTGGGAGCGTGTGTTACGTACAGGCAGGTTCAATCCTGTACACATCTTCATTCTTGAAAGCTCAAGTTGTAGTGCTTATAGTATGATAGCAACAGTTTAATGTGAGGGTTATGATTTGTTCTCTGAATTGATAATATTTCACGTGTCTATTTAAAAAATATAAGGTGGCATGATTTATTAAACCCTATTTTATGCCTTACTACTTGAAATACAAATGGCAAACAGTGCCTGGGTGCCTTCTTAGAACCACTTATAATCAGATTAATTTTTTCTCCAGTAATCAAATCATTAGGTAGGGTTACCAATACTTTACTCCTTGATTCTATTATTTAATGTTAGAAAGTAGCCAGGACTTCTGCCATATCAACAATTAAATCTACCTTAGCCATTACTGTTTGGTAAGGGAAATGGATTGCCTGCCTTCTTTATAAGGGTAAGTATCTTACAAGGCTTCTTTTTCACCGTCTTTCTCTCTCACTTTAGTACACCATTTATAATTGGCCAGAAAGTAGATTGAGAAGGTGTGTGGCTTGACTTCTTCAGCCACCAGGTTTCATGGCAGGAAGACCTTGGTAAAAGAAAAAAATAAAATAAGCCTGTATGTAGGATTTCAGAATGACCAAAATTTTCCGTGTTCATAGAAGTTTGATTTCAAAAAGAAAAAAAAAAAGCACACACTCCGATTTCTTCAGACAAATAAAAAAATAAACACAAAATAGAAAATATACAGTTGTGATCTTTTGTGGTGTCTAAAAGAGAATATATCTAGACCGATATTTGTGTAAATGACACCATTTAGATAGAAACATTCAGAGCATATGTTAAAATATTAAGGATCTGGGTTTTAAAATTGCTCAGTGTGCAAAACCGGTGGATGATACTCTGTAAATATGGTATTAAAATGGTTTCTTATTTCCCTTTACAGGTGAATGACCTGTGCTGGCATGTTCGGTGTCTCTCCTGCAGTGTCTGCAGGACCTCCTTAGGAAGGCATACCAGCTGTTATATTAAAGACAAAGACATTTTCTGCAAACTTGATTATTTCAGGTACACTATGGAATATTTTTAGCAGGCACTCCAAGAAATTATTTTGCAAAGAAAATTTTGTAAATAAGCTTTCTGGTCTGGTTTTACATATTAAAAACCCGTTTTCTTGTATAATGGATTTCAGAATGAGAATGCTTCACATTTTTAAGGTATAGCTTCTACTAAAACAAATAAAATAAGCATGTTTATGTGTTTTAAGAATTCAATATACAAACACTAATTTAAAATAATTATTCCCACTTGGAGGAATGAAAGTTTGAGATATTAAAAAAAAAAAAAGGGGAAACTTCTTGCTGTGCATTGATAAAATATAAAATAAAAGATGATTTATTGTGACAGAGATCCTTGTTTGCAGGGCATGATAAGATAAAATGAAATAATTATGGGGTGGGGGGAATCAAGATTTTGTTAAGTGTTTATCAATTTACTATAGAATAATCCCTAGCTATACCCTACAAAATGTCAGCAGTTTGGAGACTATGATAAATCATATAATTTAGAGGAACCAACCATTCCAATATCAAATACACCAAGTTTGATTATTCTGTGTGAATATCTGATTTCTTTTTGTCTCTTCTTTGATTTTTGTTTTGTGAGATTGTATTGGTCTAAGATATTAACATTTTCTCTATGAACTCTCTAAACATTTCTTAAATGTATAGTTTCTTCTAGGATATGATTCAGTTTTTAATGGATAGCTATCTAGAAATTGAAATTATCCCTAAGCATGATTTTTTAAAATTGCTATATTTTTTTTCTTTATTTGCATTTCCAAATGAAGAATAATGTTTATTGTGAAATTGATACTATATAATGAAGTTTGTAATACCAATTATGTTGTTTATTCTCAGCTTCAGAAACTGGTTTCAGAGAGTTTAGTGATTGATTTGAATAAAATTGCTAATTTAAAGCAATTCATAAAACGTAGAGTCCTTTATTTTATAAAGTCACAGAATTTTATAATTACTAGAAACATATTTCTCATCAGGTTTACTCTCCATTTCCTCAAAAATAGTAGCAATTTGTCTCCTCTTTGACTTAAAATATGAAACTCTTTAATTTTTTAAACATAATTTAAAGCTTTTTGAAAGGTTTGGTTTCAGAGACCTATTGAAAATCTAGTTCTTCAGGATTTTCTTATACTTCATATTTTATTATATTTTGAAATTTAGTTTTAGGATTCAGTTCTTCAGATTGACTTAAAAAACGGTCAGTCCCTCTAACAATATATTAATGAATAGAAACAGACACCCATCTAGTTTAATGTGGATATGTATTTCTCCCCCTCCTGTGGCTAGTGATATGATAGCTTATTCACCATTGGAAACATACCTGAGTTTTCCTTCCTCACCCTCAGGGTGAAAGTCTTCTGTTCTACCCATTTTTTGATACTATCAGTTTTAAATGTTTAAATATTTTAATTTAAAAAATATTGAAAGCATTTTTAAATTATCTCAATTTGGTTTTAAGAAGTCATTTATCTTCAGTGGTATGCTTTTACACTTTTAGGTGTCAGTCTGCAATGTATGTGTGTTTGTATCTTGAGTTTCTAGGTAATTTATAAAATATAAACTTATTTATATTTGTTACAAAAGGGATATTGAAACTCATACTGCATTTATTTTAAAAGGAAAAATCCAGTCTTCCTTTAACGTAACAATGAGGAGTTTTTGTTTTATAAACAGGTTTGAATTATGACAGTTATGTCAAGTCTTGATTGCTTACCATATTGACTTCTAGAAAAGTAACTGATTCCTGTTTCACTTTCAAAAGATTTAAACACTTAGGTTAATCTAGTGAGTATTATGATGTGTTAGTTTACTCTTAGGCTTATAAGTATCTCATCAAACATTAAAATCTTTACCTGCTGCTCTTCTATTTATGTAGAAGGTATGGAACTCGCTGCTCTCGTTGTGGGAGGCACATCCATTCTACTGACTGGGTCCGGAGGGCCAAGGGGAATGTCTATCACTTGGCATGCTTTGCCTGCTTTTCTTGCAAAAGGCAGCTTTCCACGGGAGAGGAGTTTGCTTTGGTGGAAGAGAAAGTCCTCTGCAGAGTGCATTATGACTGTATGCTGGATAATTTGAAAAGAGAAGTGGAAAATGGTAAATATATACTTAAAATACTTTAGAGTCTTTGGGGACGGTGAATACAGGGAATAAAAAAGATTTTTCCTAAGGTCATTTTAATGCATTATTTTGTGCAGTGTAATTGTGGTAAAAGTCATTAAGCATATACTGTTAGTGATGATCTCCATCTGTTTATTTACAGGGAATGCCATGGCATGCGTATTAGCCTTGTACCATATTTTCAGGCAGCAGCCTTGAATTTAGGGTCTGTTTGGCTTTTCGTAACCAGTTTTCCTGTGTTTGTCTCCTAAGGATGAATCTTAGATATGTGCTCTTCTAATTTTTTGCACTTTTGACTAAAATATACGAGCCTATAAGTGGAGTGTTGTTTCCACAGAATATTTGTAGTGTGTTTTAAAACTTAACTCCCAGATTTGGACAATTTACAATTTTGCACTGAGCCAAGAGATGCAAGAAATATATTACTGCTTGATCAGTAGAGCCATTTGAGTTACTAGTATATATGCTGTTGTTTTTAAATGCAGGTAATGGGATTAGTGTTGAAGGTGCCCTCCTCACAGAGCAAGATGTTAATCATCCAAAACCAGCAAAAAGAGCTCGGACCAGCTTTACAGCAGATCAGCTCCAGGTAGACATGACAATGAATTCATGATTTTTGAATTCCCTCCTGATGAAAATAAAAAACACACACAAAGAAAACCCAATCCCTCCTCCCTCCAAAAAAAAAAAGAAAAAACAAACAAACAAACCCCAAAACAATCTCCATGCTGCCTAAAAACATTTTCATGTTTTCAAAAAAGTTGGCCTGTGCTTTTAAAGAAAGCTAACTTGGTGAATGTATGAAAACATACTTATTTCCCTAAAATGTTTATCAATATTCTCAGAGTCATGATCTGGTATTAGTCATTCAAGTTTTATTTTCCTGGGTTCTATTGGTATTAATGTCAAAGTGCAAACAAAATGTTGATCTGTCCTGGTAAAATCAATGTAACTCAGGCATTTATTTACATTACTACCTATAATTGTGATAGAAGACAAAATAGTTTAAGACTATTAACAGAAAGAGACATACAGTGTGTGGGTCTGTGGGACACTAATGTGCTGCCTTTTTAAGAAATTGCTATGAGCCTTTTAATGGCTAAGATTGTACATTTTCTGAATAGGAAAGAATTGAATATGCCTTACCATAAACAGGAATCTAGTTATTGACTCCAATCAAGTAGACATTTTCTTCTTTTTAAAAGGGATAAAGGGAGGTAATTCTATATGATGCTAATGGTTGATTATGTCTCCTGAAAAAGGAAGGATTATTTTCTGTTTGGTTGTCCTAAATATAATTGTTATAAATTCAATCCATGTCACTTGTCAAGAAAATAATTAAATAATTACTTATAATTAAGTCTACACATATAATGATTCTTTCTGGCATTTTTTCAGATAAAGAAATCACGTTTTCTAAAAGATTAATGTGGATGAGGTATTTGTTTTATATTCAGGTAAAGTAACATTTATTGAGCACCTACCTTGTACTGCTGGGTGCTTTACACATAGTATTGGCCTTAGCTCAAACTTTAACGGTTAGTTATACAACATTAACAACTGAGTAAAAGTAATATTCTGAAAATCACAAATAGTATTCTAAGACTTGCCAGTATTTAAGGTGAATATAGTAAAAGGGTTTCAGGATAAATTTTTTTATTTGGAGAAAGATTAAGAAAGAAATCTTGATGTGATACAAATATTCCAAGGGAACTTGGATTACATAAAACCCTAAATTAGGAGATATGAGTACCTGTGAGAGACCTGGAAGCAAAATATCCAGTAGCTACAAAATGTCTGAGTTAAAATAGAATTTCTAGTATAAATATATTCTGTTTTTAAAATGGGCTGTTTCCATGAAGGTCTGGCTATAATTTTAATAATTATAAGTCTGACAGTAAAATTTTATATGAAATTAAAGTTATTAAAATTGTGAAAATTTGAAACAACTTTAGGTAGATATACCATTTCATACAGGAAGATAATCATAGGTACTGATTAAAGAGGGAATATTTGTGAAGGTCTTTGTGTGTCGATTCCTACACTAGGCATTTATCTACACTGTCTCCTTTAATTCTTAACAATAATTCTTTGATGTAGGTAGCCTCTTCCAAGAGGTGTAGGAACTCCCCTCAAATCAGACTACCAACGGAATGGCAGAGAAGAGATTTGCAAACTTCCCCAATCCTTTGGTCTTTTGCTTGGCCTCCAAACCATGAGTGGAATAAAAGTTCCACTTAATAACAGCAGCAGCTAAAACAAGAGTTAGAGTCTGAATCTTGTATATTAGCCTCATAGTTTTAAATTGCACACATGCATGAGCTATTTGTATCATCACATGCATTTTTATATGAAAATGTGATCTGACTCATGAGTTTTTAAAGATGTATTTGGGAATCATAGGTTTTAAAAAATGAAAATAGAAATGACATGCTTTCAAAGCATATACTCATTTTTTTTTTTTTCAGTATTTATTAGTATCTATTCTGTGCCATGAATGGCTGAAACAAATGAGATACAATCTTTGTCCTCAAGTGATTTTTTATATCTTGGGAATCTGGGATACATAGCTGTAAAGTTTTTTTTGTTTTTTTTTTAAGTGTTTGTTTATTTTGAGAGAGACTGCATGCCTGTGGGCAGGGGGAGGGGCAGAGAGAGAGGAGAGAAAGAATCCCAAACAGACAGCACTGTCAGTGAGAGCCCAATGCAGGGCACCATCTCAGGAACCATGAGATCATGACCTGAGCTGAAATCAAGAGTCAAGCGCGTAATAGACTGAGCCACCTAGGCGCCCCGTAGCTGTAAATTTTTAAACACTTAAATCACTATATTTTGCCAGAACCTCTGATACATCAGGCAGTGTACCCTTTATGTCAAATTGTCCTTTCAGAAAGCTGAATATATTCTAGTAGTGCTTGAATTCAGCAAAATAATAAAATACTGTAGATGATCAGTAAGTCAAGACTATTAATGAAGCACTGCTTTGGACAGAGGAGAGTTAACATGAGAAGAATAAACAAGATGATTTCCCAAAATTATTTAGAAATTTATGGGAAGAAAAGATTTTAAGATTCACAAAACAGAACAATATTTTGTGTTGGCAAGAATATTTCAAATATTGCCCCATGTGTAGAAATGGTATTTAAGAAGTTCCTGCCAATATTATGGTTTGCTTATTGTAGTTGGAAGCACTTGCTCAGTGATTATTAATATTAAACATTCCAAGGTTAGCAACTACTTTAATCTACTTTCAGATTGAGTTGGTCAGTTGCTACTATGCAGATGCCGGTCATCTCTGAGATTTCCTGGGCTTAAAATGATGAGTGTCTACAAAGGTTCACTCCTTGACCACATTAAAAAGAGCGCAGAAAAGGAGTGGGGTGGGTTTCAACATCATTAGTGACTGGAGAACAATGAAATTAAGTAGAAATGAAAACATTTATTTTGTGAGATTAAACATTGATAAGCATGTATTACTTTCCCTTTAGTATATACCAATTTTAAACCATCAGTATTCATTTAAGTTTTTGCTTTATTCCTTGATGAGAAATTGCTTTATTAAATGTAACTTGGTTCCATTATTAAACTTGTGAATTTGAAATGCATTTGTGAAAAGCATGCTGTCTTTTGTTTTATAAATTATCAATAATGGTCTAACAAGCAAATCCTTAAATATCTGTTTAGCTTTTCTTCTTGAAAAATTAAAATATAAAGACAGTTAACTTGCTCATTCTTTTTTCTCTTTGAGATGTTACATGCTCAACTACATATAAACACAACTATTTGTACATGACAGTGTTGAAACAACACATTTTGAACAAGAAAGGGAGAATGAGGTGAACTGAATGAGATTATAAACTTTTAGGCCATTCCTGCCCATTTTTTAAAGTAAAAATACATGTGCTGTTTACAGAGAGTGTGTGAACAAATATGGTTGGAGAGGAAGTCAGGAATACCTTATTCTAGAAGAGTCACTCTTCGGAACTTAAGTTAAAAAAATTGCAAACCTCATAAGGTTTCCTGGAACAACATTGGTCTTTTTCTCTACACTATCTTCAGATTTTTCTCACGTTGTCAGGGTCCATTCTGTTACAAACACTTAAGCATGTACTATGTGATGGGAAAGGGTATTAGCTCTTGGGGAAATGAAGAGTAAGACATTTCCTTTGCCCTCAAGATGCTTACTTTCTGCTATTGAGAGCTATACTTGCCAATGAGTTATTTAGCTACCTTGTGACATGTGTAGTGGCAGAAGACTGTATTATATGAGGAGCATAGTGGAGCGTGCAATTAATTTTGCCTATTGGAAATGATGCTGAGGCCACTGGTGCTTAAGGTCTTTAGGTAGGTTGGTTACCCCCATCCCATACCTATGGACATGCATAATCATGTTGGATGACAGACTCCCCTCTTCCATATTTTATACTAGTTCCCTAAGTTGATTGGCTTTTAAGTTATAAAATTCAAATATCCCTCTTGATTCCCATGATTTCCTCTTCAGAAAGAATACAAACCCCTTGACTTGTGCTTTACTCTGATATTCCCTCTCCATGTTTCTCCTTTTACTTTGTATTCTTGGTAGTTATTGACATGTCCATATTTTTGTCTCAAAAAGTTGAGGCCAGGGACAATTTTTTCATATATCACTGTCTCATGACCCTTGGCACCGTAGTTCTAATCCAGAAGTCCATATTGAATCACCTGGGAGCTTTTTCAATATACAGATGGTTAGATCCCAGGAAGTTCTTATGGGTGTCAGATGGGTGTCAGATCCCAGATATTGTTTTACATAGAACAAGTGTTCAAAACAATTAATGTTGGACTAATTACAATTAAATGGTATCTATCTTTTGCACTGTATGCTATTTGCTGACTGATGAAAGTTATAGTATGGGCCTGTTTAGCTCAGTAGCAGTTGGAGATAAATGTGATAGTATTTTTGTATTTTTACAAGTTTTCTAATGCAAGAAATTTTTAACAAAATGGAAAAAAATAGTAAACAGGCTTATACCATTTATTCATTTCATTTGTATGTTGTAAGAAAGGAAGAAGAGCAAAGGGGAGCTCATTTTTAACAGCATAGTTGAGAGAGAAGTTTTATGCTGAAATGGATTAATTTTTAAAAGGTTTCAATATAGCAACTTGTTTGTAAATTTACAAGATATGCTTTCTTTTCATTTATACATATTTCCCCATACTGATTTTCAAGTAATAAAATACAAGTATCCTATCTTCTTGTTCATGTCTTATCTCTCCTGTCATCAAAATGCAGAAGATTGAGCTTCTTATATATAACTATTTACTACCTATACTTTTTTTTTTTTTAAAAAAAACAGGTAATGCAAGCACAATTTGCTCAGGACAACAACCCAGATGCACAGACTCTCCAGAAACTGGCAGAAAGGACAGGCTTGAGCAGACGTGTGATACAGGTGATTATTTTTAAGGTTAATCAAGAGATACTAAAAGTTCTATTCTAGGCCTTTATAAGTGTGCATTAGTTTTTTGTGTGTGAAGAAATGGCAAAAAACATTTGCTTTCTATTTTAGGTCTCTTTACACTCTACTTCAGCTTTTTAACTCTGATAATTGGCTTGCAAGGGCTAGGCTACCAATTGTTAATGACTTTGTGCGTAAGTTACTTCATTCCACGCTCACAGCAACCCTAAGATCCTCAAGCTGAAAAAGGCAAATATGGTTCCAAGCTAGATCTGGTTCTGAAGCCAGTAATTTTTTTTCCAACTTTTCTGTGATTGTATAAGTGAGTGCGTGTGTCTAGGGGTGAGGTTGATGGCCTTTGTTAAAGATCCAGGTAGAGATAGTGGTATGAATAAAGTCAGGGAAGGATAAATTAGAGTGAATGCATTGAAACGTAAGATTTCTATTTGCAAATTGTGAGAGCTGAAAGTGCTGGAACTGAACTTGGAGGGACCTGCAAGTATAGAGTTCTCTCCTGAGCAGGAGAAAGCCATGGTATGTGAATTCAGGAAGAAAGGGCTAGTGGCAGTACATGGGAAGAATTAGGGTAGAAAGAAGCTAGAGATATATGGTTAGTTGGGATACCCAGCAAAGTAGTCGTTTTTTGAAGATAGTCTTAAATGAGGTAGTGACCTAGAGTTCACTGAGAAACATTTTATTGATTGCACAGGTGGGAGAAAGACAGGAAAAGGACCTGGACACTCTAATGGGACACTAGCTGTGCTAGTCATGCAGTGATTGTGGAATTTGGGGATTTAAACAAGTATTTTAAAAGATGATCAGGACTAAGCAAAAAGATCCAATGCCATGAAATTGGGTAAAATCCTTTAGAACAAGATCATAAACAGTAAAAAGAGAAGAATGGACTTTAGGGAGAGAGCAGGGTAAGAGATACTATTTGAAAGGGATGCAGTGACAGCTGGGATCAAGGAATGAGTCTAGTATGGAGGCATCATGGAAGCCAGAGGAATGTGTTCAAGGTGGAGGTGATCAACTGTGTCAAGATCTTATAGAGAAATCAGGGAAGTGGAAAATAATTTTAAGTAACACTCAAGATTCAAAAAGTTTAAGGAATTAATGCAAGTAACCATAACCAGCAAGATGAAATTCAGTTGCAGGGAGCAGGGGGAGGTAAAGTCCAACATTATACATGTGTTTCATTTCCTCAGTTGAGTGCTTGATAAATAGGTGCTCATTTTTCAGTTTATTCTTGTTAAGGCTGAGCTGTTTCATAATTAATAAATCATCTATATAGAGTATCTGATGGGGAAAGACCTGATGGTACTGCAGCTCCTCTAAAGACTTAGATTCTCAGTGGATTTGGCTGACAGCACTCTAATGAGGTTCTCTGAGGAAGTGAGCCACACAACCTCAATGCTTTTCAGATATCCAGGGTATTGTGTTTATTTCAGAGTGCCAGATTTTAAAAAGGGGTCTAACAAGGAACCAATCTGAACAGACTGCTTCCTTTAGAGGCAGGCTAACAAGGTCATGACAGAACTAGAAATCATGTGCTAATATTAACAGTAACAAGAATACTTATCTGGAGATGAGATGCTAAGGAAAGGAATAGGATAAAAAGACTAAGTAACTTTAAGTATATGTGGAAGGCTGCCCTGCAGACTAGCAAAATCAGGTCTTTGCAAAGGAATATAGGAAAAAGCTGAGTTTACTCATAATGAAGAACTTTTTCAGCATGAAAGTCTGTGAAAATGAGTGGGCTGCCATTGGAGATAGTGAGTTTCCTGTGCCTGAACATGGAGCTTCCTTTGTTGAGATAGTACAGACTGAACGGGTTGAAGGTTCTTCTAATCTGAGAGTCTATACGTTCAATGACCATGATTGCTCCAGCTGAGTCAATTCATGATTATTATGTTTTAGATTATTTTGAATTTGGAAGCAAAGGAAAATGAAAGATTTTCTGAGGTTTCTTATTATTTCAATAAATAATGACCCCAGACAATGTCATGTGATTTCTAAGTATTTAGGTCACCAGTATTATGTGCAAGTTATCTTGGATCCAAGTACTAGAACCTGGAGAATATATTGTTTGATGGTGGCTTCTAATATGTGAGGATTGGATTTAAATATTTTTGATAGGATGGCAAAGGAAGGAACATGCAAATATATATATTATTTGTATATATACATATCGTCCTTCGTGGTAATTTTGAAGAGTCAATTTCTGTTATCTCAGATAGTAATCATAGTCTCTATGTCCAGTCTACTTCCTGGGATTGGGCACATTTTAGAAAAATTAGAGTTTTGATTACTAGGCCTTGATTTTAATGTGCAAACTAGGTTATCCAACGATTAGGTAAAAACAGTGGTCTGATACACAGAGACAGTCTCACCTTTACCAACTAAAGTCTGCTTAGCGAGATATTAGTAACAGCAGATCTTTGTTGTACTGAAATCACAAAATATAGATGATTTTACTTTTAACACTGCATTCAGATACAATCACCGTTCACATACCCTTTCCAATAGGTGAATTATGAATTGTTCATCTTATGGAAACAGGATAAAGCAATGCTATTTCTTCCAATTAGTGTCTTGGGAGTACATATCCATATTGAAATTTACATGATTTTTATTGTTGCACATCTTAAGCATTAAACAATTTAGTTTATTTCCAATTTTTCATTATCATAAAAAATGCTGAAATGAACAACACTCTATAAACACCTTGCTCACTGGTTCAATAGTTTCCATAGGATAAATTTCTAGAAGGGGGGTTGTTGAGTCAAAAGCTAAAACATTTTAGGGCCTTTAAATAATTAACTAATAGTACAAAAATCAGCTTCCAGAAAGTTCATACCAGTTTATTCTGCCGGGAGCTACATATGCAAGTTCCCTTTCACTGACTCCTACAAATCCTGAATACTATCATTCTTTTACATTCTTTCTAATTTTGGCAGAAAACCTCATTGTTTTTGTTTATGCTTCTTTTATTATCAATAACTTTAACATGTTTATTTTGTAATTTTAGAAATTGTATGTTTTTAGTCCACTTTTCTATTATGTGGTTACTTTTCCATCTTACTGATTTTTATTGTTATGTTAGACTTCCATAGTTTCTTTTTCATTTATTTTCTCCACATAGAACTTTTATATTTTTATGTATTAATATCTCTCAATACTTTTTTCTTATAGCTTTGGCCTTTTTTATACTTCCTCACCTAGAAGTTATCAATATTAACTTTTGTTTTCTCTTAAACATTTATGGTTCCAGTTATTTCCATCTAATTTTTAATTTACCTGGAATTGACTTTTGGTTACTAGTGAGGTGTAGGGAGTTTACCATTTTTTTCCTCACAAATGATTAGCCAGGTTTCTCTAAATCAGTATTATCCCATTCATTCTCAATAATTTAAAATTCCATTTTTTTCATACACATAAGTCTTCTGTTTGGCTCTTTGGGCTTTCTCAGAGATTCATCTTATGGATTAGTCTTTGCTTTCACAGAATATCTACATAGCCTACTCTTAGCTTATAGAGTTTACAATTTGGAACTCAAAATATTTTAAAGTTTTTTTTAACTCTTTTAGAGGTTTGCAAAACAGAAGGAAGAAATTTTGAGTCAGTGAGGAAGGTCAAAAGTACTTGTATTTGAATTCTAAAGCTGGGTAGCCCTCATGTCAGAAGTTATTTTCTAAAGTCTGGAATTGTCAACTATATTTTTCTGTACAAGTTACATGACATTAAAATTTTTTTTTTAATGTTTATTATTTTTGAGAGAGAGAGAGAGAGACAGAGAGCAAGCAGGGGAGGGGCAGAGAGAGAGCAAGACACAGAATCCAAAACAGGCTCCGGGTTCTGAGCTGATGTCAGCTCAGAGCCCGATGAGGGGCTCGAACCCACAGACCATGAGATCATGACCTGAGCTAAAGTCAGCAGCTCAAACGACTGAGCCACCCAGGTGCCCCCATGACATTTTGTGTTTACAAACCTCTCTGCTTGATTACTTATTGATGATCTTTCCAAAGAGCTATTTGAATCCGTATTAAGGTAATTTTTCTGTTTATGTCATACCTTTTTCATATTATTTCCAAAATCTGGAATTTTTTTTTTTTAAACTACTGAGTAGGTTCCATCCAGTACATAATTTATTGGAAACATAAGATACTTTGAAAGAACTCTGGCAACCATAGTACCATGTGTATTAGGTTGCATGTAGTCCCCTGGGATACATGTCTTCTGGGTACTGTTGGGGAAAAGACTGGTGACAGCTGTTTTCTCTTACAAGTTTGAGAACGTGTGAGTGTATCTTCTTGACTGGGTGGGTGACAGTAATGATGCTTACTGTTAAGGAACCTGTGGAGGGAACTGTGAAGACTCTGGATTTCTATTTACATATCTAAGAGCCTAATACTCCAGAAAATGGGGGAGAAGGCTGTGATTTCCCACTACTTTTTCTTGATATATGCCTACATCTTTTTCCTGAAACTTCCTCAGGTGGTACCTTTCAGCCACCTGGCCAGGGATGCATACCCCATTGCATTAATTTTTTTTTTAATTTTTTTTAACATGTAATTCATTTTTGAGAGACAGAGCACAAGTGGGGGAGGGGCAGAGAGAGAGGGAGACACAGAATCCCAAGCAGGCTCCAGGCTCTGAGCTGTCAGCACAGAGCCCAACGTGGGGCTTGAACCCATGAACTGTGAGATCACGACCTGAGCTGAAGTTGGATGCTTAACTGACTGAGCCACCCAGGTGCCCCTACCCTGCTGCATTATTAACTTCTGTTACTTTAGTTTTAACTCCTTGAGTTTATACTTTGAAAGCCCTCTATTTTTGAGTCCCAAGGACAGGATGTGTGTTTGAAATCAGGTCAGCTTTTTTATATAAATCTTTTTGCAGGTTCCTTCTGTTTGACATTATTCAGCCCCAATTCCCTTGTGCCATCAAACACCTACCAGCCGAGGGCAGAAGCTTATGTCCTTGATCTCTCCCTGGCCCTCTGTCCTGAAACTAAAATGTTCTTTGTCTTAATTTCCTAAAAGTTTTTATTCCTCCACTTCTCTTTCTCCTCATGACGAAGTGTTTGGAGTGACAGCAAATAAGTGCTATAATATTTTAACATTTTAATAGAGTAACACTCTATAGTCTAGTTTCATCTAGTGATAGGGAGTTCGAACACAGGCAGATTACTTACTGAAAGTATTCTGGGCAGCCTAGCCTCCCTCACCCTGACCTGGAAGCAAAACAATGCTTGCCCTGAATTTGATTCCTTTATTTCTATGATAGAGTGGACCACTCTTTCATGATTAGCTTTTTACATTTTGTGAACTGTTTTACTAATGGATATGTTTGTATTTTATTTTGCTTAAATATTACTCATTTTTTCTTATTATACACCTGACCTTAACATACTTAGGGAATAGTCTATGTATTCACTAAGAAAAATTGAACTCAGCAGGTTAAAATGTGATTGGAATAACTGAATCAAGAGGTTTGTAGAAAGCTTTAAGTTCTCAGTAGGGATTTTAGTCATTTGGGAAAAGATTTGAAATAAGTCCAGCAGGTGTCTAAGAATACATTTAGTTGTTTTTTTTTTTTTTTTTTTTTTTTCTGATTAAAATGGCTTTTTTGTTTGTTTTTCTTTTTGTCCCAAATGCCAGTGGTTAAAGACGAGGAAACTTTTCTGGAATTCTCGAACTTCCTCCCTTCCTTTTTATTTTCGAAGATGCCAGTGTAGTATAGAATTGGCTTTTAAATAAATCACCAGATAGTTATTATTTGAGCAAAGAAAATGACCATTGATATTTGTGCAAATGTTCTCTTCAGTCTATAGAACTGTTTAAAAACCTTACTTAGATTTTTTTTTTAAACTTTTATTTCTTTTGAGAGAGCACATGCTCGTGCACTCAAGTGGGGTAAGGGCAGAGAGAGAGAGAGCGAAACAGAGAATCCTAAGCAGGCTCCGCACTGTCAGTGCAGAGCCAAATTAATGCAGGCTCAGTATCAACATGAGATCATGACCTGAGCTGAAATCAAGAGTCGGCCTCCCAACCGAGTCACCCAGGTGCCTCAAAAGCTTATTTCAATTTGTATTGTGCTTATATGGTAGAGAAATTTAGGATACATTTCTTTTTCTTTTTTAGCCTTAATAGTGAACAGTTTGACAGGGGATGCATTTCTTTTTAAACTGAGTTGATAATGTACTCAAAAGCTGAGATGTGACGTACCTATATTGCTTTTCTCCTCCCTCAGGTGTGGTTTCAGAATTGTAGAGCACGCCACAAGAAACACGTCAGTCCTAATCACTCCTCCTCGGCCCCAGTCACAGCAGTCCCACCCTCCCGGCTGTCTCCACCCATGTTAGAAGAAATGGCTTATTCTGCCTATGTGCCCCAAGATGGGACGATGCTAACTGCGCTGCATAGTTACATGGATGGTAGGTATCCCAACCTTTAACAGCTGTTTCCCAAGCAACCAATAAGTGATCGTTTCTAATAATTAGATTGTTGATAGGACTCATATTTTGAAACATTACCTCAGTAGTAGATGAAAAATATTGTGGGGAAGTGCAGTAGGGGGCAGAACTGTCCAAACATTCTTATTTCTATAACAACATTTTGAGGGACAAGTTTAACACCCACTTTACAGCTAAAATACAAATATTAATAATGACTATTAGTGCTTGATTTTTTACTTAGGACGTTAAATTTTTTTTTTTTTTTTTTTTTTTTGCTTTTCACCTGGTATTTAAATAATTTATTTTCCTATGGTCAGAGAAAGTATTCACACTCAGACTTTTAGATTGGAATTTACGGAGTTTTGTCAAAGAAACTTTTATATTGAAGCAAAACATACATATAGAAAAGTGTACATGTAAAAAGTATCCAGCTTGGTGAACTATTACAGTGAACACATCCACGTAAATACTGACTAGATGAAGTAGTAGGACATAATTAACACCCCAGAAATCTGTCTTATGTACCCTTTCAATCATTATCCTCTTCTTCCATAGCAGCATTGCCTCGACTTCCAAAGTCATGTTTTAGTTTTGCCTGTTCTTGAGCTTTACATAAACTGCACCATATGGAACGTATTCTTGTGTATCTCACTTCTTTCCACTACATTGTTCGTGAGATTCATCTGTATTGTTGCAAGGATCAGTGATTTGTTTTATTGTTCTATAGAATTCCACTGTAGGAATATACCACAGTTTAACCATTTTATGGTTGATAAACACTTGTGCTTGAGCGTGCTTAGGCTTTTATGAATATGCTGCTGTGGACTTTATTGTGCATGCCTTTTGGTGCACACTAATTCACACTTCTATTTGGAATACACCTGGGAATGAAACTTAGGGTCACAGGCTATACATACACTCAACTTCAGCGGATTCTGCCAGTTTCCCATAGTGGTTGAACCAGTTTACACTCGGACCAGCAGTAGGTGAGACTTCAAGGTGCTCCACATCCTTGCTAACACTTGATATGGTGTGACTTCTTACTTTTAGCCAATTTGATAGTTGTGTAGTGCTTATCTCCTTATTTTAATTTGCTTTTTCCTCATGACTGGTGAGATTGAACATGTTTTCACTGGACATTTGTATATCCTTTTTTTGTGAAGAGCTTATTCATGTCTTTTGTCTGTTGGTCTGTTGGTTTGTCTGTTGTTTTTTTCCTTGATTTATCTTCGTTCTTCCTATATTCTGCATATAAAAAAGTTTTTTGATGATTATATGTATTGCAGACATCGCCTACTTTTCAGTGGCTTGCCTTTTTATACCCCCTTAAGGATATGTTTTGTTGAGCACAAGTTCCTAATTTTAATATAGTTCATTTCATCAGGTGTGTTTCCCCCCCCCCCCCCCCCCATTCACGGGCAGTGCTTTTTTTGTGACCTGTTCAAGTAATTGTTTCTCTCAAAGATAATGAACATGTACCTCTTATACTATCTTCTAGAAACTATCTTCCCTTTGATCTTTAGATTTACAGCCCATCTGGAATTGAATTTTGTATGTGGTATGAAATAGGAAGCAAAGCTCTTGTTATATTGATTAAAATACCAATGTCTCAGCTGTTTTATAGTGCTACATTTCTCATAAATCAACTGTTCATATAATGTAGGTGTCAATTTCTGTACACTCTATTTTGTTGGTCTGTTTATTTTCATAATAATACCTTAGTGTTTTAATTACGCAAAGCCTACAATTCTTTATATCCAGTAGAAAAGTCTTTCTACTTTCTTGTTACTCAAGTTTGTGTTGCTCATTCTTGACCCTTTGCATTTCCATAAATTTTACCAGCTTGTCAATTTCCACCACAAAACCCACAAACAATTGAAATTTTGATATAGTCTATTAGACCAATTTGTAAGAAACTGCCATCTTAATAATATCACCTTCCATACTATGAACTTTGTCTATTTATTTAGACCATCTTTAAGTACTTTTTTTATATTCCAGAGTTTTTGGCTTAGCACATCTAAGGTTCATTCATAAGTATTTGTTTTGATGCAGATGTTAATGGTATTTCCTCTGTATATGAAAATCTAGGTTGCCAGCTATTTTTCCCCCCAGGACTTTGAAGGTAACATTGGGTTCTGGCTTGCATTGTTTCTATTGTTTAGAATATGGGTAGTTAATCTGATGCTACTTGTTGAAATAAGCTATTGGTCTAATTCTTGCTCTTTTGAAAGTGAATGTCATTTTACTGCAGCTTTTCTCTTTGTATTTGTTTTTCAGTTTTATTATAATGTGCCTAGATATGCTTCTTGAATATGTAGTTTGATGTATTTCATTTAAGTAAAAGTCTGTTTTTGTGTCTTTAAATATTGTTTCTACCCCTTATGAAAATATCCCATATTTTCCACCCCTTTGAACTTCCATGTATTGAGGTATTTTCTTCTGACTTCTCTCCAGTTCACTAATTCTCTAATATGCTGTAAAACTCACCCACTGAGTTCTTAACTTCAGTTATTGTATCTTCAGTTTTAGAATTTCTATTTCATTCTTTTATAGTTTCCACTTCTATGCTGGAATCCTCTATTTTTGCCACCTTATTCCTTAACAAAATTATTATATTAATTATAGTTATATTAAATTTATGTCTGATAACTCCAATATCTGGATCTCTTTGTTTTCAGTCAAGTCATGTCTTCTTATTTTCCTTTTCATTTTTATTGCACTTCAGACATTGTGTATGAAAAATTAGAAATAATTTGAGACTCTGGATGATCTCTTCCACCAGAGAGGATTTGGTTTCACCTCTGGCAGAAAGTTAGGCTAGGATAAGATCAACTTAATCCAATGAGGCATCACTGCTTACAAAGGCTGGTATATTTCTGGGTCACTATTTGTGTTAAGCTTCTAGGATCCCAGACAGAGCCTGTGTTTTGTTTCTGTTGTTTTAAATGAAGGCTTCTCTTCATTGGTCCCTGATCTTTCGTGTTTGTTCCCCACCACCCAGCCAAAGTCTAAATCCTGAAAGTCTGCTCCAATTCTCAGCCTGTCAGACATTTCTTTTAAAATTGTCATTAAACTTGGAGGGGGTGGAGGGTAGTAGCCTCGGTTCATTTCCCTTCTCTTCTGGGACTTGCTTTGCAAGTTCTCACTGTCTCGGTATCTTTCAGATGCCTTCCAACAGATTTGTAAAAATTTTGTCCAGCTCTCCTAGTTGTTCTCAGAGGGAGGTTTGGTTTGAAGCATCATAGCCCTTGCTGAGAATGGAAACCTCATTTTAAGTTTGGGTTAAATAAAAAAATCAGAGCCTGTACCATGGTTGCTATTATACTAGCATTAAAATTGTATGTGTTCACATGAATGACTATAGTTTTGCCTGAGTCAAATGTGCTTTGATGTATGTTTAGAGAAGAGGTGGTTAAGCATTCATAAATGAGAAATTGGGGGTCATCCTACAGACACCTTTATATGGAAGCTAGCAGTGTCTCTGCAGACAAAGCTTATGTTTTCTAGCTGCAAGGTAAAGTGCAGTGAATGGGGTATGGATGGAGGACATTAAAGTGTCAAAAGCTTGTGGCCCCAAAAGAGGTTTTGGGGGTAAACTATTCCTGGATTTTCATTTAATACTATATTCATTGTGCTGAATAAGTTAATGCTTCTGCTGAGGTTAGTGGAATGAGTGTAGCTTGGTGCCCTCAGCTATAAAGAGTAATGAAAGTGCATTGCCTTGGATTGTTTTGGTTTGTTTTTAAATCAGTTTTATTCACCCTACAAAACTGATCCACGAATTTCTTTCTATTTTATAGCTCATTCACCAACAACTCTTGGACTCCAGCCCTTGTTACCCCATTCAATGACACAACTGCCAATAAGTCATACCTAATTCCTTTTTTCAGGGATAGAAATGATTAAGGATATAATCTTGTCATTTATTATGTATAAAATACCATTGAAAAGATATTAATGTTAATTTTTTATTTAACACTCAAAGCATTTTCGACATCACTTTGCTGCCCAGGTATGTATCTATTGTTGGCCTGCAAGACACTTTTATTGATTCTTCATTTTTTGTAAAATTTATGTTTACAAGAAGAAAACAAATCAACTTTTTTTTTTTGTATTGTCTGGAAATAGTTCACTCTAGTGTGTATCTGTTAATTTATTTGTCATCAAAAGAGCACTTTGCCTAAAAAACAAAAGGACTGACAAGTGTGCAACATGTTTACAATCCTTTGTGAAATCGTAGTTTACCCTTAGTTTGTATCTGTAAGTTATTGTTATAAATATTACCTGTATTTTTTGTTATATACAACTTTATACTTTGAAGCTTGTATCTGTGAATTTTGCAACTGCAATTTATTTTGCCAATGTTTTCTGAATGAATTGAATAAAGCTTCTGTTGTAGCATGCCATGCAAACACATTATTGTGTTTGTGGTTGATGAATTATGGCTGTAAATAACACTATAGTTTAATAAGCCCACCCCTCCAAGTTTATTAAACATTTTCCATTCTTGTGAAAGTTTCAACCAATTTGTCCTTTCTTGTGTGTGCTTTCAACATTAAGTCGACGTTAGTCTCTTTCAAATATAACAACTCTTAATTTTAAAAAGTCATTTTGTTTTGAGCTGCGTTTTGAGTACATTTTAATAGGAAACTTATTTGTAGACGATTGCACTTACTCAACAAAAGAACACGTGAAAACATCTAATTTGGCAAATTATCCTTTTAAACTAGCTAATAAAATTAATGTGAAAGAAAAGGTAGAGCACTTTTCCAAATGATCTTTTTGGGTAACCCAAGTCAGAAATGAAATATGGGCCATGAGAATATATTTCTTCAGGGGTGAAAAAGGAGAACTAAAAGTATTTGGAGTTTATGAGCAATGTTTCTAGAGCAGACTCTTTACTTTTTCTTCCTAGTGAACACTCTTTAGGGATTGTGATTCTGAGAGCTGAAATCTAAACCCCAGGACTTTATCCTATGTAGCAGTGGACGCTTGTCTTGGAATTACAAAAGTAAGTGGTGCCACCCTCACTAATTTTTGGATTTAAAGAACTTAATCAGTACTCACTTCTTGTTTTTCATATACCAGTAAGGGAAAAAAAAGGTAATGGGATAAAAAACAATTCTTAAGAATCTTAAGTTTAAGTCTTTGTTTAACTTAGCAGATTCACATCTGGCTGAGGACTGGAAGTAATAGTGGAGTATTTGTAATTCTATTCTAGTAATCATAAATGCAACCAGAAAGCAATCACGTGGTTGTAAGTAACTCACTATCTGCCTCAAACCAGAAGTAACAAGCCTAAGTTTCACTATGGGAGAAAGGAGGAAAAAAAGCTTTGTTTTGTTTTGTTTTGTTTCGTTTTTAACCTGCTACTCCAGTTAGATTTTTTTTTTTTTTTTTTTTTTTTTGGCCAAAAACGAAAAGTGTAGCCAATAGTCACTCTAACTGATTGTGTGAGATTGATACTAATTTCCATGGGTTTTTGTCTACCTGTCCCAGGCACGAAGTGGTGAGGTCAGCTTTACCTCTACCAGATGTTGAGACAAGCTCTTCTAGTCTAGCCAAGCTCTGCACTGTTAGCAGTTTATAGCATTTCCCAGCTGGATGTAACTGGCATCATTTAGCTTGGGAGGTGCTTGATTGTGAGTCTGTCTTTCTTTCTTTCTTTCTTTCTTTCTTTCTTTCTTTCTTTCTTTCTTTCTTTTTCTTCCTTCCTTCCTTCATTTCTCTTTCTTTCTCTCTCTCTCTCTCTCTCTCTCTCTCTCTCTCTCTCTCGTCATTTTCCTGTGCTTACCACCCTCTGACTGTTCAGAGTTTTTACAAACCATATCACTACACTTTTTAGTTCTGAAGATGAATGCCCAAAGTTGAAGTAAAACTTCCATAACAAAGAGGTTCAAAGCTGTCAAGGTGAATGAGATTTATATCCTGCACATAAAGCTGTTAATAATGAAATGAGATAGATAAGAATGCACTAAAACATTTACACATAATACAAACATACGACTGTGTTTTCATTTCTACTAGTGGAAATCAGAGATCCTAATTTTATAACATTAGCAAAGAATTGGAGTATTTCCGTATTAGTAATAGTGTAAGCATGTAGGCACAGTGCTTATTTGCTTGAAATTGGGGGTGATCAAACAACTTTTGTGAGGATTGAAGGAAGATTTTTTATCATTGGATTAGCAAAGACCTGGGTAACATAATAGTTATCTTTTAGGGATTCAGAGATTCATAACCTATGAGAGAGTAAGTAAGAGATTAAGAGAGCATAACTTTTTGCTATGTAAATCAATTGAATCACCAATTCAGACATTGAAACTAAAGTCACATTAAGTGATTCTTACTAGTTGTACAAGGTGGCATTAACATTTAGCAGTACTTCTATATTATGCAAATGTCATTCTTAAAATCCCACATTATCTTAAATTAGAAGTACATTTGTTTTGAGTATCATAATAAACATTATTAGAATCATATGTGTTTTTAAAAATTGTAGGAACTTGAACACTGATAGCTTGTAGTATTTCTTGGTAAATTATGTATATAATTATTCTAGTAGCATTATGACACTGGATAGTATCTTGGGACTTTGTTATGACATTGAGGACTATACCTGTTAGTAAAAGAATTTTTTTTTTTTTTTATAATTAGAGGTCATTTGGATTGCAATACAGTAAGTACCAAAAGTATATTAGCCCAGGAAAAATTCTTATTGACCCCCCCTCCCCACCATGGGAAGTAAGGAACTGAAATTAACACTATTTGATTTTTGCTCTTGTGAAATGCAACTAAATTTTTTAGAGAGATAAATGCATTTGATTTCAAAACAAGTTCAAGTACACAAGATAGTGTCTAATAAACATCTGCTTTGATTCAGTCACATAGTAAATGCTATTTTATAGCTTTCTCTTTCCCTTTAATATTATAATCATCTTTCTAAGTCAAATATTCACCTGCAGCATCATTTTAATATATAGCACTATATTGCTGGGATGAAACAAACTTACCAGATATATAGATTGTCTCTAATTGTTCATATAATGAACATATATAACATCATAAGTACTTTTAGTATGTTCTGAGTGCCTTAGATGTATTTTGTTAAATATTCATAGCCACATCATGAAGCAGGTTCTGTTATTATCAGCCTTATTTTATAAGTGTGGGAATTAAAAAGTAGTATGTCCAGTATCTCAGTAAGAAGTAACAAAGCCAGAATTTGAATCTAGCAGTTCAGTGATACTAGATACCACATTTTTTTTTCCTTAAGTTTATTTATTTTGGGAGAGAGCCCTTGAGTGCTCAGGAGAGAAGCAGAGAGAGAGAAGGAGAAAGAATCCCAAGCAGACTCCACACCATCAGCACAGAGCTGATGCAGGCAGGACTAGAATCCACAAACCATAAGATCATGACCTCAGCTAAAATCAGGAGTCAGACCTTTAACCTGCTGAGCCATTCAGGCGTCCCGTAGATACATTCTTAACTTCTGTACTTCAAGCACTATTTTAAATAATACCATGATGCACATGTCATAGCTACCTTTTTATTCACATCTATATTTCCCAAATATAAATTCTTAGAAGTGGAATGGATGTGTATATACAATTTAAAGTCTCTTGAAAGTCATTAATTGTCCCCACAATGCTGCACTAATTTACATCTCCACTAGCAGTGTTTGAGGTATTTTCCAAAGCACATGTCTCTCCAGCCTACCAGCGGAATTAATATCTTAATTATTTTTCCAATTTGGTAGTCAAAAAGATTTTTTACTGCTTGATATGGGATTTTAATTTACATTTCAGAAAACTAATTTCTTGCAAAAGGTGTAAAGTTAAACACAAGCCACCACTTTTGTTACCTTTCTTCCTTTAGTTATTCTACATTCATGGCTAAGTGAACATCCTTTAGGATTTGTTCTGCTCAGGTTTCATTCACTTGCAATCAAATATTTTTCTTTAGTACCTGGCACTTTTTATACCATCATGTTTTATTAGTTTTGTTGATGATTACATTGTCACCTTTATTTACATGGTCCCTCACATCTTTCTAATGCTTTTCTGTATATTATCATGTCCCCGTATGGGGGACCTGAAATTTAAGGAACATTGACGAATATAGTTAGACTTTTGGTTTTGATATGCAAGAGGTCTCAAGAGCATCATATTATTTCAATAAATCTGTGTAAAGACATCAGGAGAATAAATTCATAAGTTCTTCCCAGTTGCCTGGGTTTCATAAGGCACTCCAAAGAAGATAGACTTCCACAGGCCTAGAGGATGTGAATACCCCCCTGCAGGAACTGCTCTTCTCCCTTTCTCAGTTGTGTCCGTATTTACAGTACTTACCAAGGATCTGTAGCTGGTGGGAGCTGACGGCAGAGTTTAGGAGTGGAGTGTGTGTGTGTGTGTGTGTGTGTGTGTGTGTGTGTGTGTGTGTGTGTTGGGAATATCACAGCAAGAGAAACAGATGTTAAGAAATAAGGGCTAATGAGTCTTGGGAGGGACGTGCTTTCCATTGCTTTCCACTGTGTAATACAGTAAACACTAGACAAATAGTTAAGTGAATGAGGTTGAAAGGAGAATAATACTTGAGCATCCTAGGAAAACTTCAAATTCTAAAGGAGTTCTCCTTAATTTCTCTGAATATCCTTCCATCTTTCAGCAAATATATATACCTATGGCATTTTATATATTTACATGCCATCTAGTACATGAGATATAGGGCACCTGGATTTTAGCACATTCTGTGATGCCAATAAATATATAAAAAGGATCCACTTAACCTCCCTGGAAACCAGTTTCCTCAACAGTAGAAGGAAGATTTTTATGAGGCAAAAGTGACATGATGAATGAGAAACACATAGTAAAAACATGATCTATTAATTTAGGAGGGTGGGGGTAGTGGCAGAAGATGAGGCAAGCCCAGGCTGGATTGTTGGAGCATGAGAAGTCTGGCAAGCACGGCTCCTACCCCCGTCAACCCCAGGAGGACAGTGCCCTATCCATTTCTTTAAATAAAGTTAGAGGTGGAGTATCTATGCTGGTAATGAGTTCCATCTTCTCATATGAAGTTCTTCTCTTATCCCAACCTCAGCACAAATGGAAAACATCTATTGGTTTTCCACATAAACTCACTCCTTGATCTTAAAGAGTTTTTCAGACTAGTAGAGGTGTTACCTTCAATAATTTGGGTGTAGAAAATCTCTATATGATTTAGCTTACAGAGGTGATGTGAATGTTTGCCAAAATATGTTTTTTTTTTTCACCCAAAGGAGTTATGATGCTACATTTGAAAATGGAAACCATTGTTACAAATTCAATTTCAAAATATTTACTTCCCGGAACGAGGGTGAAGTCTCTAGAGAACCACTACTGGTTATTAGCTCACTTCTTTCAGATGCACTGGACTGAGTCTTCTATTTTGCCAGCATGGTTCTGAACCACAAAATTTCATCTTTGGTTGAAACTCCTCCAAGCGTGAGACCATGTGTAATTCTCCTAGTTCATCATTTATCTTTTAGAACATGGCCTGCTGCATTTCATGACAATTGTAAAAAAAACATGTCTTAGGAGTCTTGGTGGGCAAAACTAGCTTCACAGCCTCTTTAGCAGAGCCTGGCACTTGCAGGAGATCAGTAGTAGAAGGAAGGTGGTAGAGGGATCAAGAAAATTCTAACAAAGACATGACTCCCACCCTCTGACAGGGTTGCACTCCTGTTAGGATGGCAGAAGGGAGATTGTACTGAAACTAAGTGGAGATAGTCAGAGTCGGCAGGGAATTCATGGATTCTGATGAGCACACTGGGCTCACATGCGGCTGGAAACAAAGTGCCACGTACCAAAGAGGGCAGAGTCTGGGTAGTATTGAGCTGATTCAGGAGCAGGCAGGCCATTTGGCTCTAAGAGCAGATTTCTGGCCTCTGTGAAGCATGTGTTTATTCTGATCTGTCATGGACATGTGTGGAAACTGCATGGTGGTACCAGGGCTACAGAAGATGCATTACAGACAAAGTCAAAACTGAAAAGATTCTCAAGTCATATAGTCTGAAGTCCTGGTTTTGCCACACTCCATTGGTGTGACTCTGGGAAAATTATCGAATTGTGCCTTGGTTTTTTCATAAAAAGAAAAAAACAATAATAATAGCCCCATCCCCAAATGGTTGTTGTGAAGATGCAATACAATGCCTATAAAGTGCTTAGTGAGATGTCAGGGGCATAGCAAAGAGGGAAGATGCCACAAGCCTTCACACTAGCCTTCCTTCTCCTTTCCCCAACTCTCTTTTTCTGGCTAATAACTACTCATCTTCTAGGACTTACTCAGGCATCTGAGTTTCTGCTCAGACATCATCTCCAGGAAACCTTCCCTGGCTCTTCCCCACCCTCTGCCCCAACCCAGCGTGGACCAGTTGTTGCCTTTGTGTTCCCATCATTTCTTCAAAGGACAGCTCTATATTTCACCTTTTTTTTTTTTTTTTTTTTTTTTTTTATAATTTTCTTTTTTCAAGTTTGTCTTAAGACTAGACTTTGGGAAACATCAGAATGAGGATCGTTCATGTTAGGGTCTCTAGAACCTAGCAAAGGACACTGACCCAGCAGTTTCTTTACCAGGGCTGACAGCTTCATGCCAGCCTGAAGGCAAGCTCCTGGGGGCAGCCTTTCCCCTGCCTGCTTCTCAGCTTGGGCTGCCCCATAGCCCATGGAAGGTCTCCAACTTGGATGGACCTGTTTCTTGTTCTCTTCAGCTAAGCAAAACAGACAGTTGGGCCATTATCGAGTAATTCAGGCAAGAGAAGCAGCCAAAGCATATGTTTTTATCTGAGTTACTCAAATTGGCTGATTCCCCAGCCTGCAGTTACTAGGTAATTGCTCAATCTTCCACTTGGCTTTTGCTGTGTAAATGTGGCCACAGAGCCTTTTCATTTATTGAGTGGCTCCTCCCATCCTCTACCGAATACAGCTTAAAACATAAAATTTACCTTTCACCATGCCTATGGTAGCTGTTCAAGGCCACAGCTGACCTCACTCCAGTAATCTTGTAGGCTGAAATGTTTGGATATGAGGTTGGTAATTGTCTTTTTTATCTGTGTTTTGGATAATCTGTCAACTCTCTTTTTGGTATGAAGAGAGAAGAGCCATGGACATACAGGATACATACACATGTGCACACACAAACACAAACAACTCAGTCATGTTACACATTGGAAACTTTCTATATCTTGGCCTCGGGTTCAGGAAATCCCTTTCTCAGTAACCTATGGCCATGGCTCACTCTAGTCAGGGAAAGATCACCAGGTTTGGTTTCAGATAGAGCCTTGTTCCAACCCCAGCCTAGTCCAACTTTATTACCTACGTGACCTTGGACATATCATTTACCAATTCATCACAGGCTGTTTGTTTTACCCTTAAAGTGTTTGTAGAATCTACCTACTTCCTTACATCTTTACCACTAACGGTGTAAACCATCATTTTTCATCAGGGCTATTAAATTAGCTACACAGTTATTTTCCTGGCTTCCACCTCTTCTCTAAAATATATTCACACAGATCTATTTAAAACCTAGGTTAGCATGTTTCTGCTCAAAACACTCCAGTGGCTTCCCTTCATATTCAGAAGAAAATCCAACATCCTCCATAACCTTGAAAGGCACTTATTACCAGGTGGCTGCCCCCAGCTCCAGCCTGTTATTTTTTACCTTGTCTCTTGCCCTTGTCCCCACTCACTCACTCCTCTGCTCTCTTGCTTTCAGCACACTGGCCTCCTGGGCTTCAGGCAAGTGGGCAGGATAAAATAAAAATTTCAAGATTTAGAAGAAGGCATCCAGTCTGCCACTTTCTGACTCTGTAACCCTGGGAAAGTTGCTTAAACTCATGGACCCTGTTTTCTTTTTTATAAATGAGCATACAATTATCCACACTGCAGGACTGCCATGAAGATTAAATAAATGAGAAAGGAAAGATAAAGCAGTTAGCCCAGTATCTGGCGTATTATCAGCCCTAAATCAGGAACTAGTGGCTACTAAGAGTAAGAGGTGACTGAAGCAGGGGAGAGGGGAGAGGGTTCTCTGAAGCAGGAAAGCAGCACTAGAGCTTTCCCTAAAACACTAAGAACAGAATAACACTCTCCCTTACAACCGGGTCTTCAATTTCAAGCCCAATTTCTGCTGAAGTTCAGCCTAAGCTTCTTCTTTTGATGTTGTTAGAAGAAATATTTACACTCCTAACTATCAGTTACCCATCTAAATGCACTGTTAATCTCCTCTGTGCAGCCACCCTCCCAGCCCACAACTCATTGGTCTAAAGGAAGCCAATCCCTCCAAGAATGTATTCCTCTGAAGCCTGATTGATCTTGATTGCCTTTCATGGCTCCTCTCCAAATTCTCTATATCACTCTTCAGCTCTGGGTCCTATTCAATACTGGCTTCACTAATGCTGAGGAGGAACTCCCAGTCTTTGCCAGAGAAATTGGCTCATATTTCAGGCTTCATGGGGCTTCCCTGGTTTCACTGCTACATGAACACTGGTAATCTGACACCTCTGCCAACTTCATTTTTGCTTTTTTCAGCAGATACCCTAGGGCCACACTTCTCCATTGCCAAAGGAGTGGCCAGTATTTGCCATTCAGACTCTTACCTTTGTGCTAACATGTATCCACCCTAGCCCAGTGTCTCATGCCTGCTGAATAATTTTCTCTATTGAACTGTAAATTCAAGACTTCAGTGCTCCTGGGTCAAGAATTTCTTTTGGACTGTGGAGTCTAAGAATAAGTGGATTTGAGACCAAGCATCTTCTACAGCACTTGGAGTTTTATTAAGCTAAATGAGCAAACAATATAAAGCTGTGTTTAGTAGCCCAGGGAATTTGGTAAGTGCTGTCCCTTTGGCCTAAATAATAACAGAGAATTACTCAATTGGCCAACGAACCAAGGAAAAATAAAAAACTTTCCTACGAACTACCTTGACTTTTTAAACTTCCCCAAATTGACCATGTTATGTAATCTTTCAAAGGACCTGTGGACATCAGGACTCAGAGAGTGCTTTTAAATCACTGAAACATAAGCCCCATCTATGTCTTTACAAACCAATGGCTAAAAAAGAGTAATATGTTTTAGATAGTGCTCTAATTCAGTGTTCCTCGAATTTTAAGGTACTCAAGAGTCATCTGGAGACCAGGGAGATGTTAGAAATGGTTATACCCAGAGATCCTGATTTGCCATATCTAGGATGGGGATCAGAAATCTCTGTCTCTCATATAAAAGCACCATGAGGTACCTGCAGCAAATGGTGAGAGATCCCACTTTTGAGAAACCCTGAGGCAGTAGGAGGAGATTTAAACAGCAGTTTTTTGATAAATGATTGTGTCCTGTGCAGGTGCTAATTCACACTCTTTGCCCTTATCAAGCTGCTGTTAACTTATCAAGGGTTTGTTGTAAGCTGGGGCTTACAGTACTTATGTTTACTCACAAAGATATCACAGTGTAAATTATTCTTATTCCCACTTTATAGATGATACAACTGGGGTTCAGGGTAGCCAAAATGTTCCTAGTAAGCTGGAATTTGAACCTAGGTCTTAGTTTTGTTTTGTTTTGTTTTGTTTTTTTTTCCACTACATATGTCACCGTGAAGGTTGAGAAAGAGTGAGACAGGTGGCCTGGGAGGGAACCAACCAAGGCACACTCAGAGCTAAATCATCCCTGGGGGTTCAAAAAATTATAATGAACATTGAGTCTGTTTTGTTTGTACCAAATATTCCTTTTGCTGATTTTTTTTAATTCCATGAAATCTTTGACCGAGATGCTATTTGGCATTACACAGTTGCCAAAATGTGAGTCAGTCCTCTGGATGACTGCTTGTTAGTACCCTACATCTACATATTTTCAAATATTCAGATGTTTTGGATAGTCACAGAGACACTGGCTTCAGACTAGTTTTCTAATTTTCAGGTAGAAATCTGAGTCACTCAGTGACCAAGAGATGGGGTCTTTTTTCTTTCTTTCTTTCTTTCTTTCTTTCTTTCTTTCTTTCTTTCTTTCTTTTTCTTCCTGTTTCTTTTATTTCTTTTCTTTTCTTTCTTTCTTTCTTTCTTTCTTTCTTTCTTTCTTTCCTTGTTTTCCTTCCTTTCTTTCTTTTGGTACATTTTCTCTCCTTGGTATGCATGAATATAGCCACTTCTTCCAAAAACAGTTGGGACTCAATATGCTTGGTGTTGTCAGAGGTCATTCTCATATGAGAATCCTTTTCCCAAAGAGGCTGGCAGCTGGAGGTAAAGGGAATCAGTGTTAACAGGTATGTCCTCCATGCCTCAAGAAAAGTTTGCCCAAGCTGGAACCACAACATGAATGGTTTGCTTTGCTTTTTAGAATTGTGCTGTTTTTAAGATGGTGAAACTTGGTGTGAGCAGGAAGACAGCACTAGGGAAAGACTGCTGTCTCATCTCAGATTTCAGTTGATGCTGTATAACTATTTCCCTTCCCTTCCCTTCCCTTCTTTCCTCCAAAGAAATAATGGTAAGCAAAGGCTGTATTAGAGACTGGCTAAGAGAGAAGGAGCCTGGTGAGTCTGAGACTTTGCTGATGAACTGAATAGAGAGAGTGGCTTTAGCTCCTACACTGAATGTTGAGTCAACATCTTGGCAGAATGATTGGTGTTTGTGTAGGTCAAGAGATCGTGGACTAGAAACTTCAGGGATGCTCTGGTAAAATAATAGCGTAGAGATTTGCACAGCAGCTGCATGTCTCATCCCTGGACTTGCCAAAGCTTCCCCCATCTTTCATCTCTTGAAGCACAAGAATTCCTCTCTTGCAACAATACTTTAATTCCATTTTAATATCCTTATCCATCAAATGGGGTTTTACAGTCTAATTTCATGACCTTATAGCACACAAACTATACTCCATATCACAACTCTTTGGACTGCTTCGTATAGACATGTGGGACCATTACATTAGTCCTGAGGATCTTCTGACAGTCACACTTGAATATAATTTGCAAATTATTTTACCCTTGTAAGTCTGGGCCTAATAACCATTGCTTAAACAGGAGATCTTAAAAGAGAATAGGGATAATTTGATTGTAGCCACTGTTGAACTTGTCCATCCAAATCCTTTTAAAGCTTTCTTTGACAAAACATAACTTCTAGCTATCGTGAAATGAGACTGCCTGGAAAAGAGGCTTACCTCTCTGCCAGTGTATGACTTTCCCCCAACCTTTTGTGCTTCATTTTATTTTCCATGACTTGAAATGAAACTCACATCATTTCCCTTACCAGGATATTTTGAGGCTCAGCAGGAATTTGGTTGGGGCATATTTTCCTGAGCATCTGCCTGAATTCTCCTGCATTGAATATTTTTTAATCCCCCTTCTTTTAGTCATGCTCAGAGACTCAGTGCCTTGCAGGATGCTGGAACAGTCTTTAGAGATCATTTCATCCAGTACCCTCAATTTACTCTCTCTGAATCCACATGCCCCTCCCTTCTAGCTTGTCTTTAGAGATGGAAACAAAAATAATCCATTTCAGGCCCCCTGCATGAATCTCTGAGGAGCACCCTGGGCTCTGCTAAATGATTTGCTTGCCAGTGGCATCTCTGTGGGATCACTGAGCTGCTCCCAAGTCTTCACGACAGTACCTGTTTGTACCTTAAAATAACTCTTAGCTGGAAACCCTAACGTCAAACTCTGAATTTTGTCATTCTGACTCTTTTCAGCCCAGTCTCTTTCTTTTGAAGAAAGGCTCCAGCATTAAGAGTTGATCGTGAGCACATTCAGCCTATTCTGGGAAGCTTTTGGTAGCCTCCATTTCCACAAAGGAAGGGAAGATCTCTAGGGGAGGAAAAAAAAGACTATATTACTACTTGACATTTAGTAAACATTTATTATGTGCCAGGCACTGTGCCAAATACTTACCCAATTTTTTTTTTTAATTTTTATTTTTTGAGAGGTGGGGGAGGAACAGAGGAAGAGGGAGAGAGAGAATCTCAAGCAGGCTTCATACCCAGCATGGAGCCCAATGCAGGGTTCCATCCCATGGCTACCACGAGATCACAACCTGAGCCAAAATCAAGAGTTGGAAGCTCTACCGACTGAGCCACCCAGCTGCCCCTGTGTTAACTTTCTTTAATCCTACCTATATCCCATAAGTTAGTTATTAGGGTCCCTATTTCACATTTGAGTAAACTAAGACATAGGTCACGAAGTTTGTAAGTGGCAGAGCCAGGACTTAGATGCAGGCAGTTTAACTCCAGAATATATATTCTTAATCATTATGCTACTCTGTCTCCAAAAAACTAAGACATAAACAAGAAACCATCTTAAGTTACCAACTCAGGGAATTAAAAAAAGGACCTGATCTTTCAAATATTTTAATGAAATAATTCTAAGACCTTCTAGGATCAACAAGTGTGTCTTTCTTCCTTTCTATTGTAGTAGCTTCTAGACTCCCAACTATATAGTTCCTCAGTCCTAGAAGGTCTCTATATTAGGATGGTCCTAAAGAGGGAACACTTTTTGTTCTGTGTTGAAGACTCCCTTCTTCATATGGTGTCACTGAAACATTGGTAGCCTAGTGACTTAGTCATGATCCCCCACTCCTCAGCCTGGCAATCCTGGAGCCTGGTATAGCCCCTGTCCACTGAAGTAGGGAAGTGACATCAAGCTTGTCCTGTCTCTGGTGTAGCTGGGTGTTCTTCAGGTACAGAGAAGACGATGTCTTTCTTCTGAATCCCCACACTAGGTGTACTCACCTATTGAATCTCCCTACCCCCATAAACCCAAGTTCTCAATCATTTTATATGCTTGGTTCTATAGATTCTCTTTCATACACACACACACACATGCATGCACCCTACACTCTGCAGCCATTTTTCCCAAGATAGGTCTGTAAGAGCTTAGAGCCTAGGACCAACTCCTTCCTCTAATTATGTGCTCTGGTCCTGAACTCCAGCCTCAAAATCCATCTTATTTCCTGTTTCAAGATAAGTGACATTTCCTTTAGAGAAATCCCCTCAATCCACCCCAACAACTTTGTATTCTAGGTAGGACATGATAAAGTGTTACAATTCATGGTAGCAGATGGAATATGTCTTCACCACTCCTGGTCTTCATGAGAAGGTGCTTTCTCTAAATACTCTTGGCTGACTGACGCACCCTTTACACCTTCCTTCAGGAACAGGCATACTAGATAAGTGAGGTTAGGAGGAGTGCTAGGAATGCCCTCATTCCTCTCTCCCTTCAGAGCCAGCTGCCCTTGGGGAACAGGCATTCTGCTCTGCTGTTATTACAAAATGTGACTTATGTGCACAGCAGCAACAGGCTTGGCCCCAGAATTAGACGGACTGAGCCATTTAGTCAGCCTTGGAATGTTTTAGCCCCTGCTCCATGTGGGGCTACCCCTGTGCACTCTCTGCATGGGCTAGCAATAGCTATAGTTTTCACTCATTAAAATCATCCCCAAGAGCTGTGCATTATGCCATCCAGTCCTCAAACCATTCCTACTATAGTTTCCATATGTTATGTTGTGGTTCCCATGTTAAACATGAGTAAATTGGAGCTTAGATTGGTCAAGTGATTTACTAAGGCCATACAGCTAGTCTTAGCCCAGGTCTTTTGAAAACAAAAATTAGGGGTGCCTAGGTGGTTCAGTCAGTTGTGTGTCTGACTCTTGATTTCAACTCAGGTCATGATCTCATGGTTCGTGAGATCAAGCCCCATGTTGGGCTCTGCACTGACAGTTTGGAGCCTGCCTGGGATTCTTTCTCTCCCTTTCTCTCTGCTTCTCCCCTGTCTGTCTCTCAAAATAAATAGATAAACACTAAAAAAATTAGATAAACCTTGTATGTCGACACTTTGCTTTGGGGGTGTCTGTATAATTCTAAGGGATCATAAATGAAGGAAAGGGAAAAGTGAGGCAGAAGAAGGGATAGCAAATTCAAAAGAGTACTTTACTATGAGCTTTTCTCCACAATGGTTTGCTTGGTCACAGGGGCTTTTCTAGAAAGTCTGAACAACCATGTGGAGCCATTGTATCTCAGAACAATACATCTTGGAGAGAAAAGCACACCATTATCTATTGGCTCCTTCCTATCTCCTGTCTTTCTTTTTATCAATATTTATCTATGTGATGTTAATTTTCCTTGTTGGGGAGACAGAGTCTCCATGGGTTCTGTCAGTTGGGCCTTGGTACTGAAGTCATTGTGACTGCTGCCATGAATGTGGGCAGAGATCACAAGCAGTATCATAGGGAATGACCTCGGCTGTGTGTGGGTGAGTTGCCAAGAAGGTGCAGGACTAAGCACAAAAGGTGAGTCTGATACAGGTAGTAAGTGGCAGGGCAGAGTCATACCCAGGGCAGTGCTTTCCCATATAGAGTATAGTCTTGTGTCCACTTATGTTCTAATTCATGTTCAAGGAATGAAGAACTTCTCCCAAGAAAAGTCAGTTCAGCACTGTGCTTGGTACTTTGAGAGGTACAAGATGAGCTCTTTATCATTCAGGGTCCTCCAGAGAAATGACCAATCAGATATATACAGATAGAGAAAGAGAATTTAATTTTAAAGAACTGGCACATTTGATTTATTGTTGGGGATGACAAGTCTGAAATATGTACAGGAGGCCAGAACGCTAGAAATGTAAGAGTTGATGTTGCAGTCTTGAGTTTGAGATCTGCATGGCAGGTCAGACAGGCTGAAAACTAAGGCAGGGTTTCTGTGTTGCAGTGTTGGACCAAATTTCTTCCTCTCCAAGAAACTTCAGTTTTTGTTCTTAAGACCTTCAAATCATTGGATGAGGCCCACCTCCATTTATTCAAGTCTACTTGCATGCAACATCCAAGCCAAACAACTAGGCACTATAGCCTACCCATGTTGACATGTAAAATTAACCATTATAGGATTCATCCTTCATCTGGAAATTATGATATTAGGAATTACTTGCTGGGGACACTAAGAGATATTGGAAATCAGCAGACTTGAAGTGACTGCAGTTTCCAAGTAGAATCTATAACAGTTGCTAATTCTTTTATCATCATAAAGTTTCCTTCCAATGCCTTGGGGCTGGTCTGCATTCAACTTGGTGCGGGGACACTTTTGGGCTACCAGCAATGAGGTTTTCTCAGGTTTCTGTTTAGGAACAGCTGCCCAGATGGATTCTTTGTGCCTGTACCCATGACAAAAGTCTCCAAGGAAACTCTGAGAGGTTTAAATCTCTCATTTGGGGAATAGAAGAAGGAAATGGTTTGAGAGGACATGGTGATCCCTTGGCACAGGTATCACCAGGGCAAAATCCTTCAAACTGATAACATAGTAGAGGATGGTTTCTGGGAACATTGGTCATTTACTTTGAAGGCAGCTCTGAAAGGGCATATAGCTGTGATTTCCTGAGTATCAACGATGATAAAGACATCATGTTAGGCACTCAACACAGAGGATTCAAAACAATAGTACCAGATAGGTATTTAATAGATGAGAAAATTGAGAAAGAATTTCAATAACTCACCCAAGTTCCGCCAGTAGGTAAATGGCCTACCTAAAAAGAGCTCTTTTTCATTATAATTAGAATTGAAAACAGCTGATTAGCTGTGCTAGCCCAAGGTCAGAGTAAACTTGCCTAAACTGCTGTCTTGCTTACAGGAGGTGAATAAGTGAATGAGTCATCACAATGTTTTTAAGTGGGTAAGCAGCCTTTTATTTGTCAGCATAACCCTCTTCCAATGAAGTCTTACATCAAACCTCAACGTATCAGAAACACAATAGTGTACATACTCCAGCTGATGCAAGGATGGAGGAGCCAGAGCATCCTTTGAGACATTCCTGTTTTCTTTACCTACAGCCCCTGAGGCACTGCCATAAAATTACAAAATAAGGCCAAAGTTTGGAAAAGTACCAACTGATTCAAGCCCCCAACTCAGCATGAGAGTGCACTATATACCTGAAAAAGTCCTCTTTTGGGTACTAAGGTGTTAATATGGAACTCTCCTTATTTCAGTTCCTGTTGACAGCAAACCCAAATTCCAAAATGAATTGTGAGATAGACTGCTATGGCTGAGAAACTGCTGGAGGAGTTGTCTACAACATATAGGGTATGAAAGGGTCAAGTTCTTAGAAATTGGAAAGGTCTTCATGGAGGAACATTTAGAGAGTCTCTTCCTTACCATCATCTCAATTCAAGGGAAAGGGGCTTCCCTTTCAGTGGTCCACTTGCCTCCTCCAGCTGGCAGGTGCAGGGACCAAGGGAGGAGAAATAGAGAAAGGCCTGGCCAGCTAGAACAGAGGAGAAACGCTTCTGCATTGGGAAGGGCCTGCACGTTGTATCTGTATAAGGGAAGCCATTGTGGGGGTTTTGTTTAATGGCCAGCCGAAGAACACTAAAGTCTCAGCAGAAGAGAAGCTGCATAAGATTACTAGGGGCGGAAGGGAAAGAAGCAACTGTCAGACTAGATTGTATTCACCCAGGTCAAGGGCATTGTGGACATGAGACCATGTAGCAGATGTATTGGCCTCTCTTGCCCCCATCATCTCTCCTTCCTTCCTTTGCTTCTGCCTGGAATGGAATGGTCAGAAATCAGTGAGCGGGCTGAGAGAGGAGAAACAAGAGGCAGGGAAACAGAGAAGGGCCATTCCAACATCTCAGTCATTTTGTTGTTGTCAGCAAAACTCAATTCTTTTATTGTCATTTAAAAAAAAAAATTAATTCCAGTATAGTTAATATAGTGTTATGTTAGTTTCAGGTGTATAGTATAGTGACTCAAGAATTCTATACATTACTCAATGCTTGTCAAAATAAAGACTTATTTCACTTAGCAATATGCTTCTTACATCCACCCATGTTGTTGCAAATAGCAAGATTTTATCCTTTTTTATGGCTGAGTAATATTCTGTTGTATATTCTTTATCCATTCATCTATTGATGGACACCTATGCTGCTTCCATAATTTGGCTATTGTAAATAATACTGCAGTAAACATAGGGGTGCATATGTGTTTTCAAATTAGTGTTTTCATATTCTTTGGATAAATACCCAGTAATGGAATTATGGGGTCATATGGTAATTCCATTTTTAATTTTTTGAGGGAAATCCATACTGTTTTCCACAGTGGCTACACCAGTTTGCATTCCCACCAGTTCACAAGGGTTCCTGTTTCTCCACATCCTCACCAACACTTGTTGTTTCTTGAGTTTCTGATTTTAGTCTTTCTGACAGGTGAGAGGTGATATCTCATTGTGGTTTTGATTTGCATTTCCCTAATGATGAGTAACATTGAGCATCTTTTTGTGTGTGTGTTGACCATCTGTATGTCTTTGAAGAAATGTCTGTCCATGTTCTGCCCATTTTTTAACTAGATTATTTTTTTATTGGTGTAGAATTGTGTAAAGTGTTTACATATTTTGGAGATTAATCCTTTATCAGATATGACATTTGCAAATATCTTCATCCATTTAGTAGGTTGTCTTTTAGTTTTGTTGATTGTTTCCTTTGCTGTGCAGAAGATTTTTATTTTGATGTAGGCCCAATAGTTTATTTTTGCTTTTGTTTCCCTTGCCTCTGGCAACCTATCTAGAAAATCTTTGCTACAGTCAATGTCAGAGAAATTACTGCCTCTGTTCTCTTCTAGGATTTTTATGGTTTCAGGTCTCACGTTTATGTCTTTAACCATTTGGGGTTGATATTTGTGTATGGTATAAGCCAGTGGTCCAGTTTCATTCTTTTGCATGTAGTATCCAGTTTTCCCAACATAATTTGTTGAGGAGACTGTCTTTTCCCATTGCATATTCTTGCCTCCTTTGTCAAAGATTAATTGACCATGTAATCATGGGTTTATTTCTGGGCTCTCTATTCTGTTCCATTGACTATGAGTCTATTTTTGTGCCAGGCCCATACTGTTTTGATTACTACCACTTTGTAGTATATCATGAAGTCTGGGATCGTTATTTCTTCCGTTTTTGTTTTTTTTTCAAGATTGCTTTGGTTATTCAGGCTCTTTTGGGGTTCAATATGAATTTTAGAATTATTCTAGTGAAAAATGCTTTGGTACTTTGATAGGGATTGCATTAAGTCTGTAGATTGCTTTGGGCAGTATGGGCATTTTAACAGTATTTGTTCTTCCAATCCTTAAACATGCAATATCTTTCCATTTGTTTGTGACATCTTCAATTTCTTTCATCAGTATAGTTTTGAGTACAGGTATTTCACCTCCTTGCTTAAGGGTTTTCCTAGGTATGTTATTATTATTGGTGCAATCATAAATGAGATTGTTTTAATTTCTCTTTCTGCTACTTCATTATTAATGTATAGAAATGCAGTGGATTTCTGTATGTTGATTTTTATATCCTGAGACCTTACTGAATTCATTTCTCAGTTCTAGTAGTTTTTTGGTAGAGTTTTTAGGGTTTTCTACATGTAGTATCATCCCATCTGCAAATAGTGAAAGTTTGGGGGCACCTAGGTGGCTCAGTTGGTTAAGCATCCAACTTCGGCTCCGGTCATAATCTCACAGTCCGTGAGTTGGAGCCCTGCGTTGGGCTCTGTGCTGCCAGCTTGGAGCCTGGAGCCTGCTTCAGATTCTGTGTCTCCCTTTCTCTGACCCTCCCCCGTTCATGCTCTTTCTCTGTCTCAAAAATAAATATTTTTTAAAAATTTAAAAAATAGTGAAAGTTTTATTTCTTCTTTACCAATTTAAATGCCTCTTATTTCTTTTGTTTCCAATTGCTGTGGATAACACTTCCAGTACAATGTTGAATTAAACTGGTAAGAGTGGAAATCTTTGTCTTTCCTGAACTTTGGGAAAAGCTCTCAGTTTTTCAACACTGAATATGATGTTAGCTGTAGGATTTTCATATATGGCCTTTATTATGTTGAGGTATGTTTCCTCTAAACCTTTGTTGAGGGTTTTTATCACAAATGGATGCTGTAATTTGTCAAACACTTTTTCTGCAGCTGTTGAAATAATCATATGGTTTTTACCCTTTCTTGTGTTGATGTTATATATCACATTGATTGATTTGTGAATATTGAACCACCCTCACATCCTAAGAATAAATCCTACTTGATCATGGAGCCTAATTGTATTAATGTATTGTTGGATTTATTTTGCTAATATTTTGTTAAGGAATTTTGCATCTATGTTTATCAGAGATATTGGCTTGTAGTTTTCTTTTTTGTTATGTTTTTAACTGGTTTTGGTATCAGAGTAATGCTGGCCTCATGGACTGAATTTGGAAGCTTTCTTCCTCTTCTATTTTTTGAAATAGTTTGAGAAGAATAGGTATAACTCTTTTTTAAATGTTTGATAAAATTCACCTGTGAAGTTGACTGGTTCTGGAATTTTTATTTTTATTTTTATTTTTTTAAGTTTATTTATTTTTGAGAGAGAGAGAAAGCATGCAAAAGTGGAGGAGGGGCAGAGAGAGAGGGAGACATAGAATCCAAAGCAGGCTTCAGGCTCTGAGCTGTCAGCACAGAGCCCAACGTGGGGCTCAAACTCACAAAACTGTGACAACATGGCCTGAGCCAAAACCAAGAGTCAGACGCTTAACTGAGCCACCGAGGCACCACTGGTCCCAGAGTTTTTAAATTACTGATTCAATTTTATTGCTGGTAATTAGTCTGTTCAAATTTTTCTATTTCTTCCTGATTTAGCTTTGGTAGGTTATATGTTTCTAGGAATTTATGCATTTCTTTTAGATTTCCAATTTTTTGGCATTTAATTTTTCATTATATTCTTTTATAATTCTTTGTATTTCTGTGGTGTCAGTTGTTATTTCTCCTCCTTCATTTCTGATTTTATTTTAGCCCTCTCCTTCTCTCTCCTGCTGTCTCTCTCTCTTCTGCTCATGCTCTCTCTCTCTTTCTCTCTCATGAGTCTGCCTAAAGGTTTATCCATTTCATTGATCTTTTCAAAGGCTGAGCTCCTGGTTTCATTACCTGTGCTACTGTGTGTTTTTTTTAGTTTGAATTTCTTTTATTTCTGCTCTAATCTTTATTATTTCCTTCTTTTCCCTGGTTTTGGATTTTCTTTGTTTTTCTTTTCTAGGTCCTTTGGGTATAAGATTAGGTTGTTTAGTTGAGTTTTTTCTTGTTTTTTGAGGTAAGCCTGTGTTACTATAAACTTCCCTCTTAGAATAGCCTTTGCTGCATCCCGCAGATTTTGGAATGTTGTGTTTTTCATTTTTATCTGTCTCCACATATTTTATTTATTTCTTCATTGATTGTTTGGTTGACCCATTCATTGTTTAGTAGCATTTTATTTAACTTCTATGTGTTTATTATGTTCTTTCCAGATTTTTTCTTGTGTTTGATTTCTAGTTTTATAGCACTGTGGTCAGAAAAGATGCATGGTATGTTTTTCATCTTTTTGAATTTGTTGAGGCTTGTTTTGTGGCCTCACGTGATCTCTACTGGAGATGGTTCGATGTGCACTTGAGAAAAATGTGTATTTTGCTGTTTAGGATCCTATGTTCCAGATATATCTGTTATATCCATCTGGCCTATTGTGTCACTCAAAGCCATTGTTTCCTTGCTGGTTTTCTGTTTGGATAATCTATGCATTTGATGTCAGTGGGTATTAAAGGTCCCCTACTATTATTGTATTAGTATCAATTACTTCCTTTATGTTTGTTATTAGCTGCCTTGTGTATTTGGGTCCTTCCATGTGGGGTGCATACATATTTACAATTTTTATGTTGTCTTGTTAGATTGTTCTCTTTATGATTATATATATTACATATATATAATATATATTATATATATGTAATATATATATATATAATAGTGTGTGTGTTTTATCTTTGTTACAGTCTTTGTTAGAAAGTCAGTTTTTTTTCTGACATAATTATTGCTACCTCAGCTTTTTTTTTTTTTTTTTTACTTCCATTTGCATGATAAATGCTTTTCCATCCCTTCCCTTTCAATCTGTGTGTGTTTTTAGGTCTAAAATGAGTCTCTTGTAGGCAGCATATAGATGGGTCTTGCTTTCTTATTTTTTTCCCTTTCCATTACCCATGTATTTTGATTGGAGCTTTTAGTCCATTTACATTCAAAGTAATTTTTGATAGGTATGTCTTTATTGCCATTTTGTTACTTGCTGTATGGTTGTTTTTGTAGTTCTTCTCTGTTCCTTTTTTCTCTTGCTTTCTTCTTTTGTAGTTTGCTGGCTTTCTTTAGTGATATGCTTGGATTCCTTTGTCCTTATTTTTTGAATATCTATTATTGGATTTTGATTTGTGATTACTGTTAGGTTTATATATGACATCTTAGGTATAGCAGTTTATACTAAGTTGATAGTTGCTTAAGTTTGAATCTATTCTTAACATTTCTCCCCCAACATTTTAGGTATATGGTGTCATACTTGACATCCTTTCATTTTGTGAATCCCTTAACTGATTTTTATAGGTATATCTAATTTTACTGCTTTTATGTTTCCTAATTTGCCTACTCCTACTTAGGGTCTTTCCTTTCCACTCAAAGAGTCCCCTTTCACATTTCTTGTAGGGTGGTTCATTAGTCATGAATTTGTTAAATTTCTGTTTGTCTGGAATTCTCCTTATCTCTCCTTCTATTCTGAATATGCCTTGCTGCATGGGATATTCTTGGTCGAATGCTTTTTTTTTTTTTTTTTCTTTCAGCACTTTGAATATATCTTGGCACTCCCTTCTGGCCTGCTATATTTCTGCTGAAAAATGAGCTGATACATTTAACTGTCGTCTTTTCTCTTGCAACCTTTAAAATTATTTCTTTATTGCTTTTTTATTTTTTGGCCATTTTAATTACTATATGTCTTGGTGTCAACCTCCTTGGGTTCATTTTGTTGGGGGCTCTCTGTGCCTGCAAGATCAGGATTTCTGTTTCCTTCCTCAGATTTGGGGAGTTTTCAGCTTTTATTTCCTCAAATAAAATTTTAGCCCTCTATTTTCTCTGTTTTACTTTTGGGATCCCCATACTGCAAGTGTTATTATGCTTGGTAGTGTTGTTGAAGTCCCTAAGTCTATTTTCTTTTATTATTTTTATTTTTTCCTCTCTCCTGTTCAGTTTGATTGCTTGCCATTACTCTGTCCTCTTGGTCACTGATTCATTCTTCTGATTCCTTTAGTCTACTATTTAATCCATGTAGTGTATTTTCTAATTTCAGTTACTGAGTTCTTCATCTCTAGTTCTTTTTTATGTTTTTTATCTTTGTCAAAAGTCTTACTGAGGTCCTCCATTCTCAAGCCCAGTGAGTATCTTTATGACCATTACTTTAAATCCTCTATCAAGCATAGTGCTTATCTCCATTTCATTTAGCTCTCTTGCTGTGATTTTGTCCTGTTCTTTCATTTGGGACATATTTCACTGTCTCTTTATTTTGTCTACTTCAGCTATATCTTCTGCTCTTGATAATAGTGGCCTTATGGAGAAGAGGTCCTATAGTGCCCTATAGTGCACTGACCCTCTTTCTCAGAAACTAGCACCTCTGGGGTGTCTCCTGTGTGTATTATGTGCACCTTGATTTTATGACTGAGCAGCTTTTGCCTTCAGTTTAGACATTTGCAATGGACTGTGGGACAGAGTTTGGCCCCTGTGTCATTAGTGGGCTAACCCAGGGCAGCCTTGGGATTGAGTTGAGACAGATCAGGTCTTTGCCAGAGACGCAGTAGTGCTGACCTGCAGCAGACCATAGTGCCATCAGGGTCTGCATTGTCTGGGGGCATCTTCAGCTGTCAGGATGAGATGGGCCTGTTTGGAGGTGGCAGATCTGCAGAAGTGCATAGGTGTGGGATGCATGGTGTTAGCAAGGAGGGGACCTGGTGCTGAGGCCTGGCTGGAGGGAGCTCATTTGCTGGAGAATGCAAGGGCATGGTGCCCTGTTATGTAGTGGGTATTGGTGGTATGCAGCTGTCTATGTGTTTATGCCAGGGGGTAGGGGAGGCCAGTGGTGCCCACTGACTCCTTTGTTCTTAGAGAAGTCTCCCAAAGGTCCCTGCCCCTCCAGCACAGGCTCTGAGATAAATAAATAAAACTCCCTCCTGTATATTCCAGGTGTTTTTCAAACCGCTGTTTCTATGCTGTATCTCTGTAGGGCTGTTTATTGTATTGTCTTTTTTTAAGAGTAAGGACTTTGGGGGTGCCTGGGTGGCTCAGTCAGTTGAGCATCTGACTCTTGGTTTTGACTTAGGTCATGGTCTCATGTTTTGTGAGTTCAGGCCCTGTGTTGGGCTTTGTGCTCACAATGATAAACCTGCTTGGAATTCTCTGTCGGCCCCTCCCCCATGTGTGTGTGTGTGTGTGTGTGTGTGTGTGTGTGTGTGTGTGTGCGCGCGCGCGCGCGCATGTACCTGCGCTCTCAGTCTCTGTCTCTCTCAAAATAAATAAATAAACTTAAAAAAAAAGGAGTAGGGACTTTATTTCCTCTCACTCTCCTAGCTATCCCATAAGCCTACTGATTTTTTTGAATATGTTTTATTTATTTTTGAGAGAGGGCACAAGCAGAGAGAGAGGACAGAGAATCTGAAGCGGGCTCCACGCTGACAGCAGCAAGCCCATATGGGGCTGGAATTCATGAACCGTGAGATCATGACCTGAACCAAAGTTGGCTGATCATCTAACTGAGCCACTCTGGTGCCCCTGATTTTTAAAGTTCTTGGTGTTAAGCCCCACTGATTATAAGAACTCACAAAAGAACTGATTGAAAACTCTGTTTGTCAAAGCCAAATGTTAAGGGCGTTTGTCTTTTCTGAGTGGGTTCCCTGGTGTCAGAGTCTATTTCTCTCCCTTCTTCATGCCCGCAGTATCTCTCTCTCCTGTGAACAGTCCATCGGTCTGTTAAGCTTGGAAAACCACTCTCTGCCCTTCCTATCCTCTCTGATGTGGCCTCTTCTCTGTATTTAGCTATGGAGCATTTGTTCTGCCAGTCTTCAGGTAGTTTTCTGGGCTCTTTATACTGATGTGGGTGTTATCTAGTTGTATCCATGAAACAAGGTGAGCTTAGGGTCCTCCTGTTCCTCCATCTTCCCTGGACCCTGTCATTTCTAATTACTGGTGTAAGGCTGTGATTTTTTACCTTAAGTAGCTGTAGAACTTTCTTTCACTTAAAAGGGAACAGAAAAGTCATGTAATTGCCTCAGTTTTTAATCCAGGTTAGGGCAACACAATTCTCAAAGAGCAGGTTTAAAGAGATAGTGTGAAGTGAAAGTCAACTTTCATTTGTGTTTATAACCCTCACACTTTGCTTATCCAACATACTGATTTAATTTCATATTATACATTTTGTGACTTTTTTTCTGTGGATTCTAGTCCAGTCTCCAGGAACTCACAGACCAAGACTGTATATGACAGCTCTTAAAACATTTAATGGAAGTTTGTCCTGTCTCTCCTTAATCCCTTATCCCATGTTCATTTTTCGTGGATCATACCTTCACAGTTCCCTCTCCCTGGATCTCCCTTTTCTGGAACTTCTGCCGTTTGTCTTGCCTCTCATCCATGTGCATCCCAGGTCTAGGTCCAGCACTGTATGTGTGGAGACGATTCTTCTTTGTTGACTGTGAGGAGAATTCTTCATGTTCTTTAATGGGCAATCACCTCAGGTTAAAAAAAAAAAACAAAAAAAAAAAAACCTAGCTCCAAGCATGTGAAGACTTCTGAGCTTTGCTTTCTCTTCCCTCCATTATTAAACTCAGTCCCCTAACCTTCATTATGAAGACATCTGCAATGATCTGGCACCGGTAACAGTGGCCACAGCTTTCAACTTCCAGCCTAACAATCAGACAGTTTTATCAGTCCCCCTTTCAACACACTTTGTGGGCATTGCCTGTTTTTAACCACCTTCTGAGCCTTTCCTTTGTCCTTCAAAGAGGACTTTATGTTCCTTGCTACTTATTTTTCACTGACTTTGGCATGTATCAGCACTAACTATTCCTGACATCTTGGCCTGTTTTTTAGAAAACCCTCCTACTGTACTTCAAAAGGGACTACTCCCTAGAAATGGTATCACATAGCATCTGCCTTTGTAGATAGTGCCATTGTCATTTCCTAAGATATCTTTTTGGTAAACAGCTGCCTCCTGCCTGTATCATCAACAGGTAAACAGCATCATCAAAATATAAGCAGGCTGCTTCTTTCTTGGAATGAAGGAAAACAAAACACCAGTGAATAAATAGAAAATTAGGATGCTTTCTTTCTCCTTGGCATTCTTGTATTTAATTAAACCATTTTCTAAAAAGAAAGTTTGCATCAACATTTGGCTGATTTGAATGCAAGTTACTAACTAGGTTAGCCAAGCAAACCATGAATTTATAAAAATATCATAAATATAACTCAAACCTTAAAGTGAAGTGTAAGTCACTTGATTCTCTTCAATGTCAGTACATTGGGCACATGCAGCTGTGGGTACGATGTAATGTATGGAATGGGTCTAAAGGCAAGTTTTCAGCATCAAGTGTGTCATACCTCAACCTTCCAGAGATTTTAAAATTTCACCAGAATTCATAAAGTAATGGTATTAGGTTGAGGTAGTAGTTGTATTTTTTTCAATTGCACTCACGTAAGTTTAATTTAGTGCCAAATTCTAGTATGTAATAAAAATACAAGTTAAAGGCTGTCTGGTGGTTAAAGCTTGTTTTTTTCTTCCACCTGCCTTACTGAGAAAGCCCCTGAGAGGCCTACCTTCTCCACTGAATGGCCTATTTGAAGGCCTCCATTTATCCACTGTTGCTGACAACATCAATGCTGAGAACATTTCTATATGATACATTCTTAAGATGAAAGTTTCTTAAAACCTTGAAGAAAAAGTTATAATTTCCTCTGAGTGTATCTGTAGTAGGATTCTTAAATCTTGGGCAGTCCCAACTGTGGACACCTTGGATAATGTCAAGAACTATTTCAGAATTCTCCTACAAGAACTCAAAGAGTAAGTTAAAATAGAAAAGTAAATGTCATTCAGACCCTTCTTCTCCTCTCCTCTTTTGCCCAAATAAATTGCAGTTAATTCTAGAAAAACCTAGAATCAAATCCATTTTCCTCTCTCAACAGAGTAGCTTTTTCTAGATTCCTCATTTATGTTAACTGGGCCAGTGTGCCTAACAGAGAAGACACTCAGTAATTACTTCCTTGCTTGAATTGGATAACTTACCTAAAATTTGCAATATCATTGTATTTTTAAATTTATTTGATTTTACAGTTTTTATATAGGCCACACAACATTGTTTTTTAGAGGTCTGAATGCTGAGAAGAGAGAGATCTGTTAACATTAAGGACACAGAGTTGCTTAGTGGCAAACCTAGAGTTAGAATGGTCATCTTCTAACTTGAATTTTTTGATGTCTTTACCAGATTCCACTAATCTTTAGTATGTGAAACTAAATCTTTATATATTGTAACTTACTAAGAGAAACAAGAAAACCCAAGAAATGAAGACACCCATATATTTTCTGATTATGTTGCCATCATATTTAGTAGCCCTTTGCTGAAACTAATATCTCAGAGTAATATCAAATGTTAGTAGTGCCATAAAAATGATATAGGAAATTATATTAACCCACTGGATTTAAAATGCATTCTACTAATCAATAAAAACATCCTTTCTAAAATTGATATTTTTATTGTTCTTTTCCCTCACCAGATTGTAAGCTCTACAAGGGAAAAGACCAAGGCAATTTTGTTCAACATTGTATTTCCAACATCTTGTTGTGCCTAACTAATAATAATAATTTGAATGAATATGAATATTGGCCATTTAATCAACTGCTCAATGATAGTTACTCATTCATTAACAAGTGGGTTATTTGCTAGGACTCTGCCAAAATAAGGGTGAATAGGCCATGGCCCCTTACTCAAGGAGTTCACAGCTCAAGGAGGAAGAGAGACTTATAAATAGATGTTTGTCACACATAATGGTTATCTCTAGGAGATGTTTGAACTGAACACAAATGAGGGAATGGCTAATTCCACCCTGAGGAATCAGAAATGATTTTCAGAGAAATATTTTTCTCAGCTGTGTCTTAGAAAGTGAGAGGCCAGAGAGAGAGAAATGGATGAAGTGTGCAAAGACTCTTCAATAAAGAAATCTAAGGGAAAAATATTTTTTCTCAAGAACTTACAAGTTAAGACTATTTAAATTGACTTTCTGGGCTTTTGTTTTGCCATTCAGAATCAAACAGATTATTCTCCATTAATCAAATTCTTTTTCCCCCTGTATTCTTTAGTTTCAAATGCAAAGTTGAAAACAGATTGTTACCCTTAGCCACATTCTCACATGATGACTACTTTTCCCCAAATCCGGAAATTGTGATTTGAAGTGAGAGTCAAATTTGACTACATTTGTGCCCCTTATTTTGTTTTCACAACACTGTTTTTTTTACATTATGAGATGTAAATATCATTTCTCAACCACATAAGATTTATATATCTTGCCATAAATGAATAACTGCTCAAAGTAATAAAATCAAGTTTCTTTAAAACAAATCTTCAAAACACCATTTATACTAGTCCAAGAAATTTAAAGGTATATTTGGTAGAATCAATTGTATTTAACCATGAAAATGTTAATTTTGTTCACTTATATCTGCATATTCAGATTTCTGCATTTCTCTTAAAGAGAAACAAAACATTGCAATGTTTAAAATGTCTGGAATAACAACCTTTAGGGAAATAAAAGCCACCAAGTCTTGTGCCAGTAATAGTTTTATTATGTTATATGAAGTATTAACATGTTTACTTAATATTTTGTCCCAAGAGTTGGAGTTAAAAAAGAGAATTGATTATGCTGATGGTTACATGACTCTACATTTGTTCAATGCATAGAATCATAGATTTAAAAGGTCAGTTTTATTGTACATACATTTAAATTTTCTTAATTAAAAAAAAGGGAGGAAGGGAAGAAAATAGACTTTGTTTTATAATTTGGAGAAAATTAACTTTGGGTCTTTCTCCTGAGACTGCTCTGGACTGTTTTCCAGAAGGCAAACACTTGGTACATTTCAAGCAGAATAATTAAAATCAATCATCCACACAGCCAGGCCAAGAATGAAGAGCAGCAAACTTAGGATTTGACAAGAAGGAAAGAGATCCAAGACAGGAAATTGACTTGGTCAGACGTGTGGAAAATCAAGGCAACCCACAAGGCCATTAATGAAGGTCCCCATAAGACAGCCTAGCCTCTGCTTCTGCACCCCGCCCTCAGCTCAGGCTCTCTCTCCAGCTGGGAGGATTTATTTCAGGGAAGCTGTGCCAGCATCTTCCAAGGGAAACACAGTCGGAGCACGTTTACCAAACGATGCTGCAAAGGAGGCGCAGGTGGCACGCTGGAAGAATCTTCCTTGGGATCAAAAGAAGGAGCCAACCACAGCCAGTAGCCCTGATCTCCATCTAAGGAAAACTCAGCTCCACTGAACAGATATCTCAGCTCCAAACAAGGGAAAACCCAGATAAGAAGGCTTTGTCCTTGGAAAACAATAGAAGCAGTGTCTTTTCTTGTTTCCTGTTACTGGACCAAATTGAGAGGCAAATACATTAAGGTGGTCACTAGAAATGACCTAAAGATAATGGGACTGAAAAGCGTTAAAAGGGATATGGAAGTGGATTAACATCACTGGATAGAAGCCAGTGTTACATCAACATTGTCCAAGGATTAACCAAAGAGGATATAAACTAATGCATGACCCCAAGCCAAGCACTTCTGTTAGCCCAACAATCTGTGGGGTTAGAACTAATGCTTGCTGAAAGTTCTACAGATTTACATGAAAAAGAGGCAAAACATGTATGATCACCTTCTAAGCAGTTGAATGTTTGAATCCTAGTGGTACCAGTTACTGGTAGTATGACCATGAATAGGCTATTTAGTGTCTTTGTGCCTCACATTCTCTATCTGTAAAATGGGGAGAATGTTAGTGCCTATTTCATATAGTTGTTGTGTTAAGTGAGTTAATATATACAAGGCACTTGTTAAAGTCCCCAACATATAGTAAGTGCTATATAAATGCTAGTTAGTATGATTGTCATAAAATAAACATTCCAGGTTAGAGTTGGTCTTGGTATGCCAATACTAAGTATGTTCTGAAATAACCCAAAAACCTGGCCAAGGTCTGGGAACTATGGAAAGAGGCTAGTTTACAAAATTCCTGAAGTTTTCTTGCGGAGACATTTGCTAAGACTTATATGGGTTCTTTTGGGATTTCTAGCCATATCTTCCTTGAAGCCAATTTTGGCATTCCTAGTTCCCAAGGCCAATACTTTTAGAGTGACAGTGAAGTGGCATAAGCCCTGGGTTGGCAGTCAGGTGACAAGTACTTGGCTGAGGTATTTTTCTGAGTTACTTGTCCAAATCACTTCTTCCTGGGCCTACAATTTCTATTACAAGAGACGGGTAGACTAGATAACATCTGTGTTTCCTTGGAGTTGTGGTTTTTTGGTTTTTTTTTAATTTTTTATTTGCTGTAAAATGACTTTGTGATCTAAATACCTTCTGGGTATCTATACCTAGACACTCCCTGCAGACTTCTCCACCTCTATAAGCAAAGAGTATTTCACCTTTCCTATTATCCTATGAGCCCTATATCCTTTCCTTCCTGAGATTCCTGAGAATGATCCCATTTCTTGGTCCCAGTGCAAAGCTTCAGATGCCCTGGGTTGTCTCTCCACATCTCTTCTCTGTCTCTTCCTTCGTCTTTGAGCAGCTGCTTGTGTTCAGGCTCTCTTTAGCCCTCCTTTGACCTGAGCTTCTTATATTTTAATGAGCACGCTGATCACCTGGGAATCCTGTTCTAATGCAGATTCTGATTCTGTTGGTCTGGGACAACCAGTTTCCACATTTCTAACAAGCTCCAGGTGGTGCCAAAGCTGCTGGTTACCTACCACACTCTTGGGAGCAAGGCAGTTAGTCTAGTGAGAGCCCCAGAATCCAGATGTTTTCTTTTTTAATCCAATTTTCAGGTTAGTATTCCTAAACTTTGATCCTGTTCTTCCTGCTAAAATATTATGGCTTGCATAATTGAATAGTAAATAAAATCTCTTCACAATAAAACCTCAGCCAGTGCTTCTGCCTTAACTCCTACAATCCCTAGCCTACATCTAATCTAATTTATCTAAGTAGCCTACATTTAATCTGCCTAGTTGCTTTCAGGATGTGTTTTTCACTTTCTGCTTTCATGCCTTGCACAGGCTCTATAATGTGCTTGAAATGTCATCATACTTTTTTTATTTCTGTTACTCAAAGTCTTTTTTACTTTATTATTATTTTTTTATTTTATTATTATTTTTTTATTTTAGAGAGAGAGCACACACACATGTGAGTGGGGGAGGGGCAGAGGGAGAGAGAGAGAGAGAGAGAGAGAGAGAGAGAGAGAGAGAGATTGATTAAGCAGGCTCCACGATCCACTCAGAGCCCGACAGGGTGCTCAATCCCACTACCCTGGGATCATGACCTGAGCCAAAATCAAGAGATGGACACTCAACCAACTGAAGCACCCAGGCGCCCCTGTTACTCAAATTCTTGACTCAGATATGATTCAGTCCACAAAACATTTCTGTTTCCTTGAAAGTCATCCTGTCCTTTAAATACCTGTGGTACTTTGTTTACTGTCTTTATGGTGATTCACATTCTGCTTTGTAATTTCTACATATGCATCTGCTACCTCTCCCATCAAACCAAGGGTTTCTTGAGGAGGTGCTTCAAAGCAGGAAATAACAGTTTAAAACAAATGAATGGAAGCACTCTGTCACTAATTATTTAAACTTATACAGGCTGAAAATATGAAACAAATCTTAAAAAGGCTTAGATAGCTTCTTACTGCATTGCACGTTAGCCATTACTGAGGGTGACTAGGATTTTGGGGGGCATACCTTCTACCTTTCACTCATTTACCCTGCATTTCTGAGTGCTGTCTCTATGTAGGACTCCATGCTGAGGGCTGTGGCAGTACCCAAAGAATAAGGCCAGCATCCTGAAGGTTGTTATCATCTGGTGGGAGGGATGGTAAGGAGCAGGCATGAGGCATTTCACCATGGGTTGCTTGGGACCTGGCCTGAGGCAGAGTCCTGGACTGGAGGCTCAGTAAGTCTGGTTCCTGACATAATTGTTATGTTCTAAGAATCTATGACTCTGGAGATAGTATACTTACTAAACAAACACCATGAGGATTTGTGCAGAAATGTGCTTTCAATGTAATGCCGCCTCTGCATTTGATAGCCTTCCTTTCCAGCATTTATAGCCACCACCTGTGCTTTCATTATTCATTTCAGTGTCTCTGTCTGAGTCTGAGACACTTAATTTTACAGTGCCTCAAGGGAAAGCAGGGAGTTTCTCTCTTGGACTTAAACCCTTCTATTAACTCATGAGTGATTCTCCTAAGAATTAAGTCTCATGGACACACCCATTGCCTATGATAGGAAGATCAGAAAGCATTGTCATGGCATCCTTAAAACTTATTGGTGAGGCTAAGTGAAGACTAGTGATTTTGTGATTTCTGCCTCTCCTGAGAAATTACATTGTTAAAAGGCTTAAATATGTGATTCCCAATCATTCCTCCTTATATTCTGAGAATTAGAGAATTTAGAGCTTGAAGTTTAGGGATAGACCTCATTCCCTCATGTTTTCCTCAGTGAAGAAACTAAGACACATGATCACACATTAGCTTTGTGGCCGAGACCTTAAAATTAAGTCTTCTGAGACTAGGACTAAATGGTTAAGTGGGAAGAAGAAAACATTATTTGTATCTATATCTATCTATATTTTATATCTATAGCTATAGCTATTTCTGTATCTATCTACCAATCATCAAGCTTTGTGAGGTGTCAGGTACTGTGTATTTAGTGCTTTACATGCCTTATCACATTTAATTTTAATAATTTTATCCCAATACCAAGAGGTAGGTGTCATCCCAACTTCACTGAGAAATCTGAATTTCAGAGAGGTAAAGTACCTTGTCCAAGAATGAATGTGTGAATGATGCACCATGCCTCTAAACCCCTTCTCAAGGGAAGACTTTACCTGGTAGCCAATAATAGCAAGGGGCCCTGCCAGCTGGTGATATGAGAGGAACAAAAAGGAAACAGGCTATTCTTATTCCACCTTGTGGGTTATTCTCTCTTTCTTTCTTTTTTCTGGTCTCTGAGACTCATTGCTCAATCTTTCTGGACTTCATTCCAATAGGCTTCCCTAGCTCTTGTGCTCACACCCACGAGCACAATGGATACATCTATCAGATGGTATCCATTCCTGGGGCTTCCATGGTCCCCCTTCATCAAACATTTGTTATGTTAACTTCAAGCCCCTGTAGTCATTCATCAACATTGTCTGCTATGCCTGCCCCAACAATGCACAAACCAGTGTTCAAAACATGGAATTCATTTCTCTCTCTTTTCATCTCCCTTTTGGAATTCCCATTTTCTTTTTATCTCTAACATCTTTCTCCAATATCTTATATCTACCCTCAGTATCCTTCCAAAGACAGTGCAAGTCCTGCCTTCTCCATTAAGTCTTCTTCCATCTCATTCACTTATTAAAGAAGCATTCAATGAGTAGCTATATATAACAGGCCCAGGAGAGAGTAGAGAACAAGAGAGACAGTCCGTGCCCTCACTGAGCTTATAGTCAAGTGGGGGGCTATAAATAGCTTGTAATGACAGCTATGGAGGCAAAGCACAGGGCAGGGATAATTTAATATACTTTTATCTCATCCACATTACCCCCATGCAGAAAGAGTTTGCTAACTATGAAGTTGAGTTTTTTTCAAATCTGAGAAAAGACCTTGTGGCAGGATCTATACCCATGCATTTGCCTCTGGGGCATGTGAGTATCATTGCTGTACTCCGGGGTCTTTGAGGACTAGGATACCTCATAGATGGTTGATATTCAAGTGGTCAGTGCCAGGTGGGAAAAATTCTTGGAGCAGCTCTGCATGGATGTAAGCACATCCTGGATCAAGCAGCTGCTTCTTCAGGGGCTTACTGGGTGGTACTGGCAGGAATTCCAATTCTCTGGAGCTTGAATGAAATACACATGGCACACTTTAATGTGAATTCAGTTAAAAGCTGGCTGGAGAACAAATGACAGCCAAATAGCTTGCACTGCCATACTTGTGAATTTTCCCTTTGAAGACTGTGTCAGTACTATTCTTCCCTCCAAAATCACCATGTTAGAAACTTAATGAGGGTTTTCAGTGGTTTGGTGAAAGATAGCAGCACACAACAGGAAATATTTTAGATCAGCTTTTATTTCTGTCCTTAAGGTCATTATGGTATCTGGCTAAAAGCTTCTTGCAGAGATAGAGATTGTTTTTAGTATTTCTGAAATAGTAGCAATGGATGAGATAGACTCACACTCATGCTCATACTGTATTCTAGGCACATACACCATACCACCCTCTGAATACACACACAGTTGCACTTCTTCCACACGTGCAGGCACACACACTGTGGGCACAGTGCTCTGAGGCAATCAAGGCCCATCAAAAGGCCTCCCTATTTGTGGTTTATTTTCTGCTTTTAAGTTCCATTAAGTACCATTTGAGAGTGACTATTTCTTAAGAGCCCACCCCTGGTAAAACCAGCTAAAGAGGAGGTTTTATGCTCAAGACTAACATGCAAAACAACAACAAGGAGAAAAATGTGTCAGGAACAGACCAAAATTATTTTAAAAAGAAGTTCCAAATAGCAAAAATAAAACAACTTTGTTTTCCAAAAAAGAGTTAAATTAAACATCTCAAGAAGTAATTTAATTTTAAAATTATAAATTAGGAAAACGTAGGAACATTTTTAACATTTGGTATGTTTTATACCATATTTTTTGTTCCTTTAACATCTACTTTTTATGAGCTTGGAAATATATTTTGTGTTCATATATCCTCTACCTCTTTCTATCATATAAATGCTACATTAGCAGTCTGAAAAATACCCTACTACTTCAAGTAAATCATGTGAAAAAGAACATGATTGTACAATTCCTAACATCTTTTAGTAGTTTGATTTCTCTTGATGTCATGTTCCAACAACACAGTGGTATTTCAAGTTTCCTGTTAAAGATGGCAAAATAATTTGCCTATTTATCAGTTTACATGGCAAGTTGAAATAAATACAGTTATTTACATGACATGGCATAAAATGATTTCTAGCTTTCCTTTTTTTTTTTTTAATGGCCACCAAAAGATAATTAGGACCCCACCCCCCCAAAAAGGAATACTTGACTTTAAGCTTGGATTTTTTTCTTGGCTGATTTTGTTTATGATTTGTGGGACCATATTGTTCTGCCTCAGGAAAATAGGAGCCCTCATAGAAGCCTGAAACAGTTCCCAAGAAAGGCCTGAAACCTGCATTTTATTGGGGACCTTCTGCCTGGGAAGCCACTGTAAGAAGCAGAATGAAAAAGATATTCCATAGATCTACAGAAACTTAAGTAGCAGGGCCTGTGGAGAAAAGCCACCAACCAGACATACAGAGTGCAGATCTGTGGCCCCAATTTTGAAGGCTACGATTGTTCAGTTGTACAACTTTAAATTGAAATGTTATTTGGTTTTCAGCATTACTTAGAGAACAAGTAAAGGTTAAGAGACTGTAGAAATGCCATCCAATTTACCAACTTCACCAGCCTGGCTTAATGCTGGAATTTAGAAAAAAGAAGGTGACAGTGAGGAAGTATGAGTCAGAAGAGCTGAAATCTCGGTGAAATTTCCCTTGGCTACTCAAAAAGGGTCTGTCATTAGTGAGCCAAGAACTCAGGCTTTGTTAAGTACATCTCATTTGGGATTTGAAATGAAGCACCAGGGAAGGATTGAGAGTGACCCATGTTCTGAGGACATTTACTCTGGCCTGGCTGTGGGGGTGGTGATGGGAGGAGGCCCCTACTGCTACCATGCCCTTCACTAGCTTCTCAAAGAGGCCCAGATAAGCTGTCTGCTGGATAGAAGGCAGTGGTAAAGTCAAGTTCTCAGGGGGCCTGGGAAGTTCTCAGTCAAGAGAACATCATTAATGGCTACCAGGCAGAGTGTTTCTGTTTAATTCGCCCTCTCAATCACAGGCACGATGCACATGATGCCATTTCAAGCTAAGAAAGCTTCTGAGCAGTTAACACCTTGTCTGTCCATGGTCACATAGTACCAGGGTTAACTTGGAACCAAAGCTTACCTGATGCCTGCTCCTAAACTCCATCCTAACATCCACTGTGCTCTATTCCTGGTCTCTGTCATTTGCCATTCTTAGTGTCGTGGTGTTCAGAACTCATTCCATGAACCTGATACTTTATACCAGAACCCAAGCTTCTAGTGGAAGTCTTCATTTTTATTCTTCCTTTTCCTCTCCCAACCCCATTTCTTTGCAAGGACCTTATTAAAACCTCAATTTCTTATAGGCAAGGGGAAATGAAATAGAGAGTGAATTAGAGTGAAGAGAAATACACCAGCTTATCATAACAGCAAAACTTTGGCTAACATACCGGAGCACAGAGAAAAGGAGGCAGATGTTTTTTAATCCCTTAATCATAAATCATGTTGGGACATCATTCTTTTTTCTTTGTTTACTTGGGCTAAATACATCTATGTGATTGATTTTGTTATAAAGTTTCAATGTTTATCAGAAGATGAAAACTATTTTATTACTGGCTTCTAATTTGTTGAGTTTCTTTTTCAATAAATTTATGAATTACATTCAGAGGGCATCCCACTTTCTGTAACATTGCTCTCTTGTATCCTGCTAGAGACTTTTTAAATCTATCCATAGCTTTTTCTATTCTTTCCCTGGATACCAATGCTTTTCCCAACATCTTCCCTTCTTTTCTTTTCTTTTCTTTTTTTTTTTTCCTGTGCACTGCAGACACTGTTGCAGCAGAAGAAATTCACCTGGCTGGAAAAATGTAGAGATTTCGAGGTTAATCTAACAATGCATCAAGTCAGGGCTCCCTTGAATTTGCATGCAAAGTGGAAACATCTTTTCTTGATAAGCTTCTCCCACCCCTTTTAAAACACAGTGCTTTTTAGTAGCAAAGGGCCAGAATATTAACATGCCCGTATTTGCAAGCCTTCAGTAGAAGGGCATTTTACTTCATTCACAAGATTGTTTTCTCCACTTCTTTAAATTAATCCGAATCATACAGTAAATTCAAAGGACTGGAAGAAAAATAAGGCATTAAAAAAAAGTTAGTGACTTCAAATAGTTAAATTCATTGCTTTTTAAAAATTTTAATTACATATAGTTAGCATACAGTGTTATATTAGTTTCAGGTATACAATATAGTGATTCAACAATTCTATACATGACTCAGTGCTCATCATCTTAATCCCCATCACCTATTTCACCCATTTCCCCACCCACCTCCCCTTTGGTAACTATCAGGTTGTCCTCTATTGTTTTTAAGTTTGTCTCTTTTTTTCTTTGCTCTTTTTTTTTCTTAAATTCCACATATGATTGAAATCATATGGTATTTGTCTTTCTCTGGCTGACTTATTTCACTTAGCAGTATATTGTGTATAGAATATTACTAGGCCATTGAAAAGAACCACATCTCGCCATTTACAATGACATGGATGGATTTAGGGAGCATACAATTAAGTGAAATAAGTATATGTATATGACACTTCTTCTTTATCCATTCATCAATTGATGGACACTTGGGCTGTTTCTGTAATTCCATAATTTGACTATTGTAAATAATGCTGCAATAAACATAGGGGTGCATATATCCTTTCAAATTAATGTTTTCATATTCTTTGGGTAAAAACCCAGTAGTGGAATTACTGAGTCATATGGTAATTTTATTTTTAATTTTTTGAAGACTCTCTATACTGTTTTCTACAGTGGCTGCACCCTTTTGCATTCCCACCATAGTACATGAAGGTTCCTGTTTCTCCACATCCTCACCAAAACTTGTTTCTTGTGTTTTTTATTTTAGCCATTCTGACAGGTGAGAGGTGATATCTCTGTAGTTTTGATGTGCATTTCCCTGATGATGAATGATGCTGAGCATCTTTTCATGTGTCTGTTGGCCATCTGTATATTTTCTTTGGAGAAATAACTGTCCATGTCTTCTGCCAATTTTTAATTGGATTATTTGTTTTTTTGGTGTTGAGTTATGTGAGTTATGTAAGTTTAGAGACTAAACCATTATTGAATACATCTTTTGCAAATATCTTCTCCCATTCAATAGGTTATCTTAGTTTTGTTTGTTTTCTTTGCTGTGCAGAAGTTTTTTATTTTGATGTAGTCCCAATAATTTATTTTTGCTTTTGTTTCCCCTGCCTCAGAAGATGTGTCTAGAAAAATGTTGCTACAGCTAATGTCAGAGAAATTATTGCCTCTGCTCCCTTCTGTAGGTCTACATTTAGATCCTTAATCCATTTTGAGTTTATATTTGTGTTTGGTATAAGCCAGTGGTCCAATTTCATTCTTCTGCATGTAGCTTTCTAATTCTCCCAACACAATTTGTTGAAGAGGCTTATTCACATTGCATATTCTTTTCTCCTTTGTCAAAGATTAATTGACCATATAATTGTGGGTTATTTCTGGCCTTTCTATTCTATTCCATTGATCTGTGTGCTTATTTTTGTGGCAGTGCCATATTGTTTTGATTACTACTGCTTTGTAATATATCTTGAAATCTAGAATTGTGCTACTTCCAGCTTTGTTTTTCTCTTTCAACATTGTTTCAGCTATTTCGGGACTTTTGTGGTTCCATGCAAATTTTAGGATTGTTTGTTCTAGTTCTGTGAAAAATGTTGTCAGTATTTTGATAGAGATTGCATTAAATCTGTAGATTGCTGTTGGTAATAGGGACATTTTAACAATATTTGTTCTTCCAATCCATGAGTAAGGAATATCTTTTCACTTGTTTGTGTCATCTTCAATAGCTTTCATCAGTGTTTTATAGTTTTCAGAGTACAGATCTTTCACTCCTTGGCTAAGTTTATTCCAAGATATTTTATTATTGTTGGTGCAGTTATAAATGGGATTGCTTTCTTAATTTCTCTTTCTGTTGCTTCATTATTAGTATATAAAAATGCCACAGATTTGTTTACATTGATTTTTATCCTGAAACTTTACTGAATTTGTTTCTCAATTCCAGAGTTTCTGGTGGAAACTTTAGGGCTTTCTATACATACTATCATGTCATATACAAATAGTATGAATTTTACTTCTTATCATTTTGGATGCCTTTTATTTCATTTTCCTTTTTTAAATTTTTATTTAATTTATTTTTAAAAATTTACATCCAAGTTAGCATATAGTGCAACAATGATTTCAGGAGTAGATTCCTTAATGCACCTTACCCATTTAGCCCATTCCCCCTCCCAAACACCTCCAGCAAACCTCTGTTCTGCATATTTGAGTCTCTTATGTTTTTATCCTCCTCCCTGTTTTTATATTATTTTTGCTTCCCTTCCCTTATGTTCATCTGTTTTGTATCATAAAGTCCTCATATGAGTGAAGTCATATGATATTTGTCTTTCTCTGACTAATTTCACTTAGCATAATATCCTCTAGTTCCATCCATATAGTTGAGAATGGCAAGATTTCATTCTTTTTGATTGCCAAATAATACTCCATTTGTGTGTGTGTGTGTGTGTGTGTGTGTGTGCGCGCACACGTGTGTGTGTGTACACATACACACACACCACATTTTCTTTATCCATTCATCCACTGATGGACATTTGGTCTCTTTCCATACTTTGGCTATTGTTGATAGTGCTGCTATAAACATTGGGGTGCATGTGCCCCTTCGAAACAGCACACCTGTATCCCGTGAATAAATGCCTAGTAGTGCAATTGCTGGGTCATAGGGTAGTTCTATTTTTAGTTTTTTGAGGAACCTCCATACTGTTTTCCAGAGTGGCTGCACCAGCTTGCATTCCCACCAACAATGCAAAAGAGATCCTCTTTCTCTACATCCTCGCCAACATCTGTTATTGCCTGAGTTGTTCATGTTAGCCATTCTGACAGGTGTAAGGTGGTATCTCATGGCTTTGAGTTGCATTCCCCTGATGATGAATGATGTTGAGCATTTTTTGATGTGTCAGTTGACCATCTGGATGTCTTTTTTGGAGAAGTGTCTACTCATGTCTTTTGCCCATTTCTTCACTGGATTATTTGTTTTTTGGTTGTGGAGTTTGGTGAGTTCTTTTTAGATTTTGGATACTAGCCCTTTGTCTGATATGTCATTTGCAAATATCTTTTCCCATTCCGTCGATTGCCTGTTAGTTTTGCTGGTTGTTTCCTTCACTGTGCAGAAGTTTTTATTATGATGAGGTCCCAATAGTTCATTTTTGCTTTTGTTTCCCTTGCCTCCAGAGAGGTGTTGAGTAAGAAGTTGCTGCGGCCAAGATAAAAGAGGTTTTTTTTCCTGCTTTCTCCTTGAGGATTTTGAAGCTTCCTGTCTTATATTTGGGTCTTTCATCCATTTTGAGTTTATTTTTGTGTATGGTGTAAGAAAGTGGCCCAGGTTCACTTTTCTGTATGTTGCTGTCCAGTTTTCCCAGCATCACTTGCTGAAGAGACTGTCTTTATTCCATTGGATATTCTTTCCTGCTTTGTCAAAGATTAGTTGGCCATATGGTTGTGGGTCCATTTCTAGGTTCTCTATTCTGTTCCACTGATCTGAGTGTCTGTTTTTTTTTTTTTAATGTTTTTATTTACTTTTGAGACAGAGACAGAGCATGAGCAGGGGAGGGGCAGAGAAAGAGGGAGACACAGAATCCAAAGCAGGCTCCAGGCTCTGACTGTCAGCACAGAGCCCGATGTGGGGCTCAAACTCACAGACTGTGAGATCATGACCTGAGCTGAAGTCAGACGCTTAACCAACTGAGCCACCTAGGCGCCCCTCTGAGTGTCTGTTCTTGTGCCATTACCATACTGTCTTGATGATTACAGCTTTGTAATACAGCTTAAAGTCCGGGATTGTGATGCCTCCTGCTTTGGTTTTCTTTTTCAAGATTGCTTTGGCTATTTGGAGTCTTTTCTGATTGCATACAAATTTTAGGATTGTTTGTTCTAGCTCTGTGAAGAATGCTGGTGTTATTTTGATAGGGATTGCATAGAATATGTGGATTGCTTTGGGTAGTATTGACATTTTATTTTATTTTTTTATAATTTTTTTTAATGTTTATTTATTTTTGAGAGAGACAGAGAAGAATGCAAGTGGGTTGGGCAGAGAGAGAGATAGTCACAGAATCCGAAGCAGACTCCAGGCTCTGAGATGTCAGCACAGAGCCTGACGCTGGGCTCAAGCTCATGAGCTGTGAGATCATGACCTGAGCCAAAGTCAGACGCTCAACCGACTGAGCCACCCAGGTGCCCCAGTATTGACATTTTAACAATATTTGTTCTTTCTACCCAAGAGCATGGAATATTTTTCCATTGCTTTTGTGTCTTCTTCAATTTCTTCCAGAAGCTTTCTATAGTGTTCAGTGTATAGATTTTTCACCTCTTTGATTAGATTTATTCCTAGGTATTTTTGGATTTGGTGCAATTGTAAATGGGATTGATTCCTTGCTTTCTCTTTGTGTTGCTTCATTGTTGGTATATAGGAATGCAACCGATTTCTGTTCATCAATTTTATATCCTGGCACTGTTGAATTCATGGATCAGTTCTAGCAGTTTTTTGGTGGAATCTTTTGGGTTTTCCATATAGAGTATCATGTCATCTGCGAAGAGTGAACGTTTGACCTCCTCCTGGCCAACTTGAATGCCTTTTATTTCTTGGTGTTGTCTGATTGCTGAGACCAAGACTTCCAATACTATGTTGAATAACAGTGGTGAGAGTGGACATCCCTGTCGTGTTCCTAATCTCATGGGGAAAGCTCTCATTTTTTCCCCATTGAGGATGATATTAGCGTTGGGTCTTTCATGTATGGCTTTTATGATCTCGAGGTATGATCCTTCTATCCCTCATTTCTTAAGGATTTTTTATCAAGAAAGGATGCTGTATTTTGTCAAATGCTTTCTCTGCATCTATTAAAAGGATCATATGGTTCTTGTCCTTTCCTTTAATGATGTGATGAATCACATTGATTGTTTTGCAGATATTGAACCAGACCTGCATCTCAGGTATAAATCCATGGTCATGGTGAATACTTTTTTACTGTATTATTGGATCCAGTTGGCTAATATCTTGTTTAGGATTTTTGCATCCATGTTCATCAGGGAAATTGGTCTATAGTTCTACTTTTTAGTGGGGTCTTTGTCTGGTTTTGGAATCAAGGTAATGCTGGCTTCATAGAAACAGTGTGGAAGTTTTCCTTCCATTTCTATTTTTTGGAAACACCTATTCAACACAATAGGTTTTAACTCTTCCTTAAATGTTTAGTAGAATTCCCCTGGAAAGCCATTTGGCCCTGGACTCTTGTTTTTTGGGAGATTTTGGATTACTAATTTGATTTCTTTATTGCTTATGGGTCTGTTCAAATTTTCTATTTTTTCCTGTTTCAGTTTTGGTAGTTTATATTTTTGTAGGAATTTGTCAGTTTCTTCCAGATTTCCCATTTTATTGGCATATAATTGCTCATAATATTCTCTTATTGTTTTTATTTCTGCTGTGTTGGTTGTGAACTCTCCTCGTTCATTCTTTTTTTTTTAAATATGAAATTTATTGTCAAATTGGTTTCCATACAACACCCAGCGCTCATCCCAACAGGTGCCCTCCTCAATGCCCATCACCCACTTTCCCTTCCCTCCCACCACCCATCAACCCTCAGTTTATTCTCAGTTTTTAAGAGTCTCTTATGGTTTGCCTCCCTCCCTCTCTAACTTTTTTTTCCCCTATCCTCTCCCCCATGGTCTTCTGTTAAGTTTCTCAGGATCCACATAAGAGTGAAAATATGTGGTATCTGTCTTTCTCTGTATGACTTTTTACACTTAGCATAACACTCTCCAGGTCCATCTACGTTGCTGCAAAATGCCATATTTTATTCTCTCTCATTGCCAAATAGTATTCCATTGTATATATAAAACATAATTTCTTTATTCATTCACCAGTTGATGGACATTTAGGCTCTTTCCATAATTTGGCTATTGTTGAGAGTGCTGCTATAAACATTGGGGTACAAGTGCCCCTATGCATCAGTACTCCTGTATCCCTTGAGTAAATTCCTAGCAGTGCTATTGCTGGGTCATAGGGTAGATCTATTTTTATTTTTTTGAGGAACCTCCACACTGTTTTCCAGAGTGGCTGCACCAGTTTGCATTCCCACCAACAGTGCAAGAGGGTTCCCGTTTCTCCACATCCTCTCCAGCATCTATAGTCTCCTGACTTGTTCATTTTAGCCACTGTGACTGGCATGAGGTAATATGTTAGTAGGCTTTTGATTTGTATTTCCCCAATGAGGAGTGACGTTGAGCATCTTTTCATGTGCCTGTTGGCCATCTGGATGTCTTCTTTAAGAAGTGTCTATTCATGTCTTCTGCCCATTTCTTCACTGGATTATTTGTTTTTTGGTTGTGGAGTTTGGTGAGTTCTTTTTAGATTTTGGATACTAGCCCTTTGTCTGATATGTCATTTGCAAATATCTTTTCCCATTCTGTCAGTTGCCTTTCAGTTTTGTTGATTGTTTCCTTTGCAGTGCAGAAGCTTTTTATCTTCATGAGGTCGCAATAATTCATTTTTGCTTTTAATTCCCTTGCCTTTGGGGATGTGTCAAGTAAGAAATTGCTGCGGCTGAGGTCAGAGAGGTTTTTTCCTGCTTTCTCCTCTAGGGTTTTGATGTCTCACATTCAGGTCCTTCATCCATTTTGAGCTTATTTTTGTGTATGGTGTAAGAAAGTGGTCTAGTTTCATTCTTCTGCATGTTGCTGTCCAGTTCTCCCAGCACCATTTGTTAAAGAGACTGTCTTTTTTCCATTGGATATTATTTCCTGCTTTGTCAAAGATTAATTGGCCATACTTTTGTGGGTCCAATTCTGGAGTCTCTATTCTATTCCATTGGTCTATGTGTCTGTTTTTGTGCCAATACCATCCTGTCTTGATGCTTACATCTTTGTAGTAGAGGCTAAAGTCTGGGATTGTGATGCCTCCCACTTTGGTCTTCTTCTTCAAAATTACTTTGGCTATTCGGGGTCTTTTGTGGTTCCACACAAATTTTAGGATTGCTTGTTCTAGCTTCAAGAAGAATGCTGGTGCAATTTTGATTGGGATTGCATTGAATGTGTAGATGGCTTTGGATAGTATTGACATTTTAAGTATTTATTCTTCTAATCCGTGAGCACAGAATGTTTTTCCATTTCTTTGTCTCTTCTCAATTTCCTTCATAAGCTTTCTATAGTTTTCAGGATACAGATCTTTTCCATCTTTGGTTAGGTTTATTCCTAGGTATTTTATGATTCTTGGTGTAATTGTGAGTGGGATCCGTTTCTTTATTTGTCTTTGTGATGCTTCATTATTAGTGTATAAGAATGCAACTGATTTCTGTAGATTAATTTTGTGTCCTGCAACTTTGCTAAATTCATGTATCAGTTTTAGCAGACTTTTGGTGGAGTCTGTCGGGTTTTCCATGTATAATATCATGTAATCTGCAAAAAGTGAAAGCTTGACTTCATCTTTGCCAATTTTGATGCCTTTGATTTCCTTTTGTTGTCTGGTTGCTGATGCTAGAACTTCCAACACTATGTTAAACAACAGCAGTGAGAGTGGACATCCCTGTCATGTTCCTGATCTCAGAGGGAAAACTCTTAGTTTTTCCCCATTGAGGATGATATTAGCTGTGAGCTTTTCATAAATGCTTTTTGATGTTTAAGTATGTTCCTTCTATCCTGACTTTCTTGAGGGTTTTTACTAAGAAAGGATGTTGAATTTTGTCAAATGCTTTTTCTGTACCGATTGACAGGATCATATGGTTGTTATCTTTTCTTTTATTAATGTGATGTATCACATTGATTGATTTGCAAATATTAAACCAGCCCTGCAGCCCAGGAATGAATCCCACTTGATCATGGTGAATAATTCTTTTTATATGCTGTTGAATTCGATTTGCTAGTATCTTGTTGAGAATTTTTGCATCCATATTCATCAGGGATATTGGCCTGTAGTTCAGGCCAGTTTTTTGCTGGGTCTCTGTCTGGTTTGGGAATCAAAGTAATTCTGGCTTCACAGAATGTGTCTAGAAGTTTTCCTTCCCTTTCTGTTTTTTGGAACAGCTAGAGAAGGATAGGTATTATCTCTGCTTTAAATATCTGGTAGAATTCCCCAGGGAAGCCATCTGGTCCTGGACTCTTATTTGTTGGGAGATTTTTGATAACTGATTCAATTTCTTCATTGGTTATGGGTCTGTTCAAACTTTCTATTTCTTCCTGTTTGAAATTTGGAAGTGTGTGGGTGCTTAGGAATTTGTCCATTTCTTCCAGGTTGTCCAGTTTGTTGGCATATAATTTTTCATAGTATTCCCTGATAATTGTTTGTATTTCTGAGGGATTGGTTGTAATAATTCCATTTTCATTCATGATTTTATCTATTTTGGTCTTCCCCCCCCCCTCCTTTTTTTGAGAAGCCTGGCTAGAGGTTTATCAATTTTGTGTATTTTTTCAAAAAAACAACTCTTGGTTTCATTGATCTGCTCTACTGTTTTGTTTTTTTTGTTGTTGTTGTTGTTGTTGTTGTTGTTGTTGTTGTTGTTGTTTTAGATTCTATATTGTTGTTTTCTGCTGTGATCTTTATTATTTCTCTTCTTCTGCTGGGTTGAGGGTGTCTTTGCTATTCTGCTTCTATTTCCTTTGGTGTGCTATTAGGTTTTATATTTGGGATTTTTCTTGTTTCTTGAGATAGGCCTGGATTGCAATGTATTTTCCTCTCAGGACTGCCTTTGCTGCATCCCAAAGCATTTGGAATGTTCTATTTTCATTTTCATTTGTTTGCATATATTTTTTAATTTTTCTATAATTGCCTGGTTGACCCATTCATTCTTTAGTAGGGTGTTCTTTAACCTCCATGCTTTTGGAGGTTTTCCAGGCTTTTTCCTGTGGTTGATTTCAAGTTTCAAAAAAGTATATTCTGTTGCTTTGGGATGCAGAGTTCGAAATATATCTATCAAGTCCATCTGATCCAGTGTATCATTCAGGGCCCTTATTTCTTTATTGATCCTGTGTCTAGATGATCTACCCATCGTTGTAAGTGGAGTGTTAAAGTCCCTTGCAATTATCACATTCTTATCAATAAGGTTGCTTATGTTTGTGATTAATTGTTTTATATATTTGGGGGCTCCCATATTTGGCGCATAGACATTTATAATTGTTATTTCTTCCTGATGGATAGACCCTGTAATTATTATATCATGCCCTTCTTCATCTCTTGTTACAACCTTTCATTTAAAGTCTAGTTTGTCTGATATAAGTATGGCTACTCCAGCTTTCTTTTGACTTCCAGTAGCATGATAGATAGTTCTCCATCCCCTCACTTTCAATCTGAAGGTGTCCTCAGGTCCAAAATGACTCTCTTGTAGACAAAAAATAGATGGGTCTTGTTTTTTTTATCCATTCTGATAGCCTATGTCTTTTGGTTGGAGCATTTAGTCCATTTACATTCAGTGTTATTATGGAAAGATATGGGTTTAGAGTCATTGTGATGTCTCTAGGTTTCATGCTTGTAGTGCTGTCTCTGCTACTTTGTGGTCCTTGCAACATTTGACTCACAGAGTTCCCCTTAGGATCTCTTGTAGGGCTAGTTTAGTGGTGATGAATTCCTTCAGTTTTTGTTTGTTTGGGAAAACCTTTATCTCTCTTTCTATTCAGAATGACAGACTTGCTGGATAAAGGACTCTCGGCTGCATATTTTTTTTTGTTCATCACATTGAAGATTTCCTGCCATTCCTTTCTGGCCTGCCAAGTTTCAGTATATAGGTCTGCCACTACTCTTATGGGTCTACCTTTGTAATTTAGAGGCTGTTTATCTCTAGCTGCTTCACAATTTTCCCTTTATCCTTGTAATTTGCCAGTTTCACTATGATATGTCATGCAGAAGATGGATTCAAGTTACATCTGAATGGAGTTCTCTGTGCCTCTTGCATTTCAATGCGTTTTTCCTTCCCCAGATAAGGGAAGTTTTCAGCTATGATTTGTTCAAGTACACCTTCAGCCCCTTTCTCTTTTTCTTCTTCTTCTGGAATTCCTATGATATGGATATTGTTCTGTTTGATTGCATCACTTAGTTCTCTAATTCTCCCCTCATACACCTGGATTTTTTTAATCTTTTTTTCAGCTTCCTCTTTTTCCATAATTTTATCTTCTAATTCACCTATTCTCTCCTCTGCCTCTTCCATCTGTGCTATAGCCACCTCCATTTTATTTTGCACCTCACTTATATCATTTTTTAATTCTTCATGACTATTTTTTAGTCCCTTGATCTCTGTAGCAATAGATTCTCTGCTGTCCTCTATGCTTTTTTCAAGCCCAGCGATTAATTTTATGACTATTATTCTAAATTCTTTTTCCGTTATATTGCTTAAATCAGTTTTGATCAATTCGTTAGCTGTTGATACTTTCTGGAGTTTCTTTTGAGGAGAATTCTTCCGTTTAGTCATTTTGGCTAGTTTTCTGTCCCTTATGCATATTAAAAGCTTTGTGCTCTGCACCTGCAACCACTGCTATATTAATGGAGGCTCATACACTGTCCAGGGTCTGGCCCTTCAGGAGGTGTTTTTTCAGGGATTGTTACTTGCTTTCTGTTGTTGTGACTTTGGTTATTTTATTACCCTACTCATAGTATATTTTGTACCCCTCACCAGGTGTGCTTTGATTTATTCCTTGGTGTAGCCCTGTAAAGGAAAACAGATAAACAGGAGACAAAGAGACTCAAACACGCAAACAAATAACACAAACAAACAAAAACCTAAAGACTAAAAACAAAAAACCCAAAAACACTGACTACAGGTAAAGAAGAGGGTGGAGGCAGTGCTGATAGTAGAGCATATACAAAAAGAGAAATGACTCGGTGCAGGGGATGAGTAAACGTTGATTAGGCAGAGCGACTAAATGGCTTAATCCAGAGAGAGAAAGGTAAAGAAGGAGGCGTGGAAAAGGAGACAAAGATAAAATTACTCAAAGTAACTATATGGCTTAATTATTCTGGAGAGAAAGAAAGGAGTGTAAAGAAGGAGGTGTAGAACATGTATCAAGACAATGAATTAAATATGCCTGTTTAGACAGACCAATAACCAGGGTAACTAGCCTAGGGGAGGGAAGAGATGAGGAGAAATGGGGGGTGGGGCGGAGAATATATCTATATATCCAGAATTGACCTAGAGTTAATCCACGCAATGCTACATTGCTTGCAGGTAGTAGCTGTCTGCAGGGTCTTTGCGATCCGATCCGGTGAATATGCAGTTACTCAGTACAAGGGGGTGTGGTTTGGTGTTTTCTGGACCCACCTCCACTATGGGCCCCAGGAGTGATCCCTGAGGCCCCGCCTTTGGGGGGGGCGGGGGGCGAGCGGGAATGGTGCTCTCCCAGTGTCTTCTCCATGGAGCAGGACCTGGTGGACTCTGTTTGAGTTGTCCTCACTGTGCAGCGGGCGCAGACAGGGGCAGTCCTTCTCGCTCCACCAACTCCCCTGACCCTGCACTTGGCTAGGATTCAAATTCTTTCTCCATGCACTCTGGCACTGGGGAAGCACCTCTCAATGCAAGGATGTGTGGTCCTGGCTGGCTTTGTCTGTGCCACCACACTACAGGGAGAACTGACTTCTATTGCGGACGAGAGCCGTGGCCCTTGCTGTGAGACCAAGCTCCCGGAGTGGCAGATGCAAGCAGGCTTTGTGTTTTCCCACAGCACTCCCAGGAAACAGCTGCCTTATCCTCCTGCAGACTGTGCCCTCAGCCTAGCCACTGCACCTGGGGTGGCGGACGCAGGCAGATTCTGTGCTATCATGCAGTTCTCCAGGAAGGGAACCACTTTCTCCCTCCTCTTTCATTCTTGATTTTATTTACTTGGGTCCTTTCCTTTTTCTGTTTGATCAAACTGGCTAGGGGTTTATCATTTTTTAAAAATTCTTTCAAAGAACCAGCTCCTGGTTTCATTGATCTGTTCCACTGTTTTTTGTTGTTGTTGTTGTTGTTGTTTTGGTTTCGATAGCATTGATTTCTGCTCTAATCTTCATTATTTCCTGTCTTCTGTCTTCTGCTGGTTTGGGGTTTTATTTGCTGTTCTTTTTCCAGATCTTTAAGGTGTAAGGTTAGGTTGTGTATCTGAAACCTTTCTTCCTTCTTTTGGAAGGCCTGCATTACTATATACTTCCCTCTTATGACTGCCTTTGCTGCGTCCCAGAGGTTTTGGGCTGTGGTGTTATCATTTTCATTGGCTTCCATTTGCTTTTTACTTTACTCATTAACTTCTTGGTTAGCCCATTAATTCTTTAGTAGGATGGTCTTTGGTCTATAATTATTATCTTTCCAAATTTTTTCTTGTGTTTGATTTCTAGTTTCATAGCATTGTGGTGTGAAAAATATGCACCATACGATCTTGATCTTTTTGTACTTGTTGAAGGCTGATTTGTGTCCCACTGTGTGATCTATTCTGGAGAACGTTCCATGTGTGCTAGAGAAGAGTGCATATTCTGCTGCTTTAGGATGAAATCTTCTGAATATATCTTTTAAGTCAGGTCCAGTGTGTCATTCAAAGCCATTGTTTCCTTGCTGATTTTATGTTTAGATGATCTGTCCATTGTTGTTAAGTGGGGTGTTAAAGTCTCCTACTATTATGGTATTATTATCAATGAGTTTCTTTATGTTTGTGATTAACTGATTTATGTATTTGTGTCCTTCCACATTTGGAGCATAAATGTTTACTATTGTTAGGTTTTCTTGGTGGATAGACCCCTTAATTATGATATAATGCCCTTCTTTATCTCTTGTAACAGTCTTTATTTTAAAGTCTAGATTGTCTGATATAAGTATGGCTACTCTGGCTTTCTTTTGTCGATCATTAGCATGATAGATGATTCTCCATCCCTTTACTTTCAATCTGAAGGTGTCTTTAGGTCTAAAGTGGGTCTCTTCTAAACAGCATATAGATGGATCTTGTTTTCTTATCCATTCTGTTACCCTATGTCTTTTGATTGGAGCATTTAGTCCATTGATGTTTAGAGTGAGTACTGAAAGATATGAGTTTATTGCCATTATGTTGCTTGTAGAGTTGGAGTTTCTGGTGGTGTTCTCTGGTCTTTTCTAGTCTTTGTTGCTTTTGATATTTTTTTTCATCTTTTTTTTTTCCCTTCAGAGAGTTCCCCTTAACATTTCTTGCAGGGCTGGTTTAGTGGTCACAAACTCCTTTAATTTTTGTTTGTCTGGGAAACTTTTTATCTCTCCTTCTATTTTGAATGATAGCCTTGCTGGAAAAGAATTCTTGGCTGCATATTTTTCTGATTCAGCACATTGAATATATCCTGCCACTTCTTTTTGGCCTGCCAAGTTTCTGTGGATAGGTCTGCTGCAAACCTGATCTATCTTCCCTTGTAGGTTAAGGACTTTTTTTTCCTTTGCTCCTTTCATGATTCTTTCCTTGCCTGAGTATTTTGTGAATTTGACTATGATATGCCTTGCTGATGGTCAGTTTTTGTTGAGTCTTATGGGAGTCCTCTGTGCTTCCTGAAATTTAATATCTATGTCTTTCCCCAGTTTAGGGAAAGCTTTCCACTATGATTGGCTCACATAACCCTTCTATCCCTTTTTGTTTCTCTTAATCTTCTGGGACCCCTATGATTCTGATGTTGTTCCTTTTTAATGAGTCACTGATTTCTCTAGTTCTTAAATCGTGCTCTTTTGCCTTAGTCTCCCTCTTTTTTTCTGCTTCATTATTCTCCATAACTTTGTCCTCTATATCACCTATTTGCTGCTCTACCTCATCCATCCTTGCTGCTGTGGCATCCAATCAAGATTGAAGCTCAGTTATAGCATTTTTTTATTTCATCCTGACTAGCTTTTACTTCTTTTATCTCCACAGAGAGGGATTCTAAACTATTTTTGACACCAGCCTTTTATTTCATTTTCTTATCTGATTGCTGTGGCTAGGACTGCTAGTACTAGTTAAGTAATAGTGGTGAGAGTGGACATCCTTGTCTTGTTCTTGACCTTAGGAGAAATGCCTTCAGTTTTTTAACATTGAGTATGATGTTAGCTGTGGGTTTTTCATATATGGCCTTTATTATGTTGAGGTGTTCCCTCCAATCCTACTTTGTTGAGGGATTTTATCATGAGTGGATTTTGTATTTTGTCAAATGCCTTTTCTGCATCTATTGAAATGATCATATGGTTTTTGTCCTTCTTTTATTGATGTGATGTATAACATTGATTGATTTGTGAATAGTGAATCACATTGCATCCCAAGGGATAAAATCCTGCTTGATTGTGGTGAATGATTGTTTTTATGTTTTGTTGGATTGTGTGCTAGTATTTTGTTGAGGAATTTTGCACCTGTGTTCATAAGAGATATTGGCCTATAGTTCTGTGTTTTTGTAGTGTCTTTATCTGGTTTTGGTGTCAGGGTAATGCTGGCTTCATAGAATGAATTAGGAGTTTTCCTTCCTCTTCTGTTTTTTTGAATAGTTTGAGAAGAATAGGTTTTTAACTCTTCTTTAGATGTTTGGTATAATTCATCTCTGAAGCCATCTGGCTCTGGAATTTTGTTAGCTGGTAGTTCTGTGATTATTGATTCAATTTCATTACTGGTATTTGGTCTGTTCACATTTTCTTTTTCTTCCTGATTCGATTTTGGGGGGTTATATGTTTCTAGAACTTTATCCATTTCTTCTAGGTTGTGTTTGTTGGTACATATCTTTTCATAATATTCTCTTACAATCTTTTGTATTTCTGTGGTGTCAGTTGTTATTTCTCCCCTTTCATTCAGGATTTTATTTATTTGAGTCCTCTCTCTGTTTCTTATTTAGTCTGGCTAAAACCTTATTGATTTTGTTGATCTTTTCAAAGAGGCAGCTCTTTGTTTCATTGGTCTGTTTTATTATTTATTTAGTTAGTTTCTATTTTGTTAATTTCAGTTCTAATTTTTATTATTTCCTTCTAGTGATTTTTCAACTTTGTTCTTCTTGTTCTAGTTCCTCTAGGTGTAAGGTTAGTTTATTTATTTGCAGTTTTTCTTGCTTCTTTAGACAGACATGTAATGCTATAAACTTCCTTCTTAGAACAGGTTTACTGCATCCCAAAGATTTGGGACTGTTGTGTTTTCATTTTCATCTGTGTCCATATATTTTTTTATTTCCTCTTTGATTTTTTGGTTGACCCATTCATTATTTAGTAGTATATTATTTAATCTCCCTCTATTTCTGTGCTTTCTAGGTTTTTTCTTGTGGTTGATTTCTAGTTTCATAGTGTTTTGGTCAGAAAAGATGTATGGTAGGACTTCCATTTTTTTTTAATTTGTTGAGATTTGTTTTGTGGTCTAATATGTGATCTCTTCTGGAGAATGTTCCATGTGCACTTGAAAAGAATGTGTTTTGGGGTGCCTGGGTGGCTCAGTGGTTTAAGCATCTGACTTCAACTCAGGTCATGATCTCATAGTTTGTGGGTTTGAGCCCCGTGTCAGGCTCTGTGCTGACAGCTCAGAGCCTGGAGCCTGCTTCAGATTCTGTGTCTCCCTCTCTGCCCCTCCCCCCACTCACACTCTGTCTCTCAAAAATAAATAAATCTTAAAAAAATTAAAAAAAAGAAAAGAATGTGTATTCTGTTGTTTTAGGATACAGTGTTCTGAATATATCTGTTGGATCCATCTAGGATCCAATGAATTAGATCCAATGAATCACTCAAAGCCACTGTTTCCTTGCTGATTTTTTTGCTTGGATGATCTATCCATTGATGTAGGTGGGCTGTTAGAGTCCCCTACTACTATTATATTAGTAGTGATTACTTCCTTTATGTTTGTTATTAACTGCTTTATTTATTTTGATTCCACCATGTTGGGTGCATAAACATTTGCAATTTTTATATCTTTTTGTTGGATTGTACCATTTATGATTATGTATTGTCCTTCTTTACCTCGTTACCATCTTTGTTTTAAAGCATATTTGTCCAATACAAGTATTGATAGTCCAACTGTCTTTTCACTTACATTTTCATGATAAGTGTTTCTTCATCCTTTCACTTTCACTTTCTGCATGTGTCTTTAGGTCTGAATTGAGTCCCTTGTAGCAGCATATAGATAAGTACAACTTTTTTATCCATTCTGTCACCCTATGTTTTTGATTGGAGCATTTAGCCCATTTACATTCAAAGTAATTATTGATATGTGTATAGTTATTGCCTTTTTGTTACTTGTTTTATGGTTGTTTTGGTAGTTCTTCTCTTGTTTTTCTAGTTGCATATCTATTACTGTTTTTTGATTTGTGGTTACCATTCATTTTATATATAGCACCTTCTGTTTATAGCAATCTATATTAAGCTGATGGTCACTTAATTTTGATCTCATTCTTTACTCTTTTCCCCTCCACTTTTCAAGTATTTGGTATCATATTTTACATCCTTTGTGTTTCACTTGACCAATTTTTACAGATGCACTTAAATTTTTTTTTTTTTTTTTTTTTTTGCTTTTGTGCTTCCTATTTTTCTTACTCTTTCTTATGACTTTTGTTTTCCACTTACAGAGTTCACCTTAACACTTCTTGTAGGGCCCCTTTAGTGGTTATGAATTCCTTTAACTCTCATTTGTCTGGAAAGCTATCTATCTTCTATTCTGAATAATAGCTTTGCTGGGTAGTGTATTCTTGGCTGCAGATCCTTCCCTTTCACCACTTTGAATATATCATGACACTCCCTTCTGGCCTACAACGTTTCTGCTGAAAAATCAGCTGATTGCCTTATGAGGTTTCCCTTGTATGTAACTGTTTTTCTCACTGCTTTTACAATTCTTTCTTTATCACTTCATTTTGCCATTTTAATTAAAATGTGTCTTGGTGTGGACTTCCTTGGGTTGATTTTGTTGGGGGCTCTCTGTGCCTCTTGGATCTGGATTTCTCTTTTCTTCCCCAGATTTGGGAAATTTTCAGCTATTGTTTCTTCAAATACATTTCTGCCCTCCCTCCCCCCCCCCCCCACCTTGTCTCTCTTTTCCTTCTGGGATTTGTATAATGGGAATGTTGTTACACTTAATAGTGTTGCTGAGGTTCTCAAGACATTTTTATTTTTTATTTTTTCTCTCTTTTCAGCTTGATTGATTTCTATTACTCAGTCCTCTAGTTTGTTGATCCATTCTTCTGCTTCCTGTATTCTAGAATTTATTCTATTTATTATAATGTTAATTTCAATTATTGAGTCTTCGTCTCTGATTGGTTCATTTTTGTGTTTTCTCTCTGTTAAGGGTCTCACTGAGGTCCTTCAATCTTTTCTCAGGTCTAGTCAGTATCTTTATGATCATTACTTTAAATTCTCTAGCATGTATATTACCTACCTCCATTTTGTTTAGGTCTCTTGCTGTGGTTTTGTCTTCTTTTAGGAGACATATTCTTCTGTGTCCTCATTTTAGCTGTCTCTGTTTCCTTGTACTATGTCTCCTGCTCTTGAAAGCAGTGGCCTACAGTGCAGTGTTGCCTGTTCCCCAGAACCTGGTGCTTCAGAGGTGTCTCCCATGTTGTGTGTATCCTACTGTTGTGGTTGAGCTGCATTTGCCTTTTGTCCATTCATCTGTAATAGCTCCCTTTTCCTGTTGTGGGCAGGGTTTGGAACATGCATCATTAGTGGTCCAATCTGGGGTGGCCTTGGGCTTGACTTTCATCAGACTAGGCATTTGCCAGAAATGCAGTAGCACCAAACCACATGGTCCTTTTTCTTGTTTCCCTCTGAGAAGCTCTTGTTGGTAGGTGGGGCCTACAGTCAGATAAGAAGTCTGCCCCAGTCCCTTGCTAGGGCTGCAGTTGGATTGGTAATTATCTTCCCCTCTCCCTGGAGCAGGAGTCACTTTGGAGTAGTTCTGGCCCCTGTTGGGTGCTTGTGTACTGCCGGGCTTTGGCACTGCTTTAGATGGGCTTCAGCAAAGGATGTATCAGAGGGGACAAGTCTGCAGTAGAATATGGGGCAGGGTGCATGTTGTTAGCAAGATTTGTGTGGGTCTGCTGGGGGAGAGGACCTGGAGCTGCTTTATAAACTGTTGCTGCAGGGCTAAAGGGAACAACTCTGCAGCAGAGTGTGGAGGCAGGGCTTGTGGTGCTAGCAAGGTCCCTCGGTTTGCTATGGGAGGGTACCTATAGCTGCCAGGCAAAACTCCTGCTGAGCTGGAGGAGGCAAATCTACAGAAGCATACAGTGGTGGTGCACATTGTTAGCAAGCTAGATAGTGTTGACACTATGCTCATTTCTGCAGGTGTCTGTTTATCTAGTCTGAGAGGTAGGGAAGGGAAATGGTACCCTCTGGCAATTTTGTTCCTGAAGCCTCCCAAAGATCCCTGCCCCTTCAGCACAGGCTCTGAGATTAGTAAATAAGTCTCCCTCTGGTATACCCCAGGCACTTTTCAAAGTTCAGCATCTGTGCTGTACTCTGGGGCTATTTGTTGTGCTGTCTCTTTAAGGGTGAGGACTCAGATTCCTATTGCCCTCCCAATTCTTCCAGAGGCAAGCCTGCTGTTATTTAAAGTTGCAGGTTTTAAACCCCACTGACTGTAAGAACTTGTGAAATCTGCCCCTTTGGTTTTCAAAGCCAGATGTTAGAGATTCCTCATCCTTGTGTGGGTTCCCCATGCCTGGTGTGCCTGGTGTGAAGTTCTCCTCTCCCCTCTCCATACTTATAGCATCCCTCTTTCCCAAATACAGTTCTGTGGGTCCCTTTAGCTCCAAACTGCATTTCTGTCCTTCCTACCTTCTTTGATATAGCCTCTTCTCTGCATTTAGCTAGGGATAGTCTGTTGGGCCAGTCTTTGGGTTGTTTTCTGAGTTATTTACACTGATGTGGGGATTATCTACTTGTATCCCTGGAAGGAGGTGAGTTTACGATCCTGCTACTTTGCCATCTTCCCTGGAACTTTCAAACTGATTGCTTTTAAATGTGTCACATAACAGACTCCATTCTTCCCAGCATAGAAACCATTAGAGAAGATATTGCCAGAATCTGTGCCATTTTGGCTACCTTTTCTTGTAGGAATTTGGAAAGTGGTGGAGAAGTTGGTTAATTTGACCTGATAAATTTAAGAGGGTCCATGACCTTGACATTACTCTGATGTCCAAGCCTTGTATAATGTGGTATTCAATTTTCATGAACGAATCAGTCACATTTCTTTTAATGTGGGTTAGCTTTGTTTTCTGGGGGGTGATAGATTAGTAAGGGCCATAAGTAACTCAGCTAGATCCTGAGAGAAGTCTTCAATATCCATGTTAGTTCCAGGACAAAAAACATGGTTTATGGAAAGTTACTTTGGAAAAGTAAATTATTCCTGTTATATCAGTAAGCCATTTCTTTTCATCTATGATTTATTGAATTGTATTCTTATAATCCTATACCTATAATTTAAAAACAAACATTTGCAAACACTTAAGGATAATATTTGCAAGAAACTGGAAAGAATGTCAAGACACCATTTCATATATCATGGTCTGCAATAATAATTTTAGTTCAATTTTGTCCCATCTTATGCCAACAAAGACTGATTTATAAAGCATGTTCCCTACTCCAGAACCAGATAATACTGGAGATAATTATTGTGCCTGGTTAGAGTTTAAGAGCAATTTCCTGAGGCACCACTTGTAAAAGTGAAAGAACATACATTGGAATGAGTGCTGTTCAGCTATATAGTAAAAGAAAAATACAAAATTGTTGCACAGAGCCTGTTTTCCAATATTAGTTTAAATAATAACTACATTATGCCTGGCAATCCCCCAGAACCTTTAATATTGTGATTTTAGTGTATGGATTCACAAATTCTTTTTAAACTTTGTAGGCGACACAAAAACATCTAATCATAATCCAATTTCAAACACTTTATTTAGAAATATGATTAGCTCCTTATCATCTAAAGTAGGAGTTAATAAGATTTAAAGCAGAATTTAGATTTCTTCTGGAAACCAAACTATATCTTTATTTTAAATAAGAATCATTAATTAATATCTAATTCAATTTGTAACATTTTAAAAGGACATTGAAAAATGTAAGAATATTGTTTTATGTTTTCATTTAAAGAAATCTTTTAAATATTAAAGAAAAAATTAATTTTGAAGATTTAACATAATTCAACTAAAAAATAGATTCTTACATATTTGTCAAGGAATAGCTAGACCTAAGAAATCTTTTAGCTTAAGTTAAACAGTGATAGGTCTACTTAATCTTGCTTTGGGAAACTATTGTTAGTCAGTGTTGACATTTTGTAGGTTCTCTAAATTCATCCCTGTCTTTAAAATGATGAAATTTGCTTCATACAATGTTGGTAAAACCAAAGGAGGGACAGAGCAAACTTTTGGCAAATTAAAACAAAGACCAACTAATTCAGGTCACTGGGTTTTAAAAAATCCATCTCTTATCCATTCGTTTTGATATATTTACTTTAGATAAATTATCAGTTTCCATTATTTGATCTCACAATCAGTGCACAGCTAGAGAAAAATAGAAATTTTTAAAAAGATAAATTTAGATGTTAAAAAAAATCACCTTTGTTGATAAAGAGAAGATTCTGTTATACTATGGTAGGTTTTAAACACTAAAGCTTTTCACATTTTCTAGCTTAAAGAAATAAAAACGTTTTTTTTTATCTAAATCTTTATTAGAAGAAAAAAAACATTTAAAACAATGAGTAACATCAAATTTCATTATTAAACATTTTAGTTATCAAAGATGTTTAGACAATATGTTCCTAATATTTCTGCACAGCAGAAGCACAATGATTATAGAGCTCAGACTGTCATGTGCTCATGTGAGTTTTTTTGGCATAAAAGAATATCTAAAGTCACATTCAAACAAATGTGATCATAGATAAGCTGACAGTAACTTACTGTTGATTCTCAAAGCTTTCACAAATTATCATATTTGATGGACATTCCCTTGGGGTAAATACTTTAACATTGAGTAACAAACTGAATTCATTTTCTTTCAAGTTAGTAGTACTAGTAAAATTATTTAAAATTTAATTACAAATTATGTTCTGTTTATATTAGCACAATAAAAGTTAACATTATAAATAAACTGATTATTTCATATCAAAAGTTAGAAAATGAAATAAAATACATAGAACACTCCTTGATGATAATAATCATTTAAAACAGAGCTAATTCAGTACATGACAGCTATGAGCACCCTTTGCAGGGGTAGAGTTTCCCTTTATAATTTTTCAAAGTGTCCCTTTCCAAACTGTATAAAAACACTGAGAAATGTAGTCTTACACCTATTGTATTTTCAAAGATCTACTATAGAAAAGATTAGATTTTTAAACTTCTCACTTTTAGTGTAAAAAAAAAAAAAGATCAACAAGCATCCTTTCAGGTTTTTTTTCTTGCGTGTAGTACACATTTGTGAATGTCCACTAGGCGCAAGGGAAATTGTTTATGCTGCAAAACGTACTCTACATAGTCACTAGGATCTCAAACATTCTGAAATGACAAGTGGTTTCCAGTCAGTGAGCTAAGAGGGAAACAAATGCAAGAAGACTTGTTTCAATCACTAAACATTGCAGGTTCTGTGTGTGTGTGTGTGTTTAAACGATGTTTGTAAACTTGCCCACAAAAGCTGGGTAATATTAAACAGCCAGTAAGGCACTTTGTCAGAGAGGACGAAGTAGTAAAGGCTGGATGGTTGGCAATTTGTTTAATAGGAAACATTCTATACTTAGAGCAAAATCTGGAGCAGGCAGTCCTTTTACCAATTTACTGTCAAACGGGAGTTGGGAAAACTTTAAAATTTTCTCTTTCAGTTTGTTTACCAATTTTCCCTGCAGAAGTCTTTTAGTTGCAATTTAAAAAATATATTAGGAGATATCGATTCAAATAATGTATCATTTTTCAATCCAGTATTTAAAAGAATATGAACATATTCACTGGTGTTTTCAAAACATCCAAGCCACTCTATTTAAAAATGAATTACAAAACAGAAGATCTTAGTATAAAAATGTACCATGTTATTAACAATTCCCTTGCGACTTCAGATGGCTTCACATATTACAGTATAAGCTTTGGTATTAAACATGCAAATAAAAGCCAACAAGGTCATGAATACAGTGTTCCCAACACAAAGCACTTATGAAGCTAGCGTTGTGCAGACACAGCAGATGAAGATTTGGTAACACACCGCTGCACGATGACCACAGTTTGCACTTCTAAGGCTTCTTAGTTTGCATACTTGACTCGTTCAGAATCTTCAGGAGAGACTGACTCATGTAATAGGGCCTTTCAGTAGAACCATCGTTTCTTTCCATATCTTCCACTAGGAGGAAGAATGGCACAGAGTAAATATCAAAGCAAAACTGTAAGAGAAGTAACGTCGCCATCTACTGCATACTTGCTTTACAGCAGTTTAAGATTTTTTTTAATAGCACAGTTTTGGCATCAACATTATTGTAAACATACCTATGAGAAAACAAGCAGCCCTTGTTATTATGTTAGTAAAATATTATCTCATTGTGTGTACCAGCTCATATTCTGTCAATATGCATGCTTCTCAGTTGCATGATTGAGGAAATAACTTTTACCTTCTTTTGGATAGCAAACTTAAAAAAGAAAAAAAAAAATCCCCCAGGAATTTCTAAATTCACCTTCAAATTCCTGAAAAGTAGTATGTACTCAATTCACTTCCCAAATTACCATATGTGTCAAAATTTCTTTTGTTTTGCAATCAACAATTTATGTAGCATAGTTTTAAAAAATAAGATTTGTGAAATTTCAGTATATTTTAAACTGCATGTTTTGAAAAAAATGTTTTTTGCAGTTATGACTTTAATTGCTTTGTAAGATAACAGCTTCTATTTTTCCCCCTCAAAAACAATACTCATTTTTACTATCAATTACACAAAAAGTAACTAGTGGGGAATATTTTTTCTGACTAGAAATAAGCCCATATATAGTTAAAACTTCTACACTTAAAGGACGAATCTCTAAGTAGTAAAGAAGTTATTTAAAAATATTGAGCCAAACAGCATTCCTTTTCCTATGATTTGCACCAACGGGTTATATCCTTAAAATATAGCCAGTTTTAGAATGTGCCTCCATTTAGGCAGTGAACACTTTTACTCTAGTGAATTTTTTGGTCTAACCAGCATATATAATGTTAAATATTTAATATACGGGCCCCATCTAGTCTAAGATTCTAAATGCAGAAGTTGTGACTATTAGAAGTCTCCAAATTAATCTTTGTCTTGATTTTCTAACTCCTGGAACAGCCAAGAATGTAAGGAGAAAATAAGCCAATCAGTTTCTCACATGTTGATTTGTATTTTATTCAAGTGATTTTCCAAGTTTTATGTGTATCAGAATCAGCTAGAGAATTTTATAATAATTCACAAGCTGCCCTGCACCCAAATACAACATCTCAGAATTTCTTAAGGAAGGGGCACAGGCATCTATATTTATAACAAGTTCTCAGAGCGATTCTGATGCATACAAAACAATTAAAATTGTTTTGTTTCATGATTATGTATCAACATTAGACTACTCCGAAAGGGGATTTATTTCCTATCACTTTTCAACACTTGAGAGGTAACTATTTACTAGATCTCAGTTGTAACTTCTGTACTATTGACTAATAATTATAACCATCCAGAAAGATAGATTATCACTCTTCTCTGAATTATGATTCAAGGAGAATGAGAGTGAGGAAGGCCCTTGGTCAAGATGTGAAGACAAGTAAGTGACACTTTTGACTATAATGCTCTCAAGAAACTAAGAACAAGATGGTGGCCGTTATAAAGACCACTGTTTTGAAAATCTTCCTTATTTAAGCTGTCACAGAGTTAGTCTACATCTAGGTTCCCATACTTCAGAATCATTAAAGAAATTAGTTTTTATATTAACTTGTGGCACAATGATACATTTCTGACTCTTTTTAATAAAAATTCATGGATCATATTTAGATCAAAATGTTAGATCAACACGTTCCTTTCTGTCAACAATTAAATAATTCTTATACACAAGTTTAGTGTAAAAGCCAAAACAATACTCCTTGATTAAGTGTTCCTTTTGGGGTAACTTTTATACCATTAGCCAAATCATACAAACGTGCACACAGAGATTGGGCAGGAAAAGTGCTTGAGTGTCTGATTTATGCTTTGCTCCACCATACAAAGACTAAGGGGATGGTTGCCAGAAACCAACTTGTTGCTCTGGCCAGCAGGGGTGGAGTATAAAAATAACTTTCCTGCTAAGCTCTGAGGGAGATTTCCTAACCCACAGTATATACCCCTGTAAAGGTACCAGACAAGGTACCTATGGAGTGCTTAGGTATATTTCCTTAGAGTAAAATCTGAAGGTCTTACTCATCTATTCTCTTTCCCCAAAGTTGAACTCAAACTAAACCTTTTGTAGAATGAAGCCAAACAATGTCTTTAATCTAGAAAAACAGGTTTGCTTATAAAAACAGGTGTGCTTATAAAAGACATAATCACTCTTCTGAAACAAATCCATTCCAGTTTTCTATATGGCAGGAATAGGGAAATAGGAATTTGTCTCTGTTTGGGTTAGAGACAAGAGGCATGCATTACATGGCCATTTCAGTTTTGTTCAGAACATTTTCACAGTGGCCAGAGGTTCATATCATTGGAAATGGTATTCCAGAACTCAGATTCAGCTTCACTATGAATATAATTACACTAAAATGAAGTGGGCTATGAAGGTTTCACAGTAATTTTTACCTAATAATGCTCTCTATGGAACTTGCATAACATTAACATCTCTATGTATATTATGGTCTTGAATCATGTACTGAAATATACTTCCTAGAGAAACATGAATACAAATTTAATCACAGTTTAGATAGCTGTCCACTAGCTTGAGCAGCTATATAGGCATAGTACCATATTTACAAATTTAGTACCATAAGCTGGTTAACTCCATCAATCTTTTTTATGGCTAATTGACGATACATTTATAGTGCTTTCAAAAATTGCCTGAATATCTTTTACAAACACATTTATAAAAAGAAAGGCTATCAAAGTGCTGCAATGGGAAACAGCACTCTGAGTTATAAAAGTATTGTTTTAAACACTTTCAGCTATAGGCTTTAAAAATATGTTTGACATTTACACCTTGCTCTTCGGCTGGGACCACAGTCTATAAAGTATCCTAGTTCACAGAGGCTACTGTCATCAAATGTCTGTCACCTCAAGTGGTACCAGGTTCTGGCTTTTCAGCAATAAGCATAGAAATTTCACATGACTCAAAAGCCTCATTTTTGAGTTACACATGATCTAATTTACAAAACTTCTATTTAAAAATGAATGTCACTGTTTGGAGCTTTTCTACTCTTTCTGCTTCTGGGAAACTAGTTGCATCTTGTTCAGAGTTCCGTGCAGGGTAGGGGCTAGGAAGTAGGGTTTTTCTGTGGATCCATCATTTCTTTCCAGATCTTCACCTGTATATGCAGCAGCCAAAGCAGGCAAAAGCAGCAAGCGGCAGCACAATTAAATATTTTTAGAAATTGGAGAGTCAAACAGGGAAAAATCAGAGAAATTAGTGTTAGAAAGTCAAATATAAGACAAATTAGTACCATTAAGTTGCTGATGCTCGACAAAGTAAGAAATTTCAACTTCTGACAGGAAGCACTAAAACTTCCTAAATCCCCCCCAATGCTCAAAGAGGTTTATTTTGGTAGTGTAAAGGCTAATAAGATCTTTCATGTCCTTTCAAAAGTATTATCTCTCAGTGGTGACTGTTCATTTCAGAACAGTAAAATGTCACATCCTCGGAGATGAATCTGAACAAAAAGTGTATGATCCTGTGATAAATGTAGAACAATAATTCATTTTCAGAGTTCAAAGTCACTTTTAATGGTAGTCCACACCCTAATGTTACAGATGAAGAAACGGGAGGCCCGGCTATACGAAATGATCCTCCTGAAGTCAAAAGCTCTGAGGCAATCGGAATGAGGTGAGGATCCAGCCTCTTGTCACTTAGTTCAGTTCTTGTCCTACTTAACTATATAAGGCATCCTGTTTTAAATCCCTTCAGATTGCATTAGAAAACTAATGTTCTCTGACTTCACGTAATACATGAATTTAACTTCCTATTGTGCCTAGGCTAGTAATTAAATGATGGTGTGTTCACTAACACATATTGGGTGTTTCAGGGAAAGCATCAGAAGGATGCTGAGAAGCAAAGACAAGTCAGCATGTAATTAGCTTTCCTAAAAGCTACATGCAATTTGCAGCAGATAATATCTATCAATAAACATACAAGTACAACTTAATTCTATGTTTTCACTGGTATATTAAAAAAGATTTTGTTATTCATAGTCCTTATTATGACAAAGGATAAGAAATATATAAAATCATATAGGATAATTATGGATTTATGGAATAAATCTAAATTATTTTTCATCCTTATCTTTTGGGAATGGTTGGATGATTTAGATTTTTGCATTAGACTTCATAGTGACCTTCCTTACATACAAAATGAAAAGCTAGGGGGGGAATATGATGGACACTGAACATTTTTGTTCTTTCACCTTCATCATATTTCTATATGATAGATCATATATCTATATTGTTATTACCATTTGAGACATTGTTAGGATGCCTAGTATGGATCACATTAATAATCATCTACAACTACTACTGTTTTCTCGTACTGGGACCAGACTTCTCATTGCCTTGTAATGTAAAAAAGATGCCATGTTTCAGGGCACCTGGATGGCTCAGTCAGAAAAGCATCCGACTTTGGCTCAGGTCATGATCTCAGGGCTTGTGAGTTTGAGTCCCGTGTCGGGTTCTGTGCTGACAGCTCAGAGCCTGGAGCCTGCTTTAGGTTCTGTGTCTCCTTGTGAGTTATGCCCCCAAATAAATAAATAGTCAGTTTTATTCAACTGGATCACTCAATAATGCCTTCACAGAATGTTTTCTCTGCTTTTCTTAAGAGCAATGTGCCAGAGAAATGATCTCTCAGAAGGTACAGCTGTATGGCTAACAGTTTGTTCTTTCATCCTCAGAGCCTACTTTATTAGCCTGAAAGTGAAGGCCAGATCAAGCTCCTAAGGTGCTAGGTTCTCCAGGGATTTTAAGAGGAGATACTGATAGAAAACCTATCCATTCTGAGTTACACATGCCACCCAGAAGCACAGCAAAGTCAGTGATCAAAGTTCATAGGAAGTATTTTAACTCTAAGCATCAGAACTGATCTGTTTCGTGGGCATTCTCCTCTATGAATCCTATCTGTCTAGTATGAATTGGCTGTATGTGTCTTTGAAACCATTGCCAGCTTGGCTCTATCAGAATCTATAAAGGCTCTCTTCAAAGAATTCCTAAAGTCCAGTCTCAAAGCCCAGTCATATTCTCAGTTCTGTTAATAAAACACAAGAGAATCCACTCATTATCATAAATTTGAAAACACTAAGAAATACTAAATTTGAAAGTACTAACACCATGCCATGAAGCCTGAGGTTCATTTCAGTGGCTGACCCTGCTGTGCTTTGCAAACTCCATTCTCTCAGATGTTAAGGTTTAAAGAGCATCTACTAAACAATGTCTCTTTTCAAATAAGCACTATTTGGTAGTTGCAGCCAGGTCATAGCAAATCCACAAGCCAGCTAAGGACATGGGTCTTAACCTTCTTATCTTTCAGTTACTCTCCAAAGGGGGGAAACACATATACTGAAAACTTACAGAAGCAGATGAAAATTGTATCAACACACATTGCATAGACGCTGAAGAACCCATGTGCAACTAGGTAAGATCCAATAATGACTGTCTGTAAATGAGTAAAGAAAATGAAGATGTTATTAACTCAGCCAGAAGAACAATAATGCAGCTTTAAATGAAAGTCATGAAGAGAAACTTTGAAGTACCCTATGTTAGAAAATATTTCAATATAAAGACCAAGGAAATCCAATGGTAACGTTTTTGGGTGCCTTGTACTGGGATTTAAATGTATTAGATTACCTGCCAGTTGTTTTACCCCTATCCCAAATGCCCACCAAAAATATCCCAATTTTTTTTTTTTTTTTAAGGCAGTAAAGCATGGGAGTTAACGTAACACACTGCCTAGGTTTGAATCACATGTGAGGCTCTCAGTTAACAAGTTACCTAACCTCACTGTGCCTGCTGCCTCCCATAAAAAGTTATTGGTGGGCAAGGGAAGAATGTGAATAGCAATAATATTTATGACATATGGAGTTAATTGTTATAGATACTGCAGGGCTCTGACATATGGAGTGAGTTAATTGTTATACATACTGCAGGGCTCCTCCCAGGTCCTCTCCAGCTGCTGCATCTATCCCCCAGTTAGGAATGTAGGCTGCTGATGACTGAGCAGGTTCCCTCATTAGGAATTGCCCTCACTGCAGGGACTGCCTCACCCAAGCTTATAGCCCCATCTAGGGGACGACCCCTGGCCAACAGCTGCCTGATGCAGCATGCAAATTCTTTTGTCAGAACTTCCTGTAATTATGTCTGAGGGCTCAGCTATAAATGCAGCATCGGTCAGCCTCTTCCTTTGCCCATGTCTGCCTCCTTACTTCCTTTTTCAAGGGTATCTCAGGAGAGCACTTCGTAATAAACCTTCCACATGCAATCCTCTCTCTCAGAGGTTGTTTCTAAGGAATACCGTCTAAAGCAGAATAAGGCTTGGCACGAAGTAAGACCAATAATGTTAGCTGTCTTTATTTTTCTAATTCCTTTTTGCTTTTTCTTCTGTCATCTCTGATCAATCAGTCAGTGTTACCCAGTTGCTATGAATGAATTGTGACCTCTCAAAATGCATATGTTGAAATCTAATCCCCAATGTGATGTTATCTCGAGGTGAGGTTTGAGGGAGGTAATTAGGTCATGAGGCTGGGCCTTAATCAGTGGGATTAGTGCCATTGTAAGAGGAGATAGGAGAGATGATGACCTCTCTCTCCACCATATTACGATACAATGAGAAGGTGTCCCTTTGCAAACCAGGAAGAGAGCTCTCACCAGGAACTGAATCTGTGGGCACTTTAATCTTGGGCTTCTTAGCCTTCAGAACTGTGAGGAATAAATTCTTGTTTAAGCCACCCAATCTATGATATTTTTGTTATAGAAGCCTGAAGTAAGACACCAGCTCTTACCAGCAAAGGTACCCAGTAGTAATTTAAAGATGTTGGTCCTTCTATAATCGTTGGCAATCTTTGTGTGAAGAGTAAGAAGGCCAGCACACCTACATTGGAAAGGCAGAACATGTCTATTATGTACTTGCAAAGGAATAGTTTTTTGTAGTAAAGGAGTTTCTCCTAATACCTTCTAAAGTTATGTTTATTATTATTACTTACCTATACATCCAGTAACTAGAATTTTCCCCAGGATTAGTACAAAGTCTGTAACGTTATCCATAACTGCAACTCTAAGAATCAGAAAAAAGAAAGTATAATTTTGTGTTTAAATTACATTTGTTACTTGAAATTTATTAAAGTAAATAATTCATGGGGTGCCTAGGTGGTTCAGTTGGTCGAGCGTCTGACTTCAGCTCAGGTCATGATCTTGCTGTTTCTGAGTTTGAGCCCCGCATCAGGCTCTATGCTGATAGCTCAAAGCCTGGAGCCTGTATTCGGATTCTCTCTCTCTCTCTCTCTCTCTGCCCCTCCCCTGCTCAGGTTCTGTCTCTCTCTCTCTCTCTCTCTCTCTCTCTCAAAAATAAATAAACACTAAAAAAAATTTTAAGCATTTAAATTTTTTGAGCTCATTTTGATATGTCTTTGATGGAAATTCTATTTGGCATTTGTTCAGTGCAAGGAATGAAGACAGCCTCTGGGGATTAAGTTCTGACTTAATTTTGATGAAGTAAACAGAAGATGGCATTGTCAGGCACTATTGGTGTCAGCCTATTTTGAAGCCTAAAACACCCTGACTCCTGAGGATGTTTCATATCTTCCCTGGTTTTGCTATTCAGACTCTGTCAATTTTGGGAGAGGGAAATTGCCAGAAACATGATGTTCGTGTAGAGAATTTCTTGAGTAGTGGGGATAATAAAAATGTATAAAATGCAAGTGGGTGTGAAGATATAGATGAATGAGGGAAGCAACAATTCTAAGATATAAAAAGAAATAGTATGAGAGAGTAGATTTAAATCTATCAAATCGAAAGATAATATTCATGTCTAAAAGACCACCATCACTTTAAATAACATGTGAAGTATATGATGCTCAAGGTTCACCAAATTGTCTTTTGCAAATTCAACCTGATTACTTACTTACTTTAAAACATTTCTCATCAGCAGATTGAAAGCCTCTCTTGCTGACATGCAGAAGTTTTTGCCATATATTGCAATCTGAAGAAAACAGTTGATATTATTCTAGAGTCAGTAACATACCCTAACAAGACCAATAGACAACCCAGTGAGAGGAAAATGAATTCATTCTCTTGTCACCCAAACAGCTACTCTCATTCCTCTTTCCAGCATTTGGGTATGTGAGAGACATGGGAACTATGTGTTCTCAACTCTGCACAGCTGTCAGGGGCATTGACAATAAGGTGCACTTCAGATGCTATATGCTTGTAAACTCCATGGGAATTAGACCACACCAAACAGAGGCATGTCTTTTTCTCAAATATCAGGACATGGCTTCTGTTCTTTGAAGTGTTTTGGCTAGGGTTTATTGTAAATAGGTTAAGTGTTGCAGCATTCAAATTAATAATTACTCTCAGGAAACCAATGCCTTTTGATACATTTGATTTACTCATTAGGAGATTCAATACAGTATTCTCACTGGAGGTAAATTAATGACAGTTTGAATCTTCATGACTATTTGGATCACTCCTGCAGACTCTGTGTCATGGTGATAACAAACCAGTATCATAAGGTTGTAGTTGCTAAATTTTAGAATTATACTTTTGGAGCTCCTATTTTAAAAAATCTCTTCAGTAGCTTCCCTATTCCCATAGGAAATAAGTAACATATTCAGTTAGGCCCGGTCAATGCCCACACATTTCAACATAAGATTTCTTAAAAAGACCATTCTGTATGTGAATCCCAGGAAGGTATTTTTTCTTTTTCCTCAGAGTGATGCATAGACTCAGCTTTCTTCCCACTAAGCTATGTCAAAGACACACAAAATCTTTTCATTCTAGCACATTTTAAAATTTCTAAGGTAAATATTTTCCCTCTTTAAAAAGATATTAACAGTAATAATGAAGTACAGTTAGCATACTACTCAACTAGGAAAGCATGGCCCTGAATCATGCATTGGATTCACAAATCCTTATATCATCATGGTGGTAAATTCAACCGCATGATGTAAAAAGTGTTAGAGATGGGAAATGTAGACATGGGGTTGGGGTTTGCAAAGAAGAAACTTAGTAAATAAAAAGTAATCTACTTACCATAATATAGGCATTTCTGTTCAAAAACTTTACCACTGTTTCCAAACACCAGAAACAGCATTTCAGGCAGCATTGTAGAAATTTAGAAATATTGTTCTGGGCCTCTATGAAAATGAGATATTCAAATTGATGAATTATTTGTGACTAAACTCTAGGAATCAAAAACACAAAAACTTTAAAAACAGGCTTTTAATTTTTTTCAATTGTGGTAAAATATACATAAAAGTTACCATTTTAACCATTTTAAGTGTATTAATTCAATTGTGTAAAATACTGTACAGTTCAGTTCAATCCAGTAAGTGCATTCACAGTGTTGTACCACCATTATCACTATCCATTTCCAGAACTTTTCATCTCAAATAGAGACTCTGTGCCTATTAAACAATCACTTCATTCTCCCCTTTTCCCAGCTCCTGGTAACCTCTATTGTATTTTTGTATGAATTTGCCTCTTCTAGATACCTCATGTAAGTGAAATGATACAATATTTATCTTTTTGTGTCTCGCTTATTTCACTTAACAAAGTTTTTAATGTTTATCATTTCATTCCTTTTTAGAGCCTAACAACATTCCATTGCAGGTATATATTACATTTTGTTTATCCTTTTATCTGTTAATGGAAATTTGGGTTTTTCTACCTTTTGGCTACTGTGAAACTTGTGTGCAAATCTCTGTTTCAATTCCTGTTTTCAATTCTTTTGAGTATATACCTGTAGAAGTGAAATTGCTGGATCATATGGCAATTCTACCTTTAGCTTTCTGAAGAATCACCATAATGTTCTCCACAATGGCTATACCATTTTACATTTCCATCAGCAATGTACTAAGGTTCCTAGTTTATCTTCATCCTACAAATATTAGTTATTTTCATTTTTTAAAATAGTAGCCATTCTAATGGATATGAAGTGGTACCTTCACATTACACATAACCACATTACAGTTTTGATTTGCATTTCCCTAATGAATAATACTGAGCATCTTTCCATGTGCTTATTCGTGATTTGTGTATCTTCTTTGGAGCAATGTATATGCAAATCCTTTGTGGAAGGGACCAAGATGGTGACATAGGAGGTTCCTGAACTTCCCTCCTTCTGCAGATGCACTTAAAGTACAGCTACATGTGGAACAATGTCTTCTGAGAAAAAAACAGAGACTAACTGAATGACTCCTACCCCATCAGCAAACTAAGAAAATGACCATAGTGAAATGGGTAGGAAATGTTTAGACAAACTTCCTGTAAAGCCAATTTCTGGCACAGAACCATACTATAAGGAAGATACCCCCCAATATCAGGCTCTTCCTGAGGAGTGAAAGGTTTGGACAGCACATATAGAATTCCAACTTTTAAGGCAACCACACAAAGCACAGGCCGCCAAAACTCTTAGCTCTGAAAGCCAGCGGGGTTTATAACCACAAGTCCCACAGCACTATGCAACACAAATAGGCAGTTCTGTACAAGCACATATGGTAGCACTCATTGTGGTTGGACAGTTGAATTCATCCAATTAGAGAAGCAAAAAGAGAAAAGAATGGATAGAGTGATGGATGTATTGGACACTACCAAACAGACCAATATGGAGGTGCCAAAAGGAGGAGAGAAAGAAAGGGGCAGAAAGTTTATTTAAAGAAATAATGGTGGCAAACTTCTCTAATCTGGAAAAACAAACAGACATCCAGATCCAGAAAGCATAAAGAATACCAAAAAAGATGAATCTAAAGAGACCTACACTGAAACACACAAAATTAAATTTTCAAAAGTTGAAAGGTAGTTAAAAGCAGTGGTAGAAAAGTGACTTTTACCTCCTTCCATATGACTATCAGATTTTTCAGCAGAATACTTATAGGCCAGAAAAAAGAAGTGGAATGATATATGCAAAGTGATGAAAGAAAAAAAAAACTGCCAAGGAAGAAACTCAATGTGGCAAAATTGTCCTTCAGAATGAAGGACAGATAAAGTTTTCCTCACAAAAGCTGAAAGAGTACATCACCACTAGAGCAGCCTTACAAGAAACGAAAAAGGGAGTTCTTTAGGCTGAAACAAAAGGATGCTAATTGATAGCTGAAAATATGTGAAAGTATAAAACTCACTGATAAAAGGTAAATAAATAGTTAAATTCAGAACACTCTAAAATTGTAATGGTGGCAGGTAAATCACAACTCTAGTATAAAGATTAAAATACAAAATATTAAAGATAACTACAACTACAATATAAAATCTAAAAATATGTAAATTGTGTCACCAAAAACACCGTAGCATAAAATGTGGGGAAAGTGTAAAAATGTAGAGTGTTTGTACATATTCAAAATTAAGTTATCAGCTTAAAATAGATTGATAGAACTATAAGACATTTGACATAAAATATACAGCCAGAAAATAATTAACAAAATGGCAATACAAAGTCCATAACTATCAATAATGTAAATGAACTAAATTCTCCAATCAAAAGAGTGAATGGATTAAAAAAAAAAAACCTCAACTATAAGCTACCTACAAGAGTCTCAGTTCACCTTTAAAAACACAGACAGGTTTTGAAATGAAAGTGAGGGATTGGGAAAATATTTTTCGTGCAAAAAGAAACCAAACTAAAGTGGGAATAGCTTTACTTATATCACACAAAATAGACATTAAGCCAAAAACTGTAACATGAAGGCCATTATACAGTGATAAAGGAGTGTGTTCATCAAAAGAATATAAAAATTATATTTATGTACCCATCATTGGAGTACCCATCATTTATAAATGCAAAAATCCTCAACAAACTATTAGCAAACTGTATTCAGTAGTATATTAAAAGGATAATACACCAAGATCAAGTGGATTTATCCAAGGGATATAAGGATGGTTCAATACATGCAAATCAATAAATGTGATGTACCACATTAACAAAATGAAGGATAAAAATCATCATCATCTCAGTAGATGCAGAAAATTAATTTGACAAAATTCAACCTCCTTTCATCATAAAAACTCACAATAAATTGGTTATATAAGTCATCAACATAATAAAAGCCATATATGACAAGCCTACAGCTAACATCATAATCAATGGTAAAAAGCTGAAAGCCTTTGCTCTAAAATCAGGAAGAAAACAAGGATGTCCATTCTTGCCATTTTTATTCAACATAGTAATGGAAATCCTAGTCAGAGCAATTAGGCAATAAAACAAGTAAAAGGCATTAAAATTGGAAAAGTTGAAATAAAATTGTCTTTGCAGATAATACAATAGTATTTATACAAAACCCTATAGTCCAGCAAACAAATACTATTAGAACTAATAAATGAATTCAATGAAATATAGGAAACAAAGCCAATATTCAAAATTCAGCTGCATTTCTATATACTAACAACCAACTATTGGTAAGAGAAATTAAGAAAACAATCCCATTTAAAACTGCATCAAAACCAAGAAAATACCTAGAAACAAAATTAACTAAGGTGGGGAATTACTGTGTATTGAAAACCATAAGCCATTGATGAAATAAAGATACAAATAAATGAAAATATTCCATATTCATGAGTTGGAAAAATTAATATTATTAAATGTACATAATATCCAATACAATCTACAAAAATCAATGTAATTCTTATCAAAATTCCAATGGAATTTCTCACACAAATGGAAAAAACAATCCTAAAATTTGTTTGGAAGCACAAAAGACTGAATAGCTAAAACAATTAAGAAAGAAAAACAAAGCTGAAGGCATTACATGTCCTGATTTCAAACTATATTACAACGCAATGGTAATCAAAATAGTATATAGCACTGGGAAAGAAATAGACACACAAATGAATGGAACAGAATAAATGGAAAGCCCAGAAGTACACCCATGTATATATGCTCAATTAATTTTCAAAGAAGGAGTCAAGAATATACAGTGGAGAAAGGTTAGTCTCTTCAATTCAGTTGTTTTGGGAAAACTGAATGTCCACATGCAAAAGAATAAAATTGGACAATTATCTTAGACCACACAAAACAACTCAAAATGGGTGAAAGATTTGAATGGAGACCTGAAACCATAAAACTCCTAGAAGAAATCATAGGGTAAGCTCTTTGACATTGGTCTTAGAAATGACTGGATTTAATACCAAAAGCAAAGGCAACAAAAGAATAAACAAGTGGGATTGCATCAAACTAAAAAGCTTCTGCACAGCATAGGAAACCATCAACAAAATTAAAAGGCAATCTATGGAATAGGGGAAAATATTTGCAAACCATATATGTGATAATGAGTTAATATCCAAAATATACAAGGAACTCCTAGAACTTAATAGCAAAAACCAAAAAACAATAACCCAATTTAAAAAAATGGGGGGCGGGGCACCGGGGTGGTTCAGTCAGTTAAGCATCCAAGTTTGCCTCGGGTCATGATCTCATTTGTGAGTTCAAGCCCCACATTGGGTTCACTGCTGTCTGCCTGTCAGTGCAGAGCCTGCTTTGGATCCTCTGTCCCTCTCTCTCTGCCCCATCCCCACTGCACTCTCCCCAAAATAAATACGTATTTTTAAAAAATGGGCAAAGGACCCAGACAGACATTTTCCCCAAAAAGACATAAAGATAGCTAATAGGTACATGAAACAGTGCTTGACATTACTACTTATCAGAGAAAGTAAATAAAAATTACAATGAGATAGAAGATAGGATGTCTGTTATCCAAAAGACAAAAGATAAGGATGTGGACGTGTGGATGTGGAGAAAAGGGAATTCTTGTATACTGGTGGTAGGAATGTAAATTGGTACATCTACTATGGAAAACAGTATGGAAGTTCCTCAAGAAATTAAAAATAGAACTATCATACTATCCAGCAATTCTACTTTTGTGTATATATTCAAAGAAAATGAAATCACTGTCTCATAGAGATATTTGTATTTCTATGTTCACTGCAGCATCATTTACGATATAAATGTATGGAAACATGTCATTTAATGGATCAGTGGATGAAGAAAATGTGGTATAAACACACAAGGAACATTATTCACCTTTTAAAAAGGAAATCCTGCTTTTGCAGCAACACAGATGAACTTGATGGGCATGATACTAAGGGAAATAAGTCAAATGGAAGAAGACAAATACACATGATATCACTTATATGTAGAATTTTTTAAAATGTTGAACTCATCTTAGAATGGGGGTCACCACAGGCTGGGGAACGGGGAAAATAGGGAGAACTGGTAAAAAGTACAAATTTGAAGTTGTAAGTTGAAAGGGTGAAAAAGGTAATGAAAAAGGTCTTAGCATCCAATGCACAACATGGTGAATATAGTTGATAATACTACATTGTACAATTTAAATTTGCTGAAAGGTAGAATTTAAGCATTCTCATCAAAAATAATGAGAGAGAAAGAAAGAAAAGAAAAGAAAAGAAAAGAAAAGAAAAGAAAAGAAATGGAAGGAAGGAAGGAGAAAAAGAAAAGATAAATATATGAGGTAATGGACATGTTTGTTACCTTGAATGTGGGATTCCTTTCACAACGTATGTATATATCAAATCACATGTTGTATACTATAAATATATTACAATTTTGCAAATTATACCTCAATAAAGCTGAAAAAATTTACATAATTTTAAGAATCCTTTGCTCATGTTGAATTGGATTGTTATTGTTGAGTTGTAGAAGCTCTTTATATATTCTGAATATTGCTTATCTGGTAGATGATTTGCAAATATTTTCTCCTATGGTTGTCTTTTCATTAGTAATGTCTCTTAGTAATGTCTTTTGATGCACAAGCTTTTTGTATGTGTGTGTGAAATCTAATTAATCTTTTTTTTTCTTTTGTTGCCTGTGCTTTTGGTGTTACATCTAAGGAATCTTCATCAAATCCAGCGTCCACAAAGATTTCCTCCTCTGCTTTCTTCTAGAGTTTTACTTTTGTTTTAGTTTTTGTGTTTAAGCCTTTGATCCATTTTGAATTGATTTTTGTATATGGTGTAGAATATGGGCCCAACTTAGTCCTTTTGCATGTGGATATCCAGTTTTTCTAGAAATGTTAATTGAAAAAATGGTCCTTTCCCCTTTGAATGGCCTTATATGTGAGGGTTCATTTTAGGGTTCTCTATTCCAGGTCTCTGTGTCTGTCCTTATGCCAGCACCACACTTTTTTTTTTATGTTTATTTATTTTTGAGACCGAGAGATAGCATGAGCTCTGGAGGGTAGAGAGAGAGAGAGGGAGACACAGAATCCGAAGCAGTCTTCAGGCTCTGAGCTGTCAGCACAGAGCCCGATGCAGAGCTTGAACTCATGAGCTGTGAGATCATGACCTGAGCTGAAGTTGGACACCCAACCGACTGAGCCACCCAGGTGCCCCCCCCCCCCCACTGTTTTGATTACTGTAGCTTTTTTTTTTTTTAATTAATGTTTATTTTTGTGAGAGACAGAAAACAGGGAAGGGGCAGAGAGACAAAGAGACACAGAATCTGAAGCAGGCTCCAGGCTCTAAGCTGTCAGCACAGAGCCCGATGCGGGGCTGGAACTTGTGAACCACAAGATCATGACCTGAGCCGAAGTCGGACGCTTAACCAACTGAGCCACCCAGGCACCCTGATTACTGTAGCTTTATATTAAATTTTGAAATGAGGTATCTGGGAGTATTCAACTTTGTTCTGTTTGAAGATTGTTTTGCCAATAAAATATTTTAAAGTGCATTCAAAGTAGAGTTTGTTTGTAAACTATATGTGTTATGTGTAAAGGTTTATGCTGATGACATCTACATTTATATTTTAATCCTGACTCGTCCTGAGCCCCAGGTTTGCTTCACATCTCCACCATGCCAAAACACAGTTTTTCATCTTTTCTTTGAAATTTGCTTCTCCTGGTTTCTACATCTTAGAAAATAACATCACACACACATTTTCTCTCTTTTCTTCACCACTGCTCCTCTTCCTATCCCCTCCTGCCCCATATCCTCTCAGCAAGTCCCACTGGCTTTTCCTTCCAAACATATCCCTGGCCTGACCACCTCCATCCTTATTATCCTAGTCCAACTTGTAGTCATCATGTTCTCCCCAACTCTCTGCCCCAATCTATTCTCTTCACAAAAGTCAGGAAATCTGAGAAAACAATTCTGAAGTCTTACCTTTAAGATGGCGGTCTAAGTATTCTAAGACTATTCTAAATATTTGAATTGATGCAAGAATTAAAGATCCAAATGCTAGGGATCCTGTGTGATATCTGGGTAGAGATAAAATGGTAATGAAAGTTAAAATATCTTTACTATTAACTAAAAGTATGCTAAAAAATTGTAATAGGTAAAAAGGATCTGCAGGCAGATTGCTAGGGAAGAGCTGCTTACACTTTCTTATTCAGACTGATAAAAGTCTTCACAGAGGATTTTAAATGATAAACGTCTATTTTGCCCTTCATCTACAAAAATGATACCAATAGCACATTACAGTCAAATAGAATGTTTGGGTGAAGCAATGGAGAGACACAGCTAAGTTAACTCTTAATTTTAAATTTGGTGCCCTCCCCTTCCCCTACCACTTCTCTCCAGAAACCTATGGCTTTTTTTTTTTTTTTTTTTAAGATTTTAGGTAATCTCTACACCCAGCATGGGGCTCGAACTCACAACCCCAAGATCAAGAGTCACATGCTCCACCAACTGAACCAGCCAGGTGCTCCACCAGAAACTTATGGCTTTTACAAGGATTTCGGCCTGGTTTGGGATTATAAAACTGTGGCTGTAAAATCAGACATAGCTAGTGGACATCCATGAATTTTAAATCATGTCTTTGACCTCATTTTTACCTTTCCACTTGAATTACATAAGCATAAGACTGAATTACAAGCACACTAAACACAACTGAGAAGATAGATGTAGGGCTCAATGTGAAACTTACCGTATGGCTCGTCCAAATGCAGTAAAAAGTGGATATGGTGGGATATCATCAGGTTTTTTCAAGGCCCAGTAATAAGAAGCAAAGGCACCAGCAAGGGCACACTGACCCAGTGCAATGACGAAGTTTATAAGCCAGAGAAAGACAAATAGATTGAATATCTGGAAGGTAGGGATGTACTGATGGTACAGGCTCTTTCCACCATAGAAAGCAAAGTTACACTGAGCCCCAGGGCAAGCTTTGGCAATTTCAGTTGTATTAAAAATCTGCACTCAGAAAAAAAAATACAGATATCATATTAAATGCCATTCTAAGATAACACCTTTCCTTTCTCCACTTATGTAGCCCCCAATTGCATGTCCTACTATTCCCCCATTAGCTTCTGCTGTTATTCCTATTTTCTCTCCCATCACTTTATATTATTCTTTAATGAGCTCTGGAAGTGTTTGATTTTCCATGATATGTTCACCACTCTGCCCCCGCTAAAATTTCACATTTATTAGTGTTGTTGTTGACCATACCTGCTTGTTGGGTATGTAACAGAACAGATGAGCTCAGGAAAGAATAGTGCTTTCTCTCTATTCTGCCTGCCATTTTCAGTGCTCTCCTAACATCTGATCCACCCTTCCCTTCTTAACAGTGATTCCCATTAATGCCACTATTTCAGAATGATTTTTACAATTGCTAGGTGAAATGTAGTAGACTTCTGTATTGAAGTAAGTTAAAGAGTTAGTTTCTTTTACTTACCTCTGGGTCACAGGTTGTATTTTCATGTTTACATTGCCCTTCTGGGGTTATGACTTTGTATACAGGTACCCCTGATGTAGCCAAGTAACTGGGTTAGTCTATTAAGGATAAACTATTTGCTGGTAGATTGAAAGTAGATAGACAAGAAAATAATGCAGATCACTCAAAAGTCCACTGAGAGATTAACTTCAAAAAAACTTCTAATCTTTTAATAATTCATACATTTTTCAGACCCAGAATGATAGAAGATGGGTTAGCTGTACTGAGTGATCCCTTAACATTAAAATACAAAGGAATTTTCTTCAGTTATTGCCAAGAAGAAGTACCATATGTGAAGACAAAACAAAATCTACCATATGACCTATCTGAGGGGAAATTCAATCAGTAGAAAAACTTTTTTTTAGAGCTTAGCAAAAAAAAAAAAAAAAAAAAAAAGGAAAAACAAAAATAAAAAACCTTTAGTGTGTTTCTAGTCTTCCCAGGATGGAAAACACTGGACACAAACTCTTGGTTCTTGAATAACAGAGTGAACCTGAGGTTTAAAGATGTCAATTACCAAAGGATACACTGCTATCACCGCCCAGTAGGAAATACAGATGGAGAGGAAAATGAAAGTTAAAAGTGGATAAACTAATGTAGTAGGGATATATCCAATGGCTCTGAAATAAAACAATAGTGGAAATTCAAAATGATCCACAAGATATAAATTCTCAAAGTTTTCTCTGTTTACCCTAGAAATAAGCTTTATACTGAATTGATTCAAGAACTGTGGTAATAACTATTGACCCTTTTTTGCTAATCATTCTGGCATATTCTTGGTTGGCTTTACATTTTACTTAAGTTTTATTTATTTGTTTTTAGTAAATTAGAGGCCTTCTTTTAATGCTCATATTTTATTCCTGCCAAAAGTTCCCCAAAGTTCCCCAAGTTTCTGTGTGACTCAAAGATTTGATACCCCAAACTTTTTCGTCTTTGGCTATTTCCTTATGACTCAAAGATTTGATACATCATAATCATAGTACTTCCTTTTGTTTATATTCTTAGACTTTCAAAATTGGAGAGAACCTTGAACATCATCTGATCAAATGTGAGAATCCCTCCCTAATTCAGGAATCCCTTCTATACTATTTTCTAAATATGTTTGTTTCTAGTAACCACATTGAGTGGTAAAGACTTACTTTTGTATGACAGAGCTTATTCTCTGTCATATGAAATTTAGAAAGTTCTTCCTCATATCCTGGACTGTTACTCATCCACTACCTTTTGGAAAAGAAATGTTCACCTTTTTCATATAGCAGCCCTTCAAGTTACTATTCTTTTATGTTCCAGTATAATCATTCCCTTGATATTTTCTCATAAGTCATAGTGTCTGCAATGTTCACCATCCTAGTAGCCCTGTTCCTACTTTTGAATGATCTTTTCAGCATATGACACTGAAAACCCAATACTGTTTGATTTAGCCACTGAGAATTATGATGGAACTATTTCCACTCCTAATGCATTGGCATATCTTAGATTCCTTTTGCATTTGTTACCTCGTTCACCTATTTGAGCTATGTTTTGTCACCTTTCTGCAGATACTGCTGTTAGGTGAATCATTGAGAATCTCATGTTTACCCTGTATTCTCACAGCAATTTATTCCAGCTCTAACTTCCCCTTGGAAAAAAAAAAAAATCAACCTGTCATAGTTGTATTGCCCTCTACCCCCACCCCCCCCACACACACACACACAGAGGTGTAATAGTGGGGCAAGTTACAGTGAATTACAGTATCATATTACTTAATAAATAAACCCAGAATATCAGTAGTTTTCAGTGGCTAATGATTGGGCTTCAGTTATTATGGGAAGGAGGGTTTAACAAACTTCTTGTTAACTATTTAAACCATTGGATTCAGGTGGCACTATTATAATTATAGATGACAATTTTGTTAAAATAATCCTTACAGATGATTTAAAATATTTGCTCTCTGGTCATTAGAACTTAGTTTCCATTGTTCTAAATAGAAAGATGGTCTGTTGGCTTTATAGTAATGCTTTTCTTGTTTCTTCCATGCAGTATTCAAAAGTTTAAAGTATTATCCTCAAGTGACTTTTTGGAATAGTTTAGAAACTGTAGGTGTCATTACCTCCCTGCATGAATTTTAGTGTTTATTTTATAGCATTTTTTTAAGTTTATTTATTTTGAGAGAGAGAGAGGCAGACAGAAGGAGAGAGAGAAAATCCCAAGCAGTCTCTGCACTGTTAGTACGGAGTCTGATGGGCTTGAACTCACCAACTTCTGGGCTCAATCTCACAAACTGTGAGATCATGACCTGAGCCTAAAGCAAAAGTTAGATGCTTAATTGACTGAGCCCCAGGAGCCCCTATTTTATAGCATTAAAAATTTTTTTTTCAATGTTTGTTTATTTTTCAGAGACAGAGCATGAATGAGGGAGGGGTGGAGAGATCAGGAGACACAGAATCTGAAGCAGGCTCCAGGCTCTGAGCTATCAGCACAGAGCCCGCTGCAGAGTTGAACTTACAAACCGAACCATGAGATCATGACCTGAGCCAAAGTTGGAAGTTGGATGCTTAACTGACTGAGCCACCCAGGCACCCCTAGAGCATTTCTTAATAAAAAATTCCTGAATTAAGAGCTATATATATAAAATGTATAGTCTGGTGCTCCTAGAATCAATTATTCTATTAGCAAATTTTGTCACTCATATAGAAATGGTAATAGCATGTAATTGACTATAGAATTATGGTGATTTAAAGTTTTGCAAATGATCTTAACCATCAATATTAACATATGATTCAATATGGGAGTAATACAATATACAATACGAGTTACTTTTATATAGCACCTTATCACTCTCACACGTTATTATCCTAATATACATTTGGTGTTTAAAAAGTGCTAATACATAGACTAATAGGTTTGAGCCCTATTTCACCCTATGATAATTGAGGTTTGGAGATACTGAAGGATTTGTTAGCATGACCTTTCTAATTATTGGCAACGTCTGAACTTAATTCCTGATGGAAAGCAGATTTCTTTAACAAGTCTTCTTAAAGGGAAAATCATCTGGGGCATCTACACAATAGGCAGTGACTGATTTGACTGACTGATACACATATGAGTTTCTCCATCAGGGTCTTACTTGCTCCCTTCCTTCAGCAGGGCAATGGAGATGCGGATTCGTTCCCTGAGGAAGATCAGCATGAGGATGATAAACACTTCAAGAAGGCAGAGTATTACCACTTTAAACAGGAAAAAAAAAAAAAAATTAGTGTGTGATACAAATCAATCCAAAAAAACAAACTTTCTCCGCAAAAGTTAGGACTGAATTTCGTGATTATTTCTGCCAATTCTGACTCTCCATAATTTAAGCAGTGCTACCTCTCCCCAAATGCCAATCTTAGAAATTCACTTGCAAAACCTCCAGGAAATGCTGAGAAGTCTAGATTAAAACCTTTAGCTAGAGTTTGAACAACTCAGTGGATCAGGCTTCCATTTTATCTATAGAAACATTTCACACCATTTGTAAAAATGAGACAGAAGGAAGGGCTGCTCTAGGCAGTGTTATTTTAGATGTGTTCACTTACACTTCATTGATTAAGAGAATTACAGAAAAAACTTTTTGAGCTGTCGACCCTGCTCACAATGCCTCTTCATTAATTGACCTTGCTGACTGACAGGGCAGGCTCTTGCCTGCCACATTTTTATTTTGTGACTCCATTCATCATGGCTACCATTGATAGAATCAGGGTATAAACCCAACTCCAGTTGTCTGATCAAAGTCTCAGAATTAGAACTAAGGGAATCTACTTCAGTTTTGAATTAAAGGTTATAAAGCTCTTGACCTCTGAGTTATACAAACTCAATGAACTGTGTCAAAACCACCTTTACGTGAAGTGAGTGAATTTGCAAAAAAAGAATGAAGTATATGTATATTAAGGAAACAGAGCAGAGAGGAAATCTTGGGTTCTTTTGGCTTTCTGTTTCCTGGATCCAAATACACTTGAAAGTCCAGCTGCTTTTCTGTTGTTTTGAGTTGGATGAGACACTTCTATATTCTTATAATAAGTCCCAATGCCTTGCCCCTAGCTTGTTCCAATTTTCTTTTTGGCTACCTTAAATTAATTTCTTTTTACTTGAATCCAGATGGTCCTAATTATTATATTTCCTCAATTCTAAGATGCATATTTAACTTAGTAATAACTTTTTTAGGAAAAATAAGAAAATCCTTCATTAAACATCTTTTCATTGACCATAAGATGCATCCTGACTTCAGAGATGTTAAAAAGTGAAACATTACGGATCTTAAAATTAAGGAAATACAGCACCGCTAATAACAATCTGAAACTATAGAAGAAACTTAAGGGAAAGCTATAATTCCCATCTGTGAAAGAATCTGTTCCATTATATCCTTGCTAGACAGTAATTCTGCTCATGCTTGAACACTTCAAGTGACAGGGCACTCATTTCATTCTATTGTTATACCACCAAGATTCTGATGTTACAGCACATATCACTTAACATCTCCAAGTAGAAATCAGCTAACCCAGAGATGCGAGAGGATCTTAGTAACGTATCATCTCGCCACTATGTCTTCTTTTAGTGAAATTATGTATTTATGTTTTCATGCATATTTGATTCTCTTAAATTGAGTCCACAATTATGGGGTATAGCCATATTAAGCTAAAATAATTATCTTAGAACAAACCTAATATAAGATATGCCAGAATCACTCTATATTCTGAAATTGCGTTGATAAACAACGTTGCATATTAAACTTCTCCCTTTACAAAACTACATATCTAAAAATGATTACAAGGATTTTATTGTCTTTTGAATTTAAATATTATATTCTTTTCCTGTGTTTGAATAAGAGCAAAGAATGGAAATCTGGTTTTTGAGACCCTGTAGAGAAGTTGGTGTTATTCTAACTTCTCAGAGGAGGAGACTGGGATAACTAATAGCAGAAATGAGAGTAGAACCATCTCCTAACACTACCCCAAACTCATAAAAATGATAATTTTTGTATGTATAACTGCTTATTTTTAGTGTTTCCATCAATGAGTGTAATTTCACATTACGCCTTTCTCTTTGGTACCTAGAATGTTGTCCAAACAGAGCAAGTAATCAATTATTGTCTGATAAATGGGTTGTGAAAGTAGAAGCTCATTTGAGGAAAGACTGGTATTGCTAGAGTTGAAAATAAAAGCAAGCTCTGTATTTTCCTCAAAGGAGATCCTTTAACTTCTTCAGTGGCAGATTCTGATCATGTCAATGATTTTTGTGTGGAAGGCACTGAGGAGACAGCTGTGGGAAGACCACAGAACCTGTAGCTAAGATCCATCTGATAATAAAATTAGAGGTTTCAAAACATAATGGATGAGATTCATCATCTTTAGACATGGTAGGTAATCACAGTAGATTTCTGACAACATATGGAATCATTCAAATTAAGGAAAACTGTTGAGGATACAAATCCTAAGAAGCCTCTGATTTTTAGTTAGAAAGAAATGACTACAAATGAAATAATTCTTCTGCAACATATTTGGGGGGAAAAAGTGTTCTATGAAGGGAACTAATCTGCATAAGAGCTGCACATGGGAACCAAAGAACAAGGATGTGACATTTTGACCTAGCATTGCCCGAGAAAAAGAAAAGTCAAATGTGGCAGAAAAAAGGGCTAGGTCATCAAGCTTGGCATGAGCCTATAGAAAAAGTCTCTCAAGATTATACAAAGCCCCCTGCTAAAAAAAAAAAAAAAAAAAAAAAAAGCTTCTCATTATTAATTTTGTTGCTCACATGCCTTGATCCCAGGAAAGCAGTGTCCTAGATGGAATATGTCTGCATTCTGGTCAGGAAGAGTATCCTATTAGTGTAAACAACTAAAATGGAAGGCTGGTGACATGATATGGGCCTGTCCTTGAAAACCTGATGACTTCCGGGTGAAGTGACAAAAGCAAGTTTTCACATTATGGGGATGGGGCCCCTGGACCTATGATGCCCCCATCAAGATATTACTCCCCTCTGAGGCTCTCTCTGGGTTTCTTACCAGGCCTCTTGGAATATGCTTTGCCTGGTGCTCTAACTTAAATAATATGAAGAGTTTCTTTTAAAGCAACATGTAAATAGAGATTATTTTTAAATCTTGAGTAAAGAATATTAATCTCCGTGAAGTGGAAAGAATATGATAAAAACCATTCTAGGAATATAAAAGTGATCTCTGAAATCATCTTGCTGTAAAAATTTTTTTAATTTACCCTTAACTAATTCAATAATCTGAACACTTCAAAAATGTAAATTCATTTTTTTAGTTATTATTACAATTCCTATAATAGTTTAAAAGTCTTGCTATGAAAAAAAATGTTTTTTTTCTGTTTTTAAAACAAATTTGAAAAATCCAACTTTTTTTCCTTTCAAAACACCTTTCTTGGATATCAAGTTAATGGCTATAAACATCCACATCCAAAACATTTTAAGTTGAAGGCAAATAGCATGAGATCATTGTAAGGTAATATTTCCTTAGATTATATAATAAATTTCCCTCAATGACTTTTCCATTTACTGTAGCTAGTAAAATCATAGACACATTTACTTTTATGACATTAGTGATAAGTATATTTAACAGGTTACACCAACCCAAGATTTCCTTTAGGCAAAAAAAAAAAAAAAAAAAAAAAAAAAAAGATTTCCTTTCATTATTAAAACTTTAACAAAACCAGTTTTTAAAATCCACTCACTAAATGTGAACCATGTTTGTTTCAGTTGAAAGTACATGCTTATATCAGTCTGAATCCCGATGTCATATACAGTTAGATGAGAATTTGGCTGTCCCTGAAGATTGCAGTATTCCTGGTAACAGTGGCCTATTCCTTGAAAAGAAAAGAAAAACAGACTAATATAAAATGTTATTTTCTGAAATATAAACTATACACATCACACATATCTACAAAGGCAAGATTCATATTTACAGAGTAAACATTTTATGTGAACCTAATATTCTAAATGTGCTGTTGTATTCAAATAAATGTTACCAGTATTTGCCTGGCTCACTGTGGCAACATCTGGCTTTATATGTCCTTTTGACTAGAAACAACCTCAGTGTCCATCGACAGGGACTGGCTAAGTAAATTATGGTATATTTGTATAGTAGAATACTATCTTTTTATATAAAGAAGAGAAAGTGTACTGATATTCAATGATCACTGAGATATTTTGTTAAGTGAAAACAACAAGGCACAAAATGACATAAAAAGTGTGCTGTAATTCATATAAGAAGTAGAACAATCTTTATATATACTTTCTTGTGTACACATAAAGTATCTCTGGAAGGATACACAGAAATACATTTTTTACTTCCAGAGAAGGAAACTTACTGACCAAGGAGTAAAACGAGAAAGCAAATTTCACTGTATGAACTTTATACCTTTTGAAGTTTGAAGCACATAAATAATACAATCTATTTAAAAAGCAAATTTTTAAAAAAGATTTAAGTTGAAAAAGGAGTGCTTTTGAATTAAAAATTTTAGGTGAAGTCATGTCTTGATAGAATTATCTAACGCATAGTCTTATCAAAGATTGTATCCAGGCAAAGCAAATATGGACTGACTAGATTTCCCCAAGACACTGTATTTCAGACTGTATAATGACTTTTTTACATAGTCTAGATAAATTGGGAATAAAAAAATAGAGTTAATGAGTTTATTTTTATGACCAATGAGTATGGATTAGGTCCATTGGAAATGTCCAGGCAATAATAGGAAAAACTGCTTTAAAAAAAATAAAGTTTATTTATTTATTTATTTATTTATTTATTTATTTATTTAGAGAGTACACGCAAGCAGGGGAGGGACAGAGAGTAAGGGAGAGAGAGAATGCCAAGTAGGCTTTGCACTGTCAGTGCAGAGCTCGATGTGGTGCTCAATCCCACAAACCATGAGATCATGACCCGAGGCGAAATCAAGTCAGTTGCTTCCCTGACTGAGCCACCCAGGCACCCATGAGGAAAACTTCCTTTTAAACCCCAACTGTAAACTAACAGGTTGTTTTCTAGATATCAGGTAAGAAAGAGGGTGAGGTCCATGGAGAGAGGCAAGACTAGACTAGAATGGACATTTGTTTCTCAAAGAGATATAAGACAAATCTCTTTCTGGTCCTGCTTTCCCAGTGTATTTTTAAAAATTCCTTGGGCGCCTGGGTGGCTCAGTCGGTTGAGCGTCCGACTTCGGCTCAGGTCATGATCTCGTGGTCCGTGAGTTCAAGCCCCACGTCGGGCTCTGTGCTGACTGCTCAGAGCCTGGAGCCTGTTTCAGATTCTGTGTCTTTCCCTCTCTCTCTGACCCTCCCCCGTTCATGCTGTGTCTCTATCTCAAAAATAAATAAACATTAAAAAAAAAATTTTTAAATTCCTTTAAAAATGAGGGGCGCCTGGGTGGCTCAGTTGGTTGAGTGTCCGACTTCAGCTCAGGTCATGATCTCACCGCTGGTGAGTTTGAGCCCCGTATCAGGCTCTGTGCTGACAGCTCAGAGCCTGGAGCCTGCTTCATATTCTGGGTCTCCCTCTCTCTCTCTGCCCTCTCCCGCTCGTGCTGTCTCTCTCTGTCTCTCAAAAATAAATAAACATTAAAAAAAATTCCTTTAAAAATGTTTTTGGAATATCTGATACATACAAAATTATGTAGTCAAATGAACACATATAGATGCATCACCTAGTTTAAGATTTTATAATCTTAATTTTACTCTAATTAAGCAAAATAAATTTTTCTCTTCTGAGATCTCATCCTCTCCCTGCCTCTCCCTGCCAAAGAACAATTATTCTGAATTTTGTGATTATTCTTTTGTTGTAAGAAAAAGATGTGTTGAAATCGCTCAAGAGTTAGGGCACCTGAATGGCTCAGTCGGTTAAGCGTCCAGCTTTCAGTTTCAGCTCAGGTCATGATCTCAGTTTCGTGAGTTCAAGCCCCACATCGGGTTCTATGCTGGCAGTGCAGAGCCTTCTTGGGATTCTCTCTCTCCATCTCTCTCTGCCCCTCCCCTACTTTCACTGTCCTGTTTCTCCCAAAGAAATAAACTTAATAAAAAAATAAGAAGAGATCTCCCAAGGGAGATTCATAACTTATACAAGTTTTTTATGATTTATTTATCCTTATGGTTTATGAATCTTGAATCTATTTCATTAGATGCATATATGTTTAGAATTGGTATATCTTTTAAGCAAATTCAATCCTTTCTAGCTATAATAATGCTTTTTATTCTAAAATCTATTATGGCAACTGCAGGTCTCTTTTGGTTAATGATTTAAAATAAATTTATATTCCTTTCACCAATTTTTTCCACCCTCCACCATCCCCACCTTCCACCTCTGGCAAATATCATCTGTTCTCTGTATGTACAAGCTTGTTTTTTTAATTTTATATTTTTAAGTGTTAATTAAAATGTAGTTGACCTACAACATAACATTAGTTTCAGGTGTAGGGATTCAATAATTCTATACATGACAAAATGTTTACTATGGCAAGTATAGTTACCATCTGTCATCGTATAGTTATTACAATTTTATTGACTGTATTCCCAGTGCTGTACTTTGCATCCCCATGGCTTACTTTATAACTTGAAGTTTGTACCTCTTAATTTCTTTCCCTGATTTCATCCATCTTCCCACTTCCCTCACTTCTGGCAACTACCAATTTGTTCTATTTATGGGTATGTTTCTGTGCTTGTTTGGTTTTTTAGATTCCATACATACATAAAATCATGTGGTATTGGTCTTTCTCAGACTTACTTAATAGCCTCCAGATTCATCTATGTTGTTGCAATGGCAATATTTCATTCTTTTTTATCCATTTTTTTTTAACAATTTCTTTATCCATTCATCCATTGATGGACACTTAGGTTGTTTCCTATCTTAGCTATTGTAAATAATGCTGCAATGAACATGGAGATGCATATGTCTTTTTGAGTTGGTGCTTTCATCTTCTTCAGGTAAATACCCACATGCGGAATTGCTGAATCATATGGTAGTTCTATTTTTAATTTTTTTTAAGCATCTCCATACTGTTTTCCATGGTGGCTGAACCAATTTACATTTCCTCCCAACTTGTGCAGAAGGGTTCCTTTAGCTCTACATCTTTCCAACACTTATTTCTTCTCTTTTTGCTAATATGTGTGAAGTATTATCTTATTGTGGTTTTGATGTGCATTTCCCTGATGATTAGCGATGTTGAGTACCTTCCCATGTAGCTGCTGGCCATCTGTATACCTTCTTTGGGAAAATGTCTAGTCAGCTCTTCCAGCCATTTTTAAACAATTTTGTTGTTGTTGTTGTTGTTGTTGTTGTTGTTTATTTTGTTTTGTTTGTTTTGTTTTTGGTTTTTTGGCTACTGAGTTTTGTGAGTCCTTTATATTAGCCCCCTTATCAGATATCTGATTTGCAAATATTTTCTCCCATTCAATAGGTTGCTTTTTCATTTTGTTGAGGGATTACTTTGCTGTGTAGAATCTTTTTAGATTATGTAGGTTCACTTATTTATTTTTGCTTTTATTGCTTTTGATTTTTACATCCTGTTAACAAAAATCATTGCTAAGACCTGTGTCAATGAGCTTACTGCCTTTGTTTTCTTCTGGAATTTTATGGTTTCAGGTCTTATATTCAAGTCTTTAGATTCATTTTGAGTAAATTTTTGTATATAGGTGTAAGAAAGTAGTCCAGTTTTTCCAACACAATTTGTTGAAGAGACTGTCCTTTCCCATCGTATATCTTGGCTCCTTTGTCATAAATTAACTGACCATATATGAGTGGGCTTATTTTGGGGCTCTCTATTCTGTTCCACTGATCTATGTGTCTGTTTTTATGCCAATACCACACTTTTAAAATTACTATAGCTCTGTAATATAGCTTGAAACCAGGGTACATTATGCCTCCAGTTTGGTTCTCTTTTCTCAAGACTGCTTTGACTTTTTGGGTTTTGTGGGGATTTTTTTGTGGTTCCATACAAATTTTAGGATTATTTGTTCTACTTCTTTTAAAAGTGTAATTGGAATTTTGATAGGAATTGCAACAAATCTGTAGATTACTTTGGGTATTATGCAGATCTCAACAATATTTATTCTCCTAATCCATGAGCACAGAATATCTTTCCATTTATTTGTATCTTCTCTAATCTATTTATTAATGTCTTGTAGTTTTCAATACATAGGTCTTTAACCTCCTTGGTTAAATTTATTCCTAGGTATTTTATTTTTCTGATGCAATTTTAAATGCGATTGTAAATGGATAGATTTCCCAGACAGAAAATCAGTAAGGAAACATCAGCTTTAAACAACATGTTAGATCAGGTGGACTTAACAGATATAAACAGACTATTCCATCCAAAACAACACAATACACATTCTTCTCAAGTGCACATGGAACATTTTCAAGGATAGATCATATGTTAGACCACAAAACAAATCTTAATAAATTTAAAAGAACTGAAATTATATCGATCATCTTCTCTGGCCACAGTGGTATGAAACTAGAAATTAATTACATGAGGAAAACTGGAAAATTCACAAATATGTGGAGATTAAACAACATGCTACTGAACAACCAATAGGTCCAAGAAGAAATCAAAAGGTGAATAAAAAGTACTTGAGACAAATGAAAATGGAGAAATAACATACCAAAATTTGTGGGATACAGCAAAAGCAGTTCTAAGAGGGAAGTTCATAAGGACACAGCTTATCTCAAGAAGCAAGAAAAGTCTCAAACAAACAACCTAACTTTAGAACTCAAGGAACTAGAAAAAGAATAAAGGAAGCCCAAAGTTAGAAGGGAAAAAAAAAGATTAGAGCAGAAATAAATGTGATAGAAACTAAAAAGATAGAAGATCAATGAAACTGAGAGCTGGATCTTTGAAAAGATAAGCAAACTGGACAAGTATTAGCTAGACTCACCAACAAAAAAAGAGAGGACTCAAATAAATAAAATCAGAAATGAAAGAGGAGAGGTTATCACTGATATCAAAGAAATACAAAGGATCATAGAAGACTACAGTAGATCCTTAAGCAACATGAAGGTTAGGGGTGCCTACCCCTGATGCAGTCAAAAAGCCATGGCTCCCCCAAAACTCAACTACTAAAATCCCAGAGTTGACCAGAAGCCTTACTAATACCATTAGCAGTTAATACTAAATATTAACACTTAGTATTTAGTATGCTATATATACTATGTACTATATTCTTATAATAAAGTAAGCTAGGGAAAGTAATATTATGAAGAAAATTGTAAGGAGGGGCACCTGGGTGGCTCAATGAAGCATCTGACTCTTGATTTTGGCTCCAGTCATGATCTCATGGTCTGTGGGTTCAAGCCATGCATCAGGCTCTGCACTGACAGCCTACTTGGGATTTTCTCTCTCGTTCTCTCTCTGCCCCTCCCCTGCTTGTGTATACATACTTTGTCTCTCTCCCTCAAAATAAATAAGTTAAAAAAAAAAAAGAAAATCATAAGGAAAAGAAAATATGTTTATAGTACTGTATATATGTGTGTGTGTGTGTGTGTGTGTGTGTGTGTGTGTGTGTGTGTATACACATATATAAAACCTGAGGGCACCTGGGTTTTTTTTATATATGTATACACATATATAAAACCGAGGGCCACAGTGTGGCTCAGTTGGTTGAGCATCTAGCTATTGATTTTGGATCAGGTCATGATCTCACTGTTAGTGACTTCGAGCCCTGCCTCAGGCTCCATGCTGACATTGTGGAGCCTGCTTGGGATTCTCTCCCCCTAACCCTCTGCCCCTCCCCCACTCATTCTCTCTCCCTCTCCCTCTCTCTCTCTCTCTCTCTCCCTCTCCCTCTCTCCCTCCCTCTCTCTCTCTCTCTCTCTCTCTCAAAAATAAAGATTTTTTAAAAATTTTCATGTAAGTGTACCCATGCAGTGCAAACCCATGGTTCTCAAGGGTCAACTATATTAAGAAAAATTATATGCCAACAAATTCAACAACTTAGAAGAAATGCATAAATTCCTAGAAATATACAACCCACCTAGATGGATACATGATGAAACAGAATATCTGAACAGACCAAACTAGTAAGAAAAATGAATCGGTATCAAAAATCTCCCAACAAACAAAAGGCCAGGACCAGATGGCTTCATGGGTAGATTCTACCAAAATTCAAAGAAGAATTAATACCATCTTTCTCAAGCTCCTTCAAAAAATGGAAGTGTAGAAAACATTTCTAAACTCATTTTACAAGGCCAGTATTATTCTGATGCCAAAATCAGACAAGGACACCACAAAAAAATTATTGGCCAATATCCCTGATGAACTTAGATGCACAAACCCTCAACAAAATATTAGCAAACTGAATTAAACAATACTTTAAAAATATCATATACCATGATCAAGTGGGATTTATTCCAGGGATGCAAAGATAGTTCAGCACCCACAAATCAATAAATGTGATGTGCCACATTAATGAAATTAATGAAATAAAAGATAAAAATTGTTTGGATCATCTTAATAGATGCAGAAAAAGCACATGACAAAATTCAACATCCATTCCTGTGTAAACCAAGATTGTTTATTGAGCAATTATTATGTGCTAAGCAGCTAAACACTATATGTACATTATTTTAAAAAAATACTCAGAGTCTGGGGTGCCTGGATGGCTCAGCAGGTTAAGTGTCTGACTTCGGCTCAGGTCATAATCTCATGGTTCATGAGTTCCAGCCCCATGTCAGGCTCTGTGTTGAGAGCCTGGAGACCGCTTCAGATTTGGTCTCTCTCTCTCTCTCTCTCTCTCTCTCTCTCTTTCTGCCCCTCCCCTGCCATGCTCTGTCTCTCTCTCTCAAAAATAAACACTAAAAAAATCTTAAAAAAATTCTCAGAGAGCAAAGGAACAAACCATAAGAGACTATTAAAGATAGAGAACAAACTGAGGTTTGATGGAGGGAGGTGGGTGGGGGATGGGCTAGAAGGGTGATGGATATTAAGGAGGGCATTTGTTATGATGAGCACTGGGTGTTGTATGTAATCGATGAATCACTGAATTCTACTCCTGAAACCAATATTGCACTGTATGTTAGTTAATTCATTAGAATTAAGTACAAATTTGAAGAAAAAAATACTCAAGAGTCCTATTGTGTAGTTGAAGACACAACAAATTAGAGAGACTATGTACTTGTAGAGGGTCACACAGTTAATATGCAATGAACCTGGGATTGTGCCTTTTCAATCTCCAAATTCATGCTTATAACCCCAGTTATATAGTCTCTCCTATGTAACTCTTAACTTGTTCTGGTCAGTAAGAATTGTTCCACTGATGTTCAAGGGCACTTGCCCACAAATAGCCTGGCTTTTTCTCTGCTTAGTATGACACATCCACATTGTTGTTTGCCTTAGTAAATAGGCTATTAGTAGCAAATGGTTGGTTTCCCACGATGTGGAGAAAGTCAGTTGTCCAAGATAGTAGCAGAGGTCAGTTATATGTAATATTATACTTCTCAGTCTCACTAGACATTTCCCCACTCAATGAATGGTTTCAAGCTGATTTGCCACACCATTAATTGCTGAGTTAGCACTACACCTAGGGAGTCAACGGGGAGCTGAAATTGGTTATTTCACCTGCACTTGTGATATATTGACAATCTTTCTCCCTCTTGCCACTGTCAAACTGGCACTACTGCCAAACTCGGATTTTTCTTGCTCCCTAAAACAAGTCAGTGAAATCAATACCAGACTTTATTGTCCTTCCCTTCTTGATGACAATAAAAGTGATTGAATCACATGCCCAGACTCTAGTGGTAGAGGGCAGAGTTTATTTTGAGCGCTAAGCGAAACACACAAAAAAGACTTTTAAACAAAAAGCTTTCTTGGGAGTTTTTCGATTAAGGGGTATCAGTTCTTACATTCCTCCACCAGTTTGACCCACCTCTTCACATGCAGCTGCACAGTAGGAGCAGATAAAGAATACCTACAGAGGCGTAACAACGGTCTAGAAACCAATTGAGGATAACGAGGAGGACAGTAACAATAAACCAACACATATTGAGTGTTTCCTGTTTTCCAGGTATTGGTCTAAGAGCGTTATATTCATTGTCTCATTTAATCTTCACAATCTTGTAAGATGGAGATACTATTATTGTGCTAAGGTTACGAATGAGGAACATTATTGGGTCTTACAATCATTAGGAAACTTTTCCAAAGTTCTTTAGTTATAGGTTATGGAATTGGGATTAGAATTCAGGCTAACCACAGAACTGGGAGATTCAACTGCATTTTTATATGGATATGTGTGAAGTTCTTCTTCGAGTGACAAAAATAAGAATTTTGCTATTTTTTGTGTCTGCTACCATAAAACTACATTGTCAATCCAAATGGTATTGTAGGGGAAATCACTTGAATAGAAACATCTCAAATATTCATATATTGACCCAAATATGTATTAGCAGACTAAAAGGAAACTGCCATAAGTGTTATATTGTTCCTTGGGAGAGACTTTAGTGCCTTTTTTGGTGTTCACACTGTACCTGTACTGCTTTTGAGGTGACTGAGTTTTTCATTAGATTTCAACCTTTATATACAGTAACCCTCCACCCAAAGAGTGTAATTCAGAATACTTGACTCTAGAGGGTGATGCCTCATTATGGAGTACGGGCCAGTTATTAGAATGTGTGACAGTACCTGTGTTAAAAGTATTGTGTTCGAAGAGAAAAATAGATCACACTTCTGTAACTATGCAGACCTAGCCTATGACCAGACAGAAAATTTAAAGGAATAAAATAAGTTGTCTGAAATATTTTTTATCAGCCTGAAAGGTATTCTTTTTATCTCCTTCTTAATAACTATGAGGCATGAAACCAAAGGTCAGTAAGGAAAAAGAGTAGAACATTTTGACAGCACTTTTTTTCAAGATAAAGAAGATAAAAGTTATAGAAATAATATATGCAAAATATAATTTTTCTCAGTTTAACACTTTAGGGGTAGGGGAGTAAAGAATAATTAAATTCACTGCAAGTAAAATGCTTTCTGGTAACTGATACTGGCCATAAATTGATAATGAAAAGGACTACTTTGACATTTGGTGATTTTAAAAGGAGTGATACTTACCATAACCTATAATTCCAATCACACCCACCATGAAGACCCAGAAGAGTAATCCAGCTATGTATCTCAGGAGTATCACAAACATCCAACTAAGGAACATGGCGATAATCAGGCCACTAGAGGAAATAGAAGACAATACATAAAGGAGGCCAAGTGTGCTAAACATAACATAATGTTAACAGCAAGACAACACTTTTTTTTTCTATTCAAAATCATTCTCTTTATTTTACCTAGCTATAGAAACATTTATAATATTAAAATGCATAAACAATAGTTCCTATTAAGACTTTTATATGAAACAGTAGGACCATCAGGAACTTCATACCTGAGTCAATCTTTGTGTACCTGGATAAGCTGAAGTCTGGCAGTAACCATTATTCAAGGAAAAAAACAATTCCTCCAACCCACAGTTTTGGCCTATCTGCCACAGCTGCCCATGCCATATTTTTCCCTTCACACATCTCACTAAGTCATAAAACATATTTGTGATAATTTGTGCTGTTCTGTCTACCTCTTGACTGATGGGAGGAAACCTTATGTAACAGAACTATCTAGAAGCAAGAGAGCAGTCTTAGGGCAGAAAAGAAAAATAATTGCCCTCACATAGTTCCTGAACCCATGATTTTGTAGTCATTATTATGGTGTAATTATCTAATAGTTTGTGATGTCTATCACCAGACATATATTTCAGGTCCCCAGTGATCTATGGGTCATTATATGGAGCCATGATAAGGCCTCTGTCTCTCCTGGGCCATGCGACTTTATCAAGCCATCAGCAGCATGACTATTTTTTTTTCTGTTTTAATTTCTTCCTGGAGTTTGAGCTAGTAGAGATGCTTCTCCCCCATCCAACCCATATATCCAGGTTATAGTCATATTGAGTTCCTCTTGTAACTTTCATTAAACAGAACTCATAAGAGTAGAAATTTGGATGATGCTTCCATTAAAGAAGATAACTCTGATGCTCTTTTTAAGTTTCCAAACATAGAAACACAGCTTGTTACATTTATTGAGTTCATTGTCTCTAAGTATTATCTTTTTTTTGTTTAAGAATTTTTTTAAATATGATATTGATTGTTAAATTGGTTTCCATACAACACCCAGTGCTCATCCCAACAGGTGACCTCCTCACTCCTCACTGCCCATCACCCACTTTCCCCTCCCTCCCACCATCCATCAACCCTCAGTTTATTCTCAGTTTTTAAGAGTCTCTTATGGTTTGGCTCTCTCCCTAACTTTTTTTTTTTTCCTTCTCCTCCCCCATGGTCTTCTGTTAAGTTTCTCAGGATCCACATAAGAGTGAAAACATCTGGTATCTGTCTTTCTCTGTATGACTTATTACACTTAGCATAACACTCTCCAGTTCCATCCATGTTGCTACAAAAGGCCATATTTCATTCTTTCTCATTGCCACGTAGTATTCCATTGTGTATATAAACCACAATTTCTTTATTCATTCATCAGTTGATGGGCATTTAGGCTTTTCCATAATGTGGCTATTGTTGAAAGTGCTGCTATAAACATTGGGGTACAAGTGCCCCTATGCATCAGCACTCCTGTATCCCTTGGGTAAATTCCTAGCAGTGCTATTGCTGGGTCATAGGGTAGATCTATTTTTAATTTTTTGAGGAACCTCCACACTATTTTCCAGAGTGGCTGCACCAGTTTGCATTCCCACCAACAGTGCAAGAGGGTTCCCGTTTCTCCACATCCTCTCCAGCATCTATAGTCCCCTGATTAGTTCATTTTAGCCACTCTCACTGGCATGAGGTATTATCTCAGTGTGCTTTTGATTTGTATTTCCCTGATGAGGAGTGACGTTGAGCATCTTTTCATGTCCCTGTTGGCCATCTGGATGTCTTCTTTAAGAAGTGTCTATTCATGTCTTCTGCCCATTTCTTCACTGGATTATTTGTTTTTCAGGTGTGGAGTTTGGTGACTTCTTTATAGATTTTGGATACTAGCCCTTTGTCTGATATGTCATTTGCAAATAACTTCCCATTCCATTGGTTGCCTTTTAGTTTTGTTGATTGTTTACTTTGCAGCACAGAAGCTTTTTATCTTCATGAGGTCCCAATAGTTCATTTTTGCTTTTAATTCCCTTGCTTTTGGAGATGTGTCAAGTAGGAAACTGCTGCGGCTTAGGTCAGAGAGGATTTTTCCTGCTTTCTCCTCTAGGGTTTTGATGGTTTCCTGTCTCACATTCAGGTCCTGTATCCATTTTGAGTTTATTTTTGTGACTGGTGTAAGAAAGTGGTCTAGTTTCATTCTTCTGTATGTTGCTGCCCAGTTTTCCCAGCACCATTTGTTAAAGAGACTGTCTTTTTTCCATTGGATATTCTTTCCTGCTTTGTCAAAGATTAATTGGCCATACTTTTGTGGGTCCAGTTCTGGAGTCTCTCTTCTATTCCATTGGTCTATGTGTCTGTTTTTGTGCCAATACCATCCTGTCTTGATGCTTACATCTTTGTAGTAGAGGCTAAAGTCTGGGATTGTGATGCCTCTTGCTTTGGTCTTCTTCTTCAAAATTACTTTGGCTATTTGGGGTCTTTTGTGGTTCCACACAAATTTTAGGATTGCTTGTTCTAGCTTCTAGAAGAATGCTGGTGCAATTTTGATTGGGATTGCATTGAATGTGTAGATGGCTTTGGGTAGTATTGACATTTTAACAATATTTATTCTTCCAATCCATGAGCACAGAATGTTTTTCCATTTCTTTGTCTCTTCTTCAATTTCCTTCATAAGCTTTCTATAGTTTTCAGCATACAGGTCTTTTACATCTTTGGTTTGGTTTATTCCTAGGTATTTTATGATTCTTGGTGCATTTGTGAATGGGATCCATTTCTTTGTCTTTTTGTTGCTTCATTATTAGCGTATAAGAATGCAACTGATTTCTGTAGATTAATTTTGTGTCCTGCAACTTTGCTGAATTCATGTATCAGTTCAAGCAGACTTTTGGTGGAGTTTATTGGGTTTTCATGTATAGTATCATGTAATCTGCAAACGTGAAAGCTTGACTTCATCTTTGCCAATGTTGATGCCTTTGATTTCCCTTTGTTGTCTGATTGCTGATGCTAGCACTTCCAACACAATGTTAAACAACTGAAGTGAGAATGGACATCCCTGTCGTGGTCCTGATCTCAGGGGAAAAGCTCTATTTTTCCCCATTGAGGATGATATTAGCTGTGGGCTTTTAATAAATGGCTTTTATGATGTTTAAGTATGTTCCTTCTATCCTGACTTTCTCGAGGGTTTTTATTAAGAAAGGATGCTGAATTTTGTCAAATACTTTTTCTGCACCGATTGACAGGATCATATGGTTCTTATCCTTTCCTTCATTAATGTGATGTATCATATTGATTGATTTGTGAATATTAAACCAGACCTGCAGCCCAGGAATGAATCCCACTTGATCATGGTGAATAATTCATTTTATATGCTGTTGAATTCGATTTACTAATACCTTGTTGAGAATTTTTGCATCCATATTCATCAGGGATATTGGCTTGTAGTTCTCTTTTTTTGCTGGGTCTCTGTCTGGTTTGGGAATCAAAGTAATGTTGGCTTCATAGAATGAGTCTGGAAGTTTTCCTTCCCTTTCTATTTTGTGGAACAGCTTGAGAAGGATAAGTATTATCTCTGCTTTAAATGTCTGGTAGAATTCCCCAGGGAAGCCATCTGGTCTTGGACTCTTATTTGTTGGGAGGTTTTTTTTTTTTAATGTTTTTATTTATTTTTGAGACACACAGCATGAGACAGAGCATGAGTAGGGGAGGGGCAGAGAGAGAGAGGGAGACACAGAATCCGAAACAGGTTCCAGGCCCCGAGCTGTCAGCACAGAGCCTGACGCGGGGCTCGAACTCACGGACTGTGAGATCATGACCTGAGCTGCAGTCGGACGCTTAACCGACTGAGCCACCCAGGCGCCCCTGTTGGGAGGTTTTTGATAACTGATTCAGTTTCTTCGCTGGTTATGGGTCTGTTCAAATTTTCTATTTCTTCCTGTTTGAGATTTGGAAGTGTGTGGGTGCTTAGGAATCTGTCCATTTCTTCCAGGTTGTCCAGTTTGTTGGCATATAATTTTTCATAGTATTCCCTGATAATTGTTTGTATTTCTGAGAGACTGGTTGTAATAATTCCATTTTCATTCATGATTTTATCTATTTCGGTCCTCTCCCTTTTCTTTTTTAGAAGCCTGGCTAGAGATTTATCAATTTTGTTTATTTTTTCAAAAAAACAACTCTTGGTTTCATTGATCTGCTCTACTGTTTTTTTTTAGATTCTATATTGTTTTGTTCTGTGATCTTTATTATTTCTCTTCTGCTGGGTTGAGGGTGTCTTTGCTGTTCTGCTTCTCTCTCCTTTAGGTATGCTATCAGGTTTCATATTTTGGATTTTTCTTGTTTCTTGAGATAGGCCTGGATTGCAATGTATTTTCCTCTCAGGACTGCCTTTGCTGCATCCCAAAGCATTTGGAATGTTCTATTTTCATTTTCATTTGTTTGCATATTTTTTTAAATTTTTCTATAATTGCCTGGTTGACCCATTCATTCTTTAGTAGGGTGTTCTTTAACTTCCATGCTTTTGGAGGTTTTCCAGACTTTTTCCTGTGGTTGATTTCAAGTTTCAAGAAAGTATATTCTGTTGCTTTGGGATGCAGAGTTCAAAATATATCTGTCAAGTCCATCTGATCCAATGTATCATTCAGGGCCCTTATTTCTTTATTGATCCTGTGTCCAGATGATCTACCCATTGTAAGTGGAGTATTAAAGTCCCCTGCAATTATCACATTCTTATCAATAAGGCTGCTTATGTTTGTGATTGTTTTATATATTTGGGGGCTCCCATATTTGGCGCATAGACATTTATAATTGTTAGCTCTTCCTGAAGGATAGACCCTGTAATTATTATATCATGCCCTTCTTCATCTCTTGTTACAACCTTTCATTTAAAGTCTAGTTTGTCTGATATAAGTATGGCTACTCCAGCTTTCTTTTGACTTCCAGTAGCATGATAGATAGTTCTCCATCCCCTCACTTTCAATCTGAAGGTGTCCTCAGGTCCAAAATGAGTCTCTTGTAGACAACAAATAGATGGGTCTTGTTTTTTTTATCCATTCTGATAGCCTATGTCTTTTGGTTGGAGCATTTAGTCCATTTACATTCAGTGTTATTATGGAAAGATATGGGTTTAGAGTCATTGTGATGTCTCTAGGTTTCATGCTCGTAGTGCTGTCTCTGCTACTTTGTGGTCCTTGCAACATTTGACTCACAGAGTTCCCCTTAGGATCTCTTGTAGGGCTAGTTTAGTGGTGATGAATTCCTTCAGTTTTTGTTTGTTTGGGAAAACCTTTATCTCTCTTTCTATTCAGAATGACAGACTTGCTGGATAAAGGACTCTCGGCTGCATATTTTTTTTGTTCATCACATTGAAGATTTCCTGCCATTCCTTTCTGGCCTGCCAAGTTTCAGTATATAGGTCTGCCACTACTCTTATGGGTCTACCTTTGTAATTTAGAGGCTGTTTATCTCTAGCTGCTTCACAATTTTCCCTTTATCCTTGTAATTTGCCAGTTTCACTATGATATGTCGTGCAGAAGATGGATTCAAGTTACATCTGAATGGAGTTCTCTGTGCCTCTTGCATTTCAATGCGTTTTTCCTTCCCCAGATAAGGGAAGTTTTCAGCTATGATTTGTTCAAGTACACCTTCAGCCCCTTTCTCTTTTTCTTCTTCTTCTGGAATTCCTATGATATGGATATTGTTCTGTTTGATTGCATCACTTAGTTCTCTAATTCTCCCCTCATACACCTGGATTTTTTTAATCTTTTTTTCAGCTTCCTCTTTTTCCATAATTTTATCTTCTAATTCACCTATTCTCTCCTCTGCCTCTTCCATCTGTGCTATGGCCACCTCCATTTTATTTTGCACCTCACTTATATCATTTTTTAACTCCTCATGACTATTTTTTAGTTCCTTGATCTCTGTAGCAATAGATTCTCTGCTGTCCTCTATGCTTTTTTCAAGCCCAGTGATTAGTTTTATGACTATTATTCTAAATTCTTGTTCCGTCATATTGCTTAAATCAGTTTTGATCAATTCGTTAGCTGTCGCTACTTCCTGGAGTTTCTTTTGAGGAGAATTCTTCCATTTCGTCATTTTGGGTAGTGCCTGGGGTGGCTCCAAACTGCAGGGCACTTCCCCTGTGCTCTCCAGAGAAACTTGTGTTGGTGGGTGGGGCCACAGTCAGACCTGATGTCTGCCCCCAGCCCACTGATGGGGCCACAGTCAGACTGGTGTGTACCTTATCTTCCCCTCTCCCAGGGGCAGGACTCACTGTGGAGTGGTGTGGCCCCTGTCCGGGCTAATTGCATACTGCCAGGCTTATGGTGCTGCTTCGATGGGATCTGATGTATTAGCTAGGGTGGATCTGCAAGGTGCACAGGGCAGGAGGGGCAGGCTTAGCTCCCTTTGCCATTGATGGTCCCCTCTGGGAGGGGTCCTGCAGCACCGGGAGGGAAGCAGACCCGTGGGAGGCCTCGATCCACAGAAGCACAGCACTGGGCATTTGCGTGGTACAAGCAAGTTCGGTGATGGGAACTCGTTCCCTTTGGAATTTTGGCTGGGGTGTGGGAGAGGCAGATGGTGCTTGCCAACACCTTTGTTCAAGCTGAGCTCTGTCTTCCAGGGCTCAACAACTCTCCCTCCCAGTGTCCTCTCACCCCCCCTGCTCTCCGAGAGCAGAGCTGTTGACTTTTAACATTCCAGATGTTAAGTCCCACTGGCTGTCAGAACTCACGCAGTCCAACCCCTCCCCTTTTGCAAGCCAGACTTGGGAGCTCTGCCTTGCAGGGAGAGTTGCTCCTCCACCGTCCCGGCTCCCTCCTGCCAGTCCGTGTGGTGCACACTGCCTCTCCACCCTTCCTACCCTCTTCCGTGGGCCTCTTGTCTATGCTTGGGTCCGGAGAGTCCGTTCTTCTAGTCTTCTGGCGGTTTTCTGGGTTATTTAGGCAGATGTGGGTGGAATCTAAGTGATCAGCAGGATGAGGTGAGGCCAGCATCCTCATATGCCACCATCTTCCAAGTATTATCTTTTAAAAAATCTTAATAATTGTTGTCACTGGATAGATGACAGCATTGTATCAAAGTAACTTCTCAGGTCATATTCTTGCATATTCTTTCTATATACAAGCCATGCCCTTTTAAAATCACAGATACTTGGGGCACCTTGGTGGCTCAGTCGGTTAAGTGTCCAACTTTGGCTCAGGTCATGATCTCACGGTCCATGAATTCAAGCCCCACATTGGGCTCTGTGCCTTGAGCCTGCTTCAGATTCTGTGTCTCTGTCTCTCTGACCCTCCCCTACTCGTGCTCTGTCTCTCAAAAATAAATATCAAAAAAATTTTAAATAATAGATACTTTAATGCTTAAATATTCAATATGTTTGAAGGATTATTCTATGACATAGTCCAAGGCAAATATTCAAAAAGGTCAGGGAGAAAAATGAAATATAACTGTCTATTCTCTGTTTTTAATTCCTTCATAAAATTCTAACTGCATAAACTAAGGGCCAGCACATTAGTCTTTGGCTTTATATTTATGAGATAGATGGAGAGCAAAAGAGTTGGAAATAAAGGGAGTATTTAGGTCCTAGTGGTGTGAGTGGTGTCTACATAGGGTTTCACTGTGTGTTGGGAATGAGGTGAACAGGAAGGTCTGCCATAATGCATACTTTTTTTCAGATAGTAATTGAAAAGCCCAAAATAAAGAAGAAATGTGTAACTTATCTAGTAATATTTGAGTCTGACAATAGAGGAACCAGTTTAACTCCTATCAAGTATAGACTATACTCTCTGCTATGGAGAGATATTCTGAAATACTGATAAACACTGATACTAATTATTGTGTTTAAGACAAAGCATTGAAGTGAGTAAACTCTCAAAACACTATCTAGTTTTACAGCTCTACAAACTAGTCACTAGTATTTTACACACATTACAAATTTTGACTTCAGTAAGCACCATATTGTTAAATCTCTCTCTCTTATTTTCCTAGTGGTTATAGAACTGTTCCTTGAACCCACATTTTTTATGCATCTTCTATGTTCCAAGAACTGCCTGAGGAGTTAGAAAAATGGAGGTGAGTTAGAGTTACCACTGTAAAGAGTTCAGAGTTTATCAGAGAAAAAGAACCAGGTAAATAACATACAAAATTCTAGGTGCTATACAAATGATAGCTATGTGTGTGTGTGTGTGTGTGTGTGTGTGTGTGTGTAGGTACGCGCATGTGTGCAACACACACATAGTGGATAGGTGGGTAGGAGGAACACAGAAGGAAAAGAAATTAACTATATCTGAAGAAGTCAAGAAAGACCTCATAAATTACACAAAAGCTCATTTTAAAGAAGATGGAGTTGCCCAGGACACAAAAGTTGAGAAATGCACATGCTATTTGATGTGTTGAGAATATAGGATTAACCAAGCAACATGGGTGGAGATGAATCTGGAAAACTAGTTGGACCAGGTTGTAAAGGGCCTGATAATTATCTGAAAAAGTTTTCTGGGTTTTTTTCTTTAATTTTTTTAATGTTTATTTATTTTTGAGAGAGAGAGGGTGAGCAGAGGACGGCAGAGAGAGAGGGAAACACAGAATCTGAAGTAGGCTCCAGGTTATGAGCTGTCAACACAGAGGCCAATGTGGGGCTTGAAACTACAAACTGTGAGATCATGACCTGAGCTCAAGTCAGACGCTTAACCGACTGAACCAACCAGGCGCCCTTCTCTTTGTTTTTTGATCACTAGGGAACCATATATGCTTTTAAGTCATAAAAGCCAGATAGTAACCACAGCCTTAAATATACCAAACACATGTACCTGCTTCAGTAGAGTAACTGCATTTCCCCTTACCTTTCAGGAATGCAAATCATATGTCTGCAAATTTTTAATCTCCTCCTCCCTTCATACATTTTTTTCAGTTCTGCATAACTACAGTGACCTTTGATAATGGTAATAACAAACATTTCGTGGAAAGGATGTGTTTAAAAATAAAAATGATCCTTTGGAGGGCAATGGAAAGATAAATGAGAAAATAGAACCAGAGAAATAAGACTACATCCACTGTAGCATATGATAGGAAGTAAATGTACTACAGATGTTGTTCCTGCACGAATTGAAGTATATTATAGGTATGTTTATACTTTTATTGGTAATTTAATGAATAGAGTTAAAATTTACATTCTTATAACCTTTGTAACACTGGTAAATCTTCATCCTATGTGAAAAAGAAAATGGCAGGAACTAAGATTTGAGTCAACCTTTTATTCACAAATATGGATGGGGAATTTGAAGAAAGAGTTCTACAAGGACAAAATCAGACTGGGGATGGAGAAGAAACCAATGTTTTCACTTACAGGAGAATCCAATACCAAGTTGTTGCATAGTCTTCAAATATTTTCATTCCAATTGTCCTTGCATCAAGTATTTTATTGACACGGCTGAATTCAAAGAAGGAAAAGATCAATTATTTTTTGATCACCACTAAACAGAAATGTTCATGTTATGATAAAAAGGGTTTTGCAAGCTGCTGTTCAAAACATTTTTATAAATCATTTATCAAAAGTCACTCTTTCCCCAGCCACAACAATATGTGAGATGTCATTTTGGTAGACTACAAAGGTGGCTATAGCTACACACACAGAGAATGTGACATTCAAGAATGGTGAACAGATCCTTTTCAATGTATATGACATGTCCTCAATATTGCAGAAACCTCACTATAAGAAATGAATTTAAATAAGATTAGCCTTTAACTTACAAAATCCATAGAGTCAAGAATAAACATCATCCTTAATTCCCTTTTCTAATCCTCTGACAGCTGTGCAGCAGGAAGGTACCATGGGGCACATCCAGAAAAGTCCACAAATCATTAGTGTCTGGTTTGATCAGTTATCAAAGAGAACACACTTAACTACAACCTGTTGCCCCTTTGCCCATGTGCCCCAGTTACAACACCCCTCCTTCCCCTAAGGTAACCACAATCCTGACTTTTATGATAATAATTCCCTAGTTTTCATTTTAGTCTTAACACTTATATAGGCATCACAGTATAATTTAATTTAGTTGTGCTTATTTTTAAATTTTTCTATCAATGGAACTGTACTTGTACTATTATTTTGTGGTTTCTTTCACAAAGCTTTATATTTGTGAAATCCATCCATGTTGCTATGACATTTTAAATATGTAGGACCTACACTATTCTACTTGGACTACTAAAGTCTTTCAAGGAACAGAAATATATTTTTAGAATATCTTTATTTTTCACTTTTAATTCAACAACTGAGCTATGCAGTGATACTCTGTGTGTTTGTGCACACACGTGAATGGATGCACGCAGGGAATTATATTCCCCAATAACCTGAAACATCATGATACGTACAGCAAGGGAAACAGTAAATTGACTTCACTGTAGTTAGTACGTAGAAATTGATATAGTTCTGAAACAGCCTTTCCTAAGACCCTCTTCCCTTTACAACATCTGGCAGTTTTATTATTTCAGTCATTTTTTTAAATAGTGATTTAAAAAGCATGTTTTTTTTATTGTGTTGATTCAACAAATAATGTTAAGGACTTCCAATATGCTTACTGAGGTTTCATTTCTATACCTGTTAATAATGAAAGATTTAACCATTTTGAAAAACATCATTCCTCTTTCTAATTCTCTTTGGTTTCTCCTTTACCTGCTTTTCTTAATGAATATACACCAATTTCTCCAATCCACAGTGACATGTATATTTCATAATAATACATAATTCTTCCTTTATAACATTTAACCTAATGGAAGCTTTAGTCTTGTGCACGATAACAGAATGCATCCAAACTAAAAATAAGAATGTAAACAAACATACTTTGCAGCTGCCCTGAGTTCTATAGCATTTCTTGTCTTTCCACTTCCATCTTCAAATGTCGTCTTATTTCCTACTGTCAGAGTGCCATTTTTAGTAGAGAAGTCAGGGAAACATCTCTGGAGAACTGTAAAAAAATAAAATTATGGTAATCACTTTTCTACGTCTTCCTATGTGATGTTCTCCTTTTCTTAAGCTTTCTTTTACAATCAAATTTTTGCTGGATAATGTATAAATTGCTCAACATAGGTAATCGCCCATTACTTGATGATCAGGAAGGCCTTTTGATGGTTCTAAGACTGATATAGATAGAAAATTTGATCACAATCAGAAGCTACACTCTAAACTTGTTGATTATTTTGCACATGGTACATTCATCAAGCAGCCAATAAGTAAGATGCACAGCACAGGTTTTAAAAGAGTAATATTGATAACGTATCTAACATTGTAAAAGCATTTTAATAAAAAGGCTTCATTTACTTGTATGACTAAATTTACTTTTTCTTATTAAAAAAATTCTAGATATTTCTTGAGTGAAACTTTGAAAACTGGAGATTCGTGAACAGTTCCTTAAGAAAGAAGAACAAGTTCAAACTTTAGGCTATTAAGACAACTGAATTTTTATTTGTGAGGTCTTAATAATTTGTCTCCCTTCCAGCTTTCTCATTCACAGGGTTTTTGAAGGAGCTGGAAATAGAAATTCTAAAGCTATCAAAATGGTCCCCACACAAAGCGTGGACTGTCACCACAATTTCTGAGAAGTTACCTCACTGTTAAATCTTCTATGCACTTATTTTGATTAAATAGAATCCTTGTTTCTTTACATATCTGTATTCCTAAAAATATTTCAAAACCCCAATTTTAAATGAGGAGGGAAGAGAAATCAGAAATGGATCATTATTATATTTTTTGGTACAAGAAGCATCACAGATTTGCATGGGTTTGCAGGCAGTTTAAACTTGAAAATATTAAAGCAGTTGATGTAGGGAAAGAAGAAATAGGTGTTTCCCAAGCCTTTCCTGACATTTCTGTCTTAAAATGATCTCTTGTCTACCCACACCCACCTTCTGTAGCATTTAAAACATGGCGCATTGCTTCAGTATCCTCCACATCTCTCTCTGGTTCTTCCCTGGCAAATTTGACATAGTAGCCTCCACCAGCTGCCTCTATTCCCTCTCAATCCAATCACATTCTTCCCCCATCATTACAAGGAAACTGGCTTCCCAGTGATCCCAATGGTCTCCTAATTGCCAAAACCTCCACATATCTTTTAGTCTTCATCTTGCTTGAACGCATTATCTAGTACAGTGCTTGGTATATAACGGAACTCAGCACTATTTGCTATTGAATTAACTTTTCTGTCTTTGACATGGTAGGCAACTCCTGCCTTTTGAAATGCTCTTCCTTTGGCTTACATTCCCAGATTCTCTCCTGTCCTCCCTTCAGCCTTTCTGTATTTTCTTCCCCTCTCCACTCCTTAAAGATGACTGTTTCTACCTACAAAGTCCCCTAACCTTTTTCTGGGCAATTTCATCCAGTCGGTTAGTTTCAATCACTAAATGTGCTCATTTTATATTTGGAAAGTAGAGAAAACATGAAGGAAGATACAAAACAAGACATAGTCCTACTACCCACAATGAACTCTATTAACATTTTAGATGTATTTCCTTCCTGTTTTTCTTCTACTTGAAATTTTTTCGAGAGTCATAACCATAAAATAAATTCAGCGCTTTCCCTGGTTTCTTTCTTTTAATATTACTTATTTTCTTTTATAACCTCTTAAATGAGTAAATTTTACTAGGTGCATACTATTCCATTAAGTACTATACTTAGTCCCCTATTGAGGGAATACAAGTTGATTGAAATGTTTACCATAATGTCTCCTTTACTATACTGTGAGGGACTATGCTTTATTCATTTTTGAATCCCCAGTATATAGTTTATATTGTGTGATTTAACCAATCTTTACTTGTAAGGGCAGGGATGTTTTATACTTTCATATCCATTTTATCTTCAATGACTAATGATTCATTTTTACCTTTTTGTAACATTGTTCTTGGCTACCGACACTTGTTGCTCAGGGGCTTCCTGGCAAAATGTAGTTGCTTGCAAGACCTTGCTTCAGAGTCCTCAATGACCCAAAGAAAAGGGATGGGGGGGCATGTAAGACATTGTGTTTGATGGTAGCTACTTCGATGGCACCTGACTTTCTACTCCAATAGAAAAGGATATCTTTGTACTTCAATAGAAAAAAAGAAGAAAGAAGAGAGGAATGCCCATAGTTTTGCCACCTCCAAAACACTTACTATTTTGGCATACTTCTTTGTGATCTTTTTCTTTGAATAGTTTTTTGTTGTTGTTTTTTATTTTAATTATATATGTTTGTCATTATAATGCATATAAAATTTTATTTAACATTATAGTATACATACAACACTTATATTTAATAATTCTGAAATATTCCATTTAATGAATACATCATAATTTATTTAAGTACATTCTTGTTCTTGGATATCAGAGTGTTTTATTCTTTTTTTTTTATTTTTGTTTCTTCCAGATAACATTGTGCCGGACATCTTTATGTAAAAATATTCTTCTTTGTAGTTAGGATTATATTTGTTAGAAATGAAAATTAGTGATTATTTCATTTTTTAAAAAAGTTAGATAAATTTTATATAAACTTTAAATAAAATTTATAAATCTTAAAAACATAATATTGATTCATTTAGGAGATACATAAACATTTTAAATTTCAAATTATATGACAAGTGTATGTCCCACTTTCACTCCTGAGGCAACTTCTGAACAAATTCTTAGGCTGATTTCAGGCACGAGTGTACAAGATTACATCCTTGTGTGCTTACATGTGCTCACAGAGCACCAAATAATCAATCTTATTAGGCTTTTAAAATCAATCTTCAATCTTTTTTTGTGTATGTTGACATAGCAAAACCCCAAAACTAACAGAGCTCCAATGGAAATATCCCTGGCTGGAGTGACAATGGGCTTTAGCTTTGGCTTCTTCCTAATTAACTCTGGGACACTAAGCCAGTCATATAACTATTCTTGGTTTCAATAGTGAAATAAGGGAACTGGATTAAATAACTGTTTGGTAGATTATGAGTTCAAAGGTAAGTAAAAACCACTTACATGGTTTACTTGGAAAAATCGCTATTGGACAATCATCATCCAGTAAAACTTGTGTGAGAGTCTAAAATGGAAGGGAGAGTATGTTAGCATTTCAAAGGCTGTGTAATGACAACTTTTATTTTCAGTATAAAAACTATGTCCTTTAAAAATTTAACTCCATAATTATCTCATTATTCCAAACTACTCTCTTAATAAGAGGGATTTTAGGATTGTCACACACCCATACTTTTTTTTGACAAACACTCTTAAATTTCCTAACTGTAATTCAAATCAATAATAAAACCAGACCCACTGAAACCAAGGCACATCTTTGAAAGCATGTATCTATGTCTTAGTCACATTCTGAATCTCTAAGTCTTGGATTTTGTTTCTGGAAAAACAGTATCTTCTCTAATTAAGAAGCCATTAATACCATTTAACATAATAAGGCTTTAGAATTCCTTTATAAGTCTCAAATCTAGATAAGGTTTGAGGGTTCTTTTTAATGAATAATTATCAAATTGGGTTTGAAAGTAAAATGCTACTTGTTACTAAGTAGCCATGGATCTTCATCACCACATTAATGAAATGGTGACGTTAATAAAATGAAATGACATTAACTCCTAGATCTTCACAGCATACACTTCATTCAAGTAGAGAATTTGTTGGTTTCGGGGAATAAAGCTAACTTACCAGACTTAACGAGTCTTTCCTAACACCCCAAATCTACAAAATGATATACTATAAATGGTATATGTATGTTTGTATGTACATGTGCATTTGTGTTTTAATGGAACAGTACCTAAGCATTTCTTAGAAGATTTGGGAGCTTGTCCATTACAAATGCTCATGTTACACTTGAGATAGAAACAAAAGTTAAATTCTTCTCTAGCTTTAAGCTTAAACCCACATACCTTTGCAGGCTTAACAAAAGTGGACTTGCAGAACTGGCTGTAGTACGTCCAATAGTTTTTGTTTGTTCTGTACGTAAATTGTATTTCCATGTAGGTTAAAAATTTTTCTGGGCACTTGGAGACACAGATCTATGAAGAAAAGGAACACAGTGGTGGGAACTGAATTGAGTTAAGCAAATCAAGGAAATATCCATAAGGTTAGATTTCTAAGTTATTCACCACTATAAAGAAACTTAGAAACTTAAATCAATTTTCTAATTTATGTAAAAAATAAAATGTCATGCACTAGTTATCACTCTCTACTCCTTGCCCTTTAGTAATGATCTGTGTTAAACAAATCAGATGTTGTACAATGATGGAACTGTTTTTAACTTCTGATTTTGAGATAATTATAGATCTACTTGCAGCTGTGAAAAATAATATATTCCACATACCTTTCACCCAGTTTCACCCAATGGTAGTAACTTGCACAATTATAGAGCAATATCACAACCAGGAAATTGATATTGTTACATCCACTAAGCTTTAGATTTCACCAGTTTTACGCACGCTCGTGTGTGTGTGTGTGTGTGTGTGTGTGTGTGTGTGAGCATACAGTTCTATGCAATTTTATCATGTGTAGATTAATGTCACCACTACCACAAGACAGTGATGGACTTTTAACAAATATTTTCTTATTAGTCTCTCAGTTAGTAGATAAGAGTATAATGCAAGATTAATTTTGCCTATGTAGCTTATGCATTTTCAGGGTTAGAATCTTGCTTCCTTTCCTACATATAGATAAAATAATGATTAAAAATGCTCCAGATATTGATAACTTATTCCACTAATTACTATCAGTGACAGTGAATAATCAACAACAGTTCTCAAAACATGAGTATTTATTACCATAAGAAACTAACAAAATTAGGGCTATGTGGCAGGCAATCATTATCATAGTCATTTAACCAACACTCTGTCAAATGTGGACAGAGAGGTTACCAATGCAATCATTTTACATTAATGAACTTAGTTAGGGGGCCTATTAATGCCAAACCAGATCACTGTGCTAGCAGTCCACAGAGCCGATGTGGAATGACTGAAATCCAATTAGAAACTCCAGAGAGAAAGCAGAATCCAAGAAGATTCAGTCTGTTGACTTTGTTTTTGCTTGTAGTTAAAACAAACAAAAAACAAAAACAAAAACAAAAAACAACGATCCTATTAACCATGAAAGTTGCAGTCCTCGTTCTCTCCTCCATCTCCAGTTGTTCCTTATGAAAGCCTTCTCAGCTCTGACTTGCTCCATCTCCCTGCTGTGCTTTGGTAACCTGACTGGCCAGATTCTAGCTCAATCCACTGCTACTGAGCTGACACCTCTTTCCTGTCTGCTGGGTCATGTTTCTAGTGTCTACAAAAATTTTTGGTGTCAGGCCCACAGCTAAGGTAGGAGGTGAATAAGTAAATGGATACCTCAAACCCCACAGTTAATAATGTTTTGTAGTAGCAGCAGTCTAAATTTCTTCTGGAAGTTCTGACAAGGCAAACAACCTGTCTCTACATTCATGTCTCTGTATGCATTTTGTCAGTTTCTCATACATACATAGGCTTTCTGTCTCTCTCATACACACACTCACACAGTTCTAGATGAAATACTGAAGTTTCACAGGTATCTTTCTACAAAAGGCGAAGAACTGTTTAGGGACGTTCAAAGCATCCAGCATGCTCATATCTTTTAGAAGAAGGCTAAGCTTATTATCAATGCAAATGTCAAAATTTCATTCTGATCGGAGCTGAGCTGAACAAACTGTTAACAAATTGGGAGATACTTTACAGACATTTAGACTTTGACAATTATAGGACTTTGAAAGGTAACTTCACTAGTTCCCCCATTGGGTACATTGATCGGAGCTGAGCTGAACAAACTGTTAACAAATTGGGAGATACTTTACAGACATTTAGACTTTGACAATTATAGGACTTTGAAAGGTAACTTCACTAGTTCCCCCATTGGGTACATTTAAATGGATTTTTAAAATGAACACTGAAAGTACTAATGCTTTCACAGGCCTAAATGACAGTAGGAACTACTGAGTTGGGACCATGATGAGTTCTGTATTATGTAGTATACATACATACAATGTACACTACATATTAAAAATGCTGTGTATGCAACATATACAAGAAAATAATTAAAATGGCAAAATGTAGTTTGTTAAAGAGAATCACATCAAATTTCATCCCAGACACAAATGAGCTGTTAAAAAACAATACAGTTACTGCTTTTTACTCTCCCAATCTATCAGACCAATTTTTTCACTTCAAATAGGGTGCTGATTAGTAGCAATCAACATATAATTAGCTAAAAATGAAGGTCACATTGAGGTCGGGTATCCTAATTGATCATAGTCTGTCCTTTAAATGCTTGCAAAACATGTCTGGACCATGCTGGCAGTTAACAAAAAACATAATGCATAAAAATATGGCTTGGGTCAGTAGATACACTAATGTCTGGCAGACTAAAAGCAAGTCTCCATTATTGGCAGCTAAAATATATCCTGACTCAATTCTGATTCTTTGGGTAATCACAAAGAGGCACTTTAAATGCAGCTCTTCATCATTATTTTTATATCTTCAATTCATATAGGTTTAATATTCTAATGCAAATAAGAATTTGGTGAGTAGAAGAGAGTTAAACTGATGGTTATAGCACTGCATTTACTATGAAAAAAGCATGATCTAGTAAATAATTTATAGTGTACTTAAATATAAATAACATACATACATGAGTACATAAAAAAGCATAATGTATAGGATATTTTTGTATGTATGTTTCCTCATGGAAATGATGGATGTGTATAATAGAAAATTTCCTAGACTGGGAGTAGAAAGATATTAACTAATTCATTCATTTATTGCTTCAACAAATACTTATTGATCACCTACTCTGAGCCTGTTCTAGGCACTGGGGACACAGTAGTGAACAAAATATAAAAATACTTGCCCTTAAGCTGTTTACCTTCTAGTAGAGGGAAGATGATAACAACAAATAAGTAAAATTGTTTGTTATAAAATGATAATAAGTGCTATGGAGACAAATAAAGCCACAAAGGAAGTTAGGGGATAAAAAGCAGTTGAGTGGGATTCCAGTTTTAAATGGGAACTCAAGGGGGCACCTGGGTGGCTCAGCCGGTTTAAGTGTCTGACTCTTGGACTTTTGATTTCGGCTAAGGTCATAATCTCATGGTTCATAAGATCAAGTCCCATGTCAGGCTCTGCACTGACAGCACAGAACCTTATTGGGATTCTCTCTCTCCCTCTATGCCCCTCCCCTGCTCATGCTTTGTCTTTCTCAAAATGAATAAATAAACTAAAAATAAATAAATGGGTAGTCAAGGAAAGTCTTGCTAAAAAAGTAACATGTGAGTCTTGAAGAATAGTGATCAAGCCATAGTCATTTGGAGAAAGAGTACTCTAGGCAGGGAGAACAGCAAAGTCTAAGGCTCTAAGGCAGGAGCATTCCTGGATCCTTCGGAGACAACATACTAGCTGTATGACCCGAGTGTAGTGAGCAAAGGGATAGTAACAGCATATGTAGTCAAGAGTTGGACAGAGAGTGAAGGGTCCTGTAAGGCCATTGTTAAGACTTTGCTGTTAATCTCAGTAACTTGAGAAGCTATGGGGACGAGGACTGAACAAAGGAGAGATATAAATGTGAGATATTTAATAGGATCACATTGGCTTCTGGGTAGAAAAGACACTGTAAGGGGTTGAAAGTGGGTTAAGGATAGAGGCAGAGAGACCAGTCGGGAGGTCATAGCACTAATCTAAAGAGATAATGGTTCTTTGAAAAAAGGAAGAGATAGTAAAAAGTAGTTTGGTCCAGGGTATATTTTGAATGGAGACCAGAAGAATTAGCTGACTGTTCACACATGAGTGTAAGAGGAAAAGAGAAAATCAAGGATGATACCATGGTATTTGGAAGTGGCCTTAACTGAAACAGCGACGATTGTTGGGATTGGAGAAAAGATTTAAGGATGAAGTCAGAGATTAGGAATTGAGTTTGGACATATTAAATTTGAGATGTCAACTAAATATCCATGTAGAGACATTGCACAGGTGATTGCATATCAGGATCAGGAGTTCAGAGAGCAGACTTTTCTGGACATGTAAACTAGCGAGGGCAGCATGCAGATGATGTTAAAAACAAAGAATTGGTGAACGAGATCACCAAGGGAGTAAATGTAGATTTTCAAAATGGCCAAGTTTGGTGATAGGAGAGAACTCCAATGTTTATACGATGTTGGAAAGATGAATAAAAACCAGCAAAGGAGACTAACAAGGAATAGCCAGAGAGTTGGGAGGAAACAAAGAAGAATAATGTGCCCTGGAAGCCAAGTCAGGAAAATGTTTGAAGGAGGAGGGCTTGAATAAACAATGCTGTTCGATCAAATGCATGTGGAATGAGAATTAGCCATTAGTTTAATAATATGGAGGTCAATGGTATCATTTGGAGGCAATTAGAGTAGGAGTAAAAGCCTGAATGAGAATGAGAAGAGAGGATTTAGACACACTGAATATAGACTACTCTTTTGAAGACTTGCAAAAAAGAGGTACAGAGATATGGAGCAGTATCTGGAAGGGGGTGTGGGATCAAGGAGATGATTTAGTAGAGAAGGAACAATGGTAATAAAAAAAAACCCACAAAATTTCTGCAATGATGTGCTTGAGTATGTGAAAGCAGGTGAGATATAATGCATAAATGGATAGGCTGACTTTAGGAGGGCAGGCAGTTCATACACAGTGAGACAAAGAAAAGCAGAACAAATATATGAACATAAATGACACTTGATAGGCAAGAGGATGTTACTGCAGGAGCTTTTAAAAGTTGTCTTCTGAATGCCTGTACTTTTTCAGTGAAGTAGGAAGCAAAGTCGGAGGCTGACAAGGAGATTGGGAAGGAGTTCTTAGGTGTTGGAGGTAAGAAGAGAAGGTATGGAAATGTTTTCTAGAAGAGAAGACTAGAAAACAGATAAGGGGTCTGTAGTGTGGTTGTGAGACAGCACTGAGGGACACTGAGGTTAGTAGTTCTGAGTCTAAAGGACAGTTATGTGTATTTTCTCCAAGAACTCACAGCTGCCTGAGTTCAGGCATAGAATAATAGGCAGAGAGCCACATTTAGGTAGGGATGAAGTTCTGCCAGGAAAGAACAGCTAAGTGGGAGGAGGGCATAGAAATTGAGGGCTTTTATAAGGGAGTGAATTTAAAGAGGGACCTTGAAATCTAAGTCAGACAAAGAAAGAAATGCAAACATGAGGGAACTGAGGGATGCTGTGAAGAGGTTAGCATTAGGGGTTTGTAGGTCCTGGTAAGTTACAATTATGGGAGTTGGAATGTGAGAGGATGTCTGAAATTGATATTACAACAGTGGCAAGTACTGGTACTGACATGGTCAAGGATTTGGCCTTGGGAGTGGGTGGCTATGGTAGAAAACCAAGTCTTGTGGTAGAGGTAGTCACAGAACTAAGATGTCAATATCTCAAGTTGGCTTTAGTCTCAGTGGTAAATAAGAGATCAAAAGTCTGAGAGAGACATGAGAAAGAAAGAAAGCAAACAGATTTACTAACTAGATCAGGGAAGATCTTTGGCAATGGTTTACTGGCACATGGAGCAAAGCAGCAGCAAATAGGTTAAAAGCCTATTATGTTTTTGAGGCAGTTGTGCTGCTACAGAATTCATGAGCTAACCTCAAAGATATTAAAATAATCTTTGAGTTGCTGAATTTACACAACATGAAGGGAGCTTTAGAGCTCTATGCATCCCCCCCCCCCCAGCAGATATCTCCAATGCTCAGTAGTGATGTGGTCTGAAGCTAGCAGATAGGAAATAACCCCACAGTTGGTTGAGTAAAGGATTTATAGGATGAAATGGAAAATATAATCCAGGTCAAATAAAGCACCATTCTCCAGTGCCATGCACTACAGACCACTATGTGTTTATCACCCTTCCCTTTCTGAATGGGAGTTTGTATTCTAATTATCCTAGTCCCATTCCCCATTGTTCATTTAGTGGAAAGACCTGATAGACAATGTATCACCCATAGATCCTGAACTTTGGGTTAAAGACAGTACTACATGGGACACTGGGTTGTCTCCCTTGGAAAGAAGAAAGGTATTCTGGAGGACAGATGGACAGACTATGGAAGACACAACTAAATGCCCACTGAAGTCTGTGCCTCACCCCCTAACTGCATTACTTTAGTCCTTTCTTGCATGCATGTGTGAACATATAAAACTAATATATATGTTGTATGAGTAGAATTTCAATATGTGACACTTCTAATCCAAGGCTTTTAAGAGCAGAGATGCTTTATTCATCTTCTATTTCCTTCTGGCAGGTGGATACAGATGATGAGAAGGACTTAAGACAGAGCCACCAGATGAAAGAAGCCTAGAGAAGAGTTGCCTACTGACCATAAACACTAGCCTTAAACTGTTATATGATTAACAATAAACTTTATTGTGTTAAGTCACTGAAAAACTTGAGTTTATTAGTTATAGTAGCTAGCTTTTCTCTTCCTAATACTGGTCTGGAAAAAAATACCACTTCTGGGGGTAGGTGGTTGGACAAAATCAAAGAGGTTCCTTAGCGATGCTACATTTTGATTTTATATGAGTAAACACAAGCTCATGCTTAGGTCTTCCCACCTTCCATAAATTCATCATTAACCACACACACACAGAATTCAAATGGAATTCAGGTGGAATTTCTAACATTCAAGGTATTTTTTGTCTTACCTGTGTGGTAGGGCACTGTAGGTTTATCACCACGGAGGGACTGGTACAGCTTAATAAGTTAAAGTAAAACAATATGGTCTTGTTCCTGTTAAGAAAACAACATAAAATAATCGTTTTAGTGACTGTGGAATGTGCCATATCATTTCAGATCCTAAATACTTTTAATATAATGACCTTTAAAAATTGGCTTCATTTTCTCTAGGCAGCTACAATATAGTTCCCAACTCCCCTTTAAACTGCCTAACATTTAAAGCTCCTTTTTGTAATAGTAAAAAGTTAAAATAATCAAACTGTGCATTAATAGCAGATTGATTAAATAAAGAATTCTACATACACAAAGGAGATTTCATTGTCATTGAACATAAAGTTGAGGGGTGCCTGGGTGGCTCAGTCAGTCAAGCCAAATCTTGATTTTGGCTCAAGTCATGATCTTACAGTTCATGGTTTCAAGCCCTGTGTCAGGCTCTGAGCCTGCTTGGGATCCTCTCTCCCCCTCTCCCTCCCTCTCCCTCCCTCTCCCCCCTCTCCCCCCTCTCCTCCCCTTTCCCTCCCTCTCCCCTCCTCCCTGGCTTGCATGTTTCCCCGCTTCAAAATAAATAACCTTTAAAAAAAAAGAAAAAAAGAAAATAATGTTGAAGAAAATGTTTAATGGATAAATTCACAATACATTAATTTTAGGAAGCAGGTTACTCTGCCATTTGGCAACTCATGGTTCTCTTTTGAATCTCAATTTCATCTGTATAATTAGGATAATACCAGCCTTACCTACTTCACAGAAGTGTTGAAAGGAGATAAAATAATATATTGTGGACTCATGACAAGTGGTTGTCCAACTTTAGTATGTATCTCTAAATCTTGGGAGTGTTTGTTGAAAATTGTGATTCCTGACCCCTTCTCTACCTTTGAGAGCCCAAATATTAGCATAAGAGGCCTAGGAATTCACATTTTTTTCCTTTTTCTCACCAGCAGATTCAGACACAGGTGGTCTATAAGCCATACCTTGAGAGAACACAGCCCTAAACATTCAATGTCCCCAACACCTTGTCAAGTCCCCAATTAATTAATTAATGTGACTACATGCATAGCAGAAAATGTATAAAAGAGTGTTGAGTAATACTTTTCCTACTGACTCAGAATCACCAAATAGGACCCAAAGGTAAGAATAAAGAAAGCTCTCCACAAAAATTTCTGGCTAGACTCCTGCATCACTTCTACAGTCTTCCTGCCCTGGTCTATGTAAGCAAAAAGGTGGGGGTAGGGAAGTAGACTAGAGATAGTTGTATTGGTAAGACAATGATCACAATTTAGAGGATTTTCCATCTCTTCCTCATTGAAGTTGTGAATTGTTTTTTTCCCAATTCCAAATTACAGAGGGCTCTGAGAATCACTCATAAAGACTGAGGGTACCTGTAGGAAGAGCAGATCAGCATGTCATTTTCCAACTGTATACCTCTTCTGTGGCAGACTTATTCATCAGTCTTCTGTGCCCATTTTGGGAATGAGAAATGAGACCCAACGAGACCACAAGAGGGTTAAAAAAAAAACCCAATGGGGGCAGCATTGAAGCAGCCTATTATAGGAGGATATGGAATCAAGTAAATGGGCTTGCACCTCCCTGGTGATACCTCATCTGCCATCAAGAGACAGGAGGTGAGTCACCAGGGATAGAGCTGAAAGGGTTTGGATACAGGCAAGCCAAAGCTGATCTCTCAAATGAAAGGACTATTTAGTAAGGATTTTCCCAGAGAATTTCTCCTTGTATACCATGAGAGAGCCAATTTTTGGATGCTTCCCCTAAAGAGGGTGTTGATGGCTAGTTAATTATGTTTTAGCTGTAGTAGCAACAACCACATAGGACTAGGGCAGTGGCCAGACACTCCTTCTCCTTCCAGCCCTCACAACACAAAGAAAGAACTAGAACCAGAAGAGAGGGAAAAGAAGGAAGATAGCAAACCAGGCCATCTCTTCCTGTCTCAATTCCCTTGCAGGGTTCAAACTTGAACTAGGGGATTGGAAAAAATGAGATTCAAATATTAAACTGGACTACACTGAACTCTACAACAATAGTAAGGGCCTGGAAAGATATGGAATCTACTCGAGATGTCAAAGAAGAAAGACTTGAAAGAACTTTGTTAAGGGCAGTGATGGGGGAAAAATAAACCAATTTCATGTTTGTAATCCTATCAAGTTCAGATGACTCAAGAATATGGCCATAAATTTATACACAGTATTCACAAAACTACTTCATGATTCCCTAAGAGCCAGCTTTGCTCTTTCAGCACTCAAACAACCCTACCACCCACAGTCTTGTGGTACATGTGATTCAAATTTGTACCTAAGCAAATGAATCAATTATTGCAGGTCATGGATCACTGGAGTTCCATGGGAATAGTTAAAACTATGAATTGTAAATCACTAGGTGTCAAGTGTCTCCCATAGGTAAAATTGATTTATAAACTGCAAAATGCTACATAAACTCAAGTTATTCACCAGATTATGCTATTGTCAAGGGTAAGGTTTATACCTTATTTACCTTTATATTCCTATCTTGGCAACACTTAACCTAGTACTTGGCCCATTCCAGATATTTACTAAATGTTGTAGAATGAGAACAATTCGAGAATAAGTAATTGTCATTTAATCTTAGAGTCCTCCTTAGTTTTCCAGCACAAATCTATAGTCACTCTATCAGTGTATCTGATATCCTTAAACTTCAGTGAACCTCAGATTCCTCAGGTACAGAGTAGATGATGGTGGTTGCAGCTGAACAATTCTTTGGGAGTGACTGAGGAAGTAACTATTTAACTTAAATTATATTTCCACCAAAAAACAACAAAATATCATCAACTGAAAACTACTAATTCAAGAGGATATACCATGCACTTAAGCCTATCTCTCCTATTTCCTGAGACTCATAGAAATAAAAGAATGAAATTTTTAAAAAGTAATAAACCTCAGGGCACCTGGGTGGCTCAGGTATTGGTTAAGTGTCCGACTTCAGCTCAGGTCATGATATTAGAACTTGGCAGTTCGAGCCCCACATTGGGCTGTGTGCTAACAGTTCAGAGCCTGGAGCCTCCTTTGGTTCTGTGTCTTCCTCTCTCTCTCTTTCCCTCCTCTGCTCATACTCTCTCTCTCTCTCTCTCTCTCTCTCTCTCTCTCTCAAAAATAAATAAACATTAAAAAATTTTTAATAAAATTAAATTTAAAAAGTTATAAACCTCACCATGCAAGCTAAGGGTAGGAAAAACAGGATCTATTCACAATTGCATAAAGGAGTTCAACAATTTTTGGAAGAAGGAAAACGTATGAGAGTGTGTTGAGTAATGAATGCACCACACCAGGGCATAGAAGAATGGGATACAATTTGCATGTTAGAAATCATGAGATGCTGATGGTGCTTGGGTGGCTCAGTAGGTTAAGGATCTGACTCTTGATTTCAGCTTGGATCATGATCTCCTGGTTCATGAGATTGAGTCCCACATTGGGCTCTGTGCTGACAGCACAGAGTCTGCTTGGGATTCCCTCTCCCTCTCTCTTCTCTGCCCCTCCCTGCTCACATGCATGCTTTCTCTCAAAATAAATAAACTTAAAAAAAAAAGAAAGAAAGAAATCATAAGATATTGGATTCAGAATTGATAGTGAAAAATGTGGCTGAAAACAAGATTAATTGAAGGTTTATATACAGATTTACAATGCAAATCATCACCTTTCTGCTTCTCCCATACCCCTGCACTTGGAATTCCAATGTCCAGGAAAGATAGACAAAACCGAGGCCTCTTTTGTGGAACCTTCTGGGGTTAGCAAGGACTTGTATGGGATTTGGTGCCCCAGCCTACAAGCCTTCATATTCTGGCATTTTGAAAGCCTATGCCTGACAGCCAGCTTCCCATCATTTTATGCTGTAGTGAAATCAGAAAGCAAACATGGCCCCCTCACCCTAAATAGGACAGAGGTCTCCCAGGAAAACTGACCTACTAATGTAGCCATGGAATGAATTCACACAAGCAACTTAGGTCTTTCTTTAGTAATATTGGATGATCAAGTAGAATCAGAAAAGTAAGGAGAAATCAGAATATGAAAGAAAAAGACTAAAGTAAACAAAACTGATGCTGGATGAAATCAAATAATTTAGGGCATAGGATGGACATTAAAAAAAAATCCAGTATTTTCAAAATAATTCAAGCAGATTGTCCATTAAATAAAAACACTATGTCATTACAAAGGAATAATTAGAGAATAAGATGGTTTTTAAAGATTAAAAATATGAGGAAGATGGACGAGGAGGAGGACCCCAAGCTCAGCTTATCCCATGGATACCTTATTCCATGGATATCTTTAGCAAATACTTGGTCTGACTCAACTCAAGTGCAAGTAGGCCACAAACTGGCCCATTAATATAGGGACCAAACACTGCCCCAAAAAAGGAAAGAGCCACTGTGGATGACTCAATTAAAGGCAAATGCAGCACAGCCACAAGAGTAGGGCACACACAACATACATAAGAGACATTCCTAAGGTGCCAGATTCTGGTGAACAGGCGACATTGCAGGACAGGCCACTATAGGACGTCTTCTTCATACAGCCATTACTTTCAAGAGAAGAAAACATAGCAGAGATTCCTAACACACAGAAACAGACATAGAGTGTTACACAAAATGAGGAGACAGAGGAGTTTGTCTTAAATAAAAGAACAGGACAAAATCACAGCAAGAGAGCTAAGTGTAATGGAGGTAAGTAATAGATATGCCTGATAGAGAATTTAAAGTAATAGTCACAAAAATACTCAATGGATTTGAGAAAGGAATGGAGGACTTCAGTGAGACCCTCAACAAAGGGATAGAAAACATTAAAAAGAACCAATCAGAGATGAAGAAACAATAACTAAAATTAAAAATACACTAAATGTAATGAATAGTAGACTAGAGGAAGCAGAGAAACAGATTAGTGATCCCAAGGACAGAGTAATGGAAAGCAATCAAGCTGAACAGGAGAAACAAAAAAATAATAATAAAATTTTAAAAAATAATAATAATACAAAATGAAAATAGACTGAAGGACCTCAATGACACCATCAAGTGTACTAACATTTGAATTATGCAGATCCCAGAAAGAGAAGAGAGAACAAAGGGGGGAGAAAATTTGAGGAAATAGTAGCTGAAAACTTCCCAAATCTGGGAAGGAACTAGAAATCCAGATCTTAGAGGCACAGAAAGCTCTCAACAAAATCAATCCAGGAAGGTCCACATTAAGGCACACAGCAATTAAGTTGGTAAAAAAAAAAAAAAAAAAACTAGTGAAAAAGAGAGAATTTTAAAAGTAGCAAAAGAAAATAAAACAGTTGCATACAAGGGACACAAGAAAGCTATCAGCTTATTTTTTCAGCAGAAACTTTGCAAGACAGAAGGGTGTGGCATGATATATTCAAAGTACTAAAAGAAAAAAACCTCCATCCAACAAGGCTATCATTCAGAATACAAGGAGAGATAAAGAGTTTCCCAGATAAACAAAAGTTAATGGAACTCAGTCTTTCATTTAAACCAGCCCTACAAGAAATGTTAAAGGGGACTCTTTGAGTGGAAAGAAAAGGCCATAAGCAGGAATAAAAAATGTAGGAAGCACAAAAGCAGTAAAATTAAGTACATCTATAAAAATCAGTCAAGGGATTCACAAAATGAAAGGATTTAAAGTATCACATCATACACCTAAAACATGGGGAGGAGAGGAGGAAAGAATGGGTATACATTTCAGTGACCATCAACTTAGTACAGACTGTTAGAAGGATAAGACGTTATATGCAGAGGCACCTGGGTGGCTCAGTTGGTTAGATGTTGGACTCTTGATTTTGGCTCAGGTCACGATCTCTTGGTTCAGGATTTCAAGTCCTGCATCAGGCTCTGCACTATCAATGGAGCCTGTTTGGCATTTTCTCTCTCTACCCTACCCCACCACTCCCCTGCTTGCACACACTCTCTCTTTCCCTTAAAATGAATAAACTTTAAAAAAAGATGTTATACACAAACCTAATGGTAACCAGAAATCAAAAACTAGCAACAAATATGCAAAAATAAGGAGAAAGGAATCCAAGCCAATCATCTAAAGAAAGCTAACAAACTGTGAGAGAGGAGAGCAAGATAAGTAACAAAGAAGAGCTACAAACCCTCCTCTCCCATAAAATAACAGGAAAATGGCAATACATACCTATCAATAATTACTTTGAGTATAAATGGACTAAACACTCGAATCAAAAGACACTGTGTGATAGAATGGATAAAAAAACAAGACCCATCCATATGCTGCCTATAGGACACTCATTTCAGACCTAACGACAGATGCAGATTGAAAATGAAGGATAAAAAAGCAATTATCAGGAAAATGGAAGTAAAAAGAAAACCAGGGTAGCAATACTTATATCGGACAAAATAAACTTTCTAACAAAGACTGTAAAAAGAGTCAAAGAAGGTCAGTAGATAATGATAAAGGGAAACATCTAAGAAGATACTACAATTATAAATATTTATGCACCAACACAAAAGCACCCAAATACATAAAACAGCTAATAACAAATATAAAGGAAACGATCAATAGTAACACAATAATGGTAGGAGACTTTAACACCTCACTTACATCAATGGATAGATTATCCAAACAAAATCAACAAGGAGACAGTGGCTTTGAATGACAAATGGACTAGATGAATCTAAAAGATGTATCAGAACATTCTATCCTAAAATAGCAGAATACACATTCTTTTGAAGTGCACATGGAACATTCTCCAGAATAGATCACATATTAGTCCACAAAACAAGCCTCAACAAATTCAAAAAGAAGGAAGTCATACCATGCATCTTTTCTGACCACAATGCTATGAACTAGAAATCAACCACAAAAAAAAATCTGAAAAGAACACAAATTCATGGAGGCTAAATAACATACTACTAAACAATGAATGGGTCAACCAAGAAATCAAAGAGGAGATAAATGAAAGTGAAAACACAATGGTTCAAAATCTTCGGGATCCAGCAAAAGCTGTTCTAGGAGGGAAGTTTATACCAATACAGGATGACATCAAAAAGCAAGAAAAATCTTAAATAAGCAACCAAACCTTATACCTAAAGGAGCTAGAAAAAAAAAAACAGTAGAAGGAAAATAAAAAGAATAAAGATTAGAGCATAAATAAATGAAATAGAAAGTTAAAAAAAATTGAACAGATCAATGAAACCAGAAGCTGGCTCTTTGAAAAGATCAACAAAATTTATAAATTTTAGCCAGACTCAGAGAGAGCAAGAGTGAGAGCACATGTGTGAAAGAGGAATCAAAGAAAATCAGAAATGAAAGAGGAGAAATAACTGATACCACAGAAGTATAAAGCATTACAAGAGAATATTATGAAAAAACATATATCAACAAATTGGACAACCTCAAAGAATTGGATAAATTCCTAGAAACCTATAATTTCCTAAAACTGAATCCAGAACAAATAGAAAATATCAATAGACTAATTATCAGCAATGAACTTGAATAAGTAATCAAAAAACTCCAAAAAAGCAAAAGTCCAGGACCAGATAGCTTCACAGGTGAATTCTACCAAACATGTAAAGAATGGTTAACACTTGTTCTTCTCAAACTATTAAAAAAAAAAAAATAGAAAAGGAAGAAAATCTTCCAAATTTAGTCTATGAGGCTAGTATTACCCTGAAACCAAAACCAGCAAGGACACTATAAAAAAAGAGAACTATGGGGAAGCTTGGGTGGCTCAGACAATTAAGCATCCAACTTTTGACTTTGGCTCAGGTCATGATCTCACAGTTCATGAGTTTGAGTCCCATGTTGGACTTTCTACTTACAATGCACAGCCTGCTTGGGATCCTTTCTCTCTCTCTCTCTCTCTCTCTCTCTCTCTGGCCCTCACTTTCTCTCTCTCTCTCTCTCAAAAATAAACATTAAAAAAAGAGAACTATGGGTCAATATCTCTGATGAAGACAGATACAAAAATCCTCCACAAAATACTAGCAAATGGAATCCAACAATACATTAAAAAAATCATTCACCACGACGAAGTGGGTTTTTTTTTTCCTGGGATACAAAGGTGGTCCAATATTTGCAAATTAATCAACATTACACATCACACAAACAAGACAAAGGATAAAAACCATATGATCATTTCAATAGATGCAGAAAAAGCATTAGACAAAGTACAACAACCACTCATGATAAAAACCCTCAAAAAGTAGGTTTAGAGTGAACATACCTCAACATAATAAAGACCCTAAATGAAAATCCCACAGCTAATAATTATGTTTAATGCTGAAAAACTGAGCTTTTCCCCTAAGAATCAGGAACAAAACAAGAATGTCCACTCTCACCACTTTTATTCAACATACTACTAGAAGTCTTAACACAGCAATCAGATAAGAAAAAAGAAATGTAAGCCCTCCAAATTGATAAGGAAGAAGTAAAAGTTTCACTATTTGCAGATGATATGATACAATATATAGAAAACCCTAAGGACTCCACCAAAAAAAATACCAGAAATGAATAAATGAATTCATTCACTGAACTAATGAATTCAGTAAAGTTGCAGGATACAAAATCAATATATAGATTTTGTTGCATTTCTATACATGAATGATGAAATAGCAGAAATAGAAATTAAGGAAACAATCTTATTTACCATTGTGCCAAAAATACTACCTAGGAATAAACATAATCAAGTAGGTGAAAGACCTGTACTCTGAAAATTATAAAACACTGATGAAAGAAATTGAAGATGACACAAATAAATGGAAAGATATTCCATGCTCATGGATTGGGAGAATGAATATTGTTAAAATGTCCAAACTACCCAAAGCGATCTACACATTTAATGCATTCCTGATCAAATGATCAACAGCATTTTTCACAGAACTGGAACAAACGTTCCTAAAATCATATGGAAACACAAAACACCCCCAAATAGCCAAAGTGATCTTTAAAAAGAACAAAAATGGAGGTATCCCAGATTTCAAGATATACTACAAAGCTATAATAATCAGGGGCACCTGGGTGGCTCAGTCGGTTGAGTATACAAATCTTAATTTTGGCTTACGTCATGACCTCAGTTTGTGAGATCGAGTCCTGTGTCAGCCTCTGTGCTGACAGTGCAAAGCCTGCTTGGGATTCCCTCTTTCCCTCTCTATCTTCCCCTCCCCTGCACATGCTCTTTGTCTCTCTCAAAACACATAAACATTTTTTTTTTAAACTATAGTAATCAAAACAATATGGGACTGGCACAAAAATAGACACATAGATCAATGGAACAGAATAGAGACCCCAGAAATAAACCCGTGATTATACGGTCAAATAATCTTTGAAAATGGAGGCAAGAATGTACAATGGGAAAAAAATCTCTTTAACAAATGGTGTTGGGAAAACAGGACAGCTAAATGCACTAGAACAAAACCAGACCACTGGTTTACTCCATATGCAAAAATAAACTCAAAATGGATTAAGAATCTAAATGTAAGACCCAAAATCATAAAAATCCTAGAAGTGAACAAATGCAGTAATTTCTCTGGTGTTGGCTGTAGCAACATTTTTCTGGATCTGTCTTCTGAGGCAAGGGAAACAAAAGCAAAAATAAACTACGAGGACTACATCCAAATAAAAACCTTATGCACACCAAAGGAAACAATCAACAAAACTAAGACATCCTACTGAATGGGAGAAGATATTTACAAATGACATATCTAATAAAAGATTAGCATACAAAATATATAATGATCTTATACAACTCAATACTCAGAAGACAAATAATCCAATTAAAAAATAGTCAGAAGAGGGGCACCTGAGTGGTTCAGTCAGTTGAGAGTCCAACTTCAGCTCAGATTATGATCTCATGGTTTGTGAGTTCAAGCCCCATGTTGGGCTCTGTGCTGACAGCTCAGAGCCTGGAGCCTGCTTGGGATTCTGTGCCTCCCTCTCTCTGCCCCTCCGCTACTGCCCCCCCCCACCATTCACACTCTCTCTCAGTCTCTCAAAAATGAATAAACGTTAAAAAAAATTTTTTTAAAGGGCAGAAGGCATGAACAGACATATCTCTGAAGACATACAGATGGTCAACAGACACATAAAAGGATGCCCAACACTGCTTATCATCAGGAAAATGCAAATCAAAACTACAACGAGATATCACCTCACACCTGTCAGAATGACTAAAATCAAAAACATAAGAAAAAAAACAGTGTTGAGCAGGATTTGCAGAAAAGGGAACCCTTATGCACTGTTGGTGGGAACGTGTACTAGTACAGCCACTGAGGAAAACAGTATGGAGTTTCCTCAAAAAATTCAAAATACCATATGATTACCATATGATCCAGTAATTCCACTAATGGGTGTTTACCCAAATAATAGAAAAACACAATTTAAAAATATATATATACCCCTGTGTTAACTGAAGCATTATTTATAATAGCCAAGATCTGGAAACAGCCCAGTGGGATCATACATACCATGTACACACACACACACACACACACACACACACACACACACACAAACACAGACATAAATACATACACAGTGGCATACACACACACACACACACACACACACACACACACAAACATAATGGAATATTACTCAGCCATAAAAAAGAATGAAAGAATAAAAAAGAATGAAATCTTGCCAGTTGCAATGATATTAATGGATCTAGATGGTATAATGCTAAGTGATATGAGTCAAAGAAAGACAGATATTATATAATATTTCACTCATATGTGCAATTTAAAAAACAAAACAATTGAACAAAGGAAAAAGGGAAAATGCAAAAACAGACTCTTAATTATACAGAATAAACTGATGGTAACCAGAGGGTAGGTAAGGGGGTGGGGTGGGGAAGGGTAAAATAGGTAAAGGGGATTAAAAATCACACTTATCATCGTGAACACTTAATAATGAATAGAATTGTTGAATCACTACACTGTATACTAAAACATTGTATATTAAGTATACTGACATTAAAATAAAATTTAAAAATAAAATGTAATGAGGAATGGACAGACTTCTAGCATGACAGAATGCAGAGCTCCATAGTTCCATTCACTAGCAAAACTGTATACATTAAAAAACTGTTTTTATCATAAATATGCATTTTTTTGTTTTTAGAAATTTTAAAATAACTTTCCTATTATCAATGCTACTTTAATGTTTAAATTGACAAATCACAAGGTATATATTTGCTTCAAGACAATAAATGCTAAATATTATCAGAACAAACCAATGATGTTTTCTGACAAGCAAATATTTCAAAAGTCATTACAATAGCCATAGTAAACTAAATTACTTGAAGAGAAAAAAAATTTTTAAATATGATTACCAAATTTTAAAAAATAACAAAAGAACTAAAAAACATTTGAGAAACTCTCCTAGAATACAGAATAAAATTAGATGAAAAATGTAAGGAGAAAATAAAAGGCATTAAGAGAAATCCAGGAGGGAGAGGAGCTAAGATGGCAGGGTAGTAGGAGGACACTGGGCTTGCCCCATCCCTTGATCACAGCTAGATAAATATCAAATCATTATGAATAACCAAGAATTAGATCTGAGGACTGACAGAGTAAACCACACAAATAGAGGGAGAGAAGAGGTCACATTGTGGAAAGTAGGAGGTGTGGAGACATGATTTGGGGAAGAAATGGACTGTGGGTGCTGTGGAGGGGAGAGAGTCCTGGTCACAGAGAAAGGCCAAAAAGAGAAAAAGAGAAAGGGAGAGAAATGCATAGGGGACCACATAAGGAAAACACTTCCCCAGAGCAATTACTGGCAAAGTCAGAAGGGGTGATTTTTGTGAGTTTTACAAGTAGCAAGGCTCAAAGACTGGAGTTTTAGAGGTCAGCACTGTGGCTGGTGTGGAGCCCAATGGGTGGGGCTGTGCTCCTGTGAAGGAGGGGGGAAGATAGCCTGGGAGCAGATGGTGAGACCTAAGGATCCCCTGGGATGCACTGGGATAGACAGTTCCTCCTTCTTGGAGTGAAACTGGGAGAGGTTGTATTGCCTCTCCAGGCATCATTTCTCAGCATAAACTAACTTCAGTAAGTAGTACAGGGCCAACAGGCAGGTTAGACTGCTTAACCTGCTTACTCCAAGCCCTGGCCCCCACGGTGCAGCAGGTGCTGCTCTTCTTGGACAAGTATGCTGCTTTTCTTGGACAAGTGTGCCTGAGAAGCAGCAAAATATCCCAGAATATCAGCACAAACACCCACACACACCATGTCTACTGACCACAGAGTTCTGCAAAGCTTCAGCCCTGGTGGAAACAGATCAGGTCTTAACAAGCAGACCACAGCACGCCTAGTTAAAACTCATCACACTTTGGCCAAGGTTCAAACACTCCCCACTGCAGGGAAAGAGAAACTGCAGAAGATCGACCTGAGGTAAAGAGCAGTCAACACAGTACAGTGCACACAGCATACACCAGAGACACTTCTGGAAGCATCAGGCCTTAGGCAGTATATGACTTCTTCTTCATAAACCCATTGCTCTCAGGAGCAGGAAACCTAACAGGGTTTCCTAACATACAGAAGAAGACAGAGATCTAGACAAAATGCCAAGATAGAGGAATTCATCCCAAAAGAATGAACAAGAAAAGGTCACTGTCAGGAATCCAATTGAAACAAAATAAATAATATGCCCAGTCCAGAATTTTTTTTTTTAATTTTTTTTCAATGTTTTTTTAATTTATTTTTGGGACAGAGAGAGACAGAGCATGAACGGGGGAGGGGCAGACAGAGAGGGAGACACAGAATCGTCTCCTCTGAGGGAGACTCAGAGCCATCAGCCCAGAGCCTGACGCGGGGCTCGAACTCACGGACCGCGAGATCGTGACCTGGCTGAAGTCGGACGCTTAACTGACCGCGCCACCCAGGCGCCCCATGCCCAGTCCAGAATTTAAAGCAACAATCATAAGTATACTAGCTGGGCGTGGAAAAAGCATAGAATATGCCTAGGAATCCCTTATCACAGAGATAAAGACCTAAAAACTAGTCAGGCTAAAATGAAAAATGCAATAACTGAGATTTGAAACCAACTGGATATAATGATCACAAAGATGAAAGAAGCAGAGAAGTGAATAAGTGATATAGAAAACAATTATGGAAAATAATGAAACTGAAAAGAAGAAAGAACAATACTGGATCACAAATGTAGACTCAGGGAACTCACTAACTCCATAAAGCCTAACAACATTCATATCATAGGAGTCTCAGAAGAAGAGAGGGAAAGGGGGCAGAAGGCTTACTTGAGGAAATTATACCTTCTCTAATCTAGAGAAGGAAACAGACTTCCAAATCCAGGAGGAACAGAGAACTCCCATAAAAATCAACAAAATCAGGCCAACACCTAGACATATTGCAGTTAAATTTGCAAAATATAGTGATAAAGAAAAAAATCTTAAAGGCAACAAGACAAAAGATGCCCTTAAGTTACAAGGGAAGACAAATAAGGTTAGCAGATCATTCCATAGAAAGTTGGCAGGCCAATAGGGAGTGGCATGATATATTGAACTTACTGACTGAGAAAAATATGCAGCCAAGAATACTCTAGCCAGCAAGGCTGTCATTCAGGATAGAAGGAGAGGTAAAGAGTTTTCCAGACAAACAAAAACTAAAGGAGTTTAGTTAACTAAACCAGCAGTTTGGTGGTCACAAAAGCAACAAAGACTAGAAAAGAACACAGAATATCACTAGAAACAATGACTTCACAGGTAATACAATGGCACTAAATTCATGTCTATCAGGGGCACTTGGGTGGCTCAGTCAGTTGAGCATCTGACTCTTAATTTCAGCTCAGGTCATGATCTGACAGAGAGATCAACCCCTGCATCGGGCTCTGCACTGACAGTATGGAGCCTGCTTGGGATTCTCGTTCTCCTTCTCTCTCTGCTCCTCCCCTGATTGCTCGCTCTCTCTCTCTCGCTCTCTCAAAAAAAATTTTTTTTTAATTTATATCTATCAATAATCACTCTGAATGTAAATAGACTAAATGCTCTAATCAAAAGACATAGGGTGTCAGAATGAATAAAAGAAATAAGACCCATCTATATGCTACCTACTAGAGACTCATTTTAGACCTAAAGACATTTACATATTGAAAGTGAGGAGATGGAGAACCAACCATTATGCTAATGGACACCAAAAGAAAACCAGAGTAGCCATACTTCTATCCGACAACTAGATTTTAAGCCAAAGACTATAATGAGATGAAGAAGGGCACCACACCATAATAAAGGGGTCTATCCAATAGGAAGATCTAACAGTTGTAAATATTTATGCCCCCAACTTGAAAGCACCCAAATATATAAAACAGTAACAAACATCAAGGAACTCATTGATAATAATACAATAATAGTAGGGGACTTTAACACCACACTACCTCAATGGACAGATCATCTAAGCAGAAAATTAACAAGGAAACAATGGCCTTGAATGACACACTAGAGCAGATGGACTTAACAGATATATTCAGAACATTTTATCCTAAGCAGCAGAATACATATTCTTTTAAATTCACATGAGATATTCTCTGGAATAGATTACATACTAGGTCACAAATCCATCCTTGACAAGTACAAAGCAGCACAACATACATTCTTTTCGAGTGCACACAGAACACTCTCCAGATTATATCACACATTGGTCACAAATTAGTCCTCAACAAGCACGAATAGATTGAGATCATACCATGCATATTTTCAGACCACAATACTATGAAACTTGAAGTCAATCACAAGAAAAATTTGGAAAGATCACACTCACATGAAGGTTAAAGAACATCCTCCTAAAGAATGAATGGATCAACTATGAAGTTAAAGAAGAAATTTAAAAAAATACATGGAAACAAATAATAAAAAACACAACAGTCCAAAGTCTTTGTGAAACAGCAAAAACAGTCATAAGAGGGAAGTATGTAGCAATATAGGCCTGCCTCAAGAAGCAAGAAATAACTCAAATACACAACCTAATTTTATGCATAAAGCAGTTGAAAAAGAAGAGCAAATGAAGCCTAAAGCCATCAGAAGAGAGGAAATAATAGAGAGTAGAGCAGAAATAAATGATATAGAAAGAAAAAAGAAACACTAGAACAGATCAATGAAAACAGGAGCTCATTCTTTGAAAGAATTAACAAAACTGATAAGCCCCTAGCCAGACTTATCAAAAAAGAAAAGAGAAAGGACCCAAATGTGAGAGAGAAGAGATCATAACCAACACCACAGAAATACAAACTACAATAGAATATTATTAAAAATTGTAAGCCAACAAATTGGGCAATCTGGAAGAAATGGGCAAATTCCTAGAAACATATAAACTACCAAAACTGAAAACAGGAAGAAAGAGAAAACTTGAACAGACCAATACCATCAAAGAAATTGAATCAGTAATCAAAAATCTCCCAGTAAGCAAAAGTGTAGGCCAGATGGCTTCCCAGGGGAATTCTACCAAATATTTAAAGACGAGTTAATACCTACTCTTCTTAAACTATTTAAAAAAATAGAAATGGAATGAAAGCTTCCAAACTCATTCCATGAGGCCAGAATTACCTTGATTCCAAAACTAGACAAAGACTCCACTAAAAAGGAGAACTACAAGCCAATATCCTTGATGAACACGGATGCAAAAATTGTCAACAAAATACTAGCAAATTGAACCCAACAGTACATTAAAAGAATTCACCGATCAAGTTGCTATTTATTCCCAGGTTGCAGGAGTGGTTTAATATTCACAAATCAATCAACATGATATTACATTATAAAAGAGCCATATGATTCTCATAATAGATGCAGAAAAAGCATCTGACAAAGTACAGCATCCATTCATTCATTCATGATAAACATTCAACAAAGTAGGGATAGAAGGAACATACCTCATAAAGGCCATATATGAAAGACCCACAGCTATTATTATCCTCAATGGGGAAAAACTGAGAGCTTTTCCTCTATAATCAGAAACAAGAGAGGGATGTCCACTCTCACCACTGTTATCTAACATAGTACTGGAAGTACTAGCCTCAGCAATCAAACAACAAGGAGAAATAAAAGGCATCCAAATTTGCAAGGAAGATGTCCAACTATCACTATTTGCATGACATTACACTTTATGTAGAAAACCCAAAAGACTCCATCAAAAAATTGCTAGAACTGACACACAAATTCAGTAATGTCTCAGGACACAAAACTAGTGTACAGATATTTGTTGCATTTCTACACACCAATACTGAAGAAGCAAAAAGAAAAATCAAGGAATCAATTCCATTTACAATTGCACCAAAAACCCTAAGATACCTAGGAATAAACCTAACCACAAAGGTAAAAGATCTGTACTCTAAAAACTTATAAAACACTTATGAAAGAAATTGAAGAGGACACAAAGAAATGGAAAAACATTCCATGCTCATGGATTGCAAGAACAAACATTGTTAAAATGTCTATTCTACTCAAAGCTATCCACACATTTAATGCAATCCCTATCAAAATACCACCAGCATTTTTCACAGAGTTATAACGAAAAATCCAAAATTTGCATGGAACTGCAAAATACTCCAAATAGCCAAAACAATCCTGAAAAAGCAAAGCAAAGCTGGAGGCATCACTATTCCAGACTTTGTACATTACAAAGCTGTAGTGATTAAGACAGTATGATACTGACACAAAACAGACATATAGATCAATGGAACAGAATAGAAAACCCAGAAATGGACCTATAACTATATGGTCAACTCTGTCAAAGCAGGAAAGAATATCCATTGGAAAAAAGACAGTCTCGTCTAAAAAAGGTGTTGGGAAAACTAGACAGTAACACACAGAAAAATGAAACTGGACCACTTACTTACACCATACACAAAACTAAATTCAAAATGGATGAAAGACCTAAATGTGAGACAGGAAATCATCAAAATCCTAGAGGAGAACACAGGCAGTAACCTCTTTGATAGTGGCCGTAACAACTTCTTACTAGATATGTCTCCAGAAACAAGGGAAACAAGATCAAACATAAACTATTGGGACTTCATCCATATAAAAAGCTTCTGCACACAAAGGAAACAATATTCAAAACTAAAAGGCAACCTTTGGAATGGGAGAAGATATTTGCAAAGGACATACCTGATAAAGGATTGGTATCCAAAATCTATAAGGAACTTATCAAACCCAACACCCTCCCCAAACGATTAATCCACTTAAAAATGGGAAGACATAAATAGACATTTTTCCAAAGAAGACATCCAGATGGCTAACAGACACATGAAAAGATGTGCATCACTCATCATCAGAGAAATACAAATCAAAACTACAGTGAGCTATCTCCTCACGCCTATCAGAATGGCTAAAATTAACAACTTAGGAAACAGTAGATGTTGGTGAGGATGTGGAGAAAGGGGAACCCTTTTACACTGTTAGTGGGAATGCAAACTGATATAGCCCTTCTGGAAAATAGCAGGCAGGTTCCTCAAAAAGTTCAAAATAGATCTACCCTATGTACAGCAATTGCACTACTAGGTATTTACCCTAAGGATGCAAAAATACTGATTTGAAGGGATACATACACCCTGACGTTTATAGCAGCATTATCAACAGCCAAATTATGGAAAGAGCCCACATGTCCACTGACTGATGAATGGATAAGGAAGATGTGGTATATACATATATATAGCATTACTCAGCCATCAAAAAGAATGAAATCTTGCCATTTGCAACAACGTGACTGGAGCTTTATGCTCCAGTATTATGAGTATTATGCTAGAGTGAAGTAAATTAGCAAAAGAAAAATACCTTATGATTTCATTCATATATGTTATTTAAGAAACAAAACAAAGGAACATAAGGGGGAAAAAGAGAAAGATAAACTAAGAGACTTTAAAAAACATTTTTTAATGTTTATTCATTTTTAATGTTTTATTTATTTTTGAGAGAGAAAGAGAGACAGAGTGTGGGTGGGGAGGGGCAGAGAGAGGGAGACACAGAATCTGAAGCAGGCTCCAGGCTCTGAGCTGTCAGCACAGAGCCTGACAGAGGACTCGAACTCAGAAGCCCCAAGATCATGACCTGAGCCAAAGTCAGAGGCTTAACCAATTGAGCCACCCAGGTGCCCAATGTTTATTCATTTTGAGAGAGAGAGCGACAGAGACAGAGAGAAAGCGCGCGTGCACGAGAGAGAGCGGGGGAGGGGCAGAGAGAAAGGGAGACACAGAATTGGAAGCAGGCTCCAGACTCTGAGCTGTCAGCACATATCCCCATGTGGGGTTCAGAGTTATGAACCATGAGATCATGACCTGAGCGGAGGTAGGACGCTTAACCAGCTGAGCCACTCAGGCACCCCAGGACTCTTAAATACAGAGAACAAACTGAGGGTTGCTGGAAGGGAGGTGTGTTGGGGGATGGGTTAAATGGGTATTAAGTAGGGCACTGGTTATAATTAGCACTGGCGAATTAATTCACAGAAGTGCTGAATCATTAAATTCTACATCTGAAAGTAATACTACACTGTATGTTTACTAACTGGAATTTAAATAAAAATGTGAAACTTAAAAAAAATTAAAAGATGAAGCCAGGAGGTCCAAGATTTGAGTAACAAGAGTTCCAAAAACACAGCCAATAAAATGTAAAGAATGAAAACACAAAGAGATAATTGAAAAAATTTTCCAGGCTGATGAGTCCTAGTTCTTCAGAATTAAAGGACCCAAGACTGAACAAAAAGAATTTAAAAAGAGAAAAAGACCTACATCACACTGTGAGATTTCAAAACTCTAAGAATAAAGAAATGATTTTAAATTTTTCCCAGGGAAGACAGTTACCACAAGGTATGTGAACCACACTGGCATTGAACACACTGAACACCAAAAGCATTGAAGCAATGTCTTCAAATTTGACAAAATTGTCTTTAAAGCTACAAATATATCAGTAGACCATCAATCAACTATAGAGAGAGAAAAGAAAAATATTTCCAGAGACTCAGCAAATATACCTCCTGTGCTTCCTTTTCTTAGTAAGATCATTAAGAATTTCTCCATCACAACTAGGGTGTCCAAAAGGAAAGAAAGAAATTGGCCTATAGGAAACAGTATATGGGACACATATTAAAAAAGGTGTTTGTTGTTCATCTAAAATTAAAATGTAAGCAGTCATTCTATGTTTTTGTTTGCTAGAGCTGGCAACTCTAAAATCAGGGTCTGATCTTATGAGGTAGACAAGTCCCAGAATTAAAGCTATTTAGTAGGCCTACAATTTGCCAGGTCCCGAGTGAGAGAAAACAGAAGCTCTGCAAGGTAGGCCTTCAAAGAAAAGGGGGCCTCTGAAAAATGGTGTGATTGTGATGGTAAAAAACCTTGTGGCCCTGATTAAACCTATTCAAATAAAAAAGTACAACACCTTCTAGGTCCATCCATGTTGTCACAGACAGCAAGGTTTCATTCTTTTTTTTTTTTTATGGCTAATATTCCATTGTGTATATATACCACAAAACAATTGGACAAATAACGACAACAAAAGAGAAACAGACTTGTAAATATAGAAAATAGGCTGGTGGTTGCCAATGGGGAAGGGATAAGGGGATAGGCAAAATAGGTGAATGGGGATTAAGAGGTACACATTTCTAATTATAAAATAAATAGGTCACGGGGATGAGAAGTACAGCGTAGGGAATAAAGCCAATAATATTGTAATAACTTTCTGTGATGACAGGTGGTAACTACCCTTAACATGGTGAGCATACAGAAATGTATAGTTATCCAATCACTATGTTGCACACCTGAAACTAATGTAACATTAGAAGTCAACTACAGGTCCATTAAAATTTTTTTTAAAAGGAAAAGAACTTGCTGGCAAATAAAATATTATAAAGAATGTCAATGCCCTATGTTAAAGCAAACAAAAATGTGGGATGATACCAAGCCACTAAAAGAGCATAGGATTTGACTTTAATACCAGTGACCTAGTAGACGTGAAAATGTAATGGCCTGGTATTGAATAACATTTACACAGTTATAACAAAATAAAATAAAATAAAAGTCTCTTGTTTCCAACTTCTAGAATCAACCTACCAGTAGTTCTACCAGTAGAACATGAAAGGTCTGTTAAAGTTGCAGAACTGAACTTAATGACAAATTTGATTCTATAAAGGGTAAATATAGAAAGTGGAAAGTGAAATGGAAAAGAAGGAGGGAGAGAAGGGTAGTAGGATAATATCCTCCTTTTTTATAAAGAGAAGTCAAAACACTGACAAAAGTTAATGGAACAAGAAATAGAGGCATTAGTATACTATTTAAAGTCACAAAAGTAACTATGTGAAAATCTAAAGGTTAATAATCTAACTGCAAACAAGGGAGGAAGACGGGATCAGGAAAAGAGATAATATAAAGGAATTAAATATTTTTCATAGCAGGCTGTCAATGGCTACTTCTAACGTTAATAAAGCACAAAACAAAAGAATACGTATATTATTTAAAGTTATGCAAAAAAAAAAAAAAAACACCAGAAGAACTAAGACCAGTGTAATAGACTGAATGTGTTCCCCTGCAAATTCATTTATTGAAATACTAACCCCCAATGTGATAGTACTAGGAGATGAAACTTTTGGGATGTGACTGGAGCCCTTGTGAGCAGGATTGCTCTTATGAGAGTGCTCTTATGAGAGACCCCAGAGAGCCCCATCCTCCATTTGAGGATGCAGAGTGAGGACTGCTGTCCTCAGGGTGGGGAATGGGTCCTCACCAAGAACCTGACCACGCTGGCACCAAAATCTTGGACTTCCAGTCCCTAGTACTGTGAGAAATTAATTTCTGTTGTTTGTAAGTCCCTCGGTTTATGGCATTCTGTTATAGCAGCCTTAACTTACTAAGAGAACCAGAGAGAGAAGAGATGGTCTCTGTGGAATGAAATTGTGGGTAAGGAGTGCGGACAGAAGGCCATTGCTTTTATTGCTTTTATAAGCTCTTCATTAATGTTTGGTTTACTTTCACATGTATTTATTGTATTGATATAGATTTTAAAAATTAAATCAGGTAGTAAGTACACCTGGACTTGTAGTGTATTCAAACAAATTTGTGAGAACTCTTTGCCATTTTATGAGAGGTTCTACAGCAAACTGAAGACAAATTTTATTGCTTGACTTAGATGCCAAATTGATGCAAAATTTAAATGGAAGGGTTTTGTCCTCTTAATATTACTGTTTCTTTAACTAAACCTTATAATAAGGGATGGGTATTTTAATCTAATTTGGTAACTGTGCTGCATCAGACAATATTCAAAATTGTTTTAAGCACTTGTTATAAGCTGAAGTTTTTGTAGTAGCCAGAAGGTGGCATCAAAATCAATTGAGTGGAAATCCCCAAGAAAAGGAGCATACTCAAATATCAAGAATAACTTCCCTAAAACTCAACAGGCAGAGAGAGTTACATCCATTTCCTTTGAGGTCTCTCTTTTTCATCTGTTTCGACATTTTAGAAAACCCCCAGTGCTTCCCCTAGCATCCTTTTGGTTAGGCATGGATAAAAAAAAGCACACAGTAGCCAAATTCTACATCCTGAATACTACCACACCATCTCTTAACATGGAATTTACACTTAGTTGTAAGGAATGTCTTTGAGAATGGAGAATCTAGTGGTGTTGTGTGTACATAATGACACTAACAAGTATAAATACCCTGTTACAGTCCAACAAGTATTTTCTGGACTGTATTGTTTGGGATGCCTAAATTAATGCATTTTACAATAGTAATTTATTTGTGTGTGTTTTAATTAAATGATAGTTTACCCATTTATATTCAAGATTTTTAGGACTGGTAAACATACGTTATAGGACTATATCATAATTTATTTAATCAATCTCCTATTGATAGTAATAAAATGGAAATAGCCTAAATGTCTACTATTTCTTTTTTTTTAATTTTTTTAACATTTATTTATTTTTGAGACAGAGAGAGACAGAGCTTGAATGGGGGAGGGTCAGAGAGAGAGAGGGAGACACAGAATCTGAAACAGGCTCCGGGCTCCGAGCTGTCAGCACAGAGCCCGACGCAGAGCTTGAACCCACAGACTGGGAGATCATGACCTGAGCCGAAGTCAGACGCTTAACCAACTGAGCCACCCAGGCGCCCCAAATGTCTACTATTTCATAGTACCTATATCACTATAACATTAGAAAATTTTATGCAAATTTCCACTAGATAAGTTTCTAGGATGAAAACTGCTGAATCAGAAAGAATATACAAATTCTATAAATATTGTATAGAGGCCACTTTTAATATTTATTTATTTTTGAGAGAGAGAGAGCACAAGCGAGCACATGAGCAGGGGAGGGGCAGAGAGAGAGGGAGACACAGAATCTGAAGCAGGCTCCAGAATCATGACCTGAGCCGACTGAGCCACCCAGGCACTCCAAAGCCACTTTTAGACAACAGGCTTGAGCACTGGAACATGATTGAGGCAGAAGGGCCCAAAGTGACCAAAACCCCCTGGCTGGATACAGACAGGCCCATCAGGCAGCCTACCTCAGAATGTCCATAGGCCCTAACCAATAAATGGGCTACTTATAACCAGTCATAGTTACCAAAACAGGATATTCCATAGGTCACTGTACCTCCTCACCTTCTTCCTTTAAAAACGGTCCCTACCCACTGCCCTCCTTGCAGACAGCCTCTCCTCTGCTGTCCGGCCCACAGCTCCCTTGCTCCGTATTCAATAAACGTCTCTCTCCTTTGTTGCCTCAGGTGAATTCTTTTCACTGTCTGTGCCACCAGCTTCCACGTGATTGTCATCCCACATTTGGAGGCCTCATCCACTCAGGTGAGATATTACATTTAGACACCATATGTTTGATAAAATGTGATAAATATTATATTTCACTACTACAGTAGAAAAGGATATGCTTTTTTCTCCTCACTTTGATCAACACTGTCAGATTTTAAGGTTTTTAATTTGGTAATAAGCAAAAATTTTAATTTGCTAATAAGCAAAAAAAATGTATTAATTTGCATTTCTTTAACTATGGGTGAACAGTGCTTTCTATTATTATTGACCATTATTTGTTTTCTGTTTACGACTTTTACCAACTTTTATATTGAATTACTGTGTTTTCCTCCTTGATTCTGTAGCAGTAGTTCATATAATAAAGCTATTGACCTATTGTCAGATATATATACATTGAAAATATTTTTTTCTGGATTGCCGTTTATCTTTTAACTTTGTATACAGTGAGAAAAGTGGTAATATAGTGGTAATATATTTTCAAATAAAGACTTCTTTACCCCATAATTCTATAAATATACCCCTGAATTTTCTTCTTTTACTTTATTGTATATTTTATATACAGAATCTTCAAATTTTCAGGGCTCATTTTGGTGTAAGGTAGGAGATAAATATCCATTTTATATTCATAAATAGCATTTCAATTAATTCAGTATGATTTAATAATTCATCTCTTTGCTACTGACTTGAAATCTCATCTTTATCACATTCCAAATTTATACTTATATTTATTTCTTCCTGCCTATTTCTAGGATACTTCCACAGTGCTTTAAGTGATTAAAATATAATATTTTCATAAATGTTTTCGCTTACTATTAAAAATCCTATCGTTTGAACTTTCTTGTTAAGTTTTCAAATTAATATACACTTATTATAAGAATTATAACAATTGAGAAGCTTAAAAATATACATTGAAATAGCACAGATGCAGAAAAAATATAAATTATATATTATATAATTATTGTGTGATAAATATGGTATCAGAAATCAGAGGGGAAAAGAGCATATTATTCACAACTATTTGGAGATAACTGCATATGCAACTGGAAACACATTTCATTACTACTTCAGTCCCTCTACAAAAAAGAAATTCCATGTAGATTAGAAATTTAAATATAAAAAAGGAAGCCATAAAAATATTACAGAAATATAGGTGAATGTTCTTTTCCAGAGTAGGAAAGCAATTATAATCATGACACAAGATCCAGAAACTATAAAGGAAAATCAATAGAATCACTCCTTGAAAATATAAACATAAATTTTAATGACTCCATTACATGAGAGAAGTCCTAATTTACTATCATCTACATATTGTTGGATCTCTGTATGGTTTCCAACACATTGTTATTATAAATAAGACATTAACGAACATATCTTTATTTTGCTTTGTTTTGTCTTTGAATAATCTTTACGTGCTGAAATTTGTGATCTCCCATTTTTGTTGGAAATAAGTAGGTCATTGGCTTGGGTGTAGAACACTTATTGTTACAGAGGCCTTTTTAAAAATAGCCTATTTTAAGAGCCAGAGACATGTGTAGGATTTTTTTTTTTTTTTTTTTTTTTTTTTTTTTTTTACTACCTGGTGCTTTCTTTGTCCTTCATAGTATGAAAGTTTTGTTGGCAATGTCTATGATTTTTTGAGTTACTGAGGTTAAAATAAGAATGCCCACCCTACTTGAGGATTTAATCCACTCTCTGATAGGCAAGGAGGACCTTTTTGTACAGGTCAGCTTGTCTGCCATAAACTCAATCTGACATGATTAAGGATTTGACCCTCCCCCCTGCCCCACTACCCAATGTCTAGGTTTTTTTTTTATTATCTGTAATGATTCTACTCTGTGAATTTTATTAACCCTTTCCTGAATCTATTATTTAATTTGTATATCTTTTGGAATAATAAGCTCCCAAGTTATGGGTGGGCAACATAGGTAACACAGCAAATGTTCACACACACACACACACACACACACACACACACACACACACACACAATGTTTTGAGCCTTGTTTTTTCTTGTTTTTAGTGGTAGCAAGGGCTGTTGTTTCTGTTTTTCATCCATTCAATACCAACTTTTATAGAAACTGAATTGGTTATGAAGAACTAGGAGATCTAGTAAAAACCCAGGTATTGCATGAAATGGACCAGTGAGAAAGAGTAACATTGTTTCAAAAGTGAGATTTATGTTTTGTCTTGTTTTTAAGGTAAAAAAATAGAAAACTTGCCTTCAGAAATTGGAAACTTTTGTTATGATTAACATTAGAAAGGAATTTGATAAAACATTCTCCCTTGTTTGCTTCAGCTAGTCAGTCACTGTCTCTAGTAGCCAAGTAGCCTTGAAAAACCTACCACTCGCTGAAGACTTTCTTTGTGCACCCCTTTGGGAAGTAAAGTGATTTGCCAGTAGGTACTGTGGCAAAAACAATTCTAACTGCACTGTTTGGCTACTTAGAACTCAGCCTTCCAAAAGCCCATTTCCTAAGAAATTTTAAAACACGGCTTCTGATAAAATCATTCGTCCAACTCATCCATCATAATTATACTTTTACTAAGCAGAATCTTCATGCATCCCAATAAAATGCTGTATAACAATGACAACTTGTCCTAAATCATATAGTAGGAAATTTCCCAATTCCTTACAAATTGTCTCTAGGAAAAAAGGGAGGGAAAACTTCCTTTATGAATTTTAATCTTCTTACTAAGCCTACTAGGATTAATGTAAAAGTGATTTTGTCACTAGCTAGACCCCAAAACCTGGCCTTTACTGCTCACATGTTTGTATCCACCAACACTTGTCCCACATTTCCCTTAAGCTCTACTTATCTCTTAACTCAGACAAAGGACCTTATGGGCATAGCATCCTGTGATGGCAAACAAAACTACCCCTCAAGCAATAATGACTTTCTGAGGAAGAGCTCTGCTGGTCCAGACCACCCAGACCAGTTTGAGCTAATCCCATAACTCACTCCTGCACAAATGGACCACGGGGTGACTTCTGGAATGACCAACAATAACCTTTACCTAATTATAGTACTAAAATCTCTGCCCAGCATGGAGCACAAGCCTCATTTATGTAACATATAATATACATATAGGCATGTTTCTTTAAGGTACATGTGTGACCGTATGCCCACTTCTACATACAATGACAAGGCTTCCCTATTAAATATTCATCCTGACCCTAAATAAAAGGAACACTTTCACTCTTGCCCAGGGAGTCACAACTTTGGAAGTTATTCCTGCGATTTCCTTATTTGGTACAAATCAAGTTTCCTTTGTGTGACAACTCACTTGGTGTAGTTTCTATCTGTGACTCACCAAGGAGCAAACTCACGTTGGTTTGGTTACAATTCCTAAGTTCCAGCTTAGACAATAAAACCAGACAAAGGAAAGGGGGCCATACTCACTCATTGGGGGTGCCCTTCTGGCCACAAAAGTGGCCCTTGCTGTCTGTAGGGTAGGCCACTCTCCTGGGGTCGCCATGTACCCAGGCTGCAGGAACAAGAAAAGACAAAAACTCTATCAGCAATAGCCGACTAAAGGCAGTCTGATTTGAGAAATTAGAATGCATCACTGCAACACATTAACCTCTCCCCTCAGTCACAGGAGATTATTGATTTTCTTCAAAGAGTAATTTCTTAATGAAAAGTAAAATAAAATATGGATGAATCAGTCAGAAAACACATTTCTCTTAATCTCTCAGGATTCATCTGGGTTGTAGCCAAAACCTGAGGTAATGCATTTAGAAAATGACATTTATTAGAATGTGAGTTAGAGGGCACACTACAAATGCTTGGTTGGCTGAAAGACACTTTTTCTAAGGCTTAAAACTGGATGACTTCATAGGAGAGCTAATAAATTTACAGCCAATATTATGATGTCATCCTTTTGGGTTATACATAAGTGAAAACCATTAAAAAATTCAAAGGAATGAAACTGTAATGTCTAATTCACATTAACTGGTTCTTTCTGACTTCATGTGACATTCTAAAGGCAAATATTAGCAACTTTAGTGCAATATATAATAAAGATTTGCTGTACATTTTGTCTGTTAATCTCAAAGCTTACTACAAATACCAAGTATTCTCAAACTTCACAAAAACAAAAACTTGGTTCTGTTTTCCCGGAAGATGCTGGGCTCTACCTCATATAGACTCATCACGCTTATTTTCCAAGAATTAGAAACTTGACTGACAGCTAGACTACAGAATGACAGAAAGTAACATGTGTTATCTAACTGAAGGTTTCTAAACTTTTTTAGTTTGAAAAATCCCTAAAAACTCTAGAAAATGCATTGGTCATGTAGTACTACTTGCCTCTGCATACAGAAAACAGATCTCTTTGTCCGTTGCTTCCTTTAACATGTGCCCAGCTACATCCTCACCCACATTTATCGGATTTGACAGTTCATGTAATAATTCAGTCACCCTTATGTACATGACCTGTGTGACTTGAGAAGATACAAAAAAATCAATTCTGAATGAGGATCATATAATATGGAAGATAAATTTTTCACAATTTTTCTCATCCACGTCTTTCCTTTTAGTATCTAAGTACCCAGAAAAGTCTCCTGTGTCTCATTCTTTCTTCAATGTCATGAAGGCCAAATAGGCTTCATCTTCTAATAGTCTTACAAAATCTGACTACATTCAGGCAGTCCTCTGCTGCCTTATCTTCTTGTCTTTATTTCCCAGAAGAAAGTAGATTATAAATAAAGAATTTAAATGTCATCTAAGCATTCAGTGGACAATGTCTCTGGATACTATTTAATTATATTGTTTTTATATATTATTTTTGTCACATTTTGGCTAAAACTAAGAGGTTCAATTTTACCTATCTTCTGTAATGTATTTTTAAATTTTTCCCTGAAATATTTTATCCCTTTTCCATACAAATATTAATTCAGAAATGGCACCTGAAGGAGTATTTAGATTAGCTAGGTTGGCTACTTAATATATTTATGGCCCTGAGTAAGTTGCTTGTTTTAGTCTTGGCTTTCTAATTTGTTACTGTAAAAATGGGTATAATAATGCCAAACCCCATAAGAATGTTGGTAATATGAAAGAAGATAATATAATAGAAAGCCCAACTGCTTGGCATGAAGTATGGACTTGGTAATGTTAGTTCCTGTCTTATTTAGGTTTCCCCAAAACCAAACCCTGAGACAAGGACTTTGCTACAGTTAGGTTAATTTGGGAGATAATTCTAGGAAGCTTAAGTGGGAGTGAGGGAAGGAAGAAAGCCAAAAAAGGGAATATCAACAAGTGGGATACTGTTGGGAGCCATGGTGACTCCATCCTGCTGGGGACCTTCTGAGGAACCATATAGAACATGCTTGTTGGTGGGCGTGATGACATAGTCTACCATAGCCGCAAGCAAACTCTGAAGAACCGAGGGAATGTGGGGTAGGACATCAGCAGAATCTGCTATGATTTCCTTTCCCTTTTTCATAAATCAATTAACCAAAGAATTTGCTAAATGGCCATTGTGTGTGCTGTATGAGAAGTCAATTTATGTCAGATTTCTTAAGAAACGCATGAAAAGGAGACGATAAAATTTGCAAGAGCCATAGAGAAGAGATGGGACCTGGGAAAGACTGAAAAATGACTAGGACTCAGACAGGTGGCCAGGAGCAGGGAAGAAATTACAGACTGAGGAAACAATAGAATAAGAGCTTTGGTGTATTAATTGCTCACAATGTATCAGGTACTATGCTAAAAGTATTACATCCATTGTCTCATTTGAGTCCCACAATAGTTCTATGAGGTTGATATCATTTTCACCTTAACTCTATAGATAACTGTAGCTCAGAATTTTATTTACTTCTCAAGGTCACACAGTTTTTCAGTGGCATAAGCAAGGGTTTGAATTTAGGTATGTTGCTGTCTAAGGCTCAAGCTTTAACCACTGAGCTATCAAAGCTATAATGCTACCCATTAAAGGATAAATTAGGAATGAGCCTGTTAACAGTGGGAAACAATATGGATGTCAACAACATGAGGATCAGCAGTATGTTGGACACATATGGTAGGAAAGGAGATGACACCAGTAATTTTGGAGCCTTTGTCATTTGGAAAGAAAAAGCTTTGTACTTGGCAGAAGAGGGAGAGTATCTGGTTGAGAGGCATCGGATGCCTGGGAACAAAGGAGAAGGGGGCGGGGGAGATCTAATTATCAAGGGAAGAATTCTTTCTTGATTCTGTAGTTTTGAATTCTAGCAGGTGGCTGTGTTTACTGAGTTGCTGCTACACCTCTCCAGGCAGACTCTGGCACAGAAGTTGTGCTGCAGATCATCTGTGTTTGAGCTGTAACATCAAATCTGTGACCTAGAAGCTTCAAGAGCCAGTTCAACCAAGTCCCCACAGTCAAGGATATCTAGTTTTCTCTTTAATTTTTTAAAATTTATTTTGAGAAAGAGAGAGCATGCACATGCACAGGGGAAGGGCAGAGAGAGGGGGAGAGAGAGAATCTCAAGCAGGCTTCTCACTGTCAGCACAGAGCCTGATGCAGGGCTCAGTCTCACAAACCTGGAGATCATGACCTGAGCCAAACAACTGAGCCACCCAGGCACCCCTAGTTTTCTTTATCTTCTCCATCAGTTCCTGTCTTCCCACACCTGCACTGGAAGAACTTGACAGGGGAAAAAAAAAGAGGAGAACAAGGAGATGTGCAACAGCAGCATTTTGTCTGTTAATAAATTAAGAGATTTCTCACATTTTACTCCTTTTTTTGGAATTTCTCTATTCATGGCAATTTTAGGAATGTGCTGTACAATATGGTAGCCATTAGGCACTCATGTCCACTGAGCATGTAAATGTGGCTTACCTGAATTGAGACACATAATAAGTGTAAAATCCACACCAGATTTTAAAGACAGTATGTAGAAAAAAAGTATAAAAATTTCAATAATTTTTATATTGAGAATATCTGAAATGATAATAGTCATTCTTAAATATATTATTAAAATTAATTTCACTTGTCTCTTTTTAGTCTCTTAAATATGGCTACTGGAAAATTTATAGATGACTCACACTTTGTTTTTCCCAGACAGATCTGTTCTAGATTATTTCTCCACAGTTGTCAAGGGCTTTTTATATAAGGTGATTAACAGTGCCGTAACATCACATATTTTTGTCAGTCCTTTTCTAACCCCATTATGCCCAATGCATCTTTTTTTATAACTAATAATTTGCCACATTCCTTTTACAATCTTGAAATAATACAGGTAACAATACTTACCCATATATAGACTTTCTTTTAAAATATCAATAACATGGGGCACCTGGGTGGGTCAGTTGGTTGAGCACCCAACTTCAGTTCAGGTCATGGTCTCACGATTTGTAAGTTCGAGCCCCGCATCGGTCTCTCTGCTGTCAGCGCAGAGCTCATTTTGGATCCTTCCCTCTCTCTCTGTCCCTGCCCTGCTCATGCTCTCTCTCAAAAATAAATAAAATAAAATATCCATAACATGTCCTAATGTAATGTAAATGAGAAATAAAAAGAAAACTTATAATTAAATAGTGTGCATATCAACGTGCAAATGCTCACAAGTGACTAAATCAAAAGACAGTGAATTAAGTCAGTACATGCACCTATAAATAGGCTCATTGAATGTAACAGCTATAACTACGAGAAGATGCAGGTGTATCGTGTAGGAGACTTAAATAATACAAGTGTGCTGTCAGTGATGGACTTCTCCTAAATGAACAAATTATAGTCTATTTTAACAAAAAAGTACACTATTTCTTCAAATTCCCTTGGTATTTACTGAAACTATGCAAAAATAACATTTGTTACTTAAAAATGAGTTGTCATCTCCATGAGAGGGACATGGGAAAGCCCGGCAAGAAATGGGACATTTCCTGGTTGTGTAGGACTATCCTAGATATTACAAGACATCTACCTTTCCCAGATCCCATCCACTAAATGCCAGGAGTACTCCCCTTAAACACTGTGACAATCAAAAAAAAAAGATTCCCTAGGCAGTCCTACTGCTTTGATTGAGATCCATTGCTTTGACTGAGATCCATTGATTTGCATGTTCATTCACACTCTTATAATTTGAGATATATATACACATATATACACACATATATACGCGTGTAGATACACATATATACGCGTATATACATACACACATATATATGTGTGTATATATATATATATATATATATATGTATACACACACACACACACACACACACACACATATCCCAGATTATCTTTTTTTGCTTCCAGATTTTATGGGGGGATATGCTATCATGGAGTTCTTTTTTTTTTTTTTTTAATTTTTTTTTAACGTTTTATTTATTTTTGAGACAGGGAGAGACAGAGCATGAACAGGGGAGGGTCAGAGAGAGGGAGACACAGAATCTGAAACAGGCTCCAGGCTCTGAGGTGTCAGCACAGAGCCCGACACGGGGCTCGAACTCACGGAACGCGAGATCATGACCTGAGCCGAAGTCGGATGCTCAACCGACTGAGCCACCCAGGCGCCCCAGTTCTTTCTTATAATTTACTCCCATTTACTTTTATTCAGCTGATCACTATCTATGGTGACTTTCAAATATGTCCATAAATTATTTCACGTTTTTCCGTGGAGTCTGGGCTAGACTTGCTTCTAATGAATACAACGTGGCAGAAATTACATTTGGGTGACTTCCAAGAGTAGGTCATAAAAGGCATTGCAGCTTACTCTTTGCTCTCCTTTAGATCACTAGCTTTAGGGCTTGAGGTACTCGGAAAGTCCTATAGAAAAGCCCACATAGTTGTCAACAGTCACTAAGAACTGAAGCTTCCTGCCAACATTAATGTAAGTGAGCCATCTTGAAGGCAGATTCTCCACTTTAGTCAAATCTTCAGCTGAATGCAGCCTTGGTTTAAAATTGACTACAGCCTCATGAAGCCATGAACTCAAAGCCAGAGCCACCTGGTTAAGCTGTTCCCAACTTCTGACCACAGAAATTGACATGTGAAACATTCCTTGCTTTATGTTGTCAATTTTCAGGGTAATTTGGTATGTAGCAATAGAGAACTAATTACCACATAGCTTTTAGAAATATTTTATATACTTGAAGGATTCAGTTAAATTATCTTTATGTTCTCCAATATAAATATTTATAATAATTAAATCCTCTTTTCTATTTGATTTATTTTGCTATGTTATTTAACTCACAGCTACAATTGCTAGGATTTTAGTAATTTTTGTTTCTTCACTACATGATTTAATACATGGAGTCCTCAAATTGATTTAGATATTCCCTAGGACCTAACTAATTATACACTATCTAATATCTATTAACTTTAATTCTTGGTGCACCTGGCTCAGTTGGTTAAGCATCTGACTTAGGCTCAGGTCATGATCTCATGGTCCAGGAGTCCAAGCCCCATGTCAGGCTCTGTGCCAACAGCTCAGAGCCTGGAGCCTGCTTTGGATTCTGTGTGTGTGTCTCTCTCTCTGCCCTTCTACCTCTCGTGCTCTATTTCTCTCAAAAATAAACATTAAAAAAAAATTTTAATTCCTAAAGTCAATATGAAAAGCTTTAAAATGCCAATCTAGAATATGGTGAAACTCCCACTCATTCATTCATTCATACTGAATTTTCAATCATATTTCCATCCATTTAGTCATTCATTCATTGGGCCTTACTTGTGATAGGCACACAAAGACTCTGAAGATATAGAAGTGAACACATTCATATTTAGTAGAATACTATTATATAATTAACACAATCTCCCTAAGGAAACTATGTTTCACCCTGATTGGCCAGTGCAGAGAGAGGATGGCTTCTGGAGAATGGTAATGAATTATCTCTAGCTTAACCAAGTTATGACCTCAATTTTAACTGCTCTTCAAAAGTTGTAGTCTTTCTACTAGAACAAATTAAAGTGGCCTCTGCCACCTTGGATGCAACAGTTGATCTGACAAAAGTTCCCTCCCTTTCCCAATAAGTAGAAAACACCAAGGGAATTTGCTTTCACCTGGCAGAAATAGTACTGCATCCTCACTATCTTTCTTCAAGGTCATAGGACTTCCTAGCTCTTTGCCACAATTTAGTTTGCAGGGTTTTGATAATATCTTTACTCCACAGGATACCACGCAGATTCCTTACATTGATGGCATCCTGAAGAAAAGATCTGGAGAATACTGGAAAGCATGTAATCTCAATGCCTTAGAAAGTCTTATGTATGCTGGGGCACCTGGGTGGCTCGGTCGGTTAAGCATCCGACTTCAGCTCAGGTCATGATCTCATGGTCCGTGAGTTCGAGCCCCGTGTTGGGCTCTGTGCTGACAGCTCAGAGCCTGGAGTCTGCTTCAGATTCTGTGTCTCCCTCTCTCTCTGCCCCTCCCCTGCTCATGCTTTGTCTCTCTCTCTGTCAAAAATAAATAAACATTAAAAAAATTAAAAAAAAAAAGAAAGTCTTATGTATGCTAATGTATGGGAAATAAATCGCATGGAAATGCAAGAGTCTTCTAATAGAGACCTTAGGAGTCCAGTAGACCTATCTCTTTCAAAGTGAAAGATAAGTTGCTGCACCTTGCATTCTCTATTAAGAAAGAGGCACAACTCTAATCACCTGCCAGATATGAGTACAGCCCAGAGAATAATTTTTTTTTCAGATAATCCAGGCTATTGTGCAAATCTATATGCATAATGGACTCAATGGTGCTTAAACTATCTGTCAGAACAGGATGCTGTATGGGGCCTGTGACAAATGCCTTTTTAAGAATCACAAGTGGAGTTTCCCAGGGTTTTGGAGAAAACCCATGTTGTTTCAGCAAATAACAGTTCTTTTGAGAAGTTGCTCCTGGACTCTGAATGATCATTTAATGACATAAGAAGCCCATTATAAACTGGATGTTATCTGATCCATCAAGCCTAAAATTAGCTGTGCCCAGAAGCACTCCATTATTGAGTAGAAGAGGTATAGTCATATAGTGCTTGAGAAGATCATGAAGGCACAAGAAACTTACATACGAAGATTGCTCACAATAATAGTGTGTTGACTCCTGAGGCACTGTCTTAACAAGTCCCCATGACTCATGAAAAGGGCCCTATGATAGTTGACTGGGAAAGATAAAATTAAACCAGATTTATAGATGGCTAAGGAGGATCTGTTGGCACTGATCAAGGGAAATTTTCCTCGTTATCTACTTTAGCTGAAAGAAGAGATGAGCTGAATCATTAATCTATTTATGAACAGAAGCCAACAACTTCATCATGTTATCATGAACTGTAAATTAAGAACATTAGACAATCAGTGTCAAGGAAGTTTGAGAAATAACTAGAAGGACTGACCTCAAAATGGACCTAGAATATGAAGATATTGATGTTCCATGCGGTTGCTTAGTCAAGACCCTTGTGTAGAGGTATCTTTCAATAATCAAAGGTTAAAGCACTCATTCCATGATTTTGTGAAAAAGTAATCATGACAACAGGGATGAAGATTATGTGGGGATTAGGATAACATGGAGTTTCATTCAGAAAGGCTGACTTGGATCCTAACAGTGCTTATGTGACAAATTTGCTAGCAGTGAATGACCAACCCTGAACCAGCCAGCCTTATGGAACAGTTGAATACCCTATGGAAAATCCAGTTAAAGCACTACTTAGGAAGCAATACCTGTCAAGGTTAGGTTGTTATTTTTTTAGAATACAGCAGGATTCTAGTAGGAAATACAGGTTACACTCACACAGGATAATTGTAAAGGGTTGAGCAAATATTTACAAAGTTATAGGTAGAGTTATGGGAAACCAGACTTGGTACAGAACCCAGAGGATGGCAACAATTGGGAGTCACTTCCACCTCTATGCCTGAAGGGACAAAGAAGGAAAAGGTTACCCAAACTCAGAAAGAGAAGCCAAATGAAAAAAGCAAAACTGATAAGAATTAAAGCCTTAGGGAGAGAGGTATAGCTACCCTGAAGTGACCCACCCCAAGAGAGCCAAAAGAATACATTTCACAAACCCCTTTTCCTTCCCTCCAATCTACTGTTGATACCTCTCACTAGCAAAACCATATAGGAAGCCACAGGACAAGAGAGCCTGTTGATGTAATCCACATGATTTATATACGAGTCTCTTACGGAACAGAGGAGGGTGAAGAGCAGGTAGAGAAGGAGCCCAGAGGGGAAAAGGAAAAATACTCAGCCTATATTCTCAGTAACTGACAAGACTACCCAAGATTAGAACTGTAGATATATTCAACAAGACGTTTAGGACTTTATTAAGAACAAAAGAGTAAACAGAATAACCAGAGATAAAAGATTTCAGATTCTCTTTTGTCAGAAGTTACTGCCACAAGGGACGGCAAAAGAAAAGAGCAGAAAGACACACATTCTATATTTCAGAGTCGGAAATGGGAGGGGTGAGAGTAAAAGGTAAAAGAGGGAAAATATATTTTAAAGAAAGATTAAATAGGCACACACACACACACACACAACAACAACAACAACAACAGCAACAGCAACAGCAACAACAAACCCAAGGAAGTGAAAGAAAATGGAAAAACAGCCAAATAGCCAAGAAACTAAATTAGTTTTTCACAGCATCTTTGTTGTATTCTTTATTAGCAAAACCGACTCTAAGCTGCGTACCTTAACATACTTTTTCTAGTTATTCTAGATGTTTGCCTATCACTATTCATGATCTGTTTAAGGTTTTGATTCACATTAGAAGATGTGTCTTTCTGCTTTTTTAAGGTAAAGAAGTAGTTAGAAATAATGAGGACAGAAATTTATTTGTTCTTTTCTTCATTCATTCCACAAATATTTTTCAGTACCTACTATGTGTCAGCACTATGCTAGACCCTGGTTGTATAAAGGTTCTTGCTAGAGGAGCCTAGAGTCTATCGGGGGAAAGAGATCTTAATGAATAAATTGTAAACATGAAATTTCAATTCTGACAAGTACTGCAAAGAAGCAATAAATGGCACAAAGCCAGGGATTCATAGAAGCAAATGACCAAATGAGAGAGGTCAGGGATGATGTCCCTGGAGAGGTAATGCAGGAGCTGAGACCTGAAAAATGAATGGAGGCACAAAGAGGCTTCCATTAGATGGATACATGGAAAAAGGCCCTGTGTGGGGTAGGGCATGGTGGGTACTAGAAAGGAAAAGGAAAACACTGTGGTGCATACACAGGCTGTCTCATGGTTTCACATGTGGATGGACAGGCAGTATCTTAGGTTATTTTCTATAATGAACTACAGAGAGATGGTTTTAGCATAATAAGGTTGTCAGAGTCAGCACACAACCCACAGCAGAGGCGCTGTTCTCTTCCTATTCAAATTTTCCTTGAAAAAGTCAAGGTCACCATATATTCAGTATCACTCATCTTGGTGTTTGCTTAATTGTAGTTCCATAATTGGCAACATACCCTTACTTCGTATGAAGGAAGATCTCTCATCATTCCTGAAAATTGACATAATTTATTACATCTGAAAATGCTACATGGAATATTCACTAATATCTAGTAGCAAATATACCTTTTTTTCATGGGAAATCGTTTGAGGTCTTCTTGGCCAAAGCAAAACAAAACAAAGAATAAGATACTGCCTGACATTTTATTTACTCTATAGGACAAGCACTAACTAAAGGAAAAAAACCAAATCTATGTATCGATTACCATAAAGAACATGCTCCTCTTTTTAGTGTGTACTTAATACGCTAATTTTGCAAACAACCACTGAATGTAAACAATGACACTGCCGCAGAGTAAACACATACTCAGGCTCACGTGGTTAAGATGAAACTGTTAGAGTATTCATTGTTTTTGCTTGCAAAAGAATATCCACTTCCCACTGACTCTTCTGACACTTGCTGTTTTAAGCCCAGTATGTGAAATTAACAGGGGAAGAGAAGGAGAGAAAAGCATTAGGAGGATATCATGGGGTTCTGCTCTGACCTCCTCTTAGTAATCTCTATTACTTACAAAGAATCCTCATCACCCTCTTCATTAAATAAAAGTCAATATTGTATGGTGGTTAAGAGCACAGGCTCTAAAATTAAATTGTCTGGGTTATTTTGGTGAATAAAACCAAATGACAAAGTGATATAGCAATCGATATAAATCTAGATCAATCATCCCCTAATTTTCTCACTGTCTTAGAAATAACTTCAAAAGACCACTTTTAGCTAAGCAGATACATTTGTGTGCGGGGGAGGGGTGGGGGTGGGGTTGGTGTATATAAGAGAAACAGAGGAGAAATTATTTGTAAAATACTACTTGAGTAATTCATAGCAGATAAGCAAAGGTTGGTAAAAGATGGGTGAAAATTTTACTCAAGAAAATTATCTTTCACTCCTATCAAGGAAATGTATGTTACTGAAGTACCAGGAGCAAGCATTATTATCTAGTATTAGCTCTCAATTTCAACATTTGCAAAGCATGTTCCTGTTGTGCTCTAGGGCTGAGTCAGAAGTTGCAGCCATTAAAAAGCCCTCTGTCAAGGAGAAAATGTGATTAGACCAACTGCTTGCACTGACACTTAAAAATTAACTGCAAATCTGTTTGGGGCAGCTAAGACATTCCCTAAACACTTGCTGGTTGGGAATGTTGGCTTTCAAATCATTATTTTGTATCCCTTAAAGGTACATTTTAACTGTTTTAATATGTGAGAAACAGGCCTGCCAAATTGTGCTTATGGCTTTTTAACACAAGCAATTTACAAATGCAATGAAGCAGATAATAGGACACATGATACCGAATTTGAAAATCTGTGTTGATGACACTTCTGCTGTAGAAACATTTTTGGAAGCAGCCCTGTATCCAGTTGCCTGGATAAGAAAAATGTTGTTTATCATTTCACAGGTGGCCTCTTCCACCCAATGGTGAGTTTAGGGTCATGTCCTTGAACACAAATCAGTCTCTCTCATGCTAACCATATTCCACTTGCAAAGATCTGGAATGCATGCATTCAGCAAAATAAAACAAACAGAAATAAATCTCACTCAATGCTAAAAAAAATCTATTCAAGTAACAGTCAAAACTAAGTCTTTCCTTTCGTAAGATAAAGAATTCCAAAAAAAAGGAAGTATAGGTATATAGTTTATTTAATAAATGTTTATATATTTGTAAAGAAAGAAAAAGGACATTTAATACTGGTTCTGGTTGACACAACAGATTTTTCATTGATAAAAGCTTACTTGACTTCTGGGGAAAGGATGGGAAGGACCCTAAGCTCACTTCTTTCCATGGATACAACCAGATAACATCCACATAAGTGTAAAAACCCAGAAAACTACCGAAAGACTGGGAGAGCAGACTCTCCATAGCTAAATGTAGTGAAGAGGCCACATGGAAAATATAGGAAGGGCAGAAACACAGTGGGGAGCTAAATGGACCCACACGACTGCCCATGGGAGGGATGCATGCCATGCGCACAGGGAAGAAAGAGAAACAGAACCTTACACTCCAGGCAGGAGGCCTGCACTTTGAATATGAATACCCATAATATTTAGCTTTGAAAACCATAGGGGCCTAATTTCATAAGGTCTTAATATCATGGGGCTTAACATCTGGAACTTCAAAATCAGCTGCTTGGCTCTAGGAGGGCCAAAGGATGATAAACCAGAGTCCCCACCCTTAAAGAAACAGTATAACAAATAGCAACTCTGAGATACAATATAGAAGTAGTTTTTTTTTTTTTTAAGATTTTTATTTTTAAGTAATCTCTACACCCAACGTGGGATTCAAACTCACAACCGCAAGGTCAAGAGTTGCATGCTCTATTGACTGAGCCAGCCAAGCGTCCCTAGAAGCAGCACTTTTTAAAAATGCCTGGGGTACAGGGGATGGAGATGTATTTACTAATATTAGAGCCTGTGCTGGAGGGGCAGGGATCTTTGGGAGACTTCTCTAAGAACAAAAGAGCTGGCAGGTGACATGTCCCTCCTCCACTCCCAGCCTAAATACACAGGCACCTGCAGGAACTAGCGCAGCCTGAACACTTTCCACCTAGTGTGCTAACAGTATGCCTGCCCCTGTGGGCTTTTGCATATCCGTCCCATCCATTAACAGCTTCAGCAGAAATTCCCCCAGGCAGCTGAAGGTCCACTCCTGAAGTGGACCAGTGAGGACACTGCTGGTACCCACACACTCTGCCCCCACGTTCACCTGTAGACCTGTGCTCTCCAGTATTCCCGTCAGCAGAGAACACCCAAAGCAATGACCTTCAACAAAGAGATAGAAAACATAAAAAAAGAACAAATCAGAGATGAAGAAACAATAACTAAAACTAAAAATATACTAGATGTAATAAATAGTAGACTAGAGGAAGCAGAGAAACAAACCAGCGACCTGGAGGACAGAGTAATGGAAAGCAATTGAGCCAAATAGGAAAGAGAAAAAATAATACAAAATAAAAATAGACTTAGGGAACTCAGGAATACCATCAAGCATAATAACATTCACACTATATGGGTCCCAGAAAGAAGAGAAAGAGAGAAGGGGGAAGAAAACTTATCTGAGGAAATAACAGCTGAAAACTTCCCAAATCTGGAGAAGGAAACAGAAATCTAGATCCAGAAGGCACAGAAAAGTTCCAATAAAAATCAACCAAGGGAGGTCCACACAAGGACATATAGTAATTAAAATGACAAAAAGTAATGATAAAGAGAGAATTTTAGAAGTAGCAAGAGAAAAGAAAACAATTACATGCAAGGGAAACTTTATAAGGCAATGAGCCAATTATTTTTCGCAGAAACTTTGCAGCCCAGAAAGGGATGGTAGGATATATTCAAAGTGCTGAAAGAAGAAACGGGAACCCTCTTGCACTGTTGGTGGGAATGCAAACTGGTGCAGCCACTCTGGAAAACAGTGTGGAGTTTCCTCAAAAAATTAAAAATAGATCTACCCTATGACCCAGCAATAGCACTGCTAGGAATTTACCCAAGGGATACAGGAGTGCTGAGGTATAGGGGCACTTGTACCCCAATGTTTATAGCAGCACTCTCAGCAATAGCCAAATTATGGAAAGAGCCTAAATGTCCATCAACTGATGAATGGATAAAGAAGATGTGGTTTATATATACAATGGGATACTACTTGGCAATGAGAAAGAATGAAATATGGCCATTTGTAGCAATGTGGATGGAACTGGAGAGTGTTATGCTAAGTGAAATATGTCAGGCAGAGAAATACAGATACCATATGTTTTCACTCATATGTGGATCCTGAGAAACTTAACAGAAGACCGGGGGGAGGGGAAAGGGGGAAGAAAAAAAAAGTTACAGAGAGGGAGGTAGGCAAACCATAAGAGACTCTTAAATACAGAGAACAAACTGAGGGTTGATGGGGCTGGGGGAAAGGGGAAAGTGGGTGATGGGCATTGAGGAGGGCACCTGTTGGGATGAGCACTGGGTGTTGTATGGAAACCAATTTGACAATAAATTATTAAAAAACAAAATAAAACCAATGTACTGAAAGAAAAAGACCTGTAGCCAACAATGCTCTATCTAGCAAGGCTATCATTCAGAATAGAAGGAGAGAGAAAAAATTTCCCAAACAAAAGTTAAAGGAATTTACCACTAAACCACCCCTACAAGAAATGTTAAAGGGGACTCTTTGAGTAGAAAGGAAAGACCATAAGCAGGAATAAAAAATGTAGGAAGCACAAAAGCAGTAAAATTAAGTACATCTATAAAAATCAATCAAGGGATTCACAAAATAAGAGAATGTAAGGTATGACACCATATGCCTAAAATGTGGGGGCAGAGGAGTAAAGAATTGATTCAAACTTAAGCAACCATCAGTTTAATATAGACTGCTATATGCATAAGATAAACCTAATATGGCAATCACAAATAAAAACCTGTAATAGATAAGCAAAAAATAAATACATAAGAAGGAATCCAAGTATATGACTAAAGAAAGCCAATAAACCATGATAGAGAGTAAGGGAAGAAAGGAACAGAGAATAATTACAAAAGCAACCATAAACAAGTAGCAAAATGGCAATAAGTACATACATATCAACTATTACCTTGAATGTAAATGGACTAAATGCTCTAATCAAAACACATAGGGTAACAGAATGGATAAAAAAAGCAAGATCCATTTATATGCTACCTACAATTCCCAGACCTAAAGACCCATACAGATTAAAAGTGAAGGGATGAGAAGTATTTAATATACAAATGGAAAAAAAAAACCATTAATGAAAGAAACTGAAGATGATACAAACAAATGTAAAGATATTTCATGCTCATGGATTGGAAGAATATTGTAAAAATGTCTGTACTACCCTAAACAATTACAGATTTGATGCAATCCCTATGAAACTACCAACAGCATTTTTTACAGAACTAGAACAATCCTGAAATTTGTATGGAACCACAAAAGATCCTAAATAGCCAATGCATTCTTGAAAAAGAAGAAAACTGGAGGTATCACAATCCCAGATTTCAATATATACTACTATATAAAAAAAACTATAGCGTCAAAACAGTGTGGGACTGGAACGAAAATAAACAGATCAATGAAACAGAATACAACACCCAGGAATAAACCCATGATTATGTGGTCAGTCTTTGACAAAGGATGCAAGAATATGCAATGGGAAATGACAGTCTCTTCAATAAATGGTGTTGGGAAAACTGGACAGCCACATGCAAAAAAAAAAAAATGAAACTGGACCACTTTCTTACACAATACACAAAAAAGAAACTCAAAATGGCTTAAGGAGCTAAATGTGAGACTTGAAACTGTAAAAATCCTGGAAGGGAGCATAAGCAGTGATTTGACTATTGATTATAGCAACATTTTTCTAGGTATGTCTCCTAAGGGAAATAAAAGCAAAACTAGAAATGCCTAGGTGGCTCAGTTGGTTGAGTGTCCAACTCTTGATTTCAGCTCAGTTTATGATCCCAGGGTTGTGGGATTGAGTCCCACATTGGGCTCCATGCTGAACGTGGAGTCTGCTTAAGATTCTCTCTCTTTGTCTCTTTCTGCCCCTCTCCCCTGCTCATGCTCTCTCAAAAAATTTTTTAAAAAGCAAAAATAAACTATTGGGACAACATCAAAATAAAAAGTTTCTGCACAGCAAAGAAAACAATCAACAAAACTACCTACTGAAGGGCAACCTACTGAATGAGAAAAGGTATTTGCAAATGACATATCCAATAAAGTGTTAGTATCCAAAATATATAAAGATCTTATACAACTCAATATCCAAAACAACAAACAATCCAATTTAAAAATGTGCAGAAGACATAAACAGATATCTCTCCAAAAAAGATACACAGTAGACCAGCAGACATAGGAGAGAATGTTCAACATCGTTAATCATCAGGAAAATGAAAATCAAAACCACAATGAAATATCACTTCACACCTGTAAGAATGGCAAAAATCAAAAACACAAGAAACACCAAGTTTTTTAGCTAGGATGTAGAGAGACAGGAACTCTCATGCGCTGTTGATGGAAATGCAAACTGGTGTGGCCACTGCGGAAAACAATATGCAGGTTATGGAGGTTACTCAAAATATTAAAAATAGAACTACCATATGACCCAGTAATTCCACTACTGGGTATTTACCCAAAGAATATAAAAACACTAATTTGAAAAGATATATGCTTCTCTATGTTTATTGCAACATTATTTACAATAACTTAAGATATGGAAGCAGCCCAAGTGTCCATCGATAGATGAATGGATAAAGAAGTGATATATATACACACAACAGAATATTACTCAGCCTTAAAAAAGAATGAAATCTTGCAATTTGTAATAACATAGGTATAGATAGTATGCTGCTAACTGAAATAAGTGAAAGACAAAATATCTTATGATTTCACCCACATGTGGGGGAAAAAAGCCCACACCAACAAAAAACAGACAAACCAAGAAACAGACTCAACTATAGAGAACAAACTGATGGTTATGGGTGGAGGGTGGGGATTGGTGAAATAGGGGAAGGGCATTAAGCATAAACTGATCAGGATGAGTGCTGAGTAATGTATCAAATTGTCAAATTACTATATTGTACACCTGAAACTAATATAACACTGTATGTTAACTATGCTGGAATTAAAATTTTTTAAAGAAAAACTTTTAATTTTTATTTATTTATTTTTAAAGTTTATTTATTTTTGAGAGAGAGAAAGTGTGAATGGGGGGAGGGTGGAGAGAGAGAGGGAGAGAAAGAGAATCCCAAGCAAGCTCCACACTGTCAGCAGGGAGCCCGATGCAGGGCTCGAATCCATGAACCTTAAGATCATGACCTGAGCCGAAGTCAGATGCTTAACTGACTGATCCACCCAGGCACCCCAAAAGAAAACTTTTTAAAAAAGAAAAGCTTACTAGAACAACTTTAAAAATAAAGGAGGTGAGTCTGGGTGGCTCAACTGGTTAAGCACCTGACTCTTGGTTTCGGCTCAAGTCATGATCTCACAGGTTTTTGTTCAAGCCCTGTGTCAGGCTGGCAGTGCAGAGCCTGCCTGAGATTCTCTCTCTCTCCCCCTCCTTTATGTTCTCTCTCAAAATAAACAAACTTAAAAAAAATAAAATATGGGAACTAGAATGCTTTATATTTCTTACTTTTTTATTGGAAGAAATGGTTTTCCTGTGCTAAAACAATGTTTCCAAGCTGTGATCAGATAGGCATGCTCATTTTCGTTCCCAAGTAGACTAAAAACATAGTGGGACATCCTATCAGAGCCACTGCCCATCACCAGTTTCCCCTTACCATGAACATTAGGATCCTACCACCAAGCTCACAAACTATAACAGGACACCTGGGGAGGCATAACTTATTTAATTATACTTATTTATTAGTAAGATGAACTGTTCATTGCTTCCGTGTATAGACAGAATCAAAGTCACCTTGGAATTATTTTTGTTCCTCAAAAGGTCAGTTGAGTGACCTCTCAGTTAAGAAAACATGGTTTCTCCCTTTTTTTTTTTATACTCCTTGGTTTGGGGAGGATCAATTTTCTTTATAAGAAAGAAGAATTCAAACTTTTCTCCCTGAGATTTTAATTTAGGATGGAAACGACTGACCTTGAATTAGGTCTTAGGGCCAAAAGGAATTTAAATACTACAAAAGGGAACCTGCCTTGAAGGCAGAGACTGAGCTGGTACTTAGGCATCATAAGGGCCTAAAAGAGTAGGGGCTGCATTCAGACACTAGTCATGCTTTGAGGAGAAATGACTGATCACTACCTAAAGACTTAAAAGCTATATTTTGGGGAGTATTTGGCTGGCTCACTCAGAGGAACATGTGACTCTTGATCTTGGGGTCATGAGTTCGAGCCCCATGTTGGGTGTAGAGATTACTTAAATTTTTGTTTTTAGAGAGAGCGCAAGTGGGGGGAGGGGCAGAGAGAGGGGAACAGAGGATCCGAAGAAGGCTCTCCGCTGACAGCAGCAAGCCCAGTGTGGGGCTCAGAGTCACAAACCATGAGATCACGACCTGAGCTAAAGCCAGACACTCAACTGACTGAGCCACCAAGGTACCCCATTAAATAACATTAAAAAAAAAGCTCTATTTTTGGATCCTAGTGTAGGAAACCCTACAATAGTAGAAGGATCCAGATGAGTAACTGACTAAGAAATAATACCAAATAGCACCAACCAAAATGTCAGAGCTCCAGTAGACTATAAAGTTTCTCTCTCCACCTAGAAACTGGAAGTAAGACTTCACCTTCCTGGGCATTTTGGGGCAGTTCAAGTCAGGGAAGGGAATGATATGCTGGACTTCCTGAAGCAATGAATAGAAAAGTACACATGTGACTGTATTATTACCCCCATATACTTTAATACCAGAAATGATGGAGTCAAGTTTGACCACATTTAGATATTAACTTAGCTATTTTGTTTATTTTCTACCTCATCCTATGAAGGATTTAAGACTGAATTATGAAGAATTTAAGCCTCCTCCTCTCTGTACTTGGTACTTTCAGTCCTACTGAGAGGTCCAGTGGACTCATGATGACCTTCCTTTAATCTTTTGCAATGATCTATACATCACCTGCATGTCAAGGCCCTTAACTAGTCTTATTTGGCTTAGTTCATTTCTCTATTAAAGAAGCAATCCTAAGCTTTACCAGATTCAAGGGAAAGAGACACAGGCACACACCTCTTGGCAGAAAGAGGGGCAAAGAAGTCACAGCCATGTATTAAAACTACTATAGTCCAGCCTCTGGCCACACACTGTTTACATTCCCTCCACAACCAAATACGTTTATACTCTCCCAAGGTCCTCAGAAGCCTCATCCAATTAAAGAATCAGGCTCAGGCTCAGGGTCTGGATCTCATCACCTAAGTAAGGCCCAGGTGTGGATGATGTTCTTCAGAGCTGGTGGTTCTCCTAAGCACAATCTTTAGCTAGATCACTGAATTCATTAGGTACATTTCTTGCCTCCCACATTACCATCTGCAGCAGCAGGAGCAGCAATGCTGCCAAACTTTCAACACTATGTCACAAGGTGCCCTTCTCTCCTGTTTCTAATTGCATTTTTCTCACTTTCCTTCGAACTCTGACAGTTTCCTCAAAATCCATTGGGTTTCTGAACATGCCCTGGTTTGAAAACCAATGCCCATGTGTTAGGTTTTGTTAAGTAGCATCCCTCTTCCAGGTACAAAATTTTGTTCTGCTTATCTGTTTTTACACCCCTAAACCCACTAGCTTAATACAACCATTTTATTTTGCTCATGATTTCAGCAGTTAGAAATGTGGGGAAGGCTCAGCTGGGGCTCTTGAGATCTTTCATGCAGTCACATGTTGCCGGGGGCTTCAATCATCTGAAAACCTTATGAAGCTGATGCCAAACACTATTTCTGGGAGCTCAGCTGAGCCTGCTGATCAAGTTCCCTACACAGGGCTTCTCCACGTGGTTTAGGCCTCTCACAGCATGGCGAGAGTTCTCGGCTTGTTTACATTATTTTACTTTCTTGTTAATTTCCTAGCATCTCAACTAACAGGGATAATTATCCCTAAGACAGAAAAACAAAAACAAACACAAACTTTGGACCCTAACTTCAGGTGCATCCCACGTAAACACAACGAACTAACACACTTAACTGGAAATACATTTGAAAAGAAAAGAAATATGACAAATTCCATGATTTGGATCATACGTGGAATTTAAGAAAACAAAAAGGAAAAATAAAAAGACAAACCAAAAAAAACAAAAACAAAAAAACCCAAAAAACCAACAACCAGACTTTTAACTATAGACAACTGATGATTATCAGAGGGGAGGTGGGTGGAATAGGGGAAGGGGATTAAAAGTACACTTCCCTTGATAAGCACTAAGTAATGTATAGAATTGAATCACTGTATTGTACACCTGAAACTAGTATTTTAACTATACTAGAATTAATTTTTTTAAAGAGGAAATAAAAGAAAAAGAAAAATTTATTAAATGTTAAAATTCTGCTATTATTGCATAATGTTAGCACAAGGATAACAAAGGACAATTTGCATAATAAATATTCCAATTCTTTTTTCTAGCTAGTACAATAATTGAATAGCAACCATCAGTGAAGTGGGACAAAAGAGAGCTATTATCATAAACGTTAGTTTGATCTTTCAAGGAGATGTGATTACCTTCTATCCAGACTCCACTTCTGCTTTTCATTAGCAGAATGTCAAGTGCCTTTGTTGCATCCAAGTGTTACCTAGCTGGCCATATTCCACATAAAGGGCAAAGAACAGGTTGTTTTTTTGTTTTTTTCCTCAGCTGAATTTGTGAGAAACATGGCTCTTTCATGGTAAAACTTCTTACGAAAAGAAATGGATGGAAGATATGCCTTAGAAGGTCCTGATCTAACAAAATGGCAAAAGATGTCAAACCACTATTAACCTTTAAAATAAAACTGCCAGTTGGTTTACCGGCAAAAACAGGTTTACCTGGGAATAGCAGAGCAAGCTACAACAAAACTGAAGAGGAACACTCCTTTAATAGGGCAAAAAAGGAAGTTGAGAGGGCTATTATAATCAAAAACTCAACTGGAGTAACCTGGGAATTGAAGTATAGTGGCTTTTCATGTGCTGAGTTGTGACTGTCTCTCATTGGCTGGGCTGTTGCTGGGGTGAGACTTTTCTTCCTTCTGCAGGGATAGTAAAGTAGCAGCTAAAGCAGGACTGACCTTGTTGAATCACTGTATTGTAAATCTGAAACTGCTATAACACTGTATGTTAACTATACTGGAATTAAAGTTTAAAAATAAAATAAAAACACTTGTATCTTTTAAAATAAATAAGTAAAGTCCTACTGACTTGGGGGGTACCTCTCTTCCCACTGGATGTGCAATCAATGACGAGTGGCAGGCAGGAGAGCTCCTCTGTTGGCCTCCCAACTCCATCTTAAACAAGATTTCCTTGGGGCATTCAGTGGCTCAGTCGGTTAAGTGGCCAACTTGGGCTCAGATCATGATCTCAATGGTTCATGAGTTCAAGCCCCACATTTGTGCTGCTAGCTCAGAGCCTAGAGCGTCCTTCAGATTCTGCATCTCCCTCTCTCTGCCCCTCTCCCACTCACACTCTGTCTCTCTCAAAAATAAATCAATGTTAAAATTTTTTAAAAAATATTTCCTTTTATTGATTTTCACACTACTTATAACATATTGGTGTGACTGAGATAACATCATCTTTTCTCAGGTGAAGGTATATATTCTTTCATGCCAAAAAATTTTTCACACTCCTGGTAACCTCTGCTAATCGTTTTCTGCCGTTCTTCCTTTAAATCCAATATAAGACATAACTGAAGAGGTAAGTTTATTTTAGACTAGTTAGACTATTTGTGGTTCAGGAATGAGAAAAGTATATAAATACACACACACATATGTATACATATATATTCAGTAAATTTTGTGAGTCATTCGTTTTAATCAGTGGCATCAGGATTAATGTGGAAGAATCACTAAATCCAGTATTGAACACAGTTTTTCACTGAGGAACATTTATCCTCCAACTTATTTATATTAATTAAGGTATTTATAAACCAAATCCGGAGATCTTAAAGAAGCAAAGTCCTTATTTTGCTCCATAGGGAATGACGGTGTGCACTCCCATCCCTTTTCTCTACTGTGTCAACAGGAGAGTGGCAGTGGCTTTCCCAGTTCTATATAAGGACAGAACACATTTCTCTGTGGATTACAACACACTGGCTCTGAGATATGGAGGAGACTTATTTGTTATGCCAGAAGATCCCCTGATGGAAAGATTCCAGGCAAACTAAGAGATCCTTGTGAAGTTTCTGTGTGCATTCAAACTTTAATAACCAAAATTATGGGTTGCCATAGAGAGATGATATAATAAATTAATTTAAAAACAATTTCTTAAAATTCAGAACAACTGGAATACACAATGGCAGCAAATGAAATACTGCCTAGCAGTATTATGTACTATTATTTGTATACCTGGATATCATTTCATTTACTTCTCACAACAGCCCTGCAAAGTAGGTAGTGTTCCTATATTTCACAGATGAGAAAATTGAGGTTAAGAAACCAGCCCAAGTCCACCAAATAATGCAAGCAAACCCTAGATCAACTTGACTCCAACTCTTCTTTCTCTTATGCAACCAATTTCAATTCTATGACAAAAAGTAAAAACCAAAAAAATTAGATCAGAAAAATGTGTCCCAAAGTTAGAGAAGCTAAAATTCTGTTAATTCTGTAAGGAAATTTATGTTGTAATATTCAATTTATAGACTGTGTATTGTGCTATAATGGCTTTAATGTTTTCAAGTTAAAATACTCTGAAGAAATAACCAAGGAATCTTCTGAAGGTCTTAGAAAACATTATTTAATTTTGTGGTTTATTCTCCTTTATTCTTCTCTCCCTACTTTTCTTCCTGCCTTACTTTTTTGAATTCTCCAATTCTGTATAGCTTTTGCATAATATTACTGAGATGATCTTTTGGAAATTAGTTTTAATTGCTATTCTCAAAGTATTTCTCTTATTGGGAGATAAAACTGAAGAACAGGGAAGAGCATTTTCCATTGTTTCCAATGTAGGCACAGCTACTTATGCATTCTATCCACACTAACTCTAGGCCATTCATTATTGGTACTAGAATTAATGAAGTTTTCTGGCCCCTGCTCTAATAATAATATATTAAAGTTTCCTAAGTCAGCATCTAAGGGGCAGGACTTAAGTCTCAGAGGGAAATAGTGATATATTTACATGCAATTGTGAAACTTTTTACAGAAAATATTCACTATCCTCTGCTAGTTTTTTAAAAATGTAAATAATTTGTATATTTATCCTCTTTATTTTCACTTTCATAGAAAAATCTTTAACCTAACAGTAAACAACAGAATATCTCTTTCTGGTAGGCAAAGACAATGAGACTTCTTAAACATCAATGAATTATGTGGTAAAATTCTTAATGATCCTTCTTTTAAATTTGCTTATAAAAAGAAAAGCTTATGTACTATCTCAACTAATATAGGTCTTGGTACATATTAGTAAACAGCAACATGAACATAATTAGCAGCTTAACAGAATTTCAAAAGTAAAAATGATTAAAAAGAAACCATAAACTTTTTTTTTCCTTCTTTATAATTGTACTTACTTAAGTAATTAGGGTTTGTCTTTGAATAAATTACTTTGTGTTTATTATTCGTTGAATCTGCTACCCAATGAGTACTGGTGAGGCACATTCCCACCAGAAAAGACAAGAATCAATAATAACAAGGCTTTGCGAAGAAAATGATTAATGTTAAAAATGGGACATTGACTTAGTTACTTCATTAGCAAATTTTACGTATCTTCTATACCCGTATTTACTCACCCAAAAGTCCTAAAAGAATGTAGCCAATAATGCACAGTATGAAGATTATGCAGCACAGAACATCTGTACAACTCCTAAAAACAAAAAGGAATAAAGAATTAAAAGCAATCCAACATGACATCTTATTTAGTGAACAAATATGGGAAAGGGGAAAAATAATAATTGTGATATGCCATTTTATACCCAGTAATTCTGAAAGGTATATCAGATGTATTTCTGTAATCAAAGACTTCATTAGCAATGGAGTGGTCATAGCTCCATGATTAAAGAAGTTTCCCCAGGATTCTTCACGTTTATTCTCTCTTGCTTCTTTATTTGTAAGATATTTTTAGAGACTGGAATATAACAACATCAACATAAAAAACATCTATTTCTCCCTTTCTCCATTATCTTTCTATACACATATTTAAAGCATACTATTTATTAAATAAATGACCGACTACACAAACTTTCTATGGGGTGTAGAGGTGCAACTATACTAACAATAGTGTATCTAATGCATTAAAAAACAAAATGGCTCAAAACTGTACTTTTACCAACTATTCTATAAATTAGATATTGCCAAATTAGGTTTAGAGAGAATCTGGCTTGATAGAGATTCAGTGATTTGCTAAGAATCACAAATCAGGCTAAAATCCAGTAGAGATGCTCAATTCTTTCAACTAAAGTATTTCCTACTTCTAATATTATATCTTGTTCAGCTTATAAGTGGTCTGGAAGGCCAAATGCTTGAAAGTGAAAAACAATACACCTATTCTCTACTTGAAAACTTAATGAAAAATGTATTAGTAAAGAAAAAAGATTAAATTATTTGAGAGGATTAAAAGTTGCACATGAGAATTTTCATAGCAAAAACTTCTGGCTCTTGAGGGCATATGGATATATGCTCTAATATTTTAGCACAGGGAGGTTGAAGTTACACACTATTTTTTGTGATGGTGGTAGTAATAATAACGAATAGGAGTTGTACAGTAACAGACACAATAATACCTTACATTGATAAAGCCCTACTATACCTTTACTGCATTCACATACATTGTGAGTTTCTTAAGGATACCTTTAGGTTTTTAGGTGAGTTGACTTATTTAAGGTCCATGAGAGAGAGGTAGAGAGAGGGTAAGGTAAACCAAATATCTAGGTCTCCCATGCCTAACCCTTTTAATTTAGTACTTATTCTAATATTATTTCAATTTTCTGTAAAGCCTCAAGTTAGCCATATCTAAAATTTTTTCACATGTTCCTATTACCTCAATAGGAAATGAATCTTTCATAGAGAAAGTTAATCATGCTCAATCCAGAAACAAACTATCATTTGCTTAAATCCAAATACAACCCAGGAATTTTAAATTTCATTTTGTCTAAGAATTATGAGAATAGTAGTAAAAAGGGAAGAAACAGGTGCTCTAGCTTTCTTTCTTTGACAGTCACTGAAAAGCAAAAACCTGCTTGGGGGTGAGGTGAGTATCTGGTTCACATGAATTCTGACATATCCTGTTCAGGATCAGGTTTTCATCCTGTCAGAGGGGTTGTTAAATTGAGAGCAGTTGTTAAATTAGTGTGATGCCTGCAGGTAGGGAACTAAAGGAGGGAAAATTAGAACGCTGGTGTGCCTTAATTATAAATCTTGGAGTTGTCAAAGCCCTTGTGTTTAATAATAACTACCAAGAAGAGGGAGAGTGGGTGTGACCAGAAGCATCAGCCAAATTGGCCACCATCTTGTAATTATTTGCTATAATATGTTTATATCTATATACTCACATTATATATAATATGTACTATAATGCTTTTTTATAATAAACTAATATTACATAGCATTATAATGTTACATATTTATGATGCTATGTAGCAAGCACAAGGAAGGGTAAACATACTAGAAAGATGAATGTAGGAAACTTACCAATCTGAAAGGACAAGGCACAAAGAAGCAGACCCCAAAAGGAAATTTTTTAAGACTAAAACCCATACTCATCAGCTACTGGCACTGACGAACAGGCATTAGTTGGAGTTTTGGTCCAATTTAGGTTTTACACTATGGTTTCTCTCTTTTTTTGGTGCCAAGGACAGGCTACAGCACCACGGACTACTCCAGGCCCACACAACCATCCCCCAGCAGTTCCTATCATAGTGGAATAGCATTTCTCAATAATTCACACTTTCAGGTGTTGGGGATTATATTCTGAGACCAGGGAGGATAATGTATTCAAGTCTGCTTTGTTTTTCTGGTACACAGATTTAGAGAAAGAGTGGACCATACCCCCTGGCCAGACTGCTTAATTTTATATTATTTAAACACAAAAGAATGTTGAACAAACTGAAAATTATGAATAGAAAATTCATCTCAAAAAGCAGGAGAGTTTTTCTAGATAAAACATTCCTGTTTCTGAATTTGTTCCTGTAGTGATTTGTTTCCTTTTTTCTGTTTTTGTTTGTTTTTTCATGGTCCAGTCTATTTATTTAAGTTATCTCCTCCTAAAGCAAAGGGATGGAATATCAGTATACTGGGCATCATTCAACACAAGTAAGGAAGTTGAGCTTAAGGTCCCATATACTTTTCTCCTCCCTGTGCAGAGTCATGGTCCAGACCAGTGCTGTGGTCCCCACTGGGTAGTGGTCCAAGTTCTCTTTATTCATCTTCATAGCCAGGCAGAAGTGGATTCACGTGAGTGTTATGAAATAGAGTATAATTACCATCTCCCCATGTAAAGGGCTTGGACCTGATGCGGAGATGGGAGTAGGCGACAAAGAACTCTGCTCTCTTGTGCTCTCATGGTGTGACTTCAGGAAGATGTTCAGCACTATCAATCCCATGCCGGAAAGCACTACAAAGTAGGTGAGGGCATTCCACAGGCGAGCTGAACCCTCATCACTGTGGTTGCCACTCCACCTGGACCCGTTCAACTATGCCCAGGACCCACCTAGCAGCCCCAAAATCTGGCACCCAGCTGCCTCCGCCATTTTCAACATGAATCTCTCTGTTATTTTAGAAATTTCCTCTTAAAATAGGGGTGTGGGTGTGTGCCCACGTGTGTGTAAAATCAGGAAATTACAATTACCTGCCATTTTTCCCCATTAATGCTTTTCTCCCTTTTCTCAGATATACTCCGTCCAGGGGGGAAAATACTGTTTAGGAAGCTATTGGGAGCACCTGGGTAGCTCAGGTCACTATCTCACTGTTGATGAGATACAGCCCCTCTTGGAGCTCTGTGCTCACAGTGAAGAGCCTGCTTGGGATTCTCTCTCTCTCTCTCTCTCTCTCTCTCTCTCTCTCTCTCAAAATAAATAATAAAGAAACTTAAAAAAATATAAAACTATTGGAAAATTGAATTTGGACAAAATATCAAATATAACTTGGGCACCATTTTGTGAGGAACATAGCAGAAGCTTAATTCAAATTTTTAGAAGTCGTAGCATCTTATTGTTCATCTCTTTTTATTTCAGGGCATCTGTCATAATCCTAAGTATTCTATAGGAAATGAGTTGTTTTTATTTTTATTTTTTCAAGTTTTAATTTAAATTCCAGTTACTTAATGTACAGTGTAATATTAGTTTCACATGTAGAATTTAGCTGTTCATCACTTACATATAACACCCAATGCTCATCACAAGTGCCCTTATTAATGCCCATCACCCATCCCTCACAACCACCTCCCCTCCAGTAACTGTTTGTTCTCCACAGTTGAGAGTCTGTTTTCTGGTTTGCCTCTCTCATTTCCCCACTATGTTCATCTGTTTTGTTTCTTAAATTCCACTTATGAGTGAAATTCTAAGTATTTGTCTTTCTCTGCCTTATTTCGCTTAGCATAATACTCTCTAACTCAATCCACATCCATACAAATGGTAATATTTCATTCTTCTTATGGCTGAGTAATTATCCATTGTGTGTGGGCATATACACATATATATACACACACACCATATCTTCTTTATCCATTCACCAGTCATTCGGCATTTGGGCTCTCTCCATAGTTTGACTATTGTTGATGAAGTTACTATAAACATCAGGGTGCATGTATTTCTTCAAATCAGTATTTTTGCATCCTTTCGGTAAACACCCAGTAGTACAATTGCTGGATCATAAGAGTAGTTCTATTTTTATCTTTTTGACAAACCTCTATACTGTTTTCCAGAGTGGCTGCACCAGTTTGCGTTCCCACCAACAGTGAGAGGGTTTCCCTTACTCCTCATCCTGGCCAACACCTGCTGGTTTCCTATGTTGTTAATTTTAGCCATTCTGACAGGTGTGAGGAGATATTTCTCTGTAGTTTTGATTTGTATTTCTCTGATGATGAGTGATGTCACACATCTTTTCATGTATCTATTAGCCATCTGTATGTCTTTTTTGGGAAAATGTCTATTTATGCCCTCCCATTTTTTAGCTGGGTTATTTCTTTGGGGAGGGTGTTAAGCTTGGTAAGTTCTTTATAGATTTTGGATATTAATCCTTTATCAGACATGTCCTTTACAAATATCTTCTCCCATTCCAAAGGTTGCCTTTTAGTTTTCTTGTTTCCTTCACTATGCAGAAGCTTTTTATCTTAAGTCCAAATAGTTCATTTTTTATTTCCCTTGCATCCAGTGACATGTATAGTAAGAAGTTGCTGTGGCCAAGGTCAAAGAGGTTGCTGCCAGTGTTCTCCTCTAGGATTTTGATGGTTTCCTGTCTCACATTTAGGTCTTTCATCCATTTTGAGTTTATCTTTGTGTATGGTGTAAGAAAGTGGTCCAGTTTCATTCTTCTCCATGCTGTTGTTTAATTCTCCCAGCACCATTTGCTAAAGAGACTGTCTTTTTTCCGTTGGATATTCTTTCCTGCTTCATCAAAGATTAGTTGACCATATGGTTGTGGGTCCATTTCTGGTTTTTCTATTCTGTTTCATTGATCTATATGTCTGTATTTGTGCCAGTACCATACTGTCTTGATCAATACAACTTTGTAATATAGCTTGAAGTCCAGAATCATGATATCTCCAGCTTTGTTTTTCTTTTTAGGATTGCTTTGGCTATTTGGGGGTTCTTTTGTGGTTTCATACAAATTTTAGGATTTTTCTAGCTCTGAGAAAGATGTTCTTAGTATTTTGATAGGGATTGCATTAAATATGTGGATTGCTTTGGGTAGTGTAGACATTTTAATAACATTTGTTCTTCCAATCCATGAGCATGGAATGTTTTCCCATCTCTTTGTGTCCTCCTCACTTTCTTTCATAAATGTTTTCTAGTTTTCAGAGTACAAATATTTTACCTCTATGGTTAGGTTTATTCCTAGGTATCTTGTGGGTTTGGGTGCAATTTATAAATGGATTCCTTCCTTGATTTCTCTTTCTGCTGCTTCATTATTGGTCTATAGAAATGCAAAAAAGATTTCAGTGTGTTGATTTTATATCCTGTGACTTCACTAAATTAGTGTATCAGTTCTAGCAATTTTTTTGGAGTCTTTTGGGTTTTCTATATAGAATATCATGTCATCTGCAAATAGTGAAAGTTTGACTTCTTCCTTGCTAATTTGGGTACCTTTTTTTCTTTTTGTTGTCTGATTGCTGAGGCTAGGACTTCCAGTACTATGTTAAATAACAGTGGTGAGAGTGGACATCCTGAGGAAAAGCTCTCAGGTTTTCCTCATTAGGGATGATATTAGCTATTGGGTTTTTTACATGTGGCCTTTATGATGAGGTAGGTTCCCTCTATCCCTACTTTGTTGAGGGTTTTTATCATGAATAGACGTTGTACTTTGTCAAATACTTTTTCTGCATCTATTGAGAGGATCAAATGGTTCTTATTCTGTCATTAATATTGTGTATTACGTTGATTGATTTGAGAATATTGAACCACACTTGCAACCCGGGAGTAAATCCCACTTGATCGTGGTGAGTGAGTCTCTTAATATACTGTTGGATTCAATTTGCTAGTATTTTGTTGAGAATTTTTCCATCCATGTTCATCAGGGATTTTGGCCTGTAGTTCTTCCTTTTAGTGGGGTCTTTGTCCAGTTTTGGAATAAGGGTATTGCTGGTCTTACAGAATGAGTTTGGAAGTTTTCTTTCCATTTCTGTTTTTTTTTTTTTTTTTAAGAACAGTTAGAGAAGAATAGGTATTAATTTTTCTTTAAGTGTTTGGTAGAATTCCTCTAGGAAGCCATCTGAGCCTGGAATTTTGTTTGTGGGGGGATTTTTGATTCTGATTCAATTTCTTTGCTCATTTTCGGTCTGTTGAAGTTTTCTATTTCTTCTTGTTTCAGTTTTCATAGTTTATATGTCTCTAGGAATTTATCCATTTTTTTCCAGATTGTCCAATTTGGTGGCATATAATTTTTCATAATATTCTCTGATAATTGTTTGTATTTCTGTGGTGTTTGTTATTTCTCCTCTCTCATTTGTGATTTTATTTATATGGGTCCTTTCTCTTTTCTTTTTTGATTAAGTCTGGCTAGGGGTTTATCAATTTTATTAATTTTTTCAGAGAACCAGCTCCTGGTCTCATTGATCTGTTCTACTGTTGTTACAGTTTCTGTATCATTTCTGGTCTTGAAACTCGAAGTCAACCACGGGAAATGAGTTATTTTTAAAAACTAAAGATTTAATTTGGATAATTTTAAGACTCTCAAGACAGTTATAGAAATAACTAGGTGATACCAGCTCATGGTTGAAAATCATTCTCAATCATATTTTAGCTAGAGACCTCTCATAGCTGTACCTATACCTCAGGTGGATTCATTTTTACTTTCATAGAAAGCACTAAGAACCATTGTGCTAAACTAAAATGTGTTGCATCCCACCGGGTCCCAGAAAGAAGAAAGAAAGAATAGTTAAAGAGAAATATGCCCCAAGTCTCTCCCTCACCCTACCTCCAAATCAAAGAACAACTTTTCCAAAACAAGATGCTCACTTTCACATTTATCAGAAAGCTATTCAAAACCCTATTCAGATTGAGCTGCCCTGGTGTAAAAGTATTTTCAAAAGTTAAACTACAGAAATACCGTTTCTAACATATCTATTTTTCCAAATTGCAATATGAAGAATATGATCCCAATTGTATTATGTGTTTGCAGATATCCCCATCCTTCCTATCTGGAACCCACAAATATACTATGTCTATATTAACCTCAATTTAAATCCTGGGAGTTTCCTTTGACTTTCCCTTTCTTAGCTTATCTTTTATATTCAATTGACAAATTCTCTTGACTCCTTTTCTCTGGTGTGTCTTTCATCTACCCCTTCCTTTCTATTCCTGCTACCTGGATTCTGTCCAAATTCTCTGATCTTCTCTTCAAGCTATTGCCGTAGTCTCTTAATTGGACTCCTGCATATAGCCTCTGCTTGATCCAATTCAGTCTGCACATCACTGATTATCACTGTTATGTGATGATGTCATTTCATTGTTTAAAAAATGGCAGTGCCTCTCCACCATCTATTTAGTAATTTCCAAATGTCTTGGCTTTATGTTTAAGAACCTACAAGTTCAATCCTAATTCAAGCCCCACACTATCTTTCTAGCTTTATCTCCCACCATTCCTCTCAATGTGCTTCAACCAACTTGGGCTTTTTCATTCATTGAGTACACCCATGCCCTCTCCCTTGACTATACTCAGGGTTCTCTGCTAATGCCCCTTTAGATTTCTTCTCTTGGAATAACCCATATGTCCAAATTTGCATGGAACAGCCAGGGTTTAGTCCTGGAGTAACCATTATCAGTGCTCCCTTTTACCCACAAAAGTGTCCCTGTGTGGATCTCCAACCCATCTACAAAATCCCTCATGATAGGATTCTTTTCCTTTTTTAGGGTTGAATAATACTCCATTGTGTGTGTGTGTGTGTGTGTGTGTGTGTGTGTGTGTACCACATTTAAAAAAATTCATTCATTTGGTAATGGACATTACATTTTGTACATATTAGCTATGGTGGATAATACTGCAATGAACATGGGAGTGCAGATACCTGTTTGTGACCCTGATTTCAATTCTTTTGGATAAAGATGGATGAACTTGGAGGACACTGTGCTAGGGAAAATATACCAATCACAAAAGGACAAATACTGATGATTCCACTTATATGAGATACCTAAAGTAGTCAAATTCATAGAAACAGAAAGTAGAACAGTAGTTACCAGGCACTGGAGGGAGGGGAAAATGAGGACCTGCTGTTCAATGGGTATAAATTTCAATTACACAAGATGATAAGATGTAAGAGATCTGTGGTACAACATTGTGCCTACATTTAACAATTTTGTATTGAGCACTTAAAAATTTGTTAAGAGGGTAGATTTCATATTAAGTGTTCTTACCATAGAAAATTATAGCATGTAAAACAATCACTGCTGGGTCACAATATACAGGAATATATTTGTTCAGTGTCACATATTCTTTGAATTTAAGATTTTTCTAGGAATGAGCTTAATATGGTATCAAATGAGTGAATAGAAATGTAAAAAATAATTAAATGTAAAATTTTTTAAAATTAAAATTCCGTCCTTCAACTCATTTCAAATATCACCACCTCCTTCATGAAATTTTGACGTAAGAGTTCCCTCTAATCTTTGTAGACTTACAGAAATTTTGTTTGTACATCCTCAGAGCAACTATCTTCCATTTATTATAACCTAGACCAAGGGGTTAGACTAAGCTAAATTTGGTCTACTGTCTGTTTTATATAACTTGTGAATTAAAAGTGGTTTTTAAATTTTTAATGGTTAAAAAAATTTTATGACATACAAATTATACAAAATTCAAATTTCAGTGTCCATAAATAAAGATTTCTGGGAAAGAGCCACACTTATTTGTATATATTTATATTTATATTTACTTATATTTATATTATCTAAGGCTACTTTTGTGCTACAGTGGCTGAGTTAAATAGTTGCAGTAGAAACCATCTGGCCTTAAAAACCTAAAATATTTGCTACCTGGACCTTTATGGAAACCTTGCAGACCTTTGACCTACACCATAAAGTCCTCTATGGCAACATTTGGTACAGAGCCTTGCATGTTACAGAAATACAATCACATGAATGATCACTAAAACACACCTCTTACTGCTGACAGGCTAATGTATCATAAGCAGGCTCTTGTGAAATTAAAAGTGCTAGGTCTCAAATTTCAGGCTTTTGTGGGAGGAGGAGCTCTCTATATAGTGACATGTTGTCTGGGGATTCAATTTTTTTTGTGTCAAGCTTAAGCTTATGACCTGGACATTACTGTCTCCAGTAAAATAATTCAGCACCACTCTGTCTCTCTGTCTCTGTCTCTGTTTCTTTCCCTCTCCCTCTCTCTCTCCCCTCGCCACCCCCCCACCCCCGCTCCCTTCCTCCTCCGCCGTACACAACCCCATGAGATTAAATTAGGAGGTAATGAAAGAGTTTTGTTTGTTAAATGCATATTTCAGTTCTACACCAGTTCTTACTCTCCAACAACTGTCATTCTGCTTTCTTTTCAGGGACAGTTTTCTACCTTCATTCAGAAACTGATTCATTTACTGGTTTTCTTTCTTTGTAGCAGATGAAATTCAAACGATATCAGCCATTCTGAAAGGTCATTATTATCAAGCATTAGAGCGAGAATGAAAGTCCTAAAAGTCATTATTCTCTGACAGATCATCCATTTGTGTTTAATGATTCAGTTTAGGGATTGTCCACTGCCTGTAATTCCAGTCGGATGATCACCTCCTATTCTTAAGTTCTTGGTGTCACCTGCATACATCTGTCTACAACATGGCTGCGTTTATAACTCACAATTTAGAAGCATTGCTCCTCTGTGGTTCTGCTGGCACCTGCACAATGCCATTAAAGTCATCTGTTACCTCTCAGATTCTTACTGCAGAAGTCTGTTCCAGGAAATAGGACTGCTTCGCCTCCATGAGGCTTTATTGAAGGATAATGCACTTTGGGGCCACCCTCCAAGCTTCCCGGAGATACAGTTGGCAAACTTCAGAGTGTGGCATGAAGTGGACAGATCATCCGAACTGATGGTAATAAGTCAGCAAACTCAAAATTTGGGCTATTCAGGGTAAAATTTTACGTGAGTTAAAAAATGTTTTACCTCTATTCCTCCACTCTTCACTATTAGTAGAGATTTGGGTAATTTTGTGAGAGAAACATTGTTTAAGAGCTTGTGTTTGAAGGGGTTAATTATATCTTTTCCACGTGTTCCCAGCTTCTCTTCTCCCTCCCAGATACCTTGTCTAAAATTTTTCTATTGTTCTGTTCCCACAGCTTCAGGTTATGTCATGTACTCTGTGTGTGTGTGTGTGTGTGTGTGTGTGTGTGTGTGTGTGTGTGTATGTGAGAAAGCTGAGATCTCAGAAATAAGTTATACTTATAACTTCTACAAGGATACTAAGAGGTTAAAAGAATATCTTGAAGAATTACACTATTACTGGAATCAGGAAGCTATAAATGAGTTTTTAATTATAAGAATAGGGTTTTTTCAGGTGTTCAATTTTAATGCAAGGTTTTCAAATCTCAAAAAAATTTTAAGGAAATTTTACATCTACTTTAGAAGATAATTCTGGCATCCAATCATTAAGAAAGGAGTGTTAATTTTGTGAGATTATTATTTTTTAACATTTTTTAAACTTACTGTAATAAAATACACCAAATAACTTGATATCCTAAGAAATTATAGGATGATGTTGATAATGTAGTTCAAATTTATTAGATCATATAAGATGATATTTAGATCTCAAAAATTTCTCTATCCTCTATGGATAATCTTTTCTTCTATCCAGTTTGCATTTGGATTTCCATTGCATTGAGAGAGTAGCTTTAACCAGCCGTGGTTTATATTTTCTAACTGTAATGAGGGAAATAGAACCTCATTTTTTCATACAGAGAAGTTTAAGTGATGTCTATATAAATGCCTTTTTTGTTTCAAATGGGACAAGGTCAGACATAATTGGTTTTACTGTGTGATTCATCATCTTTGTAAAACTTGCATAATATTTAAGGATCTGTCAGTAGGTAGAAACCACTCAACAAATTGCTAGTAAAGTGAGAGCCAGATCATAGTTATTGCCCATATTACATGTGGCATCATGAATAAAAGGTACCACACAGAATAGGTGGTAGGAAACCCAGCTTAGAACAGCCTTGGAACATTAATCCAAAGTTATTAACTAATTTTAAATGTAACCCATAACAGTTTGGAATGCTCTTTAATCTTCTTGAAGTAGGTTAGACTCCCTAACACATAGAAATTTTGAGTAGGTGCTCAAAATATTTGTTGAAACAATGAACTTCTGAAAAATTTCATGACTGAGATGGCTATTGAAATTCAGCGATTAAATTTTTCTTAAAACTTCATGCCTTCTAATAATTATATTATAAATAGCTAATTTTTTAGTAATCAGGCATGTACATTAAATAGAGATTACTATCTGTCACCAAAACTTTTAATAATAAGAAATAATGGCTTATTAATGATGGGAGTCTCGGAAAATTGCACGCCCTTTGAGCTAGTAAGTTCTTTTCTAGTAATTTATACCATGGAAATATGTATAGAAGAAGCAAGAATTTATTTATAGGGATTTAAAACATTGTGCTCTTTATAATGAAGAAAATATGGAAATTATGTTTAGAACAATTATATGAAAACACATTCATAATGTATTCAGTAAAAAGTAGATCATGGAACATGTTCGTACGGTTATAAGTTTTTATAAAATGTGTATAAATGCTTAACAAGACAAAAGAATATACAAAAAAATGTTAGTGGTCATTATCTCTGGGTGATTCTGTTTTTCCTTTTTACTTTATCTGTTTTTTTCAAAGCTTCCACAATAAACACAAATTGCATTTATAATAGAGACACATAGGCTAGATTTTACAACTACAAATAGATTGCTGACTTATCTCATTATACTAATTTCTTTTTTTTTTATTTTATTTTATTTATTTATTTATTTATTTTTTTTAATATATGAAATTTACTGTCAAATTGGTTTCCATACAACACCCCGTGCTCATCCCAAAAGGTGCCCTTCTCAATACCCATCACCCACCCTGCCCTCCCTCCCACCCTGCCCTCCCTCCCACCCCCCATCAACCCTCAGTTTGTTCTCAGTTTTTAACAGTCTCTAATGCTTTGGCTCTCTCCCACTCTAACCTCTTTTTTTTTTTTTTTTTCCTTCCCCTCCCCCATGGGTTTCTGTTATGTTTCTCAGGATCCACCTAAGAGTGAAACCATATGGTATCTGTCTTTCTCTGTATGGCTTATTTCACTTAGCATCACACTCTCCAGTTCCATCCATGTTGCTACAAAAGGCCATATTTCATTTTTTCTCATTGCCACGTAGTATTCCATTGTGTATATAAACCACAATTTCTTTATCCATTCATCAGTTGATGGACATTTAGGCTCTTTCCATAATTTGGCTATTGTTGAGAGTGCCGCTAAAAACATTGGGGTACAGGTGCCCCTATGCATCAGTACTCCTGTATCCCTTGGATAAATTCCTAGCAGTGCTATTGCTGGGTCATAGGGTAGGTCTATTTTTAATTTTCTGAGGAACCTCCACACTGCTTTCCAGAGCGGCTGCACCAATTTGCATTCCCACCAACAGTGCAAGAGGGTTCCTGTTTCTCCACATCCTCTCCAGCATCTATAGTCTCCTGATTTCTTCATTTTGGCCACTCTGACTGGCGTGAGGTGGTATCTGAGTGTGGTTTTGATTTGTATTTCCCTGATAAGGAGCGACGTTGAACATCTTTTCATGTGCCTGTTGGCCATCCGGATGTCTTCTTTAGAGAAGTGTCTATTCATGTTTTCTGCCCATTTCTTCACTGGGTTATTTGTTTTTCGGGTGTGGAGTTTGATGAGCTCTTTATAGATTTTGGATACTAGCCCTTTGTCCGATGTGTCATTTGCAAATATCTTTTCCCATTCCGTTGGTTGCCTTTTAGTTTTGTTGGTTGTTTCCTTTGCTGTGCAGAAGCTTTTTATCTTCATAAGGTCCCAGTAATTCACTTTTGCTTTTAATTCCCTTGCCTTTGGGGATGTGCCGAGTAAGAGATTGCTACGGCTGAGGTCAGAGAGGTCTTTTCCTGCTTTCTCCTCTAAGGTTTTGATGGTTTCCTGTCTCACATTCAGGTCCTTTATCCATTTTGAGTTTATTTTTGTGAATGGTGTGAGAAAGTGGTCTAGTTTCAACCTTCTGCATGTTGCTGTCCAGTTCTCCCAGCACCATTTGTTAAAGAGACTGTCTTTTTTCCATTGGATGTTCTTTCCTGCTTTGTCAAAGATGAGTTGGCCATATGTTTGTGGGTCTAGTTCTGGGGTTTCTATTCTATTCCATTGGTCTATGTGTCTGTTTTTATGCCAATACCATGCTGTCTTGATGATGACAGCTTTGTAGTAGAGGCTAAAGTCTGGGATTGTGATGCCTCCTGCTTTGGTCTTCTTCTTCAAAATTACTTTGGCTATTCGGGGCCTTTTGTGGTTCCATATGAATTTTAGGATTGCTTGTTCTAGTTTCGAGAAGAATGCTGGTGCAATTTTGATTGGGATTGCATTGAATGTGTAGATAGCTTTGGGTAGTATTGACATTTTGACAATATTTATTCTTCCAATCCATGAGCAGGGAATGTCTTTCCATTTCTTTATATCTTCTTCAATTACCTGCATAAGCTTTCTATAGTTTTCAGCATACAGATCTTTTACATCTTTGGTTAGATTTATTCCTAGGTATTTTATGCTTCTTGGTGCAATTGTGAATGGGATCAGTTTCTTCATTTGTCTTTCTGTTGCTTCATTGTTAGTGTATAAGAATGCAACTGATTTCTGCACATTGATTTTGTATCCTGCAACTTTGCTGAATTCCTGTATCAGTTCTAGCAGACTTTTGGTGGAGTCTATCGGATTTTCCATGTATAATATCATGTCATCTGCAAAAAGCGAAAGCTTGACTTCATCTTTGCCAATTTTGATGCCTTTGATTTCCTTTTGTTGTCTGATTGCTGATGCTAGAACTTCCAGCACTATATTAAACAGCAGCGGTGACAGTGGGCATCCCTGTCGTGTTCCTGATCTCAGGGAAAAAGCTCTCAGTTTTTCCCCGTTGAGGATGATGTTAGCTGTGGGCTTTTCATAAATGGCCTTTATGATCTTTAAGTATGTTCCTTCTATCCCGACTTTCTCAAGGGTTTTTATTAAGAAAGGGTGCTGGATTTTGTCAAAGGCCTTTTCTGCATCGATTGACAGGATCATATGGTTCTTCTCTTTTTTTTTGTTAATGTGATGTATCACGTTGATCGATTTGCGAATGTTGAACCAGCCCTGCATCCCAGGAATGAATCCCACTTGATCATGGTGAATAATTCTTTTTTTTTTTTTTTAATTTTTTTTCAATGTTTTTTATTTATTTTTGGGACAGAGAGAGACAGAGCATGAACGGGGGAGGGGCAGAGAGAGAGGGAGACACAGAATCGGAAACAGGCTCCAGGCTCCGAGCCATCAGCCCAGAGCCTGACGCGGGGCTCGAACTCACGGACCGCAAGATCATGACCTGGCTGAAGTCGGACGCTTAACCGACTGCGCCACCCAGGCGCCCCGGTGAATAATTCTTTTTATATGCTGTTGAATTCGATTTGCTAGTATCTTATTAAGAATTTTTGCATCCATATTCATCAGGGATATTGGCCTGTAGTTCTCTTTTTTTACTGGGTCTCTGTCTGGTTTAGGAATCAAAGTAATACTGGCTTCATAGAATGAGTCTGGAAGTTTTCCTTCCCTTTCTATTTCTTGGAATAGCTTGAGAAGGATAGGTATTATCTCTGCTTTAAATGTCTGGTAGAACTCCCCTGGGAAGCCATCTGGTCCTGGACTCTTATTTGTTGGGAGATTTTTGATAACCGATTCAATTTCTTCGCTGGTTATGGGTCTGTTCAAGCTTTCTATTTCCTCCTGATTGAGTTTTGGAAGAGTGTGGGTGTTTAGAAATTTGTCCATTTCTTCCAGGTTGTCCAATTTACTGGCATATAATTTTTCATAGTATTCCCTGATAATTGTTTGTATCTCTGAGGGATTGGTTGTAATCATTCCATTTTCATTCATGATTTTATCTATTTGGGTCATCTCCCTTTTCTTTTTGAGAAGCCTGGCTAGAGGTTTGTCAATTTTGTTTATTTTTTCAAAAAACCAACTCTTGGTTTCGTTGATCTGCTCTACAGTTTTTTTAGATTCTATATTGTTTATTTCTGCTCTGATCTTTATTATTTCTCTTCTTCTGCTGGGTTTAGGCTGCCTTTGCTGTTCTGCTTCTATTTCCTTTAGGTGTGCTGTTAGATTTTGTATTTGGGATTTTTCTTGTTTCTTGAGATAGGCCTGGATTGCAATGTATTTTCCTCTCAGGACTGCCTTCGCTGCATCCCAGAGCGTTTGGATTGTTGTATTTTCATTTTCGTTTGTTTCCATATATGTTTTAATTTCTTCTCTAATTGCCTGGTTGACCCACTCATTCGTTAGTAGGGTGTTCTTTAACCTCCATGCTTTTGGAGGTTTTCCAGACTTTTCCCTGTGGTTGATTTCTAGCTTCATAGCATTGTGGTCTGAAAGTATGCATGGTATAATTTCAATTCTTGTAAACTTATGAAGGGCTGTTTTGTGACCCAGTATATGATCTATCTTGGAGAATGTTCCATGTGCACTCGAGAAGAAAGTATATTCTGTTGCTTTGGGATGCAGAGTTCTAAATATATCTGTCAAGTCCATCTGATCCAATGTATCATTCAGGGCCCTTGTTTCTTTATTGACTGTGTGCCTAGATGATCTATCCATTTCTGTAAGTGGGGTGTTAAAGTCCCCTGCAATGACCACATTCTTATCAATAAGGTTGCTTATGTTTATGAGTAATTGTTTTATATATCTGGGGGCTCGGGTATTTGGCGCATAGACATTTATAATAGTTAGCTCTTCCTGGTGGATAGACCCTGTGATTATTATATAATGCCCTTCTTCATCTCTTGTTACAGCCTTTAATTTAAAGTCTAGTTTGTCTGAAATAAGTATGGCTACTCCAGCTTTCTTTTGGCTTCCAGGAGCATGATAAATAGTTCTCCATCCCCTCTCTCTCAATCTAAAGGTGTCCTCAGATCTAAAATGAGTCTCTTGTAGACAGCAAATAGATGGGTCTTGTTTTTTTATCCATTCTGATACCCTATGTCTTTTAGTTGGTGCATTTAATCCATTTACATTCAGTGTTATTATAGAAAGATATGGGTTTAGAGTCATTGTGATGTCTGTATGTTTTATGCTTGTAGTGATGTCTCTGGTACTTTGTCTCACAGGATCCCCCTTAGGATCTCTTGTAGGGCTGGTTTCGTGGTGACAAATTCCTTCAGTTTTTGTTTGTTTGGGAAGACCTTTATCTCTCCTTCTATTCTAAATGACAGACTTGCTGGATAAAGGATTCTCGGCTGCATATTTTTTCTGTTTAGCACACTGTAGATATCGTGCCTAGCCTTTCTGGCCTGCCAAGTTTCAAAGGAGAGATCAGTCACGAGTCTTATAGGTCTCCCTTTATATGTGAGGGCACGTTTATCCCTTGCTGCTTTCAGAATTTTCTCTTTATCCTTGTATTTTGCCAGCTTCACTATGATATGTCGTGCAGAAGGTCGATTCAAGTTACGTCTGAAGGGAGTTCTCTGTGCCTCTTGGATTTCAATGCCTTTTTCCTTCCCCAGTTCAGGGAAGTTCTCAGCTATAATTTGTTCAAGTACCCCTTCAGCACCCTTCCCTCTCTCTTCCTCCTCTGGGATACCAATTATGCGTATATTATTTTTTTTTAGTGTATCACTTAGTTCTCTAATTTTCCCCTCATACTCCTGGATTTTTTTATCTCTCTTTCTTTCAGCTTCCTCTTTCTCCATAACTTTACCTTCTAGTTCACCTATTCTCTCCTCTGCCTCTTCAAGCCGAGCCATCGTGGATTCCATTTTGTTTTGCAATTCGTTTAAAGCGTTTTTCAACTCCTCGTGACTGTTCCTTAGTCCCTCGATCTTTGTGGCAAGAGATTCTCTGCTGTCCTGTATACTGTTTTCAAGCCCTGCGATTAATTTTATGACTATTATTCTAAATTCACTTTCTGTTATATTATTTAAATCCTTTTTGATCAGTTCGTTAGCTGTTGTTATTTCCTGGAGATTCTTCTGAGGGGAATTCTTCCGTTTGGTCATTTTGGAGAGTCCCTGGCGTGGTGAGGACCTGCAGTGCACTTCCCCTGTGCTGTGGTGTATAACTGGAGTTAGTGGGCGGGGCCGCAGTCCGACCCGATGTCTGCCCCCAGCCCACTGCTGGGGCCACAGTCAGACTGGTGTGTGCCTTCTCTTCCCCTCTCCTAGGGGCGGGATTCACTGTGGGGTGGCGTGTCCCGTCTGGGCTACTTGCACACTGCCAGGCTTGTGTTGCTGGGGATCTGGCGTATTAGCTGGGGTGGGTAGGCAAGGTGCACGGGGGCTGGAGGGGCAGGCTTAGCTCGCTTCTCCTTAGGTGATCCACTTCAGGAGGAGCCCTGTGGCAGCGGGAGGGAGTCAGATCCGCTGCCTGAGGTTTGGCTCCGCAGAAGCACAGGGTTGGGTGTTTGCGCGGAGCGAGCAAGTTCTCTGGCAGGAACTGGTTCCCTTTGGGATTTTGGCTGGGGGATGGGCGGGGGAGATGGCGCTGGCGCCTTTGTTCCCCGCCAAGATGAGCTCTGCCGTCCGGGGGCTCAGCAGCTCTCCCTCCCTTTGTCCTCCAGCCTTCCTGCTTTCCGAGCAGAGCTGTTAACTTATGACCTCCCAGACGCTAAGTCGCGCTTGCTGTCGGAACACAGTCTGTCCGGCCCCTCCGCTTTTGCCAGCCAGACTCGGGGGCTCTGCTTGGCCGGCGAGCCGCCCCTCCGCCCCGGCTCCCTCCCGCCAGTCCGTGGAGCGCGCACCGCCTCGCCCGCCGCCCTTCCTACCCTCTTCCGTGGGCCTCTAGTCTGCGCTTGACTCCGGAGACTCCCTTCTGCTAATCCTCTGGCGGTTTTCTGGGTTCTTTAGGCAGGTGTAGGTGGAATCTAAGTGATCGGCAGGACGCGCTGTGAGCCCCGCGTCCTCCTACGCCGCCATCTTCCGGCACTCCCTATACTAATTTCTTTCTGATCCCCTCAAACTATGATCTTCTGGTTTCACTTTTTTCTTGATCATTATTGATTAAAATTCAAAACACACATCTCTTTTGTAGTCTTTAAACAAAAAGTGCTACTAAAAGTGTGTGTGTTGGGTGGGGGGAGGCATTGTTTTCTGATTAATCTTTCTTAATGCTCAAACATTCCTAAGTGGGAATGGAATTGAAAATATGCATCCAAAAATGCCTCATTAAAACATCTTTCAAATCACAACTACATCAACCAGTGACCATAATAATCTCATGAGCTATATAAGATACAGACCCCGAGTTTTTATTTGAAGCATGTCATAAAATGAAGAGTTGGCCTTTAAACTTTCACTAATCAAGTCTTTATGATTTGATGTTATGCCTATTTTTGTCATTTCCTCTATGTATATTCAGCAAAGCTGAATAATAAAAACCCCTCTGTTAATTATCTGAAGATAATATTTATTCAGTGGAGATCTTAGAACTTTGTCTCTGCTTAGAATATTTATTACCTCCACACTTACCCTTAACAAGGTGTCCTAAAATCATCCTAGTGCTTTCAGGACACAAAATAAAAATTTATTTTGGAAATTAATTTAGCAATGCAATCACCTCAGTTGTAAAACATTTTTATACCTATAATTGTTTGAGTGCCCATTAGATAAAGGAGTAAATTTAAAATAATTTTAGGTAAGACTACATAAGGAATTGGGGAGTAGTTGCCTCAAGAAGGGGAACTGTGTGTCTGGGAAGAAATAAGGAAGACCTACTTTTCACATATATCCTTTTGTAACTTTTAAATCATGTATCAAACATAAGAAATAAGTAAATTTTAAAATAAAGTCATTTGAGTATAAATTTGGCATTATTTTAGAATAGTAATGACCTCAAATAATGTCAACTATTAACCATGAAAATGAATGGGGGGGGGAGAAATAAACTTAATTTAACAGAAATTAAACTATAAACTATATGGCTATAAAGTCATTAGGAATATACTCTAACTAAAATTCTTTATTGGGATTACAGATCTACCCACTCATCTTGATTGAAAGATTGAATTGATTGAAAACAAGTTTTCTCCACCATAAAAATTTTTCACTTGTTTATTTTAGCAATTATTTCAATATTCAAAGGAAAGCAATAAATGCAACATGACAAATTTAATGGCTTAACGATATTGGAAAGGATACTAGCATGCTTATTGGTAAATCTTTACTGTAAGGTGGAAGGTCTCTATCAGTTTTAGGGAGAAAAATTAACAGATTTGTGAGATGGTATAAGAAGAAGTAGAGAGTTTTCATTACTCATCCATAGAAAAGAAGCATGGGCATTCAACACATGTCTATTGAATGAGTAACTGAAAGGGTTACCTGAACATTAGACACTAATACACGGTAGACATTTTCAAAAATGTGTAAAAACGCTGTGTCCCTCTGTTCTCAAACTGTTCAGCAAACTGCTCAGCAAAGAAATTTCAACCATCTGTTAGAGACTGAAGTAGTATATAAATTCTTTCTTTTCTGTAAATATTTGCTGATATATTTTATTCTACAAGTTGTATATACTATAACAAAGCATTCCTGGTACTAAAGGATAGGGTCATGCTTATTAATTTTAAATAGGACTTAAACTTTTTAGGGTTTTTAAGATAAAACTAAATGTTTTCTAAATATTTATTGATTTGAAGTTATTAAATACAGTCTCTGTGTAATTCAGTTTAAATATGAACCTGTGTATTAGTTAAGAATGTGTTCAATTGCAAATACCAGAAAATTTATGCTAGAAACAATGGCTTAACTCCAAGGAATTTATTTGTTCCATACAACAAGAAATCCTACAGTTGGCAGTCCTGAGCTGGTATGGTATGTCATTCACTGATGCCATTAAGGACCTGACTCATTTCATCTTTCTACCTCCTTCATCCTTAGCTTATAGACATTCATCTTCATGCTATACCTCATGTCACACGTTAACTGCTGCACTCAAGATATCTAAATTTATTCTATCAAACTTCGTCTTTTTATGTAAAAAAGAAGGTCCTTCCTGTTTCCTTTTAGTTCATTGGCCAGAACTGTGTCTCATGGCCATCGCTTGCCTAGAAGGTGGTAGGGAAAATTGAGTGTTTAGCTTTTTAGCTTCTTTAATAAAGGAGGAAAGAGAAGATGGTTTGGAATGGATGTTCAGAGAGACAAATTACAGAATGTACCACAGCCACTAGTGAGATTACCTAAACAACCATAAATATAAAAATATTTCCCCATTGTAATTATGGGTAGTGAACCCAAATGGATTATGCCAAAGAATATGTGTTTTTCTCTGCAAATATTATTAAATAATAAACGTATTTTATAAGATTAACATAGGAAAACTCGATATTGTATATTCTCTCAGAATTTAAGTCAAACTAAGATTAATTTCATAGCCAACTATATTCTAAAGCTGATACCAAAAACAGCAAAATAACAAATTGTTAGATCTTATTTTTGAATAATTTTATATTTCATATTCAATTAATTAAATAATTCTTGACGTTCATGTTCACTGGAATGGGTCTTGAAATTTAAATCCAGCCATAGTAAATATATACAAATGCAATTGTCCTAAGCTGATTATTAAAATGCAAAGCTTCTTTAAGTTAATATACATCTTTTATTAATCATTAGACATAAAATGTATCACATACTATGCCAATAAGTCTCTTTTATTTCAACATAAGATATTCAGAGTAGCATCTTAACAGTAAGTATGGGAGTCATTAGGCAATCTCATATTTAATTTTATCTAAGAATGGTCCCAGTTTTCTTATAACAAAATACTACGATGCATCATACATAATGGGTCTCAGTTCCTGTTTTTATCATCTTTCCTGGCATTCTGAGTAAGTTCATGGAGGACCCATATTTTCCAAGGCTTCCCTAAACATATGTCCTTCCTCCTTAGGGTTTAACAAAATGACCCTAGCAAATTTTTTTCAATGGCCATTTGTTAAGTGTCTATTATTTGTTACTATTATGAGACGTGTATATGCATGTGCGCCCATGAGTATAAGAGAAGGAGAGGGGCAGGATTGAGATGAAGGGAAACCAAGACTGTTAGGAGAGAGGAGATATAAAGCAGAAAAATAATATGACCCTATCCTTCAAATGCTCTATTTTTCATAATTTAAAAATAAAAGATTAATGCACCTAGAAGATTAACATTAGAAAATAAATACAGTTTAAAATATAGAGGTAAAAATAAGTACTATTGGTAGAAAGGATCTAGATGGTTAGAGTGGAAAAATCTCAGTGAGACTTAGAGTATGTAAGACATGTTAATTACAAGAGAGGAGTTAAGATTTTGAATTAGGGAGACTCTGACTTGTGGAGAAAAAAGGTTTCTTCTAGGCAAAAAAGAAGTACAGGAACAAAGATGTGAAATTGAGGATGGCTGATGGGATTAAGGAAACCAGGTTGGCTGACATTCTTATTGGTAGAAATTATAAAAACAGACTACAATATATCCTAGAATCAAAAAGACTCATTCTTTTATTTATGTAATATTTACTTGATACCTATTCTGTGCCAGGTACTGTAGTACATTCCATAAATACAAAGATGAACCAGACAGACAAGATGTCTTTTCTTATGGAGCTTACAAGTTAGTGTGGGAAATAGGCAATACATAAGTAAAGATCAAAAAATCAAATGATGATTGATTATATGATAAGTACTAGAAAGAAAACAAATATGATAGTGTGGAAGAGAATAATAAGGGTTGGGTGCATGGGAAATTGCTCTCTAAAGAGGAAGTGAGTGATGAAAATTCATACAGAGTCACAAAGACCTCAAATATCCAAAGCAACCTGGAGTAAAAAAGAACAAAGTTGGAAGCATTACACTTCCTCATTTCAAAATATATTACAGAGCTATAGTAATCAAAACAGTATGGTACTGACATAAAAACAGACTCATAGATCAGTGGACCAGAACTGAGAGCCCAGAAATCACCCCCTACATATGTGGTCAACTAATATTTGACAAAGGAATCAAGACTACTCAGTAGGGAAAGGACAGTATCTTCAACAAATGGTGTTGGGAAAACTGGATAACCACATACAGAAAAATGAAATTATACACCTATTTTATACCACTCACAAATACTTAATTCAAAATGGATTAAAGGCTTAAATGGAAGATCTGAAACTATAGAACTTCCAGAAGAAAAATTAAGGAAAAACCTCCTTAGCATTGGTCTTAGCAATGTTGTTTGTTTGTTTGTTTGTTTGTTTGTTTGTTTTAAGATATGACACCGAAAGTATAAGCAACAAAGGCAAAAATAAATAAGTGAGACTACATCAAACTAAAAAGCTTCTGTATAGCAATAGAAACCACCAACAAAGTGAAAAGACAACCTATAGAATGGGAGAAAACATTTGCAAACTGTATATCTGATAAGGGGTTAATATTCAAAATATATTTAAAAAACTCAACACAACACAATAGCAACAAACAACCCAATTAAAAAATGAGCAGAGGATCTAAGTAGATATTTTTCCAAAGAAGACATACAGATGCCCAACATGAAAACGTGCTTTCCATCACTAATTATCAGGAAAATTCAAATCAAAGCCACAATGAGGCATCATTTCACACCTGTTAGAATGGCTACCATAAAAAACAAAAGATATGAGCACCTGGGTGGCTCGGTCGGTTGAGTGTCCGACTTCGGCTCAGGTCATGATCTCATGGCTGATGAGTTTGAGCCCCGCATTGGTCTCTGTGCTGACAGCTCAGAGCCGGAGCCTGCTTCAGATTCTGTGTCTCCCTCTCTCTCTGCCCCTAACCCACTCGCATTCTGTCTCTGTCTCTCTCAGAAATAAATGAACATTAAAAAAATTAAAAAAAAAAAACAAAAGATAAGTGTTGGCAAGGATGTGCAGAAAAGGTAATCCTTGTGTACTATTGGTGGGAATGCAAATTTGTACAGTCCCAATGGAAAACCAGGATAGAGATTCCTCAAAAAATTAAAAATAGAACTACCATATGATCCACAAGCTCACTCCTGGATATATATCCAAAGGCAATGAAACAGGATCCCGAAGAGATATCTGTACTCCCACGTTCATTGCAGCATTATTCACAATAGCCAAGATATAGACACAACCTAAGTAAAAACTGATGGATGAATGGATGAAGATGTGAGATAATTATATATAAATTTCACATACATACTTCAATGGAACATTATTCAGCCATCATAAAGAAGGAAATCCTGCCATTTTTGACAACATAAAGGGAATTTGAAGGCATTATGCTAAGTGTAATAAGTCAGAGAAAGACAAATTCTGTATGTTATCATTTATGTGTGCAATTTTAAAAAGCTGACCTTGGGAAACCAAGTAGAATGGTGGTTACCAGAGGGTGGTGTAAATAGGGAGATGTTGGTCAAGAGTATAAACTTGCAGTCAGAATCACAGTGTAGTGATTATAGTCAACAATACTATATGATATACTTCCAAGTAGCTAAGAAACTAGTCTTAAGTGTTCTCACCACAAAAAAGAAATGGTAATTATGTGATGGGATGGAGGTGTTAGCTAACACTACAGTGGTAATCAATTTGCAATACCTGTGTACCAAATTAACACACTGCTCATCTTAAATTTATATAATGTTTATGTCAATTACATCTCAATAAAGCTGGGGATGGGTGAAATAAAGAGGTGGTGGGGATTGTGTTTCAGGCAGAGTAAACAAGAAATGCGAAGTCCTGAGAACAGGTGAGGCCAGGGTTGTTCTGGGAACTGACAGATGGGCAGTGTGAACACAACACAGAGGAGAAAGGGTGATGGTAGTGCATGAGGAAGTTGGTAAAACAGAATGACTTAATAGTCCTCAATTTGAACCTGTCTACCAGTCCAGTTACCATATTTTATATATTAAAGGACTTGAGAGTTCAAGGCTCATTCTGACATGCATTATTTTATTTGGATCATTACAAAAACTTTATATAAAGTTGATAGGAGAGGTGTTGTTAACACATCATTTTACAAATTGGGTAACTCGTGACCACAATTTCAGTTCATTTTTTTACTGAAAGTGCTTGAAAAGGGGAGTAATATATCAAAACAGTATTTTAGTTAGATTTATTTGGCACCAGGATGGAGAATATATTGGGATGAAGGCGTGAGTGCAAAAGGATGGGAATTAGGAAAATGAGGGCTGAGCTAGCGGATGGCAAGACAGAAGCGACTGAAACCAGGACCAGTTCTGCCTCATCAGCATCACCAGCCTCCCATGCATGTCTGTTTTCCTGGGTCACCAGGATATTGGGACGATAAATGTCACAGCATGGAGACAGTTTACAATTCCACAAAGATGCCTCATGGACTGGAACGGATGTGAATAGATTTCTCCCTAATGGTTTCTAACACAGAGGGAGAATGGGAAGCTCACAAATCTTTCAGCACAATCTTATATTTATCTCTCCTACAGTCTTCAAAGCACTCTGTTCCACTTTTCTATTATATCAACTTGATAAGAATATATTTTCTCTGAGCTTTTGGAGATCAAAGATCTCATTTTTCAGTTTTCTGAAAAATGTAGTTAGCTGACATCTGTCTTTTCTGTAATGGACATGAAAGGTTGCTCTTTTGTTGGTTTTAATTCCCAAGGGCTACATAGAAAGTGAGCTGGCCCTGAATGCTCCTGGATGTAGACTGTCCATTACTAACAATACATATGACAAGTTATTGAATTGTGTTGTTTCTAGCTCTTGTCAACGGCATATAAGTGGGCAAAGACAGAGGAAAACAACAGGAAGAGAAAGAGAAAAGTGACATCTGAAGGCAAGACAAAACCAAGAGAGAAATTAGCTGAAAAGAGAATTAAAGAAGAAAAATAAAGAGAAAAAAGTAGGGCTCCTGTTGAAAATCAGAATTAAGGTAAAGACTGAGAAGGAAAAAGGCAAAAGAGAAGAAATCAGAGAAACAAGACCAAGAAAAATGCAGGGAAAATATTAATATGGTATAAACAAAAAAAAAAGAGAGAGGCTATACATAAGGACACTTACTGAAATCTGTTATGGCTTGGAAAAAATCTAAAAGCAGGTCCATCCATCCAGTTATAAAAGTAGTAATGCATGTATATGCAAAAGAAATGTGGATGATAGTTATTAAATTACCTGAGATTTAATTTCTTTACTTTTAGTTATAGTTTAAGTGATTTGAACAAATAATAAAGGTTGTATACTAGAGCAAAGTTCAAGGACATCTGTTTTTTGTACCCATTGTTCCCCTTCTTAAAACATTTATAGCTAATTCCTTTCTGATACAACTACTATGTGTCAACTACCAAAAAGCCAATCAACAGACCTGTGTTTCTCTTTCTGTCTATCCTATTAATTCTCTTGGAGAATCTACCTAAACTTCATGTCTATGCAGCCTGGTTCCAGAAGGGCTGCTAATTAATGCTGAGTAACAGGAAACATGCAAGCATCATCTTTCACACTTTGATGTAAAAACTGTGTGCGTTCAGTAGCAGTTTATTATGGAAAGCTGGGATATTTGCAGTAAGTTCACCCTTACTTCATCTTTTAGTTACTGGATAAATGTGCCCGGGGCACCTGGGTGGCTCAGTCGGTTAAGCGTCCGACTTCGGCTCAGATCATGATCTCACGGTTTGTGAGTCTGAGCCCTGCATCGGGCTCTGTGCTGAGAGCTCAGAGCCTGAAGCTTGCTTCGGATTCTGTGTCTCATTCTCTCTCTGCCTGCCCCCCACTAGTGCTCTGTCTCTCTCTGCCTCTCAAAAATAAATAAATGTAATGGGGCACCTGGGTGGCTCAGTCGGTTAAGCATCCGACTTCAGCTCAGGTCACGATCTCACGGTCCATGAGTTCGAGCCCCGAGTCGGGCTCTGGGCTGATGGCTCAGAGCCTGGAGCCTGCCTCCCATTCTGTCTCCCTCTCTCTCTGCCCCTCCCCCATTCATGCTCTGTCTCTCTCGGTCTCAAAAATAAATAAACGTTAAAAAAATTAAAAAAAAAAATAAATGTAAAAAAAAATTAAATGTGCCAAAGTGGGTGGAGGATCAGCCTGTCTTTAGATTTTAATTGACTCTAGGGCTGCAGTATCAGCAATAGCCACAGCTGAGATACTGCCTAAAGACTTAATAAGGCCAAATGAAATATGCTGGGTACAAAAAGAACTGGAGTTTACTTTAATTAATGCGAGTGTTTGGAAAGGTAATTGGGACTCCTAAAACTCTCTTCTCATGGAATCCTCAAATAACTGAACCATCCCCAACTCTTGATGAACACTTCTGTTGAGCTCACTGGTAGCTTTTCAGAATTTTAATCCATCAAATTTGATCTTAAATTTAGGAAAGTAAGTTAATATGATTGCTTCATCTTGGTTTATGTTCACCAAGAGTTTTCCCAGAAGAATAAAGTCTTAATTTTAAGTAGCTGAACTGTAGTACTTAGTCATTCTTCTCTGCTTCATCTTGCTGTAAAACAGAGGGGAAGATATTCAAAATACAGTCACTTCTCAATCTGGGCTTTCTCCTTGAGGTCAACATCGCCTTGAGGATGATAGTCTGGGAATTTATGTTCTATCTAAAGTTAATACCTCACAAGTCTCTTAGCACTGCTTTACTTTAGCTTTGAGTCCCAAGTTACTGTTTCTATCAACAATGCAGAGTAGAGGGGTGGAAGATGAATTATGCAACATCTGTAAAGCGTGTAGAACTTCCCACAGAAAAAGGTGAGTTATGGGGCGCCTGGGTGGCTCAGTCAGTTAAGCATCCGACTTTGGCTCAGGTCATGATCTCATGGTTCGTGAGTTTGAGCCCCGTTGTGCTCTGTCCTGACAGCTCAGAGCCTGGAGCCCGCTTCCAATCCTGTGTCTTCCTCTCTTTTGCCCCCACCCCGACTTGTGCTCTGTCTCTGTCTCTCAAAAATCAATAAACATTAAAAAATTTTTTTTTTAAGATTTAGGACTGGAAAGAGTTTGTACCAGTCTAAAAAAATCATTTCTTTTTACCATCTAAGCTCTGAAATGTGCCAATAATATTTAATATTGGTTCTCATTTTACTAGGCAGACTATCACAACACAATATATTATGATATATATTGATTGTGATATGTACATATATATTATGCTATATATATATATATGATTGTGAAAATATATTTAAAATATATTTTTAATGTATTGCCAAACATGAATTTCCCAGGAAACCACAATTATTAACTACTCCATCCATGAAATCCTCTTACCTGGTCTTCCAGAAAAACTCTCTCACATGCCTACCTCTTTCATCTCTGTGCACCGTCTCGATCTTCTTCACAGACTGTTCTTTCTCTACCTGCATCTTAATGTTGCAGGTGATCCACCTTACCTTCCAGCTCTAATCCAAGGTTGAGCTCATCTGTATCTATATGGTTTCCGAAGCTTCAGCCATGAACAGCCCTAACTTTTCTCTTGAATTCCAGCCCCTTATTTTTAAATTGAAATGTCCAAGATTGAATTCACTATCTATTGCTCTCAGAGGTCCAAAATTTTTCTTTCTTTTCATTGTCTATTTCTATCACTCACTCTTTCACTTAACCCAAAAATTGTGCTCTTCTTGACTCCCCTCTCATCGTCCACATCTACTTGACTGACAAGTCCTACTGATTCTCCACCCTACAATATCCTGCTTCATTTTCTTCAATCTCACCGCCACTGCTTAGTTGAGGCTTCATCGTCTCCTATCAGGACTGATACCACACTCTCCAAATAGCATCTTGCTCTCTCTGAACCATCATACACACATCATAAAATACAGAACCTGACATAAATCCATTGGTCAAATCCTTTTAAGATTCTCAACTGCTTACAAAATAAAATCCAACTTCTTAGTCTGGCCTTTACTAAGCTGCTTAAAATTACTTTCTATGTTCTATCCACTCTCACAAATAACCTATACTCTCCCAAATGTTAGTGGCTTTGTATTTGGTTAAACTATATGAAATGGCTGATATTTAACAGGTTTGACCTTTAAAATGGTCATTTCATATGGCTCAACTAATAATGTTTTTTTCTCTGCCTGAATGCCCTTTCACCCTTACTTGTCAAAACATCAAGAACCAGCTCAAATGTAATCTCCTCTGGGAGACAATTATTGGCCACACTAGGTTAAAGAGCAGATACCTTCTCTGTGTCCCCTTAACACTTTTTCATACCTCTGCCACAGAACTGTGTGTTTTAATTATTGGTACATAATTGACTCTGCCACTAGAATGTGGGAAACTTAAGGGCAGAACGTGGGACTTAATTATATCTATAACATTACTTCTAGAACAATGTCTAATTAGGAATTAATAAATATTTGTTGAATGAATGAATGAATGAATGAATGAATTTATTATACAAAAAAGCTGGAAAGTTTTTTGGTTACAATGAGAGGAGGGGCGCCTGGGTGGCTCAGTCGGTTAAGTGTCTGACTTTGACTCAGGTCATGATCTCACGGTTCGTAGGTTCGAGCCCCACGTAAGGCTTTGTGCTGACAGCTCAGAGCCTGGAGCCTGCTTTAGATTCTGTGTCTCCCATTCTCTCTGTCCCTCCACCACTTGCACTCTGACTCTCACTCTCAAAAATAAACATTTTTTTAAAAAATGAGAGGACATTGTGATTTAATATATTGTAGAATGCTTCTTTCCTCTTTTTGTATCATATCCCCCTTTTTCATTTTTACTGGATAATGCATTTGTTCTTACCAGATGGATTTAATGTTGTCCTGAAAGAAATGACAACATAAAACCAGTCCACGTGGTCAGAATGAACCTGTTATATGTATGCAACCCACATGAAAGCAGACGTGTATGGTTCAACTAGCAAAACTGCAAGAGGCAGCAAGCAGACATAGGCAGCAGCTATAAGTTGAATGATTCTTAAGCAATTCTGAGATTGTTTCCAGTAACATTCAGACAAAAGTTGTTTTTTACTCACCAAAAGCTATGGAGATCAATGAAAGTCCTCCTAAAAATGCATGGAGGACATTCATAGGCATTGCAAAATATGCAGGAGGCATTTTACAGCAGACATTTTTGCAGAGTCTATTTATGTTGAAAGAAGGCACACCTCCAGCATTTTACAAATCTGTGGAATTACTAATTAAGAAAAGAAAATCCCAACAGCAATAGAAAGAGAAAAAAATGAGTGTACACTTTATAAAAACTGGACTGCACATATGACTAGAATATTAGATCTTCTCAGACCATATAATATTCTATATTCAAGAAGTATGATTTTAGGGGTGCCTGGGTGGCTCAGTTGGTTAAGCGTTCAACTTCAGCTCAGGTCAGGATCTTGCAGTTCGTGAGTTCGAGCTCCACATTGGGCTCTGTGCTGACAGTTCAGAGCCTGAAGCCTGCTTTGGATTCTTTGTCTCCTTCTCTCTCTGTCCCTCCCTGCTCATGCTCTGTCTCTCAAAAAATAAATAAATGTCAAATAAATAAATTAAAAAAGAAGTATGATTTTATACACACAGCCTATGAATACTCCAGTTTTTCAATCATCTCCAATAACAAGAAGGTGGTCACTTAGCTTGGACTTATCTAGGGATAGACAGGATATACAGAGCAAAAGCGGGTCAGTGCAAACCCAGAAAAGGCCAAGACCACAGCAGGACTGAGACTAAGGAAGAACTTAACTGGTACTAGGACAGAGACCCTTCCCCCACCAGTTTTCCCACATATTAATTGAACAGAACTGGGAATGAATAGTAGAATCATCGTGTTTTGATGCCTACATAATAGATCGTTGCTGAAATTGCTAAGATTAGTTGAACAATTATACACTGCAAATTCCTTGGGTTCAGACACTTATTCTCAATTAATGTTTCTATGTTTTGTGTTTTTTAAAGTTTATGTATTTCTTTTGGGGGGGGAGGAGCAGAGAAAGAGGGTGAGAGAGAATCCCAAGCAGGCTCCACACTCTGTGCAGAGCCCAACGTGGGTCTCAAATTCATGACTGTGAGACCATGACTTGAGCCAAAACCAAGAGTTGGATACTCAACTGACTGAGCCACCCAGGCACCCCAATGTTTCTATAATATTATCACAAAATTCCTTTCACACACAACTGAAGATAAATTCTTAAACTAAGGGGATGAATACATCATTTAAAAACACTATCCTGGTTGGGCACTTACTCTGATAATGTTTATGTATATTGTATTCAATAATAACAGAGTTGACAATCAAATTAAAATAAAATAAAAACATTATCCTAGTGGGCAGACTGAACATCCCATGTGTCTTAGCTCAGGCTGCTATAACAAAATACCATCGATGGGGTGGCTTAAAGAACAAACATTTATTTCTCAGAGTTCTGGAAGTTGGGAAGTTTGGGTTCACACTGCCAGCATGGTCAGATTCTGGAGAGATCTTTTTTGACTTACAGATAGCTGCTAATTTGCTGTATCCTCATCCCTCTTTATGGTGGAGAGAGAGAGTTAGCTTTCTGATCTTTTCTTATAAGGGCACTAATTCCAACATGAGGACCTCACTCTCATAACCTCATCTGAAGCTAATTACTTCCAAAATCCCTACCTCCAAATATCACTAGGGGAGTAGGGCTTCAAAATATGCATTTTGGGGGATATAAACTTTCAGTCCATAACATCAGGTAAGTAGCATCTCCCATACTATATGGTGCCAGTGTAGAACCTATTCCAGGTTGTATATACTATCTATTTTTTCTATATTAAAACATCTTACTAAAATAGAGTTAAAGGAGATTATTTAAATTTACCATATAGACCAAAAGTAAGAGGCACGTTTAAACATTTGACTTTTGTAAGTATATATTTAATTTTTAGCAAGATGATCTGGTCTGTTTTAGCCAAAACACAGATAAAGTGGAGTTTCATGACATGTGCATATGGGTTTCATACAATGGGTTGAGGCTTCATGTCCTTGAATCTCAGGACACAGAAAATCCTGAAAGAGACAAAAGAATGCCAGATACAAATGCCAGGTTAACCTACGTTGTCTTCTGGCTTTCAATGCAGAAGCCTCATCCTTGGCTAGCTCTTTAATATTCTACTCTAAGCTTCATTTTTTGGTCCAGAGCTTCTGGCCAGCATCAGTCTTTGTGGATCCCTTGTTACATGGTCTCCTTGGTATTCTTGGCAGCTGTCTTATACGGAGAGGTGAACACCAGAATTAAGTGAAGGGCAAAGCCTGCTTCCTATTTTTCAGAGCCAATATTCAAAGTTAATCTAGTATTCTTCATTCCAAATATCCAGCCCAAATCTCACGTCCAACACATATCTCCCTATACCATATTTTCAAGGCCTTTCTGGATCTGCAAATTTTCAGAGATGTGTGCTTAGTTAACAAAAGCACATCGAGACTATCAAATAAGAAGGCCCACAAAACTCTAGCTAAGCTGACATTTTGATGCTAGGCTGGTAAACAGTGGGTTATGTTGATTTTTATTTAGCTCCATATGATTCTGTAGAGATTTCTGTGTGCTTTGGGATACATTAATATTTGTACAAAAGAGAAATAAAATCTTTCCTTCTCTCTCCACCCTGAAACCCCAGGCAAATATATCCTCTCTGAATATATGAGCAGCAGACACGAAGTAGCATTTGTTCCACATGCCATATCAACTCAGATGACAGAAAAATGTATAAACATAATTGCTGGTTCATAGTTTTTTTTTGAAATTTGTTACAAAGCCGTTTTTACTTTGATTTTCATGCAGTATGGACCTCAATAATACCTCTCAATCTACTCTTTTAGAGGTAATACTAAAAGATGAAGAAAACTCTTAGCTCTGTTAAAGTACTTTTATTATTGATTTATTTAAGTCATTACTAACTCTAAAAGCAGTAAAGGAAAAGGATCTTGGGTCCCAGACTCAAGATCTGCCCTTTAGTTTCCAGAATTTTATTCTGCAGACCCCCAAAAGAGGTAAGCCTACTAGTGCATTCTTGCCTCCCTGCTAGGAGAGACAAAGTTGTATCTGTTTAACTCTAATGTCAGGTTTAGTTTGGACTGTCTTGGGCCATTCATGTCTTAGCTTTATTACATTAGTATGGATTATAGAGACAGAAAATAAAATGATTATATGTGAGAAGCCCAACAGAAGGCTTCCAAAATATAGTGGGTAATATAATAATAAATCCCAGACAAGGAAAGAAGATAGACTTCAATAAAAGTAACAGATGATGAAATAAATGACTTAAATTTAGAATACAGAGTGAACTTTTCTCATTTCATTGTCCTAGTACGTTTGTTAAATGCTTGGCTTTTGCACTTGAGTTGGAAAACCTGTTATCCGTCACTTTCCAAATCTCCTCTCCTGCATCATTTTTACTCTGATTCTTTTAAAAGATTTTAGACCCTTTTAGCATATGTAAATAGAAGCATAAAGAGAAGATGATTACTTATAAACAGAAAAAGAAAGTTAACTATTTGTAATTCAAATATGCTGGAAAGTCAAGAATGTATGGCATATAAGTCTCAAGTGGTATAGAATTTACATAAAGGCTTATACTTAAATTTAGTTACCTACCAGCAGCCTCCAAAAGAAATAGAGCTTTGAAAAAATAATAGAGAATGCTATCAAGCTATATCTGACTAGCAGCAGAAAAAAACATAAGAGCACTCAAAGAAGTTCATAGAAAGAGAAACGAACAAGAAAACACAAGGGAATTCTTCACACAAAACCTATAAATGAAAGATATTTTAAAAGCATGATTTTATCATTCATTTGCCCTGTAGCAAATATCAAAATTATGTGATAAGTCTTTAGAGACTGAATACAACATGACATTAATTTGTATGGAAAGAAATACCTATGCTCTGTGCTCTGAGCAGGTTTAACATAACCAAAGAAAAAGCCAAAAAAATGTACACAGTTTTTCTTGTAAGGTGAGGAAGGTTAAATCCATTCTCTAAGCCTAAGGATATAAATTCATCTTTAAGTTATAGCCTAAAGGGCTGAATATTAATAGTTGCCACCTTTCCCTAATGGGAGCAATATTTTGAATGACAAATAGATGTTCATTAAATAGTATGGATCATTTAATTATATGTGTGTCTTCCTAACTGTTTAATATTAGAGAGGTATGTGACCTAAATAATAGTTTTGGTTAGATGACCTTATTCTTAAGGGTCTCTTTCTGTCCAATTACCAAGCAAGCTTTTCAAATGCACTCAGAGATTTAATTCACAAATCCCTTAAGAGCCTTCTGGTAAAAGGTTGGGGCAGCACAAATAAGCTAATGATACATGACCTTGTTTCAGAAAATCAGGCTGGGATTCTAAGTGAGTATGCTTATTTACCATTGTTGTATTGCTAGAGTAAGGCAAAAAGCAAAGAAATATGAATTTTTACCATAAATATATAGGAGAAAATGCAAATTAGAATTTTATATCATTTTATAATAGGTTGATTATTTATATCTTTATGATATCAGAAAAAGCATTTATTTCTCAGAAATTTCTATCTATATATAATTATAGATATCTCAACTTTAATAAAAAAAAGTCATATGCCTTTATTTATTGGCATTTTGTCTCTAGTGAATTCATGCTCCATCCTCAACAAGTTTACTTTTTTCCAATTTATCATTTTAACAACTAACAAATCCTTTCTTGCTACAAATACTAATTTGAAAATTGGATTATTTGAAGGGAAAAAAACAGATAGAAACAATATTATATAACTCATATTACAGCCCCAAATGTATGACAAGTTCCTATCTTCCCAGTGAGAAAATTAAAAATGGAGGGGAGGGATCAATCAAAATACAGTGAAGTTGATAAAATAATTAAAGATCAACTTGTATATTTGATTTAAAAGTTTTACACATGCACTTGTAAAATTGCGCATTAAATAAATATAAATTATATATTGATTTGATATTAATGAGTTTTTCTTTTTAAATCTCACCAAAAAATCATTTGATTCGTCTTTAACCTCCATGTCTTTGTCATCACTGGATTTCTTAGTCACAGAGTCTAGTTATTTAGACCTCTAAATTGTCTGAGATACAAAGTTTTTTAACCTATTGGTGATACTTCCACAGGAAATTTAATTCCATATTTCCCATTTGCAGTCTCCACATTGTAACTACTTACGGTACTACTTTAAAATTGATCTTTAATAGAGCATTTTTACAATAACATCCAATATTTCATATGGCCAAAAGTAACAAATCTATATTCTTGCCCACTCTCTTTTTAAAATCTCATTTCACCAGGCGATCTCGATAGCAATCCCAAAGTAGCTTTCTGTTACTTGCTCATGTGTCTTCTCCAAATATCACTTAATCCTTCTAAATAAAATAATTGAGAAATCACTCAGTCATTGGGAAATATTCTTAAGACTCCAGAAGTATTCAACAACCAGAAAAAATTTGAAATTTGGGGTATTTTTGAGGAAAATATGGGTCTTTTAAATTTTTTTAACATTTATTCATTTTTTGATAGAGATAAACAGAGCACAAGCAGGGAAGAGGCAGAAGGAGAGGGAGACACAGAATCTGAAGCAGGCTCCAGGCTCTGAGCTCTCTTAGCCCAGAGCTCAACATGGGGCTCAAATTCACAAACTAGGAGATCATGATCTGAGCTGAAGTCAGCTGCTTAACTGATTGAGCCACCCAGGCACCCCAAGAAAAATATGGTTTTAGAACCATCTTCTTAGTCTGATGAAAGACTAACTTTTGATGCCAGATAGCCTAGCTGCTCCTTCAATATACCTGCTTTGCCACTAATGAGTTCCATGCCATTGGAAAGTGACTTGCTCTCCTCCAAGTCTCAGCTCCTTATCTATAAATGGCAGTTAGAAATAAAAACCTTGTAAAGACGTCCCGAGATTAAACTGCTCTGGGGATGGATCAAATGTCTGATGCATACCCTTTTCAAAGAAGGAATCACCTTATATTTGAGTTCTAATAGACACCACATTTATTTTGCGTGTACTATATGCCAGGCAATGTACTTGGTACTGAAGACTTAAAAGTGAACGGGTAGACTCATGGCTCACTCTTGTAGTGTTCATAGTTTTAGAAAAGAGACTTAGTCAAATAATCCCACAAATAACTATGTGTGGCAGTCCTCCAAGTGACAGGCTGGGCTCTTGATCCCACCCACCCAGAGGGTATCCTCAGCATTTTAATCATATCCATCAAAATGGATCCAGCTCTCCAAAGGAGTTGAGGAATAGAAGTTTGCTGAAGTAATCATGGGGGGGGGGGGGGGGCGATAGGAGGACACATGCTGTATGACAAATGTCAGAAACATGAAAACATTCCCCAGTTGGCATTTTTTTGTTCTCCAAAAGTTCTTCCCTTCTGCTACCCTGTTTATTTCCTCTTCTTCCATCCATCACACAGATATGGTTTTCCTTGCACTCTAAGCTTGAATTTCCACTCATCAAAAAAGAAAAACAAACAAAATGATGCCATGAAATGAAATGTGACAGATTTACTGAAAAATGGTCTCAGAGAAATACAGAAGGAAGAACTGTAGACTCATAACCTGGAGACCTGGATTCAAACCCCACCTTTGCCATCAAGTCATCAGGCAATCTTGGGTAAGCCTTTTCATTTCTCTAGTCTTTTGTTTCCCACCCCAAAACAGAATGCTGAACCAAATAAACCCTCAAGTTCTTTTTAAAGTAAATAGATAATTATGATTCTGTGTCAACAAAAGTATCAAATGATACTAAATCTTTTAAATTCTACAGTTGAGTTCAATGGCTAAATATGTTTAGCTAATTCTTCCTGCTTCTTTAGATTTGGCTTCATAGTTAGTTGCTTAACATACTAACATCTATGTTTGTAAGATATAGTCTTTCTACAAAAGCTAAGTTTACTTGGGGTAAAAAAAAGGCGATTGAATTCATTCAGCACTCTAGTATTTCAAAGCAACCAGCCAACAACTGCATTGTCTGTTTTTCATGTCAGGCTAAGAAGAGTGAAATTTACTGATGTTTTCCTAACCCAAGCTTCCCTACTGTGCAAAATGAATAGTTAAGCAGAACATTAGCAGAACAGCTTCATTTCTAACTCTAGCAGCGAAGACTTCCCACCACTGTGACACAGAAGGATGCACACTTAAAGACAATACATTTATTTCGTGGATATGAACGTCTTTTGACTAGAAAAAGAAATAACAATCATCTGCAGTACTTTAAATAGAAAACATCTGTTTTTCTTAACATACTTCAAATACTTTGAATTTCCTGATTAGTTGTTATATGAGAACTGTATTTCTGAAAGACATAATGAGGCAGTTTAAAGATGAGTCTTAAATGATCTTTAAAGCAAAGTGAAGAAAAATGCTCATGCTCTGAGTAAGGATAGTTACAGCAGACCCATAAGCTCTGTAGTATGAACAAATACAAAATAATTCTCTCAACGATTTGCATTTACACCAAAAGTTCCATTAAGTATTGCAAGCAAAGGAGGATGATATAAATGAGTGGAGCATAGTGCTATATGAATGAAAATACAGTTCTGTAGTCTTATAGCATGGTAACAAGATCTAAGATGCTATTAAAGCAGTTTTTGCTTGACTAAGCCAAACATGAAGATTTTCAAAGTAATGACATGAAGCATCTTTGTGAGCATTACACAAATGTGTGCATACGTCAAAGAGTAGGCTCAAGAAGTGTATATTATGCAAACACATCTCTGGGTAATTACTCCAGGCTGGAGGGTGTATATTTATTTTGGCCACATCAGCCTTTCCTCAGCAATTTGTAATACAAAATGGAAAGGATCATCTATTTTTCTCATTAAACTTTATAAAAGATGCATTGTATAAATATTTCCAGGTGACTTCTTTGTTTTATTTTTTACCCATAATTCTTTTTCTGCTTCATGGCCCAAAAAAAAGGTAGTTATCATTAGGATATAAGTATTTCAAGACAAATGCCAAAGATAACAACAAGGAAACAAAAATATTGAATCTATGAATGGTAAAGTTTAAGGGCTTCCTGCTTTTTTTAAAATCAGCCAAACGTGTATTGAGAACCTATTATATACCAGACTCTATACTAGGAAATAAGAATCCAGAAAGAAAGAAAAGCTTCAAGGGACTCACAAACTATTCATGGATAAAAACAGATAAAGAAGCAAGCAAAAACCCCTCAGTATGATCAAGGTCATAAGTGGAGTATGTATAATGTATAAAATATTTAGAGAACACAGACAGAAGAGCAATGGATTCTGCCAGAGAGTAACTAGGACTAAGAGTTAGACAAGAAATATGTGAATTTGACCTTTACATATAAGTAGAAGACCAAGAAGAGTATTGAGAACATTATTTCTTCAAATTATGTGGATAATAATAAAATTTTAAGAATCTAATGCATTTTCCTTCAAGACCTCTCTTCAAACACTTATGACTTTGCTATGTGTCCTGATGAATTGATTTCCCAGATGTAGTGTAAGGTTAAAAACAGAATAGAGAGCTATTAGAGCATGCTGTTATTTATATAATGAGGGGAATACACAAGATATATATGTATGTGTATATGTATATGCATGCAAATGTATAGTTTTAAACGCATACATTTATTTGAAATGCTACACAATTCACTTATAATATTTGCTATCTCTGAGGCAGGATTCTGAGGCGCTAGGGACTCTATGCCTTTTCTGTACTGTTTGAATTGTTCACCCACATGTACTACCTAACTAAATAAATGAATAAATTCCTTAGAACACTTTCTATGGCTCTTGCAACTAGTAAATAACATAGTCTTATCTTACTCTGAATATTCCCAGGAGTGTAAAACAATTCAGCGTGTGTCATACCAGCTTCTGATTTTTAAGGGAATTAAAATATAACTCTCAAATCACGATTGTTGCCAAAGGGCTTCTCACATTTTAGCACACTCAGGCAATAAAAGTTAGAGACATTAAGAGAAAATATTGTGTTCCTCATTAAGGATGCTGAGACTATATCTACCCAATATCAAGATAATTAGTCAATATGACCAATCCAGTGAAAAAGCTGGCCTAGTTCAAAGAGGGTAGAGCTCAATTTAAATAAATTTAACTAGGTGGGCTCAGCTCCTAATGCAAACTGGACTTTTCATCTACCAGAGATGAAGCCCTATGTTCAGAATAGTATTCCACATACTGAATGAAGACTTTTTGCCTTTACAGATTTTTTGAAACTTGGAATACTTTGTCTTTTCTTGCAAAATACTCATCCATCTTTTAGACTCAATTCAAAAGCCCTCATGTACATTAAGTCTCATCTTTATCACTTAACTGAGCTTTTTCTTCTATAACTAGAAATTCTATTGCTCTTACAGTTACCATCATGGTTTAGCACTTAACAACTCTCGAAAGTTTATGTGTGTTAGTTTTAAATCCCCAATGGAATTGTAAATGATACAGATAGCATATCAGGTTAGGGAAGTAGACATGGTCTACTAATCCAAAATAGATCACAGAGTCAATAAATAGCACACCAAAAGTATAATAACATAGATTAGGGAACCAAGAATATAAAATAAATTTACAAATTCAGCACAGATATTATGCACAAATATCAAAGCCAGAGTTTTAAGCAGGAAGGTGTTAGCAATGGGATAGCAAATCAAACTTCTTCCAGAAAGGAAAAGATGGAGTTTCATTCCCTCTTATTGAATAAAATTAAATTAAATTATGGATAATGCATATGGAGAAGATGGCTTATGTGGTTGTACCTTTGGTTTCCTAAATCTGAAAAAACAAATTGTGATACCAAATGCACAAATGTAAAATAATAGTACCTTCTCCACTTCTTCTGTACTTACTGTGGGGGACAAGGGGGATCTATAAAATGTTATGCACATTACAATGGAGTATTTTTTTTCTTTTTTTTTAAGTTTTTTTAATGTTTATTTATTTTTGAGAGAGAGAGACAGAGAGAGAGAGAGAGACAGAGCATGAGCAGGGGAGGGGCAGAGAGAAAGGGAGACACAGAATCTGAAACAGGCTCCAGGCTCCGAGCCGTCAGCACAGAGCCCGACGCGGGGCTCGAACTCACGAACTGTGAGATCATGACCTGAGCCAAAGTCGGACGCTTAACCGACTGAGCCACCCAGGCGCCCCACTGAGCCACCCAGGCGCCCCTACAATGGAGTATTTTTAAGAAAGAAACATTAAGAATAAAACACATGGAGACCATCAACTCTGATTTTTTTAACCTGAAATTTTGAGCAAACAATACTTATTTTAATTTTCAGCATTGAGCTTCTTTTTTTTACTATGCCTGACAAGAGAGCATCCTGTGAGGAATAGGTGACATTTACCAAAAAACATAAGATAAACTATAATTCACAGGGCCACAATGTTACTAACATGAAGGAATTAATTCTTGCAGATATTTCACTAAATAAATAGGAGACCTCCAGTTGAAATAAACTCATAATGACCTGAATTCAAAAGTCTAGAGCATGTAAAGTGATATCTATGTGTGTAAATCATGAAAAATAATGACATCTTGGACAAATTTTCAACAAGTAACTTAAATCAAAATGACAATATTACATGTGTTGGGAAGTTTTAGTCTAATTTTATCATGTCCTGACTTTGTCCATTTGGGTTTATAAGGTTCACAATAATAAGCTGTTTTTTGTTTTGTTCTGTTTTGTTTTTTGTTTTTTATTTTTGGGTTTTTTTTTTTGTTTTCTTTTATTTTTTCTCTGAGAGGCTATATATAGAATTTGGACAAGCTCATATCAAGTGAAGGGTCATACCTGAGTGATAGTTTCATTACCAAAATAGAAAGGCATTTCAAGTAATGCTTCATTGACATTTGCATACACTTTCTTTTTTTTTTTTTTTTGCAAATATTTTTTATGTTTTATTTTTTATATTTGAGAGAGAGACAGAGACAGAGAGTGAGCAGGGGAGGGGCAGAGAGGGATGGAGACAGAATCTGAAGCAGGCTCCAGGCTCTGAGCTGTCAGCACAGAGCCCAACACGGGGCCCGAACTCAGGAGTGGTGAGGTCATGACTTGAGCTGAAGTTTGACACTTAAGTGACTGAACCACCCAGGCTCTCCGCATACACTCTTTCTACAACAATTCCTTATTTAACCAGCCAATCAAAGTAATCATCAAAAAAGCCAATGCACAGTTTGGAAAAGATTTAAATTAAATACGAATACCTAGATAAAATTTAATAACATTTCTTCACTAATTTTTCGTCACAGATCTAACTAGAAAATCACCTTCGCATCAAAAACTTGCATAGTCATTGCATTAAGAAAAGTAATTATGGGGCGCCTGGGTGGCGCAGTCGGTTAAGCGTCCGACTTCAGCCAGGTCACCATCTCGCGGTCCGTGAGTTCGAGCCCCCCGTCAGGCTCTGGGCTGATGGCTTGGAGCCTGGAGCCTGTTTCCGATTCTGTGTCTCCCTCTCTCTCTGCCCCTCCCCCGTTCATGCTCTGTCTCTCTCTGTCCCAAAAATAAATTAAAAAAAAAAAAAAAAGAAAAGTAATTAAGGTCACATACTAGTGAGTGGAGAAAATTCTACTAGGCCTTGACTTTCTGCCTCCTGATATGCTCTTTCTACTCCTTGGTTTTCTGTGGTTCTATTAAGACTTGGTAACCTGGCTCCACACTGCTGGTGTCTGAATGACTTAGAAATTCCCTAATGGGATGCCGCTACTAAGATTGCCTCCACAGTCTTCATCTCACGTTATCCAGCCCAGTCACAGAGTGAGTGCCACACCCCAGGGCCCAGGCCCTTGGAAGCTGCCTGTTGCCTTCACCCCTATTGGCTTCCCAACTCTGCCCACTCACTGGTCTCCTGCTCCAACTGCATGCCAAGTACATTCAATTTTTTAAACAGAAAAATATTTTCTTTCCCCAATGTCCTGCCAAAAGAATTCACACTTAAAGTATACAATGATGGATTGAGAGCAAATGAAAAACAAATTCATTCAGTTGCAAAACAGCCTGACTGAAACAATGTTTGAAGAGTATGTGGTAATAAATTCTTCTGATACAGGTATATGGTAAAATGGCATATGGTATATAGACATATAGTAGTAAAGGTAAACATTAGCTTTTCCAGAAAAAAAAAGAAGCTGTGGGTCTGTTAGAAACATTTTAATTATCATCATAGTAAAGATGAAGGGTCAAATGTCTGTGTTGAATGAAACATCAAGGATACTATTATAAAGTAACAACAGACCCAAATGAAAATGGGCACAGTGGGCAGTCTATCTTCCTCCCGGCCTCACACAAATTCATTAAGCTGTGTTCTATGGCAACTCTTACTACTAAGAGGTTCTGCTGCCCTAACTTCACGGCTTGGGGTTCTCTCCTGAAATCAGAGCATTACATGATCAATCACATAGTCCTACATAACTCCCTTAACAAATCCCCAAAGGAAAAAGAGTCCCAAATCCTCATCCTGCCTTTTAAACTTCTCAGTAATCCCAAATGACCTGCTCAGCTTCATTCCCAAGGTGTGTTTCACCCTAGTCTCTGTTCCAGCCCCTCTGGAGCGCCACAGAATACACCATGCACTCACATGCTGTGGTCCACATGGAGATGCACCACCCAGATTCCCCTTCAAGAAGGACTTGCTGCCTGGCTGTGGCACGTGTGGTCATAAATAGCCTCTAGCCCACCAGGACCTTCAGAGTCCACCTCAGCTGTTTCCACACCACGTCATGCCCTCCCAGGACAGCTGGCAAACCAGGAACTGAGCCAAGTGGGCTCATAGTGTGAGCCAAGTGAGCCAAGTGTGATCATTTCAGAGATACTCCAGACCTCTGGGAGGGACAGTACTCACTCCACAGCTCCCTGCTGGGTGGACTGAGGCTTTGTGGTAGCAGTTGGACATCTCCCTCTGTGCAATCCCACTTCCTTCCCCCTTCTTTTCACTGGTGTTTATCCCTAATAAAGAGCTTGCACCCCAGACTCCAGTTCAGCATCTGCTTCCAGAGAACTGAATCTGCAACACCTGCTTCCATGAGTCTGATTCTCTTCTTCATTCTCTATCAAAATCATTCTCCTCTTCTAAGGTCCAGCTCAAATGATACCTTCAAGAAATATTTCCTCATCCTTCCAATAGGGAATAATTATTCATTTCACTCATTTTGCTCTATTGCCCTGAATTATGCCTGTATCCCTGTGTAGCAAGTTGATAATTTTTATATTAAAGTTAGTAGTTTAAATTTTAAGTTTTTTGAGAGTGTAGTCTGTCCTATTCACTTCTGTATGCCCACAGTGCATAACAGATAAGAGTTATGGATGAAAGAAAAAACTAATGCATGATCTAGAATCTACCTAAACCTCTTCTTTTTTCCTCCTCCATTATAGCAAAAAAAAAAAAAAATGCTGCCAATATTTCCTCTCCAATATTTCATACATATGCCCAGCCTCTCTATTTTTTTTTTACCTATATTTATATATAGTCCCTGCTTTCCACACTAGCTAAGCACATCTGCTTGGTATGGAACATGCTTATCCTGTCTTTAAGCCATCACATAAAAAGTGTCTCTTTGACAGCATGATCCTTTCTTCAAAATATCATTCAAGATCCTCTTTGTATGTGAATTACCCTAAGGTACTGCCATCCAATTCCAGCTACCTCAGGATCTTCTTGTTCACATAATTTAGGCATCTAATTATGTGTCTAAAAATCATTATGCTCCATCAGAACAGTGACCAAAGTTTGTCCACCCTTAAATCTTTGTAAGACTAGAAAAATAAACGATATGGGAAATGCAAAACATACATATTCTGGATTAATAATTTATAATGTTCACCTTCTCACTTTCCAAAATGATCATTCCATACTTTCTCCTCTCAATCCCCATGCACATAGGCCTGCTACCACCTCTACTGCCACCATTAGCCCATCCCTGTCTAATGACCTTACCTCATAATTCACTGAGAAACTAGAAGCCAGCAGTAAGAATCTCCCTCTTCTCATCATCAGAAATATTGACATCTTATTCCCTGCTTACCATCTTACAGTATGGACTAGGAATCTCTGTTCCTACCTAAGGCCAATGTCTGATCATGTTCTAGATTCCATCTTCAGGATTTTCTTTCTATAATGTCCCCTTTCTCTTGCATCATCACTGTCCTGGATCATCTCCAGCACCACACACTACCATGTTGTAGTATCTTCTATCTTTAGAAAACTCTACTTTGATCCCAGATTCCCCTCATCTTCCAACAAAACTTATTGAAAGAGTTATCTCTAATGGCTACCTCCAGGCTTTCACCTGACATTCTCTAAGTTTCCCCAGTCAGACTTAAGTGCCCACTACATCATTGAGATTGAGATAATGAAGTCACTAATGACTTTTGTGTTGCCAAATCCAATGGTTACCTCTTAGTTTTTATCTTACTTAACCTCCCAAAGCAATCAACACAGTTGACTCCATCCATCCATCCATCCATCCATCCATCCATCCATCCATCTCTTCTTGTAATACTACATTTAGCTTCTAAAATGTTTCATTCTCCTTGCTTTTCTGCTAACCCATTGGGTGCTTTTTCTATCTCCTGTGCTGGTTCCCTTAAATGTTGTCAAGTCCAGAGTTTGTCCTTAGGTATATTCTTCACCCTCTTAAGTGATCCTATCCAGACACTTGGTTTTAAATATTATCTCTATGCTAATGACCCTCCAACTCTCAATATCCAGCCCTCACTTTATTCTTCACTGAGCTTCAGAGTCATATATAACATCATCATAGGAATATCTATTCTGCAACTCAAATTTAACACAGTCAAAACAGAAGTCCTGCAATAGCAAACTTGCTCCTCCCCTAATCTTTCCATTCTTTGTATAGAGGATCATCATCCACTCAGTTGTTCCAGTTACCTATCTAGCAGTTATCCTAGACTCCTCTGTTTCTCTCACTTCTCACCTCTACTATCAAAACATATATTGAATCTATTCACATCTATCCTTCTCCACTATCACCACCATGGTCCAAGTCACCGACTCCTCCACTTAGATGACTGCAAAAGCATCCTATTGATTTCCCTGCTGATGCTTTTGGATTCTTAAAAGCTATTCTCCACACAGCAGTAAAAATGAGTTTTAAGAACATGTATTAGGTTAACTCACTCTTCTAAAACTCTCCAATGACTTTCCGTCACACTTGTACATACAAACTGTAATGTGCTTGCCGGAATCACCTACAAACCCACTCCCCAACCTCTCCCCCTTCTATCATACCGCACTCACACCAGCCTTCACTCTGCTCTTTGAACATACTAAGCTTATTCCTGCCTTAGACACTTTATGTTTTGCTATTTCTCTGTCTGAAGTGCTATGTTCTCAATCTTTGTACAGCTAGGTCCTCCTTATTATTCAAGTCTCATTTCATTGTCAGCTCTAAGAGGTCTATTGTGGCCACAAAATCTAAATTAAAGCCCACCCCCATTCTCAGCTAGGCATTATCATCACACCATCCTGTTTTGTTTTCTTCTTCACAGTTTTCACTTTCTGAAACTGTCACATTCATTTTTCAGATGTTGTCTGCCTGTCTCTTTCCCTTCCAAAAACCAGAGGCCTTGTTTATCTTGCTCATCACTATATCTTGAATGCCTAGGGGATATTGGGAGAATAATATATGAACAATAAATATTTGTTGAATGAAAAACAATTAATATTAATCTTTGGAATAGTAGCCACGTATGACATCCACAGCTGAAAGCCAGGTCTTTTGTTCTCTTCCACAGCTTGTACTTCCCACATTGAACCTTAAAGTCTTTTCAGTTGTCTGTTTCTTCTATTATCTAATTCCTTGAGGAAAAGACATCCTATCTTTATATTACCACCAACTAGCATAATTCTTATCATAAAGTTAGATGTACTATAAATATTGGTTTAAGGAATAAAGGAAAACAGGGATGGGGAAGAAGCAAAGTGACATAGAACCTATAAATAAATATAAGGGTGAACCTCAGAAGAGGCTGAATAATGGCTATAGTGCTATCACATTTGAGGCAAAACAGTTACCATATACAGGCATAAGTAAAGCTTTACTAATACATTTGAACTCTAAGACTTTAAAGTCATATTTAAAGTTCTTGCTGAGAAGCTATCCAAATTCTATACCATCTTCAGATGACATTAGTGTAATATGGGTGTTCAAATTCCTAAATGCAACTCTCAGCTAAGAGGAGCATGGTATGAGAGTTCTCTGAGTTATTGGCATTATCAGGGCTTATGAAATCTACCTCAGACCAATATTCAACTCAATTAGTTTTCATGAAGTGTCCACAGAAGGTATGACACTGTATGCAGTGCAGATCCCAGAATGCTATGTCAAGGCAGGTCAGAGATTTATAGGTCCCAGTGTAAAAAGTTCAGTTTATTCTGTTTATCTCATTCATTTTGTGTTAGAGAAAAGCCATTAAAATGTTATGACTATTTTCTTGACCTATGATCCAAATCTGAAAAAATAAGGTCCAAATTTCTACACTTGGCACCCTGTGATAAAGATCATATATTATCTTCTCAGGACATGGAGATGGAATTTGTTTATTTTACTTATTTTTTTTCATAGAAAAGTAGACCTGAAAGATGAAGATTCAAAGAATGTTAACATTTATAAGCATAGCTATGAAAGAAATAACCCTATTCTTTATAAGCAGAATTCCATCCAAGGAGTAGGTGCTCTAACCAGTGGTATATTGAGGTGGGGGACAGGGCAGGGAAGAGCCAGCCCTCATCATTAATTACACTTATACTGAATGTAGATCTCTGTCGTCCAAGAGACTGACAAGCCAGATGACAAAACAATACATGAGTACAAAAGTTAAAAAGCAAGTGTATGTATCATTCATAGCACAAGCTGCAGGATGACAGTGGAGGGAAGGCACTCTGAGACTAGGGTCAGAAGAGGTGGATCCTGAGCCAGACCATTAAGCAAGGAAGACTACCACTTTATGTAACAGTAAGGTGCTTCCCCAAAACTTGAGAGAATAGAAAATAATACTACTTTCTAAGAGTTAAACTATGAAATCAACACATAATTAAAGCAGAGACGTATGTAGTCACTTCAATGATACTGTAAGCTTCCCAGTCCAGCAAGCCTAACTTTAAATTGACTGAATTTATTAACAAATTTAAGGAGAATTGCAAATAATGATCAAACAGCATCGCCCTTCCAAACACTCTCCAGGTTAGGGCACCAAGTCAAACTGATGTGAAGATCCCATTCTGTTGATAGACACCATAGGCAGCCAGCACCTGATGTCACTAGACATCCCACTCATGCAATTCCCTTGTTCTAACTATATACTTATCAAGCAACCTATTGATAATTAAGTTTCTCATGCAGTTTGTCTCAAGGGAGCAATGTGCTGGTCAGGTCAACATGAAGACCAGGTCTGCTCAGCAATTAAATTTCTTAACGTAAATTACTGTATTGGCATTCTGGTTTTATACATCAGTCTCTTGTGAGCTTTGTTAGTGCCAGCCACCATCCCTGAGTTGTTGTTGTTGTTGTTGTTGTACTTCCAGGACAGTGACATAATAAGTTTTCAGACCCTGTAGAAGTATACAGGACTGGTTTGGTTCAACAGAAAGCTCATTCAAGGGTTTCAAAACCCTAGAGAGACAGAGTGGCAGGGGAGACAAAGAGAGAAGAGAAGAGAAGAGAAGAGAAGAGAAGAGAAGAGAAGAGAAGAGAAGAGAAGAGAAGAGGAGAGGACAAGAGGGGAGGGGAGGGGAGAGTAGTTTAGGCAGATACATTGAGACAAATCTGTGTAGAGATGTGAATATAATATTAATGTTCATACAGTGGGAACTCACTAGTGAAACTTGAGTAGGAGGTGCAACATGATCAAAACTGTTACTCACAAGTCTACTATGTGCAGTTCTGCTTAGCAGAACTCATGGTTCAGTTGAGTTAGCCAAGCAAACAACTAACTACAACACAATATTATAAGCACACAGAGAACTCTGCAAGCACCAGGGAAAGTACCTGCAGTTTACTCTAGGGATGATCAGGGAAAAATTACATTTTTTATTCTACTTTAATATTCTTTCAAACTTCCCTCTTTATTTAGATACTTTTTTAGTTAAAATAAACGTATCAATATTTCAAAGAGCCTCAGAAGTGTATTTCTTACTTTCTACTAAATATTCCTACCTGGATATGCCATAGGCATCCTTAACTCAACATTTCAAAATCTAAACACATGATTTCTCTGCTTTTCTTCATGTGTTCCCTACTTTGGTGATTGTAACCACAATCCATCTGGTTATTGGGCATAGTCATGCTAGATTCTCTCTTCAACACCCAACATACAATCAGTCCTAAAGCCTTAAAGGTTTTGCCTTTTCATTACCTCTTAAATTTCTTTTCTCCCAGGGCCATTGCCTTAGTCCAGGTTTTAATCATTTGTCAGGCAGATTACTGAAGGGGTCTTCTAAATGGTTCCCTACCTTCATTCCAACTAGCTTCTATCCTTTCCAGCATGTTTTCAGTTTTAAAGCTAGGATGATAGTTCATTTAGTCATCCAACAAATGCATATGTGTCAGGGAATTTGTAAGTCCAGGGGATAGAGCGACGAACAAAATATACAAGGTTCTTGATTTTCACTGACATGATACTATAGACAAGACATTAATTATGTAAGCGAAGAAATGAATAAAGCAGTTTTTCAATAGTGATAAAACGTATAAAGTAAATACAATTAATTCATGTAGCAGAGAGTGACTATGTTAACTAGCTGCAATTTAAAACCTGAAACTACTAAAAAAAAAGAGAGAGAGAAAGAGTGTGTATGGCTGCAGGACTGGATTGTCATTAAGGCATCTGGGGCAATGACAGTTAGGAACAGGATGATAAGAGGAAGCCAGTCATGCAAAAGTCTGGGAGCAAAATATCTCAGTCAGAGGAATAACAAACACAAAGTCCCCAAGGAGGATGCAAATTTAGACTGTTCAAAAAATGGGAAGAAAGCAAGTGTAGCTACAATGAGAAGTTAAAGAGAGAAAGAGTGATAGGGGATAAGGTCAGTGAGTTACACAGAGGGCTCTCGCAAAAGGCCCCATAAATTTGAGTTTTAATCAAAGTGCTATGGGAAGCTATTGAAAATATATAAGTTGAAGAGCTGCATAATTTCATCTGTGATTTGAAAGTTCACTCAGGGTCTTGTGTGGATAATGGATTTAAGAGAAGCAGGAGTGAAAGAAGGAGGACCATTCTAGATTTCAGTGCAAAAGTATAGGTGGTAGAAGGAAAGATGGATAAACAGTTGATTTGGTGACATATTATGGAGTTATATCAATAAGACTTCCTATTGGAGTGAATATGGGAGATGAGAAAAACAAAAAGAAACCAAGGATCTGTAACCTGATGGATACTGGTGTCATTTTCTGAGATGGAAAAGACTGAGGCAGGAGGTTTTAGAACTTTGGAGCAGGAGTAGGAATCAAGATTTCAGCTGAGCCAAATTAAGTTTGAATAAGTATTGAGAATCCAAAGACAAATGTTGAGTAGGCAGCTAAATACAGAAACATGGAGGCCAATGGAAGGGCCATTGGTAGCAATAGAAGCTTGAGGGTCATTGACATACAGATAATATTTAAAATTATTGGCCTAGTGTAAAAACAGACTAGAGAAAGAGAAGAAAAGGCCAAGTCCTGTGGCATTCCAACATTTGGAGATCAAACAAAGATTGAAGAAACTGAAAAGTAGAAGCCAATGAGGTGAAAGAAGCTTCAGGTGAGTATCATGGCAAGGAAGCCAAAAGAAAAGAACATTTCAAAAAGTAGAGAGTGGTCACCTTTGTCAAATGCTGCTGTGAGGTTAAAACAAAAGTCACCACCACTGCACTTGGAAAGATTGAGATCATTGGTAACCTTCTCAAAATCAGTCTGAGGAGAGTGCTATACAATAAACCTCTACTGGAGAGAATATGAAGGAAGAGAGGAGGCTACAAACCATTTTGATTTGTAAAATAGTTTGAAATAAAAAGCCTATATCCATAGCACTCCCTTTGAAAACTCTCAGCCTCAAAATCTGAAAGGAAATTAAGAGAAATAAAAATAAATGGTGTCATAATTGGTATAACAAAGAGCACACCAATTATTTCAACAGGTAGCCAATATGGGAAGTGCATAAATTTAGGAAACAACATTGTGTCCTCACAATAACTTGAGATGTCTACTTGATAATGGCACTTCAGAATTCACAAGAGGGCATCAGTACAGTGCTTTCTATGTGTGTCACTTAAGCCAGAAGCTGGACTCTTCTGTACTTTGGCATTAAGAGTCGAATCACAGTCTTGAAATTTGAAGATTGCAAAGGACTTAGAGGTCATTTAGTCCAACTTCTTTATGTGAATGAATCCCCTCCACCACATCTGTAATGAATGTTTCTCCTCTCTCATCTTGAGAGTTAGTGAATTTGCCACCTCCGCCCAATGCTTCAGGTAGAAATAAATGCATCTTATTACATTTCAGATAGATTTTCTACCTTTTATAATAATAGTTATTTTAAGCATTGTGAAACCTACCAATTTGATTAGTATGAGTCATATGTCCTTCATCTATTTTGTGTATAGAGGAAAAAGGTAATTATGGAACGTGTAGGCCTTTTATTTCTATTTACCTGTCTACCTATATGCTGCCTCTTTCCAAGAAAAAAAACTTAAATGAAATGATTTAAAACACCTGGGTGCAAGAGAGTTATTAAAGTAGAAATAGAAATTCAAATTCCCAAAAAGAAATTCTTGACTCAAAGGCTAATGTAGTTGCTGGCATTGAAATTGAATTTATCAGTGGGCCTTCTACAATTCAGTACAAAAGAAAAATATGCTGGATTACACAGTTCTCTTTATATAATGGAAGAAAGTATACTAATTTGCCATTAAATTAAAAATTTATTTGTTCTAAATTAACAAGAGGAATTTCTCATGCAGCATCTTATAAAAGAGCCTTATGTCTTTGTTTTCTATGTGCATTCATTTTCATTGCCTAATGTACTGCTAAGGGTGCTAGACACTCATTTTTACCAAGCTCACAATCTCAACCCAATGCAAAACAACCTTTAAAAAAATTCTGTTGAATAAAGGGGACAAAATGATGTTCTTGTGAACTGAGAGAGGTGTATAGAAGATGGCTGACTGACAAGCAGAGAATGGTGTAAGAATTGGCCTGGATCTCTGATAATACTTTGTATCCTTCAGAAGGGAAGTGATATCTGTAAGCAAAAGAGGTTATTAAAGCTCATTCTGTTGCCAGAGGTAATGTGAAGAATTTGGGATTTCTCATTTGCTCTTTAAACACTCTAATTGTTTTTCCAGGAAGGGCATTATAAAATCCTGCAGCCTGAAAAGTTACAAATGGGTCAGCTGTGTCTTTCTGTCACTAAGCTCCTGTGGTTTTACAACACTTTCCCCTGTTCTTGGATTGAAGAGTGGGGGAAGTATGCCCACATAATGACCATTTCACCTTTGAAGGCCTTGTGGTGCTGGGGCATCACAAAAGGCCCTCAGTAAAAAGGCCCTCAGTAAAAATAAATTACTTTCCTCACAGTGGTTATCACAGTTTTTTGGACTTTACCTGGACTACCTGGTTCCATCATTAAATTCTAAATAAATGAAGACAGATCTCAACTCCTTCCCCACACCTAAAGCCAGCCAGGTTTAACTCTGCTCTCTTCTCTATGGCTAGAAAAGGCACACCTACGTGGATGGAACTGGAGGGTATTATGCTAAGCAAAATTAGTCACTCAGAGAAAGACAAATATCATAATGACATCACTCACATGAGGACTTTAAGATACAAAACAGATGAACATAAGGGAAGGGGAGCAAAAAGAATATAAAAACAGGGAGGGGTACAAAACAGAAGAGACTCATAAATATGGAGAACAAACAGAGGGTTGCTGGAGGGGTGGTGGAAGGGGGGATGGGCTCTAAGTGGGTAAGGGGCATTAAGAAATCTACTCCTGAAATCATTGTTGCACCATATGCTAACTAACTTGGATGTAAATTAATAAATGCATTTTTTAAAAGATTTAAAAAAATAAATAAATGTTATGGAAAACAAAGGAAGAAAAGGCATACCTATAATCTGTATTTTGTCTGTCCAAATGTGACAGCAATTTATATTATAATTCTCATTATTACTACCATATACTACTTCTACTTCTACTACTACTACTATTGAATCTGGATTATATCTAGTGGTCCCTTAAGGCCAATAGGCTAGGTTCAATTAGCACAAATTAGTTACTGGAAAATGAATGTAAGTGCAGTAAAAGTAACCTACATACCAAATGAGGCTGTTTGTATACTGGACAACAGAACGTATTCATGGTGTTACCATGGAAAGAACAAGAGATTTCAGACTTACTCTAAAGAAGGCATTGGTGCACCCTCAAATAAGTAACCCCAAACAAATGACTTGGCTTTTTACAGAATTAGAATAAACTGAATACACATTTGTTTAAAGCCGGAATATTACAGGCACGTAACAGTAAATGCTAACGTACATGCTGATGGTTGGCAGCTCAAAACAACGATAGCATGCTGATCGTGCTATTCATGTTATTTCACCTAACAGTCTGTTATGACATACAACTGCCAGAAATCAAGGTGAAAGCTAAGCAAAACCCAGCTGCCAACAGCATAATTTTCTCCTCATTCTTACCTATTCCACCCTGTAAACCCCTGTTTTGATTAGCAGGAAGCCTGGGAATAGAGGGTAAAAATAATAATAAAAGAGGCCTATGAATTACTGGATAGTTTTTAAATGCCATACAACTTTTAGAAAGAAGCACCAGTTGAGACAAGTACACATTTCCCTAGAGCAGTCTAAAATATCCTACAGCTTAAATGATGCCTTGGTGAATGGTTATCTCCAAGAAAGCTGTCTGCTTTGGGAAGCTGCGTAGCACAAATACCTGGTGTGGAAGAAGTTGGCATAGCAACTTTGCATTTACAATGGTGAATCACACAGTAAACAGGTGCATCAAACAACTATCAAATGTGTTTGCTTCTCTACAAAGTGGTTAAATCTTATAAAGCATTTTTAGGCTTTTCTTTTTGAAAAACACAAACTCTCTGGTCCAATAATTTAAGGCAGTTCATTTGCTGAATAGGACAGAATATCCATGACTCATGGAAAGATTTGTTCTCTGTATTTTCTCTACATAAAGAACGTGACATTTAGGCAAAAAAATAAGTCATTTCCCCTTCATAACAGACATAATTCTCCATTGACCAGAAAATGGTACCAAAGATAAGCTTTCTGTGTTTGTCAAGAAATATATTTCCAAGAAAAGAATTGCTTACCTTTTGGCAACAGGCCCTTTGAAATTCAGATCAAATGTCTTTGGATCACCTGCATCTAAAACAAAGAAGTTTTTAAGCATATATGCCAATGAAATGGCAAATAAATACATATACAATATTACTAAAGAAAAATCTACAACTTGGCTACTGCCCAGTATAATGCTGTATTCAATCTTTGGTCCAAGGAAACATCAGTTTTGCCTTGGTTACATCTGCCAATCCTTTTCCCTCTCTCCAGCTAGAAGCAAGACCAGGAAAAGTTGTTAAGGACCATATTCTGTGCATACTGTACACATACCTCCCTTTGTTCTGGATAATAACATTATAGATTGCATCCAGGGTAGCAAAACTTGGAGCTCTTCTAGTCTGCAAAGCCATTCTACCATCTACCATCATCAAGTATTGCATACTTGTGAGGTGCAAAATATAATAGAGATGCTTACTTATCTAGTTCTCCCCTTTCTCTCAGTAGATTAGGCTTTCCTTCAAGAGGTTGAAATATTGTTGGTCTCTGCCACATTGGCTATATGGTATATACAAGTCACTATCATACTATATAAACATTATTTTTAATTGATATTTTAAGATCCTACCAACTGAGTCACCAGGTGCCCTAGGATGGAAGTTATTTTATACATCTTAGGCCACATCATGACGCATTGTTGCATCATGATTGTGATATATTACCCTCATTTGTAAACCGTACAAGGTACACACAGAACGGTTTTTTTCCCCTGGCATGTACTGTGTAAGCAGACCCAGGAGCAAGTTCTGTAAAATCATTCTGGCCAGGGATCTGTATTTTGCAATCCCACCCCCCCTCCCCTGCTTCCTTTAGGGATTTGTCCTTTGAGAAGGCTTAGTCCTGGAATTAAAGACAACATTCCTAAACAGAATGGCAAAACAACAACAACAACAACAACCATCACCAAACGCATGTGTCAGCAACCTGACTCTGCCTGTAAATGGGGAAATGAGGTCTGAGGACTCAGAGACCTCTTTAGTGTAATCATCTGCTGAGGACAAAACAACAGGAATGTAAAGACAAACATGCAACAGAAATCCAAGAGCCAGTCAGTCAGTGAATATTCATAAAGCACCTATTATATGCTGAGAGATCCAAGGGCACAGAAGATATTTAAGGCATGGTCCCTATCTCAGAGACCTTACAATTGGTGGGACAAGATCAATGCATTGATTTATTCAACAAAAGTCCTTAAGAATCTTTATTTACCAGGCCCTGTGTTGCAACACATGAACACTGAACATACCATATAAAACAATTAATAAAGAACCATATTATGTGGTATCAGCCTTAAGTGTTATAAGACTTCTAAGAAAGTAGGTTTCATCAAAGACTAGAAGAGTCACAAGGGTTTCATTCAAGAAAATGAGACTTTTGTGAAAGATTAGAATAAAACAAAAGACAAAGAAAAACATTTTGTGTGAATGAAACTAGAATTCTGTTAAATTCAGTAGCTATTTATTGATCACATGTTACGTGTTCTGCATTGAAAGAGACACTGCAGGGTATACAAGATTTAGTGAAACGGTCTCTGTCTTCAGCAAGCTAACTGATGAGCAGGGAGAGAAATAAGAAAAGTACCAAAATTGTTATAATACAAGGCAGAACATTATATCATAAGAGGGGTACAAAGAAAGTGTTATGAGATCCAGGGAAGGAAATGTCACTTTCAGCTGAGATTAGAGCCACAATATATTAAGTTAAACAGGTGAAGTTTAGACCTGTGGCGATGAATGAAGTCACCTAGGGTAGATATGATTAGCATGTTTGTGGGGATAGTGAAAAGATCAGCCTGATTGGAATAATAAATAATGGGATAGGAGAAGGGGGGAAAAACTGAATAGATACCATAGGATCAGACTATAGAAAGCCTAAAAATCTGGGATAGAAGATTTTGTCTTTGGGGTTTTTTTGTTTCTTTTTTTTAAGAGAGAGAGAGAGGGAGAGGGAGAGAGAGAATGTGTGCACAAGCAAGGAAACCAAAGAGGTGAAAAACCTATATGCTGAAAACTATAGAAAGCTTACGAAAGAAATTGAAGAAGACACAAAAACAAAGGGAAAATATTCCATGCTCCTGGATAGGAAGAACAAATAGTGTTCAAATGTCAATACTACCCAAAACAATACACATATTCAATGCAATCCCTATCAAAATAACACTGGCATTCTTCACAGAGCTAGAACAAACAATCCTAAAATTTGTATGAAACCAGAAAAGACCCCGAATAGCCAAAGCAATCTTGAAAAAGAGAACCAAAGCAGGAGGCATCACAATCCTGGGCTTCAAGCTGTATTACAAAGCTGTAATCATCAAGACAGTATGGTAATGGCACAAGAACACTCAGATCAATGGAACAGAATGGAGAACCCATAAATGGACCCACAAACATATGACTAATCTTTGACAAAGCAGGAAAAAATATCCAATGGAATAAAGACAGTCTCTTCAGCAAGTAGTGCTGGGAAAACTGGACAGCGACAGGCAGACAAGTGAACCTGAACCACTTTCTTACACCATACAAAAAAAAAACTCAAAATGGATGAAAGACCTAAATGTAAGACAGGAAATCATCAAAATCCTTGAGGAGAAAGCAGGCAAAAACCTCTTTGACATTGGCCACAGCAACTTCTTACTCAACAAGTCTCCAAAGGCAAGGGAAACAAAAGCGAAAATGAACTATTGGGACCTCATCAAAATAAAAAGTTTCTGCACAGCAAAGGAAACAATCAGCAAAACTAAAAGGCAACTGACAGAATGGGAGAAGGTATTTGCAAACGACATATCAGATAAAGGGTCCGTATCCAAAATCCACAAAGAACTTATCAAACTCAACACCCAAAAAACAAATAATCCAGTGAGGAAATGGGCAAAAGACATGAATAGACATTCTCCAAAGTAGACATCCAGATGGCCAACCGACATATGAAAAAATGCTCAACATCATTCATCATCAGGGACATACAAATCAAAACCACAATGAGATACCACCTTACACCTATCAGAATGGCTAACATGAACAACTCAGGTAACAACAGATGTTGGTGAGGTTGTGGAGAAAGAGGATCTCTTTTGCACTGCTGGTGGGAATGCAAACTGGTGCATCTACTCTGGAAAACAGTATGGAGTTTCCTCAAAAAATTAAAAATAGAACTACCCTACAACTCAGCAATTGCACTAGTAAGTATTTATCCAAGGGATACAGATATGCTGTTTCGAAGGAGCACATGCACCCCAATGTTTATAGCAGCACTATCAACAATAGCCAAAGTATGGAAAGATCCCAAATGTCCATCAATAGATGAGTGGATAAAGAAGATGTGGTATATATATACAATGGAGTATTACTCAGCAATCAAAAAGAATGAAATCTTGTCATTTGCAACTACATGGATGGAACTGGAGGGTATTATGCTAAGCAAAATTAGTCAGAGAAAGACAAATATATGACTTCACCCACAATAGGACTTTAAGATACAAAACAGGTGAACATAAGGGAAGGGAAGCGAAAAGAATATAAAAACAGGGAGGGGGACAAAATATAAGAGACTCTTAAATATAAAGAACAAACAGAAGATTGCTGGAGGGGTTGTGGGAGGAGAGATGGGCTAAATGGGTAAGGGGCATTAAGGAATCTACTCCTGAAATCATTGTTGCACCATATGTTAAGTAACTTGGATGTAAATTAAAAAAAAAAGTGCTGAAAGCAGGATCTGGCACATAGTAAACCCCCAGTGAATATTCATTATTAGTCAATGTAATTACATGAAAAAAATAAATAAAACTTGATGAATGACGTGGGGTGTAAAAGAGAGAAGTCAAAGATGGCTTCAGATCAAGTGACCAATTCTTAATCACTTTTAGTCTTTTGCCCAGGCTTAAGGAGAGATTGATGCCACTGAAACAGTTTGAGAACATTAGTAGGTGGAAGAAACTGTAAAATTGTTATAAGAAAAAGAGCATGAGATTGATTTTGAAGTGATATCTGATTGTAAGTCTAGCATTCAACCAGAGTTAAACTGGAGTCTTGGGTCAAGTCTTAAGATAAATATGTGGAAGTCACAGAATTTATATCATGACAAGTGATGAACTCCACAAAGAAGAACTGCAGGACCTGTCAGTTATAATGTTACTATAGCAACAATAACAATAATATTTAACATGTTTTTAGCATTAAATGCTAAGTGTACAGCATTCATATGCATTATTTTGCTTACTTTGATACAAAAACCTTATTATGTAGATAGATTGGAAACCATTACTAGCCTCACTTTACATATGAAAATAAAACAAGGCATGGAGAGGCTAAGAAGATGCCCTACCTGGGATCCACACTCTGTGTAGTCTTATTGCAACAGAACAGATCCCACTGGCCTTCCCCTGCAATGCCAACGTTGGCTTCTACTCCTAGGGGAAGCATGTAAAATGTTTCCTGTTTGAGATAGTCCATATATACTTCAATGTCGAATTCTCTGACACATTGTCAATTTCTCTTTTCCTGACTGCTTGTCTAATTCTGCCCAACTGGTAACTGACCTCCTCTCTAATCCATAGGAGTGGGTAGATTTCTCCCATATGCCTGTTCCTTGGCAAGCAGGAACTGAATCTGGTTTGGACACTAGGCCCAAGCTGAGCCAGTCATTCCTGGTCACTGTATCCCAGAAATTTTGAATTAGAATGGACAGTAAGTTAGTCAGTGGGAGATTAGAACTGCAAAACATAAAGCCTGAAGACCAGGGAAGCAGAGAACACTAGCTTTCAGAAAGAAATTACTGAAGCAAATACGTTAAGTGAGACAGAGGTGGAAGTCCTGGTGGGCTGTATAGCTTCTTGGTCCAGTTCCTACCTAAGGCCCAGGGTTGTTTCATGAGATACGTTGTATACTTACACCAAATTCCCTTTTCTTGCTTTTTGCTAGTTCATGTCCCTTATAGCAACCAAAAAGTCCCACTTATAAACTCACTCTCTTGTCTTGATTTAGGTTTCAATAATTCATTTTAACAACACATTGTATTCTTGCTATGAACAGAATGGAGATTCAAGAATGAATTCTTGACACTAAGTCTGCCTTCATAAGTCTCACAGTTGAATAAGACACATAAGCTCAAAAGTATAATTTCAACACTGTGTAGTAGAGCCATGATAGAGACATGAAGAGGGTACCATGGGGCACAGAGTGGGGTCATGAGTGGATAGGTTTTCCAATTCCTGACTGACTCAACTTGGGCTCCATGTTCTACCTGCCCTCTGACTCCTGTGCTCTTAGACTCGGATCTTCCACTCTGATGTGGAACACTAATGTTGGTATTCTTGCTGGTTCCAGGTTTTAGTTCACAAATCTGGCTTTACAGCTTAAAAACTGTTTCGGGATACAAGTTACCAGCCCCTCGCACCAAATACTACAATTCTCTTGGTCTGGGGTGGGCATGAGAATATGTATCTTTAATTGTCCCATCAGATAATCCTAATATATAATCATATTTGGAGACCACCAAGACTACTTGATTTGATTCTGAATCTCATTCTTAACCTCAGTCTCAGTTTGTATATAATTCTTAATTCTAGCTGTTCATAACAGACCAAAGTTGATGGAGTAAGAAAGAGAAAAGCAGGTCATCATGATGTGTATGAGCTTTGGGAAACACCACAGTTAAGGGTAAAAGGTAAAATTAAACAGTTACCGAAAAAGAAACAGAAAGTGACATTCAAGAAAGCTAAAGAATTCCATGAATGAGAGATTATGAATTCTACTGGAAAATGATTACTAACTGAATGCTTATTTATACGTGGGACTGCTGTAAGTACTTTGCACATATATCTGCCATTTTGCACAATTACACATAGAACACATGTGAGTTGTACTCCCTTGCACTATGCAAATCCCTGGTATATTTATTATGTTATTTAATGCCCCATAATTCTGTGATATATGTCATTGTCAAAATTCCATTTTATAAATGAGGAAGTTGAGGTACAGAGGGGAAGCTAATTTGCCCTATTACCCTTAGCATAATTAGAAGGCACATGGTCTGATCCCAAAGCCTATGTTGAGCCACTTGACAGAAAGTTGCTCATTGGTGATCTCAAAGAACATCCACAGATGAGTGGAGAGAGGAAGCAGACGAAAAGGGCTTAGCAACTTATATTCATCTTTTTGTTTATTTATTTAAATTCAAGTTAGGGGTGTCTGGGTGGCTCAGTCAGTTAAGCGTCCAACTTTGGCCCAGGTTATGATCTCGCAGTTTACAGGTTTGAGCCCTGTGTTGGGCTCTGTGTTAACAGCGTAGAGCCTAGAGCCTACTTCAGATTCTGTGTCTCCCTTTCTCTCTGCCTCTCCCCCACTTATGCACTTTCTCTTTCAAAACTAAAAAAAATAAAATTTAAAAAAAGCATTTAAATTCAAGTTAGTTAACATACAGTGTAGTCTTGGTTTTAGGAGTAGAACCCAGTGATTCATCTCTTACATATGACACCCAGTGCTCATCCTGAAAAGTGCCCTCCTTAATGCCATTTGCAACAATGTGGATGGAACTAGAGTATATTATGCTAACTGAAATAAGTCAGAGAACTCAACTTATATTGATCTTGTAATTATTCACTTTTTACATTAAAGATAGTCAAAACTGGTTTAAAAGTACCTGGGCTGGAGGGGCACCTGGCTGGCTACCAGTTGGTAGAGCATGCAACTCAATCTCAGAGGCTGTGAGTTTGAGCCCCACATTTGATGAAAAGATTACTTTTTAAAAAAGGTACCTAGGCTGGCTTCCAATTTTGGTGTGATTTGCACTTTACAAAGTTAAAAAGTGGATCACAGTGTAAATGAAATGCCATTGTCAAATCTGTCTGAAAAGCTGACACTTTCTGATTGTAAATCCTGGCTGCCTTTTATTTCAGTTGAAAATACACTAAACTAAAGCCACAGTCAAACGATAAGATTTAGCTGATTCCATATAGTAATGACAGCTGGAAAGTGATGACTTCAGCCTGCCCCATGTGTTGGCAGAACTTGTATTGTCATGCAAATTTTTTATTTCCTGAAATCTATACAGGCCCTTGCTTTTTCAGAGGCCCTCACAGTCTCTAATTGCATCTCTGGAATAAATAGACTGAGAGGCCAGCTAAGTGAAAAGAGCCACAATGCTTAACTATCCTATGGCTTAGCTAGTTGAATACAATCATATTTCTAACTTACAGAAAAAAATAATTATAATTAGGCAATCATTTTAATACCTCCTTAAGTTCATGTGATTCTCCGATCACCAAAATTATTTGACAACAGAATCACTAAAAACATTTATAATATAAGTTACTTATTATAGATAAAGTTGTTATTTTACTCATACAATACAATTTTTCTTCTTAGAAATAATTCAGGAAGATTAAGAAGAATAGTTCAGGTAATTAATTCAACTCATGGGTGTGGATTTCACATAATTTTGTTGAATGCAAATCGTAAGATAAAGCAGCAAGTTATGCTTGGAAAGACTCTTTTCTTTAAAAGCAATCTGTTTCTCAAAGAAAAATAACAATATAACTACCATTGATCAGTTACAAAAAGCAAAATTTGGGGAGAGGAGTTAAGTTGGCAGAGCAGCATGGAGACTCGGAGCTTGTTTCATCCCTGAAATGCAGCTAGATCAGCACCAAACCATTTTGAACACTTAGGAAATTGATCTGAGGATTAACTCAACAATCTGCATAACTTGAGCCACAGAACTCAGCACGCACATGGTGTGGAGAGGTGAACTGAGGGAAAGAAAAGCCACAGAGGGTAGGGAGCTGTTCTTGCAGAGAGAGAAAGAGAAAGAGGGATAGTGCAGCACATTGGTATCATTCAAGAAAACATTCCCCCAAAAGTAGCTGGAGAGAAAGAGAAAGAGTGAAAACACTCACAGGGGACTGAACAAGAAATCTGTTCCCCAAAACCATTGATGGGAAGAAAGGAGAGGGTTTCAATACCACCAGGATTCTATAAACAGTGGAGTACAGAGTCTGAAGTTCCAGAGCTCAGTGCCTGGCAGAGCTCTGGTGAGGAAGTAGGATAAATCCCCAGCAGCAGGCAGCAGGGTCTAAAGGGTCTGTGTGCCACATGGGGAGAGGTGGTTCCCCCACTTGGAGTGCATTTGATAGAGGCCATATGGCCTCCTCACAATAAAGGTCCCAGTGGACCTCAGAGAGCAGCTGGTATTAGGTATTTGCTGGTATTAGGATAAAGGAACCAGAATGGGATGAAACCTGGTTCTGACTATGTACTGTGATTTGCCATAATCTCTGAACCTCTGCCACTGAGCGATATTTTCTGGGGCAAGCTGGCACCCAGTCATTGCTCAGCAAGATCCCTCCCCCAGAAAGTCAATTGAGGTCCAAGATGCAGGGATCTCTGAAGTGTGGAGTTGTGTTTTATCTGAGATAAAACTCTGAAGGAAGGTGCCACTTGGCAGGTGGACACCTTGGACACAAACAGTGTACAGGCAGGAAGTGGACAGAGGCTGAGACAAAGGAGGGATGCTTGATCATGGGTTGGTCAGAGAGTGAATTGAAGTTCCTGTGCCAGAGACTAGGGAGCTGGGTGAAGCCATTTCCACCTCTCCCAGGCAGGAACATACTTGCAGGAGCATGGGGGCCACACTGATCCACTCCAGTAAGTTAAGCAGCACCACCTATTGCAGAATGGAACTATTACACCTAGCCCCACCTAACTGTGCCCTCCAAGCATGTACCCTGGAAGACCAACACAAGTCACACTACCTACTTAGTGTACAGACTATAGAGGACTTCATAGTTTCAGTTCTAGGGGAAACTGGACAAAACCTCATTAGGGTTTCATTTTGTTTGTTGGTTCATTTATTTGTTCATTTTCTTTGCTTTTGTTTTTATTTAAATTGTTTTCTTTTTTTCTTTGTTTTCATTCTTTTCTTCTTCTTTCTTGGATACAGAAAAAGAAAATTGTATTTTTTTACTTTATTTTTTATTTTTAAAAATTTGTTATGCTATTTCATTTCCTTTATTTCATTTTATTCTATTTTATTATGTAATTTTTTAATTTTTTAAAATTTTTCTTACTTTTTTTCTTTTCTTTCCTTATTTTCTCTATTTCATATTTTGTAAAAAATTTTTTAATGTTTATTTATTCTTGAGAGAGAGACAGAGAGACAGAGACAGAGAGAGACAGAGTACGAGCAGGGGAGAGGCAGAGAGCAGGAGACACAGAATCCAAAGCAGGCTCCAGGCTCTGAGCTGTCAGCATAGAGCCTGAATTGGAGCTCAAACCCACAAACCATGAGATCATGACCTGAGCTGAAATTGGATGTTTAATGGACTGAGCCACTGAGGCACTAATTTTTTTTGTAATTTTTTTTAATGTTTATTTATTCTTGAGAGAGAGACAGAGAGACAGAGACAGAGAGAGACAGAGTATGAGCAGGGGAGAGGCAGAGAGCGGGAGACACAGAATCCAAAGCAGGCTCCAGGCTCTGAGCTGTCAGCATAGAGACTGAATTGGAGCTCAAACCCACAAACCATGAGATCATGACCTGAGCTGAAATTGGATGTTTAATGGACTGAGCCACCGAGGCACTAATTTTTTTTGTAATTTTTTTTAATGTTTATTTATTCTTGAGAGAGAGAGAGAGAGAGACAAAGAGAGACATAGCAAAACCAGGCGAGGGGTAGAGAGATTCTCTATTTTATGAAGCTCCGTTCAACAAGCAGACCAAAATACACTACGATCTAGCTTCCTTTATTTGATTTTTTGTTTTGTTTCTAATTTTTTGATTTCCATTTTTCATTTTATTAATTATTTTCTTCCTCCAAAAAGACAAATCAAAGAAATTCACCTCAACAGAAAGAACAGAAAGAAATGACAGCAAGGTGCTTAATCAACATAGATATAATCAAGATGTCTGAACTAGAATTTAGGACCACAATAATAAGAATACTAGCTAGGGTTGAAAAAGAGCATAGAATCCCTTTCTGTGGAGATAAAAGAGATAAAATCTAGTCAGGACAAAATTAAAAATGCTATAACTGAGATGCAATCCCAAATGGAAGCCACAACAGCAAGGATGGACAAAGCACAGCAGCGACTAAGTGATATAGAAGACAAAATATGGAGAATAATGAAGCAGAAAAAATGAGGTACACAAAGGCAAAAGATCATGATACAAGACTTAGAGAACTCTGACTTATTAAAAAGAAATAACATCAAAATCATAGGAATCCCAAAAGATGAAGAGAGAGAAAGAAGGGCAGAATGTTTATGTAAGCAAATTAGAGCAGAAAACTTTCCTAATCTGGGGAAGGACACAGACATCAAAATCCAAGAAGCACAGAGAACTTCCATTAGATTCAACAAGAACTGACCATCAGCATGGCATATCATAGTCAAATTCACAAAATACACAGACAAGGAAAAAATTATGAAAGCAGCAAGAGAAAAAAAAATCCTTAACCTAAAAGGGAAGACAGATCAGGTTCACAGCAGACCTATCCACAGAAACTTGGCAGGCCAGAAAGGAGTGGCAGGATATATTCAATGTGCTGAATTAGAAAAATATGCAGCCAAGAATTCTTTACCCACCAAGGTTGTCATTCAAAATAAAAGGAGAGATAAAGAGTTTCCCAAACAAAAACTAAAGGAGTTCATGACCACTAAACTTGCAAGAAATTTTAAGGGGGACTTTTCGAGTGGAGAAAAGACAAAACAAAAGAAAAAAGTCCAAAAGCAACAAAGACTATAAAGGACCAGAAAACATCACCAGAAACACCAACTCTACAAGCAACACAATGGCAGTAAATTCATATCTTTCAGTACTCATTCTAAATATCAATGGACTAAATGCTCCAATCAAAAGGCATAGTGTATCAGAATGGATAAGAAAATAAGACCCATCTATATGCAGCTGACAAGAGACCCATTTTAGACCTAAAGACACCTGTGGATTGAAAGTAAGGTCATGGAGAACCATCCATCATGCTCCCAGTCACCAAAAGAAAGCTGGAGTAGCCATACTCATATCAGACAAACTAGATTTTAAAATAAAGACAGTAACAAGAGATGAAGAAGGGCATTATCTCTTAAGGGGTCCATTCAACAAGAGATCTACCAACTGTAAATCTTTATGCCCCCAATGTGTAAGAACCCAAATATGTAAATCAATTATTCACAAACATAAAGAAACTCATTGTTAATATTACCATAATAGTAGGGGACTTCAACACCCCACTTACAACAATGGACAGCTCATGTAAGCAGAAAATCAACAAGGAAACAATGGCTTTGAATGACACACGGGACCAGATGGACTTAACAGATATATTCAGAACATTGCATCCTAAAGCAGCAGAATACCCATTCTTCTCAAGTGTACATGGAACATTCTCCAGAAGAGATCACATACTGGGTCACAAATCAGCCTCAATAAGCACAAAAAGACTGAGATCATACCTTGCATATTTTCAGACCACAACACTATGAAATTCAAAAACAACTACAAGAAAAAATTGGAAAGACAATGAATACTTGGAGATTAAAGGACATCCTACTAAAGAATTAGTGGATTAACCAAGAAAATAAGAAGAAATTCAAAAGTACATGGAAGCCAATGAAAATGAAAACACAAGATCCCAAACCTCTGGGATGCACCAAAAGCTATCATAAAGGGAAGTATATAGAAATCCAGTCCTTCCCAAAGAAGGAAGAAACGTCTCAAGTACACACCTAACCTTACACCTAAAAGAACTGGAAAAAGAACAGCAAATAAAGTCCCCAAACAGCAGAAGACAGGAAATAATAAAGATTAGAGCAGAAATAAATGATATCAAAATAAAAAAAAAAAACAGTAGAACAGATCAATGAAACCAGGAGCGGTTTCTTTGAAAGAATTAACACAACTGATAAACCCTTAGCCAGACTGATCAAAAAGAAAAAGGAAAGGACCCAAATTTTAAAATCACGAATGAAAAAGGAAAAATCAAAACCAACACCACAGAAATACAAACAATAATAAGAGAATATTATGAGCAATTATATACCAACAAACTTGGCAATTTGGAAGAAATGGACAAAATCTAGAAATATATAAATTATCAAAACTGAAACAGGAAGAAATAGAAAATTTGAACAGACCAAAACCAGTAAAGATATTGAATCTGTAATCAAAAATCTCCCAACAAACAAGGGTCCAGGGCTGGATGGCTTTCCAGGGGAAATCTACCAAATATTTAAAGAAATGATAACACCTATTCTTTTGAAGCTGTTCCAAAAATAGAAATGGAAGGAAAACATCCAAACTCATTCTACAAGGCCAGCATTACCTGATTCCAAAACCAAAGAACCCACAAGAAAGGAGAACTACAGACCATTTCCCTGGTAACCATGGATGCAAAAATCCTCAAAAAGACACTAGCAAACTGGATCCAACATACATTAAATACATTATTCACCATGATCAACTGGGACCTATTCCTGCAAATCAGGGCTGGTTCAATATCCACAAATTATCAATGTGATACATCACATTAACAAAAGAAAAGATAAGAACCACATAATTTTCTCAATAGATGCAGGAAAAGCATTTGACAAAATACAACATCCTTTCTTCATAAAAAAACCCTCAAGAAAGTAGGGATAGAAGGATCATATCTCAAGATCACGAAGTCCATATATTAAATTCCCACCACTAATATCATCCTCTATGGGGAAAAACTGAGATCTTTCTCCCTAAGATCAAGAAAACAAGTATATCCACTCTCACCACTGTTATTCAACATAATGTTGGAAGTCCTAGGCTCAGCAATCAGATAACACAAAGAAATAAAAGGCATCCAAATCAGCAAGGAGGAGGCCAAATTTTGCTCTTTGCAGATGACATGATATTCTACGTGTAAAATCCAAAAGACTCCACCAAAAAACTGCTAGAACTGACACATGAATTCAGCAAAGTCACAGGATATAAAATCAATGTACAGAAATGGTTTGCACTTCTACACACCAATAATGAAGCAGAGAAATCAAGAAATCAATCCCATTTACAACTGCATAAAAAAATCATAAAATACCTCGGGATAAACCTAACCAAAGAGGTGAAAAATCTATACACTGCAAACTATACAAAGCTTATGAAAGAAATTGAAGCAGACACACAAAAAATGGAAAACATTCCATGCTCATGGATTGGAAGAACAAATATTGTTAAAATGTTGATACTACCCAAAGCAATCTACATTTTCAAAACAATCCCTATCAAAATGACACCAGCATTCTTCACAGAGCTAGAACAAACAATCCTAAAATTTATATGAAACCAGAAAAGACCCCAAATAGCCAAAGCAATCCCCGAAAAAGAAAACCAAAGCTGAAGGCATCACAATTCCAGACTTGAAACAGTATTACCAAGCTGTAATCATCAAGACAGTATGGTACTAGCACAAAAACAGACACATAGATCAACAGAATAGACAAGCCGGAAATGGACCCACAAATGAATGGCCAACTAATCTTTGGGAAAAAAAAAAGAAACAAAAAGAGTATCCAATGGAAAAAAGATAGTCTCTTCAGCAAATGGTGCTGGGGAAACTGAACAGCGATGTGCAGAAGAATGAAACTGGATCAGTTTCTTACACCATACACAAAAATAAATTCAAAATGGATGAAAGACCTAAATGTGAGAGAGGAAACCATCAAAATCCCAGAGAAGAAAACAGGCAACAACCTCTTTGACTTCAACTACAGCAACATCTTACTTGACATTTCTCCAGGGGCAAGGGAAACAAAAGCCAAAATGGACTATTGGGACCTCATCAAGATAAAAAAGCTTCTGCACAGCGAAGGAAACAACAAAACTAAAAGGCAACCAACAGAATGGGAAAAGATATTTGCAAACGACATATAATGTAAGGAGTTAGTATCCAAAATCTATAAAGAACTTTGCAAACTCAACACCCAAAAAACAAATAATCCAGTGAAGAAATGGGCAAGAGACATGAATAGATACTTCTCTAAAGAAGACATACAGATGGCTAACAGACACATGAGAAGATGCTCAACATCACTCATCATCAGGGAAATACAAACCAAAATCACAATGAGATACCACCTCACACTTGTCAGAATGGCTAACATTAGCAACTTAGGCAACAACAGATGTTGGCGAGGATACAGAGAAAAAGGAACCCTTTTTGCATTGTTGGTGGGAGCACAAACTGGTGCAGCCACTCTGGAAAAGAGTATGGAGGTTTCCCAAAAATTAAAACTAGAACTACCCTATAACCCAGCAATTGCCCTATTAGGTATTTATCCAAAGGATACAGGAGTGCTGATTCCAAGGGGCACATGCACCCCAATGGTTATAGCAGCACTATCAACAATAGCTGAAGTATGGAAAGAGCCCAAATGTCCATCAACTGATAAATGATAAAGAAGATGTGGTATATATACAACAGAATAATACTTGGCAATCAAAAAGAATGAAATATTGCCATTTGCAACAACATGAATGGAACTGGAGGGTTTTATGCTAAGCGAAATAAGTCAGTCAGAGAAAGACAAATATATGATTTCACTCATATGTGGAATTTAAGATACAAAACAGACGAACATAAGGGAATGGAAGCAATTACTATATAAAAACAGAGAGAGAGAGACAAACCATAAGAGGATCTTAAATACAGAGAACAACCTGAGGGTTGCTGGTGGGGTGTTGGGTGGGGGATGGGATAAATGGGCAAGGGGCATTAAGGAGGACACTTGTTGGAATGAGCACTGGGTATTATATGTAAGTGATGAATCACTAAATTCTATTCCTGAAATCATTACTACACTATATGTTAACTAACTTGAATTTAAATTTTAAAAAATAATAAAATAATTAATTACTTTTAAAAAATAACTCATGGGGATCTAAGCATGGTGACTATAGTTAATAATACTGTATCGTATATTTGAAAGTTGTTAACAAATTAAATCTTAAAAATTCTCATTATAAGAAAAAAAATTCTGTAACTATGTATGGTGCTGGATATTAACCCGACTTATTATGTGATCATTTTGCAATATATACAAATATCCAGTCATTATGTTATACACTTGAAACTAATATAATGTGTTTGTCAGTTATACCTTAATCATAATAATAAAAAATAATTTTAAAAAAAGCAAAAATCATAAACCTTTAATATTGTTTTTTCAAGTATATTCTTCAGAGAATGTAATGTGGTTTAGAGAGCAAAAAGAGAACTGTAAGTTGGGACAAAGCGGGAATTAGAGCTATTATTAGCGACCAAGTCAGATAGCTTTCCAAAACCAAGGAAAAATGATGTAGTAGAAAATTAAGTCTTGCTTTAATATTCTACAACAGCTAGTGGAAAATTGTGAATAATTAAATACTTGTTTTACCCTTTGTTTTTCAAACATGTTTATGATTCTGTGTATAAATGAGGTCCTGCCACTTCGTCTGAGGAAAAGATTCCCTCTCCTCCAAGTATCAACAAAAGATAAGGGACCGTGTCTTTGCCATTTCTTACAGGGAGAATATTCCTATTTCTTAGCCCAATACACATGGTCTCCCACAAACTGACCCATCTCACCAGCCTCATCTTCTACCATCCCTCACTTCAAACTTGATCTTCTAGCCATTCTGTACTGCTATGATTCCAGCCTAAATCAGGTGTTTTGCATAGTGCCCTTTGAACAATATGCCTTTCCCCTCTTTGTTCTTGGATAATGGCTAAAGAAATCATATAGTTCCCTTACAAATTACCCACACATCCTCTAGGAGAAGAACAAGAACCAAGACATTCTACTGGCTACTGTGCCAGTGGGTGGAGCCCACTTTGACTAGAGATCAGTGCTGAGAACTTTCATATAACCCCATATAACTTTCATATATTCCCAAAGTAGCTCATTGCATTCATCTCTGAGACATATATACTTATTATTTGCATTGTTGCACTTGGTACACTATACCACAAGGCATTTGCTGTGGTAGAGAGATGCCTGTGTCCTAATTCCCCAAATTTGTGAATATTTTACTTTACAGGGCAAAAGGCACTTTGTGGGTGTGATTAAGTTGAGAACTGTAAAATGGGGAGATTATCCTGGATTATGTAGGTGAGCCCAATATAATTACAAGGGTCCATAAACGGGGAAGAAAGAGACAGAAGTGTCAAAGAAGGATATGTGACTATGAAAACAAGGTCAGAGTGATGTGATATGAGAAAAACTCAATTGGCCATTGCTGGCTTTGAAGATGAAAGGGAGTTGTGTGCCAAGGAATGTGGCAGTCTCTAGAAGCTGGAACATTAAGAAAATGGATTCTTCCCTAGAAGATTCATTTCTCTAGAAAGAAATGCATTTGGGCCTATGCCTTCATTTTAGACCATTAAGACTTATTTTGGACTTCTGACCTCCAGAATTGTGAGATAAAAAATTTGTGTGATTATAAGCCACCACATTCGTGGTAATCATTATAGCAACAAGAGGAAGCTAATATACATGACTATTTCTCCTACTGGATTCATAGCTCCTTTAGGGCAGACACCAGAGTTTGGTTATTGTTCTATTGCTATTACCTACTTTGGTGCCTCATATATACATACATAACAGGCACTCAATAAATGTTTTTGAGGTAAATTTTTTTTAATGTCAATGTAATTTTGAATTCATATCTTTTATTTAGGTAATGAAAACACAAATAGGAGATCAACCTTGACAATTACTAGCTAATCACTGCAGATAGATTTCACTTGGAATAAAGGCAAGTTAATAGACTCCTAGAATTGCACTGATGTGAAAAATTACTCTCTCTATTAATGCAGCATTCAATTTGTAATGTCAGTACCAGTAGGAGGGATGCCTGGGTGTTCAGTTGGTTAAGTGTCCGACTCTTGATTTCAGCTCAGATCGTGATCTCACAGTTCATGGGATTGAGCCCCTTATAAGGCTCTGAGCTGATAGCACAGAGCCTGCTTGGGGTTCTCTCCCTTTCCTTGTGCCCCCCACCACTAGCATGCTCTCTCTCTCTCTCTCTCTCTCCCTCAATAAATAAACTAAACAGCAACAACAACAACAACAACAACAACAACAACAACAACAACAAAAAGACCAGTAGGAGCTTACAAAGGAAGTAATGAAGACATTATCCCATACTAGTGAATAAAAATTGGGTATCAAATTATGTGGTATCAAATGTTATCTCTGCCACCTATGACTGTATGATCTTGGGAGAATTATAATTTTTCTCTCTGAACATCCATTATGCCATCTATAAAATGATAAATAGCAAAAAAAAAATTTTCTTTCATAATGAAAAAAGAATCAATTTCTGCCTTTGGGGTGACCATGGGAAGGAGTAAAATACATGTATGTTACCCTCATAACCAAAGTATATCAGTGTAGAATCCATGCAACCCAACTTGAATTTTCACATTGACCTTAGGGACACCAATAATTCTAGAAAGGTTTCCATGACTAAGCTGGATGTGACACTTATGGAGTAACTTAATAGCTTTTTGGAAGAGAGGAATTTTAGGATACTTATGTGTCAACTGGGAAAGCCACACAAAAGCACATGCTCTGCCAGCGCAAAGAGCTATGCCTCGGTGAGGAGACAAGAAAGCAGTTAGAAGAACGACACACCAGGAGTTGGGGCAAGATTTACAAAGCCCCTCAAGTCTTCCGAGAAAGTAATACAATTGACATCCTTTTGTGCATCTGAATGATGCAGAAGAAATAGGAAAGTTAAGGCAGAGGGACCAACAAGAAGATTGCTGTTGTATTTCAGACATAAGATGGTAAGAGCCTGACTGACGCTGCAGCAGTGAGAGGATGAGGCAATCCCAAAAGCATTACAAAGGAACACATTTGGTGGGGGTGAAATAAAGGGCACGGAGACATGTTTCATCACCTAATGAAGGCAATGCCTCATGCAGAAAATGATGTGCATTCCAGAAGTTCATCTAGGGCAGAAACACGACCCCACATTGGACATGGCAAGATTAATGGAAATGCAAATGAGACTCCTTCAGCATCGATTCAAATCAAACAATACTGCGGTACCATGACCTTAAGATGGTTGTTTTTCTCCCAGTCTGAGTAATTTTCTAAACATATGGAATGATAAATCACCCTATGTTACATCAAGAATGTCAAATCTCCTGCTTTAAGAAAGGTTTTTCTAATCAGTGTTAGTTTCTAAGAAGTTTGCATCACCATTTGAAATAATTTGCCCTATACGAACATGCGTCATTTACATTCAGTTGAACAACCTCCACTTCCACTGAACAGGCAAAAGAAAACATATATAAAATACTCGGGCTGCTTCTTCATAGACTGATTTTATAGGCAGTGCTGAAAGATGCACATTTAGGGGCATTGGAAATGCACTTCTGAAAAAATGATTTTTCTTGACTACTGTCACAAAGCAGTGAATTTGTGCTATAGAACAGCCATGAATTATTGGATAATCACATATCTTCTCAGAATGAATAAAATTCTGAATCAATATTGATTTAAAAAGAGAGTCTAGAAGCAAACAAGAACATGAATTGAGTTGGAAGGTTATCAGCTTGGGGTTGCTAATATTTCTTTCTAACCATATTTGTATTTTATTGCTCAACATCAGGCACTCAAAAAAAAAAAAAAGGAGCCATGACATACTTTAATTGCACTGGAGCAATTCCTTATTTTCTTTCAGTACCATAGGTTGTGCATTTCATTATAATGCAAGACCCTATTCCCTTACCTCCTAGAAAATATAACAATTTCACTACCAGAGATAGAAAATGAAGAGTATATTTACTTGCCCTAAATAAAAAAATAAGTGACTTCATCTTGCCTTTCTATCTGCAGAATTCAGCCAATAGAACAGTAAAGGAATAAAGTTTAGAAGAAATGAGTTTTCATCATTATATAGTTATAAAAATCAAAAAAAGGAGAAAATTCTTTAAAATTATAATTGAGTAAAAAACTTTTTGTTGAACTTAGGAATAAACACTACTAAAGAAAAATAGCAAGGATTTGTCAATTTATCACAAATGCATAAAACAGTTTGGTAGCCAGTGATAACATCTCTCCTACCTCCTCATATTGTCCACAGGTTATTGATGAGAACAAAATTAAACAGCACATTAACTCTGACTTTTGCCACAACTCAAGAAGATGGAAGATAATAATCACTGGAAAAACATCCCTATTCCTGGGCCTGAATGTAAGGGAGAAAACACAATTTAGTGCACACTTTCTATTCAACAAATAAAAACTACAGGTGAAATATACTATTAGAATCTATATTAGATGAATGCCTCTACTTACAGGATAATTGAGGAAAAATTGTGGTAAACTATGGTCTTTCATCAATGGGTCAGACTAGCTATTTAGAATGACAAAAGGGGGAATAGCAGACAACAGGAATTACACAGAACCCACTGCATGACCCACCCAAAAGTGTATCTCCATTCAGAGAAAAGAGAAAGAGAGAGATTCTTCTTGTTCAGGGCTGGGATGGGGGGAGGGGGGGGAGTGGGTATGTGTTACAAAACAAGATAATCACTTGGAATGGATGCCTGGGTACTTATCTCACTTTCTCCTATAGTCCTGTCTCCTTGGATCAAGTCAAAGATAAAATAGCCTGGATTTTATACTTGTAAATTCTATATAGCATCTGTGAGGCGGAAATGCTCATGAATATTTTTTCCTCACAAAATGGATTTTTCACAAAGAGATGGAACATATTGGAGCTCATTGTCAAAAGAAAACTTTGATCTTACTTCTTTTACATTCTAGATAGATTTGGAGGTGAGAATGAAAGACTAGGGAAGGGGAATCTAACACTGAAGATGAGCTTGTCTCATAATCTGGCATGATGGTAGTAATATAAAACTGTGAAAATAAACCCATAAGTAAAAGTCTACCTGTTAGCTCTAATTCCAAAAGTATGAGAGGTTCAACTCCCTCCCACCCCCACAAAAACTACAAATTCTGGATATAAAACTTAAAGAATATCTTCTTAATAGCACTGGAAAGCTGACAAAACAGTGAAGTAATACCAGTCCAAAATCTAAGTGAAAGTGGGAACCCAGAGATAAAGGTACTACTAAAGCTACTATAGCCTCAAAGATATTTACCAACTTAAAAAAATTCAAGGAGCAAGGGAAACAGAAGACACGGACCAGAGGCTACTCAAGATAAGGAGTCAAATAGGAAAACATCACTTCACTAAGTTGGAACTCCAAAGGGCTACAGCCTCAGAGTGAAACCTACCTCACCCTTAACAAAATCACCTTGACACTGAGCAGAAAGATGGGAGAACACCTTCATTTGAATTTGCAGTGTATGTGAAGTATTCTCAGAAGGATGGGGGGCAATCTGTAGGTATTCCTAGGCAGTTGACAAACAACACACCTCCATTGGAATGCATATTATTCTAAGAATGTTCACAAATCATTTCCCAAAGAAAATATGCAGCAAACAATAATAAAAATAATAAATTACTTAAGGAAACAAGATACCACGAAAGAACTAGATAATACATAGAAAACAGAAATAGACCCATAAAGTCTTAAGATATTTACATGCTTAGTCCCAGATTATAAAACAACGATGCTTACTGTTTTGTTTTGATTTGCTTTGGTTTTTTTCGGAGATACAAGACAAACTTAAAAATAAATGGGAAGAACTATTTTGAAAAACTACCTAGCAGATTCAAAAATAAAGCAAATCAAGTCTGGAAGTGAAAAACACAACAGGGGCGCCTGGGTGGCTCAGTCAGTTAAGCCGCCAACTTCGGCTCAGGTCATGATCTCACAGCCCGTGAGTTCGAGCCCCGCATCGGGCTCTGTGCTGACAGCTCAGAGCCTAAAGCCTGTTTCGGATTCTGTGTCTCCCTCTCTCTGACCCTCCCCTGTTCATGCTCTGTCTCTCTCTGTCTCAAAAATAAAAAATAAACGTTAAAAAAAATAAAAATTAAAAAAAAAGAAAAACACAATAGATAAAATGTAAAACTCCACAGAGAAGCTTGATATCAGATTAGACAAAGCCAAGGAGACAATCGGCAAACAAGAAAGTAACTCAAAATAAATTATTCAGAATGTAGACGAGAGAAACTAAAAATGGAAAATATCAAAGATTAGTTGATACACTGAGCATAGAGTGAAAAGTTTTAATATATGTCAAATCAGATTTCTGGACAGAGAATAAAGATGTTGGAGAGAGGCAATGAAAGAAAATTACTGCCAACATAGAATACTATATCTAGTGACAATTTGTTCAAGAAAAAGAATGAAATAAAGAAACTTTCAAGCAAAAAATAAAAAAGTGTTTGCCATCAGTAGAACTTCATTAACATATATTTCTGAGAGAAGAAAAAGTGACCCAGATGGAAGGTCTTTGATGAAAGAAGAAATGAAGAGTGAAGAACTACAGGGGAGGGAAGGAATGATCACTGGCTATATAAATAATAACAATAAAGTCTTGTGGAGTTAAATAAAATGAGAAAATTATGGCAATAATAGAATGTAATCCAAGAATTGAAGCATTATAGTCTTCTTTTATAGAAAAGGGTGAAATATTAATAAATTTTTAATTTGAATAAGTATGCATAATGCACTTTTTAAAAGAGTAGAACTAGTATATATTACTTTGAAAATAGTAGAGGAAGAGGGGCACCTGGGTGGCTCAGTCGATTAAGTGTGGACTTTGGCTCAGGTCATGATCTCGTGGTTCGTGAGTTCAAGCCCCACAACTCACAGCCTGGAGCCTGCTTTGGATTCTGTGTCTCCCTCTCTCTCTCTGCCCCTCCCCTGTTCTCTCTCTCTATTTCTCAAACATTAAAATAAATAAATAAAAAATAAATGTATAGAACTACAGGGAGAAATTACAAAATCCACAATCATAGATTTTAAGATATTTTCTCGGTATTTCTCACTATTATAAAACAGATCAAACAATCAGTAAATGTACATTTTCCTCACCACATGGTGATAGGACAATGGATATCTATAAAGAAAAAAATAATAAACTTGGAGCTCTACTCACATTAGACACAAAAATCAATTCCAGATAGAAAGACCTTAAGTGAAAAGTTAAGTTATAAAGTCTTTATGACCTCAGAAACAGGATTTTTTAAGCAATAGTACAAAAAGTACTAGTCATAAAAGAAATAAGTGATAAATTTAACTACAACAAAAATAAGAAACTCTGTTCATCAAAAGACTCAATAAAGACAGAGACATGACATCCATAGAGGATAGTAGTAACACTATAACATTTCATTATTAATACCAAGGATATATAAAGAACTATGGGTCAAAGAGAAAAAAATGACAATAGAAAAGGGAGCAAAAGACTTACGTAGGAACTTCAGAGGAGGAAATCCAAATGGTCAATAAATAGTAAAGTAGTATTCGTATTCAATCTCATTAATAATTAGGCACATGAAAATGAAACCACAAAAAAGAAGTAACTATATACCTTCCAAACTCTTGCAAAAAGTGAAAAGTTTGATAATAAGGGGTGTTGACAAATATGTGGAGTAGTGGAAACTCATGCACTTCCTGTGAAAATAAAATCCGTAGAACCGCTTTGGAAGTTTGGCATGACCTGATCCTATGACAGAGCAATTTCTGTCCTAAACTGTATCCTGAACTACTGCATAGGTGTACAAAGATATACAGACGATAATGTTCATGGCAGCATTGTTTGTAATAGCCAAAAATTCAAAACAACTCAATGGCCACTAAAAGTGGAGAAGGTAAATAAATGATGGTATAGTCAGACAATGGAATACTAAGCAGTTACCTCCTTGCTAGAGGTAACCACTATCCTGGGATTTGTGATAATCTTTTTCCTATTTTCCTTGTAGTTTATCATCTCCTATGCACTCTTCAATAATATAATTTAATTTGGGTTATTTGGAACTTTCCACAAATGAAATATGAGGTGGGATTTTTTTTTTAGTCTTCTGTTATCATCATGTTTGTGAGATTCATATAGCTATATGTAAGCTTTCTCTCTCTTTCTCAGACACACACAGAAACACACACATACTCAACATGGAAGAAAACAAAATTCTACTATTTCCAAACAGAAAGTCCCACAAAGATACTCATATTACTTCAGACATTCAGGTAGTCCAAGTTCAGAGATTCAAACAGTCCATTTAATTAATGGACATGAACAACAAGCTATCTGGCATCTTGATTTCAGCTGCAAAGCCTGTGTCACCTTAGCAAGTGACTTCTCTGGTTCAAAATACAGTCATATTTCAACTATGTATTAGTCATCTTATTTATGGTCTGTCTTCTCCACTAGAATACAAGTTCTAAGAGGACAGGGGCTTTGTTTTGTTTCCTACCGTATGTTCCACTACCCAGAACAGTAGTTCAGGTTCATAGTAGCCACTGGTTCAATATTTGTTATGAACAAGTAATGAAGCGTCTCCTAAAGCTGTCCTTTTAAAGTTATTTGTGCTACTATTTTATATTTATTCTCCCACATAGGCTGATGCCAGTTAGGCTTTTCATAATGGTGTGCATGCAAGTATTGGCCAGAATGCATCATAAAAATGACTTAAGAAGTGCTGTGCTCTCATATTTTAAAAGCCTGACAGCCTTTCAGATTTCCAACTTGCTTTCTGAGAGAGATAATGATGAGTTTGCAAGACAGGAGTAAGACAGTGTCACTTTTTAGTCACTTGGGTTATTTCAGTGATGTTTCTGTCAACAGTTGACCTCTACTGCTTAAGACAGCCAGGATGGGTGGTACCTCTAGCCTTAGGTTCATAAAGAAGAAATAATATGGGGTAAGATTCCCAACATTTTTCTAAGGATAATTCTTTCAGATTTTATTTACCAAAAAGGCCTGCAAACTAACATGTTATTTTCCCTCTCACTACTATTTTTTTAAATGAGTAAAATATTTTAGAGGGGTTTTAGTACAGTTTCTACTTCTAAAAGACATTGATTCTATGCGCAGAATCCCTGTAGCTCTCGGTTTCTTTAGCCATAGATTCCCGTGTTGATTTCAGTGACATAAGAGAAAGTTCTCAGAGGACTGAGGTGGCATCTTTTAGAGCAGCTTAATGGAAAGGTCTGCACAGTTGTGCACAGGTGGGTACTTCAGGCTGAAGATAACTCAGGTTACAGGCCAATTCCAATCATTCCTGCGGCTTCCTAATGGTGGGATAGCTGAATTAAGGCAGCTACAAGAGTTTACAAAATCAAATGCTCCAACCAATGCGTCCAGCCAATCAAGTGATCCAACCAACACTTGAACACTTAACTAAAGCCTCCTAGGTCTTCTCAATCTTCCAGGGACTTGACAGAATTTCTGAGACATTTGTTTTTGACTCAGGATTAGGCAGCCCTATGTTCTCAAGTAAAAAGTAGCTCTGGGCATTTTTCTATGCCAAAATGATACCAATCCAAGGAGAGATCAGTACTGCCTTCCACTTAGGCCAAGATTAGTATCAGTGCAAGAGTGAGAAACATTTCTACATTGTCTCTGAAATTTGTATCTATTTCTTAATGTTCACTTTTCCCCCACTCTTACTAAGATGTGTTTATCTATTTAGTAATATATATTTAGTCAAAACTCTTAAATTATGGTATTACCTGCTTAATAAACAAAAATTTCCCATGCATGTTCTAAATCATGGAAGTTTTACAACAGAATATAACCAGTGTTACTGCACATGAAGAAATAAAAAGCTCTCAATGGATTTAAAAGACAACTCAGGGTGCTGGGGTGACTTAGTCTGTTAAGCAGCCTGCTCCTTTTTTTTTTTTTAACTCAAGTTAGTTACCATACAGTGTAGTCTTAGCTTCAGAAGTAGAACCTAGTGATTCATCTCTTACTTATGACACCCAGTGCTCATCCTGAAAAGTGCACCCCTCAATGCCCATCACCCATTTATCCCATCCCCTTACCTACCTCCCCTCCAGCAACCCTCAATTTGTTCTCTGTATTTAAGATTCTCTTATGGTTTGCCTCCTTCTCTGTTTTTATCTTATTTTTCCTTTCCTTCTCCTATTTTCATCTGTTGAGTTTCTCAAATTCCATGTATGAGTAAAATCAGATGACTTCTGTTTTTCTCTGACTGACTTATTTTGCTTAGCATAATACCTCTGCTTCCATCCACATTGTTGCAAATAAGTGGCAGACTCTTGATTTCAGCTCAGGTCATGATCTCACAGTTTGTGGGTTTGAGCCCCACGTCAGGCTCTGTGCTGACAGCCCAGAATGGGTGAGGAGAATACTTGTTGGGATGAGCACTGGGTGTTGTTTATAAGCAATGAATCACGGGAATCTACCCCCAAAACCAAGAGCACATTGTATACACTGTACATTAGCCAACTTGTCAATAAATTATATTAAAAATACAAATTAAAAAAAATAAATAAAAAATAAAAATACAAATAGATAAATAAAACAAAAAAGTATCACATTTTCGTGAATTTTAAAAAGTATGATGATTATTATTACTGTTTTACAATAAATAAATAAATGTGTAAAATGTTTGACACATCCTAGGTTTTCAATGAAAAATTTCCTTTCTCCTTCCTATTTTCCTAAGAAGCAGCTAAATTTTAATCCCCACGCCCATGCACCCACTCTATATTCTTTTATCTTACTAGTGAGAATTTAGAAAAAGAGAAGGGATAACCTTTAATCTTCCTTTCTTGGCTTTGGCTTCTGGTCCTTTTCTGTCCTCCAAAATGACCACTTTTGGGCTTTTCTGACCCACCCAAATGGGCCTTCACACACCCCATCTCCAACAGTTCTTGAACTTAGAGACTTAGGCAATCTGTGATGCTGTTCAGTGACAGAGAGACCTTAAAATACAAACATGTCCTGACCAAAGTTGATTTTAACCTCCGAACAGTTTTCTCTGCATATCAAATAGAACTGATTTTATTTCACTGATCACTTAACACTGTGAAGCACGACCAGAGACACAAAGATGAGAAAGAAACAAATCCTTTAGGAAGAGAATTGCAGTGTAGAAGTGGGAATGCACACACACACACACACACACACACACACACACACACACAGTAACACAGGAAGAACTGAGTGCTTTGAAGAGGAGTATAACAAATAAGAGGAAAGGACAGTTCACATTTGGCTGAGGAAACCAGGAAAGCCTTTAAATTAAGAAGGTGGCATTTGAGCTGGACTTTGAAAGTTGAGAGAGAGACTGGGTGAAGGAAGGAAAATTTGGTATGGGGAAATTCAGTGTGTCAAGGAAATAGTGAATCACACGAGAGGAAAATGTATAAATATGGTTATAACTAGCTAAAGTTAATGACACATTCACATCAGCTAGTTTTACCAACCTTTCTCTCAAATCTCATTAGAGAAACCAACAAGCATGATGGCTTCCAGAAAACCTGTTCCAAAACTAGAAATGCTGAACAATAATTTGCCTTTAAAATTTAATGTGGCTTTTGCACTACTCTTTTTCCAGTCCTGTGCTTCTTCAGTGTCATTTAAAAAAAAATTCTATGCTTTTTCTTAGGAAAGCTTTTTACTCTATAAGCTACTTTGTATCATAATAGAAACTGTACCTGATTCATAGTTTAAGTACTTAGCAAACATATGAAGAATAGAACAGAAAATAGACAAGGTTGAGCAGTCAAGTTTCTTTAGCACATATTTTAGGGGAAAAAATGTTTGAAACAATGTAAATCAAGATGCAGTGAATATGTGAAGCACAAGGGGGATGTTATGATTACAGAAGCTTGATTAGCATGCATGCCATATTTGATATACTTAAATTGTTAGTGATTGTGCTAATACTAAACTTTATATATTTTAGACCGAGTTTAGTACGTTCATTATATGAGGGGTGCCTGGGTGACTCAGTAGGTTAAGCATCTGACTCTTGATTTCCAAAGCTCAGGTCATGATCTCACCATTCTTGAGTTCGAGCCCTGGATCAGGCTCCATACTATCAGTGCAGAGCCTGCTTGGGGTTCTCTCTCTCTCTCTCTCTCTCTCTCTCTTCCTCAACAGATAAACTTAAACAAATGTGTTCATTATATGAAAAGCCAACTTTTTGCATTGCATTTTTACATCATGTTCCCTATGCTTAGGAAATATATTAGTGTGTATTTTCTCAAAAGAGCATTTAGCTATGTTTATAAAAGTTTAACAAACCACTAACAATTTTTTGTCAATATTTATTCAGGCTGGTATCGCATCACTAAGCCAGGCATTGGAATAAAATGTCAGCATTATCAAGAAATTTTGCTTTAGGGGCACTTGGGTGGCTCAGTCGGTTAAGCGTCCGACTTCGGCTCAGGTCATGATCTCATGGTTCGTGGGTTTGAGCCCCGCTTCGGGCTCTGTGCTGACAGCTCAGAGCCTGGAGCCTGCTTCTGATTCTGCGTCTCCCTCTCTCTCTCCCCCTCCCTCCCCTTCTCACGCTCTCTCTCTCTGTCTCTCAAAAATAAATAAATGTAAAAAAAACATTTTAAAAAAAGAAATTTTGCTTTAACCAGAATTATTTGACAGAGTAACCAATCAAGAAAAATAAAAAGTCCCCTGCTAAGTATCACATTTAACAAGACCATCTGACCAATCAAGGACAAGGTCCTTGTCACAATCACTGACTTGAGTTATTACTTGTTCTGAAGATCCCAATGGGCTCTGGCATAGGTGGCATAAACTCAGGGGGGTTTCTGGTTTTTTTTTTTTTTTTGGAAGATATGTTTGTAAAGTCTGCTTTAAGTGGGTACCTTGATATAACAATAAAATCAGTCTTGGCTCTCCCTCTCTCTTTCATATTGTATACATACACAACACTCCACAAATTCAAAGCAAATGCTCAAAATCAAACATTGGTGTCCTGAAAATGTATTCCCAAAGATGTCTGTTATTGTCAAAGGGAATTCTGCTCCCTGAGGCATATGCAACTATGAGAATGTTCTGTATGTTTACTGCTTAGACACTCTGCTGCAATCTATTTCAGAACACAAAGGTTTCTGTATGGAACATTAAGTACTAACCAGTTAAATGCACATTAAAATTTGTCAACAATACTAACCTACAGTCCAATGGAGATTTGCCTCGCTGGCACACATCTTTCATATTCTTATGGTTTTATGCAAGACATCCAAAGAAAGCAAAAGTAATTCCTTCCCTTCTTACTACTTACATACTTCAGTATAAAACAAATAATCTGTTAAGCATCATATCAGAAATATTTTTATTTATTTTTTTTTAATTTTTTTAACGTTTATTTATTTTTGAGACAGAGAGAGACAGAGCATGAACAGGGGAGGGGCAGAAAGAGAGAGAGACACAGAATCTGAAACGGGCTCCAGGCTCTGAGCTGTCAGCACAGAGCCTGACGCGGGGCTCAAACTCACGGACCGCGAGATCATGACCTGAGCCGAAGTCAGACGCTTAACCGACTGAGCCACCCAGGCGCCCCAGAAATATTTTTAAACAATGTTACTTTTTGTATTTTTGGTTTTAAGGATGATTAAAACTTTTAGGAATTCCTAAAACAAAGAGAAGAAAGAACTGGTGTGGAATAATTACTTGTTCTTTTCAATGCAATGATTACAATTGAGATGATAACAGTGATTCGCAGAAAGAATCTGCCATGATAGAACTTTCTATTTTGAGAATGTATCATTATTTCATTTTCTAAGACAATTTAAATCAATCTCCAAACAGAGGTTGATTTTCAATTTTGTAATAATAATTTCAGCACACAAATTATTACTTAAAATCAAAATCAAAATTTATTCATTCTTTATTCACATTTCCAATTAAATGCCATTCTGTTGTTTCATCAATACAAAAAACAAATAGCTTTCTTTGTCAATAACTGAAGAAGTTAGCTAAGCTTATGAAGAAAGGAAAGATAAAACTTCACCAGAGGATTGAAAAATAAAAGTGGACCAGGTTAACCAAATACCAGGTTTTAAAGTTTCCTGTTTCTTTGCCATGTTACTACTTTCAGCTCATAGCTGCAAGCCCCAATCATACTTTCCCATGTAAACTATCCAGTTTTCTCAGCAAGCACTGAGCAAAGAAACTATTAATGTTTAAAAGTGAAATTGAGGGGGGCCTGGGTGGCTCATTCTGTTAAGCATCCGACTTTGGCTCAGATCATGATCTTGCAGTCCATGAGTTCGAGCCCTACATCTGGCTCTCTGGTGAGAGCTCTGAGCCTGGAGCCTAGGAGCCCACTTGGAATTCTGTGTCTCCCTGTCTCTCTGCCCTTCCCCCGCTCATGCTCTGTCTCTGTCTCTCTGTCTCTGTCTCTCTCTCTCTCAAAAATAAATAAACATTAAAAAAATTTTTTTTAAGTGGAAATCTTTTCCACTAAGGATGGTCCTGAAATTATATTTGTAAACACTCCACCCTCTGGCTTTAAAAGTCAGACCTAGTAACCTGGCAAAGAATGTCCAGTTCCTAAAACTAACAGTATAGACTTTCCTTTCGTTCTAGGAGGAAAGAATTTCTGGGCTCCTCATATTCATAGCTCCTAACTTCTACCTATACCTATCCACAACTGAAATAACTATTTTAGGAGGGAGACTATCACTTTAGTGACTTGTTTATTGGAATTATTTTATGTAAAACAATTCCACTCTTTATAATTCTTTTCATCTCTCCAACTCTTGGAATTGACTCAGGCAGGATGTTGATCAGAATGTTCCCAAGCATTGTTTCTTATTGCAAAGATGGCCAAGGTGTGTTTATATAAATACCTAAAGGTGACCTCTTCCATGCAATTTATGTAGAATAAGTATTCCTGACCTCTTGCCCTTGTACTAAAGTGTTCTCTTCCCACTCTAGCCTATAAAAGCACACCAAACTGTGTGATAAATATGTAGCTATAAAAGTAGACAGAAATAAATGAATGGGCACTCTTGTTAATATGTATCATGGATCTCTGATTGTAAACATAAGGTAGGGATCTAGACCCATTTTGCATAATAAGGCATCCTTGTTATCTGGTTACAAAAGCAAGGGGATATTTGTTAACATTTTTAAGCTTTTAGGGGAAATTTAAGAATATTTTAAAGTCTAGGTACAACCAAAAACCACAAATTAAAAGTATAAACACAAAAAAGCATCATGTTGAAAGAGCCCAGGTTCTAAGATCGGAGCCTAATCCTGGCCCAGCACAATCTGAGGGATCTGGGGCATGTTCTTTAACCCTTCTAAACTCGGTCTCTTAACCTGAAAACAGAGGGATTGAAGATGATCGTTAAATTTCTTCAGGCTCTAAAACTATTGGCATATGTTAGGTCCTGCATAAATGCTTGTTGAATAAAAATGCCTATAACTGCCAAAAATCAAGAAATAGTGAATTCAGGATACAGTCTACCCAGACTTTCCTGTTCTAAAGTGGAGAGAGTGGAGTACCAGGAAGCTTCAGAGTTGGTCTCATAGGCTTCAGAGAAGGGACAGAAGCAATAAAGTTTGAAGCAGAAACCTGAGCAGCCTCAGTAGAGATTATTACATATAGGTTGTATTCAGAACATTCAAGGGAAATTCACAGGTGTATCTTGGTTTCCTGCAGAGATCAAACAGGAAGCTGAGTAGCACCCAAAAGCTGTGATACAATTGTGAATGGGATCAGTTTATTTGTCTTTGCTTTGCTTCATTATTAGTGTATAAGAATGCAACTGATTTCTATACATTAATTTTGTATCCTGAGACTTTGCTGAATTCATGTATCAGTTCAAGCAGACTTTTGGTGGAGTCTATCTGCAAAAAGTGAAAGCTTGACTTCATCTTTGTCAATTTTGATGCCTTTGATTTCCTTTTGTTGTCTGATTGCCGATGCCAGAACTTCCAACACCATGTTAAACAACAGCGGTGAGAGTGGACATCCCTGTTGTGTTCCTGATCTCAGGGGGAATGCTCTCAGTTTTTACCCATTGAGGATGATATTAGCTGTGGGCTTTTCATAAATGGCTTTTATGATGTTTAAGTATGTTCCTTCTATCCCGACTTTCTCAAGGGTTTTTATTAAGGAAGGGTGCTGAATTTTGTCAAATGTTTTTTCTGCATCGTTTGACAGGATCAGATGCTTATGAAGGAAATTGAAGAAGAGACAAAGAAATGGAAAAACATTCCATGCTCATGGATTGGAAGAATAAATATTGTTAAAATGTCAATACTATCCAAAGCTATCTAGACATTCAATGCAATTCCAATCAAAATTGCACCAGCATTCTTCTCGAAGCTAGAACAAGCAATCCTTAAATTTGTATGGAACCACAAAAGACCCGAATAGCCAAAGTAATTTTGAAGACCAAAGCGGGAGGCATCACAATCCCAGACTTTAGCCTCTACCACAAAGTTGTAATCATCAAGACAGCATGGTATTGGCACAAAAACAGACACATAGACCAATGGAATAGAATAGAAACCCCAGAACTAGACCCACAAAAGTATGGCCAACTAATCTTTGATGAAGTAGGAAAGAATATCCAAAGAAAAAAAGACAGTCTCTTTAACAAATGGTGCTGGGAGAACCGGACAGCAACATGCAGAAGAATGAAACTAGACCACTTTCTTACACCATTCACAAAAATAAACTCAAAATGGATGAAGGACCTGAATGTGAGACAGGAAACCATCAAAACCCTAGAGGAGAAAGCAGGAAAAGACCTCTCTGACCTCAGCCACAGCAATTTATTACTTGACACATCCCCAAAGGCAAGGGAATTAAAAGCAAAAATGAACTATTGGGACCTCATGAAGATAAAAAGCTTCTGCACTGCAAAGGAAACAATCAACAAAACGGAAAGGCAACCGATGGAATGGGAAAAGATATTTGCAAATGACATATCAAAGGGCTAGTATCCAAAATCTATAAAGAAGTCACCAAACTCCACACCTGAGAAACAAATAATCCAGTGAAGAAATGGGCAGAAAACATGAATAGACACTTCTCTAAAGAAGACATCCAGATGGCCAACAGGCACATGAAAAGATGCTCAACGTCACTCCTCATTAGGGAAATACAAATCAAAACCACACTGAGATATCACCTCATGCCAGTCACAGTGGCTAAAATGAACAAGTCAGAAGACTATAGATGCTGGAGAGGATGTGGAGAAACGGGAACCCTCTTGCACTGTTGGTGGGAATGCAAACTGGTGCAGCCGCTCTGGAAAACAGTGTGGAGGTTCCTCAAAAAATTCAAAATAGATCTACCGTATGACCCAGCAATAGCACTGTTAGGAATTGACCAAGGGATACAGGAGTGCTGATGCATAGGGGCACTTGTACCCCAATGTTTATAGCAGCACTTTCAACAATAGCCAAATTATGTCTATTCTTATGGAAAAAGCCTAAATGTCCATCACCTGATGAATGGATAAAGAAGTTGTGCTTTATATATACAATGGAATACTACTTGGCAAGGAGAAAGAATGAAATATGGCCTTTTGTAGCAACGTGGATGGAACTGGAGAGTGTTATGCTAAGTGAAATAAGTCATACAGAGAAAGACAGATACCAGATGTTTTCACTCTTATGTGGATCCTGAGAAATTTAACAGAAGACCACGGGGGAGGGAAAGGGAAAAAAAGTTAGAGAGGGAGGGAGGCAAACCATAAGAGACTCTTAGAAACTGAGAGTAAACTGAGGGTTGATGGGGGGTAGGAGGGAGGGGAAAGTGGGTGATGGGCATCGAAAAAGGCACCTGTTGGGATGAGCACTGGGTGTTGTATGGAAACCAATTTGACAATAAATTTCATATTAAAAAAGAAAGCTGTGATACAAAATCAGAGTGGGAATGAGGTAGACTAGTGAGAGGAATCAGTGCTTTCAGAGACAGGGAAAAGCAGGAATGGAAGGGAAAATGTAATTTCCCTGTTTAAGGAACAAGAAACTGAGAATTTAATAAATTTCATCTGAATATAGTTTGTGGCCACCAATTCCTTAGTAATATGACTATTTTTGTTGGCTCTATGAAATACCATGCATGTGCTACAGGGAAGAATTACACTAAGAGGCATGTTAGGAAAAAGAAGTGAGTGGGATTGGAGCTGTGGTCTCAGTCTGATATGGAGAAATCACTTCATTTTTCTGTTGCAAACAAGTGGAAAAGCCAAACCCAGTTTGTCAAATCCCTTAAACTTCATCTATCTATGGGCTGTAAGGATATGTAAATGAGAAATTACAGGCTCACCCCATTTCCTAAGGCAAGGAGCCAAAAGTTTGTTTTTCATTAAGAAAAGTCTTTTTAAAAATAGACAACTTCATGCAATTTGTCAGATCTTTATTGCACTTGCTTGAGCAAGTTACATAATCTCTCCTATGCCTGTTTCATCACCTGTAAAATGGGAAAATAGAACCAACATCAAAGAGTCATTGGGTAGATTGAGTAAATTAGCATATGTAAGGCAATTTAGAATAGTTTCCAACAAAGAGTAAGTGCTATATACACAACTATTTTAGTATTGTTGTTAATAAAAGACCAGGAGAGCAGCTTTCCTAATTCTCAAGAAAATTCAAAAATAAAAAACATTTGGGAAATAAAATGAATCCCACTCCAGAATAGCCAACTTTATCTGTTTTTAATAATTTTGAAGAGTAGGCAGGCAAAATCCAAACCATTTCAAGAATTAATAATGAGAGAGAATACACATTGCAGCTACTTAATGCAAACTATCAAAAACTAAAATGGAGGGTGTCCTATTTAAAAGCCTAAGGAGACCATATATTTTAATCAGTTTCTTCTTCTAAAGACCCTTGTTCACACAGATGTGGAATAATTGATTGCAGTATTTTGTGCCAAGAGGTAGTCAATAGTACGGAGAAAGAGAAAGAGAGCTTGGATTGCCAGGGGAAATAAAAGCTCCAAGGTAAGGAAAGAGCTCTTTCCCGGGGAATCAGAAGTCAACCTTAAATAACATGTTTTGCCTAAAAAAGAAATGTGCCCTTTTCCCTTAAATTTACATATGCTCCTCTCAAGATGTCTCTAGGCTCTCTGGAATTTCTATGTGGAGTCAAACCTGTTTTAGCAATAATTTACAATTGTAACAGCTCTAGCTAACATTGATATTCTAAGAGAAAAAATAAGGAGCAATTAAGATTATCGTAATATATTTTAATCCTGGCATTTTGACCCTAAGGACACTTAAGACAAAATACAACTTGACCCAAGTAAAATTAGATCAAGTAGAAATAATTATGTCAAAATAAAACTAGCAATGCTAAGCATATATATATAGTGAAGCATTTTTTCTTTTTTAATAAAAAAAGTTGAAGAATCACATATTACTAACAATAATAAACACTGCAAAAATTGACCTTAGAAGAAATTAAACTTTTAGAGAAATAGTTAACAAAAAATAGAATTGACACTAACTAAAACTTCTCATGGTAAAAATTTATTGACCAAAAATTGATAGAGGAATCATATCATCCTGTAAAATCCACAAAAATATGTCACGAAGTTGATGAATCTTAATGTAAAATAAAACAATCAATGAATCAAATATTTATTTTAAAATTGACACAAAACATGGTAGTCTAATTAAAATAAGCTTAGTAGAATAAAAAAGGATAAAACCATAAATAGTTTAACACTGCTATTCAAAAATTAAGAAACGAAATTAACTAATAGAAGGTATTTTCCCCCACCAAATAAAAGAATAGTTTACTGACCCAAGTTCATTAATGTTGGCATAAATCTGATTTAAATGTGAGTGTACAGAAATAGTCAAAATATCCTTGGGTTTAAATTGGGTCAAAATGTCATATGCAAATTGTGGGGGTCAAAAAAGTAAGGGCAAAATAGCCAATAACCAAAATTGTGCACTGTCCATTGGACTAATATAATATTTGCTCTTGTGACTCCTACATTTATATACTAACTAATCTAAAACTGACCAAAATGGTACATTAAATAAAGTGTGATTAGAGGAAAAAAGTAATATTAACTCATCATAATTGTGATGATATATAATTGTGCTCTGATAATTAAAAAAATTTTTTTAATGTTTTTATTTTTGAAAGAGAAAGAGAGCGAGAGGCGAGGGCAGAGAGAGAGAGAGAGGGAGACACAGAATCTGAAGCAAGCTCCAGGCTCTGAGCTGTTGGCACAGACCCCAACAAGGGGCTTGAACTCACGAGCTGTGAGACTATGACCTAAGCTGAAGTCGGACACTCACCCAACTGAATCACCGGCGGTCCTAATGTGCTCTGAAAATTTAAAAAGCAGTTGGTTATTTGCTCAGTTCACTACTTGATTTTGAGAATATAAGAGTAGTTATAAACAGATTCTTCTGTGGAGAATGGACTTGTTAATGAAAGCATAACTATGTTTAGGGCAATAGCTAAAGTATGAAAACCAGTGAGGAGGCTATTGTAAATATCAAAATAACAAAGGACAGTTGTTTAAATGAAGTAATACAGTGGAAATGGTCAGACTAGAGGATTAGGAATGAAAAGATAGGTAGACTGGGTTTAGTGGGATCTGAAGCTGAATAAACCAGTCTGGAGCAAGATAGAGCAAAAAAGGCCAGTGATACAAATTTAGGAGGTGGCAGCATGTGTATGGTCTTTAAAAACCGTAAGAAACTCTTAAATACAGAGAACAAACTGAGGGTTGCTGGAGGGGAAATGTCTTGGGGATGAGCATTAAGGAGGGCACTTGTTGGGATGAGCACTGGGCATTATACATAAGTGATGAATCACTGTGTTCTACTCCTGAAGCCAATATTCTAGTATATGTTAACTAACTTGGATATAAATAAAAATAAAAACGAGTAAAACAAACAAACAAAACTGAGATGAGATGAAATCACCTAGGATAACGTAAAAAGAGAAAATGCATACTGGGGATTCCCCAACATTTGGACTCTAAATCTTAGAGATTGGGCAGAGGAAGAGGAGACGTCAGAGAGAAAGGAGGAAAACCAGAAGACCAGAGAGTGTGGTATCATGGAAGCAAAAGAAGAAAATATTGCAAAAAAGAAAATGGCTAGATGTGTCAAATGTTGCTGATGGAGAATAAGGTGAGAAAGAAAATAATTCTCCATTGGAGGAGCAAGATAGACATTTTTGGAAATGTGGATAAAGTGTTTCCTGAAGTAGTTCAGATACAATTCCAGTTGGTGTGGGGTAATGAAAGGATGAGAGGGAAGAAAGTGGAGTCAGTGCCTAAAGACAACTCTAATGAGGAGTTTCCTATGTGAAAAAGGAAAGAAATGGAGTGGTAGGTGGAGCATGATAGGAAAGTCAATGGAGGCTTTACCAATTATTTCAAGGGGCTGATATTTAGGCATGTTTATACAATGGTGGGAATAGTGCAGGAGAGAGAGGGGACAATTTCATAGCAAGGTCCTTGTGGGAGGTACCAGCCTAGAGGAGACAAGGATTCCCCTTCCTTGTAAGAGCAGAGGAGGTAGAATACATGGGATAAAGTCACCAGCTTTGCTGGGCCTCAGCTTCTTTGGAATAGGAGGCTGTTGAAGCATGTTTTCCATGGTCTACTCTCAACTGTACTCCAATTCTCCCAAGCTAACCTACATTATTAAACACAGTTAAGCTTTCATTAACATAAGGTTCTTGAAAAGACATCTAAATGTTGAGTAAATGGTTCAAAGAAATAAGACAAAAAGGGCACCAAATTCACCTGCCATGCCTATTCACCCATTCACCCCTAACTCCTGGGTATAACACTCTTAGGATCTGCAGGTGTTTCTTCTTTTTTTTTTATTTTTTTTTATTTTTAATGTTTATTTATTTTTGAGACAGAGAGAGACACAGCATGAGCAGGGAAGGGGCAGAGAGAGAGGGAGACACAGAATGGGAAGCAGGCTCCAGGCTCTGAGCTGTCAGCACAGAGCCCGACGCGGGGCTTGAACTCACAAACTGTGAGATCATGACCTGAGCCGAAGTCAGATGCTTAACCGACTGAGCCACCCAGGCGCCCCTGCAGGTGTTTCTTCTAATATAAATGCATTTTCAGGGGATGCAAAACCAACAGTTCCTCCAACTTAGCAGCGAGTTCTCTTACATATATCTTCTCTAGGAGAATGGAAATAGCCTAAGATCTCAAGGCAATATTCTACATTGGAGTTTCTCCCTTTCCTTGAAAACTCCTTTTCATTCAAGCAGAAGCAGGGCTCTGTGGTCTATTATACCAGCTTATTATATCAGGTTATATCAGAAGTGAAGCGCTTATTCTTCATTGGCTCATTTATCTCAAAAATCTTGTCAGAAAGATGACAATTTTATTATAGTCCTAATTATCCTCATTAAGACAAGGTTTATGAATGAAAATATAATATCATATTGAACAGTAAAACACAATTTTAAATCATGATATATCTTGAGTAAGAATAACTCACTGACTCCTGATAACCCAAAAAAGACTTGGCTTCTATGTTTTTCAAAAATAGGGGGAAAAATCTGCTGGTATATCTTTCACCCCTAAGGTTAGAAAACCATAAATGGAAATTTATAAAATAGCTTCTACAAATGATTATATTACCTATCTTTCCACCTTATAGGATCCTATGTGATCAAATAAAATCTGTGTAAGGGAACTTTAAAGACTATAAAATGCTATATAAGTTTAAGCACAAACCCTAGAATCTACCCAGGTACAATTAAAGTACACAAGCATCAATAAAGAGGCTTTGAGAACAGAGATAGGAAAGTGCAAATGTGATAACCTTTTCAGTTGAGGATTTGGGATCCAAGGAATGTTGGAAGTCACAGCAGAGAAGTACTTGGATATCTCAGGGGCAATGAGAACACATAAAGGAAGAACAATTCTTTAAGTCTGTGCAGCTCAAACTTTTATTTGCAAATGAATCACTTGAGGATCTTGTTGACAATGCAGATTCTGATTCAGTAAGACTGGGGCGGGGCTTGATTCTGCATTTCTAACAAGCTCCCTGCTGTTGGTCCGGTCCACAGACCAACTTTTAAATTTCTCTTTTTTTTAATGTTTATTTATTTTTGAGAAAGACAGAGTGCAAGCCGGGGAGGGGCAGAGAGAGAGAGAATCTGAAGCAGGCTCCAGGCTCTGAGCTGTCAGCACAGAGCATGAGGCGGGGCTCAAACTACAGACTGGGAGATCATGACCTGACCTGAAGTCCAACGTTCAACGGACTGAGCCACCCACGCACCCCTCCACAGACCACACTTTGAGTAGTAAGACTCAACTATACGGGGCTAAGGTGTGAGCCAGATGTCACAAAAAGAGGACTGGGTAAGATAGTGTCATGAAACAGCCAAGAGGCCTGACAATAGAGATCTTTATTATAAAGAGAGATTTAAATAAGACATTATGTGTTAAGGTCATAAACTGAGATTCAAGGGTGGAAAGAAAGCAAGATGTATGGGATGACCTGGGGTAATGAAGCATCAGCAGCTATAAGATGTTCTTCCTGAGGGATTTTTTTTTTATATAGCTCTAAGAGAGGAAATCCCTTCAGGAGGAAGAAATCAGCCACTTGAAAGAAGGACCAAAAAAGTCTTCAGTAATTAGTCTTTACCAATCAAATATTTAGGTGTTCCTAGATTTTGAAAGAATCATGTATTCCTTAATAGACTGACTGTCATGAAGAATTCTTAGACTAACTTATCACTTAACACTCAGACTATGACTTACCATAGGTATCATCTTCTAAGTAAGTAGTGTCTGATGTTTCTTCTAGGAAAAAAAACAAAGGGCAAGCAAATCTTTATTTGTAGGGATCAGTGATTCCGAAGCTCTATACCCATCTCTCCCTACCATAAGAAATCCTAGTTCTTCAACCTTAACACAGAGAATAACATAAGGTGTATTGTACTAGCTAAACAGATACTTAATGCCCATAGTCACTAATCATGTGGAAGTTAATCTTAGGAAGTTAAAAACAAAATTGCACAAAGATACTGGGTTTAGAGGTTGGAGGGTGGGGGAATAAAGTTTTTAATTCTTCCATTTTCATCCATGCCTTGTACAAGGTGATATGTACAGTCTTGAAAAATTCAGCACCAAGAACTAAGGCACTTTGTTTACTTTCATTTTATGCTTCTGCTTAAACCTCAGAAGATGCATTAGTCATGAAAAACTTAATATGCATTGAATACTTTCAACTACATGCAGAATAGCCAGTATAGACTACAGAGAAGACATGTAACTCAAATTCTGCAGCCACAATTGAACCACATTACATGTGGGGGAGGTGGATGTGGCAAGTTCCATAATGAACAGTGATAACACACTAAAGTTTTATTGCTCAAATAATCCCATCCATATGGGAAACAAAAATATTAATGCTTTCTATGAACGCTCCATTCTCTGTTACTTTATCAGCCTTGTCAAGCCATTAACGAAAAGCATTCTCACTATAGAATTGATGGGCAGAAATTACAACCCTTGATCTAAGCATCCATGTTTCACATCAATCTAACAATAGAAAACCATTGAGAGTCAGAGTTGGGATAAAGATTCTAGAGAAAGTGAGCATTTGTAAACTGTGTTCACTGGGAAAGATAATGATAATTAAAATAGCAACCAATTCTTGAATACTTACTATACGCTAGGTGCCATGATTCATTTACATTATTTCTTTTAATATTCACAACAACCATTGCCGTAGTCAGAGTAATCAATTCTCCTCTAAAAATAAAAAGCTGAAGTTCCCAGAGGCAATGTGCTTTGGGTCTAATCTTTGCTTAGTCACCACCCTGCTAGTAAGTGGTGGATCTGAAAATCAAACTTAGGTTTATGTGGCTCCAATGTCCACTCATAACCAGTACAACTTCCAGCCTCTAGCACTCAAATGGATCACAAAAATAAAGATAATTTACAAAAATTTTAGGACTCCCCTCATCCTGCACCACACCTGCTTTAAAATAGCAATGCTGGACCACATTCATTAGAATGATAAGCATTAACTGATTTCCCAGCTTTTACATGGGGGGTATATAGCCAAAGAAAGCCCCCGAAATAAGAATGGCCATCTCTCACTGTTTTATTAGACCTAAAAGCATGTATATTGAAGGCTGAGTACTTGAGAGATAGAATAAAATATTAAAATCCAATATCAACTGCTTCATTCCTGTTCCTGGGCCCTAAGTAACTAGACCTGCCTTTTAAATTCTCCAAAATAATAAAAAACAACAAAATTTCATATTTTATTTTTTTTTTTAATTTTTTTTTTATGGTTTTTTAATTTATTTTTGAGACAGAGAGAGACAAAGCATGAACGGGGGAGGGTCAGAGAGAGGGAGACACAGAATCTGAAACAGGCTCCAGGCTCTCAGCTGTCAGCACAGAGCCCGACGACGCGGGGCTCAGACTCACCGACCGCGAGATCATGACCTGGGCCGAAGTCAGCCGCTTAACCGACTGAGCCACCCAGGCGCCCCACAAAATTTCATATTTTAAAAAAGATGTCGCAATGTTTTTTTGTAAAAGGCCTAAGAACGTACTATTCTAATCAAATGTTAGTTCGTACAGTAACAGAGGTTAGCCCCTGCCTCAAGCTCCCTACTCTGATCTTTCCCAACTCCTCCAGGTATATATACTAATGAACTCCACCCACAGGCTCAGGCCCACTGGAATCCTTGCTGGGTATGGCAGGAAGCAGAGCAGTAACCTCAGCCCCAGCAGATGGAGAAGGGAATAAGCTACTCCTGCAATGTAGGTGCTTTACAGACACAGTTAAATCCTCAGCAACTATGGACTAAAAGTGTAAGCATTCCCATTTTACAGATAGGGTATATGGAAACTCAGAGTGTTGAAAGTACCAAGGTTGCATAGTCTCATTGTTTAAAAACAACAAAGCGGACCTAGGTGCTGGTCTCCCTTACCCAGATAGAATATCATACAATATAATTTTGACTCCTTCTTCCTAGAATTTGCACAGTGAGTTAAAAAATCAAAGTTCTTTGTCTCTTTTTTTTTGGTGTGATCAATTCATAAAATGGTAGAACCAGCTTTCTGTATAACCTTATATCTTTTTTAAAAAGTACGAGAACATCCATACATCATGCAGACTGCCTTGTGGATGTGTACAAACAGCAATGCCAAATTATTTTGACCCTGGTAATTTGAGAACTGGAATCTCAAATGAGATCAGCTCCTGGATATGCATCCTGCCTACTTATGGCTAGTGCAGTAGCCTCAGTATGTAGTTGGAGATGGGAACTATTGGACTACCCTTCCTAATCTGATTGCTGTGCCTTTTACCACCTTCATTCCCTTTTGTCTTTCTTGCTTGAAGGGTCTTCCTTATTTTTTTTTTTTATTTTTTTAACATTTATTTTTTTTCTGAGAGAGAGAGAGAGAGAGACAGAGCCTAGGGGCAGAGAGAGAGGGAGACACTGAATCTGAAGCAGTCTCCAACTCTTATCTGTCAGCACAGAGCCCAACGCAGGGCTTGAACCCACAAACCCTGAGATCATGACCTGAGCCAAAGTTGGACGCTTAACCAACTGAGTTATGCAGGCACCTGCTTGAAGGGTACTAAGGGGATGAAGACAGGTTGGAGATAGGGATGGAGGAGGGATTAGCAATGAGCAAAGCCAGGCTGGAAATTGGTGAGAGTCACACTCTTGCTGTGTCAGTCTGGAATCTTATTAAAAAGAACCCGGCCCCTAGTCCTACATTCAGGTTCAGCATTGCTAATAGTGATTCAACCGTATACTATGTTTCTCCTGATGTGATGCATTGGAGATCATACAGCATATGTAGAATGTATTCTGGTCCAAAAATGTTTAACAGGAATACATCAAAACCTAACCTACATTTTATAGGAAATACAGGAGATAAAGAAACAATGTGAATGATACCCCTGGGAAGGAACCAAACAAATCCAGAAAATGAGATATTCTGCAGGACAACTGACAGGACCACATGTCAGTATTAGGAGAAAAAGGGACCTTGCTAATTAGAATATTAGAGACCTAAGGGACATAACCACCAGATCCAAGGTCCGGACTAGATTAGATCCTGAGATGGACAAAATGCTATAAAGACATTTGTGGGGGACAACTGGGGAAATCTGAATATAGGATGAATATAAGATAAAATTAACATTTGTTGAACTGGAAAAGTGGAAACTGTTTACCAAAAAAAAAAAAAAAAAAACAGGTAGCAAACAGCATAAAAAGCAAAATCTCTCATAAACAAATACTACAAATCTGGAAGGAAATATGAGAAAGGTTGTATGTGTGGGTGACTGTAGCTGTGGTACTTTATTTAATTTTATTTTATTTTGATATATTTTCTAACTTTCTACAATGTGCATAAAATGGCTTTTATATTGATAAAAAAATATTTTATACTGCAGTATTCCAACGCATTGGCTTAGATATGTCTGAATATAAAAAGTACTCAGAGTCATGATGCTGCCATTTATCTGAATTTCTAACACTTTCTGGTAGCTGGAACCTCCACTGCTGTGTCCTGCATGCCAACCTCTGGTGCCATTGCCCACCCAAACTGTACTTGGCTTACTCAGTATACTGCAAGAAAGCAGGTGGCTGGCCATGTAGAGTCAGCCAATACAGCTGACATCATTTCGCACCGTGTCGTGGCTTCATTAACCCCTGCTACAGAGACCTGGCAGTCTGCAAGCCCAGGACAGATGTGATACTAAGCCTGTATCATCTGAAAAAGAGGCTGTTAAAACCAGTCTTGCTGAAAGGGAGAACTGGAACCAGGGTGTGGACACAACTGTGTCCACAAAGTCATTATTTCCTTCCTTCCATAATTTAGTCATTCATTTAGCAAGGATTTATTGGCCTCTTACTTGGTATCAAATACTATGCTAGACACCGAGACTACATAGGTAACCAAAGGAATCCCTCCTTGTCCTCATGGAGTTCTTTGTAATGCATCAGGATGAGAGACTTTGAGCAAATAAGCACAACAATAATTCTTTACTTGCAAATGTGATATGATAGTTGCTATGAAGAAGTATATTGTATGAGGGCAATAAACCAGAAATTTAAAGGATGAATAATGGTGTGCAGTCTTGGCAAAGGGCATAGCATGGGCAAAGACCCTATGATAGGAAGGAGCTGGCAACTATGGGGAACACGAACAAAGCCAGTAGGGTTGGAAGACACTTGGGTGAGAGGCTGAGTGATGTGAGCTGCAGCTGGAGGAGCAAGAAGGGGGGCAAATGGACACACCTGACCGCCTTATAAAAGGCCCACGTTGCGCCCCACCTAGATGCCCTTGTGGAAATAACACTTGAGCACCTGAGGTCTGAGATGGACCTGACCCTGCTGAGTATCATCTGTAACCTTTTACGTTCTCTAAAAGAAGAACTGCTGTTGAATCTTAAAAGGTAACAAGAGGGGAACCTGGGTGGCTCAGTCGGTTGGGCGTCCAACTTCCACTCAGGTCATGATCTCACGGTTTGTGAGTTCAAGCCCTGCATCGGGCTCCGTGCTGACAGCTCAGAGCCTGGAGCCTGCTTTGGATTCTGTGTCTCCCTCTCTCTCTGCCCCTTCCCCACTTGCTCGCTCTCTCTCTCTCTCTCTCTCTCTCTCTCTCAAAAATAAATAAACATGGGGAAAAAATTTTAAAAAGGTAACAACGTTCTGAGTATCATGGTCAAGTACTGGAAACAAAATAAAGATATTATCCTATGCATGAGGAACCTTTTTTGCAGTTCTAGTAGCCACGATTTAAAGAAATCTGTAATGGAGTTAGGGACAGTCCAGAGAAAGTCAAGAGGGAAAGGGCCAGAAAATGTGGTCCACACATAACGCACTTCCCTTAAAAAGACAAAAAAATGATGGTGCTGATGAGGGCACAGGTCTGGGGGTCCCAGGCACTCCTCACAGGGGCAGCCTTGGCAGGACCGTAGTGCTGAAGTGGGCAGGCTGGTAGGTAAAGATGACTGAGGTGTATGAAATCAAAAGCAAGAGAATGGTTACAGGTAAGAAGTTGAACACTACCTTTCAGTAATTAGAAATGGAGTATGTTTTTATGGAATGTAGAAGATTTGAAAACTCATAAGCCTGAAAAAAAAAATACATTTCATACAGATAAGATGAAGTTCTGCTTTCTGCTTGGCCACAGTGCGGTCAGAGAGACCTGGCCTGGCCCTGCCCCTCACTCCCTCTGTTTGCTGTGCCTGTCTCATTTGTAAAATGGGACAGAGTGCTATCACAGGGCTGTTGTGAGAAATGAATGACACGATACTGAAATTTTCACCAGTGTCTGCCACATAAAAGACACTCGGTGAATGTTAATACCCTTCCTTATAGAACATGGGAGCTCTGAAGGATGCTGGCATGTGAAAAATAAAAGAGGTGGTAAGCTGTGATTAAGAAAGAAGAGCTTATTTTCTAAATCACTGATATTTCTTGAGATAGCCTGAACTATGCAGAAAATATATGCACCTCAAAATACACTCAGTGGTATCCCTTCCAAAACCACAATATTGCAATAGATGGTCATTGATATTTATATATGGCAGGAGTCTCCCAACACTCTTTTTAGAATCAGAACCTAGACAATTTTGGCCCAAGGCTATTTCAATGTTTACCCACTTGATTGTCTAGGAACTTTTGCCACTATGTAGAGGAGGATGTCTATATACAATGATATATATATTATATATATATATATATATATATATATATATCGATATATATATATATATGATATATGTGTATATAAATATGAATACACATAAATGTGTGTGTGTGTGTGTGTGTGTATACACACACACACACACACACACACACACATATTTTCCAGGATCCTTGAACTCACTTTTTTTCACCTGTTCCTCCCTTTCAATCTTCTCCTCAATTAACTCATCATTGTTCCAGATATTCAGATATAATCTGTCCTACTATTTTTCTTTGAAAGAGAGAGAGCTCGCTTGTGCACAAAAACAAGGGAAGAGGCAGAAGAAGAGGAAAAGAGAGAATCTCAAGCAGGCTCCCCACCCAGCATAGAGCCCTAAGCAAGGCTCGACCCTCATGAACCATGAGATCATGACCTGAGCTGAAATCAAGAGTTGGATGCTCAATTGACTGAATCACACAGGCATCCTTAATCTGTCCCACTTTTAAATCCTCCCATAACAGATGTCTTGAATGCTATAATGTAAATTAGTGTAATATGCTACATGTTTTAGAATAAAACTGAATAATTTATCCATATTTGTATTAACTACATTTTAAAAGACCCAAAGAAAAGAAACATAAAACACAAATTCCTTATAAAAGTTGAGGCATCCAACGGATGCATGGCAGAGAAGAGGAAGTAGAGAATAGGTATGACAATAATTATGCTATTTCTGACTTCATCATGCAATTATCTGCTATATCTATTTATAAGTCATGTCACATTTCCCAACATATACTATTGTCTCTTTTCATTTGTGATTTAAAAAAAAAAGCCAATTCCTCTGTGCCCAAAAAATGACCAAGAGTTCATTGAATAAAGAAGATCCATGTGATATCATCTAAAGCAATGTCATCTTAAGTATATCCATGCCTCTAGGTTTCATCACCTTTGTCCAGATCAACACTATCCTTTGAATGAGGAAAGGTGCAATCTCTTTCCATATCAGCCTCTGTAATATGTCATGGTGATGTGTGGTGGGGCAGGTGAGAAAAGGAAAGGTAAAAATTCAGTAGAACACAGAATCTAACCACTGCATATAGAAACACAAACTTGAAAAGAATTCTCAAATTTGTGAAAAACCGACATCATTGATTTTACAAATTCCTGCACTGTGTTTTGGGGAGGGAGGTTGTAAAAATGGTGGTTGCCATATTTATGTGCTATTTTAAAATAAAATAGTTTTGTATTGTTTTTATTCATTCAACCAAAATTTCTTGAGTACCTGCTCTGTGCTAATAATGTAGCACTAAAAAATAGCAAGACCCTGCCTCTGCTTTTGAATAGTTTATGATCCAGTGAGGATGTGAATTTTACCATAGCTCTTGGGGCAGTGACAGTATATAAGGGCATCACCATTATAAGATATGCAGAAGCTAGATGTTTGAAGTATAGAGTCTGGAAGTTAGCAACTTTGGGGATTCAAATTAGACTATTGGCATAATAGTACAGCCCATTTTTGAATGCCAGTATGCCAATGTCAGAGTTTTATCCAGGTCCATAAGACTTAAAATCTTACAATCTCAACCCATTCCATTCTCTTACCTTAAGCATCTTTAGAGAGGAAGGGGTGGTCTCAAGAGCAATGAGGCATTCAGAGTTAAATTTGTCCCATGAAGCAGTTTAGGCAAATTTGTATAGTACCAAGATACTGGTCAATTCCCTGACCTTCAAGAGACATCTGAAGGTTGGTGTAAAGATCACTTCACCTAGACTCATCTGCCTTTGGAAAATATCCAATGATATTTCCCCATGTAAAGGTTAGAGGTAAAAACAAGAGCAATACTTCAGTCCAGTTAGTGGACAAAGAAGAAAAAGAACACAGGTTGAACAAGCATAAGCTACCAAGGATATGATGTATTCAATACAGAAAAATATTAAGCAGTCACAAACAGAATGTGAGGGGTTCTTTCTTTCACAGTCATTGACCCATAACAGAATCCAATCACCACATACAAAGGGAACAGAACCATGATCCTCAATGAAAAATGAAAACTCTGGCATGATCGGGGTGGGGGGGGGGCAGGGAAGGACAGGAAAGAGAAAAATAAAGACAAAGAAGTACAGAGAGATCATTATATATGCACAGCTATACTCTTAATAAGACTTTTTTGGGGAATATTTTTCCATCTTTATTCTAAACAGCTGTCACACCATGGTGTTGTTGTCTTGGGGTTTAGTTAGAATACATATCAAAATATAATTGTTAGTTCAGTGTAGCCCATATCCTTAGATGGAAATATTCTCTGTTGGATGACAATTTACTATGATTTGTGAATTTTGCAAGATTTTTATCTTGAGCTCCAAATGAGTTGAGAATGACACTTTTCAGCCTACCTTCATTCAGTATTTAATAATTTTAGAGCAGATTTTATTCACTAGGATTTGATGGGGGAAAAAGTAGAAAGAAAACGTAGCATTTCACAATACTGTTCAAACATAAAGATAAGGCATTTTTATGCAATGACATTGTAATTTTATTTTACTTGACTACAAGATCTTTAAGTGCAAAGATTATGTCCTTTTATCTCTGTATCTCCCATGCACAGCACAGTGCCAGGCACATCTCATTTGCAACAAATATTGAATGAATAAATAAAAGAATCAGTTTCAATGGGGGGAGGGAGCAGGTGAGTTCTGTTACCACACAGAATAAGGAGAACCAATTTGTAACATGATTGTTTCCCTAAGTACATCGTGGGCCCATTTCAAATATTTCAGTCCAGTGCTCTATACCTTAAGCCTCGACATGCCTCAGAATCCTTCTCAACACGGTACTCCAGGCAGCTACACTCCATTAAATCAAAGTTGGCATTTAGAGTAAAATCTATTCCTATCACTGCAATAAAGGTTTCTATCATGCAATCCATAAGAAGGAAAAATTTTTCCAAAATTTCTCCTCTGGTATCAACATACATATTAACAATTCCAATAATTGTAATATGCATGAACACATACACTTTAGAATCTGTTGTTCTGTCTTCTTCTTTTTCTCTTACAAGTTAGTATGCACATCCAGAAGTCTTGAGCAGAACACAGACCCAGCACAAGGCAGCTCTTGTTGATATCCTTGTTATAAGTAAAATAAAAATGTGCACTTAGACTATTATGACATTTATAAAATTTGACACTAATGTTTCTGTTACCTGAGAGCTTACATATTTATTTAATATCTGTCTAGATCACCATGGATTCACTAGTACCTGGGACATATGAGGTGCTTCATAGATATTTATTGATCAACTGGATTATAAAATTCTCATGTCTTGTGACTTCCTTTCTCCCTACTGTAGACAGTTACCATGCCGAGCATTGGCACCTGGGGCAGTTTCTGCCTCCTGACCCCCACAGAATAAGCCACAATAAAATATGCTACCCACAAATTACAAATTTCACTCTAGCCAGGTCTCTGGGTTAATGTGACCCAGGTCCAGTGGTACATTTTTTAAGAATCCTCTTTCCACTGGCAAGGTGGCAGGCGGATTGTGAGAATACTCTGTTGCCCCATGCCAAAAACAAAACAAAACCAAAACCAAAAACATGTATCTAGAGATAAAGAGTTCCAGGTACCATACATGAACTGAAAGCTATACTTTCCTTAGCTTTCTACCATACGTGGCCAGTCTTAACTTCTCTTTCCTTGTTGTCTTAGTGTCTTCTTTATGCTCAGTTTCTGACGCCATGCATTTTGAGCACGGATAGTCAAGCTCAGTAATCAGAGAAGAACTCTTATTCTTTCAACTTTTTTCTATCAGGTTCTTTTCTACTGAGACTAGATCTTGATTCATTATTCCCTCACCCTCCTGTCTTTTAGCTGAAACTTGAGTTGTCAAAAGCATCCTGTGCCAAAAATGTCCACGCTTTGCCTAATTGTCCTTGATCCCTGCTACTCTCTTTTCTAAATCAGTTCCACACTGGCCACTGACTTGGTCAATGTCAGGTTTGAAAAAAAAAAAAAAAAAAACTTGGCTTTTTGTTTTGGGTTGACTTTTCCTTTCTGTGAAGGCAGGACTGTACCAGCAATCCTTTCGAAGGATTTCTCAATCCAAAAGTATTTACTGAGTACCTACTTTATTCAAAACTGTGCTAGGCACCAGAGCTAACAAGGAATTAGATAGACACAGCCTTGCTCTCATGAAGCTTACAGTCTAATAAGTGAAGAACATAACCAACTAATTTACAGTTGATTATTAAGTTATGAGGTGCAATAAAGAAGAGGTATGGAGGCAGGTACCTGGGTGGTTCAGTCAGTTAACTGTCAGACTCTGGATTTTGGCTCAGGTCATGATCTTATGGTTCATGAGTTCAAACCCCACATCGGGCCCCGTGCTGGCACTGCAGAGCCTGCTTGGGATTCTCTCTCTCTCTCTCTCTCTCTCTCTCTCTCCCTCTCTCTCTGCTCCTTCCCCATTTGCACGCATGCTCTCTCTCAAAATAAATAAACACTAAAAAATTTAAAAAAAATAGCCATGAGGTACTGTAAAAGCATTAAATAAGAAAACCTGACTTTTGGGGCACCTGGGTGGCTCAGTCAGTTAAGCATCCAACTTCAGCTCAGGTCACGATCTCACGGTGCGTGAGTTCGAGCCCCGCATCAGGCTCTGGGCTGATGGCTCAGAGCCTGGAGCCTGCTTCCGATTCTGTGTCTCCCTCTCTCTCTGCCCCTCCCCTGTTCATGCTCTGTCTCTCTCTGTCTCAAAAATAAATAAACATTAAAAAAAAATTTTTTTTAAAAAGAAAACCTGACTTTGCATTGAGAGTCAAAAAAAAAAAGCTTGTATTAAGTACTAACAGGCAGGAATGAAATAGGCTATAGTTTAAGAGGATGAGTGTTCAAAGCACAGGGAACAACACCTGTATAGCCTATAAGGAAGAAAAGAGCGTGCACATTAGAGGAGCTGCTGAAAGTCTAGCATAATTGGAAAGAAGAAAAAAAAGGAAAAGGAAAAAGAAAAGAGAAGGCAGAAATAATAGGTGGAAGGCTTTTTGTGGGGCCTTGTAGTCTAGAAGATTTATCTTTACTCTGACACCAGTGGGAAGCCATTGAAGAGTCCTAGGCAGCGGAATACTGTGTATTTTTCAAAGATCAGTTTGGCTGCAATGTGGATAAAGAAGGGAGGGAAATAAGGATGATGCAAGGAGACCAGTCAGGGGAGTGGAGCAGTATTCTAGGTGAAACATGATTGTAGCTCAGTCAAGAAAATGCCAATGCCAATTACACTGACACAAAAGGTATTTGATTGAAAAAGTGACAGAATATGGCCAGAGTTATGAAGGAGGGGGAAAGAGGAGCTCATGATAATACCTATGTTTCTGGATTAGACAACTAGGCAGATGGTTGTACCAGACACTGGGATAGGACATGAGAGGCATGAGATGAGTTTGGAAGATTGATGATGAATTTGTTTCTGAACTTACATTAGATCTCTAAGTGGAGGCATCATGTTGGCATTGGACATATGGGGCTCCAGCCCAGAGGAAACATCAGAATTAAAAATGTACATTTGACAGAGAAGCTGTGGGCAAAGGGGAAGAAGCACTAAGGAATGAGTCCCAAGAGGACAGCAGAAAGCCAAGGCTAATTGCAAGCCCATATGGAAAACATGGGCTGAGGATGCTGAACCGACAAAGGAGACTAAGAGATACCAGGAAAGCTTTTATTTATTTTTCAAATTTTCTATACTTAGATTGCCTCATAATAACTAAAAGCAATAGCCATTATTTTGAAGTGATAGAATGAGTCAGAACATTCATGGCAGATCATCTGTGCTACATTTTTAAAACCATAGGATTGTAGCAACTAATAGTCCTAAGCACAAAAAGCACAAAAAATACCACAAAGTGGCATTTCCCTTTGCTTTTACCCCTCAAACCCATCATCCTGTGGCACTAAAAATATAGTAAAGTAGAGGAGTTGTGATATTTAGGTATCTTCTTGGAATTACACATTTTCCTAATAATGATGCCTAGTCCTTATCCCATGTCCCTCAAGATGTAGAATTCACTATTTCTCAGCTAGTACAAACATCCATCAACAAATACTTGTTGAGTGTCTACTATGTGCCAGACCCTAAAATAGAAGGATATACAAAATAGCCACAGATCCTGACTTCTTGGAGTTTATAGTCCACAAGGCAAATGACAATTAAATATAAGCACACAGGGGCACCTGGGTGGCTCAGACGGTTGAGTGTTGGACTCTTGATTTCAGCTCAGGTCATGATTCCAGAGTTGTAGGATTGAGCTCCCCCCATGTTGGGCTCTGCGCTGAGTGCTGAACCTGCTTAAGATTCTCTCTCTCTCTCTCTCTCTCTCTCTCCCTCTCCCTCTCCCTCTCCCTCTCTTTCTCCCCCATTTGTACATACTCTCTCAGAAAAAAGATATGCACACAAATAAAAATATAACTACAAATTATGTTCAGTGCTATGAAGGAAAAAACTAGTGTCCTATGACAAAATATAACAAGGAACCTTGATTTTTTTGCACACATGGACGATGAAGGATCAGGGAAAGAATCACTTTGAATAAGTAGCATTCAAGCCTATGTATAAAAGATGAGTAAGAGGTACCCAAGGAATGATTAAGGGAAGCATGCCAGGCAGAGACAAGAGTATGCATGGTAGATCTGAGGAATAAAACGATTTAACCAGTGTCACTGGGGGCTTTGAGTGGAGGAAAGAGCAGTTGGTAAAGGATATACCTACAAAGGAAAGAAGGGGCCAGATCACACAGGGTCTCTAAGCCAGGGAAAGGATTCAGGATTTATCCAAAATGCAATAAAGTTGTGGAGGAAATTCATATTTACATTTTAAAAGGTCAATTATATTTTTTAACTTATGAATTAATTAAATATAAAGCTGGTGAAAGAAAAGTTAGGCAGGGGGAACTTTGCTTCTGACCATGAAGGATTAAATGTTATGGATACTGCCTTCCCATCATAAATACCTCGCACAATAGAAAGATAAAAAAATAAAACAATAGTTTTCAGAGCATGGGCCTGTGGTCTCTGAGAGAAGGGAAACAAACCAGGTAAACCTTCCAGTTGCCCCAGATCATTACCTGGAAGTAGGTCCAGGCCACAGCTCAGAGAAGGAAACCTAAACAGAATTCAGCAATTTCATAAGAGGTCAGAGTTTGAAAGGGCAGAGATGTCTAAAATTTGTAGGCAGAACATCAAGAATATCACAATATCAAGTGGTCTGATACTGATGTAATTAGAATTCTGGAAAGGAGGAGAGGGGCCAAAAAACATTTGAAGAAATAATGGATGAGATTTTTCCAAATATAATGAAGACTATAAACTAACAGAGCCAAGAATCTCAATAAACAACAAGCACAATAAAGATGAAGAAAACCATACCAGAGAACATTACATTCAAACTAAAGAAAGAAAGCAAAATAAAAAAAAAATCTTAAAAGCAGTTAGAGAAAGACAACACACATACAGAAGAAGAAAGAATGAATGACAGTAGACTTTTTATCAGACATCTAAGAAAATGAATGACATCTTTAAAGCACCAAAGGAAAAAAAGTACTGTTAACATGAAAAAAAAAAAAGCCTTTAACATGAAGATGAAATAATGGCTTTTTTCAGACTAGCAAAAGGTGAGAGAATTCATAGCCAAAAGATACATATGTTATGTTAAAGGGAGTCTTTGGTAAAAAGTTGAATCTACTCAAAGGAATAAAGAACAACAGAAATGGTAAATATATAAACATTTAAATATAAAAACATTTTTCTCATTTTTTATCTTTTTAATTGGTAATAGACGATAGCAAAATAATAGCAGTGTATTGTAAGATTTATATAACACATGAGGAATTTAAATGAGCCATATTAATCAGACCAAGGACAGGGGGAGGGTAATGGAAGCATACAGTTCTAAGATTCTTATATTATACCAAGAGTGTCATTATATTATTTGAATGTATACTGTTGTAAGTTAAAGATGTATACTGTAAACCCTAGCACAACCACTGAAAAATAAAACAGATAAGGATAGCTATTAAATCATTGGTGGAGGTAAAATGAAATAACATAAAATAATCAAAAGAAGAAAAGAGGGAAAAAGGAACACAGAATAGAAGGGACAAATAAAAATGAATAGCAAGATGCTGGGTTAAAACGCAACCCTATTGATAATTAGACTAAAAGCAAATTGTCTAAACACTTCAATTAAAAGAGAGGGATTGTCAATTTAGATAAATAAAAAAGCACAAGACTCAGCTATCTGCTGTCGAAAGAAACACAAATCCCAGGTAGGACTATTTTTTTCAATACAAGTTCCTGAATTTCTTAGGCTTTGAGTGCTTCGAGTAGGCCCTATAGGTCTTCAGACTATTGTGTGTATAACTTTCTTCGCTCAAAAAAAAATTTTTTTGTTGATAAATTAGCATTGTTTTCCCAATAATAAGTATGTTGTGATAGTTGTACAGACTGGTTTCTAAAGGAATCTACAAAATGCAAGCATACCTGAGGCTAAAATTTCCTTTCTCATGCTTAGCTTGCATCTATTACCTTTTTCTAAGTGAAAAAGAGTTTATAGCCTATAGTTGGAGTAGTGCTTTCACAATACATGCCCTTAGAAATTTCTTCCCTGACACTTGCATATTATGAGCCATACTTGTTGATGGCTATGGAGTAAATTCATGCATTTCACAGAAATGAAAATAGCAAGCATTTAGATATATAAGAAATTATCTTTTGGGAATTTAACATATTTTTATTGTTTCAGAGGGGGAATTGTTTTATTTTACTCACAGGACTATTTTCAAACATAGTATGGCCCACTTCAAACATCGCCCTTTCAAAAACAACAGTTATTTACCATGAAATCGTTTTTTAAATGGTAACCATATGCTATTAGTATAAAAATATACATATGTATTATAAAATCATTCTATGCCATTTTAATTAGCATAGGTAGAATGTGATACGTACAACCTATCTAGGACTTGTTACTCTACAAGTGCTTGATGCAGCCACCATTTTAAGATAGTCTATCTGGCCCAAGGACTGCAAACTTGAGGAAGAAGTAACAGAGATGCTTGTTTCTTATTCTATGTGAAGAAGGATAGAGACTGGTTAGAGATTTTAATGTGGGCCATTAGCCACATGTGCAAAAAATGAATGGATGGCAGTTATTCTTCTAATTTTAATTTTTCTTCCAACAGGATAGGACTGCCAATGACCCACTGCACTGTGGTGTGCTATCCTTCCTTTTGCTGACTGCATGGAGACATTGTTTCAGAATCGTACTTAGTGGTGCCCTAGTGAGCTGAGAAATTTAGGAAGGCTTTCTCTTCTTTCATTAAGACCACCATTTTGCATATAGCTCTTGAAGGGCCAATTACCAGTTATTCATTTCATACATGCCATTAGCTCATTGCTGCATTGCTAAGGGAGATCAAAACATAATAGGAGAAAGGGAAACGCATAGCTGAAAAAAAAAGCTTTTGTTATGCAAACTTTGTCTGTACCTCATAAAATCTTGTGGGATAAGAAGTTGAAAATTTTACTTGCCAGAAACCCTCTTTAGAAGAACACTGCTAGGGGTGCCTGGGTGGCTCAGTCGGTAAAGCGTCCGACTTCGGCTCAGGTCATGATCTCATGGTTTGTGAGTTCAAGCCTCACATCCAGCTCTGTGCTGACAGCTCAGAGCCTGGAGCCTGCTTCGGATTCTGGGTCTCCCCTGTCTCCGCCTCTCCCACGCTCACGCTCTGTCTCTGCCTCTCAATAATAAATAAATGTTTAAAAAAATTTTTTTTTAAAAAGAACACTGCTAATCTTTGGGAAAAAGTACTCTGGTGAGCCATTTGAATATATATCAAGGACTATCATGGAACTATGTGTCTTGTCCATGTGACAAGGAGAGGGATTTGAGAAGAAAGATGTGATCATACAATGTGGTCACACTGTAGGACCTCCTCAAGTATTCAGTACAATTACTAACCTCAAGAAATACTTGGTAAAAGAGAATTTGGGGTGGGGAGAAATAAGAAACTGAGCTTTTTACCAGAGTGATGTGATATAAAATTTGGACAGCATGTGTGGAAAAGTAAGTGCTCCTTCTGGAGTAAATACTACTAGGAGCCAATGCTTCCAAGTTAGAGGGACTCAACAGTTCTCAGAGCTATGCTTTGTGTATCAGGATTAGTTAAGGACACAGCTGAATTCTTCACTAGGCTGCCAGTTCACTGAGGGCCAGGAGAGTCTTATTCTTGAGGTTAACCAGCTGCCCACAGGGCACAGCACTGTCTTGCAGGCCTTTAGTGATTAGCTGTGCAACATACAAACGAAAACAGTTGTCTTATAACAAAAGAACTTTGTTTCACCTGACAATATTTGCAAAGATAAAATCTGAGAAAATAAACTTTAGTTTAGGCAAATAATCAGTATCCCAACTGATACCACACACAACAGTAGTGATTAGAGATGCTTGGCTGGGAGAAATGTCGATGTTGCTAACAGAAATAGTGAAGTCAGAAATAGAAATTTCAAGTGTGGAACAAGTTTTATATGTTAAGATGCTATTAGAATACTTGGCAGTTGTCTAATACCTTGAGCATGAGGGAGGCCTTATTTGTTCCATTTGCTAGCAAGGGCTACATGAATTTCTCCACAAAGCACGATGAATACATGGCCAAACTGAAACTTAGGCCTACATTTGGACTCTAGGTCTAGTGCTCTTTCTACTGCCCATAGCTGCTTTCTGCTATAGACCCAAACTAAACAGAAACCAACCCTCTTCCTCTTCTATTCCTGCTGTCTTTATGTGCTAATTAAAAAAAAAAGGTCGGGGGGGAGGGAAACCTTCCTTCCATTTTCTCTGCTCCAAAAATTCTCAAAGCTCAAGCTACTTCCATTCACGGACACTAAAACCTGATTCTCAAATGAATCTTTTGCAAGGATTGGAAAAAAGCATTCTCTGGGGTGGGCTATATTATTCTGACTGCCTGAAAGAGAGCAGAAAGCTACAGTACTCTCTGTGGGATGAACACCTACACCCATTGCTCATGCACATAGCAATTTCATATATACACCATAAAACAATGCTTAGCAATCTGCTTAGTAAGGTCAAGCTTCCTCAGCAAACAATGAAATACAAACATTGCCTAGTGCAGTTTCCTATGGCTAGTAGAATTAAATTAGATAGTTGTCTGCTTGTTATATGAATCTTCTACCAACTCAGCTGGAGCCAACAGAAATATTGATCTAACACAGAGTAAGGAAGCCAATATTTTTGAATGATGGCTTGACCCTTGGTTATTTCCCTTAAAATGTGTATTTTTAATAATTTATTTCCAATCTTAAACTACTAATTAGAGTCTGTGAATTAGGAATTCTAAGAAACAAAGCTTTTGTATCACATTTTGCTATGTTACTAATATTCAATTAAAGAATGAAGAAGCAAACTGAGAACAAACTGAGGGTTGATGGGGGGTGGGTGATAGGTATTGAAGAGGGCATCTTTTGGGATGAGCACTGGGTGTTGTATGGAAACCAATTTGATAATAAATTTCATATATTAAAAAAAAAAAAGAATGAAGAAGCATAAAAGTTCAATGTTTGCCGTGTTAATACTTGCCTGGCTCTACGTGTCCTGCCCCCTTTAGGAAATTGCCACTGGCTCCATATTCCCTGCTCCCAGGACAGACTTATCTGTTTACTAGCTGTCAAAGTAAATTTATAGTACTGAATAACACCATCAGAAAGCTTGGGATAGGCCTTGCTGAGCACACAGAGATACACTTGCATACCCATTAAGTTGAAATTTTGCCAAGAACCTATTAACCAATCCTAATGAACTGCTGTTTTCCATTTAAAACACCATTAGTTTCCTATGGTTTGTTGCTCAGGGTATAAACAGCAAAAGACACCATCAAGTGGTTAGAAAAGGTGTTGCTTTGCTGGAAGCATATATGTCTCTGGAAAATATGAACTTGGCTTTGGTATGTGTCACTTTCTTTCCACTTCTGGAAATAATCAAGCATTCCAAATATTTAGGGTCACTTTCCAGAATACAGAAGGATTCTTTAAACACATCTCATTGTTTAAAGGATCTGGATATTTATTTTGTTGCCTGCTGTGCAAAGGCTTGCTTTGTTTCTGACAATTATTATATAATACTGAATGTATAGAACCAACAACTGTCAGTCCATACCTCTGTATTAATAGATTAACAAAGACCCCATCCCCCAGTGTCTGAAGGTTTTCTCTAAAATAGTTTTAAATATTTGAGACATTATCATACTTTTTAATGCAAAGTCCTTTATAATAACAAGGGTCTGAGTTTTTGGGTTCTGGTGTGTGTGTGTGTGTGTGTGTGTGTGTGTGTGTGTGTGTGTGTTTTGAGTCTGAGTTTTATTGATAGTGAAAATAACAAGTTAGTAGAAAAAAAGCTTCTGATTTTGTGATTTTGCTTTGGTTTTGAACATCTAAGAAGATGAAAGATATAATATCAAGATGTCAAGAAAATTGTTTTTTTGTTTTACTTCAAATAATACATTCTCTGCATCAATTTCAGGGAACACGATTTTAAGTGACAGTACCTCAATATAGTTTTTTTCTTATAAAGAAGATGGAAAGTGAAAGATTCAGTGAGCCAATTATATCCTCAACTCAGCAGATAACAAAAACCTTTACAAACAATTCATTTAAAAAGTACAAGCAACACAAAAATTAGTAAGTACATTTCTAGAACAACAGGAACCATTTGGTGGTAGGAAGCGTTAAAAACAATAGCATCGTTCCATTGGGTTCATTTTTTCATACCACTTTCAGCCCCTTTCCAGGTTGTTAAAACTTTTATCATCTTGTAGCTCTTTAAACACAACCTGTCCAAAAATTGAGACAAGACAGTAAATTAACCAAGCGTGTTCTCCATGTGGAAGGTGAAAGCAAAAAGGAAGCCAAGCAACAGTGCAAGTGCAGCCCACCCTGGGCTTACATCTCCCTGGGGGTGCCCACATTGCATCAGGCACATTTCCAAACTTCATTAAGCATTTGGTGGTTGATTGATTGAATAATAAAAGACCTGTGGATAGTAAAGAACTTTGTAAACTGGAACAATTAACAATCAGAAAGAAGGGACAAAACTAATTGCGTGAAAATGGCAGATGGTCGATAAAGCTGTGGCAACCTGAAGTCTGTAAACTTGCAGAAGCATTACATTTTGAAGGAACGCTGTCAGCAATCAAGGGGCTGAGACCTAGTGGAAGAGACAGAGGCTGCACAGATGATTATCTTCTCGGGAACCCAAGGGCTGTCAAATAGATAGGCCAACTTAATTAAGAAACTTGTTTTAGATTTGCAGTTTGTCCTAATCTTTCTCCTGGAGAGTGAAGACCATGGGTAGTAGCAGCCCCTGCCCAGATTCCACCGGTAATAACAGCACCATATTCTGAATTATTTGAACATACCATGCTATTGGCCCTTGTCAGCCTTGGACTTCATGGTTCTACCAACACTGCAGAACATTGGCAGTACATTGGATAGAAAATACCAGAACAAGGCTACACTAGGACAGGTCTCATTGCCAGCACTCTCAGACCCAGTCAAACTTCCTTCGGTTTTCTGTTTCCTTGAGGTAAGTTTTCCCATGCTTTCACCTCTTTTTGATTTCATTAGTCTCTAAGAAACAGCCCTTGGCTATTCTCATAAGAAAGGAAGGCATCTGAGAGATTTTACTTGTTTTATTGGCCAGGGAGGCCAATACACTTAACTTCTACTGAGTACACTTCAGCAGAAAGGAGAAAGGCTCAAAGTTGAAGAATAAAGGATTGTGAAATTCAGATGCTCAAAACAGGGCTATGCTGAGGAGGACAGAAACTAGGTATGTTCTTTCCAATAGGCTTCAGCAGCCAAGCTAACCTGTAGCAGGATGTAGTTAATTTAAGTTGGAAAAAGTTGACTCTGGAAGTCACCCATGTATAGATTTGTTATTTTGCTTTCTTGTCTCTTAAATTTTTTCTCTTATATATTTATTTAATTTTTTCTTTTACTTACTTTTTGTTGCTGTTAAAGTTCATTGAAAGGTAACATAAAGAGCAGAAAAAAGCATAGGCTATTGGTGAAAAGATTAGTTTGAATGTTAGTTTTTCCCATTATCTTTCTAATTCCCAGTTTCTTCATATTGAAAGTGATCCAGTGCTTGCCTGGCAAAGTTGTGGTAAAGACTGGAAAGGAGACATGAAAAACTCGGTATATGACAAACAGTCAAAAGTGGTAACATCTGTCACCATCTATTTTGGGAAGGAAAAAAAAAGAATCCCAATCTTACTTCAGAAGAGCTAATGAAAAAGGTTATATTTTTACAGCTAGGCCAGGATAGTGAGGTCCAAAAATGTGGTGCTCAGGAAAGCACTGGTCCAGCCTACCAATCTCTCAATATTTCTCTCTCTCTCTCTGTCTCTCTGTCTCTCTCTCTCAGACTTGCTATGGTTGGTTGGTCCTTGTTAGGAAACTCTTTCTCATTATGGTGACCACATACCAACAAATCCATTCCTTAACTACAATATGCGGAATATTTCTCTCATATAGTCTCTCTCTATTCTCAATCTTACCAACTTCTTTTGGGGCCTTAAGGACTTTCTCCTGGATTACATATTTTCTTAAATAATTTTTCTTACTCTGGTTTCTTTTTCTGTCTATCCATTCCATATATTATTGCTAGATTGATTTTCCTAAACCACAGTCAGATTTCTGTCACTCACTCTGCTCAAAAACCCTTAATAGTTCCCTAGTACCTATGAACGAAAACACAAATTCCCAGTGAATAATTCAAAAACATGTACAATCTAGGCCTGAGTTATCTTTCCTGCTTTATCTCTGTGGCCATCAGTCAAACAACTTATTCCCTCAATACAAGCATATTATCTCTTTTCTTGTCTTTCCCTCATGTGAAATGTCTGTTCTCTCATCTCTGTATGTTTAATTTTCAGCTCAGATGCCCTTTTTCGTTGAAGCCTTTCCTTGTTTGTTTCCATGAACTGTCTTTCCATCCTCTGAATTTACATATCACCTCCTTACCCCTCCCTGACTCAACATAAGCAATGAAGGTGTAGGGTTTATGTCTTTTATGTTTTGTAACTCTCAGTGCCTGGGATAAGGTTTCACATGTTATAGGAAATCAATAATTATTTTTAACTACATAAATGAAGAAACTGAAAGTCTTTTGGAGGCAAATCTCTATGAAAGAAATGACAAAATAGACAAGAGAACGAAGATACATTTTCTGATTAATCGTATAAAATGATACTTCAGAGAGTCAGACCCAACTAGTCATAGTAAGCATTTGTCTTTTTTTTTTCCCTACTGGTTGCTCAGTATCTGAACTCCTGTCCTTTGTTTAGAGAATGTCCCACGTACAAGAGAGTTTACTACCTACGACAAAACTGAAAAGGAGACTCATTTTCCCAGCAGGACTTGGGCAGAATCCATCCTGGTGGTGCTGATGGCAGCAGCAATGCAGTTTCCAGGTGTCACAGTGGCATCTCTGCCAACAAGACAAGCCATAGCATCCAAGAGCTCAAGCCCTTATAGGACTTGTGCTCGTGAAACTGACTGTGTTTGTGGGAACCCAGCTCCACTTCATTCTGCCTCTTTTCTGGGGTTGGGTCTCCAACATTCCCAGCAGCTCTATCAGCTACACTGATTCTTTTCAATAAATCTACTTCTTGCCTAAGTCAAACAGAGTTAGGCCCTGCTGCTTGTCACCGCTCACCCTGGCGGATGCACCAGGCTTGCAAAGTTGTTGGGGGACCCTCTACACCACAGCAAGATCCTCTCAGCTATGTTTGCATCCTCATTATTTCTCATCATTAAAAGTTAACAGCCCTACATGCCACCTACATTAATTTTTAGGCAAACATGTTTTAAAGTCAGATTGCATGTTGATCTCTATAAATAACCTATCATTTATTTCTCCTAAACAAATCAGTCTAAATTAGAGCTTGCCATCAGAATACCAGTCATGCGTTGAAATTTCAAAGCATACCAGAAGAGCAAAATGCCTCCATAATAAATGCTCTCAGGATTGGGCTACTTCTATTTTGTAGACTTACAAAATACTAGTAATAGTTTGATTTTACACTTCTGATATGCCTATAAACTCAGAATTTTCCTAACAAATGTGTCATTAATTAATCATGTCTCAGGGAAACCCAATAATTTATAAATAAACCAGATATAAGACATGGTTTTGTTGTTAAGAGCATGAAATCTCTTGTCTGGGGTAAAATCTCAGGCTGTAGTGACATCTTGGACAAGCTACTATCAAATCTCTTATGCTTCAGTGTTCTCTTCTTCAAAATGGGAATAACGAAGGGTTGTTTTGTGAGGATTAAATGAGATATGATACACTCAAAATGATTAAAAGAGCAACTGACTCTTAGTAGATATCTTTGAAATATGTGCTTTTATTATATTCTTGAATTGATATATGCAGGAAAACTATTGGAATGTATGACAGTCATTTGTGCTATTAATCAAATAAAATTCTCTTCCCTTCTAGCACAGGGCATTCCCTACTTCTCTATGCTTGGGTGGAGCTATGTTTCTATCTCTGGCCAATGAGCAAGTAGAATAAATTAGAGTGTTTAAATGGCAGTATGAGATTCTCCAGAGCACTTTTCTTCCCCTCTGGCATGCCAGGTAGGAATGTTTGATATGGTGGAGACTAGAAGACTAGAGTAATTAAAATGAGCACAGGTGCTCTGTTGCCCTAAGATAGATACATTACATGAGCAAAATATAAACCTTTGCTATTTCAAGACAGTGGCATTTAGGGGAGTGTTTGTTATGTAGCATAACTTTGAATACCCTGAATAAAGCAGAAAGAAAGGCAGTTATCTGGAAATTTCAATTAAATATTATTCTCTATTCAAGTGAATGACATCCTTAGGAATGCCTACAGTGGGGCAATATCAGTAAAGAATAATTTAAAAATGCTGCCCAGGTTGATGATATCCCCAAATATCTGCCTTGTCTCAGCCTTTCCTATGGGGTCTGATATTTCATCCTGAAGATATTTGAAAATCACTCTCAAGTTGGTCCTTTAAATAAGCATAAAATTCTGGAATAAGAAACTTATAAATCTTAACACATTCAAATAAATGTGGTTATCCAATCCATTTCCAGGAAGAATCAGGGCAGCATTAGAGTTATTTTGGAGATAAACATGAAAGGTTTTTCTCATATATAATTCAGAAAAGAATTTTATATATATATATATGAAAATCATGGAAACTGTTTAGTTATAGAAATAATTATCCCGGAGGGGAGGAGTTAAGATGGCAGAAGGGTAGGGAAACCCTAAGCTTGGCCCATCCCTCAAACACAGCTAGATAAGTATGAAGCCATTCTGAACCCCCAAGAAATTGAGCTAAGGGCTGAGAGAACAAACTTCACATCTACAGGTAGAAAAATGGCCACATCATGAAAGGTAGGAGCTGTGGAGGTTGACTTGTGGAGAAAAGAATTGCAGGTGCTACGAAGGGAAGGGAGCCCTGATCACTAAGAAAGGAGTGAGACAGAAAAAGAGAGAGAGAAAGAGTGAAATACTCCATGCACATTGCACAGGGTATTACACCAAAAAAAGCTCTTCCATAAAACCATTATCTGGGAAAAGGAGAGGGGCTGACTACCACAAAGTTTTATGAGCAGCAAAGCACAAAGTCTGAAGTTTACAAATTTGTACCATTGCCGTGGTTGTGCCTGGCAGACTTAGTGGTGCTCCAGTGGGGAAGGAGGGCAGAGACCCAGGAGCAAACAGTGTGATCTGAGGATCCCCCTGGTCACATGGGGAGAAACAGTTACCCTTCTTGGAGTACATTGGGAGTGTTGGCACAGCCTCCCCGGGGACAAATGAACTGGCAGCACCAACATGCTGCTGTGTTCACTAGCATAGGAACAAAGGCACTGGCTGAAGGCAACAAACGTTGGTGCTGGCTTTTTTGCTATGCCTTACTATCAACTCTGAACAGCTACGTGTTCACTCAACCATTTTCTCAGACAAATCGGCACTGACCACAGCCTGGCAAGACTCTCCCACAGAGGACCAGTGCAGGTCTGAGACAGGTGGGTCCTTAAAATTGAAGTTTTGAAACCCAGCTGTGTGCCTGAAATAAAACACAGGGATACTGTGCCACCTGGCATTCAGACAGTTTGGGCACAGACAGAGTGAAGGCAGACATCTGACAGAAGCCAGGACACAGAAGGGATGATTGTTTGCTCTTCTGTGAGGACTTCCTGAAGAGTGGCAGGCATGAACTCCCCACTCCAGGACAAGAGAGCCAGATGATACCATCCCGCCCCCCAACCCTCATCAGCACTGACTGATTTCAGTGAGCAACACAACTCCACCCCAGTGGAGGCTGCTTACACCAAGCCCCCCCCCCCACCCCGTGACCTGCAAGTGCATCTCCACTTGGGCAATTCTGCCTAAGAATCAGCACAGCAGGACCTCTCCCAGAAGACCAGCACAAAACCCACACCTGCACCAAGTCCATTGATCACAGGGTGCTGCAAAGCTTCAGCTGTAGGGGAAATAGGATCTGGCTTCTTTTTTTTTCTTTCCCTTTTTTTGGACCTCTTCTTAATATAGCCATTACTCTCAGGAGCAGGAATATAACAGGCTTTCCTAACAACCACACAAAAAAACAGTGACCTAGACAAAATGACAAGACAGAGGAATTCACCCCAAAAGAAAGAACAGGAAGAAGTAATAACCAGGGATTTTAATTAATACAGATAGAAGTAATATGCCTGAACCAGAATTTAAAAGAAACAATTATAAGGATAATAACTGGGCTTGAGAAAAGCATAGATGATAGTAGAGAATCCCTTACTGCAGAGATAAAAGAACTAAAAACTAATCAGTCCAAAATAAAAAATGCTATAACTGAGATGCAAAGCTGACTGGTTGCAATGACAATGAGGATGGAAGAATCAAAGAAATGAATCAGTGATGAGGAAGATACAATTATGGAAAATAATGAAGCTGAAAAGAAGAGGGAAAGAAAGATATTGGATCATGAATGTAGACTTAGGGAACTCAGCAACTCCTTAAAGCATAATAAAATTCATATCATAGGAGTCCCAGAAGAAGAGAAAGAAAAAGGGGCAGAAAGTTTATTTGAGCAAATTAGAGCTGAAAATTTCCCTTATCTGCAGAAGTAAACAGAAACTGAAATTCAAGAAGCACAGAAAACTCTCATTAAAATCAACAAAAGTTGGCTATCACCAAACATATCATAGTCAAACTCACAAAATAAACAGAAAAGGAAAGAATCCTGACTGTAGCAAGGGAAGAAAATTTCTTAACCTACAAGAAAAGACAGATCAGGATCTCATCAAATTTGTCCCCACAAACTTGGCAGGCCAGAAAGGAGTGGCATGATATATTCAATAGGCTGAATGGAAAAAATGTGCAGCCAAGAATACTTTATCCAGAAAGGCTGTCATTCAAAATAGAAGGACAGATAAAGAGTTTTTCAGACAAACAAAAACTAAAGGGGTTCATGACCACTAAACCAGCCCTGCAAGAAATATTAAAGGGAACACTTTAAGTGGAAAAAAAAAACAAAGTGACAAAGACTAGAAAGAAACAGAGAATATCACAGGAAACATCAACATCACAAGTAACACAATGGCACTAAGTTCAGACCTATCAATAATCACTCTGAATGTAAATGGACTAAATTCCCCAGTCAAAAGACCCAGGGTATCAGAATAGATAAAAAACAACAACAACAACAACAACAAGATCCAGCTATATGCTGCCTACAGGAGACTCATTTTAGACCTAAAGCCACCTGCAGATTAAAAGTGAGGGGATGGAGAACCATCTATTATGGTAATGGATGTCAAAACAAAATCAAAAAATAGAGTAGCCATACTTATATCAAACTAGATTTTAAAACAAAGATTATACGAACAGATGAAGAAGCTAAATCATAATAAAGAGGTCAATACCTCAAGAAGATCTAATAATTGTAAATTTTTTTGCCCAACTTGGGAACACCCAAAATTATGAATAACAAACATAAGCAAACTCATTGATAATAATACTGTAATACTCCTACACTATGTACTGTAGGAGACTATAATACTCCACTTGCAACAATGGACAGATCATCTAGGCAGAAAATCAACAAGAAAACAATAGATCACCTAGGCAGAAAATCAACAAGGAAACAATAGCTTTGAATGACACAGTGGACTAGATGGACTCAACAAATATATACAGAACATTTCATCCTAAAGCAGCAAAATTCATTCTTTTCAAGTGCACACAGAACACTCTCCAGATTCAATCACATATTGGTCACAAATCAGCCCTCAACAAGCACAAATAGATTGAGATTATACCATACATATTTTCAGATCAAAACACTATGAAACTTGAAGTTAACCATAAGAAAAAACTTGGAAAGACCACAAATACATAGAGGTTAAAGAACATCTTACTAAAGAATGAGTGAGTTAACGAGTCATTTCAAGAAAAAATAAAAAATATACATGGAAGCAAATAAAAATGAAAACACAACAGTCCAAAACCTTTGGGATACAGCAAAGGCAGTCCTAACAGGGAAGTATATTGCAACATAGGCTTACCTCATGAAACAAGGAAAGTTTCAAATACACAACCCAACTTTACATGTAAAGTAGCTAGAAAGAGAACAGCAAATAAAGCCTAAAGTCAGTCAAAGAAGGGAAATAATAAAGATTAGAGCAGAAATAAATAATGTGGAAACAAACAAACAAACAAACAACAGCAAAAAGGTAGAACAGATCAACAAAACTAAGAGCTGGTTCTTTGAAAGAATTAATAAAATTGATAAACCCCTAGCCAAACTTGTCAAAAAAAAAAAACAAAGAAAGAAAAGGGACCCAAATAAATAAAATCGCAAATGAAAGAGGAGAGATCAAAACCAACAGCACAGAAATACAATTATAAAAGATTATGAAAAATTATGTGCCAACAAACTTGGCAATCTGGAAGAACTGAACAAATTCCTAAAAACTCACACACTACCAAATCTGAAATAGGAAGAAATAGAAAATTTGAACAAAACAATAATCAGCAAAGAAATTGAATCAATAATCAAAAATCCCCGGGGTGGGGGGCACCTGGGTGGTGAAGTAGGGTAAGCATCCGGCTCTTGACCTCAGTTCAGGTCATGATCTCACAATTTGTGAGTTCAAGACCTGCGTTGGACTCTGCACTGATGGTGAGGAGCCTGCTTGGGATTCTGTCTCTCCATCTCTCTGCTCTTCCCCATTCTCTCTCTCTCTCTCTCTTTCTCTCTCTCTCTCTCTCTCTCTTCCTCTCTCTTCCTCTCTCTCTCTCTCTCAAAATAAATAAATAAACATTTAGAAAATCTTCCAACAAACAAAAAGTTCAAGGTCAGATAGCTTCCCAGGGGAATTCTATCAGACATTTAAAGAAGTTAATACCAATTCTTCTCAAACTGCTCCAAAAAATAGAAATCGAAGGTAAACTTCCAAACTCATTCTATGAGGCCAGCATTACCTTGATTCCAAAACCAGACAAAGACCCCACTAAAAAGGAGAATTACAGGCCAATATCCCTTATAAACATGGATGTGAAATGCCTCAATAAGATACTAGCAAATTGAATCCAATAGTACATTAAAAGAATTATTCAACACAATCAAGTGGGATTTATTCCTGGGCTTCAGGGGTGGTTCAATATTCACACATCAATCAGTGTAATAAACCACATTAATAAAAGAAAATATAAGAACCATATGAATCTCTCAACAGATGCAGAAAAAACATTTGACAAAATATAGCATCCATTCTTGATAAAAACCATAAAAAAATAGGTATAGATGAAACATACCTCAACATCATAAAAGCCATTCATGAAAAACTTACAACTAATATCCTCCTTAATAGGGAAAAAGTGAGAGCTATTCCTCAATGGTCAGGGACAAGACAGAGATGTCCACTCTCAGCATTACTATTAAGCATAGTACTAGAAGTCTTAGCCACAGCAATCAGACAACAAAAAGAATAAAAAGCATCCAAATCAGCAAAGAAGAAATCAAATTTTCACTATTTGCAGATAACATGATACACTATGTAGAAAACCTGAGTCCACCAAAAAGTTGCTAGAACTAAGACATGAATTCAGCAAAGTCGCAGGATATAAAGTCAAAATACAGAAATGTGTTGCATTTGCATACACCAATAATGAAGCAGTAGAAAGAGAAATCAAGGAATTGATATCATTTACAATTGCACCAAAAACAAGAAGATGCCTAGGAATAAACCTATCCAAAAAGGTAAAAGATCTGTACTCTGGAAACTATAAAACATTTATGAAAGAAATTTAAGAGGACACAGAAAAATGTGAAACCTTCCATGCTTATGGATTGGAAAAACAAATATTGTTAAAATGTCTATACTACCCAAAGCGATCTATATATTCAATGCAATCCCTATCAAAACACCACCAACATTTTTCACAGAGTTAGAACATACAACCCTAAAATTTGGAACCACAAAAGAACCAGAATCACCAAAGCAACCCTGAAAAAAAAAAAGAGCAAAACAGGAGGCATCATGATTCTGGATTTCATGCTTCATCACAAAGCTGCAGTCATGAAGACATTATGGTACTGGCACAAATACAGACACATAGATAGTGTAACAAATAGAAAACCCAGAAATGAGCCCATTACTATATGGTCAATCCATCTTCAACAAAGCAGGAAAGAGTATACAATGGAAAAAAGACAGTCTCTTCAACAAATAGTGTTGGGAAAACTGGACAGCAACATGCAGAGAATGAAACTGGACCACTTTCTCCTCACACCATACACAAAAATAAATTCAAAATGGATAAAAGACCTAAATGTGACACAAGAAACCATCAAAATCCTAGAGGAGAACACGGGCAACAATTCTTTGTCCTTGACCAAGCAACTTCTTACTAGATATGTTGCTGGATGCAAGGGAAACAAAAGCCAAAATGAACTGTTTAGACTTCATCAAGATAAAAACTTTTGCACAGTGAAGGAAACAATCAACAAAACTAAAAGGCAGCCTACAGAATGGGAGAAGATATTTGCAAATGACATATTGGATACAGGGTTAGTATCCAAAAATCTATAAAGAACTTATCAAACTTAAGATCCAAAAAGCAAATAATTCAGTTAAGAAATGTGCAGAAGACATGAATAGACATTTTTCCAAAGAAGACTAACATACACATAAAAAGATGTTCTATATCACTCAATATCAGAGAAATACAAATTAAAACTACAGTGAGATATCACCTCACACCCTATAAGAATGGCTAAAATGAACAACACAGAAAACAACAGATGTTGGCAAGGATGCAGAGAAAAAGGAACCCTCTTACACTGTTGGTGAGAATACAAAGTGGTCCAGCCACTCTGGAAAATAGTATGGAGGATCCTCAAAAAGTTAAAAATAGAACTAACCTATGATCCAGCAATTGCACTACTAGGTATTTGTCCAAAGGGCACAAAATACAGATTCAAAGAGGTATATGCACCCCAATGGTTTTAGCAGCATTATCAATAATAGCCAAACTATGGAAAGAGCCCAAATGTCCATCAATTGATGAATGGATCAAGAAGATGTGGCATGCACATATATGGAATGGAATATAGTATAATGGAATATTACCCAGCCATCAAAAAGAATAAAATTTTGCCATTTGCAATGACGTGGATAGAGCTAGAGTGTATTACGCTAAATGAAATGTCAGAGAAAAACAAATACCATATGATTTCACTCACGTGTGGAATTTAAGGAACAAAACAGATGAACATATGGGAAGGGGGTAAAAAAGAGAGAAAGAAGCAAGCCATTAGAGACTCTTAATGATAGACAACAAACTGAAGGGTGATGGAGGGAGGTAGGTGGGGGATAGATTAAATGGATGATGAGTATTAAGGGGGGCTCTTGTTATGTGTGCATTGGGTGTTATATGTAAGTGATGAACCACTAAATTCCATTCTTGTAAACAATATTACACTATATGTTAACTAACTAAAATTTAAATAAAATTTTGAAAAAAAAAAAAAGAAAGAAGTATCTGAGATTCATGCTCACTTTATATTAAAAGAGACGCAGCCAACTACAAGGACGACCAAGTACAGCCTTAGTGACTTGTGTAAGGCCACTTGGTAAGTTATTGCAAGCTTCATGTCTGACACCCTATATCAGGATTTTAGCCACTATATCCTGATGTTATTTTGCCAGTTCTAAGGCAAGGAGCCAAGATGGTTGAAGAGAAAGAGGTAATAAAGCAGACATGTAGGAAGGAGAAGAAGTAAGGATGAGAAAGGTCTCTTCCTGACATGGAGTCTCATTCCTCAGTGGTTTACATCAGAGAACCCTGTGTCCTTTCTTTTGTATAAGCCGGCTTAGGTTTATTTCTTTTACCTACCATCCAGAAGATCGTAACTCACTTATGTGCTTGATTCCTAGATCTACCACTTACTAGCTATTAGAATCTAGGCAATTTTACTTAACATCTTTGTTCCTTAGGTTTCTTCTCTGTAAAATGATAATAGGGGTTACTGTTAGAATTAAATAAGACAATGAATGCCAAGTGCTTAGACTGGTGCCTAGCATACAGCATGCATGCACTAAATGTTAGCTGCTATTATTATTTTCATCATTCGTTTTCAGTGGAGTCTTTTCACCAGAGAACCCCAAAAGCACTGACTGCATTGCCTGTAAAAGTACATGAAAATTAGTCATAGATTTTCCAAGTCAAGGAGAACAAGTCTCTGTGATTTTTATAATGCTGTCGCTATGCCAAGGTAACATATCAGTTGCTCGCCTAAGCAATTGCTACATTTTTAGATCTTTCATCTAGTTAACTTCACACTCTTCCCTGAATATTGAAGATTGGACTTAAGTTGGGCCTAATGCAGAGAAGTACCTTAGCACATTTTCATTGAGTCTAGACACCCTGGATTGTTTTCCTCTCCACATTAACCATACCAATGCATAGTTAGTAAGCTACTTGTGTCCTGCACACTCTGTTAGATGTTCCAGTACCTACATCTGTATGATTTCCAGCTGCAAGATACAATGATACACATGTTTTTCCTCACCTTTTCCTTTTTCATTCTAAAACTCACTTCCAGTTAAAGCCACTTTCTCAATGTCCAATCTGCCTTAAAAAAACAAGCTGACCTATGTAGCCTCTATCCTTCAGACTCTTAGCCCTGGATTATAAGATTTGGCTGTAGGTAGGGGGAATAAACATAGAAATATGTGACTTCAGGTGAAAATAAGAAAATTAAAATTCATTAGTTTTCTATTATAGGCAATCATCCTGTTTACACCCTCCCTATTTATGCATTATCCTTGTTAGCAACTCAAGGACAGTAACTTTATTGTATTAATCTCTGTATCTCAGAATTTAGCACAGTGCACGATTACCAGTTGGGACTCAGGAAATGTTTGCTCACCCAAATTAAACTTTAAGAGTGTAAAATATGATTTGATCAGATGTTCTCATTGTGGAAGTTGCTAATCCATGTGACTTTGGAAGCTAAATTAGCTTATCCAAGAGAGTCCTATTTAGCATCATAAACTAAACCTGACAGGCATTCCCAGGGCAAGCACCAATTTATAATGATTTATTTAGGAAAAAATAAATGACAGCTGTCACAAGGTACATATACCACCTGTGCAACTCTGCCATTTCAGTGTCTGATCTCACTTTGGCTTACAATTATAAGAGTATGGAAGCATAGAGTTGTCAAGAATCTGAAAGGTTATCTACCCAATACCCCATTTTAAAGATAACTAAACTAAGATCCTAAGCAATACATAATTGGCCTAAGACACAAAGCTAGTTAGTGCCAGAGGTTAAGACTCAGATTTCCTTTCTTCTGACAAGTCCATGTCTTCTTTACAGAACACATACTTAACAGATGGTCACTAAGGACACTATTTTGCATGTTGTATAAGAAGTGGTTCAATTCTGGTTGAATGATAGAATCCTCTCTGTAGCTTTTATTTATTTATTTTAATTTTTTGATGTTTATTTACTTTTGACAGAGAGAAAGACAGTGTGAGTGAGGGACGGGCACAGAGAGAGAGGAAGGGAGACACAGAATCCAAAGCAGGCTCCAGGCCCTGAGCTGTCAGCACTGAGCCTGACAGAGAGCTCGAACTCGTGAACCTCAAGATCATAACCTGAGATGAAGTTGGATGCTTAACCGACTGAGCCACCCAGGTGCCCCGAATCTTCTCTGTAGTTTTTAAAGAGGATGCATGCCTGGGCCATATCCTTATAGATTCTGATAGTGAAGCTGGGGCTTGGTGACAGTTGAATTCACTGCCAATTTCAGCAATAACTATTTCTGATATTTCAACCATAACCACTTCTAATAGAACATCTTAAATTTTTGTTGTTGTTATGAGGTGGTTCTCACTGGAGGAATATATTCTAACAAACCAGAGATTCCAGGGTCAGTAGGCCTAGATCCTAACTGTCACAAACTAGCTTCATGTTAAAACTATGTCCAAAAGAGGGGCACTCGGTGGCTCAGTCGGTTGAGCATCCAACTTTGGCTCAGGTCATGATCTCCCAGCTTGTGAGTTCAAGCCCCGTGTCAGGTTCTCTGTTGACAGCTTAGAGGCCTGATGCCTATTTTAGATTCTGTGTATTCCTCTCTCTCTGCCCCTTCCCCACTTGCACTCTCTCTCTCTCTCTCTCTCTCAAATATAAATAAGCATTTAAAAATTAAAAAAAAAAACTATGTCCAAAAGAAAAGACAGGGCAGAAGATGATCACATCTTTCTTGGGCAAAGGAGGGATATGGTGTCTAAGCATTGATGCATTCTAAGTACTTATTGAATACCTACTATGTGCTGGCACTGTGCTAGGCACTAAGGATATGACTGTGGAAATAGACAAGGTTATGGCCCTCATGGAACTTACTGTTTTGTGGAACTCTCTGATATAAAAGGATCTGTAGGGGCACCTTGGTGGCTCAGTTGGTTAAGCGTCTGACTTTGGCTCAGGTCATGATTTCACAGTTCATGAGTTTGAGCCCTAGATCAGGCTCTGTGCTGACAGCTCAGAGCCTGAAGCCTGCTTCAGATTCTGTCTCCCTCTCTCTCTCTGCCCCTCCCCCACTCATGGTCTGTCAAAAATAAACAAACATTAAAAAATAAAAATAAAAAAATAAAGGGATCTACAAGAATTGTCAAGGGAGCAATTCTGGACAAAGTCATATACAAAGACAGAGGATCCTAAATTGTATGATGTGAAGAGAAATGCAAGCATTTCCCCATGATAACTGCTAGTGTATGGGAATGGTGAAAGATGATAGCACTTCAGAAAGGACTGGCTTTGCTGTGTGTGCCAAGAATCTTAAGCTTATCTCTTAGGTCAAGTTATCAGACTTTTAAGTACGAAGTCCTGAATCTTGTTAAAAATGCAAATTTGAGACACTGTCCCCAGAGAATCTGATTCAATAGGTTGGAGTGGAGCCCTTGGATCTGCCTTTTTTACCCAGCACATCAGGAAATCTCAAACAGGTGGTGAGAACCTCTCCTGCAGTTGATGCAAGACAGTCTCAAGAATAGCTAGACATTTTAGAAAGATCAGTGGTCTTGAGTTCAGGCCTCTAGGTCCCTGCCAGATTCAGCTCCCTCTCTACTGTTCCCCAACACTTCTTCTGTAACTCTTGTCTAAGCACAGAATTCTATCCCAACTCCCTGAACTCATGCCATGAGCAGCAGCAGCAGCAACAACAAAAAATCAAATTCTTACCAGAGATTACAAAGTGGGTTTTGTCTACACTATGAAGTCAAGTCAGGTGAGAATTGGGGCATAACTGGACAATTCCGTATGAAAAAAAGTCCAGACCTAATTTACTGAATGGGAAAATCTCTCCAGTGAGAAGAATCGACCCAACAACCTTAGGTAAATACTGGCTTAAATAAAAAGTATTGCAGTTGAATACATTAGTTCCTATCAAGGAAGCAACAAAGAAAATACTTGGAGAGCCAATGAAGCCATTAAAAATTCTGGTCACTTCCATAAAACCTCAATGGTGTTTTGGTTTTTTTCCCCACTTCAAGCTATCATGATTATATTACCAGACCAATGAACTGTGTTTCTAACCATTACAAAATCAACAGCCTAAGGTGGCATACTGTGTGTGGGATTGATTGGGTTACGGTATTTTAAAAGAATGTGAGGTACCAAGTCATTATTTCAATATTGTTTAAAAATTAATTAGAACTTTGCAGAACTGTTTCAGAATGTCAAGGTTTAATTAATCTATTTATTTAATAGATCCTTCATTCGACCTTCTTTGCAGAAAGCCTGCGGATTTTTCAGCATTTAATAGTCTAGTGGGGAAGAAGAAGAGTGGATTTTTGTTTTTATTGGAGAGCTGAAATACACTCATTGTCTTTTTATCATGTTAGTAACTCTTTGTGTTTCAGGTAAAGCATTATTAATTCATGTCCAATGAGAAATACAGAAGACTTTTGATGATGTAGCAAAAACTAAAACATAAAAACAGCCCTCTGAAGGGAAGGGGAGGAAAAGATCAGTCATTTAGATGAAAACATATAATTCAAGGAGGTGGCCAAAAGTATGGCTTGTTTATTTCCTAATAGTCAAGAAGAAATCTGTTTCAAATTTAAGTCCTTTTGAGGGGCGGTGGGCAGGGTTGTTGGGGGGGTGCAGATTATTTTACAATGTAGAATTTTTAAAGCATTTCTGCCTTCATTTTATTCTTGTCTATATGAAGACAGTTGCCATTTAGGACATATGAATGTCAAGGCAGTTCTTGTCAATAATGAAAATAGAATTCCCTCTAAACTCCTCCCCATTCATTTTAGTGAACAGTTTTTATAATGCATTAAACCAAGGTTAAGTTTTCTTGTCAATTCTGATCTCTCCTCAATTGCTCTAAACTCTCAGAATCTATTTCCCATGCTGCTTGGTGAAGCTTCCTCAAATGATTCTTTATTAAACAACACCTTAGCAGCAAAAGCAAGTTTGATGCAAATTGAATTGAAGTAAGAATATTTTTCACAACAAACCCAGCTTCTTTTCTCCCACAATAAGACTGTCTCAGCTAATCCCCTGCAGACACTTTGTGCAGCTCACACAGGAGGAAACAGTCACCCCTGCCTCAAAATGTAAACAAAGAAAAGCTCTCTTTGCTTAGGCTCCTCCTCTGTAAGACTATTATATGCTTCAAACACTCTCCTGTGTTTATGAACAAAAGCATAGTTCTTTAAGCTCTAAAAAATGTTTAAATATTATGTATATCATCACACATTCAGACGCTGACACTGCTATTATTTCACATGACCACCAATTGACTCCAACAGGAGTCATTTCCTTAGAACGGCCATTATTATCTACATAGCAGGTAAATTACTGCCTGGAACACACTGTTTCTGTGTAGCTGCACTACTGGAAATTATACCCAGCTCCATCTTGTAATATTGTCTTAAATGACTAGGTAGAGTCCTAACAGCACCATACCCCCAATAATATTTCAAATGGTGTTCAGAGAGCTCTGTTCACCTGAAAAATGTGAACATCCAGCCCACAGAAAAAATACTATTATTATGCCATTTTGCAAACATTATCACAAACAATAACACGTGGCAAATAAATCAATTGTTAGTGTGGATTAAAACTGTGAGCTCTGACTGTGGAGCTCTGACTTCTTTGGTTTAAACTCACCCTTGTCCCCACCCACCTGAACATCCCCTAGGCCAAAGTAAACCTCTCCATCAATGCCTAGGAGCTCATCCCCTCCTACCTGTTGGCATCTTGGTTCTATTATTTCTTCTTCATCTTTTAGACTCAGTCTCTCCCTCTGCATTGCCTCCTTTCCCTCTGCTAGAGACTTTCCCATCAAAAAATAATCTTTCATTGACCCTGATTTTCCCTTTAAATAACTATCCTACCTCCCCACTTTCCCTCACTTCACAAATGAGAGGCAAATGCTCAATAAATATTTATGGATTAAATGGGTGAAAAGAAATCTATTTCCCTATAGCTTCATTTCACATTTACTCCTCATTCTACTGCAATCTAATAAAAGTACTGAGCCCACTCCTCTACTAAAACCAGTCTCCAGAGGTAGCCAATGATTTTCTAATTTAAAAATCCATGAGCTCTCTTTGCCTTTCATTCTACTTGACCTCCACTCACATTGCTAGCCAACCTCTATTATTAATATTCCCTTTCTCGAGTTTCCTTGCAATATCCTAAGTTTCCTCTTGCTTATATTACCAATCCTCCCAAACTTGTTGGTGACCCATTTTTCTAACCCTTCCCTCTGCTCACTCTATGCTCTTCCAAGAGGAGTTCCCAACCACTGACCCAATTTCAACTACCTTCTCTGTCAGCATTTTTCAAACTTATAATTCTAGTCCTCATTTTTCTTCTGCTTCTCAGACTTGCCTTTCTAAATTCCTTTTGTACCTCTCCTCACAAATGTCATATTGGAACCTCAAACTTGATAAATCCAAAACATAACTCAATCTGCCCTCCCTTCCATTCTTAAGCCTGTTTTTCTTCTGTGTTTCCACCTGAATGAATAAAAGTACCATCCTCCTGGTTATGTAGCTGAAAACTTTAGAGCTTTTGAGGCTATTTCCCTTGCCTGCAACTGCACTCGGCTTTAAGTCCTGTCGATGCTGTCTCTAAAGTGTCTCTTGATTCTGCTCCATACTTTCATTACCCTTAAAATGTCCTACCTCAAATTCTTATAATCTTTCAATTAGAACATTATGGAAGCCTATTAACTGATCGCCCTGCCAACGGTCTCATCCTTCTCCAACTCATTTTTTGTATAGTAATAGACTAAGTTCTCTGAGAGTGGGGATGGCTTTGTCACCTGTGTATTTCCTCCACACAAGAACTCAGTACATATGCGTGGAACAGAACTCTCATTGCCAATAATTATCTTCCTAGTCCAAAACACAAATCTGACCCTGTAAATTCACTGCCCCAAAATATTCAGTGACCCTTGCTACAGAATAAACAAAAACAAAAGCAAAAACAAAAACTCCTTAGCATGACATTCAGAATCCTCTGTGGCCTGCTCTGAACCTACTTCTCTGTCTGATCTCCTACCATATGTCTCCATCTCCTTGCCCTCCAGCCACACACACTATATACATAGATATATACATTCCTATGGCTGGGAATATCTGTTTTCTATCTCTGCCTATTGAAATCCTATTCAACTTTTAAGGTCAAACCAAAATTCTACCTCTTCAATAAAGTGTTGTCCAATTCTTCCCATAAGAAATAACTGTTCCCCACTCTGTGTACTCTAGCACTTTGTACTTCCTTCTAGCACACAGTGCATTGCTCCCTGCATTACAGGTAGGGACACAAGAGTTTCCCTCTTGACTGAAGCAAGCTCCTCAAGGTCATCAAAAGTCCCCAACTACACTTATGCCAGTGCCTCACAATAGTAATAGTGTCCAAAGTACAGAAGGGCCTCTGGGAAATCACAGCAATGATAAAGTAGGGTGGCACAAAAACATCAAAATGATTAGCACTGTCTCTAACACCAGCTGGTATTAATAGGTGAGCAATACTTTTATGAACTTTCTGAGGGGAGACTGTCAAAAGAGTATCATCTTGCTTGTTAAAAGATTATCTTAGCTAAGGAGAAATATAAGTTGTGTGTGAGTCTAGTGGCTTTTTATTAACGCACGTTTCTTTTGATTTATTGTTAACACTATAACTGCTCCTTTGAATTACTGAACTATGTGCCACAGTGATCCTGAGTAGGATTAGCCCCCAGAGTGGGCCACTGTTGAAGACCTACTTATTTATCTTCTTATTTGCTTTAATACAAAAGATGCATCTCAAGAAATCAAGCAATTCAAAGCCCAGCTGTTCAACAGGTTACATTAAGGGATGTTAAAGTTGTCATTCAAGGGCTACTAAGAGATAGAGAGAAGTGAGATCTGATCACTGGGTTCAGAAATCTGGAGCTCAGTGATAATCTTGATGAGTTTGGATTTACTGAAATGATGGGAAAGAATGCCTGATTGGAGTGGCTTTAAGACACAATGATGGCTTCCACAGAATGGTTAACCAGATTTTCTAAAAGAGCCTTTTTGCTACAAACCAAGTACATCATGAATAATACATACTGTTTTTAAGAGCTGCTGGTTTTGCAGGAACTAAGAAAAATATCCAAGCATCTCTACCACCACGACTGAAAATTAAAACAAAAAACCCAAGAACTGAAATGTAAGTAGGCGGCACTGTGCAATATCAAATAAGAGGAAATGGGGTAAGTTGAATGCAAACAAACGCAGATACCAACCTTACTAACTAAGAGTAAACCATGAACTAGCTGTAAGACACAGCACCCTAGCCTCAAACCCTTACATTATCCAAATGTCTCAAAGGGACTAAAGTGGTCCCAGGTTGAGAGTGAACTGGGCTCTGAGCAGAAGCAAACGCCAATTTTTCTGGAGAAAAGCATCCCAATTTAGGCCTGAAGTACTCTCTCAAAGTAAGATCAAATAATTATGAGCTTACAATTAAATAAAATTAAATTAAAAATTAAATTAACAATCTCCAAACACATGAGCAAGAACCAACCAAAACAATAAACAATAGTGTTAGACTCTTCAAAGACTTCAGATATTAAAATTAACAGTTAAAAACACAAAGGGAAAAACTGTATGTTGGAAAAAAAACCAAAGACATAATAAATGAAAGTATAAAATAAGCAGGTAGTAAGAGGTAAAAACAATGACTAAGCAGACTGAAAAAATAACGAATAAAACTTTTAGTAATTAAAAACATTATTTTTGATATTAAAAACTCAATGGATGGTCTAACAGCATTCTCACATGGCTGAAGAGAGGACAGATATGAATAGATTAGAAAGCAGCACAAAAAGATGTATAATTTTTAAAGAGATATAAGAAATATAAGAGAAATAAAAGATAGAATGCAAAGATCAAACGATCCTCTATCTAAAGTCCAGAAGGAGAGAATGAGAGAATGGAGGAAAAGCAACACTGGAAGAAGTACTGACATAGAATATTCCAAAATTGACAAAAGACATCAGTCCACATATACAGGAAGCACAATGTCTATCACTCAGGGCAAATGAAACACATCATGCCAAAACACACTATCGTGAAAACTGAAGAAGTGAAAACGAAGAGACAATCTTAAAGCAGTCAAAAAGAACATAGATGTTAAACCTAAATCTTGGCAGCAAGCGTCTTAATGGAAAAATGGAAGCCAAGAAGAGAAGGAAAATGTTTTCAAAATAGCACTGAAAAAATATGCAATATAGATTATTCATCTATTCATTCATTTATATTTACTAAGCAGCTACTCTGTGTCAAGAACAGACAACAATCACTGCCTTCATGGAATTTACATTGTAGTAGTGGGGACAGAAGATAATTTAATTAAATATGTCAGATGATATGGAGAAAAAGCACAAAAAGGGGACGATAGTCCCAAGGGAAGGGAGAGTTTGTAATTTTTAATATGGTGCTCTGGGAAGGTATCACTGAAAAAGTGATATTTAGACAGAGACCTCAGGAAGTGGGAGTGGGGGCAGCTTAGTGGGTACCTATAAAGAAAGCATTACAGGGAGAGATGGTAAGTTGAAAGGCATGTGGCAGCTCAAAGGCATGTTTAAGGAACAGCAAGAATGCCAGTGTGGTGACAGCAGTGGAAGTAGGTAAGAATGGTAGGAAACAAGGTTGGAGAGACAGCAGAGCTAGGTGAAGGATATCACATGGAACCTTCCACATGACTTTTAGAACTTAGGCTTTTACTCCACATCAAATGGAAAACCCTTAGAGAGTTTTGAACAGAGTCATCTCATGATCTGATTTACATTTAAAAAAAAACACTTTTTTAAATGTTTTTCTATTTTTGAGAGGGAAAGAGACAAGAGTGCAAGCAGGGGAGGAGCAGAGAGAGAGGAGACACAGAATCTGAAGCAGGCTCCAGGCTACGAGCTGTCAGCACAGAGCCCGACCTGGGGCTCAAACTCACAGACCGCGAGATCATGACCTGAACTGAAGGGAGCCACCCAGGTGCCCGTGATTTACATTTTTAAAGAAAGGCAAGGGGAGAATCAGGAAAAACCAACTGGGAAGCTATTGCAATAATCGAGGTCAAAGAGGACGGTGCCATGTACAAAGGTAGTAGCAATGCAAACGGTGAGGAGTGGTCAGATCTGAAGAAGTGTCAAAAGGATTTGTTATGGTTTTGAAGTGGTTTATAACAGAGGAGTTGTAGATGGACAGCTGGAAGGATGCAATTGACATTTACTCTGAAGAGGAAAACTGTGATCAGAGCAGTTTAGAGGGAAGACCAAGAGCTCAGTTTGGAACGTCCTAAGTTTGAAATGTGTATTACTCACATGGAGATGTCAGAAGGGATACAGGAGTTTGGAATTCATTTGTAAGGTTTGGACTGGAGACATAAATTTGGGAGGCGGCAGTAAATAAACAGGGCCAAACAAAGACATTTTCAGATAAATGGCAACTGAGTTTACCAACAACAGTCATTCATGAAAGGAATTTCAGGAAGAAAGGAAATAATCCCTGAAGAACTCTAAAATTTAAGAAGAAATGGTAAACAGTGATTCTTGGAAATTCTGCTATAAATAAACATCATCAACATAAAATAATGATAATGATAATAACATTATTTCTGGCGTTCAAAATTTTAAACGGCAAAAACATTCTGGACAATAGCATATATGACAGAAGGTTAATTAGAGTACAAATGTTGGAGGATCCTTGAATTGCTGAAGAGGGAATTAAGATCTTAAATTATATTAGATTAAGTGTCTGTGGTAACATCTCAAGGGTAAGTAGAAGGACAGAAATAGTGTATAATTTTCAAACCAGTATATCAAGCTCTCTCAAGGAGAGTGCAAATGGCATTTTGCACTGGTCAGTTGTTCGCTGTGCAAAACTGTCATGCCCACTGCAAGATATTCAGCACCCTCAAATTCTCTGCTTTCCAAATGCTAGAAGCACCCAGTCCAGATACTGTAACAACAACGACATCATCAAACACCTCCACGTATTTCCAAATGCTTGCAAGGAAGGTGCTACGTGAGCCTAACATGAAAACCACTCAAGTTCATGGATGAAACAAGCAAATTAATTTAAAATTTTAGCCACACCCCGCTTTTTTTGTAGGGTGGGTTGGGGGAGGGTACCTCCATGACTCAGTTGGTTAAGCATCTGACTCCAGCTCAGGTCATGATCTCACAGGTCGTGGGTTTGAGCCCCACATCGAGCTCTGTGCTGACAGCTCAGAGCCTGGAGCCTGCTTCAGATTCTGTGTCTCCCTCTCTTTCTGCCCCTCCCTCTCTCTCTCTCTCTTAAAATAAATAAACATTTTAAAAAATATTTTAAAAGTTTAGCCACACCCCAAAATAAAAGGCAAGAGCAAAAAAGTGGAGGAAAAAGGAACAAATAAAGAGCACAAAAAAGGAAAACACAAATCCAAATATATAATTAATCATGACAAATGTAATTGAACTAAATTTGCCAGTTAGAGTGTTAGTTGGATTTTTTTTTTTATTATCAATGGCATTGTTTATAAGAGACATACCTAAAACTTAAGGACACAGAAAGACTGAAAATTTTAAATCTTAACATTAATAATAATACAAGTTTTGGGAAAGAAAATTAGGTTAGTTATATAATTACATATATTAGAAGATAAATATATTATTAGATAACATATATTAGGTGATTTCAATTTACTTCAATTATTGCTTGGCCAAGCACACAAAAACCACAAATAAGCTATATATGATTTGAACAATTCAATTAGCAACTTCAAATGTATGTAAGATATAGATGTATGTTATTTTCATTATATTTTTCTGCTATAAATATGTGTATATATTTGTATGTGTATATATGTGAGTATATGTGTGTGTGTGTGTGTGTGTATAATCCTACACCTAACAATTGAAGATCACACATTCTTTTTACAATCATTATCATGATTCAGCTAATTTCTTCATTGAGTGATTATTGTGTGCTAAGGAATATTATAGGTACTTGACAGATATTAACTAATTTATTTAGTCTTCATAAAGCTATTATGAGACAGGTCTAAAGTGCAAAGCTGAGATCTGACCCTGGGTAATTCCACTCTAGTGTCTGTTTTTAACCATCACAAAACATCCTCTAATGAAACATTTTCAAAATGTAATCACTTATAAGGGCATAGTGCAAATTTCTACAAATTTAACAAATTGATCATACAGTGGCTAAAGAAAAAAAATACTCACAGCAATTATTAAAGAAGGTAAGGAAGACTTGATTCAAGGCTACTGCAGTGGAGTTGTGCAGTAGGGGAGAGAGAGATTAGGCTCAACTCCCTAACAAAGACCTTCTTCTTGACCAAACTTGAGTCAGGTTTCTCTGAGCCCTCTTCTTCAACAGGCCCCAAGCTTGCACTCTACCCTTGGCCCACTTGGTCCCCAGTTTTAGCAAGAATGCTGCTGGGTCAGTTAAGCAAGAATCCCCCACCCCTGATATCTGATCACCTTGGCCTCCTTTCAGCAAGAATCTTGTCAAGTTGGTTTAGCCAGGACCCCCCTATTTAGTAATCCATCCATTGATCTTCCCCTTGCTCCTTGGCTATAAATCCCCACTTGTCCCTGTTCAGACTTGAATCCGATCTCTCTCCCTTATTGCAAAAGCCTATTGCAATTGTCCCCTTCTTGAATAAAGTCTTCCTGTCTTTAACAAGTTTTGAATAATTATTTTATTTAACACAGTCCACATTCTCTTAACACAATGCAACTCAGAAGTTAATATTATATAACAGAAAAAGGTAGTTTTAAATCTTAATAAATTTGGATATTTAAGGCATACATATATAATCCCACATACTTTAAATAACTCATGGATCAAAAAAATAAATCATAATTAAAAATTTTTTAACTTGGCTCTGATTAAATAAAATGTTGCATATTGAAAGTTGGGGGAGTGTGCCTGGGTGGCTCAGTTGGTTAAGTGTCCCACTATTGATGATCTCAATTGTGAGATTGAGCCCCACATTGGGCTCTGCGCTGGGCACGGGGCTGCTTTAGATTCTCTCTCTCCTTCTCCCTTTGCTCCTCGGTGCATGTGCACTCTCTCACTCCTGCTCTCTCAAAAGCAAACAAAAGAAAGAAAGAAAGAAAGAAAGAAAGAAAGAAAGAAAGAAAGAAAGAAAGAAAGAAAAAGTTGTCAGGTTTTGAAAACAATACTATGATGGAAACATTAAGTTTGCCATTGTCTGTAAGTCAATAGCAGCCAAATATTAGCAATTTCCTATGGTTTAACCTAACTAAATCTGTAGCCTCAAATGCTTATATTAGAAAAGAAGAAAGGCTAAAAATTAATGGGTTAAGCCTCCAAATGAAAAAAATCAGAAAATAACAGAATAAACTCCAAGAAAATAAAAGAAAGTAAATAAAGATCAAGTATTTTAAGTAAACAGAAAAAAGCCTGCCTTTGAAAAGACTGAAAGAATTAAGAAAACTCTAGTTGATATGATCAAGAAAAAGGAAACCCAAATAAATAATACTCAGTTTGAAAGGGATGTATAATTACCTATATAGGGTAGGTTTAAAAGATAATAAAATACTATGAATAGCTTTATGCCAATTTTTGAAAACTTATACAATATGTATAAATTCTCAAAACAATGTAATTCAGCCAAACTGTTTTGATAAGAAGCCGGAATACTAACTATTGAAGCACTTAAGTGACTAGTCAAAGATCTGTATTTTTAAAAAGACCCACATTATTTTATAGGCAAGTTCTACCAAAGTTTTGAGGAACATATTTCAGTATCCAAAACGTTCCAAAGAACAAAATGTGAGAAAATACTCTCATACTCCTATGTATGGCCTAGTATAACCTAGTATAATCTTGATTGCAAAAGCACACAAAGTCAATTATAATAAAGAAAATTATTCTTTCTCTATTACACAGATATAAATTGCAAATTAAATATTTATAAAATAAATCTAGAAATATAGAAAAAGGACTGTTACCAGGAATGGAAGGATGGTTTAAAAAATAGAAAAATTTATAAATGACATTTCTACAATTATCAGTTAGAAAAAAATCATATGATCATACGTAGATTTTGTAAGAGAACAAAAATAAACATGCATTCGTAATTTTTAAAAATTTTATCAAACAAAGAATAAAAGTAAATTTTCTTAATTCAGTAATAACTTTCTACCAAAAAATCTATGGCAAAATCACTCTTAATGATAAAATCTTAGAAGCATTCCCTTTAAAATAAAGAAAAATGATATCCATTATCATTGCCTATATTGAACACTTACTGACATCCTAACCAGCAGAGCAAATACAAAAAGGAAATAAAGGTTATAATTATTGGAAAGAGAAAACAAAATTGTGTATATCTGCAGATGATAACATTGCCTATTTAGAAAACAAAAAGATTCTATAGATAAATGATTACAATCAATACAAAAGTTCAGCATAATAATCGAACCTATGGTCATTCCATATATATCAGCTGCATTTCTACATACAAACAACAGTTAGAAAATGCTAATTTTAAAAAATAACATTTATATAAGCAAATATAAGACATTCAGAAAGCCCTATGTTGATAAAAATATATGATGTTCATGGGTAGGGAGACTCAATATCATAAAGATGGCAATTCTCACCAAATTTTATCAATAAATCCAATGCAATTTCAATTAAGAATTTCAACAAGACTTTGGAGGATTCTAAAATTTATGTGAAAGAGACTAAAGCCTAAGAATATCTCACACACCTGAGAAAGAGTAAGTGGAAATTTGTGCTATCAAATAGTAAAATATTATAAAGCTACAGAAGTTAAGTATATTTGCTATTTTAAAAAGATAAATTGACTGATGGAATAGAATAGAGTCTCCCAAAAGAGACAGATTCATATATGAAAATCTCATATTAAAGAGTCATTCATACAGGGGCACCTAGGTGGCTCAGTAGGTTAAGCGTCCAACTTTGGCTCAGGTCATGACTTCAGGGTTCGTGAGTTTGAGCCCTGCGTTGGGCTCTGTGCTGACAGCTCAGAGCCTGGAGCTGGCTTCAGATTCTGTGTCTCCCTCTCTCTCTGCCCCTCCCTGCACTCGTTCCCCCCCTCCCCCCCCTCAAAAATAAACATTAAAAAAAAAGGAGTCAGCCATACAGAACATTGGGGGGAAAGAGAACTTTTTAACAACTAATACTAAGACAACTAGTTATCCATTAGGAAGAAAAATAAATTGATTATCTCTACCATACATTAATATCAATTACAGATTAATTAAAACTTAAATGTAAAAGGCAAAATCTTACAACTTTTAGAAGGCAGGACAAAAGCATGTTTTATGGCATTTGTGCAGAGAAGAACTTCTTAGACAAAACAATGTATAGAGATGTTGAATCACTATGCTGTACACCTGAAACTAATGTAACATCGTGTGTCAACTATACTCAAATAAAAAAATTAAGACATAAACAAGTATTCCCCAAAGAGGATTAAAAATTTGTTAATGAACACATAAAAAGTTGATCAATCTCATGAATAGTCAGGAATATGCAAATTTAGACCACAATAAGATACCATTTTACACTGATGAGACATCCTCCTTGATGCATATTCTTTTGACATCCCCCCCCCTCCCCACCCACCTCACTAACCACTCTTACCAATTCTCCTTTGCTGAATTTTGCTCCTCTTCCTGATATCTGAATATTGGAATGTCTGAACTCAGTCCTCAGATATATTCTCTTCATTACGTTCTTATGTGAGTTTACCTAGTCCCATGGCTTTAAATACCACAAGCTAAAGACTCACAAATTGGTATCTGCAGCTTCTACCTCTGTCACGAGCTCCAGACTTGTATATCCAGCCATCTATATGATGTCTACACTTGGATGTCTAAAAGGCATCTCAAGTTTAACATATCCAAGACAATTTTCTTTTTATTTTTCTGCCCGTTCTTCTTTCTGCCCGGTCTTCTACAGCTCAGTAGATAGTGCCACCATTCATCCAGTTGCCCAGAGCAGAAACCCAGTTTTTTCCTTTACTTATCTTTATCTCATACCACACATCCAATCCATCAACAACTTATATGAGCTTTACCTTCAAAATATACCTCAAATCTGGGGTGCCTGGGTGGCTCAGTCAGTTAAGCATCTGACTTCGGCTCAGGTCATGATCTCACAGTTCATGAGTTCCAGCCCTGCGTGGGGCTTTCTGATGTCAGTGCAGAGCCTGCTTCAGATCCTCTATGTCCTTCTCTCTGCCCCACCCCTTCTCTCTCTCTCAAAAATAAAATAAACATTAAAAACCTTTAATACACATACACACACACACACACACACACGTGTGTGTGTGTGTGTGTATACACACCCCCAGTCTAATCCTTGCCACTTCCACCACTACTACCCTGTGGTCAAAGACACCATCATATCTTTTCTGTATCACTACAGTTAGCTTCCCCGCCTCCATACTGGCTCTACCCCCACTCCCAGTCCCTTCTCCACATGTAGCCAGAGTGATCTCTTATAAACATAAATCAGATCACACACTCTCATGCTTAAATCTTTCCATGCTTGATATTGTACTTAGTACAAAACCCAGAGTCCTCACCCTGGTCCATCTGACCCTAGATGATCTGGCCCTGGCTATCTCTTTAACCCCATTCTCCCCACTACTCTCACTTCACTTATTCTGTTTCAACCATGTCAGCATTTTTACTATTTCCAGCAGGTGTCAAACTCATCTCTACTTAAGGGTCTTTGCATCAGTTCAATAGTGCCATAGAAAGTTTTAGGTTATTCATTCCTTTCATTAGAGTTTCAGTTAATTATTACCTCTTGAAGCTGATATTTTTACCCAAAAGAGTCTTCATCTTTTTCTGATTTATGTTTTCTTGACATCATGGATGGCATTCTGTTTCATACACTTTTTGTGTATCTCTCCCACTAGAGAGAAAGTTCTGTGAAGGTAAAGACTTTGTCCTATTCACCGTTTTGAACTGTGGATAGTAGCTGGCAAAAAATGTGTGTTGGTCAAGTGAGTTTGGGCCCATTTCAAATAGCTTTGGAAGTTACAACTGAATTCTCTCTTTCTAGTTGGCAAAACTATCTACTAAGTAATTTTGTTTCCATTAAATTTATGGATTTATGTATCACTGTACATTCTAAAGTAAGCTCACTTTCTAGTAGAATAATTGTTTCCTGTATCAACTTTCCAATGTTTAAAATAATACTGAAAGATTTGGAAGTAGAATGCCTACAGAAAGTACTATTTAGATGCAAACAGCTCATTCATCAGCATCATTCCAAATAAATTATAGTATCTCCTAATTTGATAATGAACTTCCACTTCGATAAGAAAGCATAGTCCTATGGAAGGTACCCTGGACTGGACATTAGAAAATTCACAGCAGATTCCTTCTTCAGTCTCTGGTGAGTATATATACCTATTATTTAGGAATGCCTGGGTGACTCAATCGGTTGAGCGTCTCACTCTTGGTTTTGACTCACGGTTCAGGAGTTTGATCCCACATTGGGCTCTGTTCTGTCTGTGTGGAGCCTGCTTGGGATTTTCTCTTTCCCTATCTCTGCCCCTCCCCTTCTCTCTCTCTCAAAATAAATAAATAAACTTAAATAAAACTGTTATTTAATAATTCTGCTAAATACAAACAGCTGCCCTAAGGTACTTCCAATGAATTCTCTATGGATAATTAGAATTATTGACATAGGAATTAGAAAATATTCTTTTTATTAAGATTATCATAAAATTATTGAGATATTTCATTGATTTCTATGTCTTTGAACTTATAGGAAAGGTTCATAAAATTCCAAAAGAGTTTAATATAGATTTTGTAGGGTAGGGATAATTGTCATAATAATAAACCACTTATTTTACCTCCTAATACTTTCTTATTTAAGTATAATTAACATATTATATTACTTTCAAGTATACAACATACCTACTAATACTTTGATAATATAATAATTATGTCTCAGGATAAATAATATAGGAAGTGTTTTGATAAAAATGTTTTTTGGTAATATTTTAAACACCATAGAAAACAAGAGATGCTGAAAATCTGTATGTGGGTGGTTGTCCTGATTTTCAACAGGAAAGAAGATGGATTCTGAATATTGAATGTCGCTTATATTCCAAGCAAAATTATTAAGTAGACTATTAAGTACAGACAATATAAGCCTTTCTTAAAAATGAAGGTGATGACTGTAGTTTCACACAGTGTTGGAAGTCCTAGCATCAGCAATTAGACAACAAAATAAAATAAAAGGCATCAAAATTGGCAAAAAAGATGTCAACCTTACACTTTTCACAGACAACATGATACTCTATGTGGAAAACCCAAGAGACTCCACCAAAAGACTGCTAGAACTGATACAGAAATTCAGCAAAGTCGCAGGGTACAAAATCAATGTACAGAAATCGGTTGCATTTCTATACACCAATGAAGCAACAGAAAGATAAATCAAGAAATTGATCCCATTTACAACTGCACCAAGAACCATAAAATACCTAGGAATAAACTAACCAAGATGTAAAAGATCTGCATGCTGAAAACTATAGAAAAGTTATGGAGGAAATTGAAGAAGACACAAAGGAATGGAAAAACATTCCATGCTCATGGATTGGAAGAATGAATATTGTTAAAATGTCAATACTACCCAAAGCAATCTACAAGGGAGGCATCACAATCCCAGACTTTAGCCTCTACTACAAAGCTGTAATCATCAAAACAGCATGGTATTGGCACAAAAACAGCACATAGACCAATGGAATAGAATAGAGAACCCAGAAGTGGACCCAGAAACGTATGGTCAACTAATCTTTGACAAAGAAAGAAAGAGCATCCAATGGAAAAAAGACAGTCTCTTTAGCAAATGGTGCTGGGAGAATTGGACACCAACATGCAGAAGGATGAAACTAGACCACTTTCTTACACCATTCACAAAAATAAACTCAAAATGGATGAAAGACCTAAATGTGAGACAGGAAACCATTAAAACCCTAGAAGAGAAAGCAGGCAACAACCTCTTTGACTTCAGCCACAGCAATTTCTTGCTTGACACATCTCCAAAGGCAAGAGAATTAAAAGCAAAAATGAACTATTGGGACCTCATGAAGATAAAAAGCTTCTGCACTACAAAAGAAACAGTCAACAAAAACAAAAGGCAACTGATGGAATGGGAAAAGATATTTGCAAATGACATATCAGATAAAGGGTTAGTATCCAAAATCTATAAAGAACTTACCAAACTCAACACCCAAAAAACAAATAATCCAGTGAAGAAATGGGAAGAAGACATGAATAGACATTTTTTCAAAGAAGACATCCAGATGGCCAATGTACACATGAAAAGATGTTCAACATCACTCATCATCAGGGAAATACAAATCAAAACCACATTCAGATACCATCTCATGCCGGTCAGAGTGGCTAAAATGAACAACTCAGGAAACTATAGATGTTGGCGAGGACGTGGAGAAACAGGAACCTTCTTGCACTGTTGGTAGGAATGCAAACTGGTGCAGCTGCTCTGGAAAACAGTGTGGAGGTTTCTCAAAAAATTAAAAATAGAACTACCCTACAACCCAGCAATAGCGCTACTAGGAATTTATCCAAGGGATACAGGAGTGCTGATGCATAGGGGCACATGTACCCCAATGTTTATAGTAGCACTTTCAACAATAGCCAAATTATGGCTATTTTTATGGAAAGAGCCTAAATGTCCATCAACTGATGAATGGATAAAGAAGATGTGGTTTATATATGCAATGGAATACTACTTGGCAATGAGAAAGAATGAAATCATGGCATTTGCGGCAATGTGGATGGAACTGGAAGATATTATGCTGAGTGAAATAAGTCAGTCAGAGAAGGAAAGATAGCATGTTTTCACTCATATATGGATCTTGAGAAACTTAACAGAAGACCATGGGGGAAGGGAAGGGGAAAAAAATAGTTACAAACAGAGAGGGAGGTAGGCAAACCATAAGAGACTCTTAAATACAGAGGACAAGCTGAGGGTGGATGAGGGGGTGGGGGAGAGGGAAAAATGGGGGTTGGGCACTGAGGAGGGCACTTGTTGGGATGAGCACTAGGTGTTGTACGTAAGTGATGAAAAATGGGAATCTACCCCCAAAACCAAGAGCACACTTCACACAAATTTAGCCAATTTGACAATAAATTATATTAAAAATAAATAAATAAATAAATAAATAAATAAATAAATAAATAAAACCATTAAACTAATAAATAAAGAAAAAATTCTTAACAGCCCCCCTGCAAAAAATGATGGTGATGATTTCTAGAGACCAACAGAGGTAAGCTAAAAAATATATTCAAGCTAAGTTTACCTCATTTTCTCTTTCCTTTCTTCCTTCCTCTTGATTGGAATTTTTCTTGCCTTGTCTGTCTTTGTTGTTTGTTAGGCTAGATTGATAAATCAGCTCAAGTATATCAAAATAAATATATCTAGGATTCCTTAAGTCAGTTTTGCTTTTCATCATCCCTGAGTAGTTTGAGAAATACAAACTTGGTGATAGCAAAATTAGATAAAATTATAACTGGCAAAGCTTAACCTTATAAAAAGAATGAATCTGTAACAACCCAGAAAGAGGCATCTAGTTTTGAAATATTTTTATCAATTACTCAAATACAGATACAAAATATTTAATCAAATATGTAAATGACTCAAAGCCAAAAGAGATAATGAATGCTTCTCATCTCAGTGAATGACATTACCATTCATCTAGTCCAGTCCTCTCCCACCACCTGGAATAATTAGGCTAAGTTGCTGAAACAAAGCAATCCAAAAATACAGTGACTCAACCAAGATAGGAAATTGTCTCCATCACACATAAAAATGCAAAGTGAGTAAAATCGAGCTATAGGGGAGACTGTGCTCCACAAGGTCACTGAAGAAGCTGTTTCTTCTATCTTCTTCTGCCAGTCCTTAAGTTAATGTTTAAGTTTGCGTAGATGGAAATTGGATCATCAGCACCACATCCATGTTCCAGCCAATGGAATGGGCTGAGTCCAAGGGCAAGCAGCCTTGTGTTTTAGGAAAGGACCTGGATGTTGGCCCAAATTTAGTTCCATAATCACATCTAACTGAAAGGGAGCTTGACAGATGTAGACTCTAGTTAGGTGGTTACAAGTATGGTTTAAGTCAGTTTGGCATAGGTGGTACTATCTCTAGAAGGTAGAAAAGAAAAATGGATACTGGAGACAACTAGCGATTTCTGCCATACATGTCCCAAAATCCAATTCATCACACAGTTAGATCTGTTTGCCTCCTATATATTTCACAAAAACTCCCAGTTACCCATTTACCTCCATCTCCCTTGTCTGAAGTATAGTCACATCCAACCTGTTTTATTACAATAACCTCCTAACTGGGTTCCCACATTTGCACCATTCTTTGTCCCAAATCCATTGTCATTGTTGCAGTCACTTTAAAATGCAAATCTAATCATGTCATAACTCATTAAAATCTTTCAATTGCTTCTTATTGCTCTTAGGACTCACTAAGGAACACTAAGATCCTACACTAAGATTTTACTCTCTTTTCCTCTGATCTCACCTCTCACTATTCTCCTCTCTACATCCTACTCCCTTCTCTGTGCACTCCAGGTACATTTGTCTTCTCAATTTCTCACCCACAGAATGCTCTCACCTGCCACAAAGATCTTGAACTTGCTAGTCCCTCTAACAAGAATGTTCTCTTCCATTTGCCTCACTGACTCATACATCAGCTCTCAACCCAAATTGCTTTTTCAGGGAAAGCTTCCCACAGGCACAGATGATGCCACATTCTTTACTGCACACTGTCATAGCACTCTGTAATTTTGTCATTGTTTGTAATTATACATTTATTTTTGTGATTATTGGAACTAGGGAAATCTGCAGCTTCCAATGATGTCTTTCCATGTCTGTTGTATTCTCTTCCCTGGGCACAGACATTCACAGTGCTCGTGTGGCTTACAGAGAAAGACCTTAAGTCACAGTTTCTGATAATATTAACTTTCCTTGTTCATTCCTTTACCCAACCTTATCTCTTGCAATCTCCCTCAGCTAAGAATCTAGGTGGCAGGTAACCGGGATAGCTAGCCTATGTGGCTCCCCTTTCTGCACCACTCCCATGGAGTCTTACGTGTGGAACTAGAACTGAACTTGGGTATGGAACTTGGACTCCACAGGACCATTCCTCACTTCTGTTGCCCTCCCCTGCCCCAACATCTATTCATTTAATCAAAAGATCACTGAAAAGGCCTTTCTGGTCTCTGCCATGTATGTTTCCAGAAATCTACTTCACTCAAGGTCTGAGAAGGTTTACTTTAGCTCTCAGTGGTCTCTCATATTTGATCCACGTTTCACTATATTTGGCTGATAGTCTTCATAATTCTTTAAAAACATAAGAATTTTCTTTCTTGACTTATATTCTTTGGAGATTTGGGAGGCAGGGTGTGTTGTTTGTTTGTTTGTTTGTTTGTTTTATTATTTTTATGAGTTTCAGGCAGGAAAATAGCAATCAAATGGCTTTAGGTCATCATTTTTAACTAGAAGTATCTGTAGCTGTGAGTAAATGCTAACATGCCAGGAAGATGTGTCTATTTATTCTGTGGTTTCACACCTCCAAGAGAATACTTGCCCCACTTTAAGAAGCACTTTATAGTCTACTTAAATAGAATTCCCTCCAATAAAGCAGAGAATATTACAAAATAAATATCTGTGGACTTCCCCAATAGGTCCACACACATTTTAATGAGAGAAACAGACTTTTACAACACACATGGGGAAACAATGTAGATTCCTGAGCCTATGAGTAAGCCCAGATCTAAGATTATGGAACTGCAAATGCTTTGTTTGCCAAACCTCTTGCTTCTAATTGCTCTTCTCTAAAAACTGTATAGATAAATATCTGGCATAGTGAAAGCACATACTAGTTTCTCAGAATGTTAATTCTTCTCCTTTTAATGTAAGAAGGAAAAATGCTCTTGTGCTTTAAAGAAAGCTTTATTAAGTGCCTACTATAAGGCAGGGACAGTGAAAGACACCAGAGGACCCAGTCTAGTGGGGGAGAAAGACAAGTAGACACAAAAGGACAATCAGTACAGTGCTGTGATAGCAAAGAATGTTTTGATAACACAACAGTGGACTTCTAATCTGTCATAAAATGGGAATGTGGGAAAGAGGAATGGGCACTTCCTAGAAGAGGAGGTGCCGAAGTCAAGTTGTCAAGCTTAAAGAATAAATAGTAACAAACCACACAGAGAAGCAGGAGGAAAGGTATTCCAGGAAATGGAACACCATTATTCCTGTAACAGCCAAGAAGCTAGACCATGGCATTTCCAACTCTAAGGTCAGTAAGGTGGGACAACAGAGTGGGAAGAAAATGGCAAGAAATGAAGTGTAAGAAGAGGAAAGCGCCACATCCTTTGAATCAGTTCAGCAAACACTTATTGAGCACCTACCATGTACTAGACACTGAGAATACAAGGACTAAGACACGGTCCCTATTCTCAATAAATTGTAACCTAGTGAATGAAACCTAGCACATAAACAGAGAATTTCAACATTATGTGATAAGTGAATCCATAGAGAAGGGCACTCATCTCACCTTAGAAGAGTTAAGAAAAGATTCGTCTTAGCCGAGTCTTAAAGAATAAGAAAAACATAACCAAAACATGGACCCATAGGAGTTAGAAAAAGTATTACCAGCAGAAGAAAAAAGAAAGTGCAGGCTTGGAGGTGATAAGTGGTACATTGTTTAGTATATCAACCAAACATAAGTAATTCAGTATTTCTGGGGTACAAAGCATGATACAAATGTTTGGTCATGAGACTGCAGTAAAAGGAAAGAGAATTAATGTCCTGCTAAGAACCTTAAGCTTTAACCTATAGGTGATGCAGAACTACTGAAGAGCTTTTATCTGGAAAAGCAAATATATAATATGCTCTGATAATAGTATAGATCATGGATTTGAGGGAGACCTCTAGTCAAGGTCTACAGGCTTGGAGGACAATCAGAAAGCTATTGCAATAATACAGTAAAGAGATTCTGAGGGCTTGAACTAAGGTAGTTATAGGTGGATAAAGAGATGGAAATAAACTTGAGAGATAATCAGGAAGGCAAAAATAAGTTTATTGAATGGGAATGTTAAAAAATTAGGGAAAAGGAATAAGGATAGTACCTAGTTTTCCAAAAATTAAGGAAGAAAATACCTACCACGTGTTGAAATTACATTTACTTATATTAGTACATGATCTCAGTGAAGGAAGGAAGTGTATTATTTGTGATTGCTTTTCCAGTGCCTAGCCCAATGCCTTCATAAAGTATGCACTCAATATGTATATGCAGAATTAATGAGAAAAAGCAAGGGATTGGTGGAAATGATGAGTTTAGAATTGAATATGATGAGTTTAAAGATACCTGTAGAATTTCCAAGTAGAAATTTCTCACTGAAAATAATATAGGTTTAGAGCTCAGGAAAGAAAACCAAGTGAAAGAGAATTTGATGCCATCAAAATAATTGAACCAATGGAAACAGATGAGCTCAGAGAATGAGAGGAGGTATTGGCAAAGGATAGTGTCCTGGAAGTGTCACTTAAACAAAACTTTTACTTTATTTGACTCAGTGATTGGGAAAGATGAACAAATTATGCAGACCAAGATCCAAAAACAATCAGGACCATCCACTCTGCACGGGAATTTCCTGCACAAGGAAATTCAGTAGCTGTCAGAAGTTATGTGATGTGCCCAACATAGCCAGCACCCAAGCCCAGATGCTTTGATTCAAAATGGAATACCTTTCCTTGCATACCTGCAATGTCAGATTATCAGCACACCATCATAAGAATTTGTGATGCACAATGCAAGGGCAATAATCATGGTCTGCAAGTTGCCTAGAATCTTTTATTTTAATAGATCCCCAGCTTATTACGGAAGGAAATAACTCAGCAACAGCCAGACATAAGAGATACAAGGGCAAAGATTGGGGAAGGGCTTGGAGTGCCCATGCCATCTCTAGATGCGTCTTTCTCCCTAAATCTCCATTTGATCACCAACACAGAAGTTCTCTGAACACTGTCCTTTTCGGGTTTTTATTTATTTTTATTTTTTTAATATAATTTATTGTCAAATTGGCTAACGTATCAGATAAAGGGTTAGTATCCAAAATCTATAAAGAACTTACCAAATTCAATAGCTGAAAAATAAACAATCCAGTGAAGAAATGGGTAGAATCTTTTAAATGTTCAACCAATATCAATAGTAATTGAAACTTAAATTCTTAACACAGAAGCAGTTCTCAAGTATTGCTCTTAAAACCAAGAAATAGACGTAGGATATAATTCTTGGGAGAGCTGATTTTATAACTGGTTTGTTCGGGTAGCAGGTGTTCTTGAGAGTAAGGGCAACTATATTAAAATTAACAGCTCTATATGCATAGAACATAAACTACACAAATGGGCCTCACTGAATATACATTCTCTGCACTGTTCTTTCCATATGAATGAGCACTGCTGTGGCAGCTCTCAGCACTTGTTCTTGAACTCTGGAACTCTAGCTACAAACGAGGTTTGTAACATTATGATAATGAGAAGCTGTATTTCAAAAGAGATCATTATTAAAGTGCTCTGCCTTTAATTTGGGTTGCCTTCCTATTTCCGCCCAACTTTATTTGGAATGAGTTGCAATCTCTAACCTACTACCAGTAACAGAAGCTCTGTGTGATCAAGACAATAAATATATTCACAAAAGGTAAACACAGCTTTTGGGGCTTTAAACATCTGCTCTGAAAATAAAACTTTCACAAATACACAGTCATGGGCAAAATGAAACCTTTCTTCCAAGACTTTTTGTATGGAACTGAGAGGTCTAAAACACAAACAATGGTCTTGTCCCAAACCCAATGTGCAGATTTAGCTAATTCACATGTGATGCTGATTAATTATATGAGCCTTTATATACCTGCAGGGAACTCTCAGAGTCCTTTGGACTGCTTGAGATACAATTGTTCAATGGGGCTAAAACTCTGCATTCAAGATTTCAGCTCAAACAAGATCTAGATATTGAAATGGAAATATCCAAGGGTGCCTGGGTAGCTCAGTTGGTTAAGCGTCCGACTTTGGCCAAGGTCATAATCTCGCAGTTCGTGAGTTCCAGCCCCCCACCCCTGCCCCCCCACATTGGGGTCTGTGCCAACGACAGCTCAGATCCTGGAGCCTGCTTCAGATTCTGGGTCTCCCTCTCTCTCTGCCCTTCCTCCACTCTCTCTCTCTCTCTCTCTCTCTCTCTCTCAAGAATAAATAAACATTAAAAAAAAAGAAATTCAAACATCCAAAAGATCTATCGGTTTTATTACTATTTTTATTTCCAATGTGCTCACAATAGGAACAACCACAGGTCAACATTTAGTAAGTCTTTGCCCCATTTCTCTTTTCTACCCTAGAAATGTAAGACAGATGAGAAACAGCTTATATTCAATTACCTCCTAGGTGGAAAATTTCTTCAGTTTTAGCCAGGAATTTGAATGGTTTTTCCATGCCTACATAACTCATTATCTACTTTAAAATCAGTCTGACATCCTTGGAAAATTACCTTAATATAGAAAGAATTCTATAGCTATTTATCACCACAAGTTTAGTAAAAAAGGGGGAAAAAACCTACAGCAACACAGTGCCCAAGAATAAGGGATGATTACATAAAGGCTAATATATCAATTACATAAATTATTACACACCATTTAGAAGGATGGTTACGCAGATTACATAGCTACATGAAAAATGCTGCTGGCATTAGAAGTCTTCACATAAACCAAAGAAGTGCATTCTCTTAGAATCCATAGAAAACAGAGCATCATGTTTGAAAATTATTTTTGTGTTGTTCCCTGATAGTTCTCACCTTCACCCTTCTCTCCATAAGACAATATTATTTAGGTCACCTATTTCCACATATGATCTTACTGAATCCTCCAAAAATCCAAAGAGGTAAATCATGTTAGTACACTAGAGTCATTATCATTATTAGTAGTATTATGAGTGGTTTATCCCAAGACCTTAGGGATACTTAATTGTCTTTTGGGGATCCCATTCCGACAAGTCAACCAGTTACCAAATTTTAATTGCTAAAGTAACTAAATACCTCCTTTTCTAGCAAAAAACCAAAGTCCTCATTATTTAGACACTGGCTAGACCAGCACTGTCGAATAAAAATATATTGCAAGGCATGCCATTTTAAATTTTCTATAACTGCATTTAAAAAGTAAAAAGAAACAAATGAAATTAATTTTAGTGATATCTTTTATTAAGCCTGATACATCTAAAATATCATCAATTTCAACTTGTAATCAACATAAAAATTATTCATGAAATATGTTAAAATATTTTTTACTAAGTCTTTGAAGTCTAGCTTGTGTTTTATATTTACAGCTCTTCTCAATCCAGACTAGCCATATTTCAAGTGCTCAGTGGCTGCATGTGGCTGGGAGCTAGCCATCTTGGATAGTGAAGACAGAAGACTTGAGTGACTGCTGAGAGAATGTTGAAAATACTTGTACAAGATAAATTATGACATAATAAGCATTGCTTTTTAATACCATGTGCCTGCCATTTAAGACAATAAAATTATGTAATTCAGAAGTATTATTATCATTCTTAGCTGAAAGCATTTTTATTCCTTTTTCCTTTCGGTATATCATTCTGAAGCTAATATATCTGTAACTTATTGAAAAAACATTAGCAAATGTTATGGAGTACAATAGAATAAAAATATTGTGTCATTGGGCTAAGATGTCCTGGTTGTCAGACAAGAAGTAGTCAAGTATCTTGTATCTTGCAATGAAAAGAGGAGGCCTTCAAGGATGGCGTGCATAGTTCCTAAGCACCAAAAACTTTCTTTAGAAGCAAGTATTGATAACTAACACTTTATTTCATCATGTTAAAGGTATTCCCACAGTTTAGGTGTTTTTTCAAGAGCAATTAAGGACTGACCCTGGAAAGATAAGAGCTTTTGAGGGGTGCCTGGATGGCTCCATTGGTTAAACATCTGACTCTTGATTTCAGCTCAGGTCATGATCTCATGGTTCATGATTTTTGAGCCCCGCATCAGCCTCTGCATTGACAGCATGGAGCCTGCTTCAGATTCTTACTTCCTATCTCTTTACCCCTGTCCAGCTCATGCTATCTCCCTCTCTCTCTCTCCCTCCGCTGTCTTTCTCAAAAATAAAAAAAATAAAAATAAAAACTTTTAAAAAGATAAGAGTATTTTGATAAAAAACAAGTTTTCAAATCAATTCTCAGGACAAGAAGGATTTAAAAACAATAACAGGGGTGCCTGGGCGACTCAGTTGGTTAAGTGTCCGACTTTGACTCAGTTCATGATCTCACAGCTCATGAATTCAAGACCTGCATCAGGCTCTGTGCTGACACCCCAGAGCCTGGAGCCTGTTTCAGATTCTGTGTCTCCATCTCTCTCTGCCCCTACCCCACTCATACTGTCTCACTCTCTCTTTCTCTCTCAAAAATAAATAAAAATTTAAAAAATTAACAACAACAACAACAACAACAACAACAACAACAACAACAACAACAAACTCCTGAATGAGGTGCACAAGTGAAACTAAAAGCTCCATTTTTTTCAAAATACTAGGGTTATACTTCACAACCACCATTTAAAAAAAAATACCCAAAGATGGGAGAGGATGGGTACTCAGAGAAAACAGAGAATGTATAGTTATGTCTCCTTGTGAATGTTCCTCACCCGCAGCCACAGCTAAAATTAAGCCTCCAAATTTGAAACAATCCTTCCACAAAAGCTAGTTTATGAGAACTCTTCTGAAGCATAACAATAGAGTTTACTGTCTAGTGAGGTCAAATACAGTGAAGTAAATAGACTTGTAAATTATCACATAGTGTGTGATCACTGGCAAAATATGGAAGGTGTCATGGAAGCACATTCAAGGGGCTAAAACCCAGACTTGAGGAGGAGGGCATACGACTGGGGTTCAGCTTCCTGGAGAAAATGAAGCCTAAGCTAACCCTATACCATTGGTAGGTGTTAGCCTAGTGAAAGGAGTTTAAAGAAGAGGAAACAGGTTCCAAGGCCAAGGTGGGGAGAAGCACAGCATGTCAAAAAACCGAGAGAAGTAAGGAGGGCCAGGTAGAGAAGTAAGGCTGGAGGATAAAATAAGGGGTGTGAGCCTGTGGCCCCTTGTAAACTAAGAGTGTGGACTTAATCTTCAAAATAATGGAGAGCCCCTAAAGGCCTTGAGTGACTGTCTATGCTTTGATATCCTCCATTTTTGGGGTTCTTAGCACCCTAATACCTTGAAAACCCTAGAACTAAAGCATTTTACAAGAGTTTCAGGGGAAAAAGCAAAAACTATTTAAGCACAATAGTTTCAAGTACAACAGAGAAAGAAAAAAAAGGAAATTCAGTCAAATTCATTCACTGAACATGGAAAGTTAGTATTTTCTCAGTGAGTTCTATTTTTTCCCCCTTTTTTATGGTCTGGTTGTGGTTTCTTTGGAGTTTCATAAAATTAATGGCTTGTAACATCTCATTATAGGGCAGTCTAAAGGTACCTTTCTCATCACTGCTTGAATCTCTGCCTTAAAGGGGATCCCCAGGATGGAAATTTTTCTGAGAGATGGACTGTTGTTCTATTTGAGGCCTTCCTTTCAACATGGGAAAGTTGTTTCAAATCCCTCCCTCGATCTAATACGTGCGCACGCATGCACACAGACACACACACATGCAGACACACACACACACACACACACACACACACACACACACACACACACTCTGAACTACATAAGAACAAGGACAAAAGAAAGGGAGAGAGGAATGGCATGGTCAGTTTTCAAAATCATTGCCTGTGCCTGACCATATCCTTTGTCTCCCATTAATGGCCCTGAGAAAACAATCCCTCAATCAAGCCGGTCATCCTCTTGAAAAGATAAAGACATAGCTAATGCCTCTTTTTCACATATCATTTTTTTGGCTTTCCTTTTCTAATTTGTTCAAGGTGTTTCTTCTCTCCGGCATTCCACTACCCTCTATTTCTTATTAATTTTTCTTCCACTGACTATCTCAGACTGGCAGCTTTTTCTTAGCTCAGTCTTTAAGCCCTTAGAGTCATTGTTTAAGGTCATTTATTCTATCCTCTGAGAAGATAAAAAAGAAAAAGCTACTTAACATCCTCTGTCCTAAAATTCTGCACATTCTTATGGACCATAACCAGGGAGCCACTAAGGCTTTTCTTCTCTGTTCTATATTTGTAATGTCACCTCCTAATCATTCTTACTTTCCCAGCCCCGATCTGTTTTGTGGATCTCCTAGAAAGTCTTTTCAGGGTCTCCACATCCACACAAAGCAGACTGGGAGAGATTAGACACATTTTAATAGAGCTCTGGCTATTCAGGACAGTAGGTAGAGCATGTATCCACAGGTTTAAAAAATAGTGAAACCCAACACAATGCCAGAGGGAACTGAATCATGAGCCTCATTGGGCATTTATTCCTTCTGCTCCCATGCCACTGGGAATAGAGCTCTCAAACAAGACCAAGGAGCAAAGGAGAAAAACTAGAATAAAAAGGCTTCATGGCAAAATTAAGGTATCTTTAGGGTGAGCCATGCAGGAGAAAATGTGCTGAGCACCTGTCTGTAGTACATTTCTGGTTCAGTCATGAGTATCAACTTAATTCATTCTTCTGAGAAGAAAGCCAAGACATTTTTAAATGCAGAGCTGTTTAGACTTGGTACTCATTCTGCAAAGTTAATAACATTTTTGAGGGTTCATTAATCTCAACAAGGCTGAAAAAATACATTTTCATGTTCTTGCTCTCCAACTTCGTCTTTTTTTTCCCAACTATCATCTTTACAGTATATTTTTACATAAATAATTGGTTATGGCTCAAATTAAAATAACTTTGACAAATTATCAGTCAGGGTAAGGGTTTTTGAGCTTGCACTGGGATGTGAGATAACAGCACCCCAGGGTGTCTCAGGACCATGTGTTATCTTATGATAACATTCAACTCACTTCTTTCTAGGCTCATAAAATACAAGTTTTTCATCTAACAGCTGAAATGACTGTGTTCTGTTTAGATAATACTCCCTTGCTGAAAGGTTAGTTGCAATAGAATTTTTCTGATTAAAGTATAAATGTGGTATGTATGAGGACTAGGATTCGTGTCCCTGGCAACCTGGGTGTCCTCAGAAGCTTTGCAATCCTGTTCTCATAATCACAATTCCTATAATGCTTCACAGACCACAGTGTCCTCTATATTAAAATCCTTCTCCTCATAGATTAACAAGTGGCAAGCCTTCATTCCTACACATATTATAATCTTTCTTTGTGGCATGCACTAAAGACCTCTGGTGTGATGAATTGTCATCTCCCTCAACTTCAAAGGTAACTGGCTATAAAATTGTTTTATGTTCTTAGTATTCCTAGTCCTCGAGTAAAAATACTAGCTGTAATTCATTGTCAGCAATGTGGTATTATTCATAAAGCATTCAAACTGTACTTTCCAGTTTTAGAATGCCATCAGAACTTCCTGATTGAATTACAGTCTAGCATTCAGCTGGGTGTCCTTTTTTCCGCATGAAATTACTCACAAGCATTTCCCAACATCTCTAGGGCCTATATGGAAGTTCCAAAGAGAGAAGCACTTTGCATAATCCTTCAAAAACTTCTTCAGGGACCTTCAAGAGCCAAGGACTGAATAAAGCTGTTAAAATTAATGCTGGGTAAAAATTAAAACAAACAAACTACTTGTAAAATGAAAATGTATTGGTAGTTTTCCAAAGAGAAAAGATGATGTCTAAAGATATAATTCAATTTCGTTGGCTGGTTTCTAAAGCAAAATTCCTAAATTGATGGCATGGGTTTAAACCAACTGTGTCAGACAGTTTTTGGTAAGGTAGAAGGGAGAATGGGGTTTTACTTATTTGTTTATGGGGAGGGAGACTTGTTTTGTGCTGTTCTTTGCTAATAACATTTACCTTTATGCCCCGGTCAAAATCCATTCACACATACACGTTTCGCTAATCTCACTACCTTGGTTTGGAAACATCTCTATGTTTACTTTCAAGAGACGATAATTTTACAGGTGACTATATTCAGCTTCTCTGATTCTAACACATAAACAACAACTTATTTTTATAAGTTCTTTCTCTTGATTGAGCATTATTTTTTTTCTCACATGCTCCCCATAATGTTATAAATTACCTTCCTTATTAATAAGATGGTATTTTTCTTTGCAGTAGTCCTTCTAGATTTTGCCTGATGGCAGTATGTCTAAACCAGCTATCAGTGGAATATTTAGTACGAGGTAATGTAACCAGTCTTCTAAGTGCAAGCTCTATGGCTTTGCAGTGTGGCTGTGTCATAGAAAATCAGAGAAGCCAAGTAATTTAGTCCATAAAACATGACATTATTTTATGCCTCTATCTCAGACTCTGAGTATTTGTTTTAGACTTGTTTTGTTTCTTCAAAACTGTATGCTAATAAAAATGTGAGTTTTGCTGCCTCGTTGAATATTTAACACTCCTTCATTAAATCAGTTCAGTCAACAGCAGATTTTATTCTAGGATCCGGGGAGAGAAAAATGGCAGCAATCTAATAATAGAAAGGCAAAACCCTCTAACAATATATATTTTTATTTCATTATCATACATTCTGCACCTTCCACAATTTCCAAGGCACTCACTGTCTATAGTAAACTTGTCTAGTCTAGACCTACTAGATTTGTTTGGTGATTTATCATTAAGTAAAGCCACTTAACACTGCATAATAAAGCTTAATTAAACATGCCCTAGGATAATTATCTTTATGTATACTTACAGTCACCTATTAGAACAAATTATTTCAATCTTATAATACTAATCCTTTCAGACACATTAATACTAATATTCTCCTCTAACTTTAACATTTCCTGGATTGATAATCAGCAACATGGAACTATTGGCATTCATAAAATTAAGATATAGGCCTCTGACCAACCTTCATAGTAAGACACTTACGTGGAACTTTTGACTACAATGTTTTGTTTTGTTATTGCCAACTGATTGGCCAAGTTAATTGTTTGCCTTCTGGGGTTTAGGATTATGTGGCTGAAGCACATTTTCCAAATGGCAATATAAGAAAGAACCATAATCAATGGAATTTTATACCCTAAATTTCTCTTATTTAAATATATTTAATCTATGATCTTAAGTGTGTTTGCTTAAAAAAAAATCCAGAAACTTCTGCCTTCCACTAACCTTATGGTAAACAATATAACTGCTCTTTTTTCTATAATTTGGTTTATAAGGCACCCCTTAGGCAACTGGAATTTTCAAATAATTGTGAATTTTTTCCATAGTGCCACTCTACTAAGATGGTCCTACAAAGTCCACTGGTAAGAGATCTCCAGAAATTCAACTGCCTGCATTAAACAACAAATGGCATAAAATAAAAACTCTGTGCATCACCCCTGAGTTATTCACACGTCAGCAGGAAACTAAGTGAGGAGTCTAAATTCTGTGTCCTTTCCTATTTGCCCTCTGTGTCATTTATGAAAGAACCCCTCATAAGGCAAAATAACATCAATAGTGATGATTTTACGCCTCATCTCTTAAATATTCACACCTCAGCAAGAAGCCAAATGAAGAGAGTGGCCTTTATGTCCTCTGTCTAGGTGCCCTTTCAGTAACATTTGAGGGATCCTTCCAAAAGACAAATAACAATCACAATAGCAAATTTATTTCAGAAGAGGGAAAGGCACAGTGAGGAAGGTATCTAACAGAAATTTCCATAGACGAGCTTTGCAATTATCTCTTGCTTTGCTACTCATTTTGGGAAACACCACCCCTCCAACAGCAAGAAAATCAGTTTAGAATCCTCTGAACAAGCATCATTTCACTGGCTACTCAGAAAGATCTATTTTCTTCCAACAATATTTCATGATTACTTGTCTGGCCAAAATTCCACGTCACCATCCCTTCACCTAAGATATCTCGGATATCCTAGTATTTCACCACTTCCACCAGCTTCCCTTTGTTACCATTCCCCACTATTTTCACTGCTACCCTAACATCTATTTCTCACGAAGGACACCCAGCCAACTCTAAACTTTTCAGAGAATAGGAAAATATTAGAGGATTAGGAATCGGGGCTTAGGAGACATTGGCTCTAATCAGAGAGGCACTAGAGTACATGAATTAAGAGTGAGGCTCAGAGAGGTTAAATACATTGATCCAATCCCAGCTTTACCACTTCCTAGCTATGTGACTGTGAGGTGCTTATTTAACCAGCCACGGCTTCTTTTTCTCATTGACAAAATGAGGATTATAAACAAAACCAAGGGAGTTATCAGGATTAACAAGGTAGTACATGAAAAGCATTTAGAACCATACTCAGTAGCCTAAGTGTTGAATTCATGTTAGCTATTATTATTAATCCCTATATACTTGCATTATGCTAATGGTAACAATCTTTCATGTTTCCATGTCCTTGTCTGAAAAATGAAAAGACTAGACTGAACTATCTCTGAGATTCCTTTTGGTCTTAAACTATCAAGGGCTTGAGTCTATGGGCACCTGAGTGGCTCAGTCAGTTGAGTGTCTGACTCTTGATTTCAGCTCAGGTCCTGATCTCAGGGTCATGAGATTGAGCCTCATGTGGAGCTCTGTGCTGTGCCTGGAGCCTGTTTGAGGTTCTCTCCCTCTCTCTGTCTCTCTGTCTCTCTCTCTCTGTCTCTCTCTCTCCCCCTCCGCCCCTCCTTTGCTCATGCTCTCTCTTTCTCTTTCTCTCTCTCTCTCCCTCTCTCTCAAAAAGAAAAAGAGTATGAGTCTAATACAATTTTTTTAACTGTAAGATTTTAATAGCAATCTTCTCTTTAACTTGCATTGTGGACGAAAATGGAAAATCATAAAATAAACATATGGCATAGTCCCTGCCTTTAAGAACCATAAACTCTTTTGTTTTGAAGAGTAAAGGTAAGTTTCATTTTTCCCCTTCAGATATATTTTCTTTTCTTCCTGTATTACTTCATCAGATTTCCAGGAAAAGCTGACACAGTAAGAAAACTCATTGATAAAATAAATGTTATGGGGGCTCCTTGGTGGCTCAGTCTGTTGAGCATCCGACTCTTGATTTCAGCTCAGGTCATGATCCCAGGGTCCTGGGATTGAGCACTGCATGGGGCTCCTTGCTGAGCATGGAGCCTGCTTAAGATTCTCTCTCTCTCTCTCTCTCTCTCTCTCTCTCTCTCTGCCCCCCTCCCCATCTTGAATGTTCTCTCTCTTTCTAAAAACAATAAATAAATCAATCAATAAATAAATGAATAGTGTGATATGTTACAAAATAATATGAAGTCACATGAGTGTGCTAAGTTTACCAGCTAGATAATCTTGAAAATTGAATAAATAACACTTATGGGGAAAATATAATAAATTATATTTTCATTCACATTTGACTAATATTTACTGAGCATCTACTATTTGTGGGGTATAATAATAAATTAGAAAAGCTTCTAATGTGAACATTTCGAAAAGAGTGATGGACAGAGGAGATGAATGGTGTGCCACCTCAGGACCAAGGGAAAACAGCCTGAGAGAAAGAGCAGTGTTACTTCAGAAGGAGACTCATCAATCCTTTATAACTAACGCTACTATTATTATTAACAACATCCTAAACCTCAAAAGAAATTTAAAGACATCTTGTTCCCTAAACTTACAAATTATCTAAGAGCATATGGGATAATTTACTTATCAAGAAGTCCTCATAAACTGAAAAACAATGAAACAGATATTCTCTAGCTAGGGTTTAGAAAATATGATAAGAAACATCTAAATGCAGAAATAAATAAGATCTTGTAATCACAAGTTGCTAAAATGTTCTGAGGACTACATTCCCTCTCTATTTGAAGAAGAAAGAACATATGTAATTATTCTTTTTTTTAAGTTTATTTATTTATTTTGAGAGAAAGGGCAGGGGGGAAAAAGGAGAGAGAATTTCAAGCAGGCACTACACTGTCAGCACAGAGCCTGATGTGGGGCTTGATCCCATGAACCATGAGATCGTGACCTGAGTGGAAATCAAGTCAGACACTTAACTGACTAAGCCACCCAAGTGCCCTTAAAATATTCTTTATTTAAAGACTCCTATGCACAAACTTCTTATTTCAAATACATTTCAAAAAAGCATTATGTAAATACAAGTTAATTGTTTTACTATAAAAACAATAAATAATAAATAAGGGTACTGGACTAGATTATCTCAAAGGGATTTTCTAATTCTAAACTTATATAAACTGCTTTATCTTGGTAATAATATATTAATATGACAATGCTGGTGCATTTTCAAATATTCTAGTTCCTCCACAAAGGAAACTTTGGAAGACTCTACTCAAGACAGCAAATGAAGTGACTGCTGCTAAGAGAATATGAAAAAAATGTGACATATCTGTCCCTGATACAGACAAGAAAATTATTTCACACCTAAGCCAACCTAAGCCAATCAAGCAAGCCTCCAGGAAAAATTGTTCTTGAAAAAAATGCAGGATAAGATTCTGTGTCTATGCGTGTCTGTGTGCATGAGTGTGTGTGTAAGGTATGATATTGGATAACCAGTTTGAGTGGGTTTTTTTAATGAAAATAAACACAGCTAACTAGACTGAATTCTATAAATACAAGCCTATTTTTATGTTTTTCCTATCAATTTTCCAAAATTCATCCTTGAATTTATCTTTGAAGAAGGTAGTTTTTGACTTCAGAGTCAATCTTGCTTTTTGAAAAGCAGAAGCTTTTTAGCTGTCAAAAGAAACTGTCATTTTTTGTTCAGCAACCTACTGTTCTTGATGTTGTATTACACACTGATAAAATACATAGGGAGGACTTAATTGCTTACTCCTTTTATGCTTTCCAAATATAATATGGAAATGAGATGTTGGTTGAATTTAGGCCATGTGGAGACTTATTTCACATATGGAGAAAAGGCAAAATAATTCAATATATTTTACGATAAAAGTGCACAGCAGCTAAACAAGTAAAATGTTGGAGATCTACAGTTCAGTTCCAGCCCTGACGCCAGGGTCACTCATTCAGTCAACAAGTATTGATTAAACACCTGCTTTGTGTGTCTGCCTCTTTGAGTTTATAGACCCTGAGAGGTCAGAATAGGGGAAAGACAGAGACTAAATAAATCTATAATTATAAACTGTGACAAGTGAAATGAAGAAAGAGACTAGTATAATGAGAATGAATAACAGGAAGAGGGGCATTGATGGAGTAGTCAAAAAAACAGCCTCCCAGAAGGGATGATACTTGACTGCAACTTGAAGTATAAGAATGGAAAAACCATGCAAATAGGGCAAGGAAAACAGCTCCGGGCAGAGGAAAATGCATGTGCAGCGGCCAGGAAGCAAGATAAAGTTTGGCACTTTCAAAAAAACTGAAGAACAGTGTGAATCACATACCCTGCATAGAAAACGATGTCCTAGAATTAATAAATTATCCAGATCCTCAAGAAATAATCCACAGAAGCTATCTGCAGAGTTCAGTCAGATCTCACTGGACTGTGATCACTTCCATGAGGTGCTTGGGGCAACATACTACATTGATTTTTGGCTAAGTCAAAATGAAAGTTAAAAAGTACAGAACGATTTCTATATGGATTCACAAAGGACTGTTCAAATAATCTGGATTTTTAAAAAATCATTCTCATCTCTTATATTGAATCCTCCAGGTTCATTCTTATTCAATTATGCATTAAGGTGTTGGCAGTACCCAGAAATACTTGAACTTTATCCTTTTCTTAGAATGAAATGACTTATTTCTCTAAGACAAATTCTGCCATGTGAAAATGAGATACAGGTAGCATTTCCCAATAATTATAGTAGTAATTTATATGTTCTTTGGTGAAATGCTCTGATGACATATATACAACTTGCTAAAAATGTGTATAATTAAGTCGAATGTCTATGATAGCTGAGACCAACTCTAAAACTATGATAGCCATTCTCCAACCCAAAATGAAAGGAGTCTTCATTACCAAAAAGAAAGACCAGCATTTATTTTGTGAAGTTAAAGAGTGGATACAAACAATAAAAAATTCGGTTAACGTGTATAAGGAAGAGAAGGGTCAGAGAGCTATAATGAAGTAAAAATAGAGATTCTCCAAACTTCTGCTCCATAACTCTTGCCTCACTGACTAAAGTGTGTTGACCAAAACAATTTGGATGGAAAACAGGAACATCCTGCCAGCTCCCAGATGCTCTATCATCATTTGTGCACAGCGAATGACCATGGCTATGGAATACAAGGTCTATAGCTAGGTTGTTTGTTTTTATTCAGGGCTTCTTCAAGCTTAAACCCTTGAAAAATCAGAAGCAGCATTAAAGAGGGTCCTCTTTGTTTTGGCAAGTAGGAGCATCAACCTGAATGGCCTATATGTGCCAATAGAGTCTGGGTCACATCTCCTTTTGTGATGGAGTAAAGGAATGAACGGAGGATACTGGCAAGTCAAGCAAACACATAATAACAAAACAAAAACATTGGTCAAAGAAGCTGACATAAAATAAGTAGATTTTCATATTCAAGAAACATTATTTAAGAACAAATAACTTAAGTCTCCAACTTTTTGAACAGTAAATCTACTCACTTTTAACAAGCGAAACAAATTATTTATTACTACTAAAGAAAGAATATCCTTTACTCAATTTCATTATGCACTAACCCATATAAAAAATTAAGGAAAGAACAAGAGGCCACGTAAATTATTACCTGCTGAATCTCCCTTAGGGTATTTGATTTCTAATTAGAATACTAAAAACCACACCCATTAGAACCTCAACTCCACATGAAAACATTAAATTGTAAAATGTTAAAAAAACAACAAAGAAACAAACAAACAAACGTAAATAAACAAACAGGCCCCTGAGTGGATCCGTCAGTTCAGGATCTGACTCTTGATTTCAGCTCAGGTCATGATCTCAAGGCTCATGAATTTGAGTTCAACACTGGGCTCTGTGCTGACAATGTAAAGCCTGCTTGGGATTCTGTGTCTATCTGTCTCTCTCTCTCTCTCTCTCTCTCTTTCTCTCTCTCTCTGCCTCTCCCCTGCTCTCTCTCACTCTCTTTCACTCTCTGTCTCTCCCTCTCAAAAAAATAAATAAACTTTTTAAAAATAAAATAAAAAAACAAAAAAACAATAAAGTTAATAAAATATCATAAAAAATAATGATGCAACAATGCCTTCTCTTAATATTTATTTTTCCTATAATAATCTATTCTTCCTGAAATCACTACATAAAATCTATCACTCTGATTTTCTCATATCTCAGCTAAAGGAGGAATGACTAATGCACTGGAAATCTAAGAATATGAAGAAATGTTATCATTTACAGTAATTACTGATTAAGTAAACAGTTACATTTCAACATTGATACTAACTTGTTTATTCATTTAAAATTGGTTATGTCTTTAATGGAAGGCATTTCGGGTAGCTTTGTGAATTACATGATTTCTCATAGGTGATACATATTTATCACCTACAAGGCTTCTTTTTTCTGGGTTTTCCATTAAAAACACATTGGGATAAAGGCTTTTTTGTTTGTTTGTTTGTTTAATGGTACTGGTCTCTCTATAGAAGTAATGTTTACTATTTATGAAAAGAACATTTTTCTCCAAACTATTTCTTGTTGGCATCACAGGTCAACATCTGAAGGATAAATACTGAGTCTTTTTTTTAATATAATTTATTGTCAAATTGGTTTCCATACAACACCCAGTGCTCATCCCAACAAGTGCCCTCCTCCCTGCCCATCACCCACTTTCCCCTCTCCCCCACCCCCCATCTATCCTTAGTTTGTTCTCAGTCCTTAAGAGTCTCTTATGGTTTGCCTCCTTCACTCTCTGTCATTTTTCCCCTTCCCCTCCCCCATGGTCTTCTATTAAAAATACTGAGACTGTTTACTCAACTCCTGCTTTATTATTACCTGCTTTATTTACAGTCTTCATCTATCTGGTCTTTCCATTATTGCTCTTTGAAGAGATAATTTGTAAGAGATGCTTTGAAATAAGGTTAGAGTTTTGTTCTCTCCCCAAACTAAGCCATGTGTCCCCACATGTTAAACACAGACTTTTCTCCCTCTCAGAGCCCATTGTTTTCTGTCCATCCTTCAACACTCCTGACCATGTCCACTGCATTATTCCAGTATGTGTTCACACAGGCAGAAGGCAGAGGCCAGAGAGACAGGATGGAACAGCATTTAATATTGAGATTTTATTATTTTCTTTAATTTTTTTTAAATTACGTTTCTTTATTTTTGAGAGGCAGAGACAGACAGAGCATGAGTGGCGGAGGGGCAGAGAGAGAGACAGAGAGACACAGAATCCAAAGCAGGCTCCAGGCTCTGAGCTGTCAGCCCAGAGCCTGACGGGGGCTCAAACCCATGAACCGCGAGATCATGACCTGAACCGAAGTCGGACACTCAACCGACTGAGCCACCCGGGCACCCCAATATTGAGATTTTAGAGGTATATTTTCAGAAATAACAAAGAAAGTATTGTTACTGACATAGGATTGTATCTATAAGGAATCATAATGCAATAGTTTTAAATGCTACAATCTGTTTTGGTGAGATGGAACCTGCATTTTGACCAACAAATGTAGCACGGATATAAATGGGGTATAATATTATGGATAAACTTCAAATGAAACATTAACAGTAATTTCTTCTAAGTGCAAATAACAGAAACAAATTCTCACTCGAGTTTGCACTGGGAAAACAGAAAAGAAAGATTAATTTTACCTGAAATGGTCAGGGAGAGAGCCATGTTCTAGGTGAGCATAGCCAACAGCAAAGGTGATCTGCCTGGTATCCAACTCCCCTTTCTTCCCTGCTGGAGAGCCCTGATTTTGTCCAGTATCTACCCTTTCCTATTATCCCTCCAAAGTAAATCGTATTAATCCAAGGCACTCATATTAATCCCATTCCCTTTTCCAGAAGTTGGTTTGGTCAGGGCATGTGGCCCAATCCTGGCAAATGAGCTGTGAGGAGACAGAGGTCAGCAAGAGTTTAGAGGGAAGATTTCCCCACTCTGGAAAACAGACACATGGGAAAAGATGTAACTTTTTCAGCAGGACATTGTGACTGGTGGTGATGTTATCTTGCAACCACAAAATAAATTAGCCTGATGTCAAAACTGATACACTGAGAATAACAGACTTTTAAAATGGCAAAAACCTTGGTTCTCAGTGATGTCAATAAGATTTGAATTAACCAACCCTGGAAATATTAGGCCCCATAATATATTTTCTTATTAATTCATGTGAGTTAGGAATTTTCTGTTACTTGCAGTTGAAGGATGAGTATGAATTTGATACATGGAAGGGGAGGAGCCACACAGGTATAAGAAATAAGATGCATAAAGTAAAAAAAAAAAAAAGTGAGAAAGAACACCTCTGTGTGATAAAACTGGATGAATAAGTACATTTTTATTTTTTTACTTTTTAAGGCACTTACTGGCTCTGTGATGCCTTATCCCCTCCTCAAATAACATAGTTTTTCTCAGAAAATCTCTAGTGTTTAGGGTGTCACAGAGTTTAGCAAACTCACACACATGTGCATGTATACACATATACATGTGCACGTGCACACACACACACACACACACACACTGTGTTAATTAAGATTTTGGTAACATTGCAGGGTCTTCAGGAAAATAAGAATAATATTTGCTCATTTCTAAAGAAAGGTGATTTTGTCTTAGAGAAACAACTCTGACACGTTTTTATGATTATGACAAGTGCAGTCAGAAGGTAGAATATGGGGTTTTCATTTCTTCCATTTTTTTTTATTTTACCCCATTGTTTTACTTGGCACTACCCCAAGAAGCACTGGAATTCATTTTAGTGACTTTATAGTATTAAAAAGTATCTTCAAATAGCCTGTAGCTGACTGAACACTATGGGTATGGTACCTGTTTTAATGAAAACAGGGATGTATCAGGCCTGCAGTTCATCTCTCCATGGAGGAGATTTTCAGCCTCCTTTGCTCTTTTGCTCATCCTTGAAGTATCACATTTTAAAACACAGGGAGGAGGTTGATGTGCCAAGCCAAATTTTTTCTCTTGAAATGCACATCATGTGTAGCATTTCAAAGGTCATTCTCTAGACTTTGTGCTTTTAAATTACAACAACAGGAAAATGAAATGAAAGCATCTAGCCTGTCAAAACCTTAGTAGTATAACAAGCATTTTTTTTCAGAATGTACAGAAAGCTTTATTCAAGAAGGTATTTTTGAGTTTCTACTATTTGCCCAGTGGCTATCATAGTTCCTGGCACAAAGGAGGTATGCAATAAATATTATCTGAATGAATGAATAAATGAAGATTACAAAAATGAAATGGAAACAATTCCTTACTACCAAGAATTACAGTCTAATAAGGGAGACATAGACAGATATAATTATTAGGCAAGGTGATAAATTCCATAAAGGGAATACAATGTGCTAAGAAACCTATAAAGAAGTAATTAAATACACATAGCTAAGACAAAGAAAGCCTTACTCATAAAGGCAATAATGGAAATATAGTGCTAGAACAGGATTAAAATTAAGGATAGGTCATGTTCCTAATATGGTAAAATAGAAAAATGGGTGTAGTAAATAGTTTTTATCTTCTAAGCACGTTTTCCCCTTTCTTTTTGTAACAAACCCCACCTCCATCCTGCGTGACCATGGTGTCAGCACATTAAACAGACTGGGTCAATCATGCTACCCATCAACTTGGGCACAGTAGTTTAGACAGGGATGGGGAGATGTCCGAAGTTGGGGGGATCAAAACCCTTCCCTAGGGCTTTTCTACATGGAGCTCGCAGAGTAGTACCCTTTGTCATTTGATTGAAAAGTTCTTCATATATAAGCCCTGAGGTGCCAAAGAGCACGACTCTCTCCCATGAAGAGGCGCATCTACAGTAGAAGAAAATAAATACCAAATGCAGAGAAATGGAAGAAGTGTTATAGAAGCGTTTAGGTTCCTGATTTCATACACTTGCAGCTTCATCCTTGCTCTTCACAATTACTTGAGCTAGTAAAGTCCCTTTTTGTTTAAGATACTTTGTGTTAGAGTTCTGATTTTTGAAACTGAAACAACAATAACACATAGAGATTATACGAGGGCCTCAAGCCTTTGGCTATGTCTGACCATTTCCCCCATAATTAACGCTGGATGGCATTTAAGCTTTACATGTTCAAGCCAGCTGTCAAAAAGGGCAAAGGCTTATGTATATACCAGTTAATACATATGCACTATCAACACATATGCACTTAACAATACAGCCTCAAAATACATTATGCAACAACTGATATAATTGTACGAATAGATAATAAATCAGCAACAAAGAGGAAAGCTATTAGAGAAAAGACACATATTAGGGACAACAGGAGAGTAATTAGATCTACAACAGAATCATCAGCCATGAAAGAGACCAAACAACAACGTAATAGCATCTTCAAAATCCTGAGGGAATATATGTAGAAATAAAGATAAAATACTGACATTTTCAGATACATGCTGATTAACAGAATATAAAGCAAACCATCCATAAATAAAATAAGTACTTGAGGATATACTTTATCTGAAAGAAAAGTAAACACAGAAGAAAGATGTGGTTCACAAGAAATAATAACCACAGAAATCTATTCTTTGAGTATTACTATACATAATTATTAATGGCTACCAAAAAAGTAACTTACTTTATGTGTTTAAAAAATTAAAAACTAAAATTCTAGACAACAAAAACTAGAGAGAAACATGAGAAGGATGCTAATCAAATTTTTTAATAGAATTTATTATCAAATTGGTTTCCATATGACACCTAGTGCTCATCCCAACAGGTGCCCTCCTCAATGCTCATCACCCACTTTCCCCTCTTCCCCACCTCCCATCAACCTTCAGTTTGTTCTCAGTATTTAAGGGTCTCTTATGGTTTGCCTCCCTCCCTCTCTGTAACTTTTTTTTTTTCCTCTTCCCCTCCCCCATGGTCTTCTGTTAAGTTTCTCAGGATCCACATATGAGTGAAAACCTATGATATATGATATTTGTCTTTCTCTGCCTGACTTATTTCACTTAGCATAATACCCTCCAGTTCCATCCACATTGCTGCATATGGCCAGATTTTATTCTTTCTCATTTCCAAGTAATATTCCATAGTATATATAAACAACATCTTCTTTATCCACTTGTCAGTTGATGGACATTTAGGCTCCTTCCATAATTTGGCTATTGTTGCAAGTGCTGGTATAAACATTGAGGTACAAGTGCCCTTATGCATCAGCACTCCTGTATCCCTTGGGTAAATTTCTAGCAGTGCTATTTCTGGGTTGTAGGGTAGATCTATTTTTAATTTTTTGAGGTACCTCCACACTGTTTTCTAGAGTGGCTGCACCAGTTTGCATTCTAATCAATGGGTATATAAAACAGCTAAGGTTTTTGTGATGTGTGGGCAGTTGGATAAGAATTCAATCTAACTTTAAAGCTGTTAGAAAAAAAAAACATAATTATCTACAAATCAAGACTTCTATTTCTGATAATGTGTTGGATTGAATAACCTGAAACTATGCCATTCATTCATTCCTTCAGCAAATGTTTCTTTTTTTAAAGTTTATTTATTTATTTTTGAGAGAGAGAGGGCACAAGCCACGGAGGGGCAGAAAGAGAGAGGGAGACACAGAATCCAAAGCAGGCTCTAGGCTCTGAGCTGCCAGATCCCGATGCAGGGCTCAAACCCACGAGCCACGGGTTCATGACCAGAGCTGAAGTTGGACGCTTAATCAACAGAGCCACCCAGCTGTCCCTCAACAAATGTTTCTTAAAACCTAGTTTCTAGCCCATGGTTTCCAATAGGTCAGATGTAATGGAACACTACACTGCACATGCTCAGCGTCAGCTTTCTCTTTTCCAAACATCTAATCTTACATACAATTCATCTATGTTTTTCTATGCAAGGGGTTAAAGCCAGACATGGTCAGTGGTAGAAAGAACATACTATTATCAAATCATATTCTTTAAATCAGCAGGCATGTCAATTTTCTATGAAATGAATTTAATCTAGTTACAAATATGGATTATTTTCAAGATGAGAGAACTCATTCATAGTTCAGCAAATATACTTCCTCTCTCAAATGACAAAATTATATGCAGTACTTTGCAAGTCAAATCTTCACTATTAGCAAATAAAATCAAACAGGTTTGCCTAGTGTTTTACATATTTGTCAATACATCTTATACACTCAACTGAGACACAGGAAATTTCAGCTAGAGGTAGGTAGCTTTTTGCTGTTCAACCTCTCTTTCTCCTTAAATGATGATGGGAATATTTTTCAATACGTTTTCAGTTCATGTGAACATACTTAGTCCTTGTCAAATGTATAGACTTAGCCAATGTAAATATGCTTAAGAAATTATTATCCACTACAGAAGGGATAGCTAGCTATTCACAAAACCATTGCAACCTTCCTCCTGGGCATACTATACTACACTTTCCAAGCTCCCTTGCAGTTAGATGTGGCTTAGTTCTGCCTAATGCAATGTTAACAGAAGTGATAGCTACACTACTAGGTCCTACCATAAAACCTTCCCATCCACTATCTGGTTGTCAGTATCCAAGTTATCTTGGAAGCCACCTGTTAAAAGTGGCAAACCAATGAATGCCACAATGTTCAAACGGCTGAGTAGAGCACAGTCCCTTTAATCCTGATTTCCTCCACCCCCAACACACAAATATACCATGTGGACCCCCCTTGCTATTAGGGGAGCAAGAAATAAACTTCTACTATGTTAAACAATGACAATTCCAAGGTTTATTTGGCACAGCAATTAGTCTCTTTTAATTAATACAGAAAATCATTCCCTAAAATGGGGTGTTGGTATAAGAAAAACTAAAATATATGCCATTGGCTTTGTGGCCAGGAAGTGGATAACAAGGAATTAATATCAGAGGCTGGAAAGATAGAGGTCTGTGGTATACAGCAGCAAAACATTTGGTAAAACTACAAAAACCTAAAGATAGATCATGTGCCCACTGACCTTATGGCTCTTCCCAGCCAGAGATTACACTTCCCAGTCCCCCTTGCAATTAAGTAGGGTCATGTGGCCAGCTCTCACCATAATAGGAACAGAAGTGATCTTTGACATCACTATTTCCCTCTTTATATCCTTTCTATCAGCATAATCTTGGAAACCCTATATTTAAGATGGAGGCTCCACCAAATGGAAGGCACCTAGGTGCCTAAGTCACTGCTTGGAAAACAGTCAACTCCACCAATTAGAAGTATGGGGTTTTAAAAAATTTTATATGAAAGAAAAATAAACATCTATCACATTAGAAAGATAACACACTTTTAGACTTTTTATGACAGCAGATACCTTAACTGATAAAACAATCCGAAGCTTACATGTCACAATGAACCAAATCATTTATGCCCATCAACACAATTATTGTTAAAGTCAAGAAAATTACTTTGGTAAAAGAACCCTGAAAACATCAAATCAATAAGCATTTCCTTTCAAAGTCAGTATGTTAGGTACAAAGTTAAAAGAACAGGAAAGAGGTTCTGAGAACATAGTCTTGAATGCCAGCTCTACCATTTACTAATTGTAGAGCCTTGAATAAATAGATTTACCATCTTGAAGCCTTCTTGTTCACACATATAAATGAAGAGAATCTACCCTACTTTGTAGAGTTGTTACGACAATATAACATATACAACATGCTTAGGGCATTGAGTAAAGTGCTCAATGATTCTCTTTCCTCATCCTATACTAAGTTCAGGGTATTAAGTGAACCTTAGAAAATTAGTAGTTTGTATTGGAATATAAGGTAACTCTTGAGAAAATTTAATTTAGTAAAAGGCTCCAATCACTGGCCCTGGTGGACGTTAGAAAACACAATACAAGTACAGAATAATAGGGTGAAAGAGAGACAAAGAGCCAGCCTTTCTATCACATCTCAGTAAAAGTCCCTCGGGAAATTATTTCCTTCTTATCTCTTGATTTCTCTGACCCTCCTCAGTCACATTCTCTTTTGTCAAGCACTGAAAGCCTAAAAAGCAGTAACAAAATATATAATAAATCAGATATTTCTTTGTGAGCTTAGGTTTTGTTACCTAACCAGCACAAAACTAAACATACCTGCTCTTCCTCCTTTTTCAAGTTAATCTCACATTATTAGGTGAGTATTATCAGGATGAGCATTCTGATAGGCATAGCTAATAATAATAGCAATACTGTAATGTTTGCTAAGCATTCTATAAAGCCCAAAGAACATTCACATCCATTTTCTCATTATAATGAAAGAATCATAATCAAGTAATACCAAGGAGAAGTAAAACCTTGCAGCCATGAATTTCATGAATCAAGGAGAGATTACAGCGGTTTTGTTAGTCATCAGTAAGCTGCCACATCACTCCAAAAGACAGATGAAACAGTTTATAATCCAGGTTCTTTTACAGAGTATTCTTTTTGAGGATCTGTGCTTCTCTGATGAATTGTCATCTGAGTTAAAAGCTTTATGAATAGAGAAATGACAGATGTCAATGAATAATACCAAAGCCAAATGCTTCATAAAATAGCATTACACAGCAAAAACAAACAAACAAAAAACTTCTGTTGTTCTTTTTAAAAACTTCTTTCTCTCTAGGCACACACATGCTAAAAATGGATACAACAAGACCAAAACACACATACAAAGGTGATCATTCAGACACAAGGTGAATAAAATGACTGAAGTTCTTTGTGATGAGACAATGCATAAGATAGATTCAAGTCTTAAAAGCAAGTGTAAAAATCAATGCATGGTATACAGTGAAATGCCAACAATAGTTATTAACAAAAGCAACAGAGGAAAAGCAGCAATTTTATGCACCAATGGCCAAATTCCACACTACAAATTCACACACACACATGCACATGTGCAAATGCTCCCATGGAGCTTCCCTTAGTACAGAGCTTCTTTTAATTAACTGGAAGCTCTGTGCCTACCATGTCTTGCTTGCCTGCAGAGGGAAGCAAAAATTTGGTTCAATGAAACTAAACAACACTGATCAAAGGACAAAAAAATATTTTTTCCTGTATATCTGACAGCATGTTTTTAGCCAGCAGCATTTTACTTTCTCATTGTCTCATGGGAAGTCTGAATTCACAAGAAAGTAGTCAATTACAGTGCCAACCACCCTGGACACCCTCAATTAATATTCATGCATGAAGAGGATAAGGATAAATTTCAAGATCCATACTTTCTAAAATAGAAATTGGTTTGGCCTGTAAACTGACATGCGAAGAATTACTATCCTTTAGAAGTGGTTCAAATTGGGCTTTAGCATATTTTTTTAACAAGTCCAAGTGCTATGAACAGAAGAAGGCTGGCCCTAAAAACTCAAGAGGGGAGCTCTAGTCTATGCTCGGCCAGCAAATTGCTCTGTTCATCCTCAATCCACTCAACCTCTCCTGAGCGCTAAATTTTCTTATCTAGCTCATAATCTTCTTGCCTATCTCACTGGGATATGCTGAGAATTAAATGAGATTGAAGTTAGAAGTGTTATATGAACAAAAGATATCACCGACTCTATGTTTTATTCAAAATGACACTCACAGGAAGTGGTCCAACATGGTAGCATAGGAAGACCCTGAACTCACCACCTCCCATGGGCACACCAACTCTACACCTACATCTAGAGCATTTCCTCCAGAAGAACTGGAGTTTGATTGACCACCTTCTGCACAACAATAAATACAGGAATCATACATAGAAGGATAGTAGAAACAGAGACATGGTAATGATGGGAACACAAACTTGCCTGCTCTGGGAGGCAGCAAAACAAAACAAAACAGAAGCTTAAAGGGGAACCAGTAAAAAATGAAGGAAATCCATTTAATCACCCTGGAGTCTGCCAAATGATGGGGGAAGTGCTGGAATTTTCTCCATGGTCAGAGGCACCAGTAAACCCATTGTTTATGTCCCATTCTACTTGGATAGCACAGATAGGAGCAGAGTCCTCAAGTTCTAGCTGGTCTGCTAGAGTCACCCCAGTGAACCCCAGGCCACAAGCCCACACCATCTCCAGCCATCCTAACAAGGCAATCCCAGCATGATGTACCCCAGGACCCTCCTGACCTGCACTGAACCCAATCATGCTGCCAAGGTCAACCAAGTGCAGTGTGCCCCAGGACCCATTGGCATATGCATGTGCTAGCTTCATCTGTCCCACTAGGGCAGTCCCAGTGAGGGACACCCCAAGACTCCCAACCCTGTACTCACTCTACCTCCAGCTGGCCAGCCAAAGCCATCAGGTGCTTGCAGTCTACACAGGGCACATTCCTATACAAGGCCACTCCTTCAAGACAGGGAGAGGTAGCTATTCTGCCTAATTCATAGACATAAACACAGAAACTCAAATAAAATGAGAAGACAGAAGAATATGTTCCAAATGAAAGAATAAGATAAAACTCCAGGAAAAAAAAACCCTAATGAAACAGAGATAAGTAATTTAACTGATAAATAGTTCAAAGTAGTGGTGATAAAGATGTTCACTGAACTTGGAAGAAGAATAAAGGAACACAGTGAGAACTTCAACAAAGAGACACAAAAATATAAATAACTAAGTATTTATTTATAAATATAAATAAATAAGTAGTTATTTATAAATATAAATAAGTAGTTATTTATAAACATAAATAACTAAATATTTATAAATATAGTTAATATTTATAAATATAAATAACTAAATAACTATAAATAACTAAACAGAAGCCACAGAGCTAAAGGATATAATAACTAAGCTGAAAAATACACTATAAGGAATCAGTAGCAGATTAGATGATACAGAAAATATGCATCAGTGATCTCGTAGACAAAACTTTGAGAATTACCTAATAAGAATGGCAAAAAGAAAAAAAGAGTTTTAAAAAATAAGAATAGTTTAAGGGACCTCTGGAACAACATCAATCATAATAATATATGCCTTAGAGAGGTCCCAAAAATAGAAGAAAGAAATGGGCAAAAAACTTAGTTGAAGAAATAATGGCTGAAACCTTTCTTAACCTGGGATAGGGAACAGACATCCAGGTACAGGAAGCACAGAGAGTCCTAAACAAGTTGAACCCAAAAAGGTCCATTCAAAGACATATTATGATTAAATATAATTATAATTAAAATGGCAAAAGTTAAAAAGAAAATCTTTTTTTAATGTTTATTTATTTACTAAGAGACACAGAGAGGGAGAGACACAAAGATAGAGAGAGAAATGAAGGGCAGAAAAAGAGGGAGAGACAGAGAGAATCACAAGCAGACTCCACCCTGTCAGCACAGAGCCCAACATGGGGCTTGAACTCGCAAACTGTGAGATCATGACCTCAGCCAAAATCAAGAGTTGGACCCTTAATTGAATGAACAACCCAGGTGCCCCTAAAGAGAAAATCTTAAAGGAAGAGGAAAAACAAATAGTCACGTACAAAAGAAACCCCATAAGGCTATCAGCTAATTTTTCAGCAGAAACTCTGCAAGCCAGAAGTAAATGGCAAGACATATTTAAAGTGCTACAAGTGAAAAACTTGCAAACCAAGAATACTCTACCCAGCAAGGCTATCATTCAGGACTAAAAGAAAGAGAGCTTCCAAAGTAAGATAAATCTAAAGTTCATCATCACTAAGCCAGTCTTATAAGAAATATAAACAGGTTTTTTTTAAGTGGAAAAAAAAACATAACTAGAAATAAGAAAAATACATGAAAGACAAAACCTCACTGGTGAAGGCAAATATATAGTAAAGGCAGTAATTCAGCCACTTAAAATGTTAGTATGAATGATAAAAGACAAAAAAGAAAATCAACTATAACTACAATAAGAAGTTAAGGGATACACACAGATAAACATGTAAAATCAGACATCAAAAGCATAAAACATGAGGGAGAGTGGTAAAAATATATTATTTTAGAATGCATTTAAACTTAACCAATAACCAGCTTAAAATAGACTGATTATAGGGGCAGCTGGCTGGCTCAGTCGGTTAAATGTCCGACTTAGGCTCAGGTAATGATCTCACAGTTTGTGGATTTGAGCCCCATGTTGGACTCTGTGCTGACAGCTCGAAGCCTGGAACCTGTTTCAGGTTCTGTGTGTGTGTCTTTCTGCCCATCCCCTGCTTGCACTCTGTCTGTCTGTCTGTCTGTCTCTCTCTCTTTCAAAAACAAATAAACATTAAAAAAAATTTAAATAGGCTTATTATATATATGTATATATGTCAATATATACGAACCTAATAGTAATAACCACAAACCAAAAACTTACAATAGATACACAAAAAATAAAGAGAAAGATAACCATCGAACACTAAATATAACACTAAAGAAAACCATCGAACTGCAATGGAAGAGACTAAGAGAAGAAGGAACAGAACTACAAAACAATAGAAATCAATTAACAAAATGGCAATAAGCATATACCTATCAATAATCATTTTTAATGTAAATGGACTCAGGGTGCCTGATTGGCTCAGAGTGTTAAGTGTCTGACCCTTGACTTCAGCTCAGGTCATGATCTCACAGTTCTTGCGTTCCAGTCCTGCTTTGGGTTCTGTGCTAATGGTGCAGAGCCACCTTGGGATTTTCTCTCTCCCTATCACTCTGCCTGTACTCTCACACTCTCTCTCTCTCTCTCTCTCTCTCTCTCTCTCTCTCTCAAAATAAATAAATATTAAAAAATAAATAAATAAATAAATAAATATGAATGGACTAAATGCTCCAATGGATAAAAAATAAAGAAGGTGCACCTTGGGGCATCTGGGTGGCTCTGTTGGTTGAGCATCTGACTTCAGCTCAGGTCATGATCTCATAGTTTGTGGTTTGAGCCCCAGGTTGGGCTCTGTGTTGACAGCTCAGAGCCTGGAGCCTGCTTCAGATTCTGTGTCTCCCCCTCTCTCTCTCTGTCCCTCCCCCACTCATGCTTTGTCTCCCTGTCTCTCAACAATGAATAAACTTTAAGAAATTTTTTTTAATTTTTTTTAATGTTTATTTAGTTTTGAGACAGAGAGAGACAGAGCATGAATGGGGGAGGGTCAGAGAGAGGGAGACACAGAACCTGAAATAGGCTCCAGGCTCTGAGCTGTCAGCACAGAGCCCGACGCGGGGCTCGAACTCACGGACCGCGAGATCATGACCTGAGCCGAAGTCGGCCGCTTAACCGACTGAGCCACCCAGGCGCCCCAAGAAATTTTTTAAAAAATAAGAAGGGGCACCTTATTGCACCTGGCTGGCTCAGTCAGTTAAGCGCCTGACTTCAGCCTAGGTCATGCTCTCATGGTTTGTGGGTTCGAGCCCCACGTTTTGTTCTGTGATGACAGCTCAGAGCCTGGAGTCTGCTTCAGATTCTGTGTCTTCCTCTCTCTCTCTGCCCCTCTCCCACTCATGATCTGTCTGTCTCTCAAAAATAAATAAATGTTAAAAGAAAAATAAAAAATAAAAATATAAATAAATAAATAAATAAGGCCCATCTATATGCTTCTTATAAGAGCCACACTTCATATCTAAAGACAGAGACTAAAAGTAAAGAAAGAAAAAGATATTCCATGAAAGTGGAAACAAAAAGAAAAGAAAACAGATGTAGCAATAATTATCAGACAAAACAAACTTTAAAGAACAGCCTGTAGCAAAAGACAAAGAAGTCAATCCAAGAAAAGGATATAACATTCTAAATATTTATGCACTCAACATGGAAGTATATATAGATGTATATATACATATATCAAACATGAACAGACAAAAAGGGAGAAATTGACAGTAATACAAATGTAGGACACTTTAATACCCAACTTGTATCAATGGATAGATCATCCAAACAGAAAATTAGTAAGGAAACATTGGCATTAAACAACACATTAGACTAGACAGACTTAATAGATATATACTAATCATTTCATCCCCAAACTACAAAATACATATTCTTTTCAAGTGTACATGAAACATTCTCCAGGATAGACCACATATTAGACCACAAAACAAGTCTCAACAAATCCAAGAAGATTGAAATTATATCAGACCTTTTTTCTGACCACAGCAGTATGTAACTAGATATCAGTTACAAAAACAAAACTGGAAAAAAAAAACCACAAACAAGTAGATACTAAACACATTACTAAAAAACCAATGGTCAATGAAAAAAAACAAAGAGGAAATAAAAAAAAACCTTGAAGCAAATGAAAATGGAAACATAACTTTCTGAAATCTATGGGATGCAGCAAAAGCAGTTTTAATAGAGAGGTTCATAGCAATACAGGCTTACCTAAAGAAGCAAACAAATAAAAATTACCAAGCAAACAGTTTAACTTTAAACCTAGAGGAATTAGAAAAAGAAAAACAACAAAGCCCAAAGTTAAAAGAAGGAAGGAAATACTAAAGACCAGAGTGGAAGTAAACAAAACAGAGACTAAAATAAACAAATAAATAAGAAAGAGCAATTAAACTAAAAGTTGGTTCTTTGCAAATATAAACAAAATTGATAAGCCTCAAGCTAGACTTATCAAGAAAAAGAAGGCCCAAATAAATAAAATCAGAAACGAAAGAGACGTTACAACTGATACCACAGAAATACAAAGGATTAAAAGAGACTACTACAAACATTTAAACATCAACAAATTGGAAAACTTAGATATGGATAAATTCCTAAGAAAACACAGCTTTCAAGAGTGAATCACAAAGGAATAGAAAATCTGAATAGACAAATTACAAACAGCAAAATTGAATCAGTAGCCCCCCTCCCCAAAAAAAGTCCAGACAATACAGCTTCACAGGTGAATTACACCAAACGTTTAAAAAAGAGTTAGCACTTAACCTTCTCAAATTATCTAGAAATTGAAGAGGGAGAAATGCTTCCAAAATCATTTTATAAGGTCAGCATTACACTGACACCAAAACCAGACAAAGACAACACACACGTGCACACACACACACACACACACACACACACACACACACACAGAGTGGGGAGGGGAGAGAAAGAGGGAGAGAGAAGGAAAGAGAGAGAGAGAGAGAAGCAAAGAAAGAAAAACAAAAATATAGTAAATATCCCTAAAAAACATGGATGCAAAAATCTTCAGCAAAATATTAGCAGACTAAATTCAACAATACATTAAAGGATCATATACCACAATCAAGTGGGATTTATTTCAGGGATATGAAGATGGTTCAACACCCACAAATTGATGTGATATACCACATTACCAAAACGAATGATAAAAATTACATGATCATCTCAAAAATGAAAAAAAGCATTAACAAAATTCAACATCAATTTATGATAAATACCCTCAACAAAGTGTGTTTATATGGAACGTACCTCAAAATAATAAAGGTTATATATGACAAACCTATAGCTAACATCATACTAAATGGTGAAAAGTTGAAACCTTTTCTTCTAAAATCAGAAACAAAACGATGCCCACTCTTGCTACTTTTATTCAGTATAGTATTAGAAGTCCTACCCACAGTAAGAAGAGAAAAAAAAAAAACTAAAAGCATCTAAATTGGAGGAAAGAAAGAAGTTAAATGGTCACTATTCACAAATGACATGATACTATATGTAGAAAACTTTAAAGACTCCACCAAAAAAAAACTATTAGAATAAATGAATTCAGTAAACTGTAATTGGATGCAAAATTAACATAATCAGTTGCTTTTATACACTAATAGCAAGCTATCAGAAAGAGAAATTAAGAAAACAACTCCATTTACAACTGCAACAGAAAGAATAAAATACCTAGAAATAAATTTAACCAAGGAGGTGAAAGACCTGCACTCTGATAACAATAAAATACTGATGAAAGAAACTGAAGAAAATACAAATAAATGGAAAGATACTCCATGTTCATTGATTGGAAGAATTAGTATTGTTAAAATGTGCATACTATCCAAAGCAAGCTACACATTCATTGCAAATCCTATAAAAAGTTCCATGGCATTTTCCACTAAACTGGAACAAAAAGTCCTAAAAATTTTATGGAACCAGAAAATATCCCCAAATAATCAAAGCAATCTTGAGAAAAAAGAACAAAGCTGAAGATAAAATGCTCCATGATTTAAAACTATACTACAAAGCTACAGTAACCAAAACAGTATGGCACTGGCACAAAAACATGTTGACCAATAGAATAGAAAAGAAAGCCAAGAAAAAAACTCACACATAACATGATCAATTAATCTATGATAAGAGAGGCAAGAATATACAGTGGGTAAAACACAGTTTCTTTAATAAATTGTGTTAGGAACACTGGACAGGTACATGCAACAGAATGAAACTGGACAACTATCTTATAACATATACAAAAATAAATTCAAAACGGATTAAAGACTTGAATGTAAGACCTGATACCATAAAACTCTTAGAAGAAAACATAGACAGAAAGCTCTTTGACATTGGTCTTCACAACATTTTTTTAAACAGTCTTCTCAGACAAGGGCAACAAAAGCTAAAATAAACAAATGGGATTATATAAAACTAAAAGCTTTTGCACATGAAGGAAAACCATCTACAAAATGAAGAAGGAACCTACTAAATAGGAGAAGATATTTTCAAATCATACATCTGATAAGGGATTAATATCCAAAATACATAAAGAACTTAATTTATTATCCAAAAATAATACTAATAATTCAATTCTAAAATGGGTAGAAGACTTGAATAGACATTTTTCCAAAAATACATAGTGATAGTCAACAGACACATGAAAAGATGCTCAACATCACTAACCACCAGGGAAATGCAAATCAAACCCACAATGAGAAATCATCTCACACCTGTCAGAATGGCTATATCAAAAAGACCAGAAATAATAACTATTGGTGAGGATGTGGAGAAAAGGGAACCTTTGTACAGTATTGGTAGGAATATAAATTGGTGTAGCCCCTATGGAAAATAGTATGGAGTTTCCTCAAAAAAATTATAAATAGAACTATCATATGACTCAGCAATTTCACTTCTAGCTATTTATCCAAAGAAAATGAAAACACCAGTCCAAAAAGATATATACACTCCTATACTCATTGCAGCATTACTTACAGTAACCAAGATATGGAAGCAAACTAGTATCTACTGAAAAATGAATGGATAATGAAGATGTGGAGTATATACACAATGGAATATTACTTAGCCATAAAAAGGAATGAACTCTTGCCATTTGTGACAACATGAATGGACCTAGAAGGTATTATACTAAGTGCAATAAGTCAGACAGAGGAACACAAATACTATATGATTTCACCTAAATGTGGAATCTAAAAAACAAAACAAAACAAAACAAAACAAAACAAAAACAAACTCATAGATACAGTAAACAAATTGTTGGTTGCCAGAATGTTGAGAGTTTGGAGGGGGGGCAGGCAAAATAGGTAAGGGAGATCAAGAGATACAAACCTCTAGTTATAAAATAAATCAGTCATGAAGATGCAATGTACAGCATAGGGAATATAGTCAATAATATTGTAATAACTGTAGGGTGAGGGGTGGTAACTAGATTTATCATGGGGACCATTTCATAATATATAAAAATATTGAATCACTATGATGTACACCTGAAATTAATAAAATATTTTATGTCAAGCATATTTCAATAAATAAATATATATGTAAAAATTAAAAACAAAGTGACACAGCCACAGGAATAGTTACAAAAACATATGGGCATCACTGAGTAGTTTCACATGATCTCAACTCTTTCTTAACATCTCTCAAGTAATGTCAATTAATTCTTCTCCTTAGACATCCAGATGGCTAACAGACATATGAAAAGATGCTCAACATCACTCATCATCAGGGAAATACAAATCAAAACTATGATGAGATACCACCTCACACCTGTCAGAATGTTGAAAATGAACAACACAAGAAAAAACAGATGTTGGCGAAGATGTGGTGAAAGGGAAGCCCTCTTGTACAGTTGGTGGGAATGCAAACTGATACAGCCACTCTGAAGAACAGTATGGGGGTTCCTTAAGAAACTAAAAATAGAACTACCCTACGATCCAGCAATTGTACTCCTAGGTATTTACCCAATGGATACAAAAGTACAGATTTGAAGATGTACATGCATCCCAATATTTAGAACAGAATTATCAACAATAGCCAATCTATGGAGAGAGCCCAAATGTCCATCAACTAATGAATGGATAAAGAAGATTTGGTATACATATATATTGTATATGTTACTCAGCCATCAAAAAGAATGAAATCTTGCCATTTGCAATGACGGATGGAGCTAGAATGTATTATACTAAGTGAATTAACTCAATTAGAGAAAGACAAATATACTATTCATTCATATGTGGAATTCAAGAAACAAACAGATGAACACATGGGAAGTGGGAGGAAAAAGAGAAGAGAGGGAAACAAACCACAAGCATCTGACTCTTGATTTCGGCTCAGGTCGTGATCTCATGGTTTGTGGGATCGAGCCCTGCATAAGGCTTTGCACTGACAGCATGGAGTCTGCTTGGGATTCTCTCTCTCCTTCCCTCTCTGCCCCTCCCCCACTCACACTTTCTCTCTCTCTCAAAATAAATATACTTAAAAAACAAAAAAGAGGGGCACCTGGGTGGCTCAGTAGATTAAGCGACAGACTCTTGGTTTCAGCTCAGGTCATGATCTCATGGTTCGTGGGTCCAAGACCTGCATCAGGCTCCAAAGCTGCAAGCATGGAGCCTGCTTGGGAATCTCTCTCTCTCTCCCTCTCTTTCTGCCCCTCCCTCATTCACATTGTCTGTCTGTCTCTCTCTCTCTCTTTCTCAAAATAAACTTAAAAAAATTTTTTTAAAAAGAAAGAGAAACTGTGCCTATATAAACAGTCATAGAACTATTCCAATAATAATGTTCATCCAGTTTAATCCTCCATTGGCCATGGCATAGCAATACTCTGAGTCACCAAAGTAAGAGCTCGAAAAGGTCTCTAATGTGTCCACATCAGTAGGCTGGATATGCAAAATCTGAGAGAATGTACAATACTTTGAAAAGAGAAAGAGGTTTTTTTTAAAATCCCAAATTTTGTTTCACAGACTATTACATATTTTTCCCTATACACTGAGGGGGAAATTTTTATTCCAACCCTTTTCATTTTTATGAGCTTAAGTTGGCAAAGTGACTTCATATATGTGTGTATGTATGATAAAGTTCTCTTAAGATAAATATAATTAACATACAAAATTTCCATTTCCTGTAAGGTTTATATTATTCTACAAATGAGTAATTCTCACTTTTATAATTTTAATCTTGGGCTATAAAAAATAAATAAGTAATAACTGGTGTTAGAAGTTAAAATAATAGGGGCACCTGGGTGGCTCAGTTGGTTAAACGTCTGACTTCAGCTCAAGTCATGATCAAACTCACAGTTTGTGGGTTTGAGCCCCACATCGGGCTCTGTGCTGAACACTCAGAGCCTGGAGCCTGCTTCACATTCTGTGTCTCCCTCTCTCTCTGCCCCTCCCCTGGTCATTCATTCTCTACAACCCACCCCCCCCCCCGCCCACTCTCTCAAAAATAAATAACCATTAAAAAATTTTTTTGAAAGAAGTTAAAGTAATATTTACCTTTAGGGGAAGTGGTAGTGATTGGGAGGGAACATTGGAGGGATTATAAGGGGGCTGAAAATGCATATTTCTTGACGTTGGTGGTGATTACAGGAATGTAAGAATCAATATGTTTGCCCAGAAATTTACAGCTTTGACCAAGAAGGCTTTACATGGGAAATGAAAGTGGTAAGGTTAAAACGCTCAGTTAAAACTATAAAAATAGAAGGGTTACTTTGGAGGACATGAATGATATTGGAAGAAGACTCACCATGAAGGAAATATTCAATAATTTACATGAGAAATCCATTTGTAAAGAAGAGGCAGGAATGAGTTATGATCTGAGATGTCTATACTCCAAAGCACAATGGGTAATAAATTTAAGATACTAACACAAGGAAATAAATGCAACTTTATTTATAGAATCAGTAAATATTATTTACTGAATGCTGATCACATATTAAGCCCTGGATTACAGAGATGAAATACAGTGCATGTAAACCTCAGTGGCTGAGACCTACAGTCTAGTGGATGAGGCAGATTAGGGAACTAACAACTATAGTATTTTAAATACTAGTAGAGATGCATATGAAGAGATGAGGGACATCTAAATCAAACCAGAGGGTTAGGGAAAGCTTACTAAAGTAGGCGGTCCTTAAATGAGAGTCTCGAAGAACAGAAAGAGCAAGGACAGTCTAGACAAAGGAAATAATATATTTCCCAGACTTGACAGGATAAACTCACATCTAGATTTCAGAGATGACAATGCATATTTCAGTGAAAAGAAACCTGGATTGGAGAAAAAGCAGTGCTACGAGTAGAAAACTTGTAAGAGGACTAAAGGAGAAAGAAAGAGACCCGAGACTACTCAGGGGATTTCACTATTTGGAGGCTATGAATGTCACACTCCTAAACATATGTTTTAAAAGCAAAAAGAGAAAGAAAACTTAGTTTACTGAATATCTACTATGTCGCTACTAGACATTGTGTTAAACACATTCACATATACCATCTCAAGATATGGCAATTATGGAGGGCTTCAAAAAGCTATGCATCTCACAGAAATCTATTTGCTAAAAGCACTGTATCTAATAAATTCTTGGTGTGCCTTGATAAGAATCCCTGTTTGAAGTGTTAAAAGGAAGCATAACGATATTGCACTCTGAACTCAGTTTTGATCAACAAAGATCAGAAAATTAGTTAATGAAACAGAAGTGGTATTAACATTGGGGAAAATCCAAAATGTTATCTTAAATCTGTTATAGTCAGGGAAAGGACTGCTAAATATAGTCAGACTTGCATTCTAAATATAGTCAGACTTGTTACTGGACAGTACTTTCTAAACTTTTCAAGTATAGGGACTTCTTTTATAACACAAATCATGTTTTACAGAACCTTTACATGGTAGTTACATCAGTTAGTTAAAAATACTTTTTAATTACAAAAAATAGACTTTACACATATGTGTGTTGAGGGGTGATTGAACAAGCATTACTATCATAAAAGCAAATATGATTTTTAGAATTTGCCTGGTTGCACCTGGGTGGCTCAGTTGGTTAAGTGTCCGACTCCGGCTCAGGCCATGATCTCACGGTTTGTGTGTTTGAGCCCCTCATCTGGCTGGGTGCTGTCTCTCAGGCTCTGTGCTGACAGCTCAGAGTCTGGAACCTGCCTCGGATTCTGTGTGTACCTCTCTGCCCCTCTCCCGCTCGCACTCTGTCCCTGTCTCTCAAAAATACCTAAACATTAAAAATTTTTCAAAAAAAATAGAATTTGCTTGAACATTTTTTCCCAAGAAAGTAATTAGAAATGCAAAATAACATAAATACTAAGTACAGCAGAGTGCTTTTCATTTGAACAAACATTACCTATCTATAAAATCCATTTTAATATATTCTGAGTACAATCTCACCAGCACTGTTTTTATCAGGTATTAACAAAGTGCAAAGTATTGTGAATAATATGCACATTTATGAAACCTACTCTTGTAGAATGATATACAAGGTTGGATGCCTGCTCCTGCCAGCAGGAAGTGAACAATTTCTCACTTTGGAGAAGTGCATTATATCTTTGAGGCTAACCTGGGGTCATTTAGTAAATTGTCTTTTCCAAGCACTAAATAGCTACCAGCTTCAAATAGTTAATGAACCCCATAAAAAGCAAGTGATTTAGTTCTTTCTCCCTGGTAGGGTCAAGCCAGTCTATTCATTAATCCTCTCCCCATTCAAGTGAGTCAGGGAAGGCACACATATTATAATCCCAATTACATGACTGGGACATTTAAGTCCAGAAGTGCTTACTGACTGGCACAAGGCCACAGAGAAGTTATGTGCAGAGCTGTGACAGGAACTCATAAGCCTCTGGGTCCAGGGCTAAGTCCACAGAGCAATCTTGTAGAGGTGCTATGGCTTGGCCTCGATAAATCTGAAAATGTCCTCATGTAAATAAGCCCAGTTCAACTTAAAAATAAAATCCTTAAGATATGGATTTCTCTCTGAAAATGTAATCCTACTTAAAGGAATTATTTTATAAATGAATAATGAAACATTGACTCACAATTTATTTACAACAAGAAGATTTCTACATCTAAGATGACTGAATGCAGTTCATAAATAGTACTAAAACCAGAAATCCTTTTCTTATGACATTGAAAGAACTGGATTTACTTTGAAGCCTGGGCCCCAAAGATGGCAATCTGTATCACATAATTAATGAAAGTTCAGGTAGAATGACTGACAATTCCTTCATCTCTGCAGATTACTGGGTTGAGTTGTTGAGCAATCCTGAACCCGATTTTTGGTTAGAGACTCAAACTGATTTAGATAAACATATTAACAGCTGCAACTTATCCAACAATCATGCAATGATGATTTGGTGCCATATACTATAAGGTGTTCAGGTATGTGAGCACAACAAGTTGACACCCTCATGAAGCTTATGACCTAATGAGAGAGACAATCAAATATGCACAAAAGTGGATATTACAAAAGGCAATGTGTGCTATGAAGAAGAAGTCTGGTGAGCATTGGGTTGTATAATGGGGGGTAGTGCATAATCACCCATTGTAATGGGGTATGAGTGAAAGATTAAGCTGTTGGGTATGATTCTTCAGAGAAAGTATGAGTAAAGTTAACTAGACAAAGAGGGGCAAGGAAGGAAATGGACAGCCATATGATCATATTCCATATTCAGGTTTCCCTTCTATATTTTATGCCAGTTAAATTTCACTTTCTGTTACTGGAAAACAGTAAATTTTTTCTATTAAAAAGTATTTGCCTATCTTATTTTTATTGCTAATTTACTTGGGGTGATTAAAGTATTCAGAGCTCTTTGTCCACTCTGTTACTTAATTCTATTTGATCCTTATACCAACTCCATCAATTAGGTAGGATAATACTGTTAGGCTCATTTCACATATGAGAACCTTGAACCCAAGATAGAAGGATTTATTCAATGTCACATTGTCAGTCATCAGTGAAGCCAGAATTGGAATCTAGATCTGACTTCAGGTCCAATGCTATTAAAGGGAGACTCAGATCTGGACCACACAAATAACATTAAACAGAAGAAAGAAGTTCTAGAGTGACTTGTATACATGACCATCATTTATAATTTTGGTGCAAATTTCATCTTACAGCTTGAATTAGATGAATTGGCATAACATATTTTTCAAATGTGCTTGCCAGTATATATGACTTTAATAGAGGAATCGTGTTTATCAGAATCCAATCATTTGGCTTCTCAAATTCAGATATTTGTTAAATATTTTATTCATAGAACTCATAATCTAAGGATGCTGTAAAGTGCATTTTTGTCCTTAATTTTATCCATTTTTACTAGATAATGGATGACATAAACCACATAATTTATTCAACCACATAAACCACATAATTTATGACATAAATCACATAATTTACTAGATAATGGATAACATAAACCACATAAAACTTAAAATATGCTGAGTTGATAGAAATATAACAGAGTGCTATTAGTAAATTTAAAGCTCGTCTTAAATGGCATATACAAACAAAAATATGTTTCATTGTATACATCTAAAACAATTTTAGTTAGATTTAAATTTCTAGTTAAAGATTGCCAACCAATACCTTGAAAATGAATGCCATTCAACAATGCTGATCAATACATAGCTGGAAATACAAGAGGAGTTTCAATCTGAAGGGAAAATTATTCTTTTCCTATTACCTCTTCTCTTTATTGCATGATGAGAATGTTTAATTTTACTCTTTTTTATTTTTTTAATCCTTTTTTTTTGTTTCAAGTTTCATTTACATTCTATTTAGTTAACATATAGTGCAATATTGTTTTCATTGGATCATCACTTACATATAATACCCAGGGCTCATCACAAGTACCCTCCTTAATACCCATCACCACGTAACCCATTCCCACACCCACCTCCCTTATACAGCAACCCTCGGTTTGTTCTCTATAGTAAAGAGTCTCTTATGGTTTGCCTCCTTTTCTTTTTTTTTTCCTTTCCCTTATGTTCATCTGTTTTCTTTCTTAAATTCCACATATGAGTGAAGTCATACGGTATTTGCCTTTCTCTGACTTATTTTGTTTAGCACAATACTCTCTGGCTTCATCCATGTTGCTGCAAATGAATCTTACTCTAATTTTTAAATCAATAATATGTAAAGGACTGCTAATCTATCATTTTCTATTAAAACTACACCTTGTTACTATTAATATGAAAAAAAAATCTAACCTACTTGGCTCTTGTTTACAGCCTCTTTTGTTACATTTACTAGAACCAAATATCAGTAGCTAAAACTTGATAATAGCTCTATACTTGAATCTAACCTCTGAGCCCTTCAGAGCTGATCCACATTCTTCTACACTGGCCTTTCAGCCAACATTTGTCTGTCACACCAAGATCCTGAGGGTGACAACAACTATAAAAATGTGTTACATTTCCAGGTGAGTCAATGCAGCTGTCCTGTGAATTATCAGATACTCTACATGTGCTAAAGGAAATGCTGACATAGTGTCCAAATGAAAAATGAAACATAGACAGGGAATGAATGAGCTTCTTTTCTTTTTGGACTCCTTCCCTCCAATCTGAGATAATTCTTTTCATCTTTCCCTTTACCAACAAAAATTTGATTTAGAACAGGATTATTTTTTGGTACTTAATTAGTATTTTCAAACACATTGTCGGAAAACATACTGATTGCATCAACTAAGCAGTCTGTTTCAGACTATGCAAAGGTAATGACAGACTTTTTATTTAAATATCCAATTATGAATAAAGGTGAATTATTTTGACATAATTACTCAAGGCCAGAGAATTGCACTGATTTATAAGGACAAACCCAGACCTTATGTCCAGTACTAATTGGGGGCACTGTTATAACTGAAAAGAAAATGTGATGTTTGGGTCCAGAAACTATAATTTTAACTTGTCTGAGTTATGTAAAGGTCTTTCAGGTATAAGATTCTTACAGATGGAGAGCAATTTATTAATAACATTTATTATAAAACAGACATGAATAAGATCAGAAAACTTTATTTTAAATAACTGAAAGGAGTCTTAGAAATTATCTGGTCCAGGGGTGCCTGGGTGGCTCAGGTGGCTGGGCATCCGACTTCAGCTCAGGTCATGATCTCATGGTCTGTGAGTTCGAGCCCAGCGTCAGGCTAACAGCTGTGCTAACAGCTCAGGGCCTGGAGCCTGCTTTGGATTCTGTGTCTCCCTCTCTCTCTGCCCCTCCCCTGCTCATGCTCTGTCTCTCTCTGTCTCAAAAATAAATAAAAACATTAAAATTAAAAAAAAAAAAAAGAAATTATCTGGTCCAAGTATAATAGTTAGGGCTCCTATGAAAAGCTCTTGGTTATTTCAAAAATTTTGTATTAATCCAAAATCTGAAATGTTGTATCAATATGAAATATTACATAGCATGGAATGCAATGGTTTTACATATCATTCTTTTTATATGTAACATGTGAGTTCCTTATCTAAAGCATGAGTTCCCATGGGTAATAAGCAACAGTTTGGCTGTGAACTAGTTAAATCAAGGCCTAAAACTGTTCATTTATGTGGCATAAATAAATGAATGAACTGATAGATGAATGTGAGTTCTGTGTTAGACTATGACCAGGTCAGGTACTACATATGCCTACTCCCCTAGAAGTTTCCAGCATCCAGCATAGGATACAGTATTATAGTAGCCCCACAAAAAGTTCTGTCAAATTGACTCTTTGGGGCGCCAGGGTGGCGCAGTCGGTTAAGCCTCCGACTTCAGCCAGGTCACGATCTCGCGGTCCGTGAGTTCGAGCCCCGCGTCAGGCTCTGGGCTGATGGCTCGGAGCCTGGAGCCTGTTTCCGATTCTGTGTCTCCCTCTCTCTCTGCCCCTCCCCCGTTCATGCTCTGTCTCTCTCTGTCCCAAAAATAAATAAAAAACGTTGAAAAAAAAAATTTAAAAAATTGACTCTTTGACCCTTTTCTTGCAAGCTAGAGTAAGACTGCTTGAAACTTCCTGTCATATGGAGTATTGAAGCATATCATGAATATGAAAATCTTAAAACCTATTTCAAAGTGGTTCAAAGAAGCTTCTTAGAATATCTCCCTCATTACAAGTCTCTAAAATAGTTATGTTCATGGGAAGAATTGGGTATGACTCCATAGATAATCATATTTATATGATGATTTATAATCATATTTGGAGGGCCAGACTATTTTTAAAGGCTGTTGAAAACAATGAGGAATCTCTGGACTCAAGCCAGAGAACATTTTTTTATTAAAAAACAATTAATATACAACCTAATATAACTGTATGTTATAAACTAATATATGCTGGAATTTAAACATAATATTAACTATACTGGAATTATGTTAACTATATGTTAACTATACTGGAATTTAAAACATAATGTTAAAAATAAATATTAAAAAAGAATAATTAACATTGTATTGTATTATTTTTGAGTGTACAACATTGTGAATCAATATTTAGATATATTATGAAATGGTCACTACAGTAAGTCCAGTTATTATCTGTCACCACACAAAGTTGTTAACAATATTATTGACTATATTCTTCATGTTGTACATTACATTCCCATGACTTATTTATTTTATAACTGGAAGATTATACCTCTTAACCCCTTCACCTATTTCATCCAACCCCTCCCCTCTAGCAACCATCAGTTCGTTCTCTGTATCTATAAGTCGGTTTCTTTTTTGTTTTGTTTGTTCATTTGTTATGTTTCCTAGATTCCATGTATAAGTGAAATCATATAGTATTTGTCTTTCTCTAGCTGATTTATTTCCCTTAGCACAGTAGCCCCTAGTCTACCTATGCTGTTGCAAATGGCAAGATTTCACTCTTTTTATGGCTAAGTAAAGCCATTGTGTACATATGTATGTGTGTATATTTACATATGTGTATATGTACTCATGTATACAAACACACATATATACACATTCATTTATCTATCGATGGACACCTAGATTGCTTCCATATCTTGCCTACTGCAAATAATGCTGCAATATACATAAAAGTGCCATATGTTTAGGGGCACCTGGGCGGCTTGGTCGGTTGAGTGTCCAACTTAGGTTCAGGTCATGATCTCACAATTTGTGAGTTGCAGTCCTGCATCAAGCTCTGTGCTCAGAGCCTGGAGCCTGCTTTGGACTCTGTGTCTTCCTCTCTCTCTGCTCCTCCCCCACTCACTGTATCTCTCTCCTTCAAAAATAAACAAACATTTTTTAAAAAACATTTTTAAAAAGAGTGCATATGTCTTCTCAAATTAGTGTTTTTGTTTTCTTTGGATAAATACTTAGGAGTGGAATTGTTAGGTCATTTCCATAGTGGCTACACCAATTTACAATATTTGTTCTTCCTATCCAGGAGTGTGGAATATTTTCCCAGGTTTTGTTGGTGTCTTCTTCAATTTCTTTCATAAGCTTTCTATAGTTTTCAGTGTATAGATTTTTCACCTCTTTGGTTAGATTTATTCGTAGGTATTTTATGGTTTTTGGTGCAATTGTAAATGGATTGATTCCTTGATTTCACTTTCTGTTGCTTCATTGTTGGTGTATAGGAATGCAACTGATTTCTGTGCATTGATTTTATATCCTGCAACTTTGCTGAACTCATGAATTAGTTCTAGCAGTTTTTTGGTGGAATCTTTTGGGTTTTCCATATAGAGCATCATGCCATCTGTGAATAGTGAAAGTTTGACCTCCTCCTGGCCGATTTGGATTTTTCCAATACTATGTTGAATAATAGTGGCAAGATGGACATCCTGGTCTCCAATAAGAGAAATTCTTTTTTTTTTTTTTTTTGAAGTAGGCTCCAGGTCCAGCATGGGCCCAGTGTGGGGCTTGAACTCCCAACCCAGAAATCAAGACCTGAGCTGAGATCGAGAGTTGGATGCTTAACCAACCAGGCACTTAAAACTTCTTAATTGGGAGAAACATGTTAGGGAAATTTCCTTCTTCAGTTTGTACCTTTTCTAAGTGAATCTGCATTTGGAGGTGTTGTTTCATTAGTGACTAGAGCAGCTGTCTTTTCCCTTTCCTTTCCCTGAGTCTACATAGGATATGTGGGAAGCTACTGCAGCAATTCAGAAGCACAAATGAGCAGAGCCAAGGTGAAACACATATTAAATACACTAAGAAAGAGAGAAAGCCAGCACAGAATAACAAAGCACATTAGAATGAAAAGAAGCAGCCATAACACTGAGTGTAAAAGAGACCTTATGACCAAGAAAGTCAAAGAGGAACAGAAGTGGGGCAAATAGCTCAAGAAAACAAAAGAAGGAAGGCAAAAGTGGGGAAGAAAATGGCAACACAAAAAGGGTAGGAGAAAAGCAAGACACCAAAAAAGAAGATTTATGTTCGGATGACTTTAACCCCAATGAGACATCTGACAATAGGTCTGAGCTGCACACAAAAAAGATGACTGCAGATAAATAGAAGGTCATACAAAACAAGGTGGGGGCACACAGAAATATACCAAAACAAGAACAACAAAAAATTAGAAAAGAAAAAATAAAAAACAAATAAACTCATAAATAAATATCAAAGAAAATACTTTCCAAACATCAACAATTGTGGATTATTTTCAACAATATCTGTTCCTATCCTTAAGTTCCCCACAATCAGCTAAATATCTATACTAAGTCTAAAAAGAGCTCTCAGTTTGGAGTCCAGAAGAGCCATGAGAGTTCAGCAGTCATTTTACCATTCCTTCTATTTTAATTCTCTAAGATTTCCCAAATATTTTGAAGCAGTGACAGAGAGAGAGGTTATTAAAGAGTGTTATAACTACCTTTTTTTATCCAGGAACCATAAACCCTAAGTCCTGATTCTAGAGACATTTTGAAGCAAAATGGTACAGGGAACACATAAGTAAGAGAAAGTAATTGGTAGTCCTTGGTTATAAATTCATATGCTTTCACACATGAGATTTTTGTCATTATAAACCTCAGGATGAATGCCACTTGTGAGCAGTTGAATTTCCAGGAAATGTTCCAATTTCCAATAAATTTGGTATATCCATCCAGTAGAAAATTATGAACTCATTAAAAAAAAGCATTCTCAAAGAGTACTTAAAGAAATGGGGAAATATTCATAATATAGCTTTGAGAAAAAATATACTAAATTTTATGTCATAGGATCCCAATTATTTAAAATACATACACATAGGCATATATTAAATAATTTCTTTAGAAAAACTAAATTATGTCCACATTGTGCAGGACAGCAGCCTATACTTCTCATTTGTAGCTCTCACTGCAATGGTTATTACATATTCTATTAACAACTCTTAAACTGCTTGTCTTCTATACCTCGATATGCCCAGCACCCAGCACTGTGATTGATCCATATTATGTAGTAAATGTTTCTAAATAAATTAAGGAATAAAATAAGAAACAGAAGAAGACTGGAAATAAACAAACAAAAATGACTGAAAGTTGTTTTCTTAGGGGTTATTTGATAGAAGTGACATTTTCTTCTTTAAAAAGTTGTATGTTAAAAATTATAAAACAATTATCTTCTATAACCACAAGAACTTATTGGTAAAAGAAGTCAATCTCCAAAAAGCACATATTATATGATTCTATTTATGTAAGATGTCCAGAAAAGGCAAATCAATAAAAAAGACAGATTAGTGGTTGCCTAGGACTAGGGGATAGGGAGTGAATGCTAAAGAGATTTCTTATTGGTGAGGTGAAAGTATTCCAAAATTAGATTATAGTGATGGTTACACAATACTGTAAATATGCTCTAACCATTAAATTGTATACTTTAAACAGAATTATATAAAATGAAAGTACATCTCAATAAAACTGTTTAAGATATTTAGATATTTTAAATATTAGTAAAGATTATTTCATTACAAGTTTTTTTTTCAATTTGAACCCACAAACAGGCCTTCAGGGGTGTAGCTCTGGATATTTCCTTAAATTTTCTTTTTTCTTTTCTCATCATATTTCAACAAAAGACAATAGAGAAAACTTTAGTACAAAACGTGGGAATAAGATATATTTCTTAGCTTGCAAACTAGGTTACCTTCTGGATTTACTACACTATTATTTGTACACCCTTCCCCAATACACACACAAATTTTTCCATAATAAAACATAGGAAAACCTATTTTATATTGGAAAATATGCAGCATTTCACAAACAAAAAACTTTTGGATGAGGAAGCTGTTACTTCTTACTTCCTTAAGTTTACATGACTCTGACTGACCATCCTCTCCTAAAAATAAGATGCCCTTGTAATGTAATAACTCTCTAATCACTTAGCTCCAAGTTATCTAAATTCATCATAATGCCTTTTGTAAGATGGAAATTGGTAGGTAGGGTTTTCCCTGAGAAAGTAAGACATTTCTTTGGATTGCTGAAACTCTCTGGCAATCTGTTAATTTCCTTCAGAGACTAGAGTGTGAGATAATCTCGAGGCAATTGGTGAAAATGCCAAAGATGGAGGGTCATGATGCATGATGCTAGCAGGACTGGCTCCATCATATGGTATGGTGGGGTGGGGTGGGGTGGGGAGACATTAAAATGGCCCAGCCACTGAAATCATAAGATCAATTACTGCAACATATCAGGATGGCCACTGAAAGCCATTTTTATCTACACTCTAAATTTTAACTTTAAGTGCTATAAATTTAAACTCTATAAACTTAAATTCTTTAAATTTCATACTCTATTTTCGACTTTAAATTTCAACTTCTTAAGCAAAGACTTCTTAGTTTTTAATAATACATAAAATCCTACATATTAAGAGAACTTGGTTATAGGATTATACTTAAGGGATAAAAATATTGTTATGATGAAACAATTTCAAAATAGGAGTGAGCAGATAAATTTCAAACTCACTTAATCTTGCTTAATTTAAGAATGCCTTTAAAACTTTAAATTCTGAAATTGTTCTGCTTTGGCTTTTATGAATGCTAAACATGGGCTTTCTCTACTAAGAGATAGAAATGGATGGATGGATGGATGGATGGATGGACGGATGGACAGATGGATGGATGGATGGGGATAATAGAATAAGGAAATGAGAGAAAGGGAAGGAGAAATAAAACACTGAGAATTTCAAGTGGCTGAAATTGAAGGACAGAAGATAACTTGGGTCTGAAAGACTCATAAAATGAAAAAGTTAAGTTAGAAGTTAAAATAGCACCATGATCTGAAAATATACATGGCACCCCTATGTTTACTACAGCATTATTTCCAATAGCCAAATTATGGAAGCAGTCTGAGTATCCACTGATACATGAATGGATAAGGAAGATGTGGTATATATGTCAAATGGAATATTTCTCAGCCATAAAAAAGCATGAAATCTTGCCATTTACAACAACATGGGTGGATCTAGTTATTCAGAGAAAGACAAATACTATGTGACTTCACTCAAATGTGGAATTGAAGAAACAAAAAGAACAAAGAAAAATAAAGAGACAAACCAAAAAAACAGACTCTTACTTATAGAGAACACACTGATGTTTACCAGAGGGGAGATGGGCAGCATAGGGGGATGGGTGAAACAGGTAATGTATACAATACAGTGTTGAATCACTGTACTATACACCTAAAACTAATATAACACTGCATGTTAACTCTACTGGAATTAAAATTTTTTAAAGTAACTCAGACACAATTGCTTGGTGTTATTATTTTATATCTAGTAAACAAAGTATAATTAGATTTTTTAAAAATAGCACCATGATAACTAAAAGAGATCATTGCCCACTTTGTATTATGCTTTCATATATTATGACCAATCTAAAAGGGAGAAGGATGGAGAGAGGGGGAGAAAAAAGAGCATGCATGCTAGTTTTTTTTAATGTGTATTTGTTTTTGAGAGAGAGAGTAGAGCTGGAGAGGGGCAGAGAAATAGGGAAACACAGAATCTGAAGCAGGCTCCAGGCTCTGAGCTGTCAGCAGAGAGCTCATTGCGGAGCTCGAACTCACAAGCAGTGAGATCATGACCTGAGCTGAAGTCGGATGCCCAACTGACTGAGCCACCCAGGTACCTGGAGCATGCATGCTATTTTAAGCATACACTGTTTTTCAAATATCCATTATTTACTGAAAAAGAAAACTCTGTCCTATTTAAGACAGCGGTGTTATATGTTCAAGTTTGTTTGACAGGGAGAAGGGCCAGAGTTTTAAAATTACAACTCAGCAATATATCCCCAAGCTGAGTTGTCCTGACATAGGGTCACAGAAGTTGAAACACAATAATATCAAACCCATTAACAGAAAAGTTATCATAAATTCAAAATGTGGTCTATGTACAGCAATAAACTCTGCTCAGCCTTACACAAGGACACAAAAGAGGAAAGCATAAAAGTAGAGAGTAGAGGTAGCACCCAAATTTCAGACAACACGGTAGACGCACTCTGGAATGTTGCACTAAAGTTGGAGGAAGGCAACCACATAATCACTCTTTTAAAACCTATTCACAAATGGACTAGTTTAAAAAGCCAGAAAAAAATGTCTAAGAGCAGAGAAATGGCATAAGCTCTGGAAATATATAAGCACTGGGGTGGAGTGCAGACAACACTGATGTAGGTATCAAGGATCTCCTGTCACCTCTAATTCTTTAAAACTGGGGAAAACCACAACTTCTCCATGTTTCATTTCTTCTTCTGAAATGTGGATGTTCTGCCTGACTTGCCTCTTGAGGTTGCACTGTAATGGTCAAAGAGCTAATGTTTCTAAAAACGTATGAAACATCACAGAGTACTATACAGCATAAAGTATCATACTTTGAGGTTAAGAATAGATTAAGAAGAGATGAGAACTCTCTGTATCTCACATCCAGTCTCTTTTCTTTCCTGGTCTAGTATCTTCTATGGAAAAAGTGCTTCTGTCATAGTGCCTCTCTGTTTTCCTTTCAAGAACCTCCACAATCAGCAATGTCTGCTATTTAGAAAAGAGAAACCTAAATGGAACAAGTTGTAGTCCAGCCATGCTTCATGAAATCATCATAGTTAAGGTTCTAAGTTGAGTTTAGCTGCTAAACTTCAGCCAAACCTCCTTCTCCTGTGTTAGGAAAGAAGAGTCGGCCAGATTCATTCTGCCATCCCGTCATCACTCAGGCAGTAATTGGCAGTAGTGGTGGACTGACTCTGGCAAGAATCTGTGGGTGATACTCTCCCCGCTCACTATTCTTCTTTTGTTGAGTTAGAACTTGTTCCCAAACAAGCCAGAACTAAACCACATATGCAGTGTACTCTTTGAAAATGCCTTTCTTATTCTGAACAAACAGCTTTTGAAACAGTAGATAAAAAGAGGGATCAAGAGTTCTTTCAGTGATTTAAATTGTGTTTCCTTCACTTGTCAATGCCCTGGAGTCTGTTTGACTTCTGTTCCCTTCTTCAATGTGCGGGTCATCAACATTGAGGGAAAGCAGAGAGAGCAGCTTTTGAAAGTAGAAAGAGGGAAAGGTAATCAGTCCTCCTTCAGTTGTTTCTCCTTTAAGCCCTGCACAAACCCATTAGCAAATGGATATGATAACCCAATGCAAGTATAGGTGGAAACCAGTACATATTGAGCATACACTATGTGCCAGGACCTAAAGTACGTGTTTCTATACATTGATTTCACACAGCCGATCCCATTTACAGATGATAAAAATAAATACGAATTACCTTGGTAACAATCAAATAGATCCCAAGTGATTACCAAAAACTCACCAGGGGCCCCTGGGTGGCTCAGTCAGTTAAGCGTCCAACTCTTAATTTCAGCTCAGGTCATGATTTCACAGTTTGTGAGATCGAGCCCCTAGTCAGGCTCCATGCTAACAGCATGGATATTGCTTGAGAGTCTCTCTCCCTCTCTCTCTGCCCCTCTCCCTGCTGGTGTGTGCTCTCTTTCTCTTGTGTGTATAAAATAAGTAAATAAACTTAAAAAAAAAACTCATCAGAGAGAAAATACTTATTTTCCCACTGTTTGCCTGTTTAGCAATGTGGATACATGATGCCAGTATTTACATGAGCCTTCAGTCTTGTGGATAAGACTTTGAAGACAGACCTAGGTTCAAATTCCTATTCAGTCATTTTTGGTCATGTAATCTTGAACAAGATACTTTTACCATTTACCATTGCCAGTAGGCTAAATAAGCAATTCTTTATCAAAAACTCATAGCATAAGACAAATAAGCTAGGTAAGGAGTATGCTGCTATTACTCCTCTATACAAGTATTATTTCTAAGCCAGTGATTCTCAACTGAGAGCTATTTTGCCTTCCAGAGGGCATTTGGCAATATCTAGAGATTTTATTGATTGTCACAACTGGGGTGGGGTGCTATTGACAAGTAGTGGGTAAAAGCCAAAGGTGCTATTACTACAAAAAGAATTTTCTGTAAATAGTACTAAATGCTAAAATGTTAATAGTGCCAATGTTGAGAAACTCTTCTTAAAGGGAATAAAGTATTCAAAGTTGGAAGCAGATAAATTTGTTGAATCCAACTTAACAGTATGGTATTTTACTTACTTAACAGAAATACAAATAAGGCAATTTTGAGACAGAACCTTAAAAATCTTCATATACTTTGATCCAGTCATTTCACTTTTAGAAATTTATCCTCATGAAGTAATAATAAATGCATCCGAAGATTTATGTAAGAATAAATAGATTAGAAAATTTGAAAATGCAAATGGTCAATTGTAGGTACAGTGATGATAGGGTGATATATAATTTGTCTTCCAAACTGATATGACTCTGGGAGTAAAGGGGGGTGCTTTAATAATTTTGCAAAACAACAGTCATAAATAAGAACTTCCCTGGACAAACCAGGATATATAGTCCCCTGGTTGTAAGGGAACAGGGAAATAAAGTATGCCACATCCTAATTATGAAATGGCAGACAGCCAGCAAAAAATACTCTAAAGAATATTTAACAACATAGTAAATTGATAATGATATAATACTAACTATAAAAGGCTGGATAAAAAAACTTACATATCAAAGTTTGTAATATATACACTTAGAGGCTTCGAAAGAAGAATGGAAAGAAACATATCAAACTGTTAACATTGGTTTACTCACTGTTGAGATTATAGCTAGGGTTTGTTTTTCTCTATATTCAAAATTGCTATAATCATTTTTTTAAATAATGACTACATCCTGCTTCTTGAGAAAGAAATACAATTATATACCAGTTAATGAGGGAAAATTATTCTTCACAGAAAAATGCCAGCTAATAAATATAGAAAAAATTGTATACAAATTAGAAAATCACAATTAGGAAATCATTGGCCATTGCTAATGATATTAATTGTTTCCGGCAAGGAACACTGATGGATGCTAAAATCTTTTAGGTGAAAGATTGTTGGTTATTCACAAAGTTTCAGGGTATTATCCCATATAGTACTTGCTAATTGTAAAAAGGGGAAAAAATGCCTTAATGAAGAAATCTGGTGATTACCATAGGAACCAAATTATCAAACTTAACATAATTTTAGTGGAAACTCTGGCATTACATACCTTTTGTAGTAACATAATGTGTAATAAGGACATCATCTATGCAATACTCTTGCCAAAAATGTTTAGATCTACTTTCATTTTGCAGGAAATCCAGATAATATAAGAACTAGGAAAACAACACCATATGGGACAATTAGACAAATAAAGAATGTGGGAGCAGCCAAAAGACAACTGTCCTGTAATGTCTTTAAAAAGTAAAAGCTATAAAAAAAAAAAAAAAAAAAAAAAGAAATAGAAACTTCTAGATTAAAGGACATTGGTAAGAACTAAAAGCCAAATGCAATCTCTGAATCTTATCTGAATCCTGACTTTTAAAAAAGAGATCTAGGGGCACCTGTGTGGCTCAGTTGGTTGAGCACCTGACTTCGGCTCAGGTCATGATCTCACGGTCCATTGGTTCAAGCCCTGCATCGGGCTCTGTGCTGACAGCTCAGAGCCTGGAGCCTGCTTCAGATTCTGTGTCTCCCTCTCTCTGCCCCTCCCCCACTCATGCTCTGTCTCTTTCTGTCTATCAAAAATAAATAAACATTAAAATAAATATAAAAAAAGAGATCCAAAAATTATGTGGACAATTGGAAAAAATTGAAGATAACTTAGTTATTTTCATTATATATATTAGATATTTAATTCCCTTAAATGTGTTGGTAAAATTGTGGTTATATAAAACATTTATGGTAAATATCACAATATCTGCAGCTTATTTTCAAGGCATTCAGAAAAAATATACATACTTACATGAAGCAAATATGGCAAAATATGAACAATTGTTGAATCAAGGTAATTAGTATACATGTGTTTATATTATAATATTCTTTCAACCTTTCTGTGTATCTGAGAAAAGTTTAAATATAAAATTAAGGAAAAATTTTAAAGTTACATTTGAAGTAATGTAATTACATTTAAAGTGATGTAACTGGGGCGCCTGGGTGGCTCAGTCGGTTGAGCGTCCGACTTCAGCTCAGGTCACGATCTTGCGGTCCGTGAGTTCAAGCCCCGCGTCAGGCTCTGGGCTGATGGCTCAGAGCCTGGAGCCTGCTTCCGATTCTGTGTCTCCCTCTCTCTCTGCCCCTCCCCCATTCATGCTCTGTCTCTCTCTGTCTCAAAAATAAATAAATGTTAAAATAAATAAATAAATAAATAAATAAATAAATAAATAAAGTGATATAATTAGTAATCCCAGAGTTAACCATTGTCTTTCCAGAACCAGATGCATAATAGCTACATGGAATTGGAAATCCCACAACAGCCTCCTGAGGCCTGAGAGTCTTTTGCCTTGCAAGGACCAGCTCTTCGCATTCCCCTTCTATTGATTCCCTCAGTTCCTGTGATTTATTTCAGTTCCCTTCCTGTCCAACCTCAGGTGCTACCACCTTCACTATCTACTCCACCTTTTATGGTCCTTGTTTCCCCAAGCATAATGGGAATAGAGCATAAACCAATCAGGCACCCACATTCTTTGAATCCTGCCTTTAACGTACAATTACACTTGGTCTTAGCCAAAAGGCCAGAAGCGATGGCTTGAACGTACAATTTAAAAAAGAACAATCGCTCTCTCTTTGGAAAATTTTATCTCTGAGAATCCTATGGACTCAATGTTTGAGTCCTCTCCAAATTGATATGTTGAAACCCTAATCCCCAAAGTGATGGTATTTGGAGATACAGCCTTCAAGAGGTAATTCGGTCATGAGAGTGAAGGCCTCATGATGGGATTAGTGTGTGTGTGTGTCTGTCTGCTTGCCTATCTGCCTCTCTCATTCTCTCTCTCAATCTCTCTCTCTCTCTCTCTCTCTCTCACACACACACATACACACACACACACACACACACACACATACAACTATAAGGCAACTGTCCACAAGAAGCCAAGAAACAGGCTTCTGGCAAATCTTGGACTTTCTAGCCTCCAGAATGGTGAGGACTAAATGTTGTTGTTTAAGCCACCCAGTCTATGATATTTTTGTTATAGCAGCCCAAAGGAACTAAGACAAAGAATTTCCAGAGTGAGCAATTTCCATTCCTCCAACTCTCTACTTCACACAGCAACAAGCACATTCTCCCTCCCTTCGCCACCCCGCCAAAGTTTAATAGGTTGGAAATTCTTATGCTAGGATGTCTATACTTCTTATTCTTGATGTTTTCCTTTATTTTACCTGGTAAGGGACAGGTGTGTCATACTATAACACATAGAAAGCCAAGGAAGCATTAAAAATGGCCTACTTTGGGTGACTTGGGAACAAAATACACACAAAAGTAACATACTTTTTAAAAAAGGATTTCTAAAGGCCTTGGACATCTCCAATCCTAAAAGTAAGCATATCTGGTCCTATATGAGAATTCCAATTTTCAATTTCTTTGCCAACTATTAACTGGTAACATTTCCAAAGAACAATTTTACTTCTTTCATTTTTACTTGATTTCTCTGTTTAGCAAGACTGTGCTTTAATTCATTTAATTTTATTTTTTTAAATCAATGTCTACAAGACCCTCTCAGTCAATGAGTCACCCTTGCTATCCATTAGCCACCTTTCTGGGTTGTTCACTGACCTTTTTGTCCTATGTAGTATTGCTGTAATATTGTAGCACTTTTCGGTAGCTTTATATGAAATTTTTTTGTCATTTTCCACCTTTGGTTTTTCTGTCATTTTTAAACTCTGAACTTCACTCTGTAATTTCTCAGCTTCTATTTTGAACTTGACATTTATTATGTGCTTTTGTGTCCTTAATTACTTTTTGCACTTTGGGGTTGATCCATGTTGGTCTTTTCTAATTCTACTATATTGATTGCTCTACAGCAAGCCTCTCCTCTAAGAACACTGATTGTCTCTAAACTATTTTCTTTCTTTCCAGTGCTGAGAACCAGTGAATTTTTTTCTACTTGTCCTTTCCAGGAAATCTCAGGCTATCCATAGCTGTGGCAACCAGAATCTATTCACTTATACTTCTTCATAATTACTTCTTTTTATCATTAACTCTGTACTCAGGTTTGAAAAAGAAATTGCAATGACAAAAGGTGGAAGATACATATGTGTCAAGACCAGAAAAGACATTTTCAGGAGGATATTCAGGAAGCAGCAAAGACATAATAATTGACAAAAATACAAGAAAGAGGAAATAAGAACGGTTCCTTAAAGAATTATAAAATGGGAAATACAAAGTTAAAAATGACAAACACTTCAATCTTATAAAAGTTAGGAATAAATAACTTTAGTGTGCCAGATACAATGGCACCAGCTACTAAGAATACCATCATTTGTCAAATACAGGCTACCATCTTCTCAAATATAAACTTCTGCAATAGTCTCCCCATTGGTCTCATTCTCTCAAGTATTATCTCCCTCCAGTTTATTCTCCAGAATGCCACCAAAGTCATTGTCTTAAAATGCATATCAAATCATTTCTCTGTTGGAAAGCCTTTCAATGGCTCTGTATTCCATCCAGAATAAAGCTCAAATGTTTACAAAACCCTGTATGTCAGGACTTGGTTTATTTTTCCCAAGATTTATATGCTCCAAAAAAAACATTCTTTACAATCTTCCTCTGAGCTTTTGTATATACTTTTTACCCCTGCCCAGAATGTTCCTTCCTGCCCAACTCCTTTTGGTCCATCTGATGCCTATTCATCCTTCATGTAGATGCCTTTTCTTTTCTGACTCCTTAACTAAAAGCTAAGTACCCCTTTCTGTATACTACCATGGTTCCCTATATTCTCCTATCATGGCATATTACAGTGTTATAGTATTTTGTTTACTCGTTTGCATTACACTCTAGTCAGCAAGCTATGTGATAGCAATGGTAACATTTATCTTTTTCTTGCCCCGACATTCTAGGACCCAGCACAGAACATGACCCCTAATGATGCTTGATAAATACTTTCTTGGATGGATATTGTACAAATATTTAGGTGATAGGATCGTCTAGTAACCCAAAGCTTAACTTGAACCCCAATTTCCAATTCTTGTTGAAAATCTTTCTGGAATAAATATTGCCGACCCTTGGTATATATTTTAAATAAGGATCATTAGTAAGTTACCTTTGGTATGTGGGGCAATTGCTGCTTCTATTATCTCTTTCTTACCATAGAGAGCAAAATAGAACCTCTCAGGTCGAGCAGGGGCCTGTGTCAAGCAATGCCGAAAGGAGTCAAAGGTACCGTAGCTACAAGATGTCACCAAGACCAGCATCAGCTGACACCCCAGAACTGATAATAAGCAGAAGCAGACAAGGTCTGCAGGGGCCCAAGACCGATTAAACCCCTTTAAAAAGGGGAGGATTTTTGCAGCAAACTGTCAGACTCTACAGACGCGACCCCTCTATGTCTGACCGCTTAAAAAAGGCAGCTGCTGCAGAAGGCTTTGCCCGATTGATCTCTGAACAGACCTGAGATCCTTCACTGCTTGAACATAATGAGCATTAAGTGCCAAGAACTGACCCAGACCAGACAGAGGCCTTATCTCAATTGCACGCCCACAGACTGACTTTGCCTTTGGTTCATTAACTCCAACACCCTTCTGTTACCTTTGTTGTGTGGTTTGTCTTATGTTCTGCTCTGTGTGCTGTGTAAGAAGCCAAGTTTAATCACATGGTGAAATGTCATTGAGTTTGGAATCCTGAACCTGCTTTATAATTGTGATTAGCTTTGCTTTATGATTGAATAAAGCTGACGTTGTGGAAAGAGACAATTCATGTGTGTGCCTTCGTCACATGCTCATGACACCTACCAACCATTAGGGCTTTTGGTTGGGACCCATGCTGTCCAAAATTCAGCAGCTGGTGTTCTCATAGCACCCATCTAGCCCTCTTCACCTGTTCACTACACTGAAGAGGCAGAGTAGCCTCATAAATGGCATCTCACAGCATTCTTAGCCTGACAATAGGACAGATCAAACATCTTAGCACTCTTTCCAAAGACTGCCAATCTCTATATATTCTGTAATGCCTCAGTCTAGTTTTCTGCCTTAGTAAATCTACTAAAATGAGAACAATTAAATTTCTTTGGGATAACTTAGTAGCTTATAAGATCTTGGATCACCATTCTAATTATAGTGTTCTGGGAACTGTAGATTTTAGAGAGGGAGAAAAGTGGGTTGAAACTACACCAACACCTTCTAGAAGTTTCTGAAATCAAAGACCATTTAATTCAATATATCCTGTTTGATGTTTTAAAAATTTCATTCCCTTCTCCTCAGAATTTATTCTGAAAGTACAGGAAATTCTGTCAAGTAAGGGTTCAATAAAGAGATACTGAGTTGAATCAGATTTAAAACATTTTCATACCCAAAATTTAATTTACCCATTAAAATAATATCAAACTTTTAAGAGAAAAATTCCTAAGAAAAATTACATGAATTACATATATGTCATAAATAGAAATAATAGTACTTCCTTGATTTTGCAGGAAATGACAAATTTTAATGCCAGGAAAAGGGAATAAAAAGTAAAGTTTAAGGTAGGCTCTCCTCCCCTCTCTGGTGACCCCTGCTTTTGTATATGCTGACTGATCTGTGAAATGGTGGTGGTGGTTTGTGGTCGTTGGTCCCAGGGATTTAGCACCAACATTTGAAACCCCAAAGGGGAACTGCAACCATTATGAAGAAAACATAGACGGAACAAATGGACGCAGGGAAGTCAGAACTGGTACTCAGAATAAAGCAGCATTTTTTGATGAAAAAAAAACAAAACTGGCTACAACATGGTTCAGGAGAACAGGTAAAGGAAATTTGGTTGTCCTCCTCCATGTTGTGAAGGTTCACCTCCACCTAGAGGCTGTGAAGTTTTTGTAGGAAAAATACCTTAAGATATGTATGAAGATGAATAAGTTAGTTTCTGTATTTGAAAGAGCTGGGAAGATATATGAATTTTGACTTCTGATGGAATTAGTGGTGAAAATCGAGGTTATGCTTTTGTGATGTATACTATAAAAGAAAAAGCCCATTAGCCATCAGAATTCTTAATAATTATGAGATTTGACGAGGTAAGTTTACTCGTGCATGTTTAAGCTTGGATAATTGCAGGTCATTTATTGGAGCTATTCCTAAGGAAACGAAGAAGAAATTTTGGACGAAATGAAGAAAGTTACAGAAGGAGTTGTAGATGTCATTGTTCACCCAAGTGCAACTGATGAAACCAAAAATCATGGTTTGCATTTGTTGAATATGAATCTCACAGAGCCACTGCTATGGCTGGGAGAAAACTAATTCCAGGTACACTGGAGCCATACCATTCAAGTAGATTGGGCTGATGAGGAAACCATACAGAGCTAAAGTTCTTTATGTAAGAAATTTAATGATCTTAACTACAGAGGAAACAAAGCAGAATTCAACAAATTCAAACCTGGTCCAGTTGAATATTCGAGTAAAGAAACTTAGAGATTAGGCTTCTGTTCACTTTTTCAACTGAGAAGATGCAGTGGCTGCTATGTCTGTTATGAATGGAAAACGCATTAATGGAGCAAGTATGGAGGTAACACTGGCAAAACCAGTAAATAAAGAATTGAGACAGCATATTAGTGGTCAGATTAGCCCTAATTCTGAAAACCTCATTGTGTTTGCTAACAAAGAAGACAGCCATCTGAAAACTCTATGCAAGCCACCAACTCTTCTAGCTAGTCTCAATAGTCAGCATAGCCCAAGCCCCCCTGAAATTGAAAGATGCACTTATCCATTTTTTCCTGGAACAAAGCTTACTCCAAGCAGTATGTATTCTTTAAAATCCAATCATTTCAATTCTGCAGTAATGCATTTGGATTATTACTGCAAGAAAAATAATTGGGCACCACCAGAATTTTTACTTATTTCTCATCTAAGTCAAGATGAGAAAGTATTCTTGTATATAAAATTGTTATTCCTGCTATTGCAAATGGATCCCAGAGTCATGTTATACCAGACAAACTGTACTACATTACAAGATGCAAAGGAACTGTCAGCAGTTTACATTACTTCATTTGGACAGGGAACACAAGATCTTCAGCCTGGACTATGCAAAAGAATTTGGAGAGAATAAAGAGACTACAATTTCTGTTGCAGCTCAGTATATAATCTTTCTCCTGTTAGTGCTACCCTCTCTTCTGGGACTTCTAGCATGCTTCCTTATACCTCAAGGCCTTATTCTTATCAAAGCTATCCCTTGCCACCAATAATATCACTTGCTAATGGCAGCCATATTGGACAGCAACTATATATCTCCAACTAGGCCTCATTCTTCTAAAGAAGATATTGTAAACTTGAGTATGGAAGTTTCTTTGTAAAGCTTGCAGATTAAACTACTGTTTTATTTCAGAATTGGGTTTGCACATTTGGTTTTCAAATGATAAATATAAATTAATTTCAACATAGTAAACATCAGTCGTAATTCAGAATAACCTACTGTTGTAGAATTTGTAAAAATGCTAAGTTTAAAAAGTTATTCAGTGGTTTCTCTGTATAAAAGTATGGCAAATTACTGTTCCATTTAAACTTTTGGGATTTGAGGGGCGCCTGGGTGGCGCAGTCGGTTAAGCGTCTGACTTCAGCCAGGTCACGATCTCGCGGTCCGTGAGTTCGAGCCCCGCGTCAGGCTTTGGGCTGATGGCTCGGAGCCTGGAGCCTGTTTCCGATTCTGTGTCTCCCTCTCTCTCTGCCCCTCCTCCGTTCATGCTCTGTCTCTCTCTCTGTCCCAAAAATAAATAAAAAAACGTTGAAAAAAAAAAATTAAACTTTTGGGATTTGAAATACTTGTAATTCCTGAGTGGGCAATAGAACCCAGGAGTTTATGTTAAATTTTGCATAATAATTTTTCTAAATAGCATTTCAAAATATTTAAGCACTTACAGACAATGGTTACACTAGATTTGATTACCAAGGATCACTATCTGTATTAGAGATTATGACAATTATATACCCAGAAGCATCTATTATGTAGAATGAAATGAAGGGCAAAAAGATTAAGATGCAAATTTTATGCAGTGATAAAGAAAAAGCAGTCAACCATTGTGGTCCTTGAAAATAACTATGTAAACATTTTAGTTAATTATTTGTTATAGAAATAAATTATAATTTTGCTGTCAATGTATTTCAGGTTTTTATAGTTATGTTTCTAATGTGTTTTTGATATTTACTGTATAATTATTTCAATAATAACTGTCATGGTTTTTTAATGTTGAAATCATGTGTTGTTTAATTTTTGTACTCGAATTCAAATTCTTTGACATTAAATATGTGATGCTTCTAAAAAAAGAAAAGTTAAGCTTTTGAGCATTTGAAAGGATATCCAAATCAAAAATACTTTTCATTGGCTTATTAACAGAAAAGAAAAAAAATAAAAGTAATGTTGCTTACTGCCCAAACTAAGAGTATAGTTAAGAAACCACCTTCATTCCACTTACTACTAAGAGTAGTGAATATACTGCTACCAAAAAGAAAAAGGAAATGTGAAACTTCATGTGAAGGATACATAAAAATAAAATAAAGTGCTATCTAAAATATAGGTAGTTTATTGGTGAGTGTGATTTAAAATCGAATGCTTTCTGAGTTAAAGAATGTGGGATAATCAACATGTCAGTGTTAAAATAGGCCATAAATTTTCAAAAGAGGCATCAATGGAAATAAACTGTGAAAAACCAATTTTGGACAGTCCTAATCTAAAACAACCTTAGTTCTCAAATGTATCTGTTCATTTGCTTCTTTTTATTTCTAACTATAAATTTGCTGACAGATGTTGTGGCTCATTATTGTCAATTAAATTTCTGTCTATCTTCTTTGTTTATCCAGTAATCACTCACAGTCATACCCTCTGATTTCATTCCTACCACAAATAAACTTCAGTGTGTTACCAGTGACCCCAGCATTTTCCAGTATGTTCTTCTCATTTCTATCAGACATCATAACTAGCAACTGACTCTTAAAAGTTTTTTCCAGACCAGCACTGACAGAAGCCACACCTATCCTATAACTCTATCCAATAGATTTCAGCCAAGGAAAGTGAATCAGAAATGAAGTCACATAAAAGGTTAGGCATTTGAACAGCTAAGTAATGGATATTAAATTTAGGAAATATAAGATAGTTTCCTGCCCAGGATCTTTCAGAATATCTTATGTCTGGAACGCTAATTATAGCAAAGGGACTATTACAACTTTACCAAGATGTGCTGCACAAAATAGTAACATGGAAAGATGCCCCCCAAACTGACTTCCATGATCAGTAAATGTAGAAGCAGCTGTACAATATAGCTTTTCTCTTGGACATTCAGAAAGTTCATTAGCATATTAAAAGATAAAAGAAGTCTGGCCATAAAGAAACTTGTTTAGCTTTGTTTAACTGGTATTTGTCAAATCTTTTTGACCACTGAACACCTATGAAGATCCTAGAGAAGTGGTATCCCAAATAGACTTAAGGAAAAGCTGACCTGCCCTGCCATTCATATGTGCTGCTTTTTCTTGACCCCCCCTAGGGCTACCCCTTAGGACCCCCCAGGGGACCTGGGCATTAGTCATATGATGCCCTAGAACAGTGCTTCTTAAACTTGTATGTGTACACAGCTCTCTAGGGATTTTGTAAAAATGTAGATTCTGATTCAGTAGGTCTGCAGTAGGCCTGGAGAGTCTGCATTTCTTTTTTTTTTTTTTTTAATTTTTTTGTGTTTATGTATTTTTGAGAGAGAGAGAGAAAGTGAGCAGAGGAGGGGAAGAGAGAGGGAGACACAGAATCTGAAGCAGGCTCCAGGCTCCCAGCTGTCAGCAGAGAATACAATGTGAGGGGTGGGGGGTGGGATGGGGCTCGAATTCATGAATGTGAGATCAGGACCTGAGCGGAAGTCAGACACTTAACTGACTGAACCTCCCAGGCTCCCCTGGAGAGTCTGCATTTCTAACAAGGCTTCAGATAATGCTGATGCTGCTGTTCTCCATCACATTTTGAGTATCAAGTCTCTACAGGGCCACTGCAGTAGGAAAATCATCACATCTCTAATCTCTTCATCTTATCCTTCCTAATAATAAATCCTCCTAAAATATTGATCTTAGGGTCGTAAGTTCAAGCCCCATATGGGTATGGACATTTCTTAAAAATAAAATCTTTAAAATCAATCAATCAATCAGTCAGTCAGTCAATCATACATACATACATACATACTTTCAATATCTATCACTTTGCTGGTCAAAAACTTTCAGAGGTTCCCTATTCCCTTCTATGTTAGTGATTCAACAATAGATGTTTATTAAAACTTTACTCTGTGGCAAATAGATACACAGCCCCTGACTTACAGTTGAGAAGCAAGTAGGTGAGTAAGAAACAATATGCAGACTCTTGGTGGGAATGCAAACTGGTGTGGCCACTCTGGAAAACAGTATGGAGGTTCCTCAAAAAATTAAAAATAGAACTACCCTACAACCCAGCAATTGCCCTACTAGGCATTTATCCATGGGGTACAGGTGTGCTGTTTCAAAGGGACACATGCACCCCCATGTTTATAGCAGCACTATCAACAATAGCCAAAGTATGGAAAGAGCTCAAATTTCCATCGATGGATGAATGGATAAAGAAGATGTGGTATATATATACAATGCAGTATTACTTGGCAATCATAAAGAATGAAATCTTGCCAGTTTGCAATTACATGGATGGAATTAGAGGGTATTATGCTAAGCGAAATTAGTCAGAGAAAGACAAATATCATATGACTTCATTCATATTAGGACTTTAAGATACAGAACAGATGAACATAAGGGAAGAGAAGTAAAAATAATATAAAAACAGGAAGGGGGACAAAACATAAGAGACAAATTTGAAGAACAAACAGAGGGTTATTGGAGAGGTGTGGGAGGGGGGGCTAAATGGGTAATGGGCATTAAGAAATATACTCCTGAAATCACTGTTGCATTCTATGTTAACTAACTCGGATGTAAATTTAAAAAATAAATTAAATTAAATGGTAAAAAAAAAGAAATTACAACTGAAAATAAGTTTCTCTTATTTTCTGATGGTTACCAGAGGGGAGGTAGGTGGCGGAGGATGGGTGAAATAGGTGATGGGGATTAAGGAAGGCACTTGTGATGAGCACTCGGTGATGGAAGTGTCGAATCACTGTATTGTGTACCTGAAACTAATATTATACTGTATGTTAATTAACTGGAATTTAAATAAAAAATTTTAAAAAAGATTTAAAAAAAAAGAAAAAAACAATGTGCAGAATGCTAAGAGCCCAAACAAGAAGGGAATAACTAATTTCTTGAGACCTCTGTTTCTTCATCTATAAAATGAAGGTTAAACTAGACTCGTGGTATTTCATCCTCCATGTACATTGCAATCACTCATATCATCCTAATACAGAGTCTCAGCCCAGACCAATGAAATGCTGGCTGTCAGTACCCCACATTCAATAGGGAATAGCAGCTCTTAAAATTTCCCCAGGTGCAGACAAGTTTGAGAACCAATGGACTAACCAATGCTTCCCAAAGTGTTGCCCGACTATCAGTATCACCTGGAAACTTGTTAGAACGACAATTCTCGGGCGTCATTTCAGACCCAGTGAATCAGAAACTCTGGAAGCAGGGTAAAGAAACCCGGGTTTTAACCAGCTTTCTGGGTGATTTTGATACACTGTGAAAACCACTGGATTAGATAATCAGCAAATTTCTCTCTAGGTCTAAAATGGTATCATTCTTTGACCTCAAACAGCCTTTTCAAGGACTTTTGTTATCCATTCTTTATAGACTAATAGCATAAGCTCTGAAACTAGACTTCCCAGGTTTAAATCCCAACTCCTACACTTAATTTTAGTTCTCTGGGTTTTAGGTTCTCATCTATAAAATGAAGATAATGTAGTACCTTTTCCCACAGAGTTGCTATGAAAATTAATGATTTTGTATATGTAACTCACTTAGTAGAGTGCCTGAGAAGTGTTTCAAGTCATTACTCAATTGTCACTCTCACATTGAGTACTTCACAGCCACTCTGTCCAAAACTGCAACCCACTACTACAATTCCCTTTCCCCTCCTCTGGTTTATATTTCTCCTTTGCAATTATTACTCTGTAACATGTATCTCACTTGATGCTTTGTTTATTATCTGCCTTGTCCCACTAAGATGTAAACTCTATAAAATCAAGGATTTTCCCATTTTGCTAAGAGTTGTATCCCCAGTGTCTAGTGCAGGGTCTGGCACATTGGAAGTACTCAACTGGTGGGATGAATGGGTGAATAAATGTTAATATTATCAATATTAATATTATTAGCAATCCAAATTCTTCTTATTGAAACACAATAGCTTAAACTTCTTGTTTATTGTTCTAAATTGTGCTTATATCTTATTACATGCTTTATTAAAATTCTGTCTCATACCTAACAATGCCCTTTTATTAACTTCTGCTCAATACTTCTTCAATATTACCTGACAACTCTGATGGCTTCAGCCCTCTAACTCTCTGAATATCTACACAGTGTTACTGTCTATACAATTTAACACCTATTGATCTTAATTAATTATCAATGGAATGAGTAAGTTCTAAGAAATTTACTGAAAGAGGCTGCATCTGTCATGCAACAAGCATTCATGAAAAATTAGAGAGGAAAGGAATCATGGGAAAACTTACCATTAATTAGTTATGTAATCCTCAAATAACAAAAATGGTGCTCTACCTTTTACAAAGTACCTTTATATACATCAGCTAGTTTTGGCTAGGTGATCTCAAAGACTATGTCTCCTTGCTTTCAAATTTTCAAAATGTCTTCAAGTATGGGGAGACCATTTTTTGAAGTGAAAAGTTAAGAATAAATCATGAAAGTCAAAATTGAAGCAGATAATGACCCAAGAAGTTGTTAAGTTCAGGGATAGTAAATCAGATCAGTGGTTTTCTTGCCACCTACCCCCCCCCCCCCCCATACTCCTGTCAGTCAGGTCTGGAAGAGGCCCACCATTATCTCCAATGCAGCCCTCTAGGCAGCCATTACCAACTGATCAGAGCTAACAGAGAAGGGGTTTGAGCTAACATTTGCCATCCTAACCTAGTCTAATCATCTTGGTGAAAGCAAACAAAACTGATGCTAAGAAATTTAAAGTGACTCATCTGGTCACATAGATGGTAGCAGATCAAGACCAGAACCAGCCTCCTGACTCCCCTCCAGGATTCTCCCCACTGCTTTTCCTCATTTATTTCTGAAATTCAGGATTTAAATTTCTATTCTAAAGCAATCAAAACACAGAAAGCAAACCTTTGGCAGAGAGTTTTCATATTAATGCTCATGAATATAACGTTGAAATCAAAAATGACAGTTTTGAGTCAAGTGATAGACAGAGTTGGTTAGTCTGTTATTTTTCAGTTGGGTTTATTTACCGAAGCCTAGAATGTGTCATGACTGGAAATAGACAAAACAGATTATTTTAATTCCACTGTCCTAGAAAAAGAAAAGGAAAATAGTTTTCATTAATAGGAACTGGGCTCAAATCCAGTCCCAAAATAACTTATACTACTGAATCAACTTTTTAAAGGTGACATTTCTCTCATTAATGGGCATGCACTATTATAAATATAGTTTAATCACTAAATTTAAATTACAAGAAAAACATATTTGAAGGAATATGAAAAAATAAGAGATAATGGAGAGAAATAGACATCTATTTTAATATAAATAATGGCCATTTCCTCATCATGGAAATTGTGCTCACATTTTAGAATTATAATTTTCCAGATCCTCTCCCTAAAGCAGTTTCCTAATATTGCAATCACCTTTGCAACTCAGTTGGAATGAAACTGACTTGTCAAATTTTACCCAGCCAATTGATAAGTCTGTCTTGATTAACTCTCATTTTTAGTTATACTGTAATTGAAGCTGCTTTTTTGGGAGAAACCATCATCTAACACAGTTAGAAATTGCCCCTGGCACTGTCTGCATTACCCAAGAAAACCAGGACAGCAAATGGCAGTTCTGTTACCTCACAGAGTTAATCCATTTTAGCAACTATGTTACTTAGTTGCAAGGTAACAGCTGTTGGCCCCATAGCTTATCCTTTCACCCTGAGAAAGTGAGCCCAGCTCTTATTTGAGGGTAGGATGAGGACAGTAGCAAGCACACAGAATTTCTTCTCTTCAACATGGACCCTGGCACCATGCCATAGGGGAAGGAGTGAATGCTTGAAACAGGTAGAGTTTCAGGGCCTATACTGCCTATACTGAATGCAGTTCAGGGCCTATACTGCCCCTGCTCCACAAAAAAGGGCAGTCAGCTCCAGGGTTCTCCTGGGGTCTGGATATACACAGGAACAATCCATGTGGGTCTCAGGAAAACCTAGCCACAAACTGATGCTTGCTAGGAGAGCCCTGGAAAACTGGAGTGATTTTCACCTCAACCCTCTTTGTCAGTTGAGATCACTGGTGGTCCATGATTTCGGTCAGAACAAGAATGAAACCAAGAGCTCTAGTCAGACCCCATCATGTTGGCCCAGGCATGGGTCCTTTAGGCAAACAGGATAGTCAAGACAAATCATGACTTCTAGAAAGAAGAACAATAGTTCCCAAGGAATGTTTGTGAAATACTGGAACACTCTGCTTTCTGGCTTAGGTATTCCAAAAATGCAGAGATCGCTTGCCCTGCAGCACGTTATTATTATTATTATTATTATTAGTTTTAGTTTTAGTTTTTATTTATTTATTTTTAAGAGAGACAGAGACAGTGTGAGTGGGGGAGGGACAGAGAGAGAGAGAGAGAGAGAGAGAGAGAGAGAGAGAGAGAGAATCCCAAGCAGCCTCCACGCTGCCAGAGCAGAGACCAATGCGGTGCTGGAACCCATGAAACTGAGATCATGACCTGAGTAGAAACCAAGAGTCGGACACACAACCAACTGAGCCACCGAGGTGCCCCTCCCTGCAGAACGTTATTGAATCATTTTTTAAATCAACCCACTTTCTTATCTGGAAAAGGGACAAGTACCCTGCCTAACTTAGAAGAAATTACTTTAGCTGGCATCATAGACATCATTCACAATGTGGAAGATCCCTTAAACACTACTATTTACATTTTTAAAACTCAAATTCCTTGAAAACTTGCTGTATGCTGGCTGATCCAACACAGTAAATAGAGAATAAATTTGAGTTGGAAAGACTTGCCTTGGAATTAGTTTTGTCATTCCTAGCTCTGTGACCATGAACAAGTTACTATCGTTGAGTCCTAGGTTTCTCTTTTATAAAATAATCATAATAAAATGCATTTCACAGTGTAGTTCTGAAGATGACATGAAAAGCATAGGAAGTGGCATAAACATGCCTGCCCCATGAGAAAAAATAAGTAAATTTCTTCCCCTATTTCCTTTTTTCTTACAAAAAAAAATCCATGTTAAAATGCCTTTGGATGTCGTATATGGCTTAAAAATTTAAATAACATGCCAATGTTTGGATAAGTCTATGAACTGTAGCTTATGTAACTAACTTGAAGCAACTAATATTCATATATGTAATTACATATAAAATTTCAATGAATAACTGCAGTCGTCTAGTTGAACAATTCAAATTGGTAGCATAATCTGGATTTCTTTTTCCAGAAATATATTGCAACTTTATTTTTCTTCCTACCAATCCCATTATGTTAGGAGAGAAAGAGGCACAATTTACCCCTCCTCAGTTGAATAATAGCAATATTTTATGGCCTCTTTCCCATGGAGTCTTCTTTTTTTGTGTTAGATTGACATGTATCTCTCAAAATATGTCTGCTAATCTGTCTTCCAGAGCCTGCTTATGGGCCTCTAATATTACAAATATAGCAGAGCAGTGTTTGGAGCAAATATGTATAGTCTTGCAAAAAAAAAAGAGGGGGGGAGGGAAGAAAGGTATGTTTGATGCATTTAAATAGTAACGGTACCATGGCCAAGAACAACAGCAGGCTTGTCCATCTGTCCATCATGAAACTGAGTTGTGCCTACTAGTTATCAACAGGAGGTGGCCATGTGGGCATCACACTAAAATAGAAACTCTGTCACTCAGAAGACAAGGTGAGGAGGGAAAAAAGGATTAACTATTTCAGAATCAATTTCTGGGTTAGAATGATGAATACAAAGAATTGCTCCATGTTTCTTATTCACAGACTATAAATTTTTATTCATTCTTTTACTCATTCATTAAAGATCTTCTGGGTGCTTTTTAAAATTTTTTAATGATTATTTATTTTGGAGAGAGAGGGACAGAGCACAAGCAGGGGACGGGCAGAGAAAGAGGGAGACACAGAATCTGAAGCAGGCTCCAGGCTCTGAGCTGTCAGCACAGAGCCAGATGTGGGGCTCAAACTCACGAGCTATGAGGTCATGACCTGAGCCAAAGTCAGACACTCAACCGACTGAGCCACCCAGGCACCTTCTGGGTGCTTTTCAGAAGCCAGACACTGTGCTATCCATTATGGATCCAGAGAATAATTTCCTGAGTTACCTGGCTGGCTCAGTCAGTATAGCATGTGAGTCTTGATCTCAGGGTCATGAGTTTGAGCCCCACGTTGGGTGTAGAGATTATTTTTTTTTTAAAAAAGAATAATTTCCTTCTTTAAGGAATTCTGTTCCATGAAAGAGACAGAGAAGTAAACAAAAAATTATAATACAGAAAGAAGACAGCCAACGTATATACAATATACAGTGGGAACCCAAAGAAAGAAGTAATTAACTATGCAAAAACATGCCAACTTTACAAATTTGTGATTCATCTTTGCACAGGAACCTTGTGAATCTCTGTAATATTTCAGTGCTGTTATATGTGCTATATAAGAGAGGTCAACCAAAGAAGTAGAATAAAAAATCTAAGAATTAACAGATAGGTCTTGATCAACTGTTTGCCTTAGGGTGGAAGAAAAAGTGTTATTGCCTTTACTTGCATTTATTGCAGTCCTTTTTTCCTTAAGTATGTATGTATCCTTAATTTTTATATGATTTTTAATCTTATTAACTCTGTCTAAATATGTCATTTTCTATTTTCTATAAGTAAGTTTGAGAGTGTGACCACTGGACAACAGATAGATACAGACATGGATACGGATGTAGATCTAGATACATTTTTAGATGTACAGGTAAATGCAGAAATAGCATCTTGGCTTCTGGAAATACGAATTATGATATAATTCTTAAATTTTACAGTAAAGCATTTTCTTTAAGGCAGTTTCCTAACAGAAGAGTGAATATAAGGCATCGCATTTATTGGCATTTAGCAAAATTAAAATGTTAAGGCAAAAAAATCTTCAGTGTGCTTTAAGACCTACTATAAAGACCTCCTTTCAATTGCAGAAATGAATAAGGAGTGAATTGAGGCACTCACATTTAAGCTAAAGTAGAAAGTCTCAGTAAACTCTCAGCTTGAAAGTCCAATTTGAGGGGCGCCTGGATAGCTCAGTCGGTTAAGTGTCCGACTTCGGCTCAGGTCATGATCTTGTGGTTCACGAGTTCGAGCCCCGTGTTGGGCTCTGTGTTGACAGCTCAGAGCCTGGAGCCTGCTTCCGATTCTGTGTCTCCCTCTCTCTCTGACCCTCCCCCCATTCATGCTCTTTCTCTCTCTGGAAACATAAAATTCACATCAGTTTCACATCAGGTGAAATTTGTTACTCCTCTCTGAGGCAATTTTTGGTGCTAGACCATTTACCCATTGGTTATCTCTGGCATTGGCATTTCTCTTTGTTGTCCCTGAAGCCATGTACCTCCTACAGCTACATGCATAAAAATACTGTCGTTCCTTTCCATGACCCTGCCCCCCAGTTACAGGAGCTAAAGGCACATTCTGGAAATACAGCATGAGGCATTAGCACCAGGTACTAGCACCAGGCTTACCCAGAGTCTGGGTCCGCCTTAAAGAACCCACTCCAAAGAGTAACAACCATCACTCTCCGTGCCTCTGTCCTGATGTCCTGTCCTGGTGGCCACCAAACTGAAATGCCCTATCCCCTGACAAATTCAAAAGAACATAGTCACATTGTTACTAATACACATCAATCAATCTGACAAACACAAAAGTTTTAAATTTTATCTCTCGACTTTTATCTCAATTTTAGACACATAATCAGCCTTTTTTACATGCCAAAATTTCATTTGTACATTACATGTATATAATGAAAACCCCAGTGCCCATATAGAGATATTTGTTTAATGGTTTTATTCTGTCTGTCAATTCTGTATAAGTAATTCTCGGTCACTGCTCTTGATGTGTTTCTCTTACTATGAAACCAAGCACAGCTTCACAGGTAATTTTGTTTACTGAATATTCTGTACTGATGGTGGTGGTGTGGGTGATGTTGCAGCTTCTCAGCTCTACTTTAAAAAGTGTAGAAGTGTTTGGGGCGCCCGGGTGGCTCAGTCAAATATCTGACTGTTGATCTCAGCTCAGGTCATGACCTCAAGGCTTGTGAGTTCAAGCCCTGCACTGGGCTCTGTGCTAATGGTATGGAATCTGCATGGGATTCTGTCTCTTCTTCTCTCTGCCCCTCCCCTGCTTATGCTCTCTCTCACTCTCTGTCAAAACAAATAAATAAACTCAAGAAATATTTTTAAACAAAATAAATAAAATAAAATAAAACACAAAGTGTACAAGTGCTGCCCTATGAATGGACACGTTTTTGCCAAGATCTGTGCTATTTCCTATGACTTTTGTCATAGATTTCTAATCATCATAGTTTTTTTCATTCTTTACATCTGTTAAAACTTTCCCAAAAGTGGGATTAAAAAATAAAGAGAAAGACGTTCTTACAAAATGAGTTGAGTGATGACTCAAGCCTAAGGAGTTTGACTTATAAATGCCATAGAGAAAGGCAATTATTCATTTACGGTCTAAGGCCTGCAAGCTGCTTGACATCAAATGGAAGTCAATCGAAGCATCAAGTAGTAGAAGTGAAAAAAAAGGTGGATGTTACTGTGAATGAAATGGTTTCTTTCTGATGGTGGAAGTTGTGATGTCTTTTCTAGATTATCAGATAGCCAATATTTATAAAAGAGAGATAAATATTAAATGAGCAACAGGGAAAAGGGCTAGGTAATACTCAACTTACAAGTGCATCATGGGTCCACAACTCCAGGAACATGCCAATTGTTTACCTTTGAGAAATTATTTTCCCTTAAACCACTGTTGTACATGGCAGCAATGTTTTGCTCTTAGCTCACACGAGCCAAAATAAACTACAATGTAGTTGAAGTACAATGTGGCCGGAATAATTCTACCTCAAATACACTCAGGCATTTGTAACACAATTCTGAATCACAATTTGTGAACAACCATAAAACCACCATTTCATCAGCATATACATACTACTTCTCAGGTACTGTGCCAATACACTCCTTACCTTGGTCTGTGAAATAATTACTGTTATTCTCTTTTACAGACAGATGAGCAAACAGGCCTAAAAGACTAATTTTCCCCAGATATGTGTATGTTAATAACATTATATAACTGCATGAAAGAAAATGTCCTTTAAACTGGCTATTCCCCAGTGTTCATAGTTTAGGCACAACTGTAATCCCCACTCAGCGGATAACTTCTGGATGTACAATCCCCTGTAACACACTCATAGAAGCAGGGGTTCCTATTAGTGACCAGCCACACAATGCAATGCATTTACAGCCTTCAGGAACCTTATGTAGATTTAGATACATTATTGGGCCATTTTTAAGCATCTTGTTAAATCTTTAGATCCTATGTTTAATAACCCTTTTAATCTTCTTAAAATACGCAGCCAAAGATCAAAGCTGCTGTTTCAAGTTCCACATTGTATATCTTCCATTTTAGTTTGTACTTATGCAGCATTTTACTTTTTGTTCATAGCTAGGAATAAATTTTCCTTCATGAAGGAGTAAAATTTGCACTTAAAGAAAACAGCATTCATTTTCAATAAACATTCACTAAGTAACCACCTTTTCCAAAGTTAAAGGCTAGGTCTGAAGAGGGCAAAAAAAGTGGATGAGACCTGGTCTGTGCCTACCAGGGGCTTAAAACCTAATTCTGGAGATAGAGATATAGGAATGAGGGTTAAAATTTGAAGGGAAGCCCCATGGTCCCTCTCCAAGGAACACCTGACAGCATTTTGCTTACTTCTCTAAGGAGCAAGCTCTGGGCATGTCACAATATGAGAAAGGGGCTGAAAACAATAATCCTCTAAAATAAATGTTAAAGATTCTGCTTATAGCAATAACTCTTCAGGTAGAACGACACAGGGGAAAGGGAGCAGCTTCAGAAGTGACTTGAATATTCATGAGGATGTGCTTTTACTAACTGCATAGCCCCCACTCACCAAATCTACCCCAGAATCACTGCTATAGGGAGGATCCAGACGCAGAAGGAGAGGATGAGATGGGAGGTCTTGAGATGGGAAAAGATTGAGAACCATAATGTCTAACATGCTGCAGTTTTTCAGGTACAGCTCCCAATGTGTATATTCATTTTTCTATCATCCTTATTTAATATTGAACAAATAATATTTTACACAAAAGTCCAGATCGAGAGGGACTTAATTCGAGTAGGTGATTACCTTCGTCACTCATAAAGAGGCTGTATCTTCAGAAGGTGGCCTGAATCACTGCACAGTTGAGCTGCTTAAAAGAAGTCTGTGATAAAAACAAGTATGGAGATGGTTATCTAAAGCAAATGATTTTAACTTATTAAAAACGAACATTTTGGGAATATTCTCACAACTACACTTTACACTCCCTAAAAACCTAGAGAATTAGCCTAATTCTCTTCTAACACATAAAATACTACAGGTATCTACTCTCTGCAGGAAACTGTTTTCTTCTTTACTATACTGAAATAAAATTCTCACTGCCTCCTAAATCCTGGTCCTTATTTTTATTATCTACTCTCACACTTCACATCTACCTGTAAGATGCATGCCTAACCAGTTGATATCTCTATCCTGTCTTCTGCTTATATGCAACCTTTTTTCAACACTCCCATTTATGGTTTTATGCGTATCTGCCAAATTGGTGGTAGATGGCATTTTTCTTTTCAGTTTAGCTCTGTGTTTCCTAATTTTAGGTCAAGTATTTTAATGATCTTACAACACATAACTTATTGTAAAAATTTGTTATAAAAAAGCATTTTTAAAAAAATTTTTTTAACATTTATTCATTTTTGAGAGTGAGAGAGACAAGAGCATGAGCAAGGGAGGGGCAGAGAGAGAGGGAGACACAGAATCCGAAGCAGGCTACAGGCTCCGAGCTGTCAGCACAGGGCCCCACGTGGGGCTTGAACTCACAGACTGCAAGATCATGACCTGAGCTGAAGTCAGATGCTTAACCAACTGAGCCACCCAGGCACCCCAAAAAAGCATTTTTTAATGAAAAGGAAAAGCTAATTTTACCATGTAGACATCACTACTAAAATGTGGTCATTTTTTCTGTCACTCCTTTTTTTTTTTAAGTTTTTTAATTTACTTTGAGAGAGATTGAAACAGCACAAAGTGGGGGGGGGGGGGGGGGAGGGCAGTGCAGAGAGAAAGGGAGAGAGAGAATCCCAAGCAGACTCCACACTGCCACCATAGAGCTCGGTGCCAGGCTCAAACCCACGAAGCCATGAAATCATGAGATCATGACCTGAGTCAAAACCAAGAGTTGGATGCTTAACCTACTGAGCTACCCAGGCCCGCCTGTCAGTCATTTTTCTATATATGTTTTGTAACTTTTTATTTTGAAATAATTTTAGACTTACAGAAAAGTTCCAAAAACAGTATAGACAGTTCTTGTATACCCTTCACCCAGCTTCTCCTACTGTTAACATCTTCCATTACAACAGAATAATTATCAAAATCTTCTATGCATATTTTGACAAGATTGAGATCATACTTTTTGTTCAATCCTTCTTATATTTCATGATAGCATAAGCATTTCTAACATTTAAAAATTTTCAAAAAAATAAAAACTATTATTTTATTGTCCAAGTAATGTCCTATTTCATCAATGCATATTTTACTTAAATATTTCCATATTGTTGGACAATTAGATTACTTGGTAATTTCTTCTTTCATTAAAAAAATCCTTATCAACACAGGTTATAATTTTTTAAAATATCTACCAATTTTATAGGTCAAAAAATGGTCTTGGGGCACCTGGGTGGCTCAGTCGGTTAAGCATCCAAAGTCGGTTAAGCATCCAATTCTTGATTTCAGCTCAGGTCATGATCTCATGGTTGGTGAGATGGAGCTTCATGTCAGGTTCTCATGTCAGGTTCTGCGCTGACAGCACGGAGCCTGCTTGGGTTTTCCCTCTCCCTCTCTCTCTGCCTCTCCTGTGCTCATGGTCTCTCTCTCTCTCTCTCTCTCTCTCTCAAAATAAAAAACTTAAAAAAGAAATGGTCTCTCATTTGAAGTGCTTTTTTTCGTTACTATTGAAAGTGAACATTTTAAATGTTTGCTAGTTATTTTTATTTCATCTTTTGGAAATTATTTAGGTTCTTTTTGTCTATGTACTTACAGATGTCTGAATATATTACTTACAAATTTGTGTAAAGCTTGCATATTAAGAATATTAAGCTTTGACTCAAAGATTACAAATATTTTTACTGTTTAATAATTGCATTTTAATTATTTGTTTTGTATTCATTTTGGTAATCCCAAACAATTTTGCTAATTGAAAACAAAATGTCCCTTTTATAGCAATACTTTGTAAACTGAGATCCACCAACTATTAAGCATCTTGAAGATATGACTCTTGGGAATTATGGGAATTTATTTCCTTAAAAAAATATTCATATATTATTCAAATTTGACAAACACTGAAATAGGTATAATGGTCAAAAGAGAAACCCCAGGTTATAATAAGACGTCATGTCATACAAAATAAAAAGTTCATGAAAGGATCAACTTGCATTTCACATTCTTTAGGGTTGATTATATTATACTATTTTAATGTCTTAAAAATATCCAGAACTGGGGTGCCTGGGTGGCTCAGTCGGTTGAGTGACCAACTTCAGCTCAGGTCATAATCTCACGGTTCACGGGTTCAAGCCCCGCGTCGGGCTCTGTGCTGACGCTTGCTTTGGATTCTGTGTCTCCCTCTCTGCTCCTCCCCTGGTCACACTCTGTCTCTCTCTCTCTCTCAAAAATAAAGACTTTAAAAAAAATTCAAAAAAACTATTCAGAACTAAACTGTAAATTAAAAACTAATTTCTTTTTTATTACCACAAACTAAAAATCAGAAAGCTATATTACACTTCAGCAACACCAAATTGCTTAAGAGCCCCCAAATAGCCTGTGCTTTTGTACATCTCCCGCCTCTACCCTTGCTGTTCTCTTTGCTTGTACTCTCTACCATCCCTCCCCTTCCACCCAGTGGGAAACTCCTGGGCCTCACTGCCATTCCCTCTATCATGCCACTCCCTCCTCCCCATTGTCTTAACTATTGCATCTCCTAACTTCTGTAACTTCTCTCTGTTTGCTTTTGCTGTCACATATTAAATTTGCCTTTATAGCTGTCCTTCTTCCCCGATTGTCAGTAATGTAAGAATAGGAGAGTCAGGTCAGCCATCACTGTAGCCCCAGTGCCTAACAAAGTTCCTGATGTATAATAGGAGCCCCATTAGTGTTTATAAAATGAATCAAATTATCCATATAAGGTAACAGTCTTCTGGGAGAGTTGTAAGAAACTCAACTCTGTGTCTCGATTATACTGATAAATGCTACTGCAAGTTCATCTACCAACTGTGCTATCAGTTCTGTCTCATATGGTCCACAGTTTCTCTTTGGCACTGTCACAATTGATTTCTATTCAGTGACAGTGACTCAAGCAGAAAAGAGCACCTTTCCTCAGGCAGATGAGAATCACTCATTTTCCCCCTCTAATGGTTTATGTTGAATAATTTCAAACTTACAGAGGAGTTGCAAGCATAAAACAAAGAACTGTTGCATACTCCTCAACCAGATTCACCAATTGTTATCATTTTGACATATTTGATGTCTTTCTCATTACACACACACACACATAATGTATAACATAATGTGTAACCTTATAACATCGTAATGCATAACATCAGGAATCAAATCTCAGTTTATCTGTCACTGGTCATATTAACTTTGATGACCCAATAAGGTAGTGTCAGCCAGATTTCTCCTTTATAGACTACCATTTCTCACTTTGCAATTAATAACTAATCTCTGGAGAGGTATTTTGATAATATATGTCATTCGTCTTCAGGCTTTTATCACCCATTGATTATTCTCCTGAATCAATTCTTTCCACAACAGTTCCAAAATGGTGATGAAAATGAACTAGCCAGGAAAAGCAATGGAAAGAGTATTTCAGGCCAAAAAATAGCAAGTGTGAATACTCTAAAAAGGGTTAGTGAGTTGGCAGAACTAAATGGAAATCAGTGGGACTGGAATATATTGAGGGAAGAAAAAAAATGCTTAAATGAGAAAGGACAGGCAGATTATGTAAATCTTTGTGCACCAAGGGAAGGAATTTGGATTATAATTGTGATGCTTTTAAGTGGGAAACCACATGATTTTCATTTTTAAAAGATTACTCTGGCAAAGTGAAAACAGGTATTCAAACAAAAATAGGTACACAAACATTCATAACACAATTATTCATCATAGTCAAAAGTGGAAACAACCTAAATGTCCATCAACAGATGAATGGATAAACAACATGTGGTATATCCATGCAAGGGAATACTACTCAGCCATAAAAAATGAAGCACCAATACATGGATGAACCTTGAAAACATTATGCCAAGAGAAAGAAGCCAGGCATAAAAGGTCACAAAAGTACAACTCCATTTATATGAAATGTCTGGAATGGGCAAATTCATAGAGACAGAAAGTAGACCAGTGGTTTTCAGAGGCTGAAGGAAGGAGAATGGGAAGTGACTGATCAATGGATGAGGATCCTTTTTGAAAATGAACTGGAATTACTGATGGTTGCGATACATTGTGAATGTACAAAAAGCCACTTAATTACACACTTTTAAAATTGTTAAGATGATGAATTTTATGTTACGTGAATTTGACCTCCAAAAGGAAAAAGCCCACACTTTGGACAATAAATTGGTTTGTAGGGGAGGAAGCTAGTTACTGCAGAGGGAGTCCATAACTGCTCTAGAGCAATGACAGCAGAGGCAGAGAAAATGGGAAAGATCAACTGCATATTTGGGAAGTAAAATTTACAGGATTTGCTTACATCTGTAACTGAGGGGGACAGAGAGGTCTAGAAGTATTCAGAAGCTTCAGATTTGGAAGATGAACATGTTTTAAGAAATGAAGAGTTCAACTTCAGACATGTTAGCCATGAGATGCCTCAACCCAATCTGGACTATCCTATGTTACAAAAATTTCACTTTCTGGGGTGCCTGGGTGGCTCAGTCAGTTAAGTGTCTGTCAACAGCCCAGGTCATGATGTCACAGTTGATGAGTCTGAGCCCCTCATCAGGTTCTGCACTGGTAGTGTGGAGCCTGTTTGGGATTTTCTCTCTCTCCCTCTCTCTCTCTCTGTCCCTTCCTACTTGTACTCTCTCTCTCTAAAAATAAATTTTAAAAATTTCACTTTGTAGTATATTACTTTAACTTTTCTAGACTTGTTTCCTCATCTATAAAACAGGAATACTAATGGTATTTACCTCAGATGGTTGTTCTTAGAATTAATTTAGGTAATTTATAGAAAGCTCTTATCACAATTTCTAACACATAATAAATCTTCAATCACTGTTTGAGATTACTCTTATTATAATCTTTGTCCTGATTATTATACTTATTCTATATGCTGCCTATCTGTTCCTCCTTCCAGCACCTACAGATGCTTGGCTGGTTGTGAGCAGTCTCAGACCCTCCCAATCTGCTCTGTCTTGTTCCATCTGAGTCCACAACTGGCCATTATTGGAGACGTATTGACAGAGGGACCTGACTGACTGAAAGTAATATTCAGATCCCTTAGACAGGCAAGTACCTTTCTATGGTGGAGAAGGCACACTGGGCTCAAATAATGGCATAACAATTTCCTTATTAAAAGCATCCAACTCATTTTCTTCTACTTTTATACTTCCTTAGCATCTTCCTGTCCTTAATATTTTTTTCCAAGCTTTCTTCCCATGGGGAAAATATGTGCTAACAAACTGACATGAATATTCTAGTCTACTTGGCAGTTAATTTCTTCATAGAGACCTGTAAATTGATGTTCTTCTGGCTTATAATCAGACTCATAGGTTTAGTTACAAGGAATCAATATGCCTGAGCCTCTTAACCTCTGAGTGACCATATAATAACCCAGAGGTTATTAACCTGAAAGCTGTGTCAGACTCTAGGTGATGATAGTCACTATGACGCACATACTATAACACTAGGCTGAAATAGTCATCCAGATATAAAAATACAATATTTCACAGAGTAGTGGTAAGCATTAAATGAGTTAATATATATATTAAAGTGCCCTGGCACGTTAGGCTCTCAATAAACATTAGTTTATGTTTTTAATTTTAAATGCAATATATTACATATATTTTTATATGCAAACCATATGCAATCCAGTAGGAAGAAAAATCCAAGTTTGAAAAATTTACAGATGAACTGAAATGAAACCGATTTTTTTTCCCTACTTCATCCCAATCTATCCTTAACCCTCCCTTTTCTAGTTTCCTTTTTAGTGTTTTCTCATTTCTGTAACTACTTTTGCAGTTGGCTGTCTTCATAGTTTATCACTCAGCAATGCTTGGAGGATTAATGCCAATAAAAGTGGTATCTGAAAATAACCTTATATATTCTGAGGAATAATTTACTCACAAGCTCTGTTATCTTGGGCAAGTCACTAAGCCTAAATACGTGACTGTGTCTCATCAGTCAGTAACTGTGCCTCATCAGCCCATCCTATAAAGTCTCTTAGTGTTCCTTCCATGTCTAATATTCATAAACTATATTCACTACTGAATCCTTAGCACTTAAGCACAAAGTAGGTGTTATTGACATTTATGTTGATGATTGTATGGATAGATGTTAGGGCTATATTTTGTTCAAAAATCTGATAAATAAGCCCATTTTTTACAATAAAGAAGATGGAAACCAGTCACTAGTTATCCATAAAAGTTTAAAGTTCTTGTATAAAGAAAAATGATTGACAAAAAGCCCATTGACTGATGGTAAAGAACAAACTCTCATGTAGGTTTTCAATATGCCAATCTCAACGCCATTATGATGGGTGAGTGAACAAGTGGGTGGATTGATGGATCAATAAACAAAATCCTTTATACAAAAAATATACTTTAAAAATATACTTTTTTTTAAAGCATGAATTTCCCAGCCAGCAATTTTTTCATTGGGGCTTTTTTCCCCATATCAGAATACCAGAAAGCCTTGCTCGCAATAACTATCCCTCTGGAGTTTCTGTCACGTTTAAGAAATGATGACACCATTCAATACTGATTATAATAACAGGATGTAAGTGGAGCTTCCGTTTATGGCTCTTTGATTTTGTAGTGGCATATTTACTTTCTAGAAATGATCTTTAGCTCTCTATCTCACCTGTTCCATATTTGTGACTGTGAAATAATTATAAATGATAACCTTCCCACCTCTTTTGCCTTTGTTAACAAACAATTTAAAGAATATGGGGGATCGGGGCCCCTGGTTGGCTCAGTCGGTTAAGCGGCTGACTTTGGCTCAGGTCATGATCTTGTGGTTCAGTCTGTGAGTTCGAACCCTGCATCGGGCTGACAGCTTAGAGCCTGGAGCCTGTTTCAGATTCTTTGTTTCCCTCTATCTCTGCCCCTCCCCCGCTCATGCTCTCTCTCTCTCTGTCTCTCAAAAATAAATAAACGTTAAAAAAATTTTTTAAGAATTTGGGGGATTTTTAAAAATTCAATTTAAATCTATTACTGCTGGTATATAACAAAAAAAACAGGACAACAGTTTGAAAATTAACAAATCAGTTCAAGAATGAGAAAACAATCTTACAGAAGTTTCGTTGTCTTTTCTAATAAAACCCACATGTTTCCAGAAAAAGTATTAGAACTATATTTCTGTTTTGTTTTTTCTTTTATCCATAATCACTGTAGCCTAAATGAAATTATATTTTCTAGACTTCAGTTCCCCTCAGTTCAATTTAGTTCAATTTAACAAACATTATAGACTCCCTGCTGGGGCCAGCCACTATGCCAGGTTATTAGGAGTCAAAGATTAATAGGACTATTTTCTAACTCATGAAGTTCATAGCTTAATTAGTACGTTATTTTTTGTTTGTTTTTCAAAGCCTCTGTTCCATTCCAATTTCAACCAGAATTGCTCTGCTTTTACCAGTTGTATGTTTTGGAGGTTGACTTAAGATATTACTGTTTTGAGACATTTAAAAAGTCACTGATCTAGAGGCAGCAACAGACATTTAAATAAATATAATGCAGTGTTCTACAAGTAACAACGGTGTTTTCTCAGCCTGGGTTCCCCAGAATACAGGACCTAAGACAAAGGAGTATGATTCAGAGGATAAGAGTTAAGAAAGAGGGAACAAAGCAGAAAAAGAAGGAGTCAAAAAAAGATTCATTATTGAGTTGACTAGCTGTATAGATGGCTGGATACTCATCCTTAAAGAACACCTCCTGGGGGAAAAAAGCTGAAATCGTCTGTCCATTACTCTGCTCCTCACTAATCAAGAGTGTTCCCTCAGGGCATTACGCCCCATCACTCCTGGGTTGCACATGCATGAGACGCGGCAAAATCCCAGAGGTGTCCCCTGCTACTTCGCTATCCAGTAAAGAAGCCATGGGGATGTGGGGCGGGAAACAGTGAGAGGTAAAAGTGCACAGGCCTGAGGCAAGGTACTGTCAGGCCGTACCTGCATGAAGATGGACAGCATTTTCACAGATATTGTCACAGCAGTCATGGGTTGGAGTAAGAAGGCCAAGAGAATTTGAATGGGGCACAAGAAGCATCTGAACAAGTATATAAACAGAAGTAGAGCAGAGTAGAGAATAATTAATTCTCTGGAAGGAGAAGGGCCAGGAAAAGTTTCACAAACAATTCCTCAGAAAAGTTCTTCAAATGGCAAAAGGGGGTAGGTATTTCAAACAGAAAGAACAATATATATATGTATGTATATAATGTATGTATATGTATATATGTATATGTATATATATGTATATGTATGTATATATAATGTATATATGTATACAATATTTCTTTAGAAGTAACAACAGCAAGACAATTGTACAAGAACCTCAAGTAATAGTAAGAGCGCTGTCAAATTTACTCCTGAACTATAAAAACGTGCTATCTAAAATTTTTAGTACTTGATAAAATGTAACACAAATCTTCAAATCACTTTGCCAAAGATCAAGCATGTTGGTTACGGAGACATATCAGTTATTTTCCGTTGGAGATTTCAGACTGCTGCCAAGAAACTAGCACATTGAACTAAAACCAACAGAAGTGGGTATTCAAAATGGGCACAGTTTACTACCCTTTGTCATCTATGAGCATGGCACTTGCACATTGTTGAGTTGCTATTCCACTCAGAGAAAAGGAAACGTTCATATATAAATCCTGCCTTAATACTACTGGTTAGCTACTTTTTAAAAAGAAAAGAATTAAAGATCATATTCAGAAAATCCCCAAACTTTCATATAGAATTACAGGACGTGAGCTATATATAATTTTTCTTGTTATGATCAACAATTTTGTGATATTTTGATGGAGGTCCTGAGACCTCAATATTGAGTCAGTATCATAAAACCAACACTGTCTAATCTGAGAAAAATATTCATGTGGAATCAAACTCATCCAAAGGGAAGGAAAGTGCAGACTGATCTTGATCACACATTCCCCCCGCCCCCCAAAAAAATCAACAAAATATAAAATAACTCCCCCTCCTCCTCCTCCCTCTCCCCTTTATTTCTCCTCCTCCTCCTCCTCCTCCTCCTCCTCCTCCTCCTCCTCCTCCTTCTTCTTCTTCTTCTATTATTCTTATTATTATTACTATTATTCATTGTAACTATTATTATTAAATAAAATTCATAAACTCACTGACAGAGATTCAAGATTACTGAAAGGATCAGGAACTCACTATATAAACATTAAGTGTTTACCAACAATCTGCCAGTTCAGACAACAGTACCCACCACAGATAGATGTGCAGACACTGACTTGCTCACAAGAGCAGCTATCTACTGAAAAGAAGTCTTACAAACACAACACCATAGGGAAATAAGACTGTATTATTCTTAAAGTGTTAAATGAACTGTACAGAGTCTTAGAAACTAGCAATAAATAAATAGTTCCTGACAAGTATTAATTGTCTGACTCAGACAAGAGTAATACAAAATAGTAATGAGTAGTCAAGGAAAAGAAAGCAGAACTGGAACAGGGTTTTTAAATGATGGACAAAATTTGAATTAGAAAAGAACAGAACCATTTAAGTGCTAGGAACTACATAAGCCAAAGCATAAGCTGGAAACACATACAGGTCGTGGGAGTTGGCTGGGTCACAAAAAAGATAGCACTGACTTTCATGGTCAGTTAGCACCAAGCACTGGGTATGATAATGTTGGACAGTTAAGTTAGGGGCACTGAGTATTATATGGAGAAGTCTGAATCTGATCTAGTGAGCAGTAGGGAGTGACTGGATGTAATAAAGGAGAAATAAATGGTCAATATACAGATGAAGACACCTACAAGAATCATAGTAAGTCTCAAGTTTGAGGGGAAACCTGTGAGGAAAATGCTAAAGCTTTGATGGATGTGAGAGAGGAACCAATATATCAGTAACTTATAGCAAACAAAAGAGATAGGGAGTGATTTCCAGATAGCATGCAATTCAAATGAGATTCTGAGGATCTGTGATACAGGGAGCAGGAGAGAATGAATAACACCCACTCTAGGAAGCCCCATGGGAAACTGTCCTTGTGGAACAATCAGGTTTCTGAAACAGCAAGGAAATAATAGAGGAAACATTCTATGGACTGAGGAGTTGGAGAAGTTGGTCATGGGATCTAATGAAAATTAAATGAGTAATTTAGATAAAGTGCATAACACATAAATGATTTAATGACACATTCAAGGCCAGTGTTAAACCTCACCCCCACAATCTTACAGGGAAGGGAATCTTATTACTCTTAAAACTACTACCTCATTGCATTACCATCCATACTTCTACTGAGTGGCTTGCTTGATCAGGCCACTTCAAATCAAAGTACTTTCGTAGACATTTAACCCCTTATCCCAAAACATCCTTTCAAATATAACGAAATTATTCATGATTATTTATGATATAACTTCAGAAAAGTTGCCAATCCCTGAATTCATCCATGCTTAGCACTTTGTATAGTGCCCAGCATAAAGTAGGTGCTTAGTGACTACACATTCAAATGTTTATTACATGAAATCAAAAGCACAAGTGAAAAAAGAAAAGCTAGATACATTGGATGTCATCTAAATTTACTTTTTTGTGCTGCAAATGATACAATCAAGAAAGTGAAAAGACATTGTATGTCAGCTATACTCAATTTTTAAAGAAGAATGTGAAAAGACAACTCACAGAATGGGAGAAAATATTTGCAAATTATATATCTGATAAAGGACTTGCATCCAGGATGTATAAAGAACTTTACAACTCAATAATAAAAAGACTGTCCAATTAAAAAATAGACAATGGCTTGAATAGATATTTATCCAAGAAGATATGCATATGGCCAATAAGCACATGAAAAGATATTCAACATCATTAGTCATTACGGAAATGTAAATCAAAAATACAATGAGGGGTGCCTGGGTGGCTCAGTTGGTTAAGCGTCCAACTCTTAGTTTCGGCTCAGGTCATGATCTCATGGTTCCTGAATGCAAGCTCCACGCTGGGCTGGGCACTGCCAGTGCAGAGACTGCTTGGGATTCTCTCTCTCCTTCTCTCTCTGTCCTCACTCTCTATCTCTCTTAAAATAAATAAACTTTAAAAAAAAAAAAAAAACTACAACGAGTACAGCTTTACATCTTAAGTGACTATAATAAAAAAGGCAATAACAAAGAGCTAGTGAGGATATGGAGAAATTGGAACCCTTAGACATTGCTGATAAGAATGTAAAATGAGGGGCACCTGTCTGGCTCACTCAGTAGAGCGTGGGACTCTTGATCTCAGGATCGTGAGCTCAAGCCCCAATTGGACATGGAGCTTACTTAAAAAAAAAAAAAAAAATTATAAAATGGTGCAGCCATTTTGGAAAACATTTTGAAAGTCCTCAAACAGATAAATATAGAGTTACCATGTGACCCAGCAATTCTATTCCTAGGTAGGTACCCAAGAAAAATGAAAATATATATCCAGAGAAAAACTTTTACACATGTGCTTATAGAAGGATTATTCATAATAGCCCAAAAGTAGAAACACCCAAATGTCCATCAATTGATGAATGGATAAACAAAATGTGGCATATTCCCATGCAATGTAATATTATTTGGCCACAAAAATTCTGAAATGTCCAGAACATGCAAATCCATAGAAATAGTAAATAAGTGGTAGGATTGGGGTATTTGAGGGAAAGGGGAGTGACTATTAATGGGATTGAGGTTTCTTTGAGAGGGGACAAAATGTTCTAAGATTAGATTGCGATGGGATGCCTGGATGGCTCAGTCATTTAAGCATCAGACCCTTGATTGTGCTCAGGTCACGATCTCACAGTTCATGGGTTCAAGCCCCACATCAGGCTCTATGCTGACAGTGCAGAGCCTGCTTGGGATTCTCTGTCTTTGTCTCTGTCTCTGTCTCTCTCTCTGGACATCCCCCCACCACTCACTGTATATCTCAAAATAAATAAATAAACATTTAAAGAAAAGAAAAGAAAGGAAAGGAAAGGAAAGGAAAGGAAAGGAAAGGAAAGGAAAGGAAAGGAAAGGAAAGGAAAGGAAAGGAAAGGAAAGGAAAGGAAAGGAAAAGGAAAGAAAAGAAAAGAAAAAAGAAAAGAAAAGAAAAGAAAAGAAAAGAAAAGAAAAGAAAAGAAAAGAAGATTGTGATGATGGCTGCACAATCCTATGAATATACTAAAAACAAAATTGGGGGAACCTGGGTGGCTCAGTCAGTTGAGAGACCAACTTCAACTCAGGTCATGACCTCACAATTTATAAATTCAAGCCCCGAGTTAGGCTCACTGTTGTTAACACAGTGACGACTTCAGATTTTCTGTCTGCCTCTCTCACTGCCCCTCCCCTACTCTCTCTCTTTCAAAAATAGATAAAATATAAATAGATAAATAAATAAATTAATTAATTAATTAATTAATTAATAAAAACAAAACTGGACACTAAAATGGGTTATGGTGTGGTATATGAATTAAATCTTGAAAAAGAGGTTTTATGAAAATAAAGTTTTAAAATTTTTAGCTGGTTTCTATTTGTCTCAACAAAGTTTTATCTATGATGGATTTTGTCCTCTACCTTCCTATGGCCCAAGACTGAGCAAATGCCTCCAGGGATGGAAGTAATCCCAATTTCTGCTCACTTAAACAGACTAGTCCCTCAAAATCTTTTTATCACCTACTATGAATCACTTACTATATTGACAAATGGGCCTACCTCTTATTTATATTGCTAACTTAGTTACATCTAAGATGTATACTTTCAGTGACCAAAACCTAAACCAGGTTGATAATTAGTTATATACTCAATTCTATTTAGCTACACCTAATGAAACAATTCTAATAGGGTTAAAAATCACCTCTGATTGGGGCGCCTGGGGGGCTCAGTCAGTTAAGCATCCAATTTCAGCATAGGTCATGATTTCACAGGTTGTGGGTTCGAGCCCCGCATTGGGCTCTGCTCTGACAGCTTGGAGCCTAGAGCCTGCTTCAGTTTCTGTGTCTCCTTCTCTCTCTGCCCCTACCCCCGCTTGGTCGCTGGCTCTCTCTCTCTCTCAAAAATAAACGTTAAAAAAAAATCAGCTCTGACTAAAACTACTTGAAGACTCCTATACACCTGTCCATGGGCTAATTCGACACTCTGCTAGCTATTTGATTGTGGCTTCTGGCAGCAAGCAAGACGTCAGTCTATATTTTCATGGATCACTTTTCACTGAAATCTTTTCTCTGCATGATCGAAATTTCCTATCATAATGTGTTCTTTGTAACATGTGAAAAAGTGGAGAAATCAATTATGTGTAATTAGACATGGAGTCTCACAGTATACTATTAGAGTTTATTATTAGTAAATTTCTTGACAATAGAAAAGGCAAGAATAGAAATATTACAATGAAGCTATGGTAGGGTAATTTATTCAAATTACTCTATCTTAAAAGAAATTACTTTACCCTGCTTAATTTTTTTCCTCAATAGTATTTAATGCAAATTGGCATACTTTACATGCATTTGTCATTTTATTTTATTGTCTTTCTTCTCCCAGGAAAATTTGTAAATAGTACAAGAACAGTGACTTTTCTTGTTTTACTACCATATCTTCAGCACCTATAACATACAACACTTTAGGGCTCAATATTCCCATATTGTAGGTGATCAATAAATATTTAAATAATTTATCACTTAGAAAGCATTGAAGAGTCCTATGATCCTTGGCTAAATAAAATTAAAAACAGAACATCAAATGCTTTTAAATTTTTACTATTTTATATCACATAATCCCTCCAATTTCCTGAGGACCCCAACTTTATTATGTGCAGAACAAGATTTGGCATTTTCCACACAATGAACACAAATGTTTGGGATTATCGTTTACTGTCATACTATGGTTATTTTAAATTTATTGCTTATTATTGTTGTAATTTACCATGAAGCAATGGCTATGATCTGATTCACATACAGGTTATTTCTTATCGAAAACCACATTAATGTAAGATTTTTCACGATAACAAATATAATTTTAGGATTTTTAAGTAAAATTTTGATTAATATCATCCTTACAGGTAGTCATATTAGACTCCAGTATTTCCGATTTTTATTATCCATCTTTTCTTCCTTCTTTGCCCTACTCCTATTGTCATCCCTCTACAGAAAATGTTTTCAATTCTTAAACATAAAAATAAATCCAAAAATTATATCACCATTTTCTGCCTAATCTGGTTTTTTCTCTTTGATTTTATGCTGAAGTGATCCACTCAGGTTGGGGAAGAGCAAATTTGATTTTCAAGCATCAATGGGCATTTGCAAAAACTTATCAGTTTGGCTATGAGGATTTTATGAATGGATCACCTTCCTCTCACAATAACCCCAGATGGAATATCAGTATCTGAAACTGACCCGGAACCATTAATTTTGAGAATGAGAGAACAAATAATTAAAAATTATTTATAAATTGTTGCCCATTACAAATATTTACCTGAAATCTCTACCCCAGGTTAAATCTTAATGAGGTCACCTATCCATCAGCATCGCTAAGCCAGACCATTTTCCTAGACCATAACTAGTAAGGGAATCTTTCCATCTATTTCCATCTGAAAGTCTCACATTAAATTATGCTAAACAACAAGCATTCACATTATTGAAATGATGCAAAACACTGATTAGTTCATCCTCAAAATGTTTAACAAGATCTCAGCAGGAGATTAAGGGAAGTCTAAAGAGAACAATCAAGCTCATGCTAAACAGGAAAATTCACCTAGTCTTACAAAATTGTCATTAATGCACAAAGTTACAAGAGTGATAACTATGGCCAATGCCATACCTTCATGTACAGGAACAAAACTCAGAACTAAAATTTATATGAGTGCTTTATAGAAATGGGATCATTCTGTAAATGGTGCAGCTTTATGTTAATGTTTGCCATAACGAGGTCCAGCACTTTTCATATTAGAACTTGGCAGAACTATCCTTCCAGATGGTCATAGTCATTTCCATTTTTACTACACACATTTCTTTCTCCTTCACTCAAGGCAGTAGAGTGGAAAGGTGTCAGATCCAGGTTCAAGTCCTAGCTTTGCACTTACTACTTTTGCAAATCATTTTACCTCTTTGACTCTCAGTTTCCTCTTTCATAAAATGAGGGTAATGATTCCCACCTCTAGGAGCTAGTATGAGAATTAAATAATATAATTTATCCAAAGTGCCTGGCATTGGAAAGCTACTAAATAAATATGAGAGGCTTTCCCGACCTGGTATGGATAGAGCTTTATAAGTAGTAAAGTATCATTTGAGACACAAACTTTTGAAATTTTGTGCTATTCAATTTTTCTTCCAAAACTTAATATTGAAGGTGCTATTTTCCACGCTGATGCACTATTCAAGTGTAGAAAAGAAAAAGAAAAAGGAAAAGAAAAACATCATTATTTTTAAATAGCATGCATTCCACTTCAGGCTATCTGTTCATGACAATGATCCAGGAACATTATTGCTATAATGAGGCACTTCTGAAATCAGTTTTTGGGGCCTGTGAGAACCGGGAGAAATACAACACCACCAGAAGTTATTGAGACCCAGTGCCTCATGATTAGAGCATCAACTCATACAAAATTAAAAGGGGCAGGAGTTATTCCAGTACTAGTTATATCAGGATAAAAATACGTGTAATAGTCATCTTGAGTCTACTTGGAACAACTAAAGTTCTACGAAATTCAGAAATCATTAGATAGAATCAAATTATCAATAAAAATGCCTTTATTTTTCAAAGCTCTAAGGTTGAGTCTATAGAAAAAAGGTCAATGCCAAGTATACTTAAAGCGGTTTTTCTCATTGTAATTTTAAGCAGTCATACAAAATAGCAATGGTACAAAGCCCTATTACCAGTGTGAAAATAAATCATGCTGCCAAAAGGTAAATATTTTTATCATCTTTAACAACCTTTTTTATCAAAACCTTTGTCAAAATATAGTTACATTTTTAAAAATAACTCAAAGATGTATTTACATGTGAATGATGTGTAAATTATATTATTACGTTATTTTGATACAATACAGAACACAGCAGAAAAGATTTCCTTCAAAAAGTTGGATTGAGAGGGGAGCCTGGTTCAGTCCAATGAGCAACTAACTCTTGATTTTGGCTCAAGTCATGATCCCAGGGTTGCAGGATCAAGCCCTGTATTGGCCTCCACGCTGAGCATGGAGCCTGCTTAAGATTCTCTCTCTCCTTCTGCCCCTCCCCCTGCTAGCGCGCGCACACACACACACACACACACACACATTCTCTTTCTCTCTCTCTCTCAAATAAAAAATAATAATAAAATAAATTTTAAAAAGTTTGGACTGACAATGTATTTCTTTAACAAGAGCCATAAAAGATTTTAGCACAAACTTAAAGAAATGGCTCTTATATGTTCTGAAAGTAACAAATAACAACAGCTAATACTTATTTAATATTTAAAAAAAATGAATAACCAAAATTTCCAAAATCTGTGTCTCAAATGCTACTTTACTATTTATAAAGTTCTTAACAATTCTATGGTGTGGGTATTATTAATATCCCTAGTTTACTGTTGAGAGGATAAAGGCAAAAGAGGTTAGTGAATCTGTCCAGAAATCATATAATTGTAAGTGGAAGATCTGGATTTCAATGTCTGACTCTAGAGACTACACTTTAGCTATTATGTTATGTCGTTCCATCGCTACCTCATGTTTTCACTGGCCAAGTGCTGCATAAGAATGTTGAGTGGAAGCAAAGGTGGGTACTCAATCTACATGGCCTCTTTTAGTTTCCTTAGCCTAATAATTATATGATCTTGGAAGTGGGTAAGTTCAGAAAGAGTCATACTTCTTCAAGTACTCAGTATCCCTGGTTTCTTTAGGCTGTTGAACTTTATTCCAAAGCTAAATGTGGAACAGAAAAGATGCTACCTTCTTAAGCACAGCTCAATACCACATATATGACAACCTTAGAAGTTTCCCAGAAAATGTACCTCCTGCTGTAGCATTAGAACCTTTCTCATAATTTGGAAGCAGAAATATCTGATAGCAGCCAAGCAGCAATATTCTTTTACAGATTATAAGCAATATTTGCTAAAAGAATAGGTGAAATCAGAAAAAGAATGTTCATAGGGTACCCAGAGGCTTTTGAGGAATTGCTCATTCCAAAATCCTAAGAAAAGAGCAGAATTCCTATAGGGTAGTCTGCTTCCATATGGTTGGATGTAAGCAGAAAGGAAAAGAATCTTCAGAGTGAATTACTAATAGGTAAAAAAGAAAACTAGCAGAGTGTGATAACACTTCTACCAGTTGCTAACAGAAAAGGTAGCTGCAGATAACTTTGAAGGGACATGTGAACTAAAACAAATGCCTAAGGTTTAAGGTCTGAAAGAGCAACTAATAGACTAGAATAATTCCAAATGCAGCTTAATAAGGTTGAGGAAAGGAAGCAAAGGCCAGTTTGGGGATGATTTAAGCTTTCCCATTTCTCTGAGATTATTTTCTGAATTAATTTTATTCCATACAGATATTCAAGGGAAAAGAAAAATAGAATATAGGCTACTTATTATTGGTAGAGCAATTTCTCCGAAATAGAAGCTCATAACTTATTAATGTGTAGCTATAGCTACCCTATAGCTGCAATAATGAGCACATATTTTCAGCATATAATTAAATACATGTACCTCGACACAGAGCATCCTTCCCTACTAATAACACTAATTTATGGATTGATGCCGAAGAAATGGACATTGTGGGAAAGCAGTAGATACTGTTTTGTATTTTTTCTCTATACAAGGAAGGCTTCTCATGGAAGTCAGCAAAATAACTGTTGTCACTACAGCAGTAAATAAGTTTAAATAGAAACTCTAATGTTCAATTTCCTTTTAAAGTAACCTCTACACCCAATATGGGGTTCACCCTCATGACCCTGAGATCAAGAGTTGCATGATCTCCCAACTGAGCCATCCAGGCACCCCCCCATCATTCTGTTTTCAAATTAGTTTCTTCTTCACTGAATTCAAATATCACCTCCCCTTAAAGTCATCTCTGATCACACATCTGCAAATAACCTCATGCCTGCTAAGTCCATGACACATACACGTTAACCTCTCTTCACAACACTTAAAGCATTCTGTGTGGATTATCTACTTGGTAGAACACAAGTTCTTTGTAGGTAGAATTCATGTCTAATATGTTATTTTACCCACCATAAATAATGCCTGATCCATAGTAAATGCTCAGTATAATATTGGTTAGCTGGATTCAGATTCAGTATAATAAAATAAGTACTCAAAGTTACCTGCTCTTCTGAGATTTCATTAAAGTTATAATAATCATTTAAAAAACTAACCCATGATATCTCCATCTGGACTCCTCATAAGCAGACTCTAGATAAGGATTTGGATACAAGCAATTTATGAGAGAAGTAATCTTAGGAAATTTAGGAAGAGGGAAAGAGAGTCCTGGAACAGAGGAGAGCCAATAAAGGCTTCATTATCAAACAAGACCTTAGCACCTGTGTCTCGCTCCCGCTAGGCAACTCTGGAGCTAGTATAGAACATGCACCTGAGAGTTATCCCAACAGTAGTGTAAGGGAGCTGTGATATTTACTCATCAATTCTTGTTAGACATCAGTTAAGGGCTGGTGGGAGGAGACACACTGTCTCTGCCCCCATGGGCAGGCAGAGCAAACTCCTACAGCTGGACAGAACTTTCTAAGAGTTGAAGGTGCTGGCAGGTGAAAAATAGGATAGGTGCTGGGAAATTGGAAGTGAAGACAGGATAGATACCAACAGCATCTACTGCACACAACAACAAGAAGAATGGGGAGAGAACCATAAGTGGGCATGAATTTTCAACAGATTCTCGGAAGACAGAAAGCAGATGTAAGGCTAGTGACTAAGAAAGAGACAGCCCAGAGTACACAGGGAGAAAGGCTAAAGCTCAGGGAAAGTGGCAGTGGGGGTCAGGGAGGCTAGGATGGTGGCTCAATCTATTTTATGGAATCCCAATGTCAGGAATGAGACTCAGAAGTTGACAGTGAAATACCGGGCTGAAAACAGGAGTTAACTGCAAGCCTGTTTTGCAGGAAGTGGCAAAATATAGCCTACCATCTGTTTTTGCATAGTTAGTGAGCTAAGATAGTTTTTACATTTTATTCATGTTTATTTATTTTTGAGAGAGAGACAGAAACAGAGCACAAGCATGGAGGGGCAGAAAGAGAGGGGAGGCACAGAATCTGAAGCAGGCTCCAGGCTCCAAGCTGTCAGCACAGAGCCTGATGCAGGGCTCAAACCCATGAACAGTGAGATCATGACCTGAGCCAAAGTCAAATTCCCAACTGACCAAGCCACCCAGGTGCCCCAATAGATTTTACATTTTTAAAGTGTTGTTTAAAAAAAAGAAATACTGGGGCGCCTGGTGGCTCTGTCAATTGAGCGTCCGACTTCGGCTCAGGTCATGATCTCACAGTTTGTGGGTTCGAGCCCCGTGTTGGGCTCTGTGCTGACATCTCAGAGCCTGGAGCCTGCTTCAGATTCTGTGCCTCCCTCTCTCTCTGCCTCTCCCCTGCTCATGCTCTGTCTCTCTCTGTCTCAAAAATAAATAAAAACATTAAAAAATTTTAAAAAAAGAAATACTATGTGACAGAAGCTGTATGTAGTCCACAAAGTCTAAATATTACCATTAGCTCTTTTTTTTTTTTAATGTTTATTTATTTGAGAGAGAGAGAGAGAGAGAGAGAGAGAGAAAGTGCTCAGGGCAGTGGTGGGTGGGGACAGAGGATCCAAAGCAAGCTCTGTGCTGACAGCAGAGAGACTGATATGGGGCTCAAACTCACAAACCATGAGATCATGACCTAAGCCAAAGTCAGACACTTAACCGACTAAGCCACACAGATGCCCGTACCATCAGATCTTTACAGAAAACATTTACTGAGCCCCAGTTTATAGAACACTCAACTGACATACAAGCCCCTCCCCCATCCCAGGAAGTAAGACTACCTGAAGTCAAACACTTAATCATGCACAAAAAGTCTGAGCTATCTTTTCTGACCATTTTACCTCCTGTGTGCCCTTCCTTAAAAAATTAACTTGAGGATGTAAGCCAGAAAGAAAATATACTATCCAAGAAACAAAGAATGCTATTCAGGGGAGGGACAAAGTAAGTCTCAGGACCACTGCTTTGAAAAGGCCCTAGAGAGGCTATACCTAAGGGATATTGTGTCCCAAGAGGGAGGAAAGGGGAACTGAAAAAGATAAAGATGTGATCAAGTCTATAGGTGGAAAGTTTAAATAGTTAATTCACTAGGATTTGAAATTAAGAACATTCTCCACTGAGTGGCAGAGAAGACTCAACATTAGACCCATAGGGAAGGAAATGTAATATCAACACTCTGCAGTAAATAATAATTATCTGGTCATATTAATGAAAATGTTGTTTATTGACTTAGAAGATTGGGAAGTAGAAGGAGGGAAAAAATGGGAGAATTAAATTATAGTTTATCTTATAAAGTGGGTAGTGAAGAGTACTGTCCACAGCTAATGGAATAGGAAGTGAAGATTTAATTATGTTGTTCAAGTGCCAAAGGTAATCTGTATGGAAACAGATTATCGATTATTCAATGTAGATAAAGGACAATGAGGAGGTGAAGAAGAGTTCAGTCCTAATCTAGCATATCAAGAAGGAAACAAAATTTGTAAAAATTAAATAAATCAATAAATATTGGTGTATCTACCTTACAAAACACATTTCTTTATATATATTTATATAAAGCCACAATATCCACCCACACCCTTCCCTACCCCCAGAGGTGACCAGCTCTTAACAGTTTCTATTTTGATTCTTCCAGTAGTTACCACTGTATCTCTGAGATAGAGTAGTTTTTTATAAATTCTTCTGTATTGTTGGACCTTTTTAACCACATGAATTTATTATTTCAATCAAATCCCATGTTTGTCAATGTATGGATAAATGAAAATATTCCTCAGAGTGTCCCCTTCACAGGTAATGTAAAATAAATGTCCTTAAATGTTACAGAATCTGATCCTGACTACTAATGGTGACATAAGATGAGTGACCCCACCCCAAATGAGCCCTACTGCTACAAATGATGCAGGTTCATTTTATAAAACAGAGGCTGCTCTAATACATATCATGTAAATTAGCACAAAATAAAACAAAATGGAGTGTAATTCAAGCAATGAAGCCAGGAAAAAAGTTTCATTCCTCTTCCTATGAGAATGTTTGCTGCTTTGAGAAATAGGTCCATGTTTTCACCAAACTGAGGTTCGAATATAGTGCTTGCATCTTCTACCTGGGTCCAATATTTATGGTAAAGATAATTGTGCACCCCATGCACTGGTGTACCCAATGCATCAGCAAACATGGCAAATCTAGAGACTGTCAGCAAAAGTCTCAACTCATTTCAGTCTCAGCTGAATAAGCTTCATGAGGCAGCATTTGGAAAAAGCTAACAAGCAAAGAAAGCAGAATACATAAAACTAGCACTCTGAATTGCACCTAGGAGTAAACTGTGGAACTAGAAGACGAGAACAATGTTCTCCCTGTGGCTTATCCTATTAAGAAATCAGGCCTTGGGGCACCTGGGTGGCTCAGTTGGTTAAGTGTCTTAGACTACTCAGGTCATGGGCTCGCAGTTTGTGGGTTCAAGCCCTGCATCAGGCTCCATGATGACATGCTCCCTGTACCTGGCTCTGAGCTGATGGGCTCTGAGCTAGGAGTGGGGAGCCTGCTTGGGATTCCCTCTCTCTCTCTGCCCCTCCCCGCCCTTGCACACTCAAAATAAATAAACTTCAAAGAAAAAGAAAAAGAAAGAAATCAAGCCTCACTCATTTCCTGAGTTGCATTTTCTAAAGCTGTTCCAGGTAGACTGCATTGCAGCAAACAAATCTCAAGGAAACCTGGACAGAAAATATACACTGATATTGTTTGGTGAGTGATCCTAACAGTGCCACTTGGCTTTAACATACCTGACTTAAGCAAGAATATCCTAAGAGTAAATTCTGTACAACCTGAAATTTATGCAGTTTTAAATAACAGATAAACAGGTAAATCTTGATGAAATATTAAAAATAATAAATATTCCTGACACTAAACTATAACCCAGCAGGGCTGATAAAGCAAACTGCTTAATAACTTACGAGCAGAAACAGATCTGGCTTTTAGGCAAAGCTGTGCAGTAAGTAAACTTCAGTGACCCATCTCTACTGGAGCCTCGCTCCTACAAACACCCCATAATCTGACACCTGCACCCTTCAAAATTAGCCAAATGCTTTTTCTACATTATAAAACACATCTCTCCTAGATGTGGCTCTGTCCTCTTCTGGACCCAGTTCATTAAGCAGAAGTATTATGCCCATATTGTGGGAATCTGAATAATACAAGCAGGGGCACCTGGATGGCTCAGTAGGTTAAGTGCCTGACTTTGGCTCAGGTCACCATCCCAGGGTTAGTGTGTTCAAGCCTCACATCGGGCTCTATGCTGGACAGCTCAGAGCCTGGAGCCTCCTTCTGATTCGATGTCTCCCTCTCTCTATGTCTGCCCCTCCCCTGTTCGCACTCTGTCTCTGGCTCTCAAAAGTCAATAAAATAAATGTTAAAAAAATTTAAATAATACAAGAAAATTATTTAAACGATGAAAGATACAGAAGGAGAAAGATTGATTATGCATTTATGAATATTTGTATACAATATGCCTAAGAACTAACAGGAGTCAACATAAAAGGCAGCACTATTCATGCCTTTGGGGTAATGAACAAGGACAATGAAGAATTGAAGGAAGTCTTAGGGAAGGGGACTCTGGAAAGCACAGTCCAGGGAAGAGGGGTGCTATCACTCCCATTTTCTAGAGAAAATTTATGACACAGTAAGATGCTTATAAAAGTTTATACAAAATTCAAAAATCATATTCTTTTCTTAAAGCTACTTAATTTCTACACCCTACACATTTTTAATATATAATCAAGCTTAACTCCAAGTCATACACTGCTTCAATGCAGCATAAGATTAAATTCCCTCAATAAATTATATTGTTTCACTAAATGCTTCCAGCCACATGTATTTTTATTTGCACATATGAAATATAATGGGTTCAGACTTTAATGCTTTGGTTTAATCATGCAGTAACACAGCATACAATGTAAGAAAAAAAATTAGCTTTTTACAATATTGTACTTATTCTGATGGGACCAACCACCAAGTGACAAATGATTCATATTATTGACTATGCACTACATTTATATTGATTTGGTGAATGTATTGCTGAGTAGTTAATGGTATGTCAGCCATTCATTTACAAATACATATTTCCAGGGATATCATGCCAAGATATAAAACATTTCCCATGAGCTAGTAGGAATCTTAGCCTAGATCATAAGTAATTCTTTAAAACCTGAAATTCCACGACTGTTTATACAAATTATATATAGTCCATACTAACGCTATCCTACTTAATACAGAGGGTATGTATTTAACTTTTTTTTTATTTATTTATTTTTGAGACAGAGAGAGACAGAGCATGAACAGGGGAGGGTCAGAGAGAGGAGGAACAGGGGAGGGTCAGAGGAGACACAGAATCCGAAACAGGCTCCAGGCTCTGAGCTGTCAGCACAGAGCCTGACGCAGGGCTCAAACTCACGGACTGCGACATCATGACCTGAGCCGAAGCTGGACGCTTAACCGACTGAGCCACCCACGTGCCCCAGAGGGTATGTATTTAAATTGCAATAATTTGTTTTGCTGAATTATATTTGGCAAAATGTAACACAAGTTATCTGGGCTGGGCTTATATGGAGAAATTAACTGACAAGAGGATACCTAAATAGCTGCCATGTGGTAAGTTGAACAATTATGAGCACACTGGGGCAAATGGAACTGTAAGGATATACTAACCCTGAACAATGCCATTAGCTATGGACTCCTAAGAGATCAGAACATTGGGTCAACAAACATTTAAGAAGTATCAGGAGTTTCTCTGAAGCTAAGATACTAGAAAGCTTGAGATTAAGACGCATGATACAAACAGTGCCAGAAATACAGTGATCAAAATAGGAACTGTTACCACAGTTATTTAGAGCTATGTAATACGGAAAAGTCTTTCCTGTGGAGGCCAAACTTAGGCAAACAGCCTTGAGCAATGGAATGCAGAAAGGGTCGAGGTGACCACCTGGCTGAATACAGACAAGCCCATCAGGTGACCCTCCTCAAAATACCCATAGGCCCTAATTGACCAATGGGCTACTTAAAATTAGGCACAGTTACCAAGAAAGGGAAAATTCCATATGTAGCCATATCTCCTCACCTTCACTCCTTAAAAGTAGCCCCCTCGCACTGCTTCATTGCAGATAGCCTCTCCTCTGCTGTCCTGCCCTAGGCTTCCTTGCTGTGTATTCAGTAAACTTCTATCACCTTTGTTCTGCTTCAGGTGAATTATTTCACCTCTCATGCCACAGGCTTCCACCCAATCACCGCCCCACATTTGGGGGCCCTGTCCAATCAAGAGACACCCCATTTAGGCACCACATTTCCCTCTCCAGCTAAACAAATATAGAGAAGTAGCTGTCTAGGATAAAGGTGAAGAGAGAGAAATAGAGCTAGAGATAGCCACAGACACAGATAGTGCAAACCACTTAAGTTTGGTCCTTTAAGGCTCAGTTGGTTAAGTGACTCTTGATTTTGGCTCAAGTCATAATCTCAGGGTTCATGAGATTGAGTCCAGCAGTGCAGAGCCCGCTTGGGATTTTCTCCTCTCTCTCTCTGTCCTTCCCCTGCTCATATGCGTGCATGTGCATGTACATCTCTCTCCCTCAAAGCAAGTAAATAAATTTTTTTCTAAAAAGGTCCTTTAAAAAGAGCCATCTAGGGGCATCAGTCAGTTAAGCTTCTGACTCTTGATTTCAGCTCAGGTCATGACCTCACAATTAAGAGATCTAATTGGGTGTGGAGCCTACTTAACATTGTCTCTCTCCTTTCTATCTCTCTCTCTCTCTCTCTCTCTCTCTCTCTCTCTCTCTCTCTCCCTCTCTCCCTCTCCCTCTCTCCCTCTCTCCCTCCCTCCCTCCCTCCCTCTCCCTCTCTCCCTCCCTCCCCCTCCCCCTCCCTCTCTCCCTCTCTCCCCCTCTCCCCCCACCCACCCTTTCCCAGCTCATGTGTGTGCGCTCTCTCTCTCTCAAAAGCAAATAAAAATAATGAAAAAGAACCATCTATACTGCCAGATGTCCTAGATCTCATGGGTGGTAGGACTTTTCCATGTTATTATTTTATATGACTCAATATGATGATACTCATTTCTAAATTCCTTAGATGTAGACACCTCAGTGTTTAAAATCAAGAGCTGTGGTATCAGACTGTGTGGGTCTTAATACTGGCCCTCTTACTTCCTGAGTGAATAAAGAGAAATTAACTTTTCTATACTGATAACTTTGCAGAAATGGGACAATAATACTAACTACCTCATAGTATTGTAGTAGTGAGGAATTATCTCTACTTGGATGTCTAACAAGCATCTCAAATTCAATATGTCCAAAATGAATTCCTGATCTTCCCCTTCCAAACCTGCTCTTTCCATGGTCTTTGTGTCTCCACTGTAATTTTTGTTTTTCACTGTTCAGGGCAAAAGCCTTGGTCATAATTGATTCTTCATTTCTTCTCAGATACCAATATCTTATTAGCTCCAACTTCCAAATAGATCCAGAATCCAACCACTTCCCACTACCCTCCACCACTATGCAACTCTGTTCCAGGAACCATAATCTCTGCTTAGACTACTCCAACAGCTTCCTGATTGATCTCCTCTTCCTATGTTTGTTCCCCACAGTCTATTCTCAATGCAACAGTTAGAGGAATCCTGTTAGAATGTAAGTCAGGTTGTGTCACTTCTCTGAGCAAACCCTTCATTGGCTTTGCATCTCTCCCCAAATAAAAGCCCAAGTCTACATGATTAGGTCGCTCATTGTCTCCTTAACTTCATCTCCTATTACTCTCTTCATTTGCTCCATTCCTGCCTCCATGGACTTCTCTGCTATACCTGCAATGAATGTGCAAAACTACTCTCATCTCAGGACCTTTGCACTTGTTCCCCCTTTCTGGGTCTTTCTTCTTCTAGCTATCTGGATGTCTTCAGCACCTATTTCAGGTCTTTGCTCAAATGTCATGGTCTTAATGACAGCTTCCTTGACTAATTTTTTTACAGTTAAAGAACCCCTACGTTCACTTATACGCTCTTTCTTCCTTTACGCCTTTATTTTACCGCAAAACTTATCACCATATAATACACTGTATTTTACTTATTAATTCTAATTATTGTGTGTCTTCTCCCACTGGAATATAGATTCCCAGAGAGCAGAGGTTTTTCTCTGTTTATTTTCCAGTACACATCTTCCAGAGCCTAAACTAATACCCATCACAGAGATGTTTCACAATAACTATTTATTAAGTTATTAAGTAATTGAACTTATTAAGTACAAAATATTTTAAAATGTATCTGACACATACTAAGTGTACAGTATTACGTGTTGTTTATCAGTGCATTTTCTCATGTAATCACGTCTAGTTTTTTTAAGTCTCCTCAATATATACTTTGATCATAGATTATTTTAGCTTCAAAGCAGTTTACTCTTTCTTAATGTTTTGTTTTTTATGTCTTCAATATGCAATTAATCTAACACTAAACTCATGATCATAAAGGTCCAAAGACATTCCCTACAAAGATGATCAGTTAAAAACTAGTTTTTAATTGCCTTTAAACAGATATTTTATGCCCTTTACACAGTTCTAAATACATTTTCCCTAAGTACATTTTAAGTAAGGATAATTACAAAACTTCCTAGTGATATATAATTTGTATACATTTCTCTATTCATTTTCTATGATTTCTTAAAGGCTATGAGCTAAATGAGTGTAAACAATTAAAAGAATTTTATTCAAGCTCTGAAATAAATTACAAAAGGAGCAAAGAAATCAATCTGGTGCACGATTATTGATGTGGAAATGTTAGGGTTTGGAGCAGATGGCCAAGAAAGAATTCTTGAGCTACCTTCTGAGCAAAAAGGTGGTTTTATTAAAGCATGTGGACAGGACCCATGAGCAGCTTAACTCCTAGAGGAAGTTCTCTCTGCCTGTCTCAAGGACTTGTCAATGGGCTTTAAGTTGTAAGGAAATTTAATTTTTTTTCTTTTGCCTTTGTTTCTCATGTATATTTTCTTCCTCTATCATTCTCTTTGCTTCTGTTTAAATTCCACACAAAATAGGATCATAAGTCAAAAATATGAACAGTACTTAGGTAGCTGTAATCCAACACAACTAGAGCTCTCTTAATTAGTGCTTCTCCATGTCAGTAGCACAATGATAGCAAATGTTCTCATATTTATTCTATTAGAAAGCCTTGATTATTTTGCATAGCTTTGGTGGTATAAGCATTTTATTGTATTATAATTTTTGCCAAGTATATGAATGAATTTATGATGTAATGAATTACATCTGTGTAATTCTATCTACAGGTACGAATTTCTAATATATATATAATAATCTTTAATTAACCCAAAATTTTACTTATCAAATACCTCATTCTCCTCCCAACCAATAATATAGGTATATTGTACCACATACATTTTTACACAGCACTTTAAGTTTCAAAAAAAAATCTATGTAGCCAAATTTCAGCATTTGGAATATAAAAACATTAGCAAAATCTACCATGTGAGCTAAAATGGTACATGTTATCATAAAAATTCTAATCAATTACAGTATTCTTGATTAAAAACTGGGTATTTGGGCTTTAAGTGTTCATTTTAAACCGAAGAATTTATTAATTTTTTTAAACCAAATAATTTAAATCCCCAGTTTAAATTCCTAAAGATAGGGGGCTTAGTCAGGAAATGAAATGGTCTCTGAATTATGACCATTAATTTACCAGGAAAGAGTTGGTTGTAATCAGAAAAGTGTCACAACTTGGAAACCTACTGAAATTCAAAATGAAGGGAAATGCCTTAATGGATCAGCTACATTTGGCCTAAATATATAAATTTAAGTCAAAAACCGTAGAATAAGAATAAATTCTAAGCCCCAGGGAAAATATTTTAAAAAGATCTCCTTTACTCCCTTCCCAATACTAATATATTCCTATTCATCATGAATTCTAAATGGATGCCATTTTTTTCATGGACCCAATCCATTTAAGAAATGACTTTCCTACTAATTACACCTCTTGTCAAGAGTCATATATAGTAGGTTAAGACCTTGAAATGTTTTTGAAATGACAGAAGATGAAAATAGTTTTCTCAATAGATAGGGGTTGGAGAAGCCAGAATACATAAGAGAACAAATCTAAAATGACTCCAGACTTCGCTTTAACAAAGAAAAAATTTTGAGCAGCCAAAATTCAATTATCTACACTAAAAAAAGTAGTCAATCTATCTCAATCTGCCAACCAGGAGGGGAAAAAAAAAGGCAGGGGGGTGGGGGGAGTGGTGGTGGTGAGGAATTCAGGGAGGTAATACAAAAGATTAACTCTTAATATCTCAAGTCAAGCTTTTGTATGTTAATAATCCAGCTTTTAAAGAGTTAGTATAGCATTTTGCATATGTATTTTTACTGTCTGAAAATTGGAAACAATCTGATAAGCATGTCTCTATGATTGTACTAATATTAGATAAGCATATATTTATAAAACATTAAAAGCAGAGAGTGTTATCCAGGCATTTCCCAAAACAAAAGATAACATAACGAAACAAACAACCAACTACCTACAACAGAGAGTAAAAAGATTATATTTCTAGGGACAAAAGATGCAAATCTAAGTCCCAGATATACTACTTTTACTATAAGAATCAAAAAATAAAACAAAATCTGAAGTTAAGCTTTAAAGAATATTTATTGACAGTTGTAGGCAACTTATTGCCTAGGCAATAAATAAGAAGCAAAATTTGCAGCATCCTGAACAATAAATTACCATCCCCTAAAACAGAAAGGGTGAGCTTATCATATGATTAGCTCTAAAATTTGCAACTTGAGAGTCATATACAAAGTACTTAAGAGTTCTTATGTTGTCCCATCCATATAGCCCATAGTCCTCTGTTCATGGAGAAGAAATAGAGTAAGCATTAGATAACCAGGCTTATTAGCAGAAAGGAACGTGACATCTCAGAGTTAGTTCTACTAAAGGATTTGTAGGACCTACAGAGAATATGCATTAGGATCAGTAACTTAGAATATTTTAGAGAATAATTTTTTTAATTAAAACTTTAAAGATAGGATTAGTGCCTATGGGCAGAAAAAAACTTTTTCTCAGATACGTACTACCCATGATGCCTAGCTGTAAGTATGTGTCAAAAAGTTAGAAATATCCTAAGGCAATGAAAGTTTTTAAAAACAAATGATGTTATTCAATTTTGCCCGTTTAAAACTCAGACAGGACAGACCCTGAAGGCTGATGAAAACAGCCAAATTCAACATATAATGACTCCAATGATTTAATTCTTTCATTACCCAGAGAGACAATTAGCATTAGTAGATGGAGGCTTAAAACAGAAATTGCAGGGGAACCTAACACTTTACATTACGATGTACGATTAAACTTTTCAAAAACCAAAGCTCATTGTCTAAAAATTAGTAATGGAATCTATCTGTTAAAATTGTTCCATGTTGTATCTTGGCTTTAAAGAGATGATGGAGGGGTGCCTGAGTGGCTCAGTTGGTTAAGCAGCCGACTTCGGCTCAGGTCATGATCCCACTATTCATGAGTTCAAGCCCCACATGGGGCTCTGTGCTGACAGCTCAGAGACTGGAGCCTGCTTCAGATTCTGTGTCTCCCTCTCTCTCTACTCCTCCCCAACTCATGCTCTGTCTCTGTCTCTCAAAAATAAATTAACATTAAAAACTTTTTTTAAATAAAGAAAGAAATGATGGAGCTAGCTAAAATGAACAGGCCTATATTCAAAAGGCTTGAGTCATTTTGGCCCACTGGCATAAAATAATAAAAATGCCAAGTAGTTAATACCACAATTAGGGCTACCAATTTAAAAGCTGCATTGTCAGCAATGAAAAATGTAATTTCAGAATTATAATGAAAAGTCTCCTATCATAACTCATAAAAATGATGTATATGGGATGTGATAGTAGGGAAAGGTAGCCAGTATTCCAAAAATAATATATGGGCCCCACTTATATACAAAAGCATATTCATGGATATGATCTAATTTCGCCTCTCATTTAAATGAAATGATTCTATATATTAGCTTTCTAAATTGTTTACAATTCAGAAAGCAGAATCCTCTTCCATCTTTTTTCTTTTCCTTACAATTTACCTGTTAAAGAAAGTAGGACCCTCCTTATTCATTATTGCATGAAGTAGAGAGAGCAGCAGCCAAGAAAGAGCTTCATTTTTCTCTCATCATTTCATGCTAACACTCTGTCAGGTCTCCCCTCCTCTACTTTTTGACAACATCTCTTTCAAATGTCTTTTCATAACAGTTTCACTATCAGGTATTTTAAAAATTCAGTCTTGTCTAAATCAAAGCATTAATTTCATATAAGATTTGGGGTTTCTCCTTTCCTACCTGCTCAGAAATGACTCCTGGTGGGTGGGAAGAGAAGCAGAAGGAAAATACGGAGGAGGGCTCTGTTCTGTTCTTTCATACTCATTTCTTCCTTCCTAACCCACCCCCATCTTTGCCCCTTGAGTTTCTAGATCCTGGAAGATGCAGGGATCTAAACAAAAGTCTTGTTTACAATTCTCATTTGACTATTAAACGCACTCTGCATGACAGGCTTCCAAATATTGGACCTCACAAGACATGTCTGTGGAGTCCTTTGGTCTTTATGTTTCCTGCAATGGACAGTGAACTCTTCAACTGACCTGTTATAATCCAGCCCTTCTCAGCTTTGCCCCGGTAAGCAGCCCTTTTAGATTGGGTTCACTTGGCTCACAGAAATTACAATGTTAGTGCAGTTTGAGAAACTGCTGACTCCTTCCTTCTGACCCTGCAGTCAAGGGCAGTTCTATTTAGTTTCCTATCTTCAGTCTTCGCCAGAGAAGCAGAGACCTGTTATGATCATACTTTGCCCCAAGTTACGGGGGTCCACAAGTCAGCTTCCTTCAAGAAAATGCTCATAATCTGCTAAGGTAGAGGCATGGGTAAAGCCTAATAGTTCTGCACTTTTGCAAACATCTGGCCAGGGGCTGAGCTGCCAATCCACCAATTCTTAGATAACTCTAACTTTTAAAAGCAGTGTAGCTGGGCATCCCCAATACTTGATTTGGGGTTGAGGAAAGCATCTCCATCCCCTCCCTATAAAAGAAGAAAAAGAAATGCCACATTGCTTTCAATGCCTATGAATTCCTTCAAAAGATCTTATATGAATCTCTCTTCTAAATAGACCACAGACATGGGGCACCTGGGTGGCTCAGTCGGTTAAGCGTCCAACTTCGGTTCAGGTCATGATCTCGAGGTCCGTGAGTTCAGGCCCCGCGTCGGGCTCTGTGCTGACAGCTCAGAGCCTGGAGCCTGTTTCAGATTCTGTGTCTCCCTCTCTCTCTGGCCCTCCCCCGTTCCTGCTCTGTCTCTCTCTGTCTCAAAAATAAATAAAAAACGTTAAAATGAATAAATAAATAAATAAATAGACCACAGACAGACGACAGGATTGGTGATCTGACCGACTTTCAGTAAATCCAGTGGGGCTGTGTCTAACGCACAGGAGGTAATTGTCACCTAGTGTCCTAAGCTTTGAATTCTCAAATTTTTAAGACAATAGATCATCTCCCATTCCTTATGTTGTTATAGATGTGAAGTGACTTTTGAATAAAGCTACTATAATGGGACTTAGTCTTTCTGAATTGCCGCCAGACTACTCTGAAGGGAGAAATCCAAAATATGGGGCTGGAGGGGCACCTGGGTGGCTCAGTTGGCTGAGTGTCTGACTACGGCTCAGGTCATCATTTCACGGTTCATGGGTTCAAGCCCCGCGTTTTGGCTCTGTGCTGACAGCTCAGAGCCTGGAGCCTGCTTCAGATTCTGTGTCTCCCTCTCTTTCTCTCTCCCCCTCCCCTGCTTGCACTCTGTCTCTCTCTGTTTCTCAAAAATAAATAAACATTAAAAAAATTTTCAAAATATGGGGCTGGAGACCCCCACCTTAAATGGCTCTGTTCCTTTAAAAGCTATTATTGAACTGCTTCTGTGATTCAGCCCAGGTGGAAAGAGCATAAGGCAAAGGTCATTAAAAGGTAAACAGAAACAGCAGCACATTATCCTAACTGCATTCTTCCCAGTGTAAATAAGCCCATCTGCTTCAGTTGTTACACTAGCAAACTAGTCCAGGTACTACACCACACTAGAGTATAAAATCTGTACCATAATAAAATTGGCAGGGCACCTGGGTGGCGCAATCAGTTGAGCAACGGACTCTTGGTTTCTGCTTAAGGTCATGATCTCACGATTAGAGGGATCAAGGCCTGTGTGGAGCTCCATGCTGACAGCAGGGAGCCTGTTTGGGATTCTCTCTCTCCCTCTCTTTCTGCCTCTCCCCTGCTTGCATGCGCGCAAGCACGCGTGCACTCACGCACACGCGCGGTCTCTCTCTCTCAAAATAAATAAATACACTTAAAAAAAATAAAGGGTATTTTTAAAAATAAATAAAAATAACATAAAATTGGCAAATGTATTCTGAATTTGCAATGAATTAGGACACTCTCAGTACATCTATTAGCTAATTAGAAAAGCTAAAGTCCTCATATTTAGAAGATGGATAATTCACTAACATTTTCTTTAAGATTTAGGAAAATAGGGGTACCTGGATGGCTCAGTTGGTTAAGCATCTGACTCTTGGTTTCAGCTCAGGTCATGATCTCATAGTTAATGGGTTTGAGCCCCGTGCCGGGCTCTGCCTGACAGCAGGGAGCCTGCTTTGGGATTCTTCCTCTCTCTCTGTCCCTCTCCCACTCACGCTCTCTGTCTGTCTGTCTCTCTCTAAATAAATAAACTTTCAGAAAAAAAAGATTTAGGAAAATAAAATCCAACCATAAATACTATACTAGTTTTATTTTGTTTACAATTTCTAAGTAAATTTAATGATTAGGAAGGTAAATAATCCTGTAAATGTCACATAACTAGCTTCCTTACTCTAATTTTATACATATAAATGCAGTTAAGTAGAATGGGAAAAAGCTGAGATCCAGAGTAGGAAAATCTGGGTTCACATTCTTGGCCCTAAGACCTACTGGCTGTGTAATTTTAAGCAAATCACTTCATCTCACTCAGCCTTGGTTTCCTAATTTGTAACATAGCAATGATAACAACATTGCAAGGTTGTTATGCTTTGTAAAGGAGCTATAAATCATTTTGCCAATATTACCTTTCTCTCTCTTTAACAAAACACTTTTTTTCTGGTACATTATACAAGAGGAATTTACCTGACTAATTAGGGGCACAGTCCTTGATGTCAGACAGTCTCAGTAGTCATTCAATGTCAGTAGGTATTTGTTGAACAAATAATGAAATACTTTTCTGCCTCATCCTATGTCAGAACCCTAGTCAAATTATGTATCACCTCCAAGCCTCAATTTTTATGCATGTAAAATATGCAAATAAGAATAACTACTTCAGTGCTTCTCAATCTCGGTACAAATTAGAAACTCTGGAGTCTCTGATTTAGTAGGTCTGAGGCAAGGCCTAGACAAATAATACACTTCTGCTTCACACGTATTTGGAAACTAACCCAGAAGTGAGAGTCACTAAGCCCTCCTTCTCAAGGCTATTGTGAAGATTAAATGAGATGATGTATAAAGACACTGAGCACATACTTAATTCATGCAACTGTAGAGATTATAACCTGCTTTTATAAAACATTTTATATAAATTTATTTATAAAAATATTTTATATAACATATTTAAGAAATAATCAGTGAATTATTAAAGCAGTGGTTCTCAAACTCAGCATGATTCTAGTGGGGAGTCAGGACGCTTTTTAAAAACAGATTGCTGGGCCCTGTCCCCAGATTATCCAATTCAGTAGTCTTGAGGGGGAGCCCAAGAATTTGCATTTCTAGCTAGTTCCCAGAGGCTGCTGATGACACTTTGAGAATCACTGCATTAGAGAAACATTAATCATCCAAAAATTATGTACATATAAAGTAAAAACAATAGGCAGGGAATAAAGTGTCAACATTTTATAGTTTAGATGTCAGCAAGGTTAATTTTGTTTGATGATTTGAAATACAGTCTCATATGATTACACCTTTCTCAACAAAGCCTCAACTGACTCCCTAGGGTGAATGGGAAGGTCATACCTTTGCAGTCCCACTGCAATTTGTATCGATTTACCAAATATCGTTTCACTCAGCTTTGTATGGAAATGAACTGGTAAGGCATTACTTTCCCCCTTGAGTAGAAAGCAAACTCCTTGAAAGTAGAGATCATGTCATACATATCTCTGTACCCTCAGAGCCCAGCACAGTGCCTGCAGACATTCAATAAAATGCTTAATGAATGAATGGAAACTCAATTTGGATAGAGTAATTTTGTGATTTTTTTATTGTAATCCCCTGGTAACTCCCCAGGAAAGTCTAGTGGTATACAGACAACCATCTCCCTGTCATATTTCTTTCATTAGAGCAAAGGTTCTCAAAGGAGTTAAACTCTCCTATCACCCTCCTGAACAGAAGTTTGGCCTTAAACCAAAGAAATAATATCAATAGCAACAATTTACAAGCATATAACAGTTTGTTTTACCAATAGATTTTGTAACCTGAGGGCTCAAATTCACAAAATTAGTTAGTGGAATATTAGAAATAAAATAGTCTCACTCTGAGCCGAACACTCCTAAAGAATTTCTTCTTCACTCTGCCAGCTCATCTACTATCTAATGTGAACCTCATCAGTAGTTGCTGCACCACTGAGAGCTCACTTTCTGTGCTGAGGCAAGATTGCTTATGTCAGGAGAGTGCTTTCCTTCAGATGGTGCCTTGATAATTTACTTATTTTTGTTATTATTATTGTGGGGGTTTTTTGCATTCAATTAGGTGGCTCAGCTCTTATTTTCAGGCTAGGATTATTTTAAATATTAATTCAAATCCTGATTAGAAACATTTTGCAACATAGCCTGATTTAAAGACAATGAAACAGCATCCTTAAGAGGAAGAAAGACAAACAGCTGTGACCTTCCCCTTTTTTAAAAGAGCTCTGAAGGTCATTCCAAAGACTCTGTTCCTGGAACAGCTATTCTGCAATCAACACAAACTCGGAGTTTTTTTACTGCCTCTGGGAACTGCCTCTGGCACTCCCAGGTGTCCCTAGTCTCACTCTTTTCTTCTCTTGCTACCTTGATACAGAATACATGTTGAGCATCAGACATCTGGCAGCATAATTGGATTTCAGGCCAGTGTGAGAAACTGAATGTAAACAGAGTCAGCTGTGGGTACAAACAGGGCAGAAAAAAGAAGTATGAAAACACGGGCTGACCTTGGGGCGCCTGGGTTGCTCAGTCGAATAGGCATCCGACTTCAGGTTATGATCTCACGATTCATCGATTCAAGCCCCCCATCGGGCTCTGTGCTAACAGTTCAGATCCTGGAGCCTGTTTTGGATTCTGTGTCTCCCTCTCTCTCTGCCCCTCCCCTGCTCATGCTCTGTCTCTCAAAATTAAATAAATGTTAAAACACACACACACACACACACACACACACACAGAGGCTGACCTGGAAGCAAGCTGGGTGGAGCACCTTTGTTGTAAAAAAGCTAGCTTTGACTATAATTCTAATTTTCTGCAGTTCTCCCATTTCCGGAAAATGGGAAGTAGGGGAAGGCAGGCAGGCAGGAAGGGAAAGGTGGAAGAAAAGAAGGAAGGGAAAGATGGAAGGAAAGAAGGAAAGAGGAAGAAGGAAGGAGCAAAGAGAAAGAGAGGGAGGAGAAAACAAGAAACGAGAATGAAACAAGCATTTATTGAACACCTATTACACACAACATAATGCTATATACTTTGCCATTTGTTATGTTATTTAACTACCACACAATAGTCTTGTAAGGTAGGTATTATTGTCTTCATTTTTCACATAAGGAAAGTGAAGTTCGATGAGGTTAAGTAATTTGTTCAAGATCATATAGCTGGAATTTGAACACATATCTGTCTGACCCCAAAGTCCAGAAAAAAAAAGAAAGCAGGTAGGCTCTGGGAAATATTGTTAAAAATGATAAGAAATATCATTTCAGGGAGGGAACATATGAGCAGGAATAATAGGAAACTGAATTGAGATGTGAGATTGTTCTTTCTAGAATAAGATATCTGAGTCCTAAACCTAGTCCACTATGTTTTTCTTATTAAAAAAAAAACATTCATTCATTTCCTCAACAAATCATTGTGGAGCACTGAGAGTGAGTAAGATGCTTTGCTAGTAGCCATCAAAGATACACCTGTGAACAAGGCATGACATTTTTGGTCTAGTAGGGAAGAAAAGTGACTATACATACAATTAAAATGGTTTGATAAATGCTAACAGGTGCAACCTCAAGGAGGGATGGACATACTTAAGGCATGCATAATTAAAGGCAAAATTAAAGCACCTTTCTTCTACTTTCTTGTATTGTGTGTATTTGCATGCATGTGCGCATGCACGCACACACACACACACACACACACACGCACACACACACCACTCTAATTCCAGGACATAGGTGCAAGACCTCTGTTGCTCCATCGGCCATGTCATCCATAAACAATAGAGCCAATTCCAGAGCATGTGGTGAAAGAAACATTGATCTAAAAGTCAGATCTGAATTTTAATCTAGACTTGCCAAGTTCTGGCTGTGTAACACGGGAAAATGATTTTAACCTTTCTGAGACTAAGTTTACCCATCTGAAAAGAAGTTAAGCTAAATCATTTATAAAATCTCTTTCATTTTTAACACATCCTGGAGTGTTGCTAATCAGAAATTGGTTGAAAACTATCTTAAAACTTCAGACTTTAATACTTATGACTATTTCAAGTTACATTATTTTAAAAGTGTGCTGAACCACAGTCACATGAATTTCACAATCAATATTAAAGAAGGTAAGTAAAACTGACATCACAAATGGAAATACATCAGCTTTTGAAAAATTGAAATGAAAAATGAAGTTCTAAAAGGGAAAAAAAGACCATGTTTAAATATAGCATGAGAGTCTGTAAGTCAGATCCAAATGTCATTAGTGTCTTCAAGTGAAAGGAAATATTAAAAGATAGAATTTTCCTCATCTTGTATCATAATATCTGACTATCTACAGAGTAGAAAAATAAGACTAAAAGTTAGGAAAGCTGAATTTCAGTGTTAATAGTATTTCATTTGTACATCAACCTTTTTAAAAAGTATCCATATGTCAAATGTAAACTGACATTCAAAATTATAATGAAATCACCAAGTGATACGTAAATTGATAGTAAGCAACAAAAATTCTTTGGTAAAGATGGTTCCTCATCCTTTGAAATGGTAAAAATAATATCTATAAATTTTCTCTCCCTCCTGAAGATTAATGAGTTAACAATTATAAAGGTTTTATACCTTGGAAGAATGCTAATAATGCAATAGAGATAGGCAGGGAATATACCTTTTTCTTTTACATCATTTTTAAAAAAAGAAAGATTAAAATCACAATGTTAAATAATAATGAACTGCATATCAAGCTAGTTTTTCAAGATATAATATATAAATTAATTTGATAATCCTTAAAATCATACTTGGTATTACACAGCTGCAGTTCTTAATGAAACCATTTTCAATAAATTACTTTTTGTTAACCAAGACTAACCCAAAATAAGAAAATAATTATATCAAAGGAGGGAAGGAAAGTAGGGAGGGTGGGAGGGAAGAGAAAATATCTCTCCAGGTATTTCAGAAATAATTCTAGAGTAATGAAATTTAAAGATTCCAAATGTGGAAAAGCCATTTATTAGGAACTAACTAAAGAGTATCTCTAGGTGACAGTGATGTATCCTCTGGAAAAGACATTGCCTAAGGGCAGCCTTTCAAGCTTTATTCACCACCCTCATCCCATCATCTATATTTTTAAATCAGAATTTTCCTGTCTAAACATACCAGATTCTCAGTGTTTCAAAAACATCTCAAAGGGCCTGACCCAGAAGTTATTTATTCCCTGTAGATCATGGAATCAACTTTTTCTACAATAAAAAAACTTTAAAAATTTTTTTATTTTAGAGAAAGAGAGAGAAAGACCATGAGCGAGCTGGGCAAGGGGCAAAGAGAGACGGGGAGAGAGAGAATCCTAAGCAGGCTTCACACTCAGCTTGGAACCATTACCCTGGCATCATGACCTGAGCCAAAATCAGGAGTATGTACACTTAACCAACTGAGCCACCCAGGAGCCCCCACAATAAAAAACTTTTGATGAGTTGAATAGTTCCCTATGTGAAGTCTTAAAGAAATAAAAACAGTAACAGTTCCTGATAATCCAGAAATAGATTCACATTATGGATTACTCAGACATGGTCTGGGGAACCATTCCTACTACATATGGGAACAGCAACACCTGCTCTGAATTCTATCTATGGTCTCAGTTCAGTGGCAGGAACAAGAACTGTATCCATTCATTGCAGAAGAATGACATCCCAAAATTCACTCATCTATTCATTCAGCTAATTATTAATGAACACTTGCTGTTAGGCACCAAGATAAAGATTCAGTTGCCTCTACTTTAAGATGTTTAAAGTTTAATTTCATATTCATGAGAAAATGTACTGTCAATAAAGGAAGAATAGGACAAAAAGAAAAATGAGTATATAAACCTTAGGAGTTCTGATTAAAGGAAGATAATTTAGCACCACTTTCTTCTGTACCTTTTTTTCTTAGAACTCAAGCTATTAGTACATATCAGACCTTGGAATAACTTTCTAGTGAATTTTCTGATAATTTATAACATTATTACAAGATAATACTGTTACAATTTGGAGCTAACATCAGATCTTCTACTAACTAATCAGTACAATTCCCTAGATATATTAATTACAAATTCACTTTCCTTTTCATGGGCCACACTTAACTTTTTAGACTTAGATGCTACTGGGTCTCTTTAACCTAAAGACATAGTTCAACACAGTAAACATGCACATACATACACACACAGGGACAGATGTTTATTAAACCACTATATTTGTAGAGAAATCCTAGAAAATTCAGTTGATTATGTTATTTATGTAAACACAATGCAAGAATCATTAAACCATTAAAATTAAGAAGAATATATAAAATATAAATATGTATATTTGATTTATTCAATAATATATTCATTTAGTCTCTGTGACATGCCCAGAGTTACACCAGACATTTTACATAATCAGGACCCTCAAGGAGGGATGCTCATAGCCTAGTAGTGGGTATCTGTGGAGGGACCTAGAGAAGGGGATAGCCAATGGGCACATGGCAAATCCCAGGCACCATGAGGTAGCAGTCCTTTGTTGCAATCCACTAAAACTCAGGTCCAAATCAAGGCACATTACAACCTAACCAAAGCCAGGTTTGACCCAAGAAAACTAAGTCAAGATACAGAAAGACTGAAAGAAGCCTTAGGAAAGAGCAGAAAGTTTCTAGACAACTGGCTTGGGAATAGGGTGCTGTTCTCCCAGGCACCAAGTACAGACTGGCTGGCCTGAAACTGCCTGATAGTATCACCAGAAGAGTGGGAGGCAGGCATCAGCGACAGTGACACTCTGACCCTGGGATGTTAAGCTACTGATTTTGTCAGATTTTTGGTTCTTTTTGCTTCAGGGTGGTGGTAAAGCTAAAGATCCACAGGAATACTGAGAAAGGAGATGGACTCAACATTTTAAATCCATCTAGGAGCACTAATAGAAGCATGTGCAATATATCTGGTAGCCCTAAAGAGGAAATGCTTACCTGTGCCTGTAGGGTAGGGGCAGGGCAGTGCCAGAGAGGAAGATGGGGGAAGTTTCATAGAGAAAGTAGTGACATTTGTGTTGAGGCCTGATGGATTAAAAGAGATTTTTAAGCATTACCAAAAAATCTAGTATAACAAAGAGAAGTATAAAAGAATGTGTGTGGTCCTCAGTGTTAGAATGGTAAGATCTTTAAGCTTAGAATAGATGCAGAAAGTGGTGGGAGATGAAGCAGAAAAGGTAATCATGGGTCAGATCCTAGAAAGCCTTGTATGCCTTGTTTTTATCCTGGGTAGGTAATGGAGAGCCATTATTGAATTTTAGGGCTGTGGAGTGATCAGATTTGCCTTGTAGGAGTATCAGATTTTCAATGTAAAAAAAAAAAAATAATTAGAGGTGATGTAAAGCTAAACATGAGGAGACCCGTTAGTGTATAGGTGGTTCAATCCATACTAGAAATGATGAGCACTCAATTATATTTCTGAATTACAGAAAAGTAGATACTTAGGATCAATAATAGTGACTGACTTGATCAGGGCTGAGTAGAGGCATGGAAAAAGAATCAAGGATAACTTCAGATTCTCAACTTGTAAAACCAGGTGGATAAAGATGCCATAAAATAAAATTGCAGCTATGCAAAATTATACATCAACAAAGAATAGATGCAAAAAAAAAATGGTGGTGGTGAGGACCATAGGATGATTTGTTTCCCAAAACTTTTTCAGTGTTCTATCATATGTACAAAATTATTTGGGGCTACATCTAGGTTTAAATGAAAGTTCTGCAAATTACTAGTTTATAACTTGAGTAGATTATTTAACTTCTAGGGATTTAGTCTCAGCCAATATTAATTTGTTTATAATTCACCTTGTTTCAAAGAAGATTTACAATAGTTTCTAGGGGTACCGGGGTAGCTCAATGAGTTGAGCATCCAACTCTATTTCGGCTTAGGTCAGTATCTCACAGTTTCATGAGTTCCAGCCATGCATCAGTCTCAGCGTGGAGCCTGCTTGGGATTTTCTCTCTCCCTTTCTCTCTGCTCCTCCCCTGCTCGTGCTCTCTCTGTCTCTCTCAAAATAAATAAATAAACTTAAAAACAAATAAAATAGTTTCTAAAAATACATACAATTCAACAAAACAAAATATATAAAGAGAGACGATGAGAAACAAAAATAAATCCATAAGTGAATGACTTATGATCTCATAGTCTTGAGCAAGAAGGGGACTCAGACTCAGTTCCAAGCTTCCTAGCTGTCCACCCCTTGTGAGAGACATCATGAGTTCTATGACTCACTTTATCCATCGTTAGTTAATGACATTTCAGAGAAACTTCTCCATCAGATACAACACACATACTCTGTAAAACAGTGATCAGCACAAGAAATAACATCTGGAAACTTAATATGATGTCAAGTATCTCAAGATCAGTCAGTGTTACAACAGTTAAGCACAAATCAGCAAAAGCACTTCTATGGGGGGCCAAAATAGCACAAGCTGGATAAGGAGCTATTTCAAGGTCTGGCTGATTCCAAGAAAAAGTTTTAGCATATCTAAAGGAATGAAAGGACTACATGTTTATTCAGGAAATCCCTCCTAAAGAGTCCTCCCATAAAATTACTCAAGAACACCATCTGGAGTGCCTGGGTATCTCAGTTGAGCTTCCGACTCTTGATTTTGGTCCAGGTCTTGATCTCATGGTTCATGAGATCGAGCCCCACCAGGCTCTCTGCTGTTAGCAGAGCCTGCTTGGGATTCTCTCTCTCTCCCTCTCTCTCTCCCTCTCTCTCTCTCTCTCTTTCTCTCTCTCTCTCTCTCTCTCTCTCTCTGCCCCTCTCCAGCTTGCACTCTCTCTCAAAAATAAATAAATAAACTTTAAAAAAAAGAAAAAAGAAAAAAGAATGCCATCTAACCACTTTCCCATCCCCAAGGTCTTGATGATTATTGAACCACTGGTCTAACAATGGCAATTCTCAAGATTTTTCTGCTTCCATGTTAAAAAAAAAAAAAAAAAAAAAAAAAAAAAACAGTTTTCAAAAATACAAGATGTAGCATAAACCCATTAAATAGGGACAAATAATGGAAAGGAAGTCTAGACTCACAAAAATTCTAAATACTCATGATATTTCAGTCCTTTTACTGTAAGCAATTAGCTTTTTAAAATGCCCATTAGTTGGGGCGCCTGGGTGGCTCAGTCAGTTAAGCGTCCGACTTCAGCTCAGGTCACAATCTCGCGGTCCGTGGGTTCGAGCCCCGCGTTGGGCTCTGGGCTGATGGCTCAGAGCTCAGAGCCTGGAGCCTGCTTCCGATTCTGTGTCTCCCTCTCTCTCTGCCCCTCCCCCGTTCATGCTCTGTCTCTCTCTGTCTCAAAAATAAATAAAAAACGTTAAAAAAATTTAAAGAGAAAACCTCAAAATAAATAAATAAATAAAATGCCCATTAGAATTTCTCAAAGACTTGCTTTAGTAAAGTATTTCTAATTTATATCACTTTCTACCATTTAATGCTGCCCCAAACTTGAAAATGGATTTTCCCAAGTCAGTTAAAAAGGTTACATGTCTCTTCTGACCCACATATACTTGTGTATAATCTATTAATTTGTTTCTTCATCATACTTAGGGCATTAATTCAGGACCAGGTAGTGAGAATTTACAGAAGTTAAAACAGAGTCTTGATCTTAGAATTAGGTATGTGAAGCCTATGTCCTTTAGTCTTTGTGTTGTTTCTACAGATCATTAAATAAAAGTTTATGTGTGGCAGTGTGGTAATTATTCAATTTAGAGTTTCCACAAAGTTTTACAAAGTATCCATTTCAATGTCAGACTTTCTTAGTGGTTAAGAAGATGAGAAAAGAGGTAAATCCCAATGCTATTCTTTGTAACTTCAAGTCTATCCTCCCTCAAACAGCTAAGATATCTCTGGACACATTTATTTATGAGCAAAAACTTTCTTAAACAACATAATGGTCCTTCTTTATTCACTGATACTCTTTCACTATAGCAAAGGTGTTAAATCAGAAGAATCAATGTCATTGCCATGGGAAAAGAATATGATGACATTCTTCTGCAGCCAAACAAAAGAACTGTGAATAAGAGGCGGAGATCAGTGAGTAAGAAGAAAAAGAGCTTAATTCAAACTGAAAAATGCTATTAATATTTGAATTTGTAAAGTATGAATATCTATTAAATAGCTTCCATAGTATTTCTTTTTTCATTTTATGACTTTTTATTTTTTTATCTAATTTTTTTATCGTAGGATAAACTTTAAAATGACTTTCGAGTTTTTTTGGTAAGGCAAACATGGAGTGATAATAAATTTTTAATAAAATTGTATGGTCAATTTCAAAATCTTATATTTTCAGTGGGGAGGGGGTGTCTCTGGATTTGAACACTGAAACACAAGCCAATGAGCTACAAAATTTATACTAAGAACCTGTCCTGTAAGTTCTCCAAATGCATACATTTTAATTGCTTCTTATAAAACTGGATTTTGAAAAATAATTTACACAGTGAATATGGCAATACTTTTTAAAATTTTTATTTTATTATTATTTTTCAATTCTAATATAATTAACATATAGTGCTGTATTAGCTTTGATCCTACAGGAAAATTGCTCTAGCACTTAGGACCAGTCCTGACTTTGGTCAGAGTCTTCCTTACCTGATAGGATTAGTAAGAGTGCAGCTCTCCACTAAAGTCCTAGTGGCCAGAAGAAGCCACAAAAAAGTAGTCTGGGAGGCTACTCATCCTTTCACATTAAAGAGAGAGAGAGAGCTAAAACTTAACAAAGCATTGTGTTCCTGATCCTGTGTTTCACAAAATATTCAGACAGATGCAGAACAGGAATCAGCAATGTGAAATTGTTGTTCCTCAACTGAACAACAAAATTTTTACTGTGATTTCAATGCTTCTTTAATAATGTGAGCCCTAATGAGAAACTACCTAAGTTTATTAAAAAACTGCAATATGCAATGGCAACCACCAGAAGGAAGGAGAAAGGCAAGGACAAAGAGAGAACAAACCAACAAAAAAAATGAAATATTTTTAGTTTGAACCCTAATTATTGTTAAAAAAATTGTGCCTTGTCTAAACATAGAAGATGAGATAGATAAAGCCAGCTCTTCTGGATTCCTTTTTCAGAAGTAGCTTCCTAGCCTCTCTCTGGAAGAATGGAAAAATGATGGGGCTAACCCAGAATTTTGCAACCTCAGCGCTATTGACAGTTCAAACCAGATCACGCTTTGCTGTAGGGACTGTCCTGGGCATTATGGAACGTTTAGTAGCATCCCTGGTGTCTACTCACTAGATCCCAATAGCATTACCCAAGTCATGACTGTGAGATTGCCCACAGTCACTGCAGAAGTGCATCTGGTCAAGAACTACAGTATTTTAAAAATTTTCTTTAGTTCTTTTGAGCCTTCCACCTGAGAGGATAGACTACTGCAGCCAGCAACACAATGACTGATAAACCTTTCTCTTCTGGCAACTTTCTCCTATTGTGGCATATTTTATTAAATATTTCACCTGGAGGTCCATTGATACACCTCTTTTAATGCTATATTCAATATTTCTTAAATATGTATTTATTTATTTTGAGAGAGAGAGAATGAGAGCAGGGAAGGGGCGAAAAGAGAAGACAGGATGACACCTATGTCCATGCTGACAGCAGTGAGCCCCATGAGAGGCTTGAACCCATGAACCAGGAAATCATGATCTGAGCTGAAATCGGAGACTTAACTGAATGAGCCACCCAGGCTCATTTTTAAGATAGTATATTTAAAGAAAGAAAAAGAAAAAGAAATGAAATAAAGTCATTCTACACAAATTCTTCCTTACCTCCCCAGGAAACTGTCATGAAAAGCAGCCATAAAGTAAAAGAGTAAGAGAGGTCAAAGACAAAAAGCACACAGTAACACACGACAAGGAACAAAATCTGCTATTATTTCTCAGATGTTAAGAAAATCAAATTCTCTTCTCCGCTGCTTTTCCCACCCCAGCCACAGCACCTTTTCTTTGCTCCCTTTGCCAACATACCCTTTAAGAGTTAACTAAGTCGTCTCTAATCTCCTCCCATCTCTTTTAACCTGTTCCATTCAGACCATCACTGCCACCACTACAGTTAAACCACCCTTGTCCGGGTTTGCAGTGACCTTCACATTAATAAATCCTGTGGCCATTTCTAAGCTCTCATCATACTTCACTTAGCAGCAGCATATGACACAGTTGATTACTCCTCTCTTCCTTTGCACAATTTCTCCCTTGGCTCCAGAACTCCACACTCTCTTGATTTCCTCCTTACTCACTAGTTGCTCTTTTTCAATCTCCTTTACTAGTTTCCTCCTCTTCTCCCTTTCTCTTAATAATGCAACAATCCTGGGCTCAGATAATTTATTTCCATCTGCACTCACTTCCTAGTGAGTCATCCAGTCCAGGCTCCTAAACACCACCTATGTGCTGATGACTCCCAAACTGCCTCTCTCCCAGATTCATATATCCAACTTCCTGCTTGTCACCTCCACTTGAATAGCAAATAAATGTTTCAAACCCAGATGTGTCCAAAAGTGAGTTCCCGATCCTTCCCCCTAAACTTGCCCCACCCACAACTTTCTAACACCATTTGATGGCAACTCCATCCTGTTAGTTACTCAGGCCAAAAACTGTGCAATCGTCCATAACACCTAGCTTTCTCTCACCTTCCACATACGGTTAATTCAGGAAACCATATTAGCTTCACTTCAAAATACATTCAGTATCCTTTCACTTCCCATGTCCTTCACTGCTGCCATGCTAATGCCACCAGCACCTCTCAACTGAAATACTGCAAACATCTCATTACTGGTCTTCCAGCTTCTCTCCTTGCCCCTATAGGATATTCTCAACACAGGAGTCACAACAGTTCTTTTAAAATGTAAGTCATATCTGGGGCATCTGGGTGGCTCAGTTGGTTGAGCATCCGTCTGACTCTTGATTTTGGCTCAGGTCATGATCCCAGGGTCATGGGATTGAGCCCCACATCAGGCTCCACACTGAGCATGGAGCTTGCTTGGGATTCTCCCTCTCTCTCTCTCCCTCCCTCCCTCCATTCCTCCCTCCCTGCACCTCTCTCCCTCACTCGTGTGTGCTCTCTCTCTCTAAAATAAAAAAGTTAAAATTAAAAATATATATTTTTAAAAATTCACAAAATAATAAAATGTAAGTCACAGCACATTACTCTTCTGTTAAAAACTTGCAGTGGTGCTCCATTTCATTCAGGGCTGAAGCCCTTATTTTATTTTATTAATAAGCAAATGATCTTTTTTTCAAAAGTAATCTCTGTGCCCAATGTGGGGCTTAAACTCATGACTCCAAGATCAAAAGTCTCATGCTCCACCAACCAAACCAACCAGGCACTCCCAACTAGTCCTTTATATTGTCTAAATTGTCTAGAGGTCCTGTCTCATCGTCCTGACCCCTTTCCTATTTCTATTCTCCTCTCTAACTCCACTCAGCCTCCTTTGTGTTTATCAGACATTCCAGATATATGCCAAACTTTGGGTCTTTGCACTGGCTTTTCTCACTTTCTGTAAGGTTATTGTCCTGCCATGAATAACTACTTCATCTTCTTCAATATTGCCTTTCAATTAGGCCTAGCCTAACCATCATATTCCTACTTACAACTGACCTCTCCATCATCCTGTTACCAGTGTTGCAAATCCCCCTTACCATGAATAATTTTTTTCTTTTTTTCACAACATTTTTCAATTTTTAATATCAACAATTTGCTAAATGTTTATTTTCCATTGTCTGTCTTCCCTATCTAGAATATAAACCTGGCCACAGCTCCATTTTTTTCTGGTAAGTCCCTCAGAATTGTGCTTAGCACAGAGTAAGCATACAACTTATATTTGTCAAATGAATGAATTAAATAAAGTGCACAAATATCCCATCCTGAAGTAAAAGGGATGGCAGCATTCTTTTTTTCTTGATCCTTTTTCTCATTTTCCTGGTCATACATCAAAGCACTAGTTGGCCTGGGAGGGAGAAGGATCTCCTTTTGGCAGAAAGGAACAGATAAATAGAACTTAGGAGAGGTTTTTATTGGAAGATTTTAGGTTTTAAGGGACTTTCTGCCTTTTCAGTTTGGGGATCTGTGAAGTCTTGGGCTGTTTGGGGGATTTTAGGACTTTTATGTCCTGTTTATCACTCCGATGTTTAGTTTGTTGGGGCTTCTAGTTGGAAGTACGTTCCAAAATAAGTGAAACAAAGGAGCTAGGGATGAGGACCAAAAAAAAAAAAAAAAAAAAAAAAAGGAGAGGAAACAGGCTGCTAAAAAGAACTCAAGGACAACAGAAAAAAGAACTTGAGGTTTTCAGTCCAATTCACTAAAGTAAGCTCACTAAAGTAAGACAGTGGGCTAAAATTTAAGGCCAGTGCTGATATTAGCAAGGAAAATTGTAAATCAGAGTGTTCCTTTTATTCTCAGGAGACTGAAAGTGGCAGATAGGTACAGGAGAAGCCCTAGAATAACTGTATAAATAAGTAAATTAATCCCATTATAGTAGAGGGTTTTTTAAAAAAAAAAAACCACATTCTTCCATACACATCTCCCTAATACACACACACACACACACACACACACACACACCACTGAGAGGGTCTCTATCTCCCAAGATAGAAGCACAAAAGTAATGAAACACATATGTATTCATTATCTAATGCTATGTAACAAATTACCCCCAGATTTAGTGGCTTACCACAATAGTAACCATTTATTATCCCTCACAGTTTCTGTGACACAGGAATCCAGAAGCAGCTTGGTTGGGCAGTTCTGGGTTAGGGTATCATAAAGTTCAGTCAGATGTTGACTGAGCAAGGGAAAACTGAAGGCTTAACTGGGCTGGAGGATCTGTTTCCAAGGTAGATCCCTTATATGCCTGGCTCTCAGCAGGTGGCCTCAGCTCCTTCCCACATGGGCCTCTCTACAGGGATGCTTGAATGTTTTCACAACATGGCAGCTGGTTTTCTCCAAAGTAAGCAATATAAGAGAGCAAAGGATATACAAGAGCAAGGCAGAAGCCACATGCCTTTATGTACAATATAGCCTTCTACTGTACTTTACTGGTTACACGGGTCAGCCCAGATTCAGTGTGGGAAAGGAGAATGTAGGGTGTGAATACCAGTAGGCAAAGAACATTGAGGCCATCCTGAAAGCTGGCTACCACCACAGTCAAATGGCTTCACATATAAATGACAAAATAATGCTGATCTATCTTAGAGTTGACTAGGATGCATCATTTCTGTTTACCCATTTCAAAACGTGAGATCCTTTATTCACCTTGCTTTGCCTCCCCATCTCTATCACCTTAGCAATGTATTTTTAATTTAATTTGTTTAAGTTTATTTATTTTGAGAGAGAGAGTGTGTGTGAGCAAGTGGGGAGGGGCAGAAAGAGAGGGAGAGAGAATCCCAAGCAGGCCCAGGGCTGTCAGCGCAGAGCCAGATGCGGGACTTGAACCCACAAACTGTGAGACCATAACCTGACCCGAAATCAAGAGTCAGATGCTTAACTGACCCCCATTTTTAATTTTAAAAGTGGATTGCAAACAATAAAGTTGTGACACTTCTGAGGAAAATATAAGAAGATATATCATGCTCTTGATTCAGCAGGGGAAAAAAAAAACTTGACGATCTACCTCTCTATGTTAGAGTTGATTAACCCCGAGGAAAATGAACAGATATTAAAATATTGGACATAGACAGAGGAAAAAGAGTCACAGGGCTTGTTTATGCCTCTATCCAGAGTGAACAATTTACTCTTAGACCTCAAGAAAGCACCTAATGTCTTTGTATCTCAATTTCCTCATATGCAAAATGCAGATAATATTCATTCACATGTATAAAGAGTGATGTGTGAATATAAATTGGGAACTGATCTCTATTTTATATGTACCAAGATATATATCTTCAATTATGTAGAATGCCTTTACAAAGAGTAAACTTGATCAAATTCAAGATATATATGTCTTGATATAAATTATATAATTATATCTTATTATATATATATAATTATATATAACAAGACATATATGTCTTGACTTAAATTATATACATATACATGCATATAATAATATATAATATAATAATATACATGCATGTATACATATAAACATACACAACCAAGATATAAATCTTGGAGAGGCACCTGGGTGGCTCAGTCAGTTGAGCAACTGGCTTCAGCTCAGGTCATGATCTCACGGTTCATGAGTTCAAGCCCCACATCAGGCTCTGTGCTAACAGCTCAGAGCCTGGAGTCTGCTTCAGATTCTGCGTCTCCCTCTCTCTGCCCCTCCCCTGCTTGCACTCTGTCTCTCTCTCTCTCAAAAATAAATAAACATTAAAAAATGTTTTTAAAGATATAAATCTTGGCTTATATAGAATATGTATTCACAAATAATAATCTTAACCAAATTCCTTACATAGACTATTCATATGTCACAGCAGCACTCACCTCTTTCTCATTCTTCCAATAACTCTATGAACACTGAGCACTTTTTCTAACTCAAACATACTGTGACAGTCAGTAGTATGGAAAAGAGATGATGTCATAAACACATTGTGTTACAGTATCACTAAGGGCCAGATTCATCCTTAGTTACATAATCCTTGAGGTATACCAGCCTTGCTAGACTCAAAAGAGAGACTTGGAGTACAAAAAAAGAGAAGGAGGGGGCTAAACAAAGCCCTGAAGCTATAAAAATTCTTAGTGTATTCTTAGTATATATGCTTGGCAAAGAAGCAGTTTGGATGTAGAAGAAGGCAGTGGAGAGCTTCAAAATAATTATTTATATCTTCTATAAGTACCATGGCACTTTCTAGTCACCAATGCTCAGGGAGCAGAAAATCATCCAGCAGACCCCATTTTCCCCCGGCCAACATCTCCACAGTAAGATCAGAGACCCAAGAGCCACTCTCCCTGTTAACTAGCTGTCAAGCGGCTACCTCCAACAAATGGCAGTTGTTATAATTAATTATTTCATGTTGCTTTCATCTGTAAGATTTGTAATCCATAAGAAAACCTAAGAATGATTAATAAAATCAAAGCTATCTTTTAAAAGCCTGTATGCTTTTATTGTTATAAATGCTTCACAAGTAAAAGATCAGTCAAAAGCATAAAGGTACCCTTATTTGAACTTCCTTTGTGCTCGAATTAGAGTGTTTCTTTTGGAACACCCTCACATCAGGCTTCTGCGCCTCTTGGCAAAATCATGAATTGGCTGATGTTGTCTTAGAGGCTTTCCTAGGTCTCCTTTCCCACCATCATTCTTCTTTCATGGACTCCATTCTGTTTCCTAGGAATCCCTCCCGCTGCCTTCCACATTCCACCCACTGCACAGTCAGTCATGTTCCAGACTTTTTATAATTCTCCTTTCTAACATTACAATATGTTTTTCCAAAGATTTAATTTCTTTGAGAGGCTTGCTAGGTGGGTAACTAACCTGATAATCTTTACCACATTCTCTTTAAAATTGTTTTTCAATCAGAAATTTCTAGAAATGCTATCAATATCTCAGCACAAAATATTGTAGGTGTTTTGGTAAGTAGTAGAGAGGACACTTGAGTATAACTAGACCTTTCAGAAAAGTGAAGTTCAGGGGTGCCTGGGTGGCTCAGTTGGTTGAGAGCTTGACTTCGGCTCAGGTCATGATCTCACAGTTTGTGGGTTTGAGCCCCACATTCTGTGATGACAGCTTGCAGCCTGGATCCTGCTTCTGATTCTGTGTTTCCTTCTCTCTCTGCCCCTTCCTCCACTCGTACTCTGTCTCTCTCTCAAAAATAAACATTAAAAAAAAAAGAAAAGTGAAGTTCATTGGGTTGTTTCACTTGGCCTAAGAAGTTGATGTGCATGTAGGGGTTCAGGACAGATCACCCCTATACACACACACACACACACACACACACACACACACACATACATACACACACACACACACACACACACACACACACACACACACACACACACAATGTGCCACTTTGGCATATGGATTAATTTGAGCTGAAGGCACTTGAGACCCTGAGGGCTCAAAAGAAACTTTTGTCCCTCCCTTAACCACACCAAAGAATCTAAATTGGGGGGGTCTCTCCCAGAATAAGGGTTATTAACAGAAATAGATTTTATTGGAGTGACCCATCTGTATGGTATGACAGACATCTAATTACCAAACATCCGCTCTTCTTATCACCCTGGGAAATGCATTCCTTTCCTCTGAAATCCCAGACCTCTACCCACCTTCTCCTTAGTTCAGAGTAACAAAGATAGTTCATTTTGCCTGGTTGTCTTTGGAATTTCCATGTCTATGGATCTATTAAATTTGATTTTCTCCTGTTAATCTGTCTCAGATCAATTTATTTCTTAGTCCAGCTAGGAGGCCCTTTGAGGAGACAGGAATTAATCTTGCTCCCCAACATATGAAAGCTGTTCTCTCTAAAATCATCCTTAAGGATAAGAATATAATCCCAAACATCCAATGCGTATCCATCCAGTTGGCTGTCCACTGCAGTTAAAATAAAATGTATAATCCTGCTTAGGGTCAGAAAGATCTGGCTTCTCCCTACCTGTCTCTACCTCAGACCTTACATTCCAGCCAAACCAGCTTTCCTTCTGTACTTGAACATGTCAAACTGCAACCTCATTCCTGCCTTAAGACTGCTATGTTTCAGTACTTGGTATGCAAATTTTACTTCATTTGGTTCCCAGCTCAAATGTCACCTCTTCAGATAATCTTAAGTAACCTTACGATCTCTAGCACATCATCTTTTCTTTCTTTTTTTTTTCCATGATATGTACGTTTTAATCCCCATCACCGATTTCACCCATCCCCCCACCCACCCTTCCCTCTGGTAACATCAGTTTGTTCTCTATAGTCAAGAGTCTATTTCTTGGTTTGTCTCTTTTTTTTTTCCTTTGTTTGTTAGTCCTATTTTATTTTCTTCATGGTATTATCATTGTGAAATTTTCTTGTTCATGTATTTGTTTACCTGCTCCTTCTAGGTCCCTTATTAATGTACTCTTCATTGTCCATCACGTTCATCACTGTGTCCCTAGTGTTTTGCACAGACCTGACACATATCCAGTACTCAGTAAATATGTGCTGAATGAATGCATGAAGATGAATCCAAGCATAATTTAACCATTAAACTTAAATAATTGAGAAATCCTATACTGATATTGGAAAGGAGGAGCAGTGTTTAATATCACCATAACTAATGTAACTTGTGTTTATAAGACTTTGATTGATCATGGACTACAGCATTTTTTAACAAAATTTTGTTAATATTGGATTGATAAATATTCCATTTGCCTCTTTGAAAAGCTGTCCTTTTGATGAGGTATCACAAATAAATGTCAGTATTCCTTGAGAAGTATGGCGAACTCATCTTATTCTTCTGTCAGTGTTAAGAAATTACATTTCCCTTTGGCCAATTTCTGTCTGTTCTAGGTATGTAGTGTCTATTGCTAGGACTTCAGAAGCCAATGAGCAACTTGCCTGTCACACGCTCCAACAAATGATCTCTTCCCCCATGCAGTGTAGCTAAGCAGAGAAGCAGCTTTCCTAAGATGATAACCAACACAGCATAGAATATTGTTAAACCTATGGTTTATTATCCTGCAAAGTTTACCTGAGCAGGCTGCCAAAAGAAAGAAAAAGGCTAGCAATTTAACAATTTGGTTTTCTACCAGGCAGTCCCTATTTAGCTGGTTGTAACTTAGAAGCAGATGTCTGAGAGCAAGCAGTTCAGCAAGCCTGCAGTCAAATGCTTTTGTAGAGATCTTCTCTTAAAAGGAAAAATTGAGGCAAGTCAATGGGTTACAACTTTCTGGGCTTGCTTTTGTTATCTATAAAGTATCACCACTAAACCTGCTTTGCTAAAGTGAAACTCCAAGGATTAAAAAGAGGGGGGGGGGAGCGTCTTTCCTTCTAAGAATTATTAAATAAACCAGTTTTAAAAAAAGAAACCCAACATTAGTAGAGAGGGGAAAAAAATACCCACAAATCAGTAAGCGCTAAATAACATAACTTACCCTTTAAGGAAAACATGTAGCATAAGAAAACCTTATTTTTAAAAACTGCAATGAAATTTCTTGAAACCACACATCCTAGGAAAGCTTGATTTTTAATTCTTCCAGAGGAACTATTAACACTTAAATGACAAAACTCTATTAACCTCTATTCTTCAATTATTTCACTATCAAATTAAATGTAAGGAAATACACACAATCCTATCTTGGCATCCAAAACAAAAACTTCTTGGTGTTTTTTTTGGGGGGGGGGGGGAACTAAAGAGGAGGTGTCTTTTTCATCAAACCTCTTATACTAGTTCACTTCTCATTAATTTGGTCTTTTTTGTATTTGTTGTGCTTCTGCCCAGATTAATTTCAAGAGTAAGACCAACTCTAGCTGCCATGTACTGTAAAATTTTTCCACTGTTCATGGACCATTTACAATCGCAAGGTTTGGGGTGGGTATGAAATGTATTCCTGCCAATGGATAGTCCCATCAGCAATGCTGAAAAACAGTCCTTCTGTTTTACTCATCATGCCATATGGTTCCATAAAAAAGGAGCTAACCAAAAGTGCAACTAATGCACCTTGTCAATCTTGGTTTAGAGTAATGATCTGATATTATGGTAAGGAAATTGTAGATGAGTATATTCTCTCATTCTTCCTTTAGTCATCTACCACTTTAAATATGTACTGATTCATTGGAAGAAAAAAAATTCAGGCTTAAGACCTTTTCTATTTTACAGGAACTGTAATATTTTAAAGAAAATTATTATACATATATTACAGTTTCAAACAGAACCCCGGTGTTTTGTAGTAACATCTTCCAAAAGATTAAGGATCATGGTTTTAAACCCTTTCCAATAAGTGATTTGAGAACCCCGGAGCAATTAAAAAGCAAGCTGAAGCACCAAGATAAAGTTGTGTCCCCCTAGTGACCTCTAGAGTGGAGCTAAGCTCCCACAAGCAGGACTTGGGGAAAAAGCAAGAAGCACGCCAAAGCCTAACGCGCTGCTAACACCAAGCCGTTACCTTCAATAATGTATCCACTGGCATCTCAGAGGGGTGGTCCTATTCTATATAACCCTAAAGCACAAGAAGTCTCCGCCTCCCCGGCCAGGAGACGCATTGGGTCGAAATCCAACTTCAAGCACCGTCCCTTCCTCCTCCCCAAGTTGCTGAGGTCCAGCCCTTCCCCACCCACCCAGGGGCACAGACTTCTGCGAGCGTAGTGTGGAGCCGACTTCCACCTCTCCACAGTGCTGCACACAACCTCTCGGCCACTACCGGTTCCCTTGCACGAGCTTGGGAGCGGGAGGGAGCCGGCGACCGGCGACCTCTACGAGTCCCCGCTGCGGGCTCCTGAGGCCAGTACACCGGCTCCCGGCGCACCGCACTCTGAGAGTCCAGACGCACCCTCCCGCCCCACAAAGCGAGATGCAGCTCAGGAGGCTCCCTCCCGAGCTCTTTCTTGTCCTCTCTGCCATCGCTTCTCCTCCCCTGAACTTTCCAACTTTGGAACCCCCGGTTGCAAAGGAGCAACAGGGGGGAATTGCTAGACTAGAGTCACTGCCTGCCAACCCACGTCGGGAAGAAGGAACTAGCCCGCAGGGACCTGGCCGGTAGCAACTCTTGACCTTTGGGCAAAAGAAGACCCAGAAAGCTGCTACCTCCTCCTCAGGATGGAGGTAAAATGGATGCAGAACTTGTCACCCAATGGATGAAGGGGCGGTGGGAGGGGGAAGGTTGGGAGGTGGGAATAGAAGAGACCAAGGGGAAAAAACTCCCTCTCCCTCCCTCTCTCTCCCTCTCTCTCTCTCTCTCTCTCTCTCTCTCTCTCTCTCTCTCTCTCTCTCTCTGTCTCACACACACACACAAACGCGCGCGCGCGCGCGCGCACACACACACACACACACACACACACACACACACACGGGGAAAACCTCTCAATCTCTCTCCCTCTCTCAATTTCTCTCCCACGCGCGCGCGCGCGCGCACCGACACACACGCACACGCACACACACGCATCCTGTTTCCGATAAGGATGAGACGCTAGGAGCCCAGAGTCTCCCGTATCCCCACTACCCTGAGGGGGAAACGTGCAACAGATAACCTAGCTCTCGGAGTAGGAAAAAGGGTGGGGTGAGAGAAAGAATCTCCAGGTTTCCCCACGTTAGAAAAAGGGGACAAACTCCTGTCAGAGTCTCCCCGGAGGCACAGGGAGGTGCAGCAGTGCTGAGGTCCCTCCACCTCCCGGAGAAGGCAAACTCTTCCCCTGCAGGCTGCCTACCACCTGGCGGAGCCTGGATGTAAACAGGCCGGCCCCAGGGGCGGACCGCGGGTGCGAGGTGGGATGGGCCGAGGTGAGAACGGAGCGGAACTCACCCTTGATGCTGGAGGGCTTTCTCTTCTTGGCCATCTTCTGCCCCCGTCCCTCCCCCAGACCCCCCGCGCGTTTCCTCCGGCTGCCGCCCGGCTCCCGGAGCCCGCTCGGAGGCTTCCCGGCGAGCTCTCGCCGCGGCACTCAGCTCAGCGAGCTCTTTGTTGCTGTGATGGCATCTGCGAGGCGGCGGCGGCGGCCCGGCTGCGCGCTCGGCTCGGCTCGGCTCGGCTCTGCTGGGGCGGGCGCCGCCGCCCCTCTGCTCTCGGCCGCGCCGCGCTGCGAGCCTGGCGCTCGCGCTGCTGTGGCCGCTGTGGCTGCGGCGGCGACTGTTGATGCTGCTGTGCCGCTCCAGCTGCTGGAGGGGGCAGCGCAGGGTCCCCGGAGCGCCCGCCCAGAGCTGACCTCCCCCTTGCCCACACCCTCCCTCCCCAACTCCCCCACCCTGGTGTCCCGTCTGAGCCGCCAGCTCCAATCCAACCAGTGACGGCGCCGTCATCTAGCAGCCGCTGCCAGGGAAGGTGGCGGTGGCGGCAGCGGGGGGCTGCTAGGGGAAGATGGGAGCCCTTGGCTCTCTGGGGCCAGGAAGTAGAAAGCCAGGCAGCCCGACTCTGGTGGAGCCCGCATCCTGCCGGCCTGCCTGCCTCCGGACCTCCGAAACCCTCTCCCAGGCGGCAAGACGCGATGGGGTGCTCGGGGGTGGGGGCGAAAGACACAGGTATCCATTGGCCAACAAGAACTCCAGCCAACTGCGAGAAAACGAGCACTGGCACTATCGACCCGGCCCCACCACCATTCTCCCCAAAAAGCCTCTTCCGGGGCACCAATCCTGATTTCCAACCGGGCGATTAGCCCCGGGGCGCGCGGATGCCTCCCTCCAGAACCGAGAAGGGAAGAAAGAGTAAAACTGGAAGCTAGTGGAGAGGAGAAATTAAATTCGAGGCAACCCATCCCCAGACACTTGGAAGAATGACCTAGTTCACGCCCTAAGCCTCCTTATAACGAGGACTCAAGACAGTTTCCTTGGGGCTGTGGGAATAGAGGGAAGAAAGTTCAAGCTCTCAGATGTTGCAGGGACTCGGGGAGGGGGGGGGGGGGGGTGATTTCGTGGCCTCCGGTACAAACTTTGTCCCAGTGGCCGCGTTCTTTCTCTCTCTGATTGGGGATTTGGAAAGATTTCATTTTCCTGGAGGAGCTGTCCTCTGGCGTGCTGATCAGACGAGGAATCTCTCCAGTGTCCTAGGACTGCAAGAGCATGCAAAAGTTTAAGACACATCTAAGAATATAACCAGGCTTTAAAAGAAGGGCAGAAGGGGTAAAGCGGGGAGGAGGTTACCAGTGTGGGAGAAGGATACAAAATCTCTTTTTTTTTTTTTTTTCCTTTACAGGAGCTGAGTTTTCCCCTAAACCTACTTGCTATTTCACAGTGATCTTATTAACACTTCTTTCCTTTCCCTACATTTCCAACCTAATCTGATTATCTAAATATCCAGTGATTCTATTCAGGACCAGTAGCCAGAAGTTGCCCCAGCATCAATGTGGTGTAACAGAAAGAATACTGGAGTCCAAACCCCTGGTTTTATTTTTTGGCCCCGGAACTTCATGGCTCTGAAAATTTGCACAAGTCGTTTAAGTCCTCTATTCTTCTGTTTTCTGGCTTATAAAATATCATCTCAAACATTCCTTGCAGCTCTAATAAATGTCCTGAGATTTTTTTTTTGTCACAAAATCTTCACACATTATTTTTTGCACTCTTTCTGAATTTAGCTTCACATAATGTATTATATTGAAGTAAGTAATCTGACACACATGTGAAATTCCCAATTCCTCTCACAACAAAGGCATGTATCAGATATAAAACACAAATAGCAAGCTTATTTTAATTAGAAAATAGGCCCGATCTCTGATTTAATTCAAAACTACTCTGTCATAGGTGCCTGGTGGCTCTGTATGTTAAGCTTCAGACTTCCACTAGGGTGTTCCTGCGTTGGAACCCCACATAGGGCTCTCCACTCTCAGTGCAGAGCCTGCTTCAGATCCTCTGTCTCCCTCTCTCTCTGCCCCTCCCCTGCTCTCTCTCACAAAAATAAATAAACATAAAAAAAACTACTCTGGCATGCCTTGGTGGCTCAGTCAGTTAAGAGGGTTCACATTGGCTCAGGTCATGATCTCACAGCTGGTGGTGAGCTGGAGCCCTAATCATGGGGCTCTGTACTGACAGCTCAGAGCCTGGAGCCTGCTTTGGATTCTGTCTCCCTCTCCCTCCGCCCCTCCCCCACTCATGCTCTGTTTCTCTCTGTCAAAAATAAATACACATTTTAAAAAATTAAAAAAAAAAAAAAAAACTACTCTGTCAGGATGCCTGGCTAGCTCAGTGAATAGAGCATGCCACACTTGATCTCAAGTGCCAGGCATTGGAGCCCCACCTTGGGGGTAGAGCTTACTTTATTTTTTTTAAAACTTGTTTTATTTCTTTTTTTTAATTTACATCCAAATTAGTTAGCATATAGTACAATGATTTCAGGAGTAGATTCCTTACTGCCCTTTACCCATTTAGCCTATCCCCCCTCCCAGAACCCCTCCCATAACCCTCAGTTTGTTTTCCATATTTATGGGTCTCTTCTGTTTTGTCCGCTCCCTGTTTTTATATTATTTTTGTTTCCCTTCTTTTATGTTCATCTGTTTTGTTTCTTAAAGTCCTCATATGAGTGAAGTCATATGATTTTTGTCTTTCTCTGAGTAATTTCGCTTAGCATAATACCCTCCAGTTCCATCCACGTAGTTGCAAATGGCAAGATTTATTATTTTTGATTGCCGAGTAATACTCCATTGTATGTATATACCTCATCTTCTGTATCCATTCAGCCATCAATGGACATTTGGGCTCTTTCCATACTTTGGCTATTGTTGATAGTGCTGCTATAAACATCGGGGTGCATGTGTCCCTTGGAAACAGCACACCTGTATCCCTTGAATAAATGCCTAGTAGTGCAATTGCTGGGTCATAGTTCTATTTTTAGTTTTTTGAGGAACCTCCATACTGTTTTCCAGAGTGGCTGCACCAGCTTGCATTCCCATGGAGCTTACTTTAAAACAACAACAACAACAACAACAAAAGCTACCTTATCATCTCTTCAAACTCTTAAGGTGTGTAAATATTAAGCTTGTAAATATTCTTAGTCCATTTCATGTGTTCATATTTTATCACTAAGTACTAATTATTGCCTATATTAGAACAATGTCTTGCAATTTATTAATTACTGTTACATACTTTATTTCATTTAATCCTGTCCACACACCTATGAGTTTAGAGGGCTGGTCCTGTCTTCCATGTTTATAGGTAAGAAAATGAGGTTCATGAAGGTTTACAGACTTATATACAGGTTCCAGCACTTCTATGCAACTCTACTAACTCAATACCAGGCTCTTTCCATGATATCAGTCTATGAAATAGGATATTTCTGCTTCAGACCAGAAACAAGTTCCTTTTTTCTTTTCTTTTTTTTTAAATTCATTTATTTTGAGAGAGAGAGTGCACAAACAGAGGAGGGGCAGAGGGAGGGAGAAAATCTCTAGATCTAATGGGACTCCATCTCATGAACCATGAGATCATGACCTGAGCTGAAACCAAGGATTAGAAGCTTAACCAACTGAGCCACCCAGGTGCCCCAAAAATTGTACTTAATTTTGCTAAATTCAATTGACTGTCATCTAACCTCTAGAACCATACCCCTCTAAAAGGAAGCTAACAGGGGGCATTTTTGCACCCACAATAAGATGTATACTTATTATAGTTCAATCCTATAGAAACCCAAAAGAAACCAAAGAAGGCATTTGGGAGGACCAAGAAACCCTAAAGCTAGGTCTTTGCTCAAATTACCCAGAAATTCCTCTGAGGGAAGTGGCACAGACCTGACCTAAATAAGGCAGAGTATGGATGGAGGGATAGTCAGATATTATATAAAGATAGTTTGCTATGCATGATACACAGATGAACAATCAAGATTTTATGCAATATATATAAACAACTAAAATAGTTTTATTTGATACTTCAGTTGGCCTACTCAAGGACAGAATGTTTAATCTGACCTCTTCTAGTTTCCAATTAATCTCTTTACCCCTAAAATATTCTAAAACTGACTACAGTAACTTCCTCCATTGTAATTCCTGTTTATTACATTGCTCCTTTACTCAGTCTACCAGTTACCAACTGATTCTTTCATATGTGAGTGAGGAATTTGCTTGTGAAATAAATGGCATACAAAATAATTATATTGACAATGGGCCAAATTATATTTCCCATCCATTTCTCTTCTCTATTTTTTTCTATTCAACATTTATTCAACGAATATGTATTGAGTTATACTATGTGCCAGTCACTATTCTAGGTCATTTGTTATACAATGAAGAAGTAAAACAACATGGTCCATACATTCATGATATTCACAATTTTATAGGAAAGACAAAATTAAGCTGTAAAGTCCTTATGGAAACAGCATGTCCAAAGGCCCCCCAGTAGGAAACTCAGGATTAGAGCAGTGGTTTCCAAATTCCAAAGTTACCAGGCATGTCATCAATTAAAAAAAAAAATCTATAGGATACCTGGGTGGCTTGGTTGGTTGAGCAACCGACTGGTAATTTTGGCTCAGGTCATGATCCCATGGCTCATGAGATCAAACCCCATGAATGGCTCTGTGCTGACAGCATGGAGCCTGTTTGGTATTCTCTCTCTCCCTCTCTCTCTGCCCCTCCCCTTCTCTCTCTTCTTCTCTTTCTCAAAAATAAACATTTAAAAAAATTTGTGCCCACACAACTCCAACTATATTTATTTGGTTGCATTTACATTGTGTATACAATTAATATATTATGTACATTATAAAATATACACAAAACGTTGGGTGTTTTAAAGGATAAGGTTTTTAAAAATGCATTTTCTTGAACACCTTCAGAGACTGTTGCTTTAAAGGAACTTAAGGAAAGCTTAATGTGGCTGAAGTGTAGTATGTGATGATTTTAAGCAGGGAAAATATGGTCTACTTTACATCCTAAAATACCACTCTGATTACTACTGTATGAGTAATTGGAATAGCCTAATAATTATATAGTTTGGGGGTTGCATGAGAGTCAAATTTGCACACTAAGACTCAGACATGCTCTGGAGCTCATCTGGGCTAAGAAGCAATGCACTCCATAGTAATGAATACAACTAGTGCCCAGATCTTGGTTTCTAAATACCATTGTCCACTCAAAAGAGACAATGATTCTTGGAGAAATGACTCCAGGTCTGTAACACCCAAAGTACTAAGTGAACCTGGAACATCTTAATGTGCCAGAAAGCAAGGAAATGCTCAAGACTAGTGAGATCATCCAGAAGGACAAAGGAGCCAACTGGAAGTAGTTGCTTACTGATCAAATATATGAAAATTTGAGCCTCAAAAAGAATAATGATGATAATAGATTATAATACATTGAATAAAATAAAATAAAATTTATGAATCCACAGTGATATGAGAGAAAGAAAGAGAAAGAGAATTTGAGCTATTTTTTTTAAAGAAGAGAGCTAATAAGTGTAGAAGAAATGATAGAATTAGAAAATTATCATTTGACAATGTCCAATATAATAGCTAAGGATCATTAACTGTTGCTAAAGCCTTTGGACAGAAAGTTGTTGGGAATGTGATATTCATATGATCTCAAAATATTATTCCATATATTATTAATTGAAAAGGAGAAAATGTATCTGTATAGTGGAAATTTTGTGTGGTTACCACTTTAATTAAATAATCAAATTTAGCAGCACTAATAGTTGTACAATGTGTCATGTGTCTTGTGATGAGACTCATTAAGAAGTATGCAATTGTCACCTATGTAATTTTCTTATCAAAAATATTTAACCTAAAACTATGGGGTGCCTAGCTGGCTCAGTTAGAAAAGTATGTGCCTCTTGATCTTGAGGTCATGAGTTCAAGCCCCACATTAAGTGTTGAGATTAATAAACTTTTAAAAAATACATTTAACCTAAAACTACTTATGAGGAAACAACTCAAATCCAAAATGTGCAATTCTGTAAGACACTGGCCTGGACTTGTTTTTTTGTTTTGTTTTGTTTTGTTTCGTTTTGTTTTGTTTTGTTTTTAATCAATAACATGAAAATAGCCAAAGAATTGTTCTATAGAATAAAAAGGTATAAACACCAAATACACTGCATGAAACTCAACTGGATTCTAGACCAGGATGGGTAAGGTAAATCACTTATAAAAGACATTTTGAACAACTGGATAAAGTTAAATATTGACTATATGTTAGATATTGCAGAATTAAATTTTCTTACATGTATTGGTAGTATTGTTGTATAAGAGAATGTCCTTATTTGTATGAGATGGATACTGAAGTATTGAGTTGAACATACAAAAATGAGTAAATATCAACAATTTCACAAAGCTAAACATAATATTAAGACATGAATGCCATGATGTCTGCAACTTGCTTTCAATGGTTAGGCAAAAATAACTGGTAGATGATATATAAATAGGTAAGTAGGTAGCTAGCTAAATAGAACAACAAATAAGGCAAAATGTTAAAATTGATGAAACTTGGCAAAAAAACAGAATGGTCATTGTAAAAATCTTTCAAATTTTTTATTGGTTTGAAAATTTTCAAAGTACAAAGTTGAAAAATGGGAGAAGAAAGTGAAAACCTCAGGCTTTACCAATTAAAGGTAAAATAATTTATTTAGGGGACACCTAGCTGGCTCAGTCAGTAAAACATGTGACTTGATCTCAGGGTTGTGAGTTTGAGCTCCACATTGTGTGTGGAGATTACCTAAAAACAAAATTTTCAAAAAAGTTTGTTTAGGATAAACTCAGTCTCTTAGAAGATTAATGCTCAATTTTTTAAATTTTTTCCCTCCTCTCATTCTTTCTCTTAACCCTCTCATCTTTTGAGATCAGGGCACAGAAGAAGTTTATAGTATTTTAGCAATAGCACTCTGGGTGTGTTGTCTGGTCTATATGTTGTCCTTCTCTCCAGGCATGCATATAATGCCTGGCTGATGAATAAATAGCTTGCCTCACCTGGGCTCTGGGCATTGGATTGTATGTTCACTGTGATCACTGCTAAAGAGACCAGGAGTCTGATCTCTTGACATAGACAATGCATGGTGATTGAAACTCAGGCATCTCCTCCTGCAGACCAGGATGTCTATATTAATTTTCACTGATGCTGCTGATCCTCTGAGACTTAGCAGTATCATCCATCTGGACCTCAACTTGGAGTTGCCCACTCATAGCTACCACTGTGATGTTCCTTTGAACAGAGACGTCTACTGAGCCCTCCTCTGCTGTGATTTTCTGACATGTATGTTAATGCTTATTTCTAAATTGCCTTTTATACCTCCTCAGAATTGCTCAGGAGCCTCTAGATTTCTTCTACAATATGCATTAGCTATGAGAAAACAGCTACTGTTCTGCCAAACATACTATGCCTTTTTTCCCTTTTTTTTTTTTTGCCTCTGTGGCTACCCCATGTTAGCAAAGGACTTCTCCCAGAGCCTTCTAGCCTCTCTTCCAGTGATGTTCCCAAATTCTTCCCAGAAATATCAACACATTGAATTCCACTGTGAGTAAAGGACGCTGTCTTTATCTCTTGCTCACTTGTCTCTCACACATACCCCTTAACTCTTTTTCTAGCACTTTCTAATTTTCATATGGTGGGGCTTCACTTGGATAGTGTCATCCATCCCTTCTCCATAATGGCTTATTGTAAAACTCTATTTCCAAATAACTAAACTTTCATCTTGGTTTGTAAAGGGACACTTTTGGAATTTAGATGCCTCTTTTACGTTTCAAAAAGCCTGGATTTCATCTGTTGAGTTTCTCAAATTTCACATAGGACTGAAATCATATGATATCTGTCTTTCTCTGACTGACTTATTTCACTTACAAAGAACAAACTGAGGGTTCCTGGAGGTGGGATGGATTAAATGGGTGATGGGCATTAAGGAGGGAATTTTTGGGATGAGAACTAGGTGTCACAAAAGAGATGAATCACTGGGTTCTACTCCTGAAGTCAAGACTACACTGTATGTTGTCTAACTTGAATTTAAATTAAAAAAAAAAAAAGCCTGAATTTCAACACAATTTCTTCACAAGGGACTTGAGAAAGTTGACTCTGAGATTCAAAACTAAGCAAGGATCCCTTTTCTCTAGGTGGATTATACCTTCTCAGAAGCAATGAATGTCAAGGTTTAGGCAAATGGTTTACAAAGAATTAAATATTCCTTGGTTTCCTAGGTCAAAAACATTATCCTCATTAGGGTTACCAAAGGACATTAAATTGAGATGGGGCGCTTGGCTGGTTTAGTTGGTAGAGCATGCTTGATCTTGATCTCCGGATCCTGAGTTTGAGCCCAGTGTAGACATTATTTAAAAAAAAAAAGTACATTGAATTGCGAAATCTGAGCTCTAGTCACCACTTGTCTATGATATGATTTAGGACTCTGGTTGACCACCATGATTAAAAAAATAATACCGCAGCAGTAATTACTGATCTCCTATTATGATGGCTAATGATACCGTGCCTTTTATTTCTTTTATTTTCAGCACTCCTGTCCCAGCCCCCCAATTACTATCCTAAATCTTCACTATTTTCCTCTAGTCTCTGGCCCCAACTTTTTATGTGAGAAAAAAATCAATTCTTACAGTTTAAACTGCTGATGTGCTTTCTGACATAAACAGTCACTTCCCTAACTGATACAGGTGGGTATAGATGCACTTTGTAGATACGGTGGCAGAAAGTTTGAAAAGATTCTAATGGCTTCTACTTTCTCTGAAGTTGGAGATAAAGTTACCTACTGAGTTTGAGGAAATAAATTGTAGAGAAGAACATCTGAGAAGAATAGAATATGACATACCCACTGTGGAGAATAGAAGAAAGGGATAACCAAGGAAACACTGAAGGAATCCTGAGCATTGTTGAAGACAAGATGATGTCAAAGACAACGGATTTATAATAGAACTAAACTATTTTACTCAGTCAATGTATAGTACTAGAAAAGGTAGACAGTTGAATTAATCTTTAGGGTATGATTTGTAGGAATGATCTAAGAGAAAGGTAGCAGTTGAAGAGATCAACAAGGATTTGAGAGAAGGATAGTAAATTGAAGAGGAAGAATGTATTATGGAATCTAGTCAGAATAGGGATGGTTGTGACAAAGAGCAGAGACTGATCATCTGACTCTCCAGCTAAGATCATAGGAATGTGGTTCTACAGCTTATAGAAAAATGTCCCAAATCCTCAACATGCCTACCTGGGAATGAGCTGATCCAGCCTCCTCCTCTTATGTCACTTTTCCCTTTGGTCTCTACACTCAGGCTATGCCAGAGTGGGCTGCAAGAAAGTAATGCAAATATATAATTTCGATGAATACTATTTTCTTTCTTTCCCATGTGCATCCCCTCAGCTTGACTTTCTAACCAAATCTTTTTGGCTTCTGTGAGCTTATTTTTCATTAGCTAAGCCCCTTTTCTCTATTACTGGCGACCCCACTGTTGATTTTTCTTTTCTTTTCTCCTTGAAGCTTAATTGGTCTCTCTACCTCCATTCCCTCACTTCTCTGATCCATGTTCACATTCACAGACTCCTTGGTTATGTTCCTATTACACAGAACAAAGCACATTACTCTTCTACCCTGAAAGCCTATATCATGGAAGCATAAGCTTCCCATATCATGCAAAGTTTTCCATTATTCCAGCTTCCTCTCTTCTACATTTTGTGCTCAATGCTATATTCTCATCAAACTGGACTCCACTATTCCATAAATATGTCACATGTGTACATATTTTTTTTGTTTACATTGCTCCTTCTTCAATTTTTTTTTTTCACCTTCCATCTCCACCTTTTAAAGTCTAACTCATCCTGGAATATATGATATGCAACCCAATCTGCTAAGAAGTAATCACTCCTTTTGTACATTATATAGCATGCTGTTTGTGTCTTTATCATTAATATACATTTTATTTATCTTATATCTTAGTAAATCGTGTGGATGTCTGTCTCTCCATTGACTAGATGGTCCATTAGAGTTGAGATTTTTGTTTTAGCCATTATAAGAGCTCCTTAGCTCCTAATTTACTGATAAGTAGCTCTTTGGCTAGAACAGTGAGCGATGTCACTGAAAGAGTACTTTTGGGATCAGGTCAGGGAGTCCCTGAATGTCAAATTATGAAGAAGAAAGGCCATTAGTATATAAAAGGTATTTAATGAATATTTTTTAACTGAAGAGCAGGCAATAATCCAAATATCTTCTTTTTCATTCTACAGATTCTAACAAATTTTCCCATTTACATAGGGAAGGAAAGTTTTCCCTTATTCTTTAGAATGTCATTCATTCATTCTATTTTTCTTGAGTGTCTGCTATGCTGATTAAGAGTGGTGAGAATGGTCATTCTTGTCTTATACCTGATCTTAAAGGAAAAACTTTCAGCCTCTCACCACTAGGTATGATGTTATTTATGGGTTTGTCCTATATAGAATTTATTATATTAAGGTATATTTCTTCATGCCAAATTTGTCGAGGGTTTTTTTTATCATGAAATGATGTATTTTGTCAAATATTCTTTTCAGTATCATATTATTTTTATTATTCATCTTCCACTCTAATAATTAAGAATTATTTTTTTTTGTTTTCCGTTCTATTAACATGGTATACTACATTTATTGATTTGCATATATTGAACTATCCTTGCATCCCAGGAATAAATCCCACTTGATCACCCATGCATGTGTTCGTGGGGTCCACGGAGGGAAGGGGAAGGGCAGAGAGAGCAGGGGACAGTTTTCTGAGGCGGGTTCTGAGCTGACAGTAGAAAGCCCGATGTGGGGCCTGAACTCACAAACCATGAGATCATGACCTGAGCCAATGCTGGATGTTTAACTGACTGAAACACCAAGGCACCCTGGTGTATAATCTTTTTAATGTGTTGTTGAATTTCATTTGATCATATTTTGTTGAGAATTTCATAGATATTGGTCTATAGTTTTCTTTTCTTATAGTATCTTTATATGGATTCGATATTGGGTTAATTCTTGCCTCATAAAAAGAGTTTGGGAGTGTTTTCTCCTCTTCAATTTTTTGGAAGTTGAGGTTGGCATGAATTCTTTAAATATTTGGTAGAATTCACCAGTCCTACTTTTCTCAGTTGGAAGGTGTTTGATTACTAATTCAATCTCCTTATTGTTCAGATTTTGTATTTCTTCATGATTCAGTCTTAGTAGGTTGCATGTTTCTAGTAATGTACCAATTTCTTCTAGGTTGTCCAATTTGTTGGCACATAATTATTCATAGTAGACTCTTATGATGCTATGTAGTTCTGTGGTATCAGTTATAATATTTCCTCTTTCATTTCTGACTTTGAGTCTTCCCTTTACTTAGTCTAACTAAAGCCTTGTCCATTTTGTGTATTTTTTTTTTTTAAGATTTTATTTTTAAGTAATCCCTACACCCAACATAGGGCTCGAACTCAAAACCTAAAGATCAGGAGTTGCATGTTTGGGGTGCCTGGGTAGCTCAGTTGGTTAAGGGTACAACTCTTTATTTTGGCTTAGGTCATGATAGCAAGGTCTGTGAGATTGAGCCCCGCGATGGACTCTGTGGTGACAGAGCCTGGAGGCGTGGAGCCTGCTTGGGATTCTCTCTGTCCCCTCCACAATGTGTATACGTGCGTGCGCTCTGTCTTTCTTTCCCTCTCTCTCCCTCTCTCTCTCTCTCAAAATAAATAAATAAATAAATAAATAAACATGAAAAAATATTTTAAACTGTCTCTAAAAAAACAAAGAATCACATGCTCTACTGACTGAGCCAGCCAGGTACCCTTTTATGCATGTTTTCAAAAAAACAGCTCTCTTTTTCATTGATCTTTTCTATTCATTTTTCTGGCCTCTATTTCATTTACTTCTATTCCAATCTTTGTTATTTTCTTCCTTCTGCTAACTTTAAAATTAGTTTGTTCTAGTTCCTTGAGGTGTAAAGTTATATTGTTTACTGGAAATCTATCTATTTTGTTAATTTATGCAGTTATCACTATGAACTCTCCTTTCAGAACTACCTTTGCATTGTCTATAGGTTTTGGTGTGTTGTGTTTCCAAATTTTCATTTGTTTCAAGTTTTGTTTTGTTTTTTAATTTCTCTTTTTATTTCTTCTTGGACCCATTGGTTTTTCAAGACTGTTTGCAATGTTCCAACTCTCCTTTTGTTGATTTCTACTTTCATGCTATTGTGGTTGAAATAATATTTAAAAGATTCTTGGTATGATTTCAATCTTCCTAAATTTGCAAAGACTTGTTTTGTGGCCTATCATATGGTCTACCCTGGAAAATGTCCTCTGTGTACTTAAGAAAACTAAATTCTGCTGCTATTGGCTGAAATGTTCTCTATATGTCTGTTAGATCCATTTAGTCTAATACATGGTTCAAATCAATGTTTCCTTGCTGATTTTCTGTCTGGATGATCAATCCACTGCTGAAAGTGGGATACTAAACTCCCTTCTTATTATTGTATTGTTGTCCATTTCTCCCTTCAGATCTGTTAGTATTTGCTTAATCCTTCTAGGTGCTCCAGTGTCAGATTGGATGTATTTACCATTGTTTTATCTTTTTGATGAATTGACCCCTGTCTCATTATATAATGATCCTCTTTCTTTCTTGTTACTATTTTTGGCCTAAAGTCTATTTTGTCGGATACAAACATAGCTATTCCCTTCTTTTGATTTCTACTGGCCTGAAATATCTTTTTCCATACCTTCACTTTGAGCCTGTGTCCTCAAATCTGAAGTGATTTTCTTGTAGGCAGCATAGAGTTGGTCTTGTTCTTTTATCTATTCAGCCACTTTGGATCTTTTGATTGGTGAATTCAATCCATTTACATTTATTTATTTATTTATTTATTTATTATTAATTACTGATATGCAAGGACTTGCTAATACCATCTTGTTAATTGCTTTCTAGTTGTTTTGTATTTCAACTCTTCCACTTTCTTCTCTTTCTTCATACCTTTGAGAATTGGTAATTTTCCATGGTGGAACACATCCCTCTCTTTATCTTTTGTGAATCTACTATAGGTGTTTTCACTATGGTACCATGAATCTTATATCATAAAACATCTTATAGGTTAAAAAAAAAAGTCCATTTTAAGCCAATAGCAATGTAACTTTAATCACATACAAAAGTTTCGCCCTTTAACTTCCTTCTTTTGATTTTGAGGTCACAATTTACCTCTTTTTATATTGTGTATGCATTAAATTATAGTGGCTATAGTTAATAATCACTTGCTTAACATTCATACTATAGTTAAATGGTTAACACATCTTCATAGTACAGAATCTGAGTTCCTAAATCTGACTGTACATTTACCTTTACCAGTGTGTTGTATATTTTCATGTTTTTGTGTTACTAATCAGCATCTTTTCATTTCTTCTTGAAAAACTCCTTAAAGTATTTCCTGTAAAGCAGGTCTAGTGGTAATGAACTCTCTCAACATTTGTTTGTTTGTTTTTCATTTTTTCTTGGAGAAGTCTATTTTTCCTTCATATTTGAAGCATAACTTTGCCAAATAGAGTATGCTTGGCTGGAAATTTTCTTCTTTTTGATATTTTGAACATATCATTCCACTGTCTCCTGCCAATAAGGTTTCTGCTGAGAAATCCAACAACACCCTAGTGGGGGTATCTTTGTAAGTTTCTTTGATTTTTGATAGTTTTCACTATACGTGTCTTGGAGAGGGTCATTTTACATTGAGGTAATGGAGTGATCTATTAGCTTTGTGAACTTAGATGTCCAAATCTCTCCCCAGGTTGTAACAATTCTCAGCTATTATTTCTTTAAATAGATTTTCTCCTGTTCCCCTTTTTCTCCTTCTGAAACTCCAGTTATTCTACTATTTGTACATTTAAAAGTGTCCTATAGGTCATGTAGGCTATCTTCACTCGTTTTCATTTTTTTCTTTGTTCTGCTCTGACTGGATTATTTCAAAGTTCTTACCCTTTAGATCAGTGTTTCTATCTTCTGTTTGATTTATTCTGCTGTAGATGGTCTCTACGGCATGTTTCATTTCATTCACTGAATTTTTTAGTTCCAGAATTTCCATTTGGTTCTTTTTTATGATTTCTATCTCTTTGTTATATTTCTCATTTTGTTCATGTACCGTCTTCCAGATTTCATTGAATTGACTTTTTGTGTTTTCTTGTATCTCACTGAGTTCCCTCAAAGCAGCTATTTTTGAAGTCTTTATCAGCTAAATTGTAACATTTTATGCCTTTGAATTTGGATATTGTAGGATTATTGTTATCTTTTTGTGATGACATGTTTCCTTGATTCTTCATGTTCCTTGGGGTTTTGCATTGCTCTTTTAGCAGTTGAACAGCAGACACTTCCTTAAATCTTTACTTACTGTTTCCTGGTGGCAGATCTTTTTGTTAGACCAGCTTATCTCTGGTAATTTCTCCAGCCTTGTATGGCTATACCTGCTCTATACTTCTTGCTCCCTCTTGTGGCATAATTCTTAAGATCATATGTCTTACCTGGTTCTTAGAGCTCAGAAGGCTAGCTACTGGAAAACTTACTTTTGTTTTACAGAAAGTGGAGCTATAGCTCCAGTAGTTTCTCCCTGGCCCACAGCTGGCTTCTTTTGTAAGGGGACTCTTTACAGGAGCTTGGGGCACTCAGGAGCAGACACAAGGAGCTGGCTATGGGTTTAGCTCTCAGGGCATTGGGGATGCCTGTAGGCTAGGTGGGGATATCCTCAGGTAAGTTTCTCCCAGTGGTTTATGGATACGCTTCCTACTGGAGTCTTGAATGCAGTCATCAAAAACTGCATCCCTTTAATTCCCTTCTGATATTCTTATGTGTCCCTTTCCTAATCTCCCTCCCCCAGTCATGAAGGCCTTGCTTCAATACTCTGGATGCTGCAGGAGAGAAATGGGCTTCTCCAGCAGTGTCACCAGCAGAACACCTAAGGTAACTGAGCATTCATTCCCTGCTCTCCCCCTCCCCCCACAGGGTAGATCACTGTTGCTAGCCAGTTCAGCCCCACACTGTTGCCTTGGGGGAGGAGTAGCCCTGGCAAAGCTCCTCTTAACCCTCTTCAGTGCATCCAATTTTGTATTCTTTTTTGCTTGAATGGAATGCTAGAATCTTTCTTTGGGAAGCTTGAATTTCTATAAAATCTCTCTTGTTCATGGGTGTCTCCCAAGTCAGCATTTTCCTGGTTTTCCTCAACCAGTGGGGAGAGTGGCTATGACTAGTTCACAAGATCTTGGTGGTTCCACAGACCATACCAAGATCTGTCTACTTATTACCCGATGCACAGGTGGGCAAGACTCCTCCTGGGTACCTTGGTATATGGTGCTAGCCCCACAATTCTTACAGAGGTACTTTTGTTCATGGATGGATGCTGAATTATTTAAATGGGGAGGGAAGCAGAAAGGAGAGGTATCTTATGATATTGACATCATTCCCCTTCTTCTGAGTGTTTACTATGAACTAGAAGAAAACTTATAGTCCATCCAACTAAATGTCCCCAGTTCAAATGAGGCCCAGAAAATTGAAATGATTTGCTGTAGATTTGTGGGTGTTTGTTTGTTTGTTTGTTTGTTTTAGAGACAGAGAATCAATAGCAGGCTCCACACTGAGCATGGAGCCATGGGGCTTAATCCCATGACCCTGAGATGACCTGAGCTGAATCAAGAGTCAGACGCTCAACTAACTAAGCCACTCAGGCACCCCTGGCATACGTTTTACAACATAAAACATATGTGGGGGGAAAAATGACTAGCAGCTAATCTTCTGGATTGAAAACTTCCTAACCCTAAGCTTCTCAATTTAATACAAAAATCTTACATACTTATGTATGTAATAAACAAATTGATGGCACCTTAGAAACATATGAGGAAAAAGACCCTGATTACCAAATTCAAAATTCAAAAATATGAAAAAGGCTCCTCTTTATCTCAGGCCCTCATTGCTTTATATCTGATTTTATAAAACCTTCCTAACTTATTTCGTTACTTTCATAGTTTCCTCTCCGCAAATTCATCTCATCTCTCTCTCAGACTTCATGCCGGCTCCCAAACCTAAAATGAATGTTTCATTGGTCACATTTTTAAAAATCCTGACTGTTCTCCATTGATTAAAGAACAGAAGATTGATTAAAGGATAAAAGACAGGTCTAGATTCAAATCACGGCTCTTCCCTGCCACTTTCCTTGATAAGCCGTGCTTCAAACAAATCAAACATTATGACCTTTAATTTATGCAACTGACAAATGGGAATAAGAGAGTTCAAGGTGTAGGGGAACCTGGCTGGCTCAGTCAGAGGAATGTGAGACTTTTGATCTCAGGGTGACAAGTTTGAGCCCCACTTTGGATGTATACAATTACTAAAAAATTGTAATTTTTTTTTAAGTGTAAGGTTTAGATATTAGATTTCAACCAAATCTAAAAATCCCCTTTCACATAACTTAATTATATGAATAGTAAATGGGGAAAAAATTTTAACTCAACAAAAATATATCAATAGCAATCAAACAAGGAGAAAGGTCATGTGATAACCTTAAAAAATTGGTGGTTCTCAAGTAAAGAAAGACACAAGAGCTTCCAAGAATTTCCCAAACACTGATCAGAGCAGTATGCAAGGCTCTCAACATCATCCTCCAAATGAGCACTATGTGGGGAAAATGAGCAAACACAATCCTGAAAAATCTAAACCACCCCCAACAACCTGTGCCACAACATGGAGAAGAGAGATTCAGATGAGACATGGGTAGCACTTTGAAGAGAAAGAATTTTCCACTGGAGGAAAAGTCCCATTCCAAGTATCTTTGTGTATGACCAGAAAAGGGAGCTATTGGGACCTTCTATTTTAGGATCTTCCAGCTGTGAGAAAAATGGACAGGATAGCAGAATAATCATAAACACCCAGAGTTAATTATCTTCAACAATAAATAGTGATTTAGCAGAAAGGAAAAAAGAGAGGGAGAGAGTAATTAGGACAAGAGTCTCTGAGGAAAGGAAAGCAGAGGCATGCTTCATGCCTGAAAGGAAGTAACTATGCACGTATTATTGATAGAGGGCCAAAAATCTCCATTTATTATTTATCTTTTCCCCAGAGGAGGAAAAAGCCATGTCTGGGAGGAAAAGAAATTGCTACTGGGGAGAAATGGGTGAAAAGGGGAAAATCAGTGACATTGAAGTAGAGAACCCAATAAACAAAACAAAACAAAACAAAAGTTTAGATTACCTGCTCTAAAGGAAGCAAAGAACCCAGGACTTTGATGATTATTAGAGGGTATAATCCAAAGCTCAATGACAATTCTTTTTTTTTTTTAATTTTTATTTTTGAGAAGGAGAGAGACAAAGTACGAGATTGGGAAGGGCAGAGAGAGAGGGAGACATAGAATCTGAAGCAGGCTCCAGGCTCTGAGCTGTCAGCACAGAACCCCATGCAGGGCTTGAACTCTCGAACCCACAAGTACACAAACCCACAAACCCACGAACCATGAGATCATGACCTGAGCCAAAGTTGTACACTTAACCGACTGAGCCACCCATGTGCCCCCAAAGCTCAGTGATATTTCTTAGTGTGATGAAGGTAAACCCCAACAGGTGTTCAGAGTTTAGTACAAGAAACATTTAATAAAACCCAGGAAAGCAGAGCCACAGGTCGTCTAGCCAAAACCGTATACAGCCACAGTTGATCTCTTCCCTTGTCCCTGAACTTAAAGTAATACAAAAGCAAGTGGAATTCACCCACAGGATAGCAGAGCAAATAGGAGGTGTAGACAACATTGCTAATATGCAATATAAAAAAGATAAAAAGGGCACAACTTTACAAACACATGTCAGCAACAGTAGATAAATATGAGAAAGGAGAATACAGATAAAGAAACCATTCTAGAAGTTAGCAGAGCCCCCTCCCCCAAATCCTGCAACTGCTTCATGACAGAGATGTTAAAGAGAACATAAAATCCGTTTTTAAAAATAAGATGTAAAGCACTATTAAAGAAATAAGTGGGGAAAATGCAATAAAGCTAAGAAAACAAAGAACCATACCAAACAATTATAGAACTAAAAAAAAATTAGAAAGCCCAGAAACAGCTCCATCAAATATAATTTTAAACTTCAAACCCATTCAAATTTAAATTCCTCCTATCTCCTAACCTATGTGAGGTAGTGGGTCAAAGTTAGCTGCTTTTCCCTTTTTGGTTTCATCCCTCCAATTTGCTAGTCACTGTTTCTGATATCTGGGGAGTAGGAGGGCAGGTGTTGGGGAAATGGGGCAGTTTTTATGGCAGCTTCAGTTGTAATCCACCCAAGAGACCTCTAGGTGTCAGTGTATAGTGTTCACTCTATAAAGTATCTTTGTGGCTTCCTCAGGAATTCCCTGTGGTTGCCTGGTCGGCCTCTTTTCTGTCTGCTCCGGGATTTCTGGGATCTACCCTCTGTTCATGTCCCTCAGTCAGCACACCTGGTTAAAATCATTTCCACAGGGCCCTTATCAAATCTCAAAAATATTCCCCTTTATCCTGCCATGGGAGGAAGTACTGCCTAGTCCCAAAGCCCCTTTGTGTTTTGCCACAAGACAGGGCAATTCCAGCCACAGCATCTCACCTTTAGCGTATTCACTGGTAAGACCTTCAAGTCCCTAGAGACAAGCACAAAGCTCTCCAAGTGTCTCCCTAGAAAAGCCTCTCCTTGGCTTGAGAGAAGGGGGCATCTGCCATATTCTGCCTTTTGTTATTATTATTATTGTTATCATTATTGGGCTATTTGGTTAAAGTTCAAAGATAATGTGACCTGAATACAAGGTTGCCTTTACTCCTACTTATTCCCAAAGCAGCAAATAAACTGCCATTGATAAAAATAAAATAAGAAGAGGCCAGTGGATGCAGCTCCCCATGGTTTCTGTACATTCCATAGAAGCCCATTTGACAGTCAGTGGGACTGGCAGCCTGCCAATGTTCCAGGTCAAAGAAGAATATGGACTCACTGTCTTTCAGGTCAGCTACATCGATACTCAGAAACAACTGAGAACACCAACAGAAGGCTATAACTCTGCTAGGCAAGGAGCCATATTCCCCAGCGCATGAAAGTCTTGCTGTGTCCGCACTGGGGCAATCTCCTCTCAGCAAGCTCTGCAGTATCTAGGAGTTTCCCTTTGTGTCTATTTAGGGGATTTCTGCCATAGCAGAAATCCGCATCAGAGGGAGGTAGCCTCCCTCTGCATCATAGCCTCCTTCCGCATCAGAGGGAGGTAGTGAGGTGAGTGAAATGCCAGTACTCTGTCACCTCCTCTTTAAAGATATCTCTTTCTCTTCAATTTCAGCCTCATACATAGGCTGGGGACGAGTGAACAGCTAAAGCTGGCAGAACTAGTTTAGGATCATGAATGTAGCAAAGTTCTACATGATTGGTTTGGCACCTCTCTCTAGAACGATAGGCACATATCAGTTTGTTGTTAGCTTTGGGGGCCCCCAGATAGAGCATCCAGTTATTTGTTTACCGTATCCTGACTTATATTATAACTGCTGGGCATTTGTGACTTACTTCAGGCAGAAACTGTATCATCCATCTTTATTTTCTCTGAAGTGCTGGAGATGATACCCTCTCACTGAAGACAGTTCATAAATAGCTTGAAAAATTGAATTTAATTTTAAGGAAAGACCAACTTTGCCCTTCCTTTCTACCTATGCACATACTACTCCTCCTCACTCTGCCTTTAGTACTGAAACAAGGCTACCTTTCCCATGAAGTAGTCCCATCCCATTCAGCCCCATGAATTTCTCCTTGTTCCCAAACATCTCCAAAGCTTGGTTAATATGCTGTTTTATATCACTACTTAAATGTATATTTATCTTGCCTCTTCAGTGTGACCCTGAGTTCTTTAATAATATAGGCCATCTTATACTTACTTCTATAGAGAAGTTCTTAGTAGTCAGTAAATATGAATACCATGTTAAATCATATAAAAATCATTTCTTCTACACATATTTGAGAAGGAACACCTCCATTTTTTTGTTTGTGTTTTCTATTGCACTGAACTAGTGAAATTCAGACAAGTATCATCATAGCACGTTAGAGCAAGAGGGCTTTAGAGATTATCAATTCTGCATAGTTTACCCCATTTTAATGTAGCAGTACATTACAAATGTTGCCTCCCTTCACCTTCTGTTGACCATTCTAGTAACTGCACCTTTTTGAATCTCATTTCAGAATGACCACCATTTCTCCAAGTTCCTAAAATTGGCAAAAGCCAGTTTTTTAATATGTTATGTATAATGCTACTTGTTCCACTCCAGGAAAATTGAAATTCTGTTATCCATAGGTAATATTCATTTAGGCACTTGGGCTCTGTAGCCAGAATGTGTTCCTAAGCCAATTCTCCCACTTTGTACTTTGGACAACATCTCTGTCACCCATTTTCCTGATCTGAAAATGGGAATAATAAGAATAATGACCTTGTAAGGTTGTGTGAGGCTAAATGAATTAATGCCCGCAAAATACTTAGAATAGTACCTGGGAAATAGCAAGACCTCATTATTTGTATTGTTTGGTGCTGGTGGTAGCTGTGTTTAATAAATTTCATATCAACGACAAGTTTTTTATTTGGTTCTTTCTAGTAGGCTAAGCTCCTAGAAAACACACACAATCTCTGCTCTATTTATCTTTAAGTCTCTAGCACTCTGTACAGTGGCTGGCACATAATAATCACTCAGCAAATGTTTGTTAAATGCAATTTATAAATAATGTGATTATTAAGAATACAAGCTCTGGAGGCACCTGGTGGCTCAGTCAGTTAAATATCTGACTTCAGCTCAGGTCATAATCTCACGGTTCATGAGTTTGAGCCCCGCATCGGGCTGTGTGCTGACAGCCCAGAGCCTGGAGCCTGCTTCGGATCCTGTGTCTCCCTCTTTCTCTGCACCCTCCCCCACTTGCACTCTCTCTCTCTCTCTCTCAAAAATAAATAAATATTTTTAAAAATGTTTTTAAAAAAAAGAATACAAGCTCTGGATTCAGACTACTTCTGTTCAAATTCTGGCTCTGCCATTTACTAGCTAAGTTAACTTAGGCTTAACTTTCCTATACCATTATTACATACATACAATGATGGTGATTATAACTGCTTTCATAAGATGATTGTAAGAATTAAATTATCATATACCTGAAAAACACAATAAGATCCAGCACATAGTAAACAATCAATATATGTTAAATTACATTATTTGTAAGGATTTCCCAAAGTAATGTTTATAAAGTAAGATAAGTAGACATGTAAGAGCATCTGACAGACCTGAGTTTGAGTCCCACTGTAGCCGGTACACAGGAGTGCAGGAACACCTGTCTGGGGGCCCCAAACAGATCAGGTTCAGCCACTTGCCACTGGCAAAATCCAAAGGCAGAGAAACAAGTGGTTGTGAAACAAGAAAGGAATTTATCTCAGTGAGGCCAACGCCAGGAAGACAGCAGACTAGTGTCTCAAAGACTGTCTACAAAATGGTGAAAATACTTCCAGGTTTCTATAAGGAAAATGTAGGGCAAAGGTGGGTGGGTGCATGCAGTCAGGCAGTGAAGGTCAAATCAATCACCATAGAGGTCTTTTTACCTTTAGGGCAGTCCTTATTGCTTCTGACGCTCCCATCTGGGGATGCTTTGCTTCAAGGTCTTCCACCTGAGCCTGAAAAGAAAAGCTAGTAAAAACAAGTAAAAAGGGGCCAGTCAGATGTCTGAGGCTGGATACTCCCCTTGCATGCTTTTGGCTTCTGTAAGATAGGATACGCTTCAACCCAATTTGAAAAGGTATCCACAAATACTAATAAGGACTTTATATTTCTAGCAGCTTCAGGCATTTGAATAAAGTCCACTTGCTAATCTTCAGAGAGATATGGACCCTGATATTGAGTCCCATGCAATTTGAGAAATCGCTCTGTTTTAAGATTATTCCTAGAACAAGGCTAACATCTTGGAAACTCTTAGTGAGTGTTCTTCCTTTCATAGCAATTATAAATATTTACATAAGTTCAATAAGAATCTGTTCTCCTTTGTAACAGGATACTATTAGAGACATCAGTTATATTACCAAGGCTTTTACTAGAATGTCATATTTAAGAGAGACATGCATAGACTCAGATATGACCAGACAGCTTGAAGGAATTAAGGTTGACTTTTGGAGCCAATAGAGCCCCTTGGAAATGTTGCCCTGATACCTTGCTTACAGAGTTCTCAGCAGCTTTACCAGGTGAGTACAGGTGCAGGTGCAGGAAACCCCAGAATATTTTGGGGACCTGAAGGAAAGAAGAGAAACTCACTCAAATCTTCAGGCATTGCAGGCAAATCTGACGGCACATATTTCGCTTGACTTCTGGCCTTGAGAGGCTATCAAAAGTTCAATCTAGAGATTCCTTATGAAAAGGTCCAGCAAAGCAAATTTTAAAGAACGTATGTGGTCAATCACTATTCTTACTGAGCTTACATAAATAATGAGGCCAAGTTTGTTAAAACTGAAATTGTTTTACAGATTAGTCTTGATTCGGCTATCTTCAAAAATAAAGATGATTTAATTTTTTTAAGTTCATTTATTTATTTTGGGAGACAGAGAGAGAGGGGGATGGAGGGAGAGGCTGTGAGAGGGAGAGAGAGAATCCTAAGCAGGCTTCGCACTGGCAGCACAAAGTCCCACCAGGGCTCAAACTCATGAACCATGAAATCATGACCTGAGCCAAAATCCAAAGTGGGATGCTTAACCAACTAAGCCACTTAGGCACCCTGGAAACAAAGGCAATTTTAGAGAGAAAAATTATGTTTCAATAACACATCTTTTGGATATAAAATTCTAGTTGTTATTAATTGTCTTTAAATGTTGTTGTTTGCCTAAGCTAGATAATTTGAGGTAAAACTTCAGAGAAATTGCCACAATAGCTCATATAGACAGTCTTCGTGCTTGCTACCCTGTGAGAATAATAACAGGAGCCCATGGGCATATGATTATTTGAACAACTGAACAATAGGATGGCCTTGGATATAAGGCAGCTCAAAGAGCTCAAGCAGCTCAAGGAAGAACTTGTGTCTTTTTTTCCCCAATGTTTTTCTTCACATATATATATTTTTTCAAGTTTTTATTTAAATTTCTGTTAGTTAACATACAGTGTACTATTAGTTTCAGGTGTGCAATTTAGTGATTCATCATTCACATACATACTCTGTGCTCACCACAAGTGCCCTCCTTAATATTCATTACCCATTTAACTCATCCCCCTGCCCACTTCCCATCCAGTACCCCTCAGTTTGTTCTCTATAGTTAAGAGTCTATGTTTTCTGGTTTGCCTCTATTTTTTTTCCCTATGTTCGTCTGTTTTGTTTCTTAAATTCCACATGAGTGAAACCATATGGTAGTTGTCTTTCTCTGACTGAATTATTTCACTTAGCATAATACACTCCAGCTCCATCCATATGGTTACAAATGGAAAGATTTCATTCTTTTTGATGGCTGAATAATATTCATATATATACACATACATACAACATCTTTATCCATTCATCTACTGATGGGTATATTGGGCTCTGTCCATAATCTGGCTATTATTGATAATGCTGTTATAAACATTGGGGTACATGTATCCCTTTGATTCAGTATTTTTGTATCTTTTGGGTAAATACCTAGGAGTGCAATTGTTGGATCATAGGGTAATTCTATTTTTAACTTTCTGAGGAACATCCATACTGTTTTCTAGAGTGGGTGCACCAATTTGCATTCCCACCAACAGTGCAAGAGGGTTCCTCTTTCTCCACATCCTTGCCAACATCTGTTGTTTCCTACATTGTTCATTTTAGCCATTCTGACAGGTGATATCTGTGAGGTGATATCTCATGGTAGTTTCAATTTACATTTCTCTGATGATGAGTGATGTTGAGCATCTTTTCATGTGTTAGCTATCTGGATGTCTTCTTTGGAAAAATATATATTCATGTCCTCTACCCATTTTTTAACTGGAACATTTGTTTTTTGGGTGTTGAGTTTGATAAGCTTTTTTTTTTTTTTTTAGTGTTTTTATTTATTTTTGAGAGAGAGAGAGAGAGAGAGAGCATTTGGGGGGGGGGAGGGGTGGAGAGCAAGGGGAACAGAAGATCTGAAGCAGGCTCTGTGCTGACAGCAGAAAGCCTGATGTGGGGCTCAAACTCTCAAACTATGAGATCATGACCTGAACTTAAATCAGATGCTTAACCAACTGAGCCACCCAGGCACCCCATGATACATAGTTTATAGATTTGGGATACTGCCCTTTATCAGATATACCATTTGAAATATCTTCTCCCATTCCAAAGGTTGCCTTTTAGTTTTGTTTACTGTTTCCTTCACTGAGCAGAAGCTTTTTATTTTGATGAAGTCCAAATAGTTCATTTTTGCTTTTGTTTCCCTTGCCTCAGGAAACATATCTAGTAAGAAGTTCCTTTGGCCAAGGTCAAAGAGGTTATTGCCTGTGTTCTCCTCTAGGATTTTGATGGTTTCCTGTCTCACATTTAGGTGTTTCATCCATTTTCTATTTATTTTTGTGTATGGTGTAAGAAAGTGTCCCGTTTCATTCTTTTGAATGTTGCTGTCCAGTTTTCCTAATATCACTTTTTGAAGACACTGTCTTTTTTCCATTGGAGATTCTTTCCTGCTTTGTTGAAGATGAGTTGACCATACAGTTGTGGATTCATTTCTGTGTTTTCTAGGCTGTTCCATTGACCTATGTGTCTGTTTTTGTGCTAGTGCCATTCTGTCTTGATCAGTACAGCTTTGTAATATAATTTGAAGTTCAGAATTGTGATGCCTCCAGCTTTGCTTTGCTTTTTCAAGATTTCTTTGGCTATTTAGAGTGTTTTGTGGTTCGATACAAATTTTAGGACTGTATGTTCTAGCTCTGTGAAAAAATGCTGGTGGAATTTTATAGGGATTGCATTAAATGTGTAGATTGTTTTGGGTGGTATAGACATTTTAACAATATTTGTTCTTCCAATCCATGAGCATGGAATATTTTTCCTTTGTGTCCTCTTCAATTTATTTCATAAGTATTTTATAGTTTTTAGAGTATAGATCTTTTACCTTTTTGGCTAGGTTTATTCCTAGGTATCTTATGGGTTTTGGTGTACAATCAATGGGATTGTAAATGGTATCAATTCCTTGATTTCTCTTTGTGCTACTTCATTATTGGTGTATAGAAATGCAAAAGATTTATGTATGTTTATGTTGTATCCTGAGAATTTATTGAATTCGTGTATCAGTTCTACCAATTTTTTTTGTCTTTAGGGTTTTCTATATAAAGTATCATTTCATCTACAAATGGTGAAAGTTCAATTTCTTCTTGCCAATTTGGATGCCTTTTATTCCTTTTTGTTGTCTGATTGCTGAGGCTAGGACTTCCAGGACTATGTTAAATAACAGTGGTAAGAGTGGACATCCCTCTCTTGTTCCTGACTGTCGAGGAAATCTCTCAGCTTCTGCCCATTCAGGATGATATTAGCTGTGGGGTCTTTGTATATGGTCTTTATTATGTTGAGATATGTTTCCTCTATCCCTACTTTGTTGAGGGTTTTTATCATGAATGGATAGAACTCGTGCTTTATTAAAACTGAATGTTGTGTATATATCCCATATAATTCAGCTAATATATCCAAATTAAGGCAATATCTAATTCCTCTAAGCTTCTCCATGATTGGGTTTCTTCCTGGTTTAGCAGAAATGGATTATCTTGGTGGAAAACACATATTTTTACTAGCACTAATAGTAATTATTCTAGGTCTTCTTCTTCACTGCAGGAGCTATTGTCATTGCATGTTCTGTACAAATATGTTGAAAAAATTATGATGAGGCCTCATGCACACCTCTGATTCAGACAATCTGCAACTAGGAACCCTTCATTTAATCAGATAGCCCAGGATTTTGATGATTCCCAATAGTCAGGGTCTACAATCCCTTTCAACTTGAAGAAGCTACAAAGGATGAGACCTTTGCCTTTCAACAGCCCTTAAGAATAAGGAGGATCAAAATCCCATAGCAGCAAGATGAAACAGAGAAACTGAAGGGACCCTATAAAAGGACTGCTTTTTTTTTTTTTTTTTTTTTTTTTTTTTTTGCTTTTTTTCCTGCCTCTATTCCTGCTAAGATGCTAGGACCTACACCCAGCTTTACATGTGCCTTATAGTATGTCCTCCTTGTAAAGGTCAAGGAGTTAATGATTTATTTGGAGACTTCCAGTACAATAAAATAACATTTAAGGAGTGATTGAGTGAGGTTGTCATGTATGTTTTCTAGACCACTGATTCAGCAAGACCCCTGGTTCCAGAGCATTAGTGACTTATGGAGGATATCTAAACACTTGTCTTTGTTTTAACCATTTCCTGGATGTCTGAGAAGACACCTACACTGGAACACAATCAATAAAAACCCCAAACCCAGAGCAAAGAGGAAACTCACTTTTGTTTCCTTTCTGAGTCTCCCAGACATTCTATCTGCATCTGCACCCTCTCTATAACTTCAGTAAACTCTGTTCTCACTTCCTGTTGGCTAGTGTTTGGTTTCTATCCTGTGCAAAGCCAAGGACCCTCTTGGCTGCTCCTGCAGGATCCCCTCTGAATCCTTGGACCCAGGCAGCCTGCTATCACTGATGCTACCACTCATTAGAAATGTGTCTTGAACATGTTGTATAGCCTCTAAGCCTTAAGTCTTGATCTAGAATGCAGATAATACTATCTCCTTTCCTACCTCTATTGTGAAGATTAAATAGAATATATATAATGATTAACACTGTGCCTGAGGTATTATAATCATTTGACAAGTGATTTTGTTTGCTGATGTAGTTCTTGTTTTTATTAATATCTTTGCTACTAAGGAATTTAACATCTAGAAAAGAAACTAAGAAATGTATAAAGAACTATAATATAAAGTAAAAGTCACAGAAACTAAAAGTTAACAAATGCTTTGATAATTTATTAGTAGATATCAACAGGGGCTGCAGTGATATTGCCTAAAAGAGATAAAATTTCCAAAGGGAAAATAGGAAATAGGTAGACGTCCCAGGCAAAAAAAGTATGACATGAAGAAAGGTGAACAAAAACTGAAAAGTAGGATGCATAAATCTTATTTGGGCAGTAGAGAAAGAGGGACACAATTGGTAGATTTATTATGAAGTTCTTCACCAAACTATTGAGTGTTTCTAATGTTCTAATGTAGACCTGCACAGTCTAATAAGTCATTAGCCCTATGTAACTGTTAAGTTCTTGAAATATAGTCAGTGCTACTAAGAAGCACAATTTTTAATTTACTTTAATTTTAATTAATTTAAATTTAAAAACTGAAAGGGCATCTGGCTGGCTCAGTCAGTAGAGCATGTGATTTTTGATCTGGGTGGGGGTTGTGAGTTCAAGCCCCACATTGGGTGCAAAGATTCCTTAAAAATAAAATGTTAATACTTATATCAGACAATCTAGATTTTAAAATAAAGAAGGTAATAAAAGATGAAGAAGGGCATTATATCATAATTAAGGGGTCTATCCACCAAGAAGACCTAACAATTGTTAACATTTATGCTCCAATTGTAGAAGGACACCAATATATAAATCAATCACAAACATAAAGAAACTCATTGATAATAATACCATAATAGTAGGGAACTTCAACACCCCACTTACAGCAAAGGACAGATCATCTAAACAGAAAATCAACAAGGAAACAATGGCTTTGAAAGACACACTGGACTGGATGGACTTAACAGATATATTCAGAACATTTCATCCTAAAGCAACAGAGTGCACATTCTTCTAGAGTGTACATGGAATATTCTCCAGAATATCACATACTGGGACAAATCAGCCCTCAACAAGTTCAAAAAGATTGAGATCATGCCGTGCATATTTTCAGACCACAACGCTATGAAACTCAAAATCAACCACAAGAAAAAATTTGGAAAGATCACAAATACTTGGAGATTAAAGAGCATCTTACCAAAGAATCAATGGGCTAACCAAGAAGTTAAAGAGGAAATTAAAAAGTGCATGGAAGCCAATGAAAATGATAACACCACAGCCCAAAACCTCTGGACCACACCTAAGGCAGTAATAAGAGGAAAGTATATAGCAATCCAGGCCTTCCTAAAGGAAGAAAGATCTCATATATACAGCCTAATCTTATGCCTTAAGGAGCTGGAAAAAGAACAGCAAATAAAACCCCAAACCAGCAGAAGACAGGAAATAATAAAGATTAGAGCAGAAATCAATGCTATCAAAATAAAAAAACAGTAGAACAGATCAATGAAACCAGGAGCTGCTTCTTTGAAAGAATTAACAAAATTAGCCTTAGCCAGATTAATTAAAAAGAAAAAGGAAATGACCCAAGTAAACAAAATCAAGAATGAGAGAGATCACAACCAACACTGCAGAAATACAAACAATAATAAGAGAATATTATGAGCAATTATACACCAATAAAATGGGCAATCTAGAAGAAATGGGCAAATTCCTAGAAACATATAAACTACCAACACTGAAACAGGAAGAAATAAAAAATTTGAACAGACCCATAACCAGCAAAGAAATCAAATTAGTAATCAAAAATCTCCCAAAAAACATGAGTCCAGGGCCGGATGGCTTTCCAGGGGAATTCAACCAAACATTTAAAGAGTTAACATCTATTCTTTTGAAGCTGTTCCAAAAAAATAGAAATGGAAAGAAAACTTCCAAACTCATTCTATGAAGCCAGCATTACCTTGATTCCAAAACCAGACAAAGACCCCACTAAAAAGGAGAACTACAAACCAATTTTCCTGATGAACATGGATGCAAAAATCCTCAACAAGATACTAGCCAACCGGATCCAACAATACATTAAAAGAATTATTCACCATGGCAAGTGGGATTTATAGCTGGGATGTAGGACTGATTCAATATCCACAAAACAATCAATGTGATATATAACATCAAAAAAGAAAGGACAAGAACCACATGATCCTCTCAATAGATGCAGAGAAAGCATTTGACAAAATACAGCATCCTTTCTTGAAAAAACCCTCAAGAAAGTGGGGATAGAAGGAACATACCTCAAGATAATAAAAGCCACATATGAAATACCCACTGCTAATATCATCCTCAATGGGGAAAAACTGAGAGCTTTACTCCTAAGGTCAGGAACACAACAGGGATGTCCACTCTCCCCACTGTTATCCAACATAGTATTGGAAGTCTTAGTCTCAGCAATCAGTTAACACAAAGGAATAAAAGGCATCCAATTCGTCCCGGAGGAGGTCAATCATTCACTCTTCAAAGGTGACATGATACTCTATGTGGAAAACCCAAAATATTCCACAAAAACTGCTAGAACTGATCCATGAATTCAGCAAAGTTGTAGGATATAAAATCAATGTACAGAAATTCGTTGCATTCCTAAATACCAATAGTGAAGCAACAGAAAGAGAAATCAAGGAATCAATCTCATTTACAATTGCACCAAAAGTGATAAAATACCTAGGAATAAATCTAACAAAAGAGGTGAAAGATCTATACACTGAAAAATATAGGAAACTTAGGAAAGAAATTGAAGAAACAAAAAAATGGGAAAATATTCCATGCTTCTGGATTGGAAGAACAAATATTGTTAAAATGTCAATACTACCCAAAGCAATCTACATATTCAATGCAATACCTATCAAAATAATACCAGAATTCTTGGGGCACCTGAGTGGCTTAGTCAGTTGAGAATCTGCTTCAGCTCAGATCATGATCTCACAGTTTGTGAGATCCCATGTCGAGCTCTGTGCTAACAGCTGGAGCCCCACATTGGGCTCTGTGCTGACAGCTCAGAGCCTGGAGCCTGCTTCAGGTTCTGTGTCTCCCTCTCTCTCCCCCCCCCCCTGCCCCCCCCGCTCACATTCTGTCTCTGTCTCTCTCTCTCTCTCAAAAATAAATAAAACAGTTTAAAAAATAATACCAGCATTCTTCACAGAGCTAGAACAAACAATCCTAAAACTTGTATGGAACCAGACAAGACCCCAAATAGCCAAAGCAACCTTGAGAAAGAAAACCAAAACTGTAGCCATCACAATCCCATTTCAAGACGTATCACAAAGCTGTAATCATCAAGACAGTACTGGCACAAAAACAGACATGCAGATCAGTGGAACAGAACAGAGAACCCAGAAATGGACCCACAAACGTATGGCCAACTAATCTCTGACAAAGCAGGAAAGACTACCCAATGGAATAAAAAGACAGTCTCATCAGCAAATAGTGCTGGAAAAACTGGACAGCGAAGTGCAGAAAAATGAACCTGGACCACTTTCTTACACCATACACAAAAATAAATTCAAAATGGATGACAGGCCTAAATGTAAGGTAGGAAGCCATCAACATCCTAGAGGAGAAAGCAGGCAAATACTTCTTTGACCTCGGCTGCAGCAACTTCTTACTCAACACGTCTCTGGAGGCAAGGGAAACAAAAGCAAAAGTCAACTATTGGGACCTCATCAAAATAAAAAGCTTCTACACAGCAGAGGAAACAATCAGCAAAACTAAAAGGCAACCGACGGAATGGGAGAAGATATTTGCAAATGACACATCAGATAAAGTATCCCGAATCTAGAAAGAACTTATCAAACTCAACACCCAAAAAACAAATAATCCAGTGAAGTAATGAGCAAAAGACATGAATAGACACTTCTCCAAAGTAGACATCCAGATGGCCAACCATCACATGAAAAAATGCTCAACATCACTCATCAATCAGGGAAATACAAATCAAAACCACAATGAGATACCACCTCACATCTGTCCGAATGGCTAAAATTAACAACTCAGGCAACAACAGATGTTGGCGAGGATGCGGAGAAAGAGGAACTCTTTTGCACTGCTGGTGGAAATGCAAACTGGTGCAGCCACTCTGGAAAACAGTATGGAGGTTCCTCAAAAAATTAAAAATAGAACTACCCTACGACCCAGCAATTGCACTACTCAGTATTTATCTAAGGGATACAGGTGTGCTGTTTCAAAGGGGCATGCACACCCCCATGTTTATAGCAGCACTATCAACAATAGCCAAAGTATGGAAAGAGCCCAAATGTCCATCGATGGATGAATGGATAAAGAAGATGTGGTATATATACACAATGGAGTATTACTTGGCAGTCAAAAAGAATGAAATCTTGCCATTTGCAACTACGTGGATGGAACTGGAGGGTATTATGCTAAGTGAAATTAGTCAGTCATAGAAAGACAAATATATGTCTTTACTCACATGATGAATTTAAGATACAAAACAGATGAACATAAGGGAAGAGAAGCAAAAATAGTATAAAAACAGGGAGGGGGACAAAACATAAGAGACTCTTAAATATAGAAAACAAACAGAGGGTTGCTGGAGGGATTGTGGGAGTGGGGGATGAGCTAAATGGGTAAGGGGCATTAAGGAATCTACTCCTGAAATTATTGTTGCACCAAATGCTAGCTAACTTGGATGTAAATTAAAAAACAAACAAATTTAAAAAGTACAAATACAAAAATAAAATAAAACAAAATAAAAATGAAATAAAACGTTAAAAAAAATTAAAAACTGATGTATTCCATCTAAGCCAGCAATTCCACCCCTGGGTATATACCCCCAAAGGATTGAATACAAGGATTCTAACAGATATTTACATGCAAATGGTCATTACAGTATTAATCTCAAAAGTCAAAGGGTAAAAGCAGCCTAAGTGCTTTTGGAATGTGTTTATTTCGGGGTGCCTGGGTGGCTCAGTCGGTTAGGAATGTGTTTATTTTAATATTTTATCAACAAATGAATAGATCTTGTTGGGGAGCAAGAATACCTCATTCCCTTCACAGGGAGCAAGAACTCCTTTCCCCTTCAAGGTCCTTCTAGCTGGACTAAGAATCGAATTGACTTGAGATGGATTAACAAGAGAAAATCAAATTTAATAGGCATACATACTGGACTCCACGCCGACATGGAAATTCCAAAGACAGGCAAAATGAGGTACCTATGTTATTTTGAACTAAGGAGATGAGGGTAAAGGTCTGGGATTTTAGAGAACCAAGAATTCATTTCACAGGGCAATAAAAAGAGCAGATGTTTTATAATTAGATGTTTGCTTTACAATACAGATGAGTCACCCACATAAAATTAATCTCTGCTAATAACCCTTATTCTGGGAAAGATCCCCAATTTAGATTCTTCTGTGTGGTTAAGGGAGAGCTAAAATTTCTCTTAAGCCTGCAGGTTCTCAAGTGACAAAATGCCAAAGTGACACATTGTGGGGATGGGGTCTGTTCCAAACCCCTTCAATATCAACAAATGAATAAACAAAATGTAGTATATACATATAATAGAATATAGTACAGCTATAAAAAATGGTTATGATACAACATGAGTGAACCTTGAAAACATTATGCTAAGTGACACAAAGGACAAATATTTGGGGATTTCACCTGTATGAAATATTAACATTGGGCAAATTCATAGAGACAGTAAGTAGATTAGGGTTGCCAGGGGTTAAGGGAGTGATGAATGAGGAGTTATTGCTTAATAGGTACAGAATTTCTGTGTAGGTGAAGAAAATGTTTAGATATAGAGAGGGGTATGGTTGTACAACATCATTAAGTGTAATTCATGCTATTGAACCACACCCTTAAAATGGCTAAAACAGCAAATTTTATGTTATATATATTTTATTATATTAAAAAATTAAACAGTATAAAATATTTTTGTTAAACATATCTTTATGTTGTGGTAGCTCTACATTTAACTGTCACATTGTACAAGATGTTATTATAAGCAGAAAGAGCTAGGGGGTCCCTGAGAAAAAAGACAAAGCATAGCTTTCTTGACATAAGAAAAGTCATTTTAGGCTCTCATCCATCTTGTGATCTATGTGTGAGCTGCACTACTTGCACAAAGCACATTTCTTGCAGAACTTCCTAGGATAGGTTGAAACTGCAGAAGACCCCAGTAGATAATGATTTTAAGGGAACAAAAGAACTTAAGAACAAACTATCAGGCCAGGAGATAGCCTAATCATATAGGGGACAATAAATCAGTGGTAAAGCTCCCCACACTAATTCAAAAGTGAAGATTGGCCTGATGCACACTCTTGCATTATCTTCACAGGATCTAAACCCCTTTGAGCACTCAATACTGGACAAACTAGAGTCAGAGAAATGATGATACTGATCCTTACTGGCTTGTGAGTTTGACCTGGACTCAGTCATTTTAAGATGAATTTTGCCTCAATTCCATGCTGTATTTCCCACTGTATTCCCACCTTAAAGCTTCCCCAGTTTTGTTGTTGGGGAGACACTGCTTTGGGAAAGATCCCTGGTGTTTTCCTTCACTTGTTGCGAGTAAAACCCTTCTTTTTCCTATTCTTTGCCTTGGTTGTATCTTTTGGCTTGACATCAACCAAGAGGCAAACCCAGTTTCCTGTCACTCTCCACGGTGAAAACAAAAACAAAAACAAAAACAAAACAAAACTTTGAAATCAACCACCTAGAATTAAAACCAAAAGTCCAACAAATATTGTTTTAATAATTTATAACAGGATCTGAGCTTTTAACTTTGGCCACTCATAAAATGGATTGGATTTTTACACACACAAATTAAATGTATATAAAAACTGATAAAAGAATAATTATTTCAGTCATGAAAATTTGATTAAAAAGTTTTAAGAAAAGACTAAAAATGAAAATGGTATTTTACAAAAAGTGTAAGATCGTCAATTAAGCCAGCAAACAATTGGCTCTAGAATACAAGACCTTTTGAACAGTATCAAAGACTAGTAAGTTCAAATATTGGAAAGTTATAAACTTTTTTTTTTTTTGCTTTAGATTAGTCATACAAAATGAGACACTGTCACAACTATATATCCATGCAAAAGATTGAAGCTGTACCCCTATCTCACAGTGTACACAAAGGTAACTCAAGGGGCGCCTGGGTGGCTCAGTTGGCTAAAGGTATGGCTCTTGATTTTGACTCAGGCCATGATTTTCACAGTTCATGAGTTTGAGCCCCGCATCAGGCTCTGATCTGACAGTGTGGAACCTGCTTGGGATTCTCTCTCTGCTCCCTCTCTCTGCCCCTACCCTTCTCATGCTCTCTCTCTCTCTCTCTCAAAAATAAACAAATAAGCTTAAAAAAAAAGTAACTAAAGATGGATCATAGACCTAAATGTAAGACATAAAACTCTAAAACACTTAGAAGAAAACATAAGAGTAGATTTTCATAACTGTGGGTTAGGCAAAGCCTTGTTAGATATGATAACTAATGCACAAGCCACAAGAAAAAAAAAACAGATAAATTGGACTTCAGCAAAATTAAAAACTTCTTTGCTTCAAAAGACACCATCAAAAAAGAGAAAAAAATAACCATTCAATGAGAGAAAATATTTGCAAATAATATATCTAAAGAGGGACTTACAATATATAAAGAACTTTTACGACTCAATAATAGATAAATAGCCAAATTTAAAAATGGGCAAATGTTCTGAGTGGATATTTCTCCAAAGAACATATACAAATGATCAATACACACATGAAAAAATGCTTGACATCTTTAGTCACCAGGGAAACGCAAATCAAAACCATAATGAAATATCATTTCCCATAGCCTATAGTGGTAATCATTAAAAGGACAGATAATAAGTGTTGGGAGAAGACAGAGAAATTAGACCCTTCAAATATTGCTGGTGGAAATGTAAAATGATGCAGCTTCTTTGGAAAACAGTTTGAGAACTCCTCAGATGTTAAACATAGTTACCATATGACCCCACAATTCTAGTCCTAGGTATATACTCAAGAGAAATTAACATATACATCCATATAAAAAATATGTACATTGATGTTCATAATAGCATTTTTTGTAATAGCCCAAAAGAAACAACCTAAATGTCCATCAACTGAAAAATGAATGTGGAGTGGCTGCCAATGGGTAAGGAGCTTCTTTTTGAGATGATGAAATGCTCAAACATCAGACAACTGTGATAGTTGCACAATTCTGTGAATATACTAAAAACCATTACATTGTGCATTTTAATTTTTTAAGTTTATTTATTTTGAGAGAGATAGAGACAGCGTAAGCAAGGTAGGGGCAGAGAGAAAGAGGGAGAGAGAGAGAGAGAGAGGGAGAGAGAATCCCCAACAGGCTCCACACTGTCAGTGCAGAGCCCTACGTGCGGCTTATACTCAAACCGTGAGATCATAACCTGAGCTGAAACCCAGAGTCAGTAGCTTAACCAACTGAGCCACTGAGGCAATCCACACTGTGCATATTAGAAGTGTGGATTTGAAAGTGAATTTGAAAGAAATTAAATCAGTTGTCAAAAATATCCCAACAAATAAGAGTCCAGGACCAGATGGCTTCCCTGGGGAATTCTACCAGACATTTAAAGCAGATAATACCTATCCTTCTCAAGCTATTCCAAAAAATAGAAAGGGAAGGAAAACTTCCAGACTCATTCTATGAAGCCAGTATTACTTTGATTCCTAAACCAGACAGAGACCCAGTAAAAAAAGAGAACTACAGGCCAATATCCCTGATGAATATGGATGCAAAAATTCTTAATAAGATACTAGCAAATCTAATTCAACAGCTTATAAAAAGAATTATTCACCCTGATCAAGTGGGATTCATTCCTGGGATACAGGGCTGGTTCAACATTTGCAAATCAATCAACGTGATACATCACATTAATAATAGAAAAGATAAGAACCATATGATCCTGTCAATCGATGCAGAAAAAGCATTTGACAAAATTCAGCATCCTTTCTTAATAAAAACCCTCGAGAAAGTCGGGATAGAAGGAACATATTTAAACATCATAAAAGCCATTTATGAAAAGCCCACAGCTAATATCATCCTCAATGGGGAAAAACTGAGAGCTTTCCCCTGAGATCAGGAACACGACAGGGATGTCCACTCTCACCGCTGTTGTTTAACAGTGTTGGAAGTGCTAGCATCAGCAATCAGACAACAAAAGGAAATCAAAGGCATCAAAACTGGCAAAGATGAAGTCAAGCTTTCACTTTTTGCAGATGACATGATATTATACATGGAAAATCCAATAGACTCCACCAAAATCTGCTCGAACTGATACATGAATTCAGCAAAGTTGCAGGATACAAAATCAATGTACAGAAATCAGTTGCATTCTTATACACTAATAATGAAGCAACAGAGAGACAAATAAAGAAACTGATCCCATTCACAATTGCACCAAGAAGCATAAAATACCTAGGAATAAATCTAACCAAAGATGTACAAGATCTGTATGCTGAAAACTATAGAAACCTTGTGAAGGAAATTGAAGAAGATAGAAAGAAATGGAAAAACATTCCATACTCATGGGTTGGAAGAATAAACATTGTTAAAATGTCATTACTACCCAAAGCTATCTACACATTCAATGCAATCCCAATCAAAATTGCACCAGCATTCTTCTCGAAGCTAGAACAAGCAATCCTAAAATTCATATGGAACCACAAAGGCCCCGAATAGCCAAAGTAATTTTGAAGAAGAAGACCAAAGCAGGAGGCATCACAATCCCAGACTTTAGCCTCTACTACAAAGCTGTCATCATCAAGACAGCATGGTATTGGCACAAAAACAGACACATAGACCAATGGAATAGAATAGAAACCCAAGAACTAGACTCACAAAAGTATGGCCAACTAATCTTTGACAAAGCAGGAAAGAATATCCAATGGAAAAAAGACAGTCTCTTTAACAAATGGTGCTGGGAGAACTGGACAGCAACAGGCAGAAGGATGAAACTAGACCACTTTCTCACACCATTCACAAAAATAAACTCAAAATGAATGAAGGACCTGAATGTGAGACAGGAAACCATCAAAACCCTAGAGGAGAAAGCAGGAAAAGACCTCTCTGACCTCAGCCACAGCAATTTCTTACCTGACACATCCCCAAAGGCAAGGGAATTAAAAGCAAAAATGAACTATTGGGACCTCATGAGGATAAAAAGCTTCTGCACAGCAAAGGAAACAATCAACAAAACTAAAAGGCAACCAACGGAATGGGAAAAGATATTTGCAGATGACATAGCGGACAAAGGGCTAGTATCCATAATCTATAAAGAGCTCACCAAACTCCACACCCGAAAAACAAATAATCCAGTGAAGAAATGGGCAGGAAACATGAATAGACACTTCTCTAAAGAAGACATCCAGATGGCCAACAGGCACATGAAAAGATGCTCAACGTCGCTCCTCATCAGGGAAATACAAATCAAAATCACACTCACATATCACCTCACACCAGTCAGAGTGGCCAAAATGAACAAATCAGGAGACTATAGATGCTGGCGAGGATGTGGAGAAATGGGAACCCTCTTGCACTGTTGGTGGGAATGCAAACTGGTGCAGCCACTCTGGAAAACAGTGTGGAGGTTCCTCAAAAAGTTAAAAATAGACCTACCCTATGACTCAGCAGTAGCACTGCTAGGAATTTACCCAAGGGATACAGGAGTACTGATGCATAGGGGCACTTGTACCCCAATGTTTATAGCAGCACCCTCAACGATAGCCAAATTGTGGAAAAAGCCTAAATGTCCATCAACTGATGAATGGATAAAGAAATTGTGGTTTATATACACAATGGAGTACTATGTGGCAATGAGAAAGAATGAAATATGGCCCTTTGTAGCAACATGAATGGAACTGGACAGTGTGATGCTAAGTGAAATAAGCCACACAGAGAAAGACAGATACCATATGTTTTCACTTTTATGTGGATCCTGAGAAACTTAACAGAAACCCATGGGGGAGGGGAAGGGAAAAAAAGAAAAAAGAGGTTAAAGTGGGAAAGAGCCAAAGCATAAGAGACTCTTAAAAACTGAGAACAAACTGAGGGTTGATGTGGGGTGGGAGGGAGGGGTGGGTAGGTGATGGGTATTGAAGAGGGCATCTTTTGGGATGAGCACTGGGTGTTGTATGGAAACCAATTTGACAATAAATTTCATATATTAAAAATAAATAAATAAATAAATAAATAAATAAATAAATAAATAAATAAATAAAAAACTGTGAATTCGAAGGTACATGATTTATAAATCAATAAAGCCATGAAGGAAAAGAAAAAGAGAGAGAGAAGGGGAGGAGAAGGGGATGGAAGAGAGGAAGGTAGTGTAGAGAAAAGGAGAGGAAAGAAGATGAGAAAATGAGAAAAGCAAGGGCTGCACTTGTGGAGTTTTCCCTCAATAAGGAATGAAGAATATAGGGAGGGTTATAAAGAGAGATTTGAACACAGTTTCAGAATGAAAGATAATAAATAAATAGAAAAAATAGAGGGACCAAACAGACCATGGATTATAAATTGGATCTACAGCTTTCTTGGAGAGATGAAAGTAAAATACTATGATTCTTCCTATTGCATAACTTGATTAGTATACTATTATTTCTATTATACAATTGTGTACAGGTTGGGTTATGTAGGTCTCTAGCCCTTTATTAAGTTTATATTGTAAAAGAGGTTTGTACAGAGAGCACACAGGAGAAACTACTTGATTTGACATGCAACTTTGAGAATTTCACAAGGTGACATTTGAGCTGCCTCTCACAGCATGAGTAATAATCAGATGTGGATGCAAGAGGCAGGATATTATATGTAGGGGGATCAGTTTATGGAGAGGCATGATGGTGTGAAAGAGCATGGCATAGAAGAGAAATATGAGGGAGAGGGGGCAGATAAGTAGCATGAGGTTAGGAAGTAAAGGTTCTTTTCTATTACGGAATGAAGCTTTAAATTTATCCTATAAATAACAAGCCAGGGTAGGTGTTAAAATTATAGATAGGATCAAATTTTCATTTTAGAAAGATAAGCAAAGAGGTATATAAGAGGAAAAGGCTTAGGACATGTAACTAATACCGTGGAGCTCTGCCCTTGAGATTCCCTCTTCAAGGTCCATGATATCATTCCCACACTATTATGGATATTAGCTCCAGATAGGAGCTAATTATTGTAAAGCAGATTGTCTGGATCTGAAACCCAGTACTGCCACTCATTAATTGTGTAGCTAGGGACATATTAAATAATTGTCCGGAGTCTCAGTTTTCTTCACCTGTAAAATTGGGATGCTAAGAGTATTTATTTTGCAGGATTGTTGTGAAGAATGCCTTACTTACATGTAAAAGTAATTCTGAACAGTGCCTGGTACATAGTAAGAGCTCCATGAATATTTATTAGAATTATTATTCATAAAGCTAATGAATTTCAGCTATGAATGCCAGGTACTCTGTTAGGCTCTGGCAGTATAAAACTAAATAAATCATAGTCCTTGATTTCAAGAAATGAATACCTAGATGGAAAACAAGTATGTAAATCATCATATGATAATACAGAGTACTAAGTACTAATATAGATGAGGAAAACTTGCTTTGAGATACAAACAAAAAGGGAATTTAGGGCATGAGTAGTTATTTGTTTGTTTTTTATTTTATTTTTAAGTAATCTCCGCACCCAACTTGGGGTTGAACCCACAACCCTGAGATCAACAGCCACCTGGTATACCTACTGAGCCAGGTGCCCCATGATAAGGCATTTAAACTTGATTTGTAACGGACTAGGAAACTTGGAAGGTTTTAAGCAAGGAAACAGAATTTCTAGACTTACGTTTGAAGAGAGATAACTCTAGAAGCAATGTAAAGAATACATTAGAGGAGAAGACATTAATTTTGTGATTATTGTAGCACACCAGATAAGTTTATAGACCTAAACTAAGAGAGGGGAAATAGGGATGGGGAAGAAATGTGTGGGAGAGCACAACGAGCAGTATCTAATGACTGTTAGATGAGGCTGTAAAGGGGAAGTGTGAATCAATGAGGACAACAAGGTCTCTAGGTTTGGGTGATGTCCTAGATAATGGTACTATTAATCAATAGGAGTATAGAAAGAAAAACATGCTTAGGGGAGAAGGTTCTTTAATACTTACAGGTGTTTTGATTGAGGTGCTTATGGTATATCAGAGATCAGAAGAGAATTATGTATTTAAGATTTGTCAATAGTGTCTAAAGTTGAGGCAGCGGTTGAGACTGACCAAAAAAGAAAAGAATTTGGTGGGGAAATTTATAAGAATTAAAGCATAATAAGGCACACAGGCATGCCTTTAAATGGACTAGCCATTAGATTCTCTTGAGTTAGTTTTTCCCAAAAAGACATTACAATAGTGCTTAGTACTTTTATTCAAGGCATAGTTTATTCAAAGCATCCTTTCTTCCACTATCTAGTACCTCAGTGGTATACTTATAATTCAGCCTAAGCACTTGATATAGTCTTGCCAAATTATTGTATACACTTTTGACCTTCTTTTTATAATATTTATTACAATTATATAATAATAGCTACACTCATACAGCAATTATTCTATTAACTCATTTAATTGTCACAACATTGCTATGAGGTCAATATGATAAAAAAATGAAAGGATTATTAATGACTATGACACCATGTTTGTTATCTTATTTCATCATAATATTAGAGGTTAATAGTTATAATTAAAGTAATTTTTATCTTACAGGTATATTATATCATTGTTTCAAAAGTACACAAATAAAACAAGAAGTACTTATGTGATTAAAACATAGCAAGTGGACTCCAGTTCTAATCATTATTTTGTAAACGAAGAGTATTTGATGAGACAGAAAGGACTGAAGTGGATTCCTGAGAACTTTTATCCAAAATTCACTGTATTGACAACTTATCAATCAAACATGCATAGAATATTAATTATGTGAAGATACTTACTAGATAGGATGATAAAGATACAGTGGAGTCACATCAAATCAGCCTGACTTCAGAATCCAACCACATCACCTTTATTTCCACGCCATTTCTAATCTTTGTCCTCCTAATCACAAATAAGCCATTATAATATAATCTAAGCTATAATACGTACATACACTCTTAATATGGAAACACAATGAAATAAACATTGCAGACAGCAGGAAAAATTTCAGAATACCCACCTGAGGATTCATGGTGAGGAATATGGAGGCTTAACTAAGATAGAAAAGCTGAAGAATGATCTAACCTCTATTACACAGATAGCAATCAAATGTACTCCATAGCTGAAAGCATAAGGTTTCTCAGAAAACCCATAAATAATTGAATTTGCTTTCCCTAATAAGTCTTGCTATCCTTTTCCAGGACAAATTGTTCTTTTGCTAGTTTTTAGCCAATCAACCTGCCCAACAAAGAAGATTCATTGTTCTGCTACTAGCTTATGGTTCTTGTTTTAATAAACCCTGCCTTATTTTTTTTTTTTTCGATGACAGTCAGTCTATGGTTGATTACCTCCCTCATATCTAAGTAAACTCAGCTCTGTTTTTCCCAGCTCTGTTTTCAACCCAACTAAATGACTCTGAGCTAGCAGAAGCCTACTGAACCAGCAGAAGCATACAGCCTAAGAAAGCACCTCATCTAGACCCCTTAAGTACTGGGTTGCCTTTTCTCACTTCTGTGAGTGTCATTGTTTAGGGATCAACCTTGTTGGCTCTTGATGCTGAACCTGAGTCTTGACCAAATCTGATTTTTGTCCACAGCTGCTGTTTAATGTTGGGCAGCTGTTTTCATGGTGGTCTCTGACAGGCGACAGGAGACTGGGTAATGTGGTTGTTCCTTTATGTGCCTTAATTGTTTGCTTGTCTGTCTTAGAAATTCTGATATTTGCTCATGTCTGTTTGCTCCCAGATCTTGAGATAATATAGTCAAACTTGGCTGGTCTGAACCTTGGAGTTAAAAAACTGCCCCTGTCACATCCTACCTCCCTGATCTGTTAAATTTTTCCAACCACTGCTAGAACTTCATGTTGTTTGTCTTATGCCCTTTATTTTCTTTTGTCAGTTCTTTGTAGGTCTTTGTATTGAAAGAAAGAAGCCATTTCCCTTCTTTAGAAAGGATATCTAAGTTATCTATTACTGTGTAACAAACCACACAAAACTTAGTGGATTGAAACAATTTATTATTTTTCCAAATTTTTGTTGAGGTTCTTCTGATCTCACCAAGTCTCACTCACACAATTGCAATCATCTGTGAATTCAACTGAGGCTGGATGTTCTAGAATAACTTCTCAATCATGTTTGGGATCTCAGTTGGGATGGCTGGACTCCTAGGCCGGCTGGGCCTCTCCATGTCTTTCATGTTGGCTTGTTCACGCAGTGGCAGAAGGGTTTAGAGAAGACAAGACCCAATGTACAAATGCTTATCAAGTCTCTGCTTGTCTGTGTTTGCTGATATCTATTTGGTGGGAGCAAGTCACATGGCCAAGTCCAACATAAATGTGGAAAAGATATGTAACGGATACAGAGAAGTGTGATACAGAAGGATAAGACAAGAAAATTAGTCTTTTATAATACTCTTCTTATAATGGCAGCTCTTTCTGTGCCTGGACTGATTACCTATCTCTCTTTCTCTTTTGGGAACCTTTTCAAGGTTAATGGATGATAAAGATCTACTGCTTGTGCACACTATAGGGATGTTCAGTTCAAAAATATCTATCTTCAAAGGAAAGAAAACATGGAAAAATTGAAATTAGTTTTTTATAGGCTGTAAAATAGAGCTGGACTTCTAAAATAGCTTTCCTTGGTGTGCATATCAATTCTGTGCATAGGCTTGAATGTCATTGGAATGGGAATGACTGCTTCTGACTTCTCTGGGGCTTTGTGACAATCTGAGAAAACTGAAGGATTCAAAGTGTATGGTTTTTGTTTGTTTTATTTTGGTTTGGTTTAGTTCCTTCCTCTTGGAAAAGAAATAAGGAAGTCCCATGGAAATATGCACAAATAAGCTGAGTGAAGATGTGAGGCAGAGCTTTGTGTAAACTACAATGAGGTATAACAAAATCTTACAATAGAACTTACAAGTTGACCATGTCTGGAAAGTCCTCTCCAAAAAACACATAATAAAATATGGGGAAAAGCAACTTTACATTCTTCCAGAGTGCCCTTCTTTGCCCATGGTTTTAATGAGATTTGTCTGCTGAATATGAAATATTTTCTAAACAAACAAATGGCACAATTTTGTCTATTTCTTAAGAAAAATTTAAAATTAGGGATGCCTGGGTGGCTCAGTCAGTTAAGCGTCCGACTTCAGCTCAGGTCATGATCTCACGGTTTGTGGGTTCAAACCCCACATCAGGCTCTCGGCTGACAGCTCAGAGCCTGGAGCCTGCTTTGGATTCTGTGTCTCCTTCTCCCTCTGCCCTTCCCTCATTTGTTAAATGTTAAATAAACATTTAAAAAAAGAGAGAACATTTTTAAATTTAATTGTAAAATCTAAAAGGAAATCCTGTTCTGATTGACTTATAAAGACTAATAAGAAATTCAGCAATCTTCAGGAAGCATATTAATACTATAAGTTTGCTGACAATTTATAAAAGCTTCAGAGCCTTGTTGACACTGTAATTCGGTGAAAAAGAAGAAAAAAGTATAAGTAGAGGAGGAATATGAGAAGAAATATGAGGAAGAGGAGGAGGAGGAGTTGCTTAACTGTAAATTAAATTAACGGCTTTGGTTATAAAATTTCAAGATAAAAGCCAGAGAAATACCAGTGGTTATCAGGCTGAGAAACAATGGGGGGGGGGGGGGAATTCTTAAAAAACAGTACTTTTATTTTATTATTATTTTTTTTACTTTAGAGAGAGAGAGCATACGTGGGGAAGAGAGGCAGAGGGAGAGAGAGAATCTCAAGTGGACTCTGCACTGAGCATGAACCCAACACAAACCTTGATCCCATGACTCTGGGAGAATGACCTGAGCTGAAATCAGGAGTCAGTTATGCAACCGACTGAGCCACCCATCGCCAAAAAAACCACCAGTACTTGTATTTTATTTTTTTTAATGTTTATTTATTTTTGAGAGAGGGGGAGAGAGAGAGAGAGCATGAACGGGGAAAAGAGAGGGAGACACAGAATCTGAAGCAGGCTCCAGGCTGTCAGCACAGAGCCTGAGACGGGGCTCGAACCCACAAACAAACCACGAGCTTAGACTTAGCCGAAGTCTAAGGGTTAATTGACTGAGCTACCCAGGTGCCGCAAAAAACAGTATTGTTAAACAAAAGTTTTAAAGTTTAAATAATTGTTATTTAATACAGGGGAAAATTATACAAGAATAAGTTTAGGTTTTATTTCTATCAAGGTGAATCCTTGAACAAATTAATCGATTTGGTAATTTGAGTTTAAAAATAGTTATATGTTCTCCCAGATTTTTTAAATTTTTTTTTTTTTAACGTTTATTTATTTTTGAGACAGAGTGAGACAGAGCATGAACGGGGGAGGGGCAGAGAGAGAGGGAGACACAGAATCAGAAGCAGGCTCCAGGCTCTGAGCCATCAGCCCAGAGCCCGACGCGGGGCTCGAACTCACGGACCGTGAGATCGTGACCTGGGCCGAAGTCGGACGTCTAACCGACTGAGCCACCCAGGCGCCCCTGTTCTCCCAGATTTTAACATAATGTGAAACATGTTAGCATAATATTATTTTCTCAGGGAAAGATTAATTCTAACTTCTTAGATTTCCTATACTGATGTTTTACCTCCATTAAATGTTTAAAGTTATAAAAATATAAAAATTATGGTTCAACTATCTTTTGAAAGATTTACTTCTGTGAACTTCAGACAACACTGCAAATCATACAGTTCTAGTATCTCTGTTCATACTGCCTGTAAATTTTTTTTTAAGTAGGCCTCATGCCCAGCAGAGTCCAAACAAAGTAAACAAAACATGGGGCTTGAACTCATGATGCTGAGATCAAGACCTGACCTGAGATCAAGAGTTGGATGCTTAACCAACTAAGCTACCCAGGACCCCCCTCCCCCCCAAAATTTAAATATCATAGTTCTTTGAATAATTAAGATCAACAGATTGTGTTAAAGATCAACCTCAAACAAGATTTCCAAAATTCCTAACTCACTGAAAACTTTGACTAGTGTTAAATTAAGTTCATTAAGTTAAAATAGCCTTAGACTACCTCGACAATTCATAAGTAGATGTAAATTCATAAAATACAGAATACAAAAACAAGTAAACATAGTTTTATCATACATATGTATGATATTATATACATTTTCATCATCCATTAGCTACTAGTTTAAAAAAACTTTATTAATCTATTTTGAGAGACAGAGAAAGAGAGAGCACAAGCAGGGGAGGAACAGAAAGAGAGAGAGAGAGAGAGAGAGGGAATCCCAAGCAGGCTCTGCACTGTCAATGCAGAGCCCGATGTGGGGTTCAAACTCATGAACACTGAGATCATGACCTGAGCTGAAATCAAGAGTCAGTTGCTCAATTGACTGAGTCACCCAGGTACCTCTATTTTAAAAGAGATATGTAAATACCTTTAGGTCATGTCTAATACACATGGTCATGTTTGCACTTATACTTTATAAATATAAAAGAGATGTAGATAGGTATTCATAGAAAATAAGCAACTTTCATTAGATTCCTTTCAGGGCTAAAGGGCTTGTCTATGATAGGTAATTCTCAGTTACCTATCTCCTAGTTCTTCTGTGACTGAGAATACAGAAGTTAGTTACTTTGGTTAAAAATGTAGCTAAAATGGGTGATATACTCATTACAAAGAGATATGAATATAAAAGGATGAATATGTTTTATCCATTTGTTTATCAAGGGAACTATTAAAATTATATTAAGATGATGAATGTAATATATATAAATATCTTACATATTAATAAGGCAAGTGTATTTTTTGTATTTTTTTAATTTTTTGAATATGAAATTTATTGTCAAATTGGTTTCTATCCAACACCCAGTGCTCATCCCAACAGGTACCCTCTTCAATGCCCATCACCCACCCTCCCTTCCCTCCCTCCCACCATCCATCAACCCTCAGTTTATTCTCAGTTTTTAAGAGTCTGCTATGGTTTGGCTCTCTTTTTTTTTCCCTTCCCCTCCCCCATGGTCTTCTGTTAAGTTTCTCAGGAAGGCAATTGTATTTTAAAGCTAAAGATAAAAGTTTTAAATTTGTCATTTAACCATATGTATTTAAGTATGTTTCAAAAATGTACATATAAAGGTAATAAATTAGTAAACAAAAAAATTTTTTTAAGTGGTGATAATTCAAATACTTGGTCTCTGACTATTTTCTATGATTTTTTTCTCCATCTTTAATATAATCAATATACATATCGATATAATCGATACACATTATTGTATAAGTTTAAGGTATATAACATGTTGATTTTGTAAATATATACAGCACCACCATAGTGTTAGCTAACACCTCCATCGTGCCAAATAATAAAAATTTCTTTTTTATGGTGAGGACACTTAAGATCTACTCTCTTAGCAACTTTCAAGTATGTAATAGAGTATTACTAACTATAATCACCATGTTATAGATTAGATCCCCAGAACTTATTCACCTATAACTGGAAGTTTGTACTCTTTAACCAACATCTCCCCATTTCTCCCAGCCCCCAGGCCCTGAAAGTCTCTACTTCTGTGGGTTCACCTTTTCTTAGATCGCACATATAAGTGATATGCAGTATTTATCTATGACTTTACTCAGAATAATACTTCCAAGTTCCATCTATGTTGTTACAAATGGTAGGATTTACTTCTTTTCCATGGCTAAAGAATATGCATATACAGTATATATATATATGCACACACACACACACACACACATATATGTATATAATATAGGGGCAGAGGGAGACAGACAGAGAATCTTGAGCAGGCTCCATACTCAGCACAAGTCCGACACAGAGCTCCATCCCACAACCCTGTGATCATGACCTGAGCCTAAATCGAGAGTCAAGATAAGGTGCTCAACCAACTGAGCCACCCAGGTGCCCTCTGATCTATTACATTTTTAAAGTGCACATACAAAATTATATATGTAATAAAATCCAACTCTGTAAGAAAAACATTATGAATGTGTGTTCTATGCAGAGAAAAATCTAAAAGCTATATACCAAAATATTAACATTAACCATTGCTTATTTTCTTCCTCATACGTACTTACCTTTATTTTTGAGATTTTTAAATAATTAATGAGTACTTATAATCTGATGAATCATTCTTATTCTGAATAGAAGTCAGTTTAGACCTTGTGAAAACAATTGGCCATGGTGCCAGTTCCACTGTCTTCTCTGTTCTTAAGTACTTTGCCTATGCCTAAACTTGCCTTTGCTAACCCTAGATCTGGATAAGGTTTTCTTGCACCATGATTGTGGCATACCACTCAGTCACTTATAACCTTGATCTCAGAGTTTTAACTTTGAATCCATGAGACTTTCCTGGTCAGAGTTCATGACTCTTCATCCCTATAATTAAATACACACAGGGGGCGCCTGGGTGGCTCAGTCGGTTAAGCGTCCGACTTCGGCTCAGGTCACGATCTCGAGGTCTGTGAGTTCGAGCCCCGAGTCAGGCTCTGGGCTGATGGCTCAGAGCCTGGAGCCTGTTTCCGATTCTGTGTCTCCCTCTCTCTCTGCCCCTCCCCCGTTCATGCTCTGTCTCTCTCTGTCTCAAAAATAAATAAACGTTAAAAAAAAAATTTTTTTTTTAATAAAAAAAATTAAAAAAAAAATATACACAGCTCTCAGGGAAGTATAAACTGGTTCTCAAGTTGAAGACTTGATCTTTCAGCTACATCCAATTCACTCACTGATAATTCTGTTGACAGGTAATCCCATTAGCAAGTTTTGAGTTTCTGTAACAACCCAGCTCAGCTGTGGACTCTATAGGCCCTGTATTCCAAACTAAAGGCAATATTCCACAGGCAACCAGCCGAGCTGTTTGTATCACTTTGGATCCTAACTCCTTAGACTAGATAGGAGATAAACAGTAAATGCTGAGATTTTGACTACCTGAAATCTATTTTAATGAATAAATTTTTGAAAAATACTTAGAAAAATACTTAGAAATACTTAGAAAAAAACAATAACTAGACATAAGGGAACCATATGCTGAAATAACATTACCGATTCAAAACATTCATATAGGAAAGAATTATTACAAACCATCTGGAGGTAGGATAGTTGGGAGGGTGGTTAATGCTTATTCCAGCCTTTTCTTTCTTTCTTCTTGATTTCTACTGAGTTCTAGAAAAGTATCTTTTGTCTGTTCCTAAATTTATTGGCATAAAACTTACAGCATTTTCTTGTGATATTTTAAAATCTCCACTAAAGGAGTGCCTGGGTGGCTTAGTCAGTTAAGCATCCAACTTCAGCTCAGGTCACGATCTCATGGTTCGAGCCCCAGGTCAGACTCTGTGCTGACATGCTGGAGCCTGGCGCCTGCTTTGGATTCTGTGTCTCCCTGTCTCTTTCTGCCCTCACCTGCTCGTGCTCTCTTTCTCAAAAATAAATAAAACATTAAAAAAAAATTTTTTTTAAATCTCCACTAAAAAATTAACCAAAAACAAAAAAAACCCTCCCTAAATCTGGAGATGCCTGGTTGGTTCAGTCAGTAGCATGTGTGACTCTAGATCCTGGAGTCACGAGTTCAAGCCCCATGTTGGGTGTAGAGATTAGATAAATAAATAAATATTTTTAAAAATCTCCCTTAATCTATGGTTAACTCTTATACTTTCTAAAACTGCTTAAACATTTCTTATCTTTACTGGTCTTGCTAGAGGCATGTCTTTTATGATTACTTTTATGATTACTTTTTTTCAAGAATCAGCTTTTGATTTTGTTGATTTCACTGCTTATTTTCTACTGTATTAATGTCTGCTTTTGCACACAAATGTTTACTGCATTTTTATTTGTAATACTCCCAGATTGGAAACAACCTAAATGTCTATCAACAATTTGTGCTATATCCAATGGAATAGCAGTTGGCAAAAAAGGAACAAACTAGTGATACACTAAGTATGAATGAATCTCACAATTGTGGTAAGTGAAAGAAGCCAGCTGGAAAAGAGTACTTACTATGATTCCATTTATATGAAATTCTAGAATACAATATAAACTGATGTACAGTGACAGAAAAGGTTTCTAAAGACCTTTCCCTGGGAAGGTAACATTTACTAAGCAGTATGCACCTAATTTGATCTTATAAGAATTCTCTTCATCCTTCTATCAGTTCCTAGGATCCAGGAAATCCTACCCTTGCTCCTAGCATGTTTCTCTGTTTTCTGGTTTGAGGAATACACACTAGAAAGGCTGGTTTTTCCTTTGGTGAATCTTAGCTCCTTTACATATTGTGGTCCAAACCAGAATCTTAGTTTACGCTCTGACCTTATTTGGGGAAAACTGATGATTTTAAATTTCTGAACCTGCAGGTTAAAAAATAAAGTGAACATACATGGGGCACCTAGCTGGCTCAGTTGGTTGAACATCCCAGCTGGCTCAGGTCATGATCTCATGGTTTGTGAGTTCACCAAGCCACACATCAGGCTTGTTGCTGTCAGAATGGAGCCTGTCTTGAATCCTGTCTCCCTCTCTCTCTGCCCCTCCTCTGCTCATACTCTCTCTCTCTCAAAAATAAGCATTTAAATAAAAATAAAAAATTAAAAATGAATATACAGATTAATCCTTCACACATAAAAGAAAGGGGTCTTTAACCGAAAAATTCACCATTGAGTCTTAGTTCCTGGGATCTAAGCCAAATAGCTACACCTAGTGTTTAAAGCGGGATCAACAATTTTTAAGTATAATCTTTGCTCTAAAAACGGAAGTGTCAGTGAAAGAGATCCTGGTTTTCCATTGTCAAGGTTGACAAAGCCTTAAGTGATCCCCAGAGGTTTGGAAGAGGTATCATCATAATTTTTTTTCATAAATACCTTTTCTATGAAATCATTTTTCATAATAATGTAGTATGTATGGCTTTATTACTATTGCTAGGGAAAACAAAAGTATTATTTGAAAAAGCAAAGAGAAAAAAAATCAGGTTGGCTTAAAGTCACCTTATCTTAAACTTTGGTTAGAACTTTTTTTAATCTTTTTTTAAAAAGATTATTTATTTATTTAGAGAGAGAGAGCATGAATACACGTGAGCATGAGAGGGGCAGAGAGAGAGGGAAAGAAAGAATCCCAAGCAGGCTGCATGCTGTCAGCACAGAGACCCACACAGGGCTTTAATTCATGCCCAATGAGATCATGACCTGGGCTGAAACCAACTGTCAGACGCTTAACCAACCAAGCCATGCAAGCGCCACTAGAAATGAAGTGTCTTAATGTTTACAACTTATGGTTCTGACAAAAACTAAATGACACCAGACACGCACACATGAATAAAACAAGTGCGACAACAATTTTTATTTTTTCCCCTATGTTCATCTGTTTTGTCTTTTAAATCCCACGAGTGGACAAGAACAATTTTTAAATCTAGGTAATAAAATCATATGGCTGATTTGAACTTTTTGCTCATCTTCATTGTGCTTAAATGTTCAGAATAAGAAATTGAAAAAATTAGGGGCACCTGGATGGCTCAGTCCGTTAAGCGTCTGACTTTGGCTCAGGTAATGATCTTGCAGTTCATGGCTTCAAGCTCCACGTCCGGCTCTGTGCTGACAGCTCCCAGCCTGGAGCCTGCTTTGGATTCTGTGTCTCCCTCTCTCTCTGCCCCTCCCTGCTCATGCTTTGAGTCTCTCAAAAATAAATAAACATTAAAAAAATTTTTTTTAAAGAAAAAACTAGAGATGCATAGTCAAATCTTTTTTTTTCTACTAACTCCTACCCAACTTTAGCAGTCCACTTTGTGTTTTACCCACCTATTTGAATGTTTCCTTGATGATTCCAGGACCAATTGAATTCTTCCTTTTCCGAATTTCCCTGGTACTTTAATTTAGCACTTAACATTCTGCCTTATGCCCAGTCTCAGTAAATACATTATAAATCCCCAGATGAAAAGGTAGAAGGTTCTTGTAGGGGACTACCATAACAGAATATAGGAATTGAAAAGCTAAATTAGAATGAGATAATGGCCTGACTTATCAGGCAAAAAAGATTGTTAAGCAAGTTTACAGGATTTAGTGGTGAGTGATGAGACCCTAAACTTGGATGATAGCAATAAAAATGAAAAATCCTGGGGATTATGGGAAACATTTACACTCCTTCCTTGCGGTGGCGTTCTTACTAGCTTTTTCACAAAAAGCTAGCCAAACCTTGGACAGCTTTACAAATCCCCCAACACTGTAACATCACACCTTACCCACTGCGAACTCAGGGTCTAACAGGAAGAGAGGGTGACTTTAAATAGAATTCCTCGGGCAGACATTCACGCCCAACATTCATTCATTCGCTGAGCCAGGAGCTTTAAATAAACTCAATTTATTTCCAAGGACACCGTCCACATCCACACACGTGGGTAGCAATAAATAGCCTCGGGAATACTCGGGAAGGTCGAATTTACCTAAGGGATTTCCCGTTTGTTTTCTGAAACACAGCACATACTATGGCTTCGGCCGAGCTTTCGAGAATAAAATGTACTTGTAATACTTAGGCAGAAAAAATTGGATTGGTAAGTTTCTGGGACGAGGCCAGGGAGAGCATCTTACCACCAGAACTGGCTGGGGACTGCGCACCCTAGCCGCTCCCTTTCACTCAGATTCCCGACAGGCCCCGCGCCGCACTCGCTCCTCTTCTTTAGGCGCGGGTCCACCCTCCAGCTCCCGCCGCCGAGCCCGGCTCCGAGAGCCTTCAAGGGTTCCGCGTCCTCGAAAGGTCGCGCTGTCGAAACTCTGTGGGCCCGAGGGAAGTGAAGCCTCTTCCGGGACCACCCCTTGGGACACGTCGGCCAAAGGAGGTCGTTAGACACTCTTTCCCAAACCGCCCAAGATCCTACTGGTCCGCGCTGGCTCGGAGCGAGCACGCAGCCCCCCACCCCCATCGTCCTTTTCCTTTACGGTACCCTTTTTAGGCTACCCGCTCCCCACCCACGTCCACACCAGCGGGCGGGACCAGGGTGTGGGCGGGGCCAGACGGGTGTCGCTCCTCTGGGTTGGAGGACCCCTTTAGAGTCCCGGAGCTGCGCAGAGAATTGGAGACCAAGCAGCAGGATCAAGAGTCAACCATGGCAGCGATGTTTAGGCGATGCTGCGGGGTGAGAGACAGCAAGGCTCGGTGGGGTTGGGGAATGGTGGTTGTGGCGTTTGGGGGGGGGGGGGCTGGGGGGGCGGAAGCTTGGGGCGAAAAGAGGCGCTTCCCCGGGAGGGTAGGAAGCTGTGGTGAGGAAGGAGCTTATCTCGGACGCCTTGGCCTTCCTGACCTCACCGTTGGCTGCGGGCCTGAAGTCCGGATCCTCGCCTTGCTTTCACGCTTACCCTCTTCTCTTATGATCCAGTCCGGGCTTTCAATTTTGCCCTATCATCTTCGCAACTCGTCGGTTCCTTTGTAGGCATTTTTCGGAACGTCCTTCATTTTCCCTCAGGCCTAGGAACTCTCCATATACTTCCCCCAGGAATCTCACCCTTTCCCGAAGGTAAACTGTGTCTAAATTGGGCAGGCATCTCAGAACGAGCAAAGGCCATGTTTTTGCAGTATATTTTGAGAAAACTCTCTACTGGCTTTATGCCTCCAGCCCAAGAAGAAATCATAAAGTAAATGTCATCATGCAATTGATACATGCTAGAAAGCGCAGATTTCAGATACTCGTATCTTGAGTGCTTGCAAAGTTACGGAGGAAAAGGAAAGTAGAGCAGCTGCTTCTTGGGGTACTTAATGTATTTAATAATTGAGTTAAGAAAGTTATGTTCTTGGCCCCCAAAAAAGTAGCTTTAGAATTTATAATAATTCTAATGGATTGCTGCCCAATATTTGTTGTTGCTATACACGTTAATGGGCTCTGAAGGCAGAAATCTGGGCATTTTAAAAATTATTTTTAACTCACACCAGAAAAAAAAGATCCGATTTCTCAATCTCCAATAAGGTATATAGAAAAACCTGATCCAGAAAACTTACACAGCTGTATCTCATCTTTGACACTCCCATAAAATTTAAGATTCTTACGTTCCTAAGAAATGGGCGAAAGCGTTTAATTATAATTGTGCTGGGAGGGCACCTGGGTGGCCCACTTGGCTGAATTTAGGACTCAGTTTTGGCCGAGGTTATGATCCCAGGGTTGTAGGATCCAGCCTGGCATCGGGCTCCATCCTGTTTGGGATATTCTCTCTTTCTTCCCCGTCCCCCCACACCCCACCTCTGCGTCTCTCCCCTGCTTGCTCACGAATGCTGTCTTGCGCTCTCTCTCTCTCTCTCTCAAAAATACATAAACAGTTTTAAAAATACATAGTTGTGCTATTATTGCAGAATTGATGCTTGACTGAGGTTGCCATCTCTTGGAGATTTGGAATTCCATTGTTCTGGGCAGAGATCCCAAAGTAATAAAATCAGTATTTATATGGCATTATGCTTCCAAGACATTTTCTTATTTTAATCATCTCAACAAATTATCCAGTAAGAAAAGCCTCATTTTCAAAGTTTGAAAAGAAGCTACAGGGAAGTTTGTAATTGGTCCAGTGTCTCAAAAATACTTGGGGAGTCTAGACACAAACCATTCTAAATCCAAATAATCTACAATTTCTATATTCTGTCTACTAAGTCACCTCTCTAAATGGATAACATTATTATATCATTAGATTGATGGGGATTGTCCCCAGGGTGTAGCTACTTTTATATTTTATATAACGTTTTCCTGAAAAATAATATGTAAACTTTTTATAAATTATTTTAAGTCCATTAATAATTTTCTTTTTTATTTCATTTTCATTTTTAATTTTTCAATTTTATTTTAGAGAGCGAGAGTGAGTGGGGGGAGAGGGGCAGAGACAGAGAGAATCCCAAGCAGGCTCCACACCAAGGGTAGAGCCCAATGCGGGGCTTGATCCCACAACCCTGGGATCATGACCTGAACCGAAATCAAGAGGTAGACACTCAACCCACTGGGCCATCCAGGTGCCCCTCCACTAATAATTTTTGTATTTAAAGTCTCGGCAGACTTACTTACTTTGTGAGGTCTAATTTTTGTTCAGTAGTATGTAAACACACACTTAGAAGAGCCAAGTTTTTTGGTCTCATTTTTGTGGGATGTTTTTCTTTTTAGAATGTACTAACCGAATAGGAGACTTAAACTGAAAGAACAGATAGCAAGGTGGTTGATGGTATGGATTCTCTATAGTAAATGCTACAGTTAGAATCCTGGTTCTACTATGTAATAGCACAGTGACCTTGTCCAATTTCACTTGACCTTTCTGAGTCTCACTTTCTTCATAGGCAAAATAGGAATAAAAATAGTGCCTTAATCCTAGGCTTGACTTGGAGATTCAGTGAATTAATTGTGGAATGTGACTGTAAACAACTACAGGTTTCATCTATGATGTTTGAACAGTAAGCATTAGAGAAACCATGTTTTACTGCCAAAATAAATTTAATGAAAATTGCAAAGAAAATATGTATTTTTATACTCTGGTTATTCTTTTCGAAATTGTATAAAGTGTTATTATTTTGAAAGGGTATTCACGATATTTGACTATCCATAATGTCACGTTAAATGTAGATGGTTCTCTTTGTAAGCTGTGGTCATCTACAAAATAGACAGTTTTTACAGATTTCCAAAAATGTAAGTTCAGTTCTTTTTTTTTTTTAAGTTTATTTATTTATTTTGAGAGAGAGAGTCCAAGCAGGGGAGGGACAGAGAGAGAGAGAGAGGGAGAGGGAGAGCGAGAATCCCAAGCAGGCTCTGAGGCTGACACTGGAGCTGGACTCCGAGCTCAAACTGAGGAACTATGAGATCATGACCTGAGCTGAAACCAAGAGTTGGATACCTAACCAACTGAGCCACTGAGGCTTTCCACCATTTTTTTTTTTAATTTTGTTTTTAAATGTTTATTCATTTTTGAGAGACAGAGTGCAAGTGGGGGTGGGGCAGAGACAGAGACAGAGACAGAGAGACAGAAAGACAGAGACACAGAATCCAAAACAGGATCCAGGCTCTGTGCTGCACAGAGCCCTACACGGGGCTTGAACTCGTGAACCAGGAGATCATGACCTGAGCCGAAGTAGGATGCTTAACTGACTGAGACACCCAGGCATACCAGCACCCCTTAGTTCTTAATCTTTTAGTATATTGTTCAGTTTCTCTTTTCTTTGGAATATTAGAATTGCCTATGGATATTTCCATCAAATACTTTGAAGCGTAAACTGTGTGATTTTGTTGTCCTCAAACATATACTTGGGAGTTCTAGTATGCTTTCCATTAACTTAAATAAATGCAAATGATTACTTTTATGTATATTCAACTATCATGAGTATAATAATGGATTGCAAAGGAATAATTACATGTATATCTGATTATACTTTTTTTTATGAAATATGAGTATATTCCAGATATTAAGAAAAGTAGCCTATTAATAGTTTAGAACAGGGTTGGCAAATTTTTTTGTAAAGAGACAATAAATATTTTTGGCTTTGTGGACCATGTGGTTTCTGGCAACTATACAACTATGCTGGAAAAGCAGCAATAGACATGGTGTTCCAATAAAATCTTATTTACAAAACTGGTGACTGCTATAGTGTGTCTTAGAATATTCTAAGAATGTTTACAGACAGCAGCAGAAAATAAATAGAACTAGTTTTAGGCTAATTTGTTTTGTTAAATAGTAGAAAATGGAATCCTCCAAGGGACAATTCCCAAAGGCATACCTGCAAGGCTCACCTGGGACAGGGTATCAAAGCTGATAGACTACACCATCCTATTGTTGCTCTCTCCCCAGCTTCTCAATCACAGATGTCCTAGAGCTTGTATGTGAGATTTCCAGAAAAGCGGTCCTAAGTCTGATACTACCCCTGACTATTATTTGTCTTAGAGACACTCCACTTTAATACTATTGATTAGTTTTATTTTCATCACTTTAAAAAAAAAAAATCTCTGCAATACATGTTCAGACATCTGGTATGTGGCTTATTTAATATACAAATCAAATTATAGTTGAAGGCATTTAAGTAATGACTTATTGAATATAAATCACAGAAGTTGCTGTACTCACTTGTAATTGTCAGTATTCTCTTATTTGATGTTTAATTCATCCAATTTATTTTAATAAAATTGTCCTTTACAGGTCCTAAAAAGTCTTTCTCATTCTGACTGGAGATCACAGCATACAAAAGCTGCCCTACGACGTGAACCAGGATTGGGATTTAATTTTGGTATGTTTTGTTCTGTCTTTTGATTTTAAACATAGTTGTTGTATATATGCAGCTCTGTATATGTATTTGTCTGGAATTTATGTATTTGTAAACATTTAGTAATGTCTAGTAATGAATAGAGCCAGTGACCATCCACAGATTGTTCAGTCAGTCACACCCATTCTTCCTGATCTCCTTTTCTTTTTCAACCTAATATCCTACACATAGATCTGCGTTAGCAGGAGACATATATATCTGTGCCCTTTTACCTAAGTTTGTAGCCCTAAATAAACAACAAATTTACTGATACAGATAGTCTTCAAGTTAGAAATTTGAATGCAAAAGATATATTTTGAACATTTAGATATACAGTGTTAGCTTCCTGCTAATAAGCCAAAGCCTGTTTTGGCCCTGCTGTATCTGCACTGCAGTTTTGATGCCAATTGATAGGTTTCAAGTCTGGGATCAGGGAGTCATGTTGTGTTGGAAGGGAAAGGGGTAAGATTTCTCTTCCCCTTTCCTCTCTAAAATGAAGACCCTAGACAAAAAAAAATGGATGCTATTTTTAGCATCCATTGTCTCCTAAAGTGCGTCTTGCTTCAAAATTATTACCTTTCTTTTAGTTGAAGCCATTATCTTTGGTTTCTTGATCTCAGAAAATAGGTAAAAGGCAGCTCAGATAACTAACTCCTAACCAGGTACAAATGACAAACTCAAAGCTCTCTAGGGTTATCATTTTTGTTTTTTATTTTTTAAGATTGTTAGCTTCTTTATAACGTATTTTAGAGTTAAAAATTTCAAGCCATGTGAGAATAGGAGCTTGGGCCACTGGGTTTTCTTTCTTACTGTGTTATTAACATAGGTTAAGTATAAGTGCTATTTAGTTTCAGTTTGTCACATACAGATTCATAGTCAGTAGCAAGACACCAGCAGGAGAAATCTGGTGGTATGCTGGGTAACTGGATGAGATAGATATAGTATTTAGGAGGGAGGCTGAGAAACTTAAGAAAAGGAATAGAGATAATGTCTATGAGCAGTTGTATCCCGTTCTTTATAAAATGGAGATAATGTCTATAACACAGGATTTATTTTAAGATTAATATATATGTAAAATCCCTAGTACAGCATGACTGTATTTAAGTAGGTTCTCCATAAATAATACAAACTAGGTCTCTGCCTTCCCTCTCTTTTTTATTCACCTACAACCTTAGTATCTGCTGGCCCCAATGTTAAAAGTAAATTGTGGGGCACCTGGGTGGCTCAGTCAGTTAAGTGACCAAATCTTGATTTTGGCTCAGGTCAATGATCTCAAGGTGGAGGGATCAAGCCCTGACAGCACAGAGCCCACTCCAGATTCTCTCTCTCCCTCTCTCTGTCCCACCCCCATCAAAGTAAATAAATAAACTTAAAAAAAAAAATTGTGATGTAGAAAACAGTGACTGAAACTCTTATGTATACTTTTACTGCTAACTCATTGGAAGACTGTGGGGCTATCATTTCCTCATTCTGGGCTTTTGTTTCCTTATCTATAAAATGAAAGATTTGATTTTAAGGCTATTCGATTCAACACCAAAATTCTCATGTCTTTTACATTTTATTTCTCACATCCCTCTGATCTATAAATGATTATAGTCTTGAGCATGTTTGCTGATATTCTTATCTCTTTGCTTTTGCTCTTATTTTTCTTGCCCAAAATACCCTCTATCTCTTTTGAATCTTACCTATCCTTTGATGTTGGATGAAATCACATTAAAACCCTGTAACAGTGTGGATTTAAAAAAATGAATATGGGAAGGGGGAAAAAAAGAGAAGAGAGGAAAACAAACCACAGACTCTTAATGATGGAGAACAAACTGAGGGTTGTTGGAGGGAGGTGGCTGGGAGATGGGCCAGATGGGTGATGGGTATTAAGGAGGGGACTTGTTTTAATGAGTACTAGGTATTGTATGTAAGTGAATAATCAGTGAATTCTATGCCTGGAAAAAAAAATTACATAGAAAAAAAAAAAAAGAAAGAAAGGAAAAAAATGCAAATGACTGGCTCCAGTCCTCAGTCCAGCCACCTTATTCACTCCATTAATTTTATAACAACAGAACCTCATATTTTATGTAATTGAATTAGAGTTTTATGTTATTGTTAACTTTTGAGAAACAGTCCCACATTTTACTAGTTGCTTTGTGCTAATTTTATAACCTTAAATTATCTCAGTTTAAAGGAAGAGTAAAATTTGAAATTATAGTGTTGGGATTCTTACATGATACTTTGTGTTGCATCCACACAACTCCTGAAACAGAATGCTACGGGCACCAGTGACAGTCACAACAAAGTATATTGCAGTGAGAGGTAAGGCCGAGTGATTGGGACTGACACTCTTGATCAGAGTGCGTCCTGGAACAGCCAGGACACAGAGTTTTTATAGCCGACCATATCGTCTTATCTTCACCTGGAAACAGAACAAAGAAATAGTTCCCAGTTGGGGTTGGAAACAGTTCAGACACGCCCTTGCCACAACACTAATCCAGTTGATTTTCCTTGAACTTTTGTTCCCTTGATTGATAGGATAAGGCTGTTATCTCTTAACCTACACTGTTAAAACAAAGCTGTTATTTCTCAAGGCTACAGGTTAGCCCTAACACTACAATTTAACCCTTACACTTTGGAACAAGTTTTGCTGGTTTATGGTCTCACCGAGCATGTCTCATCTTCCTAGACTGATTGTTGAGATCAGAGCATGTCTTACATATTAGTTTCATTTTAGTGTTAGTAAACATTTGGTAAGTCTGCTTAGGAACTAGTAATAAGTAAAAACAAAATTTTTTTTACCCTCACCAATTGGAAGAGAAAAACGAGTTTATATCTGTTACCCCTTGGTAAAAGCTAGAAATCTTAACCTACCTCCTTTGGTACTTGTGTTGACATAACTTTGTTTATATTATACAATGAAATCTTGCTAGTCTGAAAGTGCATTGTGGTCTTTGTGGTTTATTTGTGGACTTTCTGGTTAATCAAGGATTAAAGACTCCATTATAAATTTTTACATACTAATATCATAGGACTTTTTTCCTCAGCTCATTGTCTTATTTTAATGTTTTCTAAATGACTTTCTTTTAGAGCTCACTGAACAGCAAAAAGAGTTTCAAGCTACTGCTCGTAAATTTGCCAGGGAAGAAATAATCCCAGTCGCTGCAGAGTATGATAAAACTGGCGAGGTAGTTATGTGCATTTTAAGGAGAAAAAAGTTTTTTTTACATTTTTATAAGATTATATAATTGAATTATCTAGATTTTAATGTAACTGTTTTTTTTTGTTTGTTTGTTTTCTTTACCTTTCTCTTTCCTTTTAGTACCCTGTGCCCCTAATTAAAAAAGCATGGGAACTTGGTTTAATGAATACACACATTCCAGGGAGTTGTGGTAAGCTTTGTACACATTTTTTTACATTTTATTTATTTATTTTTAACATTTATTTATTAATTTTGAGAGACAGAGACAGAGCACAAGTGGGGGAGGGGCAGAGAGAGAGGGGGTGACACAGAATCCCAAGTAGACTCCAGGCTCTGAGCTGTCAGCACAGAGCCCATCACGGGGCTCAAACTCACTAACTGCGAGATCGTGACCTGAGCTGAAGTCAGATGCTTAACTGACTGAGCCACCCAAGGGCCTCTGTTCTCATTGTTTTTTAAGATTATTTATTTTGTGAGAAAGAGAGAGAGACAGAGGTTACGCGCTCGAGCGAGTTAGTGGGGGAAGGGCAGAGAGTGAGAATCCCAAGCAGGCTCCCCACTGTCAGCATGAGCCTGATAAGGGGCTTGAATTCATGAACCTTGAGATCATGACCTGAGCCAAAATCAAGAGTCAATGCTTAACCGACTGAGCCACCCAGGAGCCCCACTTTGTTCACATTTTTAATCCTAGAATGTATATGAATAGGAAAAAATTGCAAAACTCTACTTAGTCTTTCAAATATTAGTTGCCATTTATGTAAGTCATTTATGATAAAGGGCTTTTTGCCTTTATCTTTCTCTTTAGACTTCAGTATTTGCCTGCTGTTAGAAACCTTGTACTAATACCTAGAGGCATTTTTCCTTCTTTAAACTGGTTTCAACTATAACTTTATCCCTAAACGTTGGTAATTTCTCTCTAGAGTTGGTTTGTTGCAATTAATTCTACCTTTGATTTTACATTTTGTTAAGACTTTTTTTTCCTGTGAGGTTGTCACTCCTTCAGGTAAAAGAGCCAAAGTTTTGGCACAGTTGAATCAAGTTTTTACAAAATCCAGTTGAAACAGGAAGACAGGTCCAGGTTACAAATAGAAAATTTTTTGAAATATTTAAAACTTATTTTGAATAAATATAATTTGTTACTGTGCTACCCAGAACACTTTTTTAGTTTCTTGTTAATTAAAATAGTTCACCTTTGGGGCTCCTGGGTCACTCAGTCAGTTAAGCATCCAACTTTGGCTCAGGGCATGATCTCATGGTTTGTGAGTTCGAGCCCCTCGTTGGGCTCTGTGCCAACAGCTCAGAGCCTGGAGCCTGTTTCAGATTCTGTGTCTCCCTCTCCCTCTGCCCCTCCCCAGCTTGCGCTCTCTCTGTCAAAAATAAATAAACATTAAAAAAAATTAAAATAGTTCACCTTTATTTCTGATGAGAAAATACTACACATTATAATGGGCCTTTAAACATTTTGATACTACAGGAGGTCTTGGACTTGGAATTTTTGATGCTTGTTTAATTACTGAAGAATTGGCTTATGGATGTACAGGGGTTCAGACTTGTATTGAAGCAAATTCTTTGGGGGTAAGTAAGTTTCTTATAAAATTAATTGTATAACTCAGGTGTTAATGAGATAGTAATGCTAGGTTAGGTTAGCTGGTGCAACACAATTTTCTTTAAAATGAACACAAGATTCTGCAGTGAAGGCTAGAATTCTTATTCCCAGAATTGATCATTCTGGCCCTGTTGTCTCCGTACTTGTAGTCCTCCCTGTCCTTGTGGGGAAACTGTACACTTTGGCTGCTGCTTCAGTGGCAGTTTTTAGGTAAGGGCAAGGCGAAAACCCAGCATTCAGGAGAAGGTTCAGGATGGCTTATTGCCACTGCTGGCAGTGCTGAATTTAGTGAGCAATTCTTAAGAGACTTGATCATATATACCACATCATTTACCTAAATTTAATTCTTTGTGCATGTTACTACAGTAGATTTTTACATACTATATTACTGACAAATCCTGTATAACTTTCATGAAAATACTGGACTAACAGATTTATTTCCTTATGGTTTTAACTGTCTTAAAGGAAGAATAAAGGCCAGTTCTTTGGATTTACCCCTTGGGAAAAAGTAGTTCTCTGGTTTTGAATTATAGAATCTCTAAATTTACATACCTAATAAAAATATCTTGCTTTCTTCAATGTCACTTTTCTGTGGTAGCAAATGCCTGTTATCATTGCTGGAAATGATCAACAACAAAAGAAGTATTTGGGGAGGATGACTGAGGAGCCAATGATGTGTGTGAGTATGTGCGGCTACTCCTTTTTCCACATTTATTTATTTTTTTATTTTTTTATTTTTTTTTAAATTTTTTTTTAACGTTTATTTATTTTTGAGACAGAGAGAGACAGAGCATGAACGGGGGAGGGTCACAGAGAGAAGGAGACACAGAATCCAAAACAGGCTCCAGGCTCTGAGCTGTCAGCACAGAGCCCGACGCGGGGCTCGAACCCACGGACCGTGAGATCATGACCTGAGCCGAAGTCGGACGCTTAACCGACTGAGCCACCCAGGCGCCCCTCCTTTTTCCACATTTAAAGAAGGGAACAAGGGTACTATTTCTCCTTTCCAATCAATGTGTATACACTGGGCTAGAACACATTAAGACAGAAGTTAGCAGCATATTTAGGTATAATGATGTTTCTGGGATGCCAAGAAAGTGTCATAATAATCCTCTTGCTTATTTTCAAGAGAAAGTTGTCTATTTAGGATGTTTCTGGGGTTCCAGACAAATGTTATAATCCTCTCCTAGCTCATTTCCAGGAAAGAAATACCTGTTTAACGGAGCACTCTGCAGTTCAAGAACTGAGTGATTGTGTCAGGAAGTTCAGATTGAACGTACGACAATAGATGTTTGAACTAGTAGTCTTTTGAACTAATAAGAAATTAATGGGACTGAAAAGTTATCATTTTATTTGTTGAATGATTGAATGACTTGAGAATCTTTATAGATTTTATTTCATTCTCTGGGTACTACTCAACAAATTTTTAAATTGGATCAAAAAAAGATATTTACAGGGGCTCCTGGCTGGTTCAGTTGGTAGAGCATGTGACTCTTGATCTCAGGGTCCAGAGTTCAAGCCCTGCATTGGGCATGGAGTCTATTTAAAAAAAAAAAAAAAAAGATATTTATACATATATACACACACACAGAAGATCTATTTTGAAAGTGTTTTTACATAAGGAATTTGACTTCTTTTGTTTATCAGTTGAATATATTTTCAATCTACAGTGTGATTGTGATCCCAAAATAGAGTAAATGGTTACTAGTTTTGAGGTAAATGGTAAAAATTGGTCTGAAAGAGTAGAAAGTAACATTTAAAAATCAATGTTTTTAATTTTAGGCACCTGAATTTTAGGCAAACTGCTTAATAAAAACATTTATATAAATCTCTTAATAACTTTTCAACAAATGAGAGTTTAGGAGACTAATTCTCAGTATTGTCTAAGAATTGGGTGAAAATTTAGATTGTATCCTGTAGCATATATAATACTAGAAATAGGGTAAAAAATTATAGCATAGAGATGCCCAGAACCTACCCGAATGTACTGATAAGAATATTTGTAATTATTTTATTACTTATAAATTGGTATTTCTAAGATAAAAGTTTTTAAAAATAGTTCAAATATTTTAAACATTTTTTTGGCTATTTTGTTATGGATACCTTCAGTTTATGTAAAAATTATTCTAACTTCTGAATTAATAAAGGTTTACTATACATTTTCCCCGTTTTAGTGCATAATAGCAGTAAATGTACTCAAAATATGAAGTCAAGGGTGAAAATGAAAACAGTCAGTAGACATACTATGTCTTGATTCACAATTTACACAGTCATTTAGCTCCCAATAAATATTTATAAAATTATACTACATATAATGTGTTTTATTTAAATTTCTTAAAAAATATTTTTAACTTTTTTGATTATAAAACTGTGGTCCCTCAGATAAGAAGTTAAGTGGTCTTGGGGCACCTGGATGGCTCAGTCGGTTGAGCGTCCAACTTCAGCTCAGGTCATGATCTCGCAGCTCGTGAGTTCGAGCCCCATGTCAGGCTCTGTGCTGACAGCTCAGAGCCTGGAGCCTGCTTCAGATTCTGTGTCCCCCTCTCTCTCCGCCCCACCCCTGCTTGTGCTCTGTCTCTGTCTTTCAAAAATGAATAAACATTAAAAACAAAAAAGAAGAAGAAGAAGAAGTTAAGTGGTCTTCCTCTCTTGTTATATTTGCTGTCAGATATTTTGTGTGTGTGTCCTCGGGTGGGCACAAACCATGCTGTCAGATATTTTAATACATATAAATGTATTTTTAATAGTTAGAGTCATATTATATATGCAGTTTTATATCCTGTTTAACATGAGCATTTTCTTACATAATTTTTTAAATACTGCTGTGTTTTGAAAAATAAAAAATAAATTTTATTATATTTATTACTGTATAATATGTCACCTAATGGATGTACTGTAGTATAAATTATTAATACTGCTGTGTTTTGAAAAATAAAAAATAAATTTTATTATATTTATTACTCTATAATATGTCACCTAATGGATGTACTGTAGTATAAATTATTTCACTATTCCCTATTTTTGGATATTTAAATTCCTTAGGTTTTGGCTTTTAAAAATAATGTCATGGTAAACATAAATACAGAAGAAGTTAATACAAGGTTTTGGATTTAACTTTGCAGTACAGATACACTGTCATTGCATATTCATAAGACTTAATCTCTTGCTTGGTGCAGTCAGATATACTCTGGATATACATCCTCAGATATACCGAGGAAGCAAGTACGGAGATTAATTAAGGGCACTATAATTATTTTTCAATACCATATGGTATAAGAAAACTTTCAAAAATGAAAAGTAATTCTGTTATTGCATAGATATTATTATATAAACTATTAAAATAATAAATTGAAACCATATTTCTATTTTCAGGTTTTGGGGGGGGGGATTTTAAGTAATCTTTATTACACCCAATGTAGGGCTCAAACCTACAACCCCCAGATCAAGAGTTGTATGCTCTACTGACTGAGCCAGCCAGGTGCCCCACAGAAACCATATTTCTTTTTTCAAGAATGGAGTAAGTATTTTAAATGTATACCTGAAATATATGCAGTGTCAGACAGTTAGGAACAAGTATTAAACTGTTAGAGTAAGCTTGTTATGGGCAGGACTTAAGTAAACTTACTTTTCCAAGCATGGTCTTAGAACCTAGAAGTCTGTAAAAAGCTTGGTGATGGTGCAGAAAACTACTGCCATAAAATAATGCATTTCCAGTGGAGCTTAGAAGTAGCTGGAATGCAACTGAAACAACACTGAATCTTGCTTCAAGTCTTGACTCAGCCATATAATAGCAATGTGATCTCATTTGGTCATTTAACCTCATTGTCTCTTCTGAAAATAGGGAGTATAGTATTCAAAAGGGATATACTAAAGATAAAACAAAATACTTGTTTTTCTAAATAGTGTTCCTTTTGCAAAAATATATTAGAGAAGTTTCCATCGTACCTAATGACCAGAGGAAACTTCATTTCTCTTTAACTGTTATTCATTCATTCACTAATTTACTCAGTATGTGAATTGCCTGCTCTATGCCAGACTTCAGTTTATAGGCATTTCACACCTCAAAGTTATACTTTTAACTAGTGTTTTTTTTGGCAAGATGGAAGCAGAGATCTAATTTTACAGTCCTCCATTAGTAATTATTTGAACCCCAAAGCATGTGGTATAGTATTTTTTTTTCTGGTTTTATCTTTATTTTCACCTCACTGCAATTTTAAAAAAAAAACATGTATTATATAAACTACCTGAAATCACTCTAGAGTATAAGGCAAAAAAAAATTTTTAATAGAAAATAAATGCAGAACTTCTTTGTAAAGTGTAAGGTGGTGGTATCATCACTAATAGGTTACACTGTTGTACTCCTTCATTCAAATGTCTTAATACTGTGCACCAGGGAATAAAAGTGAATAAATTTCGATCCTGGTCACAAGAAGTTAACAATCTGATAGACTCTCAGATCCTCATCCACAATGTATTAACTTACTATGCGTAGAATTATGCAAATAAGCAAATAAATTATGCATAAAAATTACTAATTTACTTGATTTTTCTGGTTTGAATGGCAGCATTTACATATTATAAATCAAACTAGTTACAATAGTGAGGATGACAAATGCCAGAGACATACTTATTAATAGGCATTAGGGATGCCAAATAGTGTACCTTTCCTACCCTCAGGAAGCTCTGATACAGCACAAGGGAGAAACACATGAATGACAATAATACTATATATAATACCGTGTAGTGTGATAAAGAAGAAAACAAGTTGCAGTTGAAATAAAAAAGAAGGCTTCTGCTGAAAGAGCATTATAAAATTAATTTTAATTACTAGGAAGCAATCCAATAAGACAACTCTGAAGAATTATCTGTAACAAGCCATTTTGTATAGAAACACACAGATCCGTATACTTCATAAGTTCTAAAAACTTTGCCTTATTATAAAGTAGAGAAATGTCTAATAAGAATATTTCAGGGGAAAAAATTCCCACTGGTGGTTAAAATAAAATTTTAGTACTTTACAGAATTATCTTTCCTGGACAGCTCATTGATACAGTATTTTTTGTTGTTATAATGCTGAAAACATCTTTAAATCTGTAGGTAAGAGATCAGTCTAGTTAACTCCTATGACACCTGAATCCCCTCTATAGCAACCCTGTCAAAAGGCCATCTTGCTCATGTTTTCAGTTTTCATGCTTGCAAGTCGAGCCTGCTGAAGTAGTTCCATTCGGAACATTTCTGATAATTAGAAAGTGCTTCTAGATTATGTGGTCCTGAGGAAAAAGATTCTGTCATTTTTTTCATAATTTTGCCACTTCACAGTATAATAGATATTCAGTAAAAGTTCAAATGATTTCACTGTAGTTCTGTCAATTCAAATTCTCTCCCTTGGCTGTATAGCCCTTGAGATATTTGAATATAGTTATCATGTAAATTTTTCTAAGCTAATTATCACCAATTTTTTTTTTAATTTTTATTTTTACAATAAAGTCCCATCATTAGTAACCACACTCTGAAATACAGAGTAAATATAATACTCTAGCATGAACTGATGAGTACAAGGTTGGAGGGTTCCATCACTCTTTTTTTTTTTTTAATGTTTATTTTCGAGGGAGAGAGACAGAGAGCATAAATGGGGGAGAGGCAGAGACACACAGAATCTGAAGCAGGCTCCAGGCTCTGAGCTGTCAGCACAGAACCTGACATGGGGTTTGAACTCATGAACCATGAGATTGTGACCTGAGGCCAAGTTGGATGCTCAACCGACTGAGCCCACCCAGGTGTTTCTCTATCACTCTTATTTTAGGTATTTTATTATTTTATTTTATTTATATTATTTAGATACTGTTGTAAACATAGCTTATAGCATTAGCACTGTTGACTTATTTTTTTTAAGTTTGTTTATTTTGAGAGAGAGAGAGCATGAGTGGGTGAGAGGCAGAGAGAGGATGGGAGGGAGAGGATCCCAAGTAGGCTCTGCACTGTCCGCGCAGAGCTGAATGTGGGGCTAGAATTCACGAACCTTGAGATTATGACCTGAGCCACAACTGAGTTCAAGAGTTAGACACTTAACTGACTAAGCCACCCAGGCACCCCTAGCACTGTTGACTTATATAAATTTTACTCTTGACTTAAATTATCAAGTTCGTTTCCTCATCTGGCATTAAGTTGTAGTATATTCGTTGGGTAGTCTATTAACTCTAATTTCAGCCCTGACTTCTCCCTTGAGCTTTACTCTTCTATATGTACTTGCCTTTAGACATTTTTTTCTTGTCTAGACTTAAATAGCTTAAACTAAATATGTCCCAAACCAAATTGTCTTCACTCCTTAGAACTACTTCCTTTCTAGGTTATCCCTAATTGGAAGTTGCCTAAACTAAAAAATTTGGTGATCATAACATCCTCTTTAGCTCCTGTCATAGACTCTGGGTCTGGAGTTCTCTCTTGTCCAGCAAGAGAGCGGACACAAGATTAGAATGCAAGAGAGGCTAATACCTGAGAGGAGACAAGAGCCCTAAGGGTCCTTGCTCCGTTTTTATTAGGATCAGAAGGCTTACAAGCATGATGGATGTGCACACAGAGACAATGAAACTGTGAACATTAACTCATGGGTGTGGAGGAAGGGGGGGTTTAAGATATTCAGTATTAGGGGTTTGAGTCAATACAAAACAAAATCCTGGCACTGGGTGGAAGGTTGTTAACAGACATGAGGCACCACCTCTGTTTACCTAAACTGGCCTAGGGGACAAGAAAGACAGCATGCTACCTCAGGGTCAACAAGGCACCTTTCTTTTGCTAACTAGGCTCTGCTCTGGGCAACTTCACCCTGCTGTAGTCTAAAGTCCAGTTTACCTGTTTACCTACTTTGGTCCTTCCTTTTTGTGAAAGCAGCTTTCTGCTATTGTACGAAGTTGAGGTGTGCTAACGCCCTGAATACCTAATCTTGTTTACCTCATCTTGGATGTTTTCATCCTGAGATTTCCTATTCCCGTGCTTTTGTCCTATACTGGGGGCCTTTGCTCTGTTTACCTAATGCATTGGTAATGCATCTTGGATGCATTCATGCTGTGGTTTTCTATTTCTTTATGCCTTGTTAACCTATCTGTGCAAACTCAGAGAATTCCTAAGCTTGTTCCCCACAAGCTCCCCAACATCCTATTTAGTCATCATGTCCTGTGGATTTCACACCACAGTTCTCTCCATTTTTTCTTGTTTCTTAGTTAAAGCTTTATTTCTTGCTTGTACTATTGCAAAGCCTTCTAATCTGTGTCTCTGACTCCAGTCTTATGTGGATACTTCTGCTATTTACTAGCTTTGTGAACTTGGGCAAATTAGTCTCACTATGCCTCAGTTTCCTTATTTGTAAAATGTAGATACCTGGTACCTATGCCATATGATTTGTTATTCCCCCTTAAATCCACCCTTGATAGTATTGGGGTATTTTTTGTTTTTTTAAGTAGGCTCCACACCTAACACGGAGCTTGAATTCATGACCCCAAGATCAAGAGTTGCATGTTCTACTGACCAAGCCAGCCAGACGCTCCAACATTGGGTTTTTTTGTTTTTTTGGGGTTTTTTAGTAGGTTCCAGGCCCAACATGAGGCTTGAACTCACAACCCTGAGATCAACTGTTTCACACTTCACATTCTAGTACTGAACTGTAGTACTTTCTTCTGTACAACTGCTATTTTATTGCCTTAGATCTGCTTGCCTCACTTACTCATCCTTAAAACTTATCTTTTCAGGGGCACCTGGTTTGCTCAGTTGGTTAAGTGTCTAACTCTTGATTTTGGCTCAGGTCATAATCTCACAGTTCTTGGGTTCAAGCCCCACATCAGGCTCTTCATTTGTGGAGCCTGCTTGGGATTCTCTCTCCCTGTCTCTGCCCCACCCCCACTTGTTCGTTCTCTCTCTCTCTGTCTCTCTCTCTGTCAATAATAAACTTTAAAAAAATAAATAAATGTTTTTACATTTCAGCAGTTTATTTGATTCTCTAAGAACATACTATTTTTAGGTATTTAAAAATATTTAACACTGTGGCTTGAAAAATAAAATACACTCCTGGTTTTAAACATTCACAGTCTAATAATATTTAATTTTTTTCTGTTGTTTCCATATATTTAAGGCCTACTGTGTAACAGAACCTGGAGCTGGCTCTGATGTTGCTGGTATAAAGACCAAAGCAGAAAAAAAAGGAGATGAATATATTATTAATGGTCAGAAGATGTGGATAACCAATGGAGGAAAAGCTAACTGGTGTGTTGTTTAAACATCTCTGTATATTGCTTGTTAATTACTTTATATTCAAAATCTTCCCTCCCTCCTTTCATTTATTATTAAAACACCACAATTAAGGTAAGTTGTATTCATGGAACTAGAATGTCCGCAAAAGATCATAAATAGTTCAATATATAATGTTTATTTTTTAGAGAGAGGGAGAATGTGAGCAGGGGAGGGGCAGAGAGAGAGGGAGACACAGAATCTGAAGCAGGCTGCAGGCTGCAGGCTCCAGGCTCCAGGCTCCAGGCTCCAGGCTCCAGGCTCCAGGCTCCAGGCTCAGCACAGAGCCTAACGCAGGGCTCTAACCCACGAAACGTGAGATCATGACCTGAGCTGAAGTCAGATGCTTAACCGACTGAGTGAGCCACCCAGGCACCCCTAGTTCAATATTTTTAAAAACTAGTTTTAGGGGCGCCTAGATGGCTCAGTCGGTTGAGCGTCCGACTTCAGCTCAGGTCATGATCTCACAGTCTGTGAGTTCGAGCCCTGCATCGGGCTCTGTGCTAACAGCTCAGAGCCTGGAGCCTGCTTCGGATTCTGTGTCTCCCTCTCTCTCTGACCCTCCCCCGTTCACGCTCTGTCTCTCTCTGTCTCAAAAATAAATAAAATCATTAAAAAAAAAAAACAAACTATTTTTAAGCCTTGAATTATTTCTTCAGACTAACTCTTCAGAGGTTTAATTTGTAAAAGCAAATAGAACAAAAACACCTGCTCTGGTTGAATGTGGTTAGGAAAGCCAGAGCTCTGTCTGCTTGGCTCTGTCCTCCACATCTGTACCCTATACCAGTACCTCCTTGAAAATGTTCTCCTAAGACTGAGGAAAAAGGAAAACCATTGGTAGGGTACATTTCCCTGGTTCTGAACGATAAGCAAAGGCAATCTTAAAACTCAGATTGTCTTTTAGAGGAGACAAAGTATTACTGTAGTGAAATCTAAAGGTCCAAATGTATAGGTCCAAAAATAATGACATGAAGTTCAACAAAGGATCATAAAATCACTTGTATAAATATAAAATGTTGAAGAACATATTTATACCATTACTTTTAGAAAAAAAAAAAAAAAAAGTAGATAACTGTAGTTTTAGTAGAAATCAACAGTGTGATGTACCTGCCTTTAAGAAGCTAACCTAGGGGTGCCTGGGTGGCTCAGTCAGTTAAGCCTCCAATTTCAGCTCAGGTCATGATCTTATGGTTTGGGAGTTTCAGCCCAACATCAGGCTCTCTGCTGTCAGTGCAGAGCCCACTTCGGATCCTCTGTCTCCCTCTCTCTCTGCCCCCTCCCCCTTTGTACTCCCTCTTTCTCTGTCTTAAAATTAAGTAAACAATTTTTTAAAAAAAGAAGCTAATGTAACTTCTTGCTGAAATGATAGAAGTATAGCTAGCACAAATGAGGAAAAAAATGGTAACAATTCTGTATGATACATTTTAAGAGGTATATTGACAAAATGAAATAAATTCAGAAGCAAGTAAGTATCCTCCATTGGGAAGCATCTAGAAAATATGTGCTGTGAAGAGTAAAGGAATTAAATTTGATTATTTAGAAAATTTTTGAAAGTTTTGAAATAATGTCACACAGAAAGAAGAGCAGGTTTGTGCATTTGCTTTAAGAAGCCTGTTTAGAATTAATGGGTAAAGGTTAGAAAAATGAAGACTATAGCTCAACATAAAGACAAGCTTTCCAACAACATTGCCATCTAATGTGTGTTAGGTTGTCATGGAAAATAATGTATTTACCCATCACTACAAATATGCAAGAATGTAGACAGAGACTTCCCTAGAATAATGACTCTGTGGTGATTGGAATAATGAACCAAAAGGGCTATCTTTCCTTGTCTGCAAAAATTCTTATTCAATATATATGTGTGTTGGGGGCTCCTGAATGGCTCAGTTGGTTAAGTGTCTGACTTGATTTCAGCTCAGGTCATGACCTCACAGTTCATGAGATCAAGCCCTGCATTGGGCTCTGGGCTGACAGCACAGAGCCTGCTTGGGATTCTCTTTCTCCCTCTCTCTCTGCCCCTCCCCCATTCATTTGTGCACTCTTGCACTCTCTCAAAGTAAATACATAAACATTAAGAATATATGTGTGCACATGTGTGTGTGTGCTCTGCAGTGCAGTTTTCTGGCAAGTAAACATTTTTCCTGGAAATGAGCCTACTGGGAAGTTATTTAATTTAAACATAACCCCTCTATGACTGTCCAGTACTAAGGAATGCTAGATCATTATTTTAAAGTCCTCATAACATCCAAAAGTAATAAAAAAGTGAAGAAACCATTCAAATTTAACAAATTGAGAGAAATTTAACAGTGCAATTAGAAGTTTTCATAATTTTGAGGCTCCTGGGTGGCTCAGTTGGTTAAGCATCTGACTTAGGCTCAGGTCATGATCTCGCGGTTCGTGGGTTCGAGCTCCACATCAGACTGTGCGCTGACAGCTCTGAGGCTGGGGCTTGCTTCAGATTCTGTGTCTCCCTCTCTGCCCCTCTCCAACTCACGCTCTGCCTCTCTCAAAAATAAAACATTTTAAAAAATTTTTTAAAGTTTTCATAATTTTAAGAACTCATTAAGTACAACTCGTAGTAAAACAAATTAGGTAATATGTGAAACTAGAAAACAGTTTTACTCTTTTTTATTAAGTGAAATTGTAGAGTGAATAATTTATTAATGTTAAGCATAGAAAATAAATTTGGTATTTAAGGAATTCTTTTAAAATTCTCCTATATCAGGCTTTTTAGAACATGGGTTACATGGATATTTGGATGTTTTAGTTTTCATACTTCATGTTCCATTTTAAAATCTTCCTGGGAAAAATTCTTCTGGAGGGAAAACCTAGCAAATATTCATAACAACTCAGTATAATAAAAACACTGATTCTGCTGCAAAAAGAGGATAGTAGGTAAAATGTAGGGGTCATCATCTCATATTATTCCTTTCACAGGCAGCCCTATTTATTGTTCTTTTCCAGATAGCTTGTCCTTTAAATAATGAAACTAGTTTTGGGAAAGAAAAAGTACCATTTCCATCACTGCACATACTTATTTTTTATATTACATAATCTAAAAGGAATACAAGGAATTTTTACTTATAACTCACACTTCTAAATAAAGTTAAATACCATATTATTTAAGTAGACCTGGGTTGGGGCACTTGGGTGGCTCAGTCAGTTAAGCGTCTGACTTAGGCTCAGGTCATGGTCTCGCAGTTTGTAAGTTCGAGCTCAGTGTCAGGCTCTGTGCTGACAGCTGGGAGCCTAGAGCCTGCTTCCGATTCTGTGTCTCCCTCTCTCTTCGCCCCTCCCCCTCTCATGCTCTATCTCTGTCTCTCAAAAATAAACGTTAAAAAAACAAAAAAGTAGACCTGGGTTAAAATACTAGCTCTGTCACACCATGAATATCTGACTCGAGCAAGCTTCTAAATTTTTTTTTAATGTTTTTATTTATTTTTGAGAGAGGGAGTACACGAGTGGGAGCTGAGAGACAGAGGATCGAAAGTGGGCTCTTGTGCTGACAGCGGTGAGTCTGATGTGGGGCTCGAATTCAACAAACAGATCATGATGGGAGCCAAGTCAGACACTCAACCGACTGAGCCACCCAGGTTCCCCTACACCTCTCTGATTCTTTATTTCATCATCTGTAAAACAAGGGAATAATAATTGGGGTTTTGGGGGGAATTAAATGAGACAGCCATCAGTGTGTGTTATCTGTTGATGTCATTATCATTGTATTTATATCATGTATATATATTAGGTATTTCTTATTGGCTCGTTCTGATCCGGATCCTAAGACTCCTGCTGGTAAAGCCTTTACTGGATTTATTGTGGAAGCAGATACCCCAGGAGTGCAGATTGGAAGAAAGGTAAAGTGTATATTTATCAGTGATTAAGGTTTCAAATACTATTTTAGGTATACATTTCAAAATTACTATTTCAGTTTCCTTTATTGAAACCATTTTTTTTGTAGTAAATTGCAAAAAAATAAAGCTGGTTTTTGTTTAAGTTTTTATTTTAATTCCAGTTAACATACGGTGTTATATTAGTTTCAGGTGTACAATCTAGTGATTCAGCACTTCCATACATCACTCTGTGTTCATCACAAGTGCACTCCTCAGGGGCGCCTAGGTGGCTCAGTCGGTTAAGCGGCCGACTTCGGCTTAGGTCATGATCTCGCGGTCCGTGAGTTCGAGCCCCGCGTCGGGCTCTGTGCTGACAGCTCAGAGCCTGGAGCCTGTTTCAGAGTCTGTGTCTCCCTCTCTCTGACCCTCCCCCGTTCATGCTCTGTCTCTCTCTGTCTCAAAAATAAATAAACGTTAAAAAAAAAATTAAAACAAGTGCACTCCTTAATCCCCATCACCTATTTAACCCATCCCTAAAAATAAAACTGTATTTTGGTGTTATCAGGTGAAATAGTCTATATATTGCTGAAGATTTTAAGTTGAGGATAATCCTTTTGATTCATTATTTGAAAAAGTGGCCATTCATGGTGCCAGTCTATAGAGAATGCTAACAACAGCTGTGAGGGTTACTGAAGGAGAAATTAAACTGTCATTTATATGGCCTGCCCAATAATAGAGTTTTAGACATTTCCAAAGACGTTCCCACTCTTTTCCTTCCTCACAGCAGCCTTTTAGGTTAGGATAACTGGGATTATGCCCCTTTTTGATTAAAACAATACCTACGGTCATAAGAGAAAAATCTGTGCCTTGAGGAAAGTGTGGAAATGGTAAAGAGCCTTGAATGTGGGAAGGCAAGAAAAATTTTATTTAAATAAGAAAAGGTAATTTAATGTATTTGAAAATGATTATAATTTGAGTGTGTGGAGATAATTTAGCAGTAGCATTTAAAGTAGACTAAAGAGGGGCGCCTGGGTGGCGCAGTCGGTTAAGCGTCCGACTTCAGCCAGGTCACGATCTCGCGGTCCGTGAGTTCGAGCCCCGCGTCGGGCTCTGGGCTGATGGCTCGGAGCCTGGAGCCTGTTTCCGATTCTGTGTCTCCCTCTCTCTCTGCCCCTCCCCCGTTCATGCTCTCTCTCTCTCTGTCTGTCCCAAGAATAAAAAACGTTGAAAAAAATAAATAAATAAATAAAGTAGACTAAAGAAAAGAGTTTAAAATTTAACAAATCAAAGTAAGAAAGAAATGAAGTCATTAAAGTAGTCCTAGTGAGAGGTAAGTAAATATGATTAAGATTTAACTCTGAGAACAGGAAGAGAAGACTCAATTTTACAATTGTAAAACTCTTCTTTGCAAAATGAATTTGTAAAAAAGAAAACCTATTAATGACCAAATAATGTCTATATTGAAGGCAAAGGAGAAATTATGGAGGTTTATTAAGAGTTCCTAAAGGTTACATGAATATATTTTCTTCATGGGGAATGGCACATATTACCCAGTGAGATATTAGACTAAGGGTGGCGTAACCTGAACTGGAAAGGCTAATCTGAATTGACCAACTTATGCAAACTTCTGAACCAGTCATGTGTATTCATATAATACACGTTTTATTAAAAGCCATCAGAATCTTTCTGTTGTACCCACGCCTCTTGAAAATGGAAACATTTGGGGAAAAAAAAAATGGAAACATGGTAGAATATACAAGAGAGGTAACTTTTCTTTTAGGTCGTAGAATATTAAAGGTGGAAGATGTACACGATATTTCAGTCTGTTTACTGAATACTGAAACGGAGATCCAAGTAAATTATTTACTTAGTGTAACACACTCAGAGGTGGAGTTGAGATCACTACTGAGGTGTCCTAGGAACTTGCCCAATGTGGTTGCTGACACTATTTTTCTCTATTTTAAGAGTAGATATTATAGACTGCACTTTATAAATAAAACTATAATGAGATTGTTGTATATAACAAAGTATAAGAATGGATGTGCTTCTTCCAAGCAAATTTTTTTTTTAATGTTTATTTATTTTTGAGAGAGAGAGAGAATGAGCAGGCAAGGGGCAGAAAGAGAAGGAGACACAGAATCTAAAGCAGGCTTTACGCTCTGAGCTATCAGCACAGCCTGACATACGGATCGAACTCATGAATGGCGAGATCATGACCTGAGCCAAAGTCGGACACTTAACCCACTGAGCCACCCAGGTGCTATTTATGTTTTATTCATGTTTCTTTTTTAGGGATGGTTGCTAGAAAACTTAGGGCCAGTTTTTTTTTTTAATGTTTATTTTTGAGACAGAGACAGAGCATGAACGGGGGAGGGTCAGAGAGAGAGGGAGACACAGAATCTGAAACAGGCTCCAGGCTCTGAGCTGTCAGAGCCCGACGCGGGGCTCAAACTCACGGACCATGAGATCATGACATGAGCCAAAGTCGGGCGCTTAACCAACTGAGCCACCCAGGCACCCCACCACTTAGGGCCAAATTTATGGCTATCTCTAGAAAGTGTGAAGGACCAAATAGCTTATACTTTTTTCAGTAGTAAACTCACTTTCCATTGTATTATGTTGTTTCTAGTCTCATTAATTTTTTCTCAGTTTTCTCACTTAAAAAAAAAATCTCTAATTCAATAAATACTTATTATTGAGTTAATACTTAGCACTATTATGGTGTTGGGGATACTGTATGGATCAAAACAGACAAAAATCCCTGCCCTTGGGGAGCTTACTTTCTAATGAGAGAGATAGATAATTATATTGTATAAACTTAAACTCCTTAAATCTTTTTTTTGAAATATATGGGCATTTTACAAATTTGTGAAATTTGATATTTAAAATTTTTTTTTGTTTTAGAAATTATCTGGCTTGAGATGAGTCCAGCAAGCATTTTGGTTTTAAATGCTCTAGTGTTTGGGGTGAGTCTGGGAAACAGGATAGAGTAAACTGTTTTCATAAACAGTGTTTTCTCATTATATTAAGTAAGGGTCCAAGGCACTAGAGTTTATTGACTTATAAAGACAAAAAAAAAAAAAGATGTTGGTTTCTTTCTTGGTAAAACTGTATATTATTGTTAATATTTCTTCAAGCCTAGAAGCGGATGATTAATATTAAAACAAGAAAGCAAAAGAGCTCATTTACAGCTATGTATTCCCATTTCCCCTGCTTCTATTACTGCTTATTAAAAATTAGATTAAAATGTTTTTTCCTTAAGGAGAAGAGTCACAATATCTGCAACTCCCTCTCAGCTATTCAGCAAATAATGCCAATAGTTACACACACAAAACACAGAAACAAAGCAAATGTGACAAAATGTTAATAATGGGTGAGATAAAGGGTACATAGGTATTTGTTATACTACTCCCATAGGCCTTCTGTTGGTTTGAAATTTTTTGAAGTAAAAAATTGAGGGAATATAGCTACTTGGGTAGTTTCTTATAAAGTTAAATATTCATTTACCACATACCCAGCACTCTTAGGTATTTATCCAAGAGAAATGAAAACAAAGGCCTATACACAAATGTTTGTAGCAACTTTATATAATTGCTAAAAACTGGAATAGAAGGGGAATGTCCATCTGGTGAACAGATAATGGATATGTGATCCATCCATATAGTGGAATACTACTCAGCAGTAAAAGAAATAAATTACTGAGCAGAAGCAATATGGATGGATCTCATAAGCACTCTGCTAAGTGAAAAGTCAGGCCTAGAAGGCACTTATTACTCATTATTATTCTACTTATATGATATTCTGGAAAAGGAAAACTTATATGGACAGAAATCAGATCACTGGTTGCTTCAGATTGGGTTAAAGTAAGGGTATTGACTAAAAAGGAGCACAAGGGAATTTTTGGGGGTGCTGAAATAGTCTGTCTTGACTGTGGTAGTGGTTCCACATAATGCATTTGTCAAAATTGTTAGAAATTTTAAAGAGGGTGAATTTTCCGGTATGTAAATTCTACTTCAGTAAACCTAATTTTAAGAACAAGTTGGTACATTACTTTGCTTGCTAGCTCTATTAAGCTGAAGTTAAACATCCCAAATCAGATTATGTTTGCTAAATGCTTTTGCTGACATTCATGGTAAAAAAGATAGCCTTCAAACATGATAAAACTTGTCTTTGTAAGGTAATATGTACATGTAGACCTTTAGAGTATTGTTGGTTTCAAAGTTTGGGGAACAACTGTTTTAGACTAGGGGTTGACAAACTTTTTATAAAGATCCATATTATAGAAGCGCCTGGGTGGCTCAGTCAGCTAAGCGTCCAATTTCGGCTCAGGTCATGATCTCACAGTTCATCTGTACTGACAGCTCAGAGCCTGGATCCTGCTTCAGATTCTGTGTCTCCCTCTGTCTCTGCCCCTCCCCATTCATGCTCTCTCTCTCTCAAAAAATAAAAGTAAAAAAAGATCCAGATTATAAATATTTTAGACTTTGAGAGCCACAAGGTCTGTGTCCTAGCTACTCAATTCTGCTGTATCAAGAAAGTAGCCATAGATTATATGTAAACAAATAGGTATTGACTCTTCCAATAAAGCTTTCTTTACAAAACAGGCGTAAACCATTGTTTGTCAACCCGTTTTAGATAATTGCAGAAAATCCTAAAACAGGTTAAAGCAAAAATTCATGCTAGCTCAAAAAGTGTTCCTTAACATACATTATTTTCCTCATTAGGAATTAAATATGGGTCAGCGATGTTCAGATACAAGAGGAATTGTCTTTGAAGATGTGAAAGTGCCTAAAGAAAATGTTTTAATTGGTGAGGGAGCTGGTTTTAAAATTGCAATGGGAGCTTTTGATAAAACCAGACCACCAGTAAGTAATATCAATGACCTGATAATCTTTATAGGATCTTTTTTTTTTTTTTTAGGATCTTCTTTTATTCATTACATTCAGTAGTTTTATTTATACATGGCATATCTGGTGTGTATTTCTTTTTAAATATCTACTTCTTTTATTAAGGATGGAGAGATACTGTCATTTTTCTTTATTTTTTAGAATTCTTCAACTGTCTTGCCACCTGTTATTTTAGCAAATACAAGATTATTGTAGTCACTGCTAGATTTACAGACAGGCAGTCCATACTTAATCATTCCTGCTAATAGGTGCTCATTTCCTTTTCCCTTACTCAGTAGGAATATTTCCCCTAAGAAGCTTTCCCTTGTTAAACAGAAGAAATGACTTGTCTCTAGGGTATGGTCTTGTGCCTCACTAATGCCTTTAATTTATACAATATAAATTTAAATGCTTGTTCTCCCCCATCCCTTCTTTTGTGGCCTGAATGTATAGTCATTTTCTCTTTGTATAATCCTTCACTTAGAATTTACGCAAATGGCCGTTGTACTGTGTTGTAAAGACAACGTGAATTTTTGCTTCGTAAAATATTAAACCAACAGGTAGCAGCTGGTGCTGTGGGACTAGCACAAAGGGCTTTGGATGAAGCTACCAAGTATGCCTTGGAGAGGAAAACTTTTGGAAAGCTGCTTGTAGAGGTAATTTTTATTTTTTAATTTTAATTTTTTTTTTTTAAATTTATTTCTGAGAGAGAGACAGAGTGTGAGTGGGGGAGGGGCCGAGAGAGAGGGAGACACAGAATCTGAAGCAGGCTCCAGGTTCCCAGCTGTCAGCACAGAGCCCACCGTGTGGCTCAAACCCACGAGATCGTGACCTGAGCTTAACCCAATGAGCCACCCAGGCACCTTTAGAGGTAATTTTCACACTCAGATAAAAATCTGAGTTCAAATCACACTGAAATTAAAATCCAGAGTCCTTACAATGGGCTTCTATCAACCACACTGGCCTTTTGCTTGTATTTAATTTTACTCTTCCCCCCCCCCCCCCCAAATCTACTTCCTCACTCATTTCACTAGAGAATCTACCCTAGTCACTCAATGAAAAATAGTATCTCCAACGTTCTATATACTAATCCCACTTGTTTGGGTTTTTTTTCATAGTTCTTAACACCACTCGACATTATATCATGTATGTGTTTGTTTATTATTTCTCCTAACTCACTTGAATGTGAGCTCCACACAGGCTATGGATTTGTTTTGGTAACCCTTATACTGCTAGTACTTAGGATATATTTCCACTATGAACTTCTATTTCATGCATTCAACAAATAGTAATTGAACACCTACTATATTAAAATACTAATAACTGGATGCTTTCTCTGTTCCAAGCACTATTCTAAGGGTTTTACATGTATTAACTCATCTAATCTTCACAGTACTGTGGAGTGGGGACTTTTAGTCCCATTTACCACATGTATAAACATTACATCCAACCTCATATATAATGGAAACAAGATTTGAACCCAAGTAGTCACTTAAAGAGTGTGTTCTTTTGCACACTACATGTGCTATTTCTGTGAAAGAAAAGAAGTTTGACATAGTCTCTGTGCTCAGAGACTTTGGAGATTGGAGATATGATACATATCTTAAAACAAGTATTAAGAAATAATACAGAGCAATATAAGATTAAATCTCTAAATGAAAGCTATGGACAGGGTTAGAGAAACCAAGAGGAGAGACTGTTGTGGGTGGGCCAGACACATTACAGGGATTCTGAGTTGTATTTAGAACGGTTTCTCAAAGCATAGGCTGAAAAGAAACTGAATGAGACTCATTGGGATTTTTTCATCAGAATCTCACAAGAGAAGAATGTGCTTCTTACGCCAGGTTGCCAAGGCTGTGGTGAAATAAGTGTTTCTATATATGGCCAGTGGAAATATAATTTGGTGTAACTTTTATGAACCATATTTTTGCAATATATATCAAAATTACCTAATTTTGGGCCCACAGTACAGTGGTTATCCTACAACTCTATTTCATAAGATAGGTATCTTTCAGATATACTCCATATGGACAGTATAACATACCTATAGCTTATTCATTTCAGCATTTTGTAGAAACAGCCAAATATAGAAACAACCAAGATGTTGATCATCCATACAGTGGAATACTTTGAAGCTATAAAAAAGGATAAAGAAGCTCTTTATGTATTAATATAGAAAGCATTCAGATTTATTGATAAGAAAAGCAAGGGGCGTCTGGGTGGCTCAGTCGAATAAGGTCTGACTTTGGCTCAGGTCATAATCTCACGGTTCATGAGTTCGAGTTCTGAGTTGGGCTCTGTGCTGACAGCTCAGAGCCTGGACCCTGCTTCAGATCCTGTGTCTCCCTCTCTGTCTGTCCCTCCCCCCACTCACACTCTGTCTCTATCTGTCTGTCTCTCTCTCACAAATAAACATTAAAAAAAATTTTTTTTAATAAAAAATAATTAAAAAATAAAAAATTTTAAAAAAGCAAAATGAAGAACCATCAACATAGCAGGCAAGTATATGTGTAAAAACGGGAGAGACTATGGATGTATATGCTTCTCTGTGTATATAATATCTCTGAGAAGATGAAAACAGTTCATCTGTTTACCTCTAGGAAGGGGAATTAAATGGGGTTGGGGAGGACAGGATGATAGAAGGAAGAAAGGTTAAAATTCAAACTGGTGGATGGATTACCTATTCAAAAAACAGTAAAAACTAAAAACAAAACAACTTGAAAGAATCATTGGCTTAGAAGAATGGGCACAATCAGGCAGGTAAGGGAGGATATTACTCTCCTTGTTCCACATATGAATTATTTACATTAATAATTGTCTCCTCTTAAGACTCAATTACCATGCTAATCTCAAGCAGCTTGTCACATTCTAAAGTAGTGTGTGTGTGTGTGTGTTTTAATACAGTAAATATAAGAAATTGAACAGCTTAGTTTTTTGTATGTTGTGACCTTTGGTTCATATTAGTCTGTACACAGTCTATAAGTTGTATGGTTTTTATAACCTCTTGGTCTTCAAAACCCATTTTGATGTTGCCTACTACAGAAAGCGTCTTCTTAATCATTTTAGTATTTTTGTTTCTGAATGCCTATAAGCCTTCTTTTAATGTGTATTATTTTAAAGCATATGTTCTATTCCATGTTCAGTGTGGAATAATTTATGTTATACAGTGTGTGTAAAATTGAGTAATAAAATTGCTCCATGATCCCATTGTCCAGAGATAATTACAGTGACCACCTTGCTGTATATTCTTTGTTTCTATGAATTTATTTTTCAAAAGCTTCAACCATACAGTATGTTTGAAATTTTTACCAATCAATACATGGTGATGTATTTCTATCCTATACCATTGTGGCCATACAACTCATAGGACACTTACTGTCTTATTGAAGGTACTTGTCTTAGGTCTCCTCTTTGATTATGAACCTCTACTAGAGGGAGAATAAGAAGCATCTTTTATTTGTCTTTGTCATGGCACTTACTTTCCTCTGTCAGCATCTGATACACTGCCACATTATTTTTCACTGTATCTATAATAATGTTCTTTGAAAAGTCCCAGCAGGGGCACGTGGCTGGCTCAATCGGTAGAGCATGTGACTCTTGATCTCAGGGTTGTGAGTTCAAGTCCCATGTTGGGTATAGAGTTTACTTAAAAATACATACATAGATACATTAAAAAAAAAAAAAAAGTCCCAGCAGATACCCAAAAGGATACATATAATTTTCGTGGTATTTTGCAAAAATGCATAACTTCATTCCAGCTCTGAGAAAACATCAAACAAACCCAAGTTGAGGGACATTCTACAAAAAAACAACCACTCAGTGTTCTTTAGCAGTGCCAAGGTCATGAAAGACAAGGAAAAATTAAAGAATCCTAACAGCTTGGGGAGACTAAGAAGAAATAACAGTTGAAATCTTGGATGGGATCCTTGAACAAAAAAAAAAAAAAAAAAAAAAAAAAAAAAGGACATTGGTGGAAAACTTGGCCAAATTTGAACAAAGTTTAGAGTTTAGTTGATAATACCCTAGTAATATTAATGGTTAATATCCTAGTTAATATCCTAGTAATATTAATGGTTGATCATTACATTATGGTTAGGTAATATGTTACCATTAGAGGAGGCAGAGTGTAATTTTTTAAGTCTAATATTAGTTTTAAAGTTAAAACAAAAAAAAAAGTTCCAGGAGAAGAATGTTTAAAAAGTTTTTTTAGTGGGGTGCCCGGGTGTCTCAGTAGGTGGAGCATCCAACTTCTGCTCAGGTCATGATCTCACCTTTCTGGAATGTAAGCCCTGCATGGGGCTTGCTGCTATCCATGAAAAGCCTGCTTCGGATCCTTTCCCCACTACCCGCCCTCCCCCCCCCCCACCCCCCCCCCCCCCCCCGCCTGCCCCTCACCCTCTTGAGTGCTCAAGCTCTCTCTCAGAAATATATTAACATTAAAAAAAAGATTTTTTAGTTAACAGATACCCTTAAACTTTTTTTCTGTTTAATTCTAGCACCAAGGAATATCATTTTTGCTGGCTGAAATGGCAATGAAAGTTGAACTAGCAAGATTGAGTTACCAGAGAGCAGCTTGGGAGGTTGATTCTGGTCGCCGAAATACTTACTATGCCTCTATAGCAAAGGCATTTGCTGGAGATGTTGCAAATCAGTTAGCTACTGATGCTGTGCAGATTTTTGGGGGCAATGGATTTAATACAGAATATCCTGTAGAAAAACTAATGAGGGATGCCAAGATCTATCAGGTAAGGTCAAAAATGATTTGTTGTTTTTAGGTAAAATAATATTCATAGATGACAGAGCAGATTTCTAATTTAGGATTTTGTGCCATTAATAAAATAAACTATCATACATGGCTGTAAGCTGAAGTTTTTAAAACTAATTAACACAGAAGAATGTTACTTTTAGGTATATGCCTTAAGAGAGAACAAAGTAACAAAGTGAATGGTACAGACAAGTACATTTATGTCTGGGTCAGGCATCTTTGATTCTTAACATCCTAGCTAATCGTAGTCTACTCTTTGCTCTCCCAGAAATATGCATATAATTAAAAAAAATTATTTTAGAGGTGTTTGGGTGGCTCACTCAGTTGATTGAATGTTCAATTCTTGATTTCAGCTCAGGTCAAGATCCCAGGGTCGTGGGATCAGAACCATGCTCAGCGTGAGCCTGCTTGAGATTCTTTCTCTCTCCCTCTGACCCTCTCCCTGGCTCGTGTGCTCTCTCTCTCTGTCTCTCTCAAATAAAAAAATAATAATAAATTATTTTATTTTGAATCTTGCTTGACAACTATTGAATTGATTAAAACCATATTTGGGAGGAAAACAACATGGAGAGACAGTGATGTAGTGGTTAGAAAAACTTAGAGATAGGGATAATTTGGTAAATAAAATATAAATGCACATGTTCTCCACATGTCGCTTAAGTAATTTTAACCCATCGTCCTCAGTATCCCTTCCCTTGCTTCCCTCTATCCACTACCAGTTATTTGGCAAATCCAGTCATTTGAAATCTGGAGGTAGAATCCTAGAATGTTAGAGTAAGAAGGAAATAGACATTGCAGCCTCTGAATTTAGACATGAAAAACTGAGGACCAGAATTTGTGCCTTATACAAAGTTACAGGTTTATCTTGTGAAACTGTCCCTCTCCTGAAGCCTATAATTATTACTGTTATCAGTCACTTATTAGAAGTTCATCTGAGAAGATGAACTGTAACAAATTTGCTAGGGTTTAAACTAGAAGTAAGGGCTGGCTACTAGGATTGTCTCAGTTAAAGCCAAATGTTCCCAGCATCTTTTTCTTTAGCAACTCTGTTCCTTAGGCAGCAAAAGAGAAAATCAGGTAGAAGAGTAAAAATGGAAAATGACTGAAGGGGACAACTGGCTAAAAACAATTCAGAAAAGTTGAATAAATATTTTTGCAACGTTTAACTTTTAGGTTTCCCAAACTTTTTGAAATGTTGATATCCTTTAATTTTTTTAACACTCCCAAAATTTTGGTAAATGACTTTTTATAATTTAACTAATCTTTATTTTAGAGAATTATGTATTTTCATGGGTTTCACAGAATCGGGTTTTGGAATCACTATAGACTACAGACCCTTTATATGGTTTCATTCAATTTGATGTTACAATGAAGCTTATACTACTGTTGAAAATATTGAGTAAATTATTCACGTATTGAAGATATTTCATGTACATCTATTTTTTTCTTGCAGATTTATGAAGGTACAGCACAGATTCAAAGACTTATTATAGCCCGCGAACACATTGGCAAGTATAAAAATTAAAGAGATTGCTATAAAACATGATTAATTGTTGAGTAATTAGAACATAATCTACTATTTAAGATAAAGGGCTTTATGATATTTCTGGTAAAATTTTAAAATAATTGCTCTTACACTGAACCCATACTACTGATTCTAATACTAGCTTTCCGCTTTTGTTTAAATGACTTGTTTTTTCTCAAACAGGTTTGGTTTCACTAAAATTATGTGTTATCCATATACCACTGTACTTGAATTACATTAACCTAGAAAAGTACATTTGTTTTGTTATTCTAACCACTTAAAGTAACAGAAATTTTTTGGATTTCAATATTTTTCCAGTTACATTTTTGAAAAGTAGGCTTATAAAAATATTCAGAATGTTCCAAAATTTACATTGAGAAAGAATTGTAGGATTTGGATGCCATCAAATAACTTACTGGTGACTTTGTAGACTTCATGGTATTCTACTGGAGGAGTTTATTTTGCTACAATTTGGAAAGTATTTGTTTTCAGTTTTGTATAGTAATAGTCAAAAATTTGATGTTCTTATTCTCTCATCATACAATGACCAGAAGTTATTGGAATCTTGTTTAATTCTGAGCCTACATGTCACTTGGCCTTATTTAAAAATAAATCAATAAAATTTGCCTTAAAATATTTTTATGATTCTTGATATCTGAGTAGCCTTTGGTCTGTTGTACATAATCTTATTTCATGTGTGTGCATTATGAAAAGAAATAAAATTGTTCAGTGCTTATTAGTGTCTCTGTATTCTTTCCTGGAAGTTTATTTACTTCATATAAAAGTGAATTTATGATTTATTTACTGTGATGAAAAAAAGTCATGCTTTGATTATGAACTGCATGAAGTTACCTACCCATTTTTCACTAAATTATATTATTAGATATTTCAAAAATTATAAAATCATGTAAGAACGAAAGTTTGTGAATTTAATATTTCTTTGTAATATTAAACATCAAATGCTGCTAAAATATGTTATATTAATTGGAGTTTCTAACACCACTTCTGATTTTCTGATTCTGCACCAATTGGGCATCCTATAAATCAATCCTATTCTTACACTAACTGTGAAGAGTTACTGTCAAGATTTCACAGGTTTAAGGGCTCAGTCCCATACTCACTTCAGACACCAGTCACACGTCCTGGGTCCCTAGGCTATCCACACTTCTTTGTAATTTGGATACAAATGTAATTTGGATACAAATGGATCCCATGATCCACCCTTAGATTCAATAATTTGCTAGAATGGCACACAGTACTCAGGAAAAACACTATTATAAAGGATACAACTGAGGAACAGTCAAGTATAAGAGACAGATGTATAGGGCGAGCTATAAGGGGAGACACAGAGCTTTCATACCTTCTCCCGTTGCACCACCCTCCTAGTACCTCAGTTCTCCAACCTATAAACTCATAGATCTCTTGTTCTAGAGTTTTTATGGAAAATCTTTAGCCCTTATCTCCTCCCCTTAGGTCAAGGGTGGGGCTGAAAGTTCCCACCTGTATTAGTGGCTAGGGCTGCCAGAACAAAATGTTGCAGGCTGGGTGGCTTACACAACAGAACTTTAGTTTCTTACAGTTCTGGAGGCTACAAGTCCAAGATCAAGGTGCCATCTGGGTTGGTTTCTGGTGAGATCTCTTCCTGGCTTGTCGAGTGCCACCTTCTCACTGTGTTCTCACACGGCCTCCTCTGTGCACATGCATGAGGAGAGAGAAGGCTCTGGTGTTTTTCTCTTCAAATAAGGACACAAGTCTTATTAGATTAGGGCCCTACCTTTATGACCTCATTTGACCTTAATCACTTGTCTCACAGCCCACATCCAAATACAATCACATGGGGAAAGGTTAGGGCTTCCAACTGTTGAATTTTGTGGGAACACAATTCAATCCGTAATACAATCATCTGATTGCTTAATCTTTCTGGTGATCAGCCCCATCCTAAATTCCCATCTAGGGGCCCCACCTGAAGTCACCTCATTAGCATAAACTCAGATACCATCTTTTGTGTTTGTCATGAATAACAACAGATACTCAGCAAATTCAAAGAGTTTTAGGAGTTCAGAGCCAGGGACTGAGGGCAGAAACCAAACACATTCTTCTGTTGCCACTTAATTATAAAAATAAAAATCTAATCTTTTACAAAAAATATTTAAAAGACTGCTTTTTTCATGCTCAGTTATGAAATTGTACTTCAATGACAGAGATTGGTAAGGAGATTTAGAGACTTCCTGAGTATTACAAAGAAATTACAAGTTAAATAGAATATATTCCAAATGCAGATTTGAATTTATAATACATAAGTCCAAAAACTTACCTACCAATTCTAAACATAAAGCTTCTAGACCTATAAATGTATTCCAAAGCCATATGATGATAATGTTAATGTACCCTTGATTATAAATATTAAGCCATTATATAACTATCAATTAAGACTTTTTAGTCACTAGTAACACAAATGAACTTAAACGACTTTAAGAAAAAAGTGAACAGGGGCACCTGGCTGGCTCAGTTGGTAGAGCATTTGATTCTTGATTTCAGGCTCCTGAGTTCAAGCCCCACATTGGGCATGAAACCTACTTTAAAAAATGAACAAATGTATTTTAAGTACATTGAAGTGCCTCATGGATCAAAAGGGCAGGAATGAAGTGAGTTTTAGAAAGGGTCTAGAAGCCAAATAACTTTAGAAATCCATGCAATAATATTTTTCTACCTTTCAACTCTACTTCTGTCACATTTCATTTTTTTCTCGTTCTGTAGCCTAGCTTTCTCTGTTTCTTCAATCCTAAAATAGAACAAGACCTAATATTTATATATGTTAGATTTCCTACCACTTATATAAGCTGACTGGCTAGGGCCATTACAGCCAGGAGGGTAGGAAGAATCATAGACCATAAACATGATTGTTAGTTGCCTATATCTCTGAATTGATGGTTTCTGGAAAAGGCATAGTTTTGTAGCAGAGCTGGTATATTTCTGGCAATTTTAATGAATAAGGAATGTGCCATAGTCATCAATTTGCATAAAGGGAGAGGAGATTATACCAAGCCTTCTCTGGGTTTAAAAAATGGCTACTTATATGGCTTTTAGAATGACATCCACTTATTTTAATGTATTACCCATGATCAAGTACTACAAAAGGTCTTTGGAGACGACATTAAATACTACATAAGTGTCCAGTTTTTGATTTTGGCTCAGGTCATGATCTCACAGTTGTGAGATCAAGCCCCACATCAGGCTCTGTGCTAAGTATGGAGCCTGCTTGGGATTCTCTCTATCCCTCTCTCTCTGCCTCTCCCCTGCTCATGCTATCTCAAAATAAATAAATAAACACTAAAAAAAAAAAAATCAAATCCTACAGGAAACACTTAAAAAATGTTAAAAATTTCATTTAACTCATTAATGAATGAGGGAATTAATGAGGTATTAAAACTGTCATAAGGGATGGGGCACCTGGGAGGCTCAGTGGGTTAAGCGTCCTACTCTTGATTTTGGCTCAAGTCATGATCTCACAGTTAGTGAGATCAAGCCCTGCATGGGGCTCTGTGCTAACAGCACTGGAGCCTGCTTGGGGTTCTCTCTTACCTTCTCTCTGCCCCTCCTTGTTTGCACTCTGTCTCTCTCCCTCTCTAAATAAATGAATAAGCATTAAAAAATTTTTTTAAACTGGCATAAGGGAGAATTTGAAAAACAAACATATAGGCAATTAGAAATGCTTAAAATTTGCTAATAGATATAAAACTGTTTAATATCTTATAGGGCAATAAAATCTAAAGGGGTCATCTTTTCCACTGAGCAGAAATCAACTGTAGTTCATTTACATTACTATCCATTTTCTATAATTTAACTTTTTTTGAGTTTACAGAATGGTAAAACAGACTAGTCAATAGGAAGACAATTATAGATACATAGCACTTCAGATACTACCCTCAGAATCCATTAGATAAAACCTACCACTCCACTAAATGGACACTCAGTAATTCCTTTTACCCATTTCCAAGTTTTTCACAGTGTTTCTTGACAGTTTCTTCCTTGTGATCATAAATAACCTGCCAAGGTTATTTTGTTCTAAAAAGGCAGGTTTCATTAGGTTTGGCCTGATTACTGCCACAGTGTTAATGAACCATGTAGGCCTCCTTGAATTTACTTTGTAAATCCAAAGACATACTGTGCTGAACAATTACCAAAGCTGCAGAATTAACTTCTGTCTGAAAGTTTTCATAGGGACACTCAGACTTTTAAAAGCCTCTATAATTTGCGATCTCAAGGCTAGATCTAGAACCAAAGTCAAGCAATTCTGCACCAGAGTTCTCAAGTAGTACCTAAGAATTTGAATGACTTTCTCTCCTCAGCATCTCCAAAATTTACTAAGGTTCCTGGCTTGCCCAAACGGGCCCTTCCTAACCACCTGTAAGACTGGAACCCTGTAAGCCAGTTACCAATTCCAATTTTACCAGGACAGCATTGTAAACATTGACTCAACATACATAGTCAACTTGTTTTTTTGATAATATGCTTGTCAAACCTGATTAAAGGAGCATTATTCTCAAATATGGCCTTGGTTACATAATTAATTTGCTTAATTATAAACAAGAATACAAAATCATGGTGTACCTGGGTGGCTCAGCCGGTTAAGCACCTGACTTCTGCTCAGATCATGATCTCATAATTCGTGGGTTTGAGCCCCGAGTTGGGCTTCGCACTGGCAGTACAAAGCCTGCTTGGGATTCTCTCTCTCCTTCTCTTTCTCTGCCCCTCCCCCACTGTGCTCTCTCTCAAAAATAAATAAATAAACTCAAAAAGAAAAAGATTCATTTTGAATACTGCCATAAAATTTAAGGAGATTCAGAAAATGTTTCTGAATTCTAGGGACTAGGTGGGAATCAGACACCATTTTAAACTTCCAGTTTACAAAAGCACAGTCCACTAAATTGAAGACAGCCTAAGAATTAAAAAGGGCTTCTTCATATACCCATAGAAACAGAACATTACAACCACATAACCAATATTCCAAACAAGTAACCGTGATTAAGTTCCCCTCCCTGGCTCATTCAGTTCTCTGTAACTGTTCTGTGGGATCTTGAATCAAGGAACTGCTTTCAAGAAGCTGTTTTTTTCCAAACTAAAGAGTTCTAGAAATCCTGACTGAGTCTAATGGTATGGTGTGAAACTTGCCTAAGCTATGCCCACTTGTAAGTCTGTACCCAAAAGACTATTCTTTGAAGTATCTATCAGTAATTTAAAGTACCTGAGCCTTTCCATGAGGCTTTGAGACTGTCCCTGCATGCACAAACTTTGGCCTGTAGCTTACAGTACAGCCTTCAAGTTAGCATCAGAGTAAATCAGAAACTATTGTAAAGTAAAATATGACTGTCTTAGCTCAGGCCACTTTAACAAAACCATAGACTGGGTGGCTTAAGCAGCCAACATTTATTTCTTACAGTTCTGGAGGCTGGAAAGTCTAACATCAAAGCACCTGACTTAACTTCTTATATTCTCACATAGCAGAAATAGGGTGAGAGAGCTCTCTGGGGTCCCCTTTTTAAAGGGTATTGATCTCATCCATGAGGAGTCCACCTCTATGTGACTTAATTACCTCCAAAAGCCCTCACTTCCTAATACCATCACTTTGGGAACGAGGATTTCAACATATAAATTTTGAGGAGACAAAAACATTCAATCCATTGCAATGACTAAAATTGAAGATTATAGTTAATTACTATATCCGATAAAAGAATGGAAGTGAAAAGTCTCTATGAAAGCAAAGTGCGTAACTGTTTCACAAGACTTTAACCATTATTTCCCTTAAGGGAAACAACATTGGCAAATCTCCAGGGCTTTTTTATAAAGCACATAATTTTGGCCATTTTTATATTAACAACACTTTACATAAATTTAAGCTAAAGAAGGCTGAGTTGATCTGATTTATTTACTAACTTTTCTTATGAAGCTCACACAATAGTGTTGATAATTAAATATGGAATACATAAACTTTATTATTTCTAATATCTTTCTTTTTAAAAGGTGAAAGAACAGATCTCCTCCCCACCCCCCAAGAAATTTCAAAGATGCATTTACGTGTAAAATATAACCTGAAATTTTGATTTTTCTTCATTCAAGATTTGACCCTGGGAAGGTCATGATATCAGAGATGATTGATCATTTGATTAAGATAGGATTATAGGTGCAAAGAATCCTGAATACTGACAAAGAATACTTGGTTATATACTTAATTAAAGGACAATAAATTTAAAAAATAAGAATGTACTATAATTTGATTATAAGAAGTTTAAGATGTTTCTCAAATAAAAATCTTTTCCTTGTTTCTTTTTAATAATTAAAGATATGACACATAGAGCAATGAAAGTTTATTCTGGTTAAGACAAAATCTCTGCTATCTAGGCAGAAGGTAAAGATTAACCTTCTACCTTAGGGATTGATGGCTCAACCAAGGAAGCAAGCCCCTTAAAACTGACTGAACTTTGCCAAAATTGTAGCATATTCCTGTGTCTTTTCAGATGCAGGTACTACATATCAAGGCAAATAAAATTCACTTTCCTGAAATTGTCTTTCACTATGCTTTTTCATACTGTAGAACAAACTGATAATTTGGAACAAAACTGCACTTTTCTCTTGAAAAATAAAAACACATACATAGTTGTATTTTTCTGTAACGATTGCTACTATTATAGTTATACAGTAATCCTTATTATATTTAAAGAAACTAACTTCCCAGAGAAACCAACTCCTAGAGAAACGTGGGAGGCAGGTCATTGAGAATTGTTTGTCACATATCAATATTTCAGCAGATCATCAAAACTCATGAGCATTAACACAACTTTGTTCAGCTATACATATCCTTTTATACATTAATGCAACAAAAAGAAACATTTATTAACTTGACCCAAAGGTATCACTTACTACATAGCATATCAAAATAAGAAACAAAAGTATATAAACTTAAAATCAGGCTTGGTAATCAAGGGTTTAATATTCTATCCAAAAAACAATCTAGGTTTGCCATGATTATTAATTAACTCAGTATCAGTCCAAGGTTTTAAATTTTCTAAGGTTCGTAGAAATTATATAATTCCGGGGCGCCTGGGGGGCTCAGTCGGTTAAGTGGCCGACTTCGGCTTAGGTCATGATCTCGCGGTCCTGAGTTCGAGCCCCGCGTCGCGCTCTGTGCTGACCGCTCAGAGCCTGGAGCCTGTTTCAGATTCTGTGTCTCCCTCTCGCTGACCCTCCCCTGTTCATGCTCTGTCTCTCTGTGTCTCAAAAATAAATAAAACATTACCAAAAAAAAAAAAAAAAATTAAAGAAATTATATAATTCCAATTTACAGTTGGAAAAAAAATTTCATTTTTTATTTTGTTTGCTTCAATCTTGTTTCATTGTTGATTCAATTTAATGGAAGCCAAATTTACAATTTTAAAGATCTTAAAATTTATGTAGGAGTTAAGTTAGCCAATTTGATCAATAAACTAATATAAAAAGTTTAGGAAAGGGGCACCTGGATGGCTCAGTCCGTTAAGCATCCAACTTAGGCTCAGGTCATGATCTCAAGGCTCCACTCTCTGCTCATGAGTTTGAGCCCTGCTTCAGGCTCTGTGCTGACAGCTCAGAGCCTGGAGCCTGCTTTGGATTCTGTCTCCCTCTCTCTCTGCCCCTCCCCCACTTGCGTGCACGCCCTCTTTCTTTCTCAAAAAATAAATAAACATTAAAAAAATTTTTTTAAGAAGAGTATGCTTTTGTCTCCCTCTCTCTACCTTTCAAAATAAATAAACTTTGAAAAAAGAATATGTTTTACTTAACCCAATATATCCAAATATGATTTTAGCAATTTACTTTTTAAATTGTTAATGAGATATTTTACTTATTTTTCCTACTAAGTCTATGAAATAGGGTGTGCGTTTTATACTTTATAACACGTCTCAATTCAGATTCACTACATCTCAAGCGTCCCATTTAGTTACATTACACAGCACAGGCCTAGAGACAGAGATGAACTTGTTTTTTCAAAATTAGGGTTTTTGTTTATTTTTGTAACTATTTTTCTTTGGGGGGGGGGATATTTTTATTTTTTGAGGAGGTAAGATATACCAAATTTCAAAAGTACCAGCATATTCAGTGAAAAAGAAGCCTTCCTTAAATCCTGTCCCCAGTATCCTCCTCCTGTAGGCAACTGCTTTTAGTAATTCTGTGCATTTACAAATACATCCATATATTTTCCTACTTTGTTTTCCACACAAATAGTAGCACAACATACATAGCTTGGCACTTTGTTTTTGTTTTCACTTAATATATTTTAGAGATCTTTCCATAGCAATGTATGCAGAGCTTCCTCTCTTTAATGACTGCATAATGAATACAGTGTAGTTTATTTAACCTTTTGATGGTAATTAAGGTATTTGTAACCTTTTGCTAATAAAGACTGCTGCTATGAATATTCTTGCACATAGGTCACTTCATACCCAAAAGACTATTTGTAGGATAAGTATCTATAAATAGAATTGCTGAATGTAATTAAAAGAATTGCTAGAACTTATGCTTCCTACACAGATTTCCATTTTGCTGATCATTACACCCCTAGAACTTAGAATAACATTTGGCACATTCTAGACATCCAATAAATACTTGTTGAATGAATTTATAAAGTAGGAAGTGAGGCTTGTTCTTCATTTTTTCAGCAGTTATGGACTCAATCTGAATGTTACTTTTTGGATCTGATGCTTGCATTATTCTTACTTTGAGCATTGCTTTTCCCAGGAAGTGTGACCTCTCCCTCTCTTCCTTGGTTTCCTTCCCTCTACATCCCTCCCCGATCTGACTTAGAAGCAAAAGAAAGCTGGCGAAATCACATTAATATTTAGGGAAGACTTTTTAAGATAAAAAGTATTAGGGCTAGAGACAGTCATCACTTAATGGTAAAAGGCTCAACCCACCAGAAATATATGCTAAACTTACATGCATTTAATAAAGTAGCCTCAAACATACATGGGAGTATCAATGGAATTGCAGGGAGAAATAATGAAATCTACCATTATAGCAGATTCAACACTCTCAATTACTGATAGCCCATTATATTGATAGCCCACTGTGTCAGGAACTCTTCTCCAAATCGTTACTGAATGTAATAAATTGTAAGGGTATGGGGGCCAATATTTTCTAATGGGTGCTCAAAATGCCAAAGTATGAACGACCTAAGAAAGCACAAACGAAAACAGCTGCAATAACACCCCTAGCAAATCTGAATTTAGTGGAAAGCTTGTGATAGGAACATGAGTGTTTCTTTTTCAAAAGTAATTTACAAAACTTTTCAACTGTTAGCACTTCCTGAAGAAGAGAAGGGAGTAGGCGAGTGAGTCGCATCCGGTACGAAGGCAAACAGGAGGGAAATGGGAACATTTATTTCATTAACATTTACTCAAAAAACGTTTATTGAATACTTACTACGTGCAAGAACTCTACCAATTACCAGCTACTTCAGCTCTTCAGAGTTCAAAGAACGTCAAAATCAAATGACTTCTTAAAAGTAATTCAGATATTTAAATATTACTTAAAACTTTTAGACAAATCGAGATGTTTATGGGACGAAGAAACGGGCGCCAAAGAATTTGGGCTCAGGCAGCGAGGACAGCTATGAGCAGTCGGCGGGGTCCTAGAGCAGCCACGCAAAGTCTCCATCCTACAGGCACAAGTGTGGTCAGCTATGCTGGTGCTCAGAAGGGACCTAAGGGGCGCTTCTGCGCAGGCGCGTGCCGCCTAACTCTCCCCAGGAACCGACCCAAGTTCTCTTTTCGGTCTCAGACATGGTGAGTGAGGTTGTGTTTTGGGTTGGTGCTCGGGTGCAATCCAGGTGGAATGATACCGAGCGGCTCAGTTACCTTAGGGTATTTTCGCAAGTATTAGAGAATGGTTAGCTTGAGATACGGGCCTTGCAAGGTTTCTTTGGGGCTGGGAGAGAGTGAAGTATTACTCAGCATTTTCTGCAGATCTCGCGGGCTCAATTACGGCTTCTAATTTTATCTAGGCTTCTTCCTAAGAGGCAGGCCTCAAGGTCCGACGGCCCGATTTCTTAATCGCTCAAAAAGCCGCGCCAGTTGGTGGTTCCTGTTTCCTTTCTTAATATCGTATGGTTCAAAATCTGTAGAGTCATTACTGGTATGCTCTCTTTGAAGATGTAAATTTTAGGTGGGATCTGGTGGAAATTCACTAAATTCTTTTTTGGTAATCTACGTCATGACCTACTTAACAATGAGGTAGTGCTGTCTCGATCACAATGAGCTAGGTCAGAAGTTCAGGAACTGGAGCAACGTCATTTCCTGAGAGCTTGCTGCAAATGAAGAAACTAAGACTAAAAAGCTGGAAAAGATGAGGCTAAAGGAAATATTAGCTTGATAAATTGAATAATCTTTGGAGTGTGTAGAGGTGGCTCTGAAACCTGAATTTCTAGGATTAGTAAAATTTCATTAAAGAACTTAACTGCAAATTATACGCTAGGTATATATATATTTATGCTTCAGCTTGCTGCTACATGTAAAACCTTCAGTTGCCCTGAATTGATAAGCTTGGATTTTCTGTGGTGTTTATTTTACTTAAAACTCTTAAGTGAAAGGTAAGCAACAGCAGATACGGGTAATAATTTTTTGGGTCAATGATGAGCTGGCATGTATTCTGAATCCGAAGTTGATTATTACTACTTTAGCTCTAGAATTACTCTGAGACCTGAAAAATTACCCGAATCTTACCACGGCTTTAGTGCTTAACTGTTTTTGTGTGGCAAGATGAAATCAAAGTGAAAAATTCAAATGTATGTTGAATATACAAACTGGGGTCAAGTATTAAAATAAGAACAGTTATGAAATCACTGCTTTTTTGTTTTGAAAGGGCACACCGCAGAAGGATGTTACTATCAAATCAGATGCACCTGACACCCTATTGTTAGAGAAGCATGCAGATTATATTGCATCCTATGGCTCAAAGAAAGACGATTATGTATGTATATGATTTTACGTTGAAAATTTATTTTGAAGTGAATCTATAATGCATAAGCAGTCAGTAGGTCAGTAATGGCCCATGTTTCTTAAAAATGGTAACTCCTGCACGCCAAAGCACTGAAGATCCCTCTCTGAGGTGCATTCAGTGTGCCTTTGGACATCAGGTTGAGAGTACATCAGCATTAACGATGGTTCTTGGAAGATTTGGCAGACAAAATAGATTACCATCTGCCTAGATTTGTAAGAGGTTTGAGGTACAAAAGAGATTTGTACTTTGTGGGTATTACTTTCAAGGTCAGTGATGTGTTGGCATGTATTACCTGAGTATATGGCTGATGTGTAATAATACTTTAGCTCTAGAATTACGCTGAGACCTTGAAAAAGTCCTTACCCTAAGTTTCAAAACCTTGAATAGTTTTCCTCCCTGGGACAATCTCAGAAACGTTGAGTAACATACAACTCAAATATTTTTCCTAGTAGTATCCAGACAACAATTGAATTGACCATCTTGGCTAGTTTTGATGAATTTGTGACTTAAGTTCTCATAACCTCATTATGGAGTTGTTAAGGACCATGTTTATCTTTTCCCTGGATGACTCAAGGATTAAGTCTTAACTTATCCCTGCCTTTTTAATCTAGTGCTTACCAACCTATTATTTAAACCCTGAATTTGGGTTCACAGCAAACTAAGACCACTCACCTGATTCAAAATTTTAGTATGTAATAACATCGGTGGACTCTCTACCAGTTTTTATTTTTCTTTGATGAGCTGTTGTTGGCTATTTTATCTTTTGCATGCTTTGGCCATTTTGGTTTTCAAGTAGTTGTATCAGTAACTAATAGGTAATAGATGGGCTTTGTACATATTCCATATATCAATAGGATAGATGTCTAATAAATAACGATGTTAAGTACTCTGAAAGAAATATTTTCCCCAAACTTGAAAATGGTTGGTATATTTTTCACTTCTACTTCTGGTTGGCTCTTAGGAGAGATTGAAGTCCTGTTTGTATTGTCAGTCACAGGTGAATTTATCATATGCCTCTCAGATACTGTCCCCCCACCAAATTTGAGAGGCACAAATTTAAAATCAATACTGATGATGTTAGGATCAACTGAATTAAACAGTATGTGTGGTTAGTTAGCTTTGTATGTTCCATCACTTTTACCCTGCATCAGTTCAAACTGGCACATTAAAGTCATTGTGTATTTTAGGAATACTGTATGTCTGAGTATTTGAGAATGAGTGGTATCTATTGGGGTCTGACTGTAATGGATCTCATGGGACAACTACATCGGATGAATAGAGAAGAAATTCTGACGTTTATTAAGTCATGTCAACACGAGTGTGGTGGAATAAGTGCTAGTATCGGACATGATCCTCATCTTTTGTACACTCTAAGTGCTGTCCAGGTAAATATTTATTAAAATTTAACAGTCTTGGCAGTGTATTTTCTTACTTGAGAACGCAAAAATTGGGTATTAGGAGTATGACAAAATTGATGTCTATGTCAAACAAGTTTCTCTTTTCAAATGAAGCCTGTATTCTACAAGGTCAGTGATGTGATGGCATGTATTAGCTGAATCCAAAGTTGATGTAAATAGTAAAATTCCACTGAGACCTTGAATGATAAAATGTTTGTCTTTGTTGTATGTAAATAATTTGAAAATCTCCAGGTAGAGTTAAATGTTGATTTTCATATTAGTGAAAATGCACAATTAGGGGTTTAAATAGTTAGTATATTTAAAGGTCTTAGAATGCTAAGGTATAGTTTGTGTGTAGGGGATGAATGCTTTATGTTACCAATTTGGGTTTGTTGATAAAGCCTGTGGCATAATAGAAGATAGCCTGCAGATTTGCAGTATGCATAGACAAAAGGACATGTTTGCTTAACAATTTAAAATGTCATTGAGGAAAACATCAGAACAAACTTAGCAGTGTCGAAGAGGTATTTACTTAACGTGTTTTGTTTTTGTTACAGATTCTTACTCTGTATGATAGTATTAATGTTATTGATGTAAATAAAGTTGTGGAATATGTTCAGAGTCTACAGAAAGAAGATGGTTCTTTTGCTGGAGATATATGGGGTAATGTCATTCTAAGCCATGCTACCCAAAATAACCAATTTTAAATTCTGTTTTGGTGTTGATTGTAGTGATAAACTTTGTTGAAAAATTTTAAGTACAATGAATTGGAGACTTTGCTAATAATTATAAGGAGACTTTTAAGTTTTTGATCTTTTCAGGTCCCACTAAGCAGCTGGTCTAACTGAAGTTAAATGGTCTGCTGGAAGTTCCAGCATGCACTGTGTAGTTATATCAGCATACAGGAGAACTGGAACAGAGGGGGCCAGTCTAAAAGATGAGGTAGGTGAAATTTTTTTCCCCAGTATTTGGTGACTTTGTAAAGTTTTTTTCAAACTATTTACTGGCAAGGGAAAAATAGTCAAAAAACTTTACAAACTTACTGGATATTTGAGTGGAGGGAGGGAATAGTACATAGTACTATATTTGATAAATGTAGATAATCTCTGCTTTAGGGCTGAATACAGTGCAGGCCGGAGAGACCAGCTGCTTCATGGGATGTGAAAATCCACTTATATATAATAGGGTAAGTTTATTGTCATTATTAGACATTGAATAGTCCTTTTGGTTCTGTGTTCGTTATCTTCCCTTTCTGGGCATTCTAAGCAACTTCAGATAAATTGCTGTATTTTTGACAAAACTATTTTCTAGTTACTGGTTTCCTCAGAAGTGATTTTGCTTCAGATTTAGCTTTCCTCCTAGTGCCCAAAAAGTAAATATTAAGCTTGAACTCTTGGAAATTTAACCGTGCAGTTTGTTAGTTAACCTGCATTATATATTAGGGTCAGGTTCCTCTGGTAGCACTTATGTTTTGATTTGATTCCATTTTCTTTTAGGAGAAATTGATACAAGATTCTCTTTTTGTGCGGTGGCAACTTTGGCCCTGTTGGTAAGTTTTGAATATTGTATTGGAATAATTAAGTGCCCATGATTATTCTGGAATCTAATAGGCTTATTTTTTTCTGTTTGTAGGGGAAGTTAGATGCTATTAATGTGGAAAAGGCAATTGAATTTGTTTTATCATGTATGAACTTTGATGGTGGATTTGGTTGCAGGCCAGGTTCTGAATCCCATGCTGGACAGGTAATTTATTAATGTGGATTAAAATTGTCAACTTTGAAGGGATAACTAGTGTGGTAAACTGCTAAAATATTAATGGCAGTTTGTGTCTGTTGAATGTGAATGAAGTTAACTTAAATATACTATAATGTGGGATTTTACATAAGAATTGCTTAAATGCAGATAAAGGAAGGCATTTTTACAGTAGTATGTTCTAGCATCCTGTTCCCCACCTCTCCTGAACACCTATTTGCTTGTGCCAGAGAGGCAAATTGTGTTTGTAAAGAGTATTTGTACTGTGGCACATTGTATCTGTAAATAGTTGGTCAAATAAAACTTGCTTTTTAGGGGCACCTAGCTCTCTGTCCATAGAGCATGTGACTTGTGATCATGGAGTTGTGAGTTGAGCCCCATGTTGGGTATAGAGATTACTTAAAAATAAAATCTTGGAAAAAAAAAAATTGGCTTTAGCCATGAAAAAATTTTGACAATAGTATTTCATTACAGAATTGGATCCTAGAATTAGTATGTTTGGATTTGTTCAGGTAGTTAGGTGATACTTACATGTTTGCAATTCTAACTTTTTAATAGAAACCAAGTTTTTAGACATAAATTGGCTTTTTACTTGAGTAGTTTTTATCACTGTTACTATTGAAAAATTATTATATACATGTACTTTATGTCTGTAATTTTAGATCTATTGTTGCACAGGATTTCTGGCTATTACTAGCCAGTTGCATCAAGTAAATTCTGATTTACTCGGTTGGTGGCTTTGTGAACGACAGTTACCATCAGGTGGACTCAATGGAAGGCCAGAGAAGGTATAGTTTCATCAGATATACTGTGTTCTAGTAGCTTTATTATTATAGCTTTTTGTAAATTGTTAATGAGCCTGTCTTTCCACCCCCATTGAAAATTTTCAGTTGTACATCCTAAAAAATGGCCTTGGCAAAAAATTAGAGTTGAGATACTTATTAAGGTATCCATTTAAAAGACTCTTGAAGAAAAGATGTGTATGCTACTTCCTGATGCTGTCTTCAGTCTTCCCTATCCTGAAGTAGAACCTGGAGTAGAATCTGAGGGAAAACAAAAAAAATGGCAAATAACTCTTAGCTTTAAAGTATATTTGTATTTAGACTTAGTATATGAATTCTTAAAGGGTCTTTTTCCCTGTCCTGAAGGCCTTGTATTTTCCAGGGATAGAAATGTAGCTATTTCTTTAAACTTTTAGTTCTAGACCTATACCAGGGAAAATCAGTCATGCGTTAAAAGTTTTGTTTGTATCTGGGACCCAAAGAGGGCTATTGTGTTTAAATTCTTTTAATGTTTATTTTGGGGGGTGGGGTGGGGAGGCTACAAGAGAGGGGGAGACACAGAATCCGAAGCAGGCTCCATCCAGGCTCTGAGCTGTCAGCACAGAGCCTGATATTGGGCTCGAAATCACGAACTCTGAGATTGTGACTTAAGCTGAAGTTGGACACTTAACTGAGCCACCTAGGTGCCACCCCCCCCCCCCCCCCCCCCAGGAGGGCTATTAAGTGAACACCTGTATCTTGTGTAGAAATCGCCATGTCTACTTACTGGGCGAAAGGACAAATAACTTAGAAAATCAATGATTTTTAAAAATTCTGCTAAAAGCTTTCATTTAAAACCTTTATTAAATTTTTTTAAAGAAAAACCCAATTTTTGACATTTTGATTTGGAGGGAAGGGAATCCAGCTTTCCTTCATAGTTTGCATTTCTCTTTAGTTATCACACATTCTCTAAATTGGGTCTGGAAGGGCCAGATAGTAAATGTTTTTAGCATTGTGGGACATACAGTCTTATTGCAACTACGTAATTATCCTGAAGAGCAGATTGTAAGACTTGTATTATAAAAACCATTTATGCATATAAAATCTTTTGGGGTGCTTGCATGGCTCATTTGGTTAAGCATCCAACTTCAGCTCTGGTCATGATCTCATAGTTCATGGGGTCAAACCCCACGTAGGGATCTGCTAATAGTGCAGAGCCTGCTTGGGATGCTCTCTCTTCCTCTTTCTTTCCCTTTCCCTCTCCTTTTCTGACTCGTGCTTTCTCTCTCAAAAATAAATAATAAAGCTTAAAAAAACAAAACAAAACATTGTCTAGATAATGACTCAAAGACTGTAGCTAGCTGGATTTTTGACCAAAAATAATAAGGCATGGTGGTGCTTTTGTCTAGATCGCTGTATTTTTGTTAAGCTTTGCTTGCTCAACATTTATGAATAAGGTAAGGGGTAGGGAAGTACCCATAGGTGGTTTCTAGCTAGTTAAGGTCCAGTGAAAAACCTGGATAATCTTGGACAATTAGAAAATGGGTCAGGGTGGGGATTGCCAGGAATCTACACTTAGTGTAGGAGAGCTTTTAATACACCTATGAATCACCCACTGATTTTGTTGAAATGATTCTTCAATTGAAGGTGAGATGTTCTGCGTTTTTTAAACCCAAGTGACCTATATTTTGAGGAGCTAGGCTTTAGACTGTCTTTAAGCAGGTATATCATAACATTAGCATAAGGGGCATTCTTTGCATATAAAATAGAGGTACAGGTATAGTTTTCACTGAGTAACAAAGCTCTGAAACTTTTAGCATGGGTATCTGTGGATTGAAATGTTTGTTTTCCAGTGATTATCTTTAATTCTAAAGATTATCTTTAATTCTAATCCTCCCCCACCCCATGTTTGGACTAGAGAATAAAATTGTGGCAATTCTCTTGTGGCTTTTTTTTTTCTCCTAGTTACCAGATGTATGCTATTCATGGTGGGTGTTGGCTTCCCTAAAGATAATTGGAAGGCTTCATTGGATTGATAGAGAGAAACTGCGAAGTTTCATTTTAGCATGTCAAGATGAAGAAACAGGAGGATTTGCAGATCGACCAGGAGATATGGCAAGTATATTTCTGACATCTTGTTAGTTACATTTTCAGTGTTGCTTTGAGTTACTTTTATGTTTCCAGGCATGGAAATGGGATAGTATGCAAAGTAGGATACCCTTCTGATAATTTTAATTTGAGAACAGATGATATAAAACAAGTGTACAGAAATTTCTTATCACTTGTCAAGAAAAGTAGTGTATGGTAAAGGTCCTGTGTTAAAAACAGAATTTGAAGCCATCATTTTTATTTTATACATATTTTATTTTATTTTTTTTTTTTTTTTTTTTTTTTTTTTTTTTTTTATGTTTGTTTATGAGAGGGAGAGGGAGACACAACAATCCCAGCCAGGCTCCAGGCTCTGAGCTGTCAGCACGGAGCCCAACATGGGGCTCAAACTCCCCAGCCGTGAGATATGACCTGAGCTGAAGTTGGACATTTAACTGAGCCACCCAGGCACCCCCGTCACTTTTATTTTAGCATAATTAAGCATTTATTAAAGTAAAATACAATGGGATCCAGTATAACTTGTTCAGAAGTAGAGTTTCAGAAGTTTTCATTTGTAATACTTTATAAATTCTTATTTTTTAAATAGGTGGATCCTTTTCATACTTTATTTGGAATTGCTGGATTGTCACTTTTGGGAGAAGAACAGATCAAACCTGTTAGTCCTGTTTTCTGCATGCCTGAAGAAGTACTTCGGAGAGTGAATGTTCAGCCTGAACTAGTGAGCTAGACAGTGAGACATTGCTTAGTATAGTTTTGCTATCTTAACAAAAGTGCTTATCAAACTTAATGTGCTTGAAGTGCTTATCAGACTTAAAAGCTGTGTTACTATTTTGTATATGAATATTAATTATGTACTTATACATAATGTAAAATAAAGATCTTTATTGTATCAGCTTTAGATTATCTTCTGCAATGCTATTATTCTGAGTACAATTATTTGTTTCTGCTTCAGTGTATTTATTTGTATGTTTCCTTAACAGCAAGCTCAGTTTAAAGAACTATTTAAAGAAGTATTGTGTTCTACTTGATTTTTTCCATGTGCTTCTTTCATGTTATATAATAATGGCTAATGTAAATTGGTCTATGTCAATGAGAATGTGAATATTAATAAAAATTGATAAACCCATCCATATATGAATTAAAAGATGCACAAGAATAAATGGCTTTTGAAATTTGGGACTGTTTCATAAGTTTATGGCTACTCTGAATTGGTCACAAAGTAATTTAGGTAAATGGTGCATTTCACCATCTTAGAGTAGGATTGCAATTTGAATATACTTTACTCTTATTTTTTATGATTTTATGTCACAGTGCCAGCTATTCCCAAGGAATTGTTGGCCTTCAAGGAAATGGAAGTTGATAGTTGCCACAATATTTTTTGAACCTGTATTTTCAGAAGCACAGATGAGTATTCTCTGTGAGTTTTACATTCTTGGTGAAAATGTACGGAAGTTGAAATTTTCTCAAGCATGTTGGCAATATTCTATATTAATAGTCCTTTTAAGAATAAGGATTAGTGGGGTTCCTGGCTGGCTCAGTCGGTAGAGCATGGCACTCTTGTGGTGAGTTCAAGCCCCACGTTGGAGGTAGAGTGAATAGTGATGGATCACTTAGACCTCATTCACCAATGTCCATTTTAACATTTTGAAGAAAAGGTGCTTAACATGAGATTGTTGAAATTATTTTGACAGTTAACTAATTTGAAGAGTTTAAGATGAATTGCCACTATTTTGATTCTTCTGAAACTTTGGATAGAACATAATCTCATTTAAATGGTGTCATTGGAACTGGGTGAACTAGGCTGTAAACACCTGATTTATTGAGGTAACAGCTGCCTGAAATCAGTTTTTACATAATGTTCCATTAGTTTCAGGTGTACAGCAGTGACGTCACAAGTGTACTTAAACGCTATGTTTAGTAATATTTAAATGTTTTTCACGTTTATTTTTGAGAGCACCAGCAGGGGAGGGGCAGAGAAGACGGAGACACGGAATCTGAGGCAGGCTCCAGGCTCTGAGCTGTCAGCACTGAGCCACCCAGGTGCCCATTTAGTAATGTTTTTAAGTATCTTCTAATAGTATCTAGGGTATTTTCTCAATCCTAGCTTCTCTATGAAGTTGGTACTGCTATTTCCATAGTCAAGAAAAGTAAAAGGCCCTGAAAGTCATTTGTTGCAAAGCTAGAGCTTGGATTTGTATAGTCTGTTCTTAACTAATTCATACCCACAGTATGAAAAATAGAGAACTGTGGGGGAGAGCTCATCTTTTTTGACCTGGTTCTTAGGGCACTGTGTATATAGTTCTGTGCTTAATGGGTGAAGGGCAATCTTGTGAAAACAGCCTTGTGGATACTGAAGCTGTAGGAGGTTCGTGGCACTTTTCTGTGTTTTGCTATAGAAGCAATGTTAGGCTGAAAACTGAATTTGTCTCCACCAGCAGGCGTTGAGTGTCCAGTGAGGGAGAGTTTGTAAATTTAAAAAGAATTTCAAAAGCGTATTTGAGGGTACGTGGGAAATGTTAAAAAGCACCAAACCCCTTTGGTAAAATAGAGTGCTGTGGTAACTAACAATGGGGCTACCAAATTGGATGGACATCGATGGGCTCTGAAGAATTTGGTTCAGCCGAGTTGTGCCTCATTAAGCTCAAAGCCACAAAGCCAAATCCTGGGAGAGGTGGAGGTACTGGACACCGGTGTGGGTAGGATCCAGGTGTGGATGGGGGAAGTTGGGGTCGGTGCGCCTGCGCGCTGGGGCTCTGTGCGTCTGCGCACGGGGCTCCAGCCCTGTTCTTCGACGCTTCCGTACTTCGGGGCGGTGACGCCGCTCAGAAACCCCAACCTTCTGTCTGGAAAGATTCCTGAGGATGCTGAGGCCTGAGGTCTCGTCAACCTCGTCTTCTGCCCCTGCGGCCTCCCCCGCATTGGGAAAGGCTAGAATTCAGAGTCGTCGCTATAATATCGGACTCCAGGAGACTCCTCAGAGCCGCCCTTCAGCGCAGGCCTCCACGTCCACACCTCCGGGCACGTCTGGAGCCGCCGGCGACCAGAGCAGCAGCAGCAGCAGCAGTGTCCATGGCCACCCGCCCCGCAGCCGACCAGCCCAAGGCAAGGAGTGGTTGGGTGGAGTCACCTGTCAGCCGGAGGTCTGCAGCATCTGGAGGTTCAGGGGGCGGGGGTGGGCGATTACCACAGAGAAGGTTCCGTTGGGATTTGGTTGGAGGATGAGAATGGGGTGCTCTAGGAATTTGCTGGGTCTGAGTGACTGGACTCGGCAAATTGGTTTTATTACAGGGTCGCAATGGTAAATGGCTCAGTTCTGAGGAAGACTGAAATAACTTAGGGTGTAATGCCCTGCCCCAAGTATATGACAAATGGGAGAATTTGTGCAAGAGTTTGATAGCAATGCTAAACCGCTTGGCTCCTAAACCAGGATAGGAAAAAATAGATTTTTTTTTATTTAATGTTTATTTATTTTTGAGAGAGAGAAAGAGAGAGCACAAACAGGGGAGAGACAGAGAGAGAGGGAGACACAGAATCCGAAGCTGAGCTGTCCGCACAGAGCCCGACGCAGAGCCCTACCCGGAGCTCGAGCCTAAGAACCGCGAGACCATGACCTGAGCTGAAGTCGGAGGCTTACTTAACCAACTGAGCCACCCAGGCGCCCTGAAAATAGATTAAATTTAGCGTTTCATCTAATTCAGTTGAATAATATGTTTAAGTAGTTTAAAAATGTATGTACTTCAATGCGAGTTCGACTTATTTATATTAAGACAACTCTCTCTTCGTGGAAAAACTGACAACTCTGATATATCAGTAGGAAAGTTCCCAAACAGGGAAATGAATCCAAATGAATTTAAAACTTTTGGGGGGTGCCTGGGTGGGTCAGTTGGTTGAGTGTCCAACTCTTGCTTTCAGCTCAGATTGTGATCTCCAGGTTTATTAGATCGAGCCCCACGTCGGGCTCAGTGCTGATAGTGCCAAGCCTGCTTGGGATTCATTCTCTCTCTCTCTCTCTCTCTCTCTCTCTCTCTCTCCCTCCCTCCCTCTCTCCCTCTCTCTCTCCCTCTCTCCCTCTCTCTCCCTCTCTCTCTCCCCCTCTCCCCCCCCAAATAAATAAATAAATAAACAAACAGACATTTAAAAAGTTGTTAAAACTCTTGTACTATTTGCATGGCAAGAGAGAGTTTCAATGAAGTCAAATCAGTACAAGAAAAGAAGTCTCATAATTGCTATACAAAGTAAACATAAACATCTGGTGTATTTGAAGAGTAGAAGGTAGTTTATGATTTTATCAAGAGTAGTCTCAGCTTATAGAAGCACATTAGCAAGCACTTGCCTTATATTTTAGTACCAGATTATTTATCATTAATGCCATTAAGTTTGTCACAATTGGCTATTTTTTTAAAGTTGTTATCTGATGAAGTTTTATAGAAAGTGAACGTGATACAAATTACAGCGATTAAAACATCATTGTATATAATTCTGAATCTTTAAGAATTGATATTTCATTTTTCAAATTTAGGTTCATATTTTGGAAACAAAAGATCTAATGCAGAAAACATATTTGCATCAAATTTTACTTTTGGTACAAGCTCATCTTCTGCACGAGATAGTAATTATCCTCAAATACTAAAAACTCCATTGTCTGCTGGAAATCCCCAGAGATCAGGTTATAAAAGTTGGACACCACAAATGGGATATTCAGGTAAAATGAGTGGAATGTTGACCTAGATGACCTTTTGAAACTTTTAAGATTTATAAGTTAGGGTAGTTAAATTCATTTGAAGTTATTTGTAATTGATATGGATGACTGAAAAAAAAAATCAGTTTACATCTATCCATAATTTGAGGTTAAGTTAATGCTACTTAGTTTCTGATATTATTTGTTAATATATCCAGGTCTGCATTATTTTAACTATTCTGACAAAAAGTAAATGAAGGAGAAAACTCTCTCTTATACATGATGTTTATTTAAATTCAGAAATTGATCCTGCTAGTACATCCTGTAGGTTTTTTTGTACTTAAATTTTAGTTTTTATATAAATCTACTAGATTTTCTTGAGGGGAAAATGGATGAACTAATTTCTTCATGTGTAAGCATTCTCTAAGGTACATTCAGTGAAATTGCTTGGATATAGTGTTTGTGAATGTATACATTTACAAGATAATGACGAATTGTTTTTCTAAGTACTTCTACCAGGGTACACTATTACTGGCAATGTATAAGAGTTCTTGTTAATTTACATCCTCTCCAACATTTTGTATTGTCAGACTTAATATTTACCAGTCCAGCAGTTGTAAGATACAACCTAATTGTAGTTTGAGTTGGCATCTTCCTGGTTATCAATGAGGCTGATTCCCGTTTTTTTTTTTTTTTAAGTTTATTTATTTATTTTGAGAGAGAAGAGAGAACATGCATGCTGAACGGGCAGAGAGAGAAAGAGAGAATCCCAAGTGGGCTAGTGCCCTATGTGGGCTTGAACTCACAAACCTCTAGATGGTGATCTGAGCTGAAGTCAAGAGTTGAACACTTAACTGAATGAGCCACCCAGGCACCCGAGGCTGGTTACATTTTGTTGCTTTTTGACCATCTAGCTTTCATTTTTTGTGAAATGACTGTTTGTGTGTTTTTCCCATTTTTCTTTACTTTTATTTTCTAGATTTGTAGAAATTCCTTATATATTCTAAATATATATTCAGAGTACATATTCTTTTTGATGAGTACATTTATTGGGTATATCTTCCCTAGGTTTGTGACTTCTCTTCTTTCCTCCTTTTTTTATGATGTTCTTTAATGAACAGAAGTTCTTAATTTTATACATTAGTAAACATTTTGTCTCCACTTGTAAATGTCTTTTACAGTTGTAAATATGTATAGTTTATATGTCTATTAGGTCATCTTTTTTTTTTTTAAGCTCTATGCCCAGCGTGGGGCTTGAACTCATGACCCTGAGGTTAAGAGTTTCATGCTCTACTGACTGAGACAGCTAGGTGCCCCTATTAGGTTATTTCTTTAATTGTGTTAAGTCTGTATTACTAAAGACTTTTGTAGAGGTATATTAAAATCTCCCATTATGATTGTGGACTTGTCTATTTTCTCTAGTAGTTCTGTTAATATTTTGTTTTGCCTATTTTGAAGCTATTTCATTATTTTTTACAATTTCTTTTGAGAGAGAGAGTGCATGCACACAGGCATACAAGCAGAGGAAGAGCAGAGAGAGAGAGAGAGAGAGAGAGAGAGAGAGAATCTTAAGCATTAGGGCAAAACCAGAGAGAGAGAGAGAGAGAGAGAGAGAGAATCTTAAGCAGTAGGGCAAAACCAGACATGGGGCTCCAACCATAAGATCATGACCTGAGCTGAGATCAAGAGTCAGTCACTTAACCAACTAAGGGGTGCCTGGGTGCCTCAGTCAGTTAAGTGTCCGTCCCACTTTGACTCAAGTTCCTGAATTGGGCTGGCTCAGTGCTGATGGTGCAGAGCCCGCTTGGGATTCTCTCTTTCTCCCTCTCATGCTGCCCCTTCCCCTCCCCTGCACGTGCTCTCTTTCTCTCAAAATAAATAAATAAACTTAAAAAAAAAAAAAGTCAGACACTTAACCATCTGGGCCACCCAGGCACTCAGAAGCTATTTTAATAGGAGCATGAAAATTTAGCATTGTTCTATCTTAGTATTAAAAGATTCTCTTCATCTATAGATACAGTTTTTGCCTTAAAAGTTTTATTTTGTCTGCTATTAATTTGGCAGTTCCTTTTGGTTAGTATTTATAGGGTGTGCGTGTGTATATATATACATACATATACGTATATGTATATATGTATATATATACACACATATATATGTATATATGTGTATATATGTATATATGTGTGTATATGTATATATATGTATATACATATGTGTATATACATATATGTGTATACATATGTATATATATGTATATATATATGTGTGTGTATATGTGTATATATATATATTTATTTATTTTTTACTTCCAAACTTTTACCCTTAGGCCTTTTACATGGTATTTCCTATGCTTAGAAACTCTTTCTTCTCTTCTTCATATAGTCAACTCTTATTTATTCCTCAAGTCTAAGCTTAAATGTTATTCCTTTCAGAAAGCTTTCTGTGATCCTGTAAGATTAGCTTGAGGCTCCCTGCTATGTGCTGCCATTTAACTTTGCATTTTACTAATAGTATGGGTATTTTAATTATCTTTTTTCTCTATAGCACTATGAAGGCAGAGACTATAGCAATCTGGATCCAATCTGAAGATAGAACCATATGGTGATTTAAACAAGGGAGATTTAATATAAAGAATTATTAAATTATAATAAAAGAATCACTATAGGTTATAAGAAAACTCTGTTAGGTGCCCTAGGGCTGAGAGGAGGCCCAAGAGGTCATACTTGGAAGCAGGCCCTTTCCAGAAGCCATTTCCAAGTCTGAGGTATAGATCTCCTTGGAGAAGGTGATATTGAACCTATTGAATAGCAGAGGATACAGATTGGCCAGGAAAAGCTGGTTTACTGTCCCACTGGGGAGTGGTGCTATATAGGGCATTTAATGTTTATCTCTTCTGTTGGCAGGTTAGGTACTGACAGTGTGGTTGACCAGGTCAGCCTTGTTAAGAGGAAGTTCATGATGTTGAGCCCATGCATATCTTTGACACCATGGCTGCTTTGTTCAGAAGTCTATTAAAGAAGCACTGGGGTGGCTGGGAAAAGAGGCTAATTGAAGTCCATAGAGTTTATCATTGTCTACCTGATAATTGAGAGTCTTAATTATCTAGGGCATCTAGAAGATGCCCTTTAGTGAGCATTCACATGAAACACAAATATTTTCAGAGTTTATGCCCATTTAAAGAGGCCCATCTGCATTCATTTCCCCCAGATTTCCTTGACATTATCTTCCAATCTTGTTTCTTCCAGGTCCCTGACTGCCCAGCTAGATCATTACCAACTGCTTATGAATGAGTCTAAATCTATCCTTCTGGTATACTTCTGGTACCTCATTCCAGACATGGTAGACAACCAAATGTACTCCTCAAAGTTCTGTTCATATGAAAGATCAAAATGAGCAAAACAGCTAAAAAAAAATTAGAATAAAATAATAATGCGTATCAACTGTCTCAGTGAAAGAGGAGTTTCATAGCAAAAAAGCAATGGAGAAATTATTAAGGAAAAGCTTATACAAAAGCAGAAATCTTTGAGATACCAAATCAAGATTGGTAGCAAGTATAAATCATTGTAATTGATTTATAAAATTCTCATAAATGAAAAACATTAAAATTTAGTAAAAACTCTATAAGGACAAATATCTCAAAATAAAACATAGAGGGGTATGTGGGTGGCTCGGTTAAGCGTCCGACTTTGGCTCAGGTCATGATCTCACAGTTTGTGGGTTTGAGCCCCATGTCAGGCTCTGTGCTGACAGCTCGGAGCCTGGAACCTGCTTCAGATTCCGTGTCTCCCTAACTCTTACCCCTCCCCTGCTAGTGTTCTTTCTCTCTCAAAAATGAGTAAACATTAAAAAAAATTTTTTTTTTAATTTTAAAAAAGGAGGAAAGAAACTTCAGAATTAAGAAAAAAGAGAAAGAATTTCTTTAAAAAATAGAAAACAAATGGATATATTAAGTTATGTTCAATTTTGATAGTAATTTTCAAAAATACAAATTTAGTATCAGTCCATTAAATTACCCAATATTACTACTGCTACTACTACTACTACTAATCCATTTCAGAAGTTAAGAATGGTAAATATACAGTAAAATTGGTTTATCTTCTATACTACTGATGGAATTGGGGGAAAAAGATCAGTACAGGGGCACCTGGCTGACTTGGTTGGTAGAGCATGTTGCTCTTGATTTCAGGGTTGTGGGTTTGAGCCCCACATTAAGTGTAGAGATTACTTAAATAAACTTAAAAAAAGTCGGTACAATTCTGAAAGAAATCTGACAATATATAGGAGATCCTTAACAAATGGTGGTTTTCCTTTGTTCCAGTGATTGACTTCTAAGGATCCATTTTAAGGAAATAATAAGAGCTTTAGGCACTAGGATGCTAATTATATCAGCATGACAGTGTAAGCATTCTTTTAGAAGTTTAAGGGAGGTATCTTCTGAGTGTACTGAATTTTCACTGGAAGTTAGTATTTATTTTCCAATTAAAAATAGGAAGGTCATGGGGCGCCTGGTTGGCGCAGTCGGTTAAGCGTCCGACTTCAGCCAGGTCACGATCTCGCGGTCCGTGAGTTCGAGCCCCGCGTCAGGCTCTGGGCTGATGGCTCGGAGCCTGGAGCCTGTTTCCGATTCTGTGTCTCCCTCTCTCTCTGCCCCTCCCCCGTTCATGCTCTGTCTCTCTCTGTCCCAAAAATAAATAAAAAACGTTGAAAAAAAAAAAAATTAAAAAAAAAAAAAAATAGGAAGGTCATATTTTATTGTGGAACTTAAAATGATTTCATAGATCTAATATAAACTTGATCATAATGTATAAGCTGGCTTTCAGTTCAAGATCTAGACACAATAAATTTTTTAATCAACTCTTAAGTTAACCACTGACTCGGATAACATAAATGGATAATTTTGTAGACATTGTGATAGAAGGGTAGAAAAGAATCTAGGTCAGGAAGGGATAAGAGGGGGAAAAGGGTCTATTGAAAGATTGACAAGGAAATCAAAGGTAAATTTGTTTTTTGACAATAAAATTTTACACATTTTTTTCATCCATGGATAATGTCCCATATTTAAGTAATTTCATATGCTTTCCAAAAAATCCCTTCTATGTTTTTGTATTTAATTCTTATAACAACTTTGTGAAAAAGGTTTGGTATTTCTGGTTTACAGATGAAGAAATGGTAGCTTTATTATGGTTAAACAACTTACCTAAATATTCATTGTTTGGAAGGCATAGATTTCAAAATCTGTAATATATGTAAAGGTTAGGAGCATCAGATTTGGAGCCGGGCTGCCTGTGTGCAAATTCTGACTCTACTAGTTCCATCCATGCATCAGTTTCTTTATACGTAAATGTAGTAAATAATGATATCTATTTGATAGAATTGTGACAATTAAATTAATTAATCCAAATAAAGAATTTAAAGTAGCCTTGACACATTAATAAAGTATCCAACATTACACATTTAATACACAATACATATAATTGGAGTTTATAGTTGTATAATATTTTATTTTTTATAAAATGCATTCATATATATATAATCCCATTTGATTCTTTCAGCCAGCTCTTGAGTTGGGCAGGGCAGTTATTACATTATGCCTTGTAATTTTTGATTATTTATTATGAAATAATTTGCTCAAATTCATATAGCTTTTAGACGACAGAGTAGGATAAATAGTCTAGGTTTTCTGATCCCAAATTCAGTGTTCCTTCATAACTCCATTCCAATAAATGCAACATAAGACAATATATAACTTATTTCTTATTTTGAAGTTTTGGCAAAATACTTTTGAGAGTTAACATTTTTATTTGGTCTGGATGTGAAAAGTTGTTTTTGATGATGAACAAAAGTTTATTTCCTTGGATATTAATAACTGTGTCCTAAACTTGGTGCTTGGAATCTTCTGAGGAAAGAATGAGAAAGTACTACTATTAATGCTTATACATTTTCTTTTTACAAAATTTTTAACAGCTACATCCTCATCTGCAGTATCAATACACTCCCCATCAGTTATTGTAGCTGTTGTAGAAGGGAGAGGACTTGCCAGAGGTGAAATAGGAATGGCAAGTATTGATTTAAAAAGCCCACAAATTATATTGTCTCAGTTTGCAGACAACACAACATATGCGAAGGTAGGTATTAAACTCTTAGAAAGTGGTTGACTTACTCAGCAGCATGCAGATTTTCAAGTCACTGCTTTCCTAATTAGTTTACTTTTTCATGGAATAAAGGTAATTTACAATGCGCCAATGTAGGTTACTCTGAGTTAAAATTGTTTTACACCTGATTTTAATTTTTTGAATGTATTTTGTCCTAAAAATAATGTGCTTTGCTGTTACTTGAACATTTCAAATTACTGTTACTTTCTAAAATTAACATCTTCAAATTAATAATTCCTGGTCTCATTCCCAAGACTGTATATTAGTAATGCCATCTCCAAAGGGTTGTTTCCACTGGACAGTATTTGAATTTTATTTTCCAGAGTTCCGGGAAATGGGTCTTTGAGGTCAGTCATAATTTAACCTCTTCTTGCCTTCACTTCCTATCACTTATCATTAATTTGGGCCACTGGCCTATTGTCATGGGAATTTCTGTCCCTTAACCAGGTGGAAGTCATCTGCTTCTAATCTCTATATTTTAAAAAGTTATTTGACCCAATTACTATTATTGAAATATATATATATACATATATATATGTATATATATACACACACAATGTTATTTTCAGCATTTTATTCCTCTTTTTTCCTTTCCCTAATTCCTCTTTATGGTTTTTCAATACATAGATTTCCTTTTCCTACCAGTAATTAATTTTTTAATATACCCGACAGCCTAAATGATTCTAGTACTGCATGCTAACTATCGCTGGGTATTTCACATTTTTATGCAGTTTTAAAAAATAGGAAAAAAAGCTTTTTTAAAAATAGGGATGTTTGGCAGATTAAGAATTTCTGTGTCTAGAATGGTTCTAAGAAATGCAACTATATTATGAAAAGAATAAGTTGTAACACAGGTATTTCTCTTCGGTGTTTCTATACTGCTTAACTTCTTTTTTTTTTTTTTTTTTTAAATTTTTTTTTTTTTTTTAACGTTTATTTATTTTTGGGACAGAGAGAGACAGAGCATGGACAGGGGAGGGGCAGAGAGAGAGGGAGACACAGACTCTGAAACAGGCTCCAGGCTCTGAGCCATCAGCCCAGAGACCGACGCGGGGCTCGAACTCACAGACTGCGAGATCGTGACCTGAGCTGTAGTCGGACACTTAACCGACTGAGCCACCCAGGCGCCCCTATACTGCTTAACTTCTAAGCTGTACCACTGTGACTATATTGATTAAATCACCATAGTTACACTATTGAATGTATGTTTTTTATGGAGATAGATAAAATAGCGAGTAGAAAAATTTATTTTAAAACATCTTATTTTAGGAATATATATTTGATAAGTTCAAATTAATTTTTTAGTTTAGAGCTGTTACAAATTATTGTGACTTAAAATATAGCCTATGTTTATGATATTTTATATTTGTAGTTATATAGAAATGCTTAATGTATCATTATTAGATATATGTTTTTTAACTGAAATATATAATTAGAACAGCTGTAATTTTGTGTAACTATGTATTATTTTAAGTACTTATCTCTAAGAAAAAGTATGTCACTTGTTTGGTTTTAGAGAATACCAAGCTTACATTTAAGAAATTATTTATTCAAATGATTTTAGGTGATCACTAAACTCAAAATTCTATCGCCTTTGGAAATAATAATGTCAAATACTGCTTGTGTTGTGGGGAATTCAACTAAGTTGTTTACTCTGATCACAGAAAATTTCAAGGTAAATGATTTTTATTCTCAATAGTAACACTCAAGGTCTTATTTATTTATTTATTTATAATGTTTATTTATTTTTGAGACGGAGAGAGATAGATCATGAGCAGGGGAGGGGCAGAGAGAGGGAGACAGAATCTGAAGGAGGCTCTGGGCTCTGAGCTGTCAGCACAGAGCCCAATGTGGGGCTCGAACCCACAAGCCGTGAGATCATGACCTGAACCGAAGTCGGATGCTTAACTGACTGAGCCACCCAAGCACCCCAAGGTCTTTATTTAAAATCCATTCTATAATGACATTCTGGCGAACAATAATTTGAGTAACTTTATATTTACCCTAAAGTACTAACTACAAGTCCTAAGCTAAGGGACTATTAATACATAAAATAAAAAAATGACAGGACATCCACTTACTTGATTTGGCACCCTTGATCTACTTAAAAAATTTTTTTAATGTTTATTTTTGAGAGAGAGGCAGAGCCTAAGTGAGGGAGGGTCAGAGAGAGAGAGAGAGAGGGAGACACAGAATTTGAAGCAGGCTCTAGGCTCTGAGCACAGGGCCCCACATGGGACTCACACCCCTGAACCGCGAGATCATGACTTGAGGCCAACTTGGACACTCAACTGACTGAACCACCCGGGCACCCCTTGATCTACTTTAAACAAAAGGGAAAATATTTCAGATAATGAGGTTTTCAGAGTATATAGAAAGTAGATCCTTAGAGGAAAAACAAAACAAAACAAAACTGAATTTCCTTGGGTAGAGCTTTGTGGAAACTAGTTATTGTGCTGCCAGACTAGTTGAAATTGAGGTTCTTATTCTAGGGAATAGCACTATCAGCAAGTACTTTTCCTTTTAGAGAATTTGATCTGTATTACAGAATTGTTTCAGCTTCCCCTGGTAGCATGTACTCCTCACAGTTAGCCTACTGCTCTAAGCCTCCATCTGTGGGACTGTGACAGATAAGTGCTCGGAAACTTTATCCAGCGAATGTTCTCCCTCTAAGCCAGAACGTCTCCGACATGCAGTTTATCTCTTTCCTCTAGCAAATGTTTTGTGGAATGGGGGTTGTAGTTCCCTAATCAAGTAGGTAGCATTGCAGTTGGAATAACACCTCAGGAGTGCAAATTATTTTCAGACTATACTGTACTTTGTTATGTCTATAGCCTTATCTTTAACACATTTGGCATCAAGCTGTGATTTAGATTCCAGTGTAGTTGTTAATATATTCAGCATCTGCAGTCATTTAAGTTTTCTTGTCATGCTCTTAGAGATCCTGTGTAGCTCAGCTGTCTTTGACTTATTGCGAGAAATGGCCCCTATTATAAATCTGTTCTTTCTATTATACATATCTCTTTACCTGTTATCTCTTTTATTCATTACTTCAAACTTCTTTTCATCACCTCTATTTATATATACTTTTCTAACTTTTGTTATTTTGCTCTGCTTAAGCATTCCAGGTTTTTGGGTTGTTAAGTAACAGAAATTCAACTTATACTAGCTTAAGTAAAAAAGGGGGTGGGTGGGAATTTATTGATTTATGTAACTGAGAACCCAAATGAATGATTGGATAGATCTTATCCCATACTCCCATCCTTACCACGATTTTTTTTTTAAGAACACTAAATCATACTTTAATCCTGTTGAAGGAAATTTGTGCTAAAATTACTTTGGGATGACATGTTTTTAAGAATATACGTGGTGTAAAGGTATAAAGCAACCAGCTTTGGGATGATTTGGACTGTCAGCCTGCAGTCACTTGGGCAACACAGGCATTACATTTTTGACATTTAGTTATCCCCACTTGCAAAACAGAAATCACAGTTACTATCATATAATTAGCTTCACATTGTCAACATTGTTCAGAACATTTTGAAGAATTTTGCTAAAACAGAGAACACAGGCTATCTCCATAGCTTATTTAAGCCTTTTCCTATAAGCTTTTATTATGTTGCAAAAAATATATATACTAGTACAATTTAAAGTTTTGCCAATTAACTGGTCCTATCATATTATAATTAAAATATGTAATTCAGAAATATTTTTTTTAATTTTATTTTTTATTTTTTAAAGTTTACATCCAAATTAGTTAGCATTTAGTGCAACAATGATTTCAGGATTAGATTCCTTACTGCCCCTTACTCATTTAGCCTATCCCCCCTCCCACAACCCCTCCCGTAACCCTCAGATTGTTCTCCATATTTATGAGTCTCTTCTGTTTTGTCCCCCTCCCTGTTTTTATATTATTTTTGTTTCCCTTCCCTTATGTTCATCTGTTTTGTCTCTTAAAGTCCTCATATGAGTGAAGTCATATGATTTTTGTCTTTCTCTAATTTCACTTAGCATAATACCCTCCAGTTCCATCCATGTAGTTGCAAATGGCAAGATTTCATTCTTTTTGATTGCTGAGTAATACTCCATTGTATATATATATATACCACATCTTCTTTATCCATTCATCCATCGATGGACATTTGGGCTCTTTCCATACTTTGGCTATTGTTGATAGTGCTGCTATAAACATGGGGGTGGGTGCATGTGTCCCTTCGAAACAGCACACCTGTATCCCGTGGATAAATGCCTAATAGTGCAATTGCTGGCTCGTAGGGTAGTTTTATTTTTGTTTTTTTGAGGAACCTCCATACTATTTCCCAGAGTGGCTGCACCAGCTTGCATTCCCAACCATTTTTTTTTTAAATTGTAGACAGATTACCTCTGTGAGTTTTGAGATGATTATGATGGCTCCAGATTGATGTCATCTCAGCTTAGCCAACTCAGAGAAAAAATATATTCTTTCTTCCGGTGTCCATATATAAATTCCAGGGAAGGACCCCAATAGGTCCTACTTTATTCACATTCCCACATGTTAGACTAATCACTATTTCTCAGGGTAGAAGCACTGTGATTGATTAATTTCTGGTCATTTGCTTTCTGTGGGGCACAGAGCACTGTAATTGACAGTCCTACCAAAACCACATGGAATGTAAGATAGATGAGCCCTTCAAGGGCAAAAACAACATACATTTACCACACTTGAGATATAGGATAGTATGGCAGAGTGCTTACGAATAGAGGAGTCAGACTGTGCTTGTTTCAGATCTTGACGCTGAGTGACCATGTGCAAGTTGAGTGACCATGTGCAAGTTAAGTTACTTTTTTTTTTCATCAATAAAATAGGGGCAATAATCTACCTTTTAGAGAATTGGTATTTTATGTAAGGTAACTAGAGAAATGACCTCATTGATAAGTTTACTTTTGGGAAAAGTCCTAAAGAGGTGAGAGAGAGAGAACCACAGAAGTATTGGGGTAAAAGTATTAACTTTTTCAGTATATTTTTCAATATCATCATCATCATTACCATACTTACCATAAAAATTATTTCATTAAATGAGAAGCAATATGAAGTGGAAGGACTTTGTAGGCAGAGAAATCTAGTTTCATCTCTGGCATATATCAAATGTATGGTGTTAGAAAAGCTACTTTTTAGAATTTATTTTTAAGACAATTATAGTTAATACAAGACTTATGTCAAAGGGTATTGTGAAAGACTAGCTGAAATAACTTAAAACAATCTTGGTGCATAACAAATTCCCTACCTCCTCATTTTTTTCCCTGTCTTCTGGCTCTTTCATAGTCCATTGTTATTGTATTACCTTTCTTACCTATTATCTTTATTCAGAGTAGGTAAACCTTTTACAACTCCATGCTTTTTTTCCTACTCTTTTTAAAAAGTTCTTTTATCTCCTTTTCTTTATTCTAAATAAATTCATCCCATGTAGGTAGCATCTCCTAGATTTGGTGGCTGGAATTGGTGTTTTCAGTCTCAGCAACTAATATATTAAAGGATCTACTCTCTCTAATTACGTTAGAGTATGTAAGACTGAAAGTAAAACCTGGGTGGTGATGCTGCTGTAGAATAAAATTAGTAGAAGGCAGAGATTCTCATGTTTATTTTTTATTGTACCTACCATCTTCAGTTATATGTCATATGAGTATGGTCTAATAAGAGCTATAGATTACTATAATTCACTTAGCAAAACAGTCACTTTTTTTCGTAAATAAGAAAATGTCCTATTTAACTCTAGAAGATAATAAATAATAAAAAATAAACTTTATATGGTATTTATCCGTGTGCCTACATGTATTTAGGAAAGCAGTTTTGGGCAAATGCATGAAACTTAAAATTTATTTTGAAATTAAAACTTCTTTTCAGAACGTTAATTTTACTACTATCCAAAGGAAATACTTCAATGAAACAAAAGGACTAGAGTACATTGAACAGCTATGCATAGCAGAATTTAGTACTGTCCTAATGGAGGTTCAGTCCAAGTAAGTTATGACTCAAGGAAAGTAATAAATCTCTAGTTTGGGTTCCATGAGAGCAAGGTCTTTTATCTTTTTTGTTCTCTGCTGTATCCTTAGAAAAGTCTGGCTTATAATACATACTCAGTAATTACTAAAATAGTAAAATACTTAACTAAAATTTATACACAAGGCATATCTTAGTAACTTAATTTGTATTGAATTTCTCCAAATAAGTCATAATCTGTGGCCATTATGGTTGCTGCTCACTTTACTTTGGAGTGAAATGCTCAAGTAGCTACCGTAACCTAGAAAAGTAGCTACCGTAACACATAGAGCTGTGTTCCTGTAACTTTATACTCCTCAGAGACTCAGCTAAGACAGGGAATGATATTTTTAGGAAGGATATTTTTTAGAACATATTAAATAGATACTTTCTTTGAGCCAGGTTAGACTAGTTGTTTACTCAGTTAATCACAGTGGCTCCCCTCACCAAGATCATCACAGCTTTCTATATATTAGAACTTCCTAATTCTACCTTTAAAGCTGTAAGACATTTTCAGCATTATTTAAATTCTTAGAATGGTACATCAAAAATTGACACACAATTGAATATTGTCTTCTAACATATGATTTATTGGAGTCCTTAGGTGCCAGACTTCAGAAAATTGTCTATTTTTGTCAACTCTTATGTTTTAGAGGTTGTTTAGCTAGTTTTCAAAAGTAACACTTGGTGTGTTTTTTCCCTTTGAATTTAAGCAATGCTATGCAAGTATTTATAATTTTCCTAATATTGAGATGAAATAAATGTTTTATAGCAATAATTTTTATTTATTGTGAAGATTTATTTATTGTAAATTTTTATTTATTGTATAGTGATGTATCTTTGGTCACCTTTCAGGTATTACTGTCTTGCAGCTGTTGCAGCTTTATTAAAATATGTTGAATTTATTCAAAATTCAGTTTATGCACCAAAATCGCTGAAGATTTGTTTCCAGGGTAGTGAACAGACAGCCATGATAGATTCATCATCAGCCCAAAACCTTGAATTACTAATTAATAATCAAGACTGTAGGTAAGATCATCCAATTTTTTTCTTAAAAAATGTATCAGTGTATTTTATTATGTCCTATTTTTCTATGAATAGTTACTTTACATTTTGAAAAATTGTAGAAATATTGAATAAACATATTTTTAATCATTGTACCATTGTTGCTGAACTGCTCAGATGTTTCACTAAGTCAGATTTTAGAAAGATATTTGTACGAAACAACAAAAAAACAATCCATTTCAAAACTAGGCAAAGGACTTGAATGGACATTTCTCCAAAGAAGATATACAAATGGCCAATAAGCACATGAGAAGATAGTAAGTATCACTGGTCATGAGAGAAATGCAAATCAAAACTACAATTGCTACTTCCCAACCATTAAGAGGTCATTTATCAAGTAAATGGAAAAAAATGTTTGCCAGGATGTGGACAAATTAGAACCCTGGTACATTTATGATGCGAATATCAAATGGTACAGTCACTTTGGGAAATAGTATGGTTGTTCCTCAAAAAGTTAAATATAGAACTACTGTATGATCCAGTATTCCACTTCTAAGTATATAGCAAAAAAAATTGAAAGCAGAGACTCAGATACTTGCACACAAATGTTCATAGCAGCATTATTCACAGTAGCCAAAAGGTGGAAATGAACCAAATGTCTAACAATGAGTGACTGACTAGATAAATGGAATAAGATATATAGATAATGTATAATGGAATATCATTCAGCCTTAAAAATGGGTCAAATTCTGATACATGCCACAAGATATGTGGATTGTGAACACATTGTACTAAGTGAAATAAGCCAGACACAAAAGGAAAAATATTTTATAATTCCACTTAGGTACCTAGACTAGGCAAATCAACAGAGACAGAAAGGCAAAAATTATCAGGGACTGGGACAGTTGGGAATGGGTAGTTACTATTTGGTGGATTCAGTTTCTGCTTGGGATGATGAAAAAGTTCTGGAAATGGGGAGTGGAAGTGGTTGTACAATACTGTGGGTATATTCAATGACACTGAATTGTGTGCTTAAAATGATTAAAATATAAAATTTATGTTGTGTGTTTTACCACAATGAAAAGAAGATACTGTATCCAGAATACCACAAAGTTGGAATAATGAGCTTTAAAAGCATCAAGTACAGGAAATTTAAGGGTCTGTGTAATTATTTGAGAAGATAAAAATAGTTGATCAACTGGGTCTATGGTATATGACTAGATTGCTGGTTTTATTGGTTTATTATTAACTTTATTTAGAGTACCAGGAATATTGATGGTGAGCATGAGAGAGAGACAGAGAGAGAGGTGTGCAGACAGACACAGTGTTTATAGATTTCATAGTGGGGTACTTAAAATAGAATTAAAATGTTAATAGAAAATAACATAATCAACATGTGACGGTGTAGTGGGGATGTATTAACATGGGTTCAATTTGGTACAAATAATTAATGAGCCATGGTTTTTCTCCTTGAGGAATTACAATCTAGAGGAGACACATAGACGGCATTATTAGCACATACTAAGTATGGTGATAAAAGTTTGCATAAAAATGATGCCTTTCTCATAGCAGAGAGAGAGAGTTAATTGGGCTTGGGTTAAGGGTTAAGGGAAAGTAATTAGGAAAGGCTTTCTAGAGGAGATAATACACGAGGTAAGTTTTGAAATATAAATGGGAGTTACCCAGATGAAGAAATAGAAAAGATGGTACGACAGTGAAAAACAAAATCTTAAAAGCACGATTTTCAATGGAATAATATGCTATATACAAGGAAACAGTGTTACGAATTGGTAAAGTACAAGCTGGGAGTAAGTAAGCTTGAAGTAGTTAAATCTAAGCTTCTGGTAATTAAATATAACATCAGTCATCAATGAAAGGGATAAACTTAAAATGATTATGAATTTTAATATTAAGAGTATTGATGGGAATAAAGAGCACTTTAGACAGGTAAAACCTTAAGGTGCTCAGTGCCAGTTTAGAGCCATAGCTGTTTAAATATCTCTGTCATTTTGTATATTCTTATCTTGGCTTCACTTTCCGTTATGTGAAATTGTCAGACATTATTTGCTGTTGTAAACTTAGAAACATAGGCTAATTTTGTTAATTATTTATATTCTAATTCTTTTTTTTTTTAAATTTTTTTAACATTTTATTTATTTTTGAGACAGAGAGAGAGCATGAACAGGGGAGGGTCAGAGAAAGAGGGAAACACAGAATCCGAAACAGGCTCCAGACTCTGAGCTGTCAGCACAGAGCCCGACGCGGGGCTCGAACCCACGGACCGCGAGATCATGACCTGAGCCGAAGTTGGATGCTCAACCGACTGAGCCACCCAGGCGCCCCTATATTCTAATTCTTAAGAGTAGTTTAGATCTATCCAGGAACTGTTGATACAACTTTTAGTAAGAGTGGTACTGTATATACTACTTTTAATTATCAGTATGGTGGTCTCAGTACCTTTGCAGTTCCATTGATTATTGATGGTCTAAATTTACAGCCTTAAAGAATATATAGTTAATTGTAGTTATTATTTCTTTTCAGCTTAGTGAATAAGTAATATTTTTCCTCTTGCTACTTAAAAAAGGATTAAAATAATATCTAGAAAAATTTCTCTGTTACTTTCTATGTTACAATAACAGTAAATAGAAAGTCAATAACTAAGGCTGGTAATTATTACAAAATGTTTTATACTTTGTCACATTTCATAGTTCATCATTATTTATCATTATCATTGTCAAACATTGCTTGAGTTCCTGCTGTATATTAAGTGACAGGATATTTGACCTCTGGGAGGTCACATTATAGTTGAAAAGGAGAAATTGAGGTTTTTTTTCACAGACTTGAGCCAAAGAATATCAGGTTAAAAGATAGATATTCTACCTCCTGAGCTATCTGAATAGCTCTAATGCTTTTATAGGCTGGTAACCTGTTCAGTTTCACCCTTCAATTTCTATAGCAAATGGCAGGTTTGGGTGTGCTGCTCACTTCCTTTTTTCCTACAGAAGGCCAGTTCTCAAAAAGTTGAAAAAAAAAAGTGCCTGTGCTGAAACCCCCAATCCTACTCCACCAGGACTTGGTTTGAGTAGTTCTCTAAAAATTTGTTTAAATTGATATACCAGGGGCACCTGGCTGGTTGGTATAGCATACAACTCTTGATCTCAGGGTTGTGAGTTCGCTCCCATGTTGGGGGGTAAAGTTTACTTAAAAAAATACAGATATACCAAAAATCTACTAAGACTAAGAGTCATTCTAGTTTTCTCTCCTTTTTCAACTCATATTCAACCCAGATTCAATCCACTACTAAATCCCCTTGAGTCAGCCTTTAGAATACATACCAATTCTGGATCACATCTTAACCATTTCCAAGTCTACAACCCTAACCCATACCTCTATCATTTTAGCCTGGACTATTGTAATAGCCCCTAACTTGTTTCTCTGCCTTCTTTTTACCCTCCTACACTTAGTCTGTTCTTGATCTAGTGGACAGACTGTGATCCTTTAGGAATCAGATCTTGGAACTGTCCTGCTAAAAATCTTCCAGTGGCTCCCATTACATTTTTACGATGTCTTTACCAGTCTTTACCATGGCATACAAGGACTTATATGTCCTGACCTCTATCAACTTCTTTATCTCCCTCCATTCTTACTTTTACTTGCAGATTCCCACCAATCCTGATCTTCTTTTTGGTTCTGGAACCAGAAAGGATGGCTGGGCTTAAATTAGTGTTCTGATGGGCCCTTTTTAACTGATAACTCTTTTCTTGTTATTTACTTATTTGGAAATCTTGGACAAGTTACTTAATTTCTTTGTGCTTCGTTCCTTATCTTGTAAAATGTAAATATAACATCTACCTCGTAGTGGTTATTAGAATTAAATAAGTTGATATATGCAAAGTGCTTGGAACAATGCCTGGCACATGCTTAGTGTTCAGTATATGTTACCTGTTGTCAGCATCATCCCCATCCCATCATCATCTTTGCAAGGATACCTTTTGAATTCAACTATCAAATACACATATAGGTCTTTCTCAACGAACTTAACTAAAGTAACCTTCCTGGTCATTCTCTATACAATCCTGTTTTGGTTGTTGGTTTGCTTAACGCTTTTCTGTACCTGAAATTCTTTTCTTCTCTTTTACTTGTAGTTTTCTTCTTAAGTTAGAACAAAGTGATTATATTAAATATACATTTTTTTTCAGTGTGAAATTACTGATATCTTTCTATTATTGATGGAATGTCATGGGCTAGAACATTTTATATTAGTCTGAATATTATAGCTGACCTATGAGAAAATTCATTAAATGCAAGAAGATATGTCTGTCCTTTGTTAATGAAAGCATGGTTCATTGATAGTGTACTTGGAAGCTTATTCAAAATATATGTTCTCAGGCCTCATCTCAGACTTACTGAATTAGAATTCCCATGTGATTTGTATGCACCTGAAAGTTTGAGAATCACTACTTTAGATGACAGGATTATTTAGAAAGTTAAATGGTAACTTTTATTTGGATTTTTCCTGTATAATTAATGAAATTTTCCTAATTTGTGTTTTCAAAGGAATAATCACACACTCTTTGGTGTTCTAAATTACACTAAGACTCCTGGAGGAAGTAGAAGACTTCGTTCTAATATATTAGAACCTTTAGTTGATATTGAAACCATTAACATGAGACTAGATTGTGTTCAAGAGCTACTTCAAGATGAAGAACTCTTCTTTGGACTTCAGTCAGGTAAATTAATATAATCTAATTTTATGAATACAAATTAATAAATACATTGTCTTCTTATAAGAATACTAGTCATATTGGATTAAGGTTCACCCTAATAACCTTATCTTAACTTGATTATATCTATAAAGATCCAATTTCCAAATAAGGTCACATTCAGATACCAGGGTTTAGGACTTCACAATATCTTTTTGGGGGACACAATTCAAGCCTGATAACATAAGGTAAGAGAATTGCCTTTTGCACCTGGCTATTTGTTCACTCATAGGGAAGTACAGTTCTCTTCTTAAATCTATGGGTGGGGGCATCTGGGTGGCTCAGTCAGTTGGACATCCGACTGTTGATTTTAGCTCAGGTCATGAACCCAGGTTTGTGGGATCAAGCCCCATGTCAGGACAGCACAGAACCTGCTTGGGATTCTCTCTCTGTCTCTCTCTCTCTGTCTCTCTCTCGATCCCCCTCTCCCTCTCTCTCCCTCCACCCCCTCTGCCCTCCTTGTGCTCTCTCTCTTTCTAAAAAAAAAAAGAAAAAATGTATGGGCGAAAGGAGAATATATATGCACTGCTCCCAGTCCAATTCCTGGTTCCTAGCAGCTTGATGGGTCTTTCATACACCCACCATCCTAGCCATCCCACCTGGTGTTCTGGTAGTCTAAACTGAAGTGATACATGAAAATCTAGAAGGCATTGGGAAAATGCCACAACCCCAAGATCAAGAATTACATGTTCCACCAACTGAGTCAGCCAAGTACCCCATGTGTAAATTTTTAAAGAAATAAGTTTCAGAGCTAAAAAAAGAAGGAAAATACAAAGAAGTATGAAGAAAATTACTATAAAGAAAGGCAGTAATTCAATAAGGAGAGATATTTAGTAGTATCATCTTAATTGGAGTTCAAATAGAACTAATATGTGTCCATTAAACTTAACAATGGTGAACCTGTGGATGACTCTCTTAGGCTGGGTTCTTCAGAAGCAGATCCTGATATGAGGATTGATGTGAATATGATTTATTAATAAGAATGTGCTTGTAAGAGAAAACAGGAAAGGAGAAAAAGACCGGGAAGGGGAGAAAAGCCAAGCAAAAGTATAATTTCAGGCAACATCCTAAATAAGGTAACTTCAACTGATACTTCTGGACATTAAGTTGCATTTAGGGTTTTCAGAGTGGGGCTTTCACACTCCCACTTCATTTAGTGACTTAAGGAGTGCAGGGCGCTTTTGGCCCTCTGCTTGAGAGCAAAGTGCTGTAACAGTCTAGGGGCAGGACTCCAAAAAGACTCCAGGTGTGGGCCAGCAGAAGCAAAAGCCACGCAGAGCAAGACAAGGGGTACACAGAAAGAAAGATAAAAGAGACCCAAGAGGATCTTGACAAAGAACCAGGAATATCTACTACAGTAACCTTGACTAGAGGAATCTCACACAGCACAGAAACAAGACTGCAGCAGATTGAAATGTAGTTAAGAGAAGATAGCGAGTGTGGAAAATTTGTCTTTCAACAAGTTAGCCTATAAATTAGAAGAAGAGAAAGATAAGGTGAGCAGAGGGGAAGGAAGAGGGAGAGAGAGAGAGAGAGAACCCCAAGCTCCATGCTAAACGTGGAGCCTGACACAGGGCTCGTGGAGCCTGACACAGGGCTCAATCCCATAATTCTGGGATCATGATCTGAGCCAAAATCAAGGTTTTATAATTGGTTTTATAATTATCATTCACATGACAGTCATGGCTTCCAAATGTACATTTCATGCCCAGACATCGCTACAGACTTTTAGCCCCATATATCTTATTGTCTACTGAACACTTATTAGATCTTTCTCAATCATTTCAAATTCATTGTGTCCAAACTGTGCCATCCTCCTTTCTAAATCATTCTTCCTTATTTCAGTGAAGAGTTATACATCCAGCCTCTCTACCACGACAGATACCAGGAAGTCATTCTTAACTCTTCTCTTCCCTGAAATCAATCATCAAATTCTGCAAAGTCTCCTTCCTATATATCTTTTGAATGCCTTGGCTTCTATTCCCAGTGCTGCAGCTCCAGCCTGGGCTACCATTTATATATTTTTTGATTTATTGTAACAGCCTTGTGTTTGAGCTCTCTCCTCCAGTATTTCTTTTTATAGTCTCTTCTCTATACTGCAGCCTGAATGAGATTTTGAAAATATAATTCTTAGCATATTACTCTGTTTTGATTTTTATTGTTGGTATAACAAATTACCACAAATTTAGTGGCTTATAATAACATGAATTTATTTTCTTAGAGTTCTGGAAGTCAGAAATCAGTTCTGTTGGGCTAAAATCAATGTTAGCAGTTCACATTCCTTCTGGAGGTTCTATGGGCCAATCTGTTTCCTTACCTTTTCCAGTTTCTGGAGGCTGTATACTATTCCTTGGTTCATTGGACTTTCTCCATCTTAAAAGCCATAGGTATAGTATCTTTTCTACTTTCTGACCTCTGCTTCTGTCCTTGTATCTTCTTTTTCTAACTGATCCTACTGCCTCTGTCTTATAAGGATTCTTGTGATTACTTAAGGACCAATAAAAATCCAGAATAATCTATTTCAAGATGCTTAACTTAATTCCATCTTCAAAGTTTTGTTTACTAGGTAACATATTTGCGCATTCCAACAATTAGGATATGGACATCTTTGGGGGTACCACATAACCCACTTACATAAAATTATTCAATCTCTTCTCATTACTTTTGGTATAAAGTCCAGACTCTTCTATATGACTTTTTCCCTGTCATCTCCCACAGCATCTCTTGCTACTCCTCATTTTGCATTCTGCCTTTTAGTATAATTGACCTTTTTTAGTTACTTGAACAGATCCTCTCTCATGGTTCAAGCTTGGTACTCTGTACTCTTTGCCTAGAATTTTCCTTCTCCATAGCTTGCGACCTCTCCTCCCCAGGCAATCCTTAGCTAACTATAGTTCATCTTTTACCATTCCAGTTTAGATGTCACTTATGCTAGAAGCCTCTCTGACTCCTCAAGTCTGTGCTAGGCATTTTTTCTACATCTCGTTATGTAGTATCTTATTTTGTCACTTACCTTACTGGATTGTAAGTGCATGTTTTATTGGAGGATTCCCATGAGAGGCTAGGATATAACAGGTGTTAATATTTGTTAAACTATTGATTTATTGTTGAACTTGTTGAAAATTGTATTCTGTTGTTTCCAAGATTGTGTTTTATAGGATATTAATGAAAAACTTGAATTTTCTTTGTTTGAAACTTTAATTTTGATATATTTTAAACTTTAATTTAATTTTTTTTACTATTTCTAAAAAACTTTTTAAATGTTTATTTATTTATTTTGAGAGAGAAAGAGCTCAAGCAGGAAGGGGCAGAGAGAGAGAGGGGGAGAGAGAATCCCAAGCAGACTCTGCACTGTCAGCACAGAGCCTGATGCAACGCTTGAACTCACAAACTGAGATCATGACCTGAGCCAAAATCAAGAGTCGGATGCTTAACTGACTGAACCACCTAGGGGCCCTAAGCTTTATAATTTCTTATACCTGAAAGTTTTAAAATTTGCATCTACATGTGTAAAACACTTCTATGCTTTCTATATCTTGACAGTTTATAATTTATCTTAACATACAATAAAGTATGGGAGCAAGAACAGAGACAGAGCAAGGTGGGAAGATAGTTTTGTTTGTTTGTTTTTGTTTATTTTTGAGAGAGAGAGAGAGAGAGAGAGAGACAGAGTGTGAATGGGGAGGGGCAGAGAGAGGGAGACACACAATCCAGAGCAGGCTTCAGGCTCTGAGTTGTCAGCACACAGCCCAAAGTGGAGCTCAAACTCACCAACCAGGAGATCGTGACCTGAGCCGAAGTCAGACACTTAACTGACTGAACCACCCAGGTGCCCGGGAGGGTATTTTTTATACTTTATTAAAATAGGAGAATCTGAATCTCATTAAAACAACAATGACCTAGTACTTACTTTATTTAGGCATTTTATAGGTATTAGGGATAAAAACATGGAGGATTAAGCTATAAGTTTCTGTCCTCAAGGATCTTATATTCCTGTTAGAGGAGGAGAATTCTAAATAAATAATTGATACAATGCAATCAATGCAATAATAATTGAGTATTATTTTATGGGAATACAGAAGAGTGAGCTGGGATAAAGATAGAATCCAGGATCCAAAGATAATACTTCAGTTCTATATTAAAGGAATGGGTAGGATTTTGACAAGAGAGGCCTAGAAATGGTAATTAACACAAAGGAAACATACCTGTGCGAGGTATGCTGATGCACATAGGGCGACAAAAATGTTTTTGTGGATGTAGTGGTGGGGAGAAATATCTGCTATTGGCTGTGATCTTGAGTGGTCATTACTTTCTAGGGTACACTTGCTTTTCTAGGAACTGGGGGAAGATAGAGTTACCATAAGCTTCTGCAGTTATATTTGCAGTTGATATGAAAGAGTTTGATGTGTTTAAGGCATGGCCGGTGGTTACTTACAATTTGAAGCCTTGAGGAATAGCAGGAAATGAGGATTGGGGCTAGCTTATGAAGGGCTTTTATGTAATGCTAAGAAATTTGTTTTTTTTTTTTTTCCTGCAAGTAGTAGGGAGCTGATGATTCTGAACCAGGAGAGTAATATGACCAAACCTTTATTTTAGAAACATTACCCTGGTTGTTATGGTAGATTTAGGGAAGGGAAGAAGAAAAGACCAAAAAAGAAAAAGGCCAATCCATATGAGGGTTTAAGAGTCTGATTAGTAGAATCACATGTAAAATGTCATAATAGTATTATGTTTTATTGAACAGTAATAACAGTAGCATGCTCAGTCTATTTACTCTTACTTCTTAAACATAGTTTTAACATAAGTAATTAGAAGCAGCAGATTAGAAAGGGTCAGAGTTCTAGAGGTAGGCAACTGAAAACTATCACAAGATACCTGACAACTTGAACAGGAAGAAAGCAATGTACAGTTTTTGTCTTTTTGTTTTCTTTAAGTGTAACAGGTTGGAGCCACTTTGTGAAAGTATCAATAATAAGTCTACACAAAAGCTCTGAGGTTATATGTTTCAGTGATGACAATAATCATGAGTTATTAAGAAAGAGTTACTATAGTTCACTGTATTTTGAGTATGAGGAAATGAGTTCATTAAAAAGTCTGTATGTTAAATGGCAAGGTTTAAAAAAAACTGGAGATATTTAAAAGGGATAGATTACAGTTATCATACAGTTACTTTTATAGAATATTTTAAGCTGGAAAGTGAGTTGAAAAAAGCAAAAGAACAGTTTTGAGCTCGGGTATGTGCAAGGAACTTTACACATATTATCTCCTTTAATCCTCACAACAACCATAGGAGGCAGATGTTACAATCCACATTTTAAAAATAAGAACAACCAAAGTTCAGAGAAGGTAGGTAAATTCTGTTTAGGTGACATGGTTAGTGGTTGAACTGAGTTTTTAAACAAACTAATCTTAAGTATCAGGAAGAAAAGTTAGAGATCAAAAAGGTGAAAAGAAATTTATAATTAGCATCTAAAAGCCAGAGAAGTGTAGTTTTTCCAGAGAAGTGTAGTTTTTAGAAGGAAAGGGTAATCAATAGTGTCAGATTTGAAGATGGATTATAAATTTTATTATAATAAATATAAATTTTATTATAATAAAATTAAGAAAAGATCATTAGAATTTATTGTTTTATTCCTGACATGTAAGATAGGTAAAGACAATTAAAACACATAATGTATGTAGGTAGAACTGTTCTGTTTTATTATTTGAGGATAATACTTTATATAAATACTTTATATTTTGAACTGTAACACAAAGTTTTTTTTTAATTTTTTTTTGTTGTTGATTACAATTTTATTTATAATACCAAGATATGGAAACAACCTAAGTGTCAACGGATGTTGGATAAAGAACATGTGATAGATAGATAGATAGATAGATAGATAGATAGATAGAAAGACACATATAGATATAGATATAGTTATGGATATAGACAGACATAGATATACAGTTGGCCCTTGAATAACATGGGGGTTAGGGGCACTGACTCCCTGCACAGTCAAAAATCTGTGTAACACAAAGTTTAAATGCACATGTTTCTTGTTTCAGTTATATCAAGATTTCTTGATACAGAGCAGCTTCTTTCTGTTTTAGTCCAGATTCCAAAGCAAGACACGGTATGTATCTGTGTATATATTATATATTATGTTACTATATTTTATGTGATATAACTTGTCTTAATGTGATATAATAATAAAAAAGTATCAAAATGTTTTGGAGGGCACCTGGGTGGCTCAGTGGGTATCTGACTGTTTGATATTGGCTTAGGTTGTGATCTTGTAGCGTGTTTTCTCTGTTGTGAGATTGAGCCCTGTGTCTAGCTCTGTGCTGAACATGGAGTGTGCTTGGAATTCTCTCTCTACCTCTGTCTCTGCCCCTCTCCCACTTGCTCCCCTTCTTTCTCTGAAAAGAAATAAACCAACTTAAAAAAAAAAGTTTTGGAAAAGTACTTCATTATTAATATCTGGAGCATGTTTATGCCTTTTTAAAGGAAACATTTTTTCTTAATTTTCTATTATATGTTATAGTAAAATTAAGATTCTTAGTTGGAGAATTGGCATATTTTCATTAAGTATTAGTTTTATATATAATTTTTTTTAAACTTAGATTATAATATTTAATAAATAACTAGATAAAATTTATATTAGATCCAAAGAGATAGGTGCTTCTTAAAAGTGAACATTATGTGAAGTTTGATTAGCCTTCAAATATGCTTAAACTTTAAGATGAAACATCTTTGAATATTTACAGATTTAAATACTTAGTGCTTATAGGCACATCCTGTAAGGAAAATCATATATGGTTTTTATTCTTCTGTTAAGGTGAACAGAAAAATATTTACTTTAATGAAATAAATGCATATTTTTTCTCATATGCTTTGAAAAGAAAAGGATCTTGTACATCAGTAGAGTTTGATTTAAAATTGATTAATTTGCAAATCCACTGAAATCTAATTAATCTATGTTTCAGGAGTCTTTCCATATTGTAGAGATAACCTCTTTAGGTTCATTTATAATAAAAACATTATCTGATGGATGGAAATGTTTTGGCTGTTGGCCAGGCACAGAATAAGAAGTTTCCTTAAATAGTTGAAATACCTTATAATTTAATATATACAACTGGGAAGTAACCTAAAACAACTGATGTCTGGAACCAAATTAGTTACATTCATAACAGGAGTTTGGAAGCTTTCCCTCCTCTTTAACTTTCTGGTACAGTTTGTGTAGAACTGGTATTATTTCTACCTTAAATGTTTGGTAGAGGTCACAAATGAAGCCATTAGAACAGGGACTTTTTTTTTCTAGGAAGGTTTTTGACTGTAAAGTCAACTTCTTAAATAGATATGGTGCTATTCAGGTTACCTGTTTCTTGTATGAGCTTTGGTAGATTGTGTCTTTCAAAGAATTTGTCATTTCACCCAACTTGTTGAATGTATTGGCATTAACGTTGTTCATAACCTCCTTACTTGTACATAACCTCCTTGTACATAACCTCCTTACTTCATAACCCTCATTACGTTGTTCAATAACCTCCTTACTGTCCTTTTTATATTTCTAAAGTTTGCATGATATACCTCCCTTATTCTTTATTTTTTGAAGTTTATTTATTTTGAGGGAGAGAGCACACGTGCAGGTGAGCAGGGGAGGGCAGAGAGAGAGAGGGTGAGAGAGAATTCTAAGCAGGCTCCTTGCTGTTGGTGCAGAGGCCAAGGAGGGGTCAGATTTCATGAACTGTGAGACCACAACCTGAGCCGAAATCAGTAGTATGAGGCTCAACCAACTGAACCACCCAGGTGCTCCCCCTCACTTATTCTTGATGTTGGTAATTGAATATTCTCTTTTTCCTTGTTTTTTTAAAGTTTATTTATTTTGAGAGAGAGAGTGAGCAACCAAGTATGCACATGCATGCAAGCAGGGGAGGAGCAGAGAGAGGGCAAGAGACAATCCCGAATAGGTTTCACACTGTCAGTGCAGAGCCCAAGAAGGAGCTGGATCTCATGAACTGTGAGATCATGACTTGAGCCAAAATCAAGAGTTGGTTGCTTAACCAACTGAGCAACCCAGGTGCTTCTCTCTTTTTTGTTAGTCATTCTGACTAGAGGTTATCAAATTTATTGGTCTTCTCAAGAAACCATTGTTTGATTTAATTGATTTCTTTTTCATGTTCTCCATTTCATGGATTTCTGCTTTTATCAGTCTTTTTTTTTTATTGAATATTTATTTATTTGTTATTTTTTCCCTTACAAGTTTTTAATTTTCAATTCCAGTTAACATACAGTGTAACATTAATTTTGGGTGTGGAATTTAGTGATTCAACACTTGCACACACACCATCCAGTGCTCATCACAACAAGCGCACTCCTTTATATCCATTACCCATTTAACCCAACCCACTCACTACCCATCTTCCTTCTGGTAACCATCAGTTTGTTCTCTATAGTTGAAGTCTGTTTTTTGGTTTTCCTCTCCCTCTCCTTCTTCCTCTCCCTTTTTCCTTCTTCTGATTACTCTGTACTTAGTTTTCTCTTTTTTCAGGTTGTGAAGAGAGAAGCTGAGATCATTCATTTGAGACTTTTTTTTTAATATAGTCATTGTAGTGCTATAAATTTCCCTCTGAGTAATGCTTTAGCTATATTTCACAATTTTTGATATGTTGTGTTTCCTTTTCCAATCAAAAATGTTAAAACTACTTTCTGATTTCCTTTTTAATTTATTCTTTGACATATGGGCTATTTTTTTGTTATTTAGTTTCCAGTATTTGGAAACTTTCTAGATATCTTTCTGTAGAGATCTCTAATTTCATAGTGATCAAGGACACATATTGTCTAGTATGAATCCTTTTAGCTTTATTGACTCATTTTTATGGCCCAGAATATGATCTTTCTTGTAAATGTTCCATGTATGTTTGAAAACAATGTGTACTTTGCTGTTGTGGAATTGAATTTTCCATGAATGTCCATTCAGGTTGATTGATAGTGTCTATATCTATATCTTTATTGTTTTGGGGGATCTATTTATTGTATCAATTATATATCTTTATTGTTTTGGGGGATCTATTTATTGTATCAATTATTAAGAAACATGCTGATATCTCCAACTGTAATTGTGGATTTGTCGATTTCTCTGAAGTTCTTTTCTTTTTTATACAGTGGACATTTTGTATATACTATTAATTTGCATATATAAAGTTCAAAATCATTTCCTTCTCTTTTTTTTTTCTTTTTCAAGTTTTTATTTCAATTTTAGTTAACATACAATATACTATTAGCGTCAGGTGTAGAATTTAGTGATTTATCACTTACATGCAACACCCAGTCTCATCACAAGTGCCCCCCTTAATACCTATCACCAATTTAAACCCATACCCCTGCCCATCTCCCCTCCAGTAATCCTCAGTTCTTTATAGTTACAAGTCTCGTTTATTTATTTATTTCTTTTTCTTTTTTGAGGGAGAAAGAGAGTGTGCATACCAGCAGGGGAGGGGCAAAGGGAGAGGAAGGGGGAGAATCTTGTGGGGCTTGATCTCACAACCGTGAGATCATGACCTGAGCCAAAATCAAGAGTTGGGTGCTTAACCAAGTGAGCCACCCAGGCTCCCGAAGAGTCTGTTTTATGGTTTGCCTCTCTCATTTTTTTCCCCCTATGTTCATCTGTTTTGTTTCTTAAATTCCACATGTGTGAAGTCATGTGGTATTTGTCTTTCTTGGACTGATCTCACTTAGCTAATACTCTCTAGCTCAATCCACATCATTGAAAAATGGCAAGATTTCATTCCTTTTGATGGCTGAGTAGTATTCCATTGTATATATGTACATCTTCTTTATTCATCAGTTGATGGACATATGGGCTCTTTCCATAATTTGGCTATTAATAATGCTGCTATAAACATTGGTGTACATGCATCACTTTGAATCAGTATTTTCGTATCCTTTGGGTAAATACCTAGTAGTGCAGTTGCTGGGTCATAAGGTCGTTCTGTTTTTAACTTTCTGAGGAACCTCCATACTATTTTCCAGAGTGGTTGCACTTGTTTCAGTCCCACCAACAGTGTAAGAAGGCTCCCCTTTCTCCTCCCACATTCTTGTCAACACTTGTTGTTTCCTGTGTTTTTTATTTTAGCCATTCTGACAGGTGTGAGATGATATCTAATTGTAGTTTTGATTTGTATTTCCCTGATGATGAGTGATGTTGAGCATCCTTTCATGTGTCTGTTAGCCATCTGGATGGCTTCTTTGGAAGAATGTCTATTCATGTCTTTCTGCCCATTATATTATTTGGTTTTTGAGTGTTGAGTTTTATGTGTTCTTTATATGTTTTAGATACTAACCCTTTATCTGATATGTAATTCACAAATATCTTCTCCCGTTCCATCAGTTGCCTTTTAGTTTTGTTGATTGTTTCCTTCTTTGTGCTGAAGCTTTTTATCTAGATGAAGTCCCAAAAGTTCATGTTTGCTTTTGTTTACCTTGCCTCAGGAGACATATCTAGTAAGAAGTTGCTGTGGCCAAGGTCAAAGAGGTTACTGCTGTGTTCTTCTCTAGGATTTAGGTCTTTCATCTATTTTGAGTTTATTTCTGTGTATGATGTAAGAAAGTGGTCCAGTTTTCAGTTTCATTTTTCTCCGTGTCACTGTCCAGTTTTCCCAACACCATTTGTTGCAGAGAATGTCTTTTTCGATTGGATATTCTTTCCTGCTTTGTTACAGTTGTGGGTTCATTTCTGCATTTTATATGCTGTACCATTGATCTGTGTATCTTTTTGTGTCAGTACCAGACTGTCTTGATCACTACAGCTTTGTAATATAATTTGAAGTCCAGAATTGTGATGTCTCCAGCTTTGCTTTTCTTTTTCAAGAATGCTTTGACTGTTTGGAGTCTTTTGTGATTCCATACAAATTTTAGGATTGTTCTAGCTCTGTGAAAAATGGTGGTGGTATTTATTTTTATTTTTATTTTTTAATATGAAATTTACTGTCAAATTGGTTTCCATACAACACCCAGTGCTCATCCCAACAGGTGCCCACCTCAGTACCCCTCACCTACCCTCCCCTCCCTCCCACCCCCCCATCAACCTTCAGTTGGTTCTCAGTTTTTAAGAGTCTCTTATTTTGGCTCTCTCCCTTTCTAACCTTTTTTTTTTCCTTCCCCTCCCCCATGGTCTTCTGTTAAGTTTCTCAGGATCCACACATGAGTGAAAACATATGGTATCTCTCTTTCTCTGTATGACTTATTTCACTTAGCATAACACTCTCCAGTTCCATCCACATTGCTACAAAAGGCCACATTTCATTCTTTCTCATTGCCACATAGTATTCCATTGTGTATATAAACCACAATTTCTTTATCCATTCATCAGTTGACGGACATTTAGGCTCTTTCCATAATTTGGCTATTGTTGAAAGTGCTGCTATAAACATTGGGGTACAAGTGCCCCTATGCATCAGCACTCCTGTATCCCTTGGGTAAATTCCTAGCAGTGCTATTGCTGGGTCATAGGGTAGATCTATTTTGAATTTTTTGAGGAGCCTCCACGCTGTTTTCCAGAGCGGCTGCACCAGTTTGCATTCCCACCAACAGTGCAAGAGGGTTCCCGTTTCTCCACATCCTCTCCAGCATCTATAGTCTCCTGACTTGTTCATTTTAGCCACTCTGACTGGCGTGAGGTGGTATCTCAGTGTGGTTTTGATTTGTATTTCTCTGATGAGGAGTGATGTTGAGCATCTTTTCATGTGCCTGTTGGCCACCTGGATGTCATCTTTGGAAAAGTGTCTATTCATGTCTTCTGCCCATTTCTTCACTGGATTATTTGTTTTTCGGGTGTGGAGTTTGGTGAGCTCTTTATAGATTTTGGATACTAGCCTTTTGTCCGATATGTCATTTGCAAATATCTTTTCCCATTCTGTCGGTTGCCTTTTAGTTTTGTTGATTGCTTCCTTTGCAGTGCAGAAGCTTTTTATCTTCATGAGGTCCCAATAGTTCATTTTTGCTTTTAATTCCCTTGCCTTTGGAGATGTGTCAAGTAAGAAATTGCTGCAGCTGAGGTCAGAGAGGTCTTTTCCTGCTTTCTCCTCTAGGGTTTTGATGGTTTCCTGTCTCACATTCAGGTCCTTTATCCATTTTGAGTTTATTTTTGTGAATGGTGTAAAAAAAATGGTCTAGTTTTATTCTTCTGCATGTTGCTGTCCAGTTCTCCCAGCACCATTTGTTAAAGAGACTGTCTTTTTTTCCATTGGACATTCTTTCCTGCTTTGTCAAAGATTAGCTGGCTATACATTTGTAGATCCAATTCTGGAATCTTTATTCTATTCTATTGGTCTGTGTTTCTGTTTTTGTGCCAATACCATCCTGTCTTGATGATTACAGCTTTGTAGTAGAGGCTAAAGTCTGGGATTGTGATGCCTCCCTCTTTGGTCTTCTTCAAAATTACTTTGGCTATTCAGGGCCTTTTGTGGTTCCATATGAATTTTAGGATTGCTTGTTCTAGCTTCGAGAAGAATGCTGGTGCAATTTTGATTGGGATTGCATTGAATGTGTAGATAGCTTTGGGTAGTATTGACATTTTAACAATATTTATTCTTTCAATCCATGAGCACAGAATGTTTTTCCATTTCTTTATGTCTTCTTCAATTTCCTTCATAAGGTTTCTGTAGTTTTCAGCATACAGATCTTTTACATCTTTGGTTTGGTTTATTCCTAGGTATTTTATGATTCTTGGTGCAGTTGTGAATGGGATCAGTTTCTTTATTTGTCTTTGTGTTACTTCATTGTTAGTGTATAAGAATGCAACTGACTTCTGTACATTGATTTTGTATCATGTATCAGTTCTAGCAGACTTTTGGTGGAGTCTGTTGGGTTTTCCATATATAATATCATGTCATCTGCAAAAAGTGAAAGCTTGACTTCATCTTTGCCAATTTTGATGCCTTTGATTTCCTTTTATTGTCTGATTACTGATGCTAGCACTTCCAACCTTGTGTTAAACAACAGCGGTGAGAGTGGACATCCTTGTTCCTGATGTCTTGTTACTGATCTCGGGGGAAAGCTCTTAGTTTTTCCCATTGACGATGATATTAGCTGTGGGCTTTTCATAAATGGCTTTTATGATGTTTAAGTATGTTCCTTCTATCCTGATTTCTCGAGGGTTCTTATTAAGAAAGGATGCTGAATTTTGTCAGATTCTTTTTCTGCATCGATTGACAGGATCATATGGTTCTTTTCTTTTATTAATGTGATGTATCATGTTGATTGATTTGTGAATGTTGAACCAGCCCTGCAGCCCAGGAATGAATCCTACTTGATCATGGTGAATAATTCTTTGTATATGCTGTTGAATTCAATTTGCTAGTATTTTGTTGAGAATTTTTGCATCCATATTCATCAAGGATATTGGCCTGTAGTTCTCTTTTTTTGCTGGGTCTCTGTCTGGTTTAGGAATCAAGGTAATACTGGCTTTGTAGAATGAGTCTGGAAGTTTTTCTTCCCTTTCTATTTTTTGGAATAGCTTGAGAAGGATAGGTATTATCTCTGCTTTAAATGTCTGGTAAAATTCCCCAGGGAAGCCATCTGGTCCTGGACTCTTATTTCTTGGGAGATTTTTGATAACTGGTTCAATTTCTTTGCTGGTTATGGGTCTGTTCAAGTTTTCTACTTATTCCTATTTGAGTTTTGGGAGTGTGTGGGTGCTTAGGAATTTGTCCATTTCTTCCAGGTTGTCCAGTTTGTTGGCAAATAATTTTTCATAATATTCCCTGATAATTGCTTGTATTTCTGAGGGATTGGTTGTAATAATTCCATTTTCATTCATGATTTTATCTATTTGGGTCATCTCCCTTTTCTTTTTGAGAAGCCTGGATAAAGGTTTATCAATTTTGTTTATTTTTTCAAAAAACCAACTTTTGGTTTCATTGATCTGCTCTACAGTTTTTTTAGATTCTATTGTTTATTTCTGCTCTGATCTTTATTATTTCTCTTCTTATGCTGGGTTTGGGGTGTCTTTGCTCTTCTGCTTCTATTTCCTTTAGGTGTGCTGTTAGATTTTGTATTTGGAATTTTTCTTATTTCTTGAGATAAGCCTGGGTTGCAATGTGTTTTCCTCTCAGGACTGCCTTTGCTGCATCCCAAAGCATTTGGATTGTTGTATTTTCATTTTCACTTTTTTTCCATACATTTTTAAATTTTTTCTCTAATTGCCTGGTTGACCCATTCATTCTTTAGTAGGGTGTTCTTTAACCTCCATGCTTTTGGAGGTTTTCCAGACTTTTTCCTGTGGTTGATTTCAAGTTTCATAGCATTGTGGCATTTTGATAGAGGTTGAATTAAATGTGGATTGATTTGGGTAATGTAAACATCTTAACAATATCTGGTTCTTCTAATCCGTGAGTCTGGAATGTTTTTCCTTTTCTTTGTGTCCTCTTCAGTTTCTTTCATAAGCTTTCTATAGTTTTCAGCATACAGATAGTTTGCCTCTTTGGTTAGGTTTATTGCTAGGTATCTTATGGTTTTGGGTGCAATGGTAAATGGTATTGATTCCTTGATTTATCTTTCTGCTGCTTCATTATTGGTCTATAGAAATGCAACAGACTTCTGTACACTGATTTTGTATCCTGTAACTTTACTGAATTCGTGTATCAGTTCTAGCAGATTTTTGGTGGAGTCTTTTGGGTTTTCTATATCAAGTATCATTTCATCTGCAAATAGTGAAGGTTTGAGTTCTTCCTTGCTGATCTGGATGCCTTTTATTTCTTTGTGTTGTCTGATTGCTGAGGCTAGGACTTCCAGTACTATGTTAGATAATAGTGCTGAGAGTGGACATCCCTGTCTTGTTCCTGAATGTTGAGGAAAGGATCTCAGCTTTTGCCCAGTGAGGATGATATTAGCTGTGGGTTTTTCATACATGAACTTTATTATGTTGAGATATGTTCCCTCTCTCCCTACTTTGTTGAGGGTTATTATCATGAATGGATGTTGTACTTTGTCAAATGCTTCTTCTGCATCTATTGAGAGGATCATATGCTCTTATCTTTTGTTTAATTAATGTGGTGTATCGCATTGATTTATGAATATTGAACTACCCTTGCAACCCCGGAATAAATACCACTTGATCATGGTGAATTATTCTTTTAATGTACTGTTGGATTTTATTTGCTAGTATTGTGTTGAGAATTTTTGCATCCATGTTCATCAGGGATATTGGCCTGTAATGTTTGTTTTGTTTTGTTTTGTTTTGTTTTTAATTGGGGTCTTTGGTTTTAGAATCACAGTAATGCTGTCTTCATAGAATGAATTTGGAAGTTTTCCTTCCATTTTTATTTTTTTGAATAGCGTGAGAGAATAGGTGTTAACTCTTCTTTAAATGTTTGGTAGAACTCCCCTGTGAAGATATCTGGCCCTAGACTTTTGTTTGTTGTGAGATTTTTGATTACTGATTCGGTATCTTGGCTGGTTATCAATCTGTTCAAGTTTTCTATTTCTTACCTGTTTCAGTTTTGGTTGTTTATACATTTCTAGGAATTTATCCATTTCTTTCAGATTGTCTGGTTTGGTGGCATACAATTTTTCATTGTTATTTCTCCTCTCTCATTTGTGATTTTATGTATTTGGGTCTTCTCTCTCTCTCTCTCTCTCTCTCTCTCTCTCTTTTTCTCTTTCTTTGATAAATCTGGCTAGGGGATTATTAAATTTTATTAATTTTTTTCAAAGAACAAGCTCCTAATCTCATTGATCTGTTCTGTGTTGTTGTTGTTGTTGTTATATCATTTATTTCTACTCTAATCTTTATTATTTCCCTTTTTCTGTTGGCTTTAGACTTCATTTGTTCTTTTTCTAGCTTCTTTAGGTGTACAGTTAGATTGTTTGAGATTTTTCTTGCTTCTTGAGGTAGACCTATGTTACTATATACTTCTCTCTTATGACCACTTTTTCTGCACCCCAAAGGTTTTGTGTTTTCATTTCATTTCATTTTTTATTTCTTCTTTAATTTCCTGGTTGACCCATTCATTCTTTAGTAGGATGTTCTTTAACATCCATGTTATTTGTGGGTCTTTCCAAATGTTTTCTTTTTTAAAAAAATTTTTTTTCAACGTTTTTTATTTATTTTTGGGACAGAGAGAGACAGAGCATGAACGGGGGAGGGGCAGAGAGAGAGGGAGACACAGAATCGGAAACAGGCTCCAGGCTCCGAGCCATCAGCCCAGAGCCTGACGCAGGGCTCGAACTCACAGACCGTGAGATCGTGACCTGGCTGAAGTCGGACGCTTAACCGACTGCACCACCCAGGCGCCCCTTTCCAAATGTTTTCTTGTGGTTGACTTCGGGTTTCATAGCATTTTGGTTAGAAGAAATACATTTATGATCTTAGTCTTTTTTGTACTTGTTGAAGCCTGATTTGTGACCTAGTATATTATCTATAGAATCCCATGTGCACTTGAAAAGAATGTATATTTTGCTGCTTTAGGATAAAATGTTCTGAATATATCTCTTACGTCCCACCTGGTCTAGTGTGTCATTCAAAGCCATTGCTTCCTTGTTGACTTTTTGCTTAGATGACCTGTCAATTGATATAAGTGGGATATGAAAGTCACCTACTGTTATTATATTATTATCAATGAGTTCCTTTATGTTTGTTACTGTTTTATATATTTGGGTGTTTTGAAGTTGGAGACATAAATATTTACAGTTGTTAGATTTTCTTGTTGGATAGTCCCTTTTATTATGATCTAGTGTCCTTCTTCATTTCTTGTTACAGTCTTTGGTGTAAAATCTAGTTTGTCCGATAGAGCTATTGATACTCTGGATTTCTTTCTTTCTTTTTTTTTTTTAAGTTTTTATTTATTTGTTTTGAGGAGGGGCAGAGAGAGAGAGAGGGAGAATCCCAGCATGTGGGGCTTGAAATCACGTACCATGAGATTGTGACCTGACTCAAAGTTGGATGCTTAACTGACTGTGCCACCCAGATGCCTCAATACTCTGGCTTTCTTTTGACATCCATTAGCATGATAGATGATTCTCCATCCCCTCACTTTTAATCTGGTGGTGTCTTTAGGTCTAAAATGAGTCTCTTGTTGGCAATATATAGTTGGGTCTTGTTTATTTTAACCATTTGACATCCTTTTGTCTTTTGACTGGAGTGTTTAGTCCATTTATATTCAGAGTGATTATTGATAGATATGAGTTTAGTGCCATTGTATTACTTGTTTTGTTGTTGTTTCTGGAGATTTTCTCTGTTCCATTCTAGTCTTTGTTGCTTTTGGTCTTTCTTGCCCACTCAAGGGGTCCACTTTAATATTTCTAACAAATCTGGTTTAGTGGTCATGAACTCCTTTAGTTTTTGTTTGGGAAACTCTTTATCTCTCCTTTTATTCTGAATGACAGCCTTGCTGGAAAAAGTATTCTTGACTGCAGATTTTTCCCATTCAGCACACTGAACGTATCATGTCCCTGTATTCTGACTTGCCAGGTTTCCGTGGAGAGATCTTTTGCTAAACTTATTTGTCTTCCCTTATAAGTTCTTTTGTCTTGGTGTTTTTAGGATATTTTCTTTATATTTTGCAAATTTGACTACAGTATGCCTTGGTGTTGGCCTGTTTTGTTGATTTTGATGGGAGTTCTCTGTACCTCCTGGATTTGGATATCTGTTTCCTTCCTCAGATTAGGGAAATTTTCAGCTAGAATTTCCTCAAATGTACCTTCTGTTCCCTTCCCTCTCTCTTCTTGTGGGGCTCCTGTGATACAAATGTTATTATGTTTGATGGAGTAACTGGGTTCCCTATGTCTACTTTTGTGACCCCAAATTTTTCTTTCTCTCTTTTGTTCAGCTTCATTATTTTCCAGAATTCTATCTTCTCTATCACTTATATATTCCCCTGCTTCTTGTATTCTGGCGCTCATTACATTCAGTTGGTTTCAGATCTTGGTTATTATATTTTTAATTTTGGCCTGATTGTTTTTTTTTTTCTTTTAGCTCTTTTATCTCTGTGGTAAGGGTCTCCCTAATGTCTTCCATGCTTTTTTTGAGCCCATGTAGTAGCCTTATGATTGTTGCTTTAAATTCTTGATAAGGCATGTTAGTTGTATCTGTTTCAATTTGATCCCTGGCCATGACCTGTTCTTATTCGTTATTTTGGGATGAATTCCTCTGTCTTGGCATTTTGTCTAGGCCTCTGTCTTCTGGGTATTAGGAAAACCTGTTATGTTTCCTGTTCCTGAGAGGAAGGATGTGAAGAAGAGGTCATATAATATCCAGGGCCTGGTCCTTCAGGAAGTGTCTCTGGTGTGTGGTACATGCACTTTGGTGATGTGTTTTGGCTGCTCTGTGCCTTAGGTTGGTTGTCTTCAGTTTCTCCTTGCTTGCAGTTGGGAGTGTTTGGACCTTGGGCAGAGTCTGGTGAGTTTTAACTAGTTGTGCTCTAGTATACTTGCTAAAAGAGACCTAATGCTCTTTTCACTAGAACTGAAGCTTTGCAGGACTCTAATGTCGGTAGACATGGTGTATGTGGGGGTGTTTGTGCTGGTCTTATGGGGGAGAGGCCTGCTGTACTGGTCGGTAGTCACTCTTGCTGAAGAAAAACAGTCCCAGCAGAGTGCAGAGGGGTAGGACTTAGCGTTAGCAGGTTAGGCAGGCAGTGTTGGTCCTTTGCTATTTATTGAAGTTGGTTTATGCTGAGGGGTAGAGGAGGAAAATGGCATCAACCAGGTTCTTTGTCCCTGGAGAGGAGAGTCTGTGCTTGCTGCTCTCATGGAAGCACTTTCAGAGGAGTGAATAATTTCCCATGGTGCATCACAGACATTTTTCAGATCACTAATTTCACACTCTGTCTGGGTTGCTTACCTGCCTGTAGCAGCATAGAATACTTTGGCCTCTACCCTAGCCAGGCCTGCTGACTTTTAAAATTCCAAACTTTAGGGACCTGGTGTGACAGGGATCTGCGCTTATTCTCTGGGAAAGGGTCTTCCCCTGTTGGGACTGATGCAGGTTTGACTCAGAATGGCAGTTGCACCAGAGTGTAGGAGCATGGATTTTGGAGTAAAGTTCAGTGAAAAACTGGTATCCAGGATACTCACCCTCAGCTGGTTCCTCTGCACCTATGCTGAAGGTTGGAGGAGGGAAATAACACCTGCTGGTTCTTTTGTCCCTAGAGAAGCAATGCTACCTCTCATAGATGGTCGCCAAAAAGGAGAAACAGTCCCAAAAGGAGAAACAGTCTCTCCCGATGCCCCTTAGGCATTCCTCAGATCATGCAGTCTGCCCCAGGGTTGTTTGCCTGCCTCTTCTCCAGGAGTAGAGCAGCTTCCTCAGGTCTCTGTCCCAGCCAAGCCTGGGGACCTCTAAAACTCCAGTCTTTGAGCCCCACTGGTTGTAAAAACTCACCAAATTTAGCCCCTCTTGTTTTCCCAGCCAGTGGTTTTGGGGAAATATTCTTGTGTTTATCCCTGTGCATTCCACTGTCTCTCACCTTTTTCTGTGACAGGGGCTCCCTCCCCTCCGCAGCCCCCTGTGGTCCATTTTTCCCCAAAACTTCCTACCTTCCTCAGTGTGGCCTCTTCTCTCCCTCTAGTTGTGCAGTATGTTCTATCATACCTCAGATCAATTTCTTGAGGATTCAGAATGATTTGATAGTTAAGTAGCTGTGTTTGAGGGACAAAACAAGCCTAGGGTCCTCCTGCTATGATGCCAGCTTTGTTCATCCTCCCTTCTCTTGCTATGTCTTCTTGATGAGTTGACTGCTTTATCATTATAAAATAACCCTCTTTTTCCTTCATAATATGTTTTTGCTCTGAAACCTACTGTGTTTAATATTAATATATCCACTCCAGCTTTTAATTTAATTTTAATTTTAATTTAACTTAATTTTATTTTATTTTTAGAGAGAGACCATGCAGGGGAGAGGGGCAGAGGGAGAGAGGGAATCTCAAGCAGGTTTCATGCTCAGTGCTGAGCCTAGCACAAGGCACCCCTCCAGCTTTCTTTTGACATGTTAACGTGGTATAGCTTTTGCAATTCTTATGCTTTTAACTTATTTGTGTCTTTATATTTAAAGTGGATTTCTTGTAGACAATATATATTTGGGTCTTGCTTTTTGTATACAGAGAATATATTATTTTTAATTGGTGTTTATTCCATTTATGCTTAGTGAGATTATTGATATGTTTTGAGTAAATCTGCCATGATGGTACTTCTTTTTCTATTTATCTCATCTGTTCCCTTTTTCCTTTTTTCTGCCTTCTTCTGGATTGAGTATTTTTTATGACCCCATTTTATGTCCTTTGTTGATTGATTATATAGAACTCATAATTTTTATATTTCATGGGTTGCTTTAGGACTTACACATCTTTAGCTAAATTCAGTCTACTTCAAATAATGTAACATCACCTCACATATGTAAGAACCATACACTATTGGCAACAAAAGCAAAAACAAACAAACTAAAAATCTTTTCACAGCAAAAGAAATGATCAAGAAAATGAAACGGCACCTACAGAATTGGAGAACATATTTGCAAACCATATCTGATGAGATATTATTCAAAATGTGTAAAAAACTCCTACAACTCAATAGCAAGAAAACAATCTGATTTTAAAATGGGCAGAACTAAATAGGTATTCTTCCAAAGCAGACATACAAATAGCCAACAGATATATGAAAAGGTGGTTGGGGCACCTGGGTGGTACAGTCAGATAAACATATAACTTTGGCTCAGGTCATACAGTTTGTGGGTTCAAGCCCTGCATCGGGTTCTGTGCTGACAGCTCAGAATCTGGAACCTGCTTCAGCTTCTGTGTCTCCTTCTCTCTCTGCCCCTTTCCCACTTGCACTCTGTCTCTCTCTCTCTCAAAAATAAATAAACATTAAAAAAAATTTTGTAAAGAAAAGGTGCTCAACATCAATAATCATCAGGAAAATGCAAATTAACACAATAGTGGGATATTCACCTGTTAGAATGGCTGTCATCAAAAAAACCCAAAAAACAAAAAACAAGAGGTAACAAGTGATGATGAGGATGCAGAGAAAAGGGAAACCTTGTGCACTGTTGGTGGGAATGTAAATTGGTACAGCCTATGTGGAAAACAATATGGAAATTCTTCAGAAAGTTAAAAATAGCACTACCATATGATCCAGCAATCCCACTTTTAAGTATATATCTAGAGAAAATGAAAAAAAGATCTCAAAGAGATCATTGCAGCATTATTCACGATTGTCAAGATACAGAAACAACCTAAGTGTTCACTGATACATGAATGGATAGAGAAAATGCAACACGTGCACACACACATACAGGCAGAATATTATGTAGCCAGGAAAAAGAAGGAAATCTTGCCACTTGCAACAACATGAATTGACCTTGAGGACATTATGCTAAGTGAAATAAGCCAGAAAGAGATATATACTACATAGTATTGGTTATATGTGAAATTTAAATGCATTGTATCAGTTACATGTGAAATCTGAATACATATATACATATGTGCATACGTGGGTACATGCATACATGTATAATGCACATACACACACACAAAAAGACCAAACTCCTAGAAACAGAGGATAGAAGAGTGGTTGCCAGGGACTGGAGTGTGGGGGGAAATAGGGAGAAGTTGGTAAAAGGCACAGACTTTCAACTATAACATGAATGAGGTTTGAGGATCTAATGTTAAGCATGGTGACTATAGTTGGTAACACTGTCTTGTATAATTGATATTTGCTAAGAGCGTAGAACTTAAAAGTTCTTCTCACCAAAAAAATATTGAGGAGATGGATATGTTAGTTAATTAATTGGGGGGAATCTTTGCAATGTATATGAGTATCAAATAACCACAATGTGCACTTTAAATATTTTACAATTTTATTTGTTAATTATTCCTCAATAAAGCTGAAATAAAAAGAATTTTACAGTAGTGTGCTGCAATTCCCCTTTCCTTCCCATTGGGCTGTTGTCATACATTTTACTTGTACATATATCCTGTAGTTCATTATTTTTTAAAACATAACTTTATTAAGATAAAATTCTCAAAGCATATACTTCACCCATTTAAAGTTTAAAATTCAGTCATTTTTAGTATGTTCACACAGTTGTACCACAATCACTACAGTCAATTTTAGAACATGTTCATCACCCTATAAAGCAACCCTGTACCCATTAGCAATCACTTCCCATTCCCCCCAACCTTTTCCTCCAACCCCCCAGTTCCTGACTTTTACTAGTCTACTATCTGTCTCTATGGATTTGGCGATTCTGGACATTTCATATAAATGGAATCCTACAATGTGTAGTCTTTTGTGACTGGCTTTTTTTTTACCTAGCATGGTGTTTTCAGGTTAATTCATACTGTAGCATATATCAATACTTGATTATTTTTATTGACAAATAATATTCCATTGTATAGATATGGCACATTTCATTTGTCTATTCATCAAATGTCTATTCATTTGAGTTTCCACTTTTGATTATTATGAATATATTATGAATATTTATGTACAAGTTTTGTGTGCATATAAGTTTTCATTTATCTTGGATATAAACCTAGGGGTAGAATTGCTGGGTCATATGATAACTCTGTTTAAGGAACTGCCAGACTGTTTTCCAAAATTACTGTATGATTTTGCATTCCCACCAGTGAGTCTACGAGGTTCTGATGTCTCCACATCCTTGGCAACACTTGTTATTATCTGACTTTTTGATTGTAGCCATCCTTGTGGGTGTGAAGTAATATCTAGTGTTTTTTATTTGCATTTCCCTGATGATTAATGATGTCGAGCCTCTTTTCATGTGCTTATTGGCCATTTGCATATCTTCCTTGGAGAAGTGTTTATTCATATCCTTTTCTAATTTTTAATTGGGTTCTTTATCTTATTATTGAGTTATAAGAGTTCTTTATATATTTCAGATATAAGGCCCTTATTGAATATATGGTTTGCAAATGTTCTCTATCATTCTTTAGGTTGTTTTTTTACTTTCTTGATGATATCCTTTGACATTACATGTTAACTTCCTGGCAGAAGGATGAATCTTTAACTCTTTATTTTCTCATAAACATGGACACTTCCTTACCTCTCATCACCCAGTAGGGTTACAACATAATCTTAGTAGATAAAAATTAATATGATTATCCATGCTACACAGAGTTGAGCTTGCATAACTTTTTACATGTTTTTTCCTCAGAATGAATAACTTTTTCTATTTGTATGTTTTACTGTATGCTTTCACTAACTCAGGCATAAATATTTCCATCAAGTATCTCAATATCCTCTCAGCAGATTTAAAATATGCTCTCAGTATATTTATTCACTATAGATAATCAGTTTCAACACCTTGAAGATGCCTCTCTCATTGGTTTCTGACCTGTTCCAATCTGGACTGGTTGCCCCTCTGTTTAGTCTACAGCTGTGGCCCCAGGTTTCTCTTCAGCATTTTTCTGTCTCTCCTGTGTTGAATCTCGTTTTTTTGTGTCCCAGGTTGTCTTCTGATTTGGCTTACTCTCTCCTTTTTTGTAGAGCATATTCTCTAGAGCACATTCTGAAAAACAATGAGACTGCATTTCTGAAATGTTTTATTATTCTCTCATAATTGATTGATAGCTGAAAATCAAATTCTATCCAGGAAATAATTTTCCTTCAGAATTGGGAGGTACTTCTCCACTGTCTTGTAGCTTATAATGTTCCTATTGACAAGGTGAAACCATTGAGATATCCTGACTTTGCCCCCTCCATTCTCTGGTAGCATGTAAGATCTTTAAAAGGTTTCAACCTTTTAAAAAAAGGTTTATTTAAAAAAATAAAAATTAAATAAAATCTCAAACCTTCAGAAAATTTGCAAATACATTACAAAAAACTTCTCTTTTTTTTTTTTAATTTTAAGAGTAACTTGCTGGGGCGCCTGGGTGGCTCAGTCGGTTAAGCATCCGGCTTCGGCTCAGGTCATGATCTCGCGGTCTGTGGGTTCGAGCCCCGCGTCAGGCTCTGTGCTGACAGCTCAGAGCCTGGAGCCTGTTTCAGATTCTATGTCTCCCTCTTTCTCTGACCCTCCCCTGTTCATGCTCTCTCTCTCTCTCTGTCTCAAAAATAAATAAATGTTAAAAAAAAAAAAAGAGTAACTTGCTGACATGATGTTCTTTCACTGCCAAATACATTAGTATTTCTTATAAACAAGGATATTCTTCTAGTCAACCACAATAAATCTTCAAAGTAAGGAAATTAACAGTGATAATACCTTTAATTCTCAGGCCCGATTCAAGTTTTGCTAATTGTGCTGATAATGTCCTTTCACAGGAAAAGGATTCAGTTGAGATGCAGAAAATTGCCTTTAGTTTTTTGTCTATTTAGGCTTCAGTCATGACCTTGACATTTGAAAATTACAGGTCTGTTATTATCTTTCAGTTTGGGTTTATCTGATGTTTCCTCATTATTAGATTCAGGTAATGTATCTTTGGTAGGAATATCACAGAAATGAGGCAGTGTTCTTATGACATCTTATCAGATGGCTCATGATTTTGATTTGTTCCATTATGATGATGATAACTTTGTGTACTTGATTGAAGGGGTTTTTTTTTGCTTCTCCACTATAAAATTACTATTTTCCTTATGTAATTAAAAGTATTCTCTGGGGAGGTACTTTGAGACTATGTAAATATCCTATTATCAAATGTTCATTGTATTTAATCTCTGTGGATTCATGGTTTCATATTAAATTGGTTATAATCCTTTACTGTCAATATTACTATCCATATTTATTTTGAATCTCAAATTGTTTCAGATTTGACTAGCACAAGCCCCTTTTAATTGGTCTCTAAGTCCTTTGGAAATACACCCATCATTCTTTGAGCCCTTATCACTTTTTGGCTCAAGAAAATGAACCAGGCTTTTTTTGTACTTTCTCTGCCTAGCCTTTGAGTTAGCCAGTTCCCCCCAGGAGCTCTGGTTCATTTTAATGGGCTATGACATTTAGAAATCAAGATCTGGGCACTGGGCAGTCTTTACTTTTGGGGTGTCACTGCTCCCAAGCCTTCTCATGAATAGGGAATAAGTATACATATATGAGTAAATGTATAAATATATACACATTTACCTCTATATTTATTTCTATATCCATCTGTACAATTGAAAACTATCAGTTCACAACAATACCTCCAATTTCAGTTTAACATCCCAAGGTTCATATTCATTTTCTCTACTTCAATATTAGTAACTCCCTTCTCTGACAATGAGAAATCTGGCTCTCAGTATCCTTAATATATTAGCATATTTGACCCATCTATGTGACCAGTCTCTGACTGCTGCCACTCTCTGTCCTATGATGTTATCCTCATTGTTGCCTGTGTTCTAGCATTCTCTACTAAACCATCCTTCTCCATCTCACCTCTCTCGGGTTCTGATACTCTGTATTAAAATGCCCTCCTACACAGAGACTTTCCATAGGTTTTACTACACCAGGCTGCCTTCTCTCCCCTTGTGTGGATACCCTCTTGACCTTGTTCAGGTTCATATACTCTGTGCTGGGCAGCCCTCCATTATGGTACCTTCCTTCTCCTTCTGTGCTGTACCACCTCTCCATTCTTACTTTGTTCTGGCTTTGCTTCTCCCATACCAGGGATGCTCTCTTCTTCCTGTTTGGACCCTGAAAACTAATATTAAAACACAGTGTTCATATTAAAATAAAATTATTTCTTAATATACAGGGAAGGTTCTTCATTTTACTTTTGGATATACTTTTGCTAGTGTGTGTCATTAACCTTTTATTCTCTCTCTCTCTCTTTCTCTCTCTCTTTCTCTCTCTCTCTCTCTCTCTCTCTCTCTCCCCACGAACACACACACACACACACCTTTTTTTTCACTTGTTTAGCTGTCTTTTTGGAGCCGTTAAATATTTTAGGACTTTCAGAGACTTAAAATGAACAATCAGGTACGAATATAAACATAGAGAGCCTTTATGATCTTTTGCCAGATTCCACTGCCTTGGGTGATATTTTCAAATAAAAAATATCTTGAGAAACAGTTTTACTTATGAATGACATGTTTTACACAGAAAAATGCAATGCAGCATAGGAATAGGACACTCTATACTACTGATACTGGCCACTCTATACTGATAATTTGTATGTTTACTAGCTCCCTATGGCTTCTGAAACAAAATACTAGTCACTGTATGGCTTGAGACAAGATAAATATATTGCCTCACAGTTCTGGAGGCTGGAAGTCTGAAATCAAGATGTCAACAGGCTGGGCCATATTTCCTCTGAAACCTATAGGGGAATCCTTTCTTGCCTCTTCCTAGCTTTTGGTGGTTTGTTGGCAGTCTTTATTGCTCTTTGGCTTTCTGCTGCATAACTGCAGTCTCTCCCTTCCTTGTCACATGGCAGTCTCCCTGTGTGTCTTCACATGGCTGTCTTTTACATGTAACCCAGTCATATTGAATTAAGAGTCTACCCTATTACAGTATGATATCATCTTAACTCATTGCCTGTACAATGGCCCTGTTTGCAAATAAGATCACATTTTGAAGTACTGAGTGTTAAGACTTTGACAAATATTTTTGGGGGGACACAATTCAACCCATCATGGTATATAAACTAAGGCTTCATTTCATTTTTTTTTTATAGGAAAAAATCCTCAGATTATACCTAAGAGCAGTCTTTTTGTTGTTAACTCATGTAATATATAGTATTATATAGTCATACAGCCTCATAATTTAGTGTCACTAGCTATAAGAATTAGTAACATACATGTTTTCGTTTTGTTTTATTTTGCATTAGACTGTTTCTGGTAATATTAAGAAGGGAATGTTAGTTTGGCCAACTAGCTCTCTCATAAATATCTTTCATTAGCTAGCCAGCATCTGTAATCAGTTTGACTCTCAGACTTTAGGAAAGTCATCTGGGGAATATTTAAGGTAATTATGTAAGCTGAGAATCTGGACTCCTTTTTTCCTGTCCAGAAAAGAAAATCAATAGCTACTTCTAAGATTTTTAAGGATCGGTGTTACTTTCCATATCCTTTTTAGTTTTGGAGGGACTGGTCCTAGCTGTAAATATTTTCCTAATTAGCACATCAGTCCTTTGTGGAAGCCTTTAAAATACTTTTCAGATTTACTAATTCTTGTGGAACCCTAAGCAATATATTGACTTCATACATGATTCGTGAATTTCAGTATTCCTTATACTGTTTCTTAGTTGCTGTTTTTTTTTCTTAACCATCTGGAGATATACTTTAAATTAAGCTCTTTCCTCATTTGATATAAGCATGTATATCTTAATTAAACACAATATTTACTAAATTAGTTCAGACTTGTGCTGGTTAAATTGCATGATTTGCCAAAACTTGTGAATGAACTAAATCTTCCATTGGCTGAATTATATGATTATCTTAAACTTCTAAACGAACTAAATTTTCTCTGAAAATTTCCAGTGTGGAATTATTTGCCTAAGATGAGTTCTTATACTTTCTTCTTAAGAATATTGATTTTAGAAAATGGTGTTTTCTGGATCATCATATTCCCTGAGAATGAAACTTAAATTTCCTTATTTTGATTAACCTGAATGTCTTTTCTTTCTATATAATATTTATAACCTTACTTTCAATGTATTGCATAAAGAATGCTCATATTTTCCATTTTAAACATCCAAAATACTTCCTCCAACATTTGAAAATTTTGATATTAAAGAAGTTTTTCTGGGGTGCCTGGCTGGCTCCATCAGAGCATGTGACTCTTGAACTCAGGGTTGTGAATTCAAACCCCACATTGGGCATAGAACTCACTTAATTTAAAAAGAGGACTATTTACACCCTTTTAAAAAACAAAAAAAGCAAGTTTTTCCAAGTTCTTATCCAAATATCTTTGCTTTATTTTGAATAACTTTTAATTTTTTTCCCACTGATGTTAGGCTGCCATATAGAATATCTAGTACAGTACATTGCTTTTTAAAAATTTATTCAACAAGTTATTTTACTAAGCATTGCAACAAGTTCTAGGGATCCAATAAGAAGTAAGTCTCTAATCCAAAGGAATTTATAATCGAGTGGAGATTGGGGTAAAAAAAACAATTACAGCATAGTATTATCAGAAACTCTAAGGGATATTATATTCTAACCTACTTGCAAGCTAACAAGTTAGCCTGCCAGTTTGGTAGATGCTGACAGAAGACACAAGACTCCTGGGTCAGAGAGACAGGACTTTAGTATTTAGAACAAGCAGTAGCTAGAGTATTAGCATTTTCTTAGATTGATTCCCCAAACTCCATTTCCCACTGGGTGAAGTGAAGAGAGCCAGGTGACCCCCGCACATGCAGTGTGTTATACAGGGGAGAATTTCAGAGATTAGGGAACCTGGATCTTTTATAACGAGCAATAAGTATTTTGCCTACTGTTCTGGAGGAGATATCATCTTAATCTTCTGAGACTGTAAACAAACTCACCCTTTGCTTTAGAAGGAGACACTGTATCTTTCAAAACTACTCACTATACAAACATCTTTGAAAAGACTGTCCAGAACAAAGGCAGTCAGTGTCTTTGCTCAGAAGATAGGCAAAAATGCAAAAGGCCAGTAGAGAATTAGCTCCTAATTCCCCGTGAAGAGATTCTCTCTCTTGTCAGCTTTGAAGAAGAAAGTTGTAAAGAGACCCTGAATTAGTTGTCTATTGCTGCATAACAAATTACCATGACCATAGTGGCTTAAAACTGCACATATTTATTATCTCCAAGTTCCTGTGAATCAGAAGTCTACGTACATTCTAGCTTGATTCTCTGCTTAGGGTCTCTCAGCATGCAGTTAAGATGTCATCCAAGGTGGAATACTCACATGGAGTACTCAACTAGGGAAGGATCTATGTACCCACTCTTGTGGTGTTGGCAATATTTAGTTCTTGCAACTGTAGGATTCATGGCAGCTTACTTCTTAGAAGCCAGCAAAGTGTAGAGAGATTAGAGAGGGATACAGAGAAGGAACAAACAGGGAAGAAAGCATCAGTGATATGAAAGTGTAAGAGTATCTGTATGCTTGTAGTAAGAGCTCCTCTACAGCAGAATTTCTCAACCTAGGCATGATAGACATTTTGGGCTGGATAATTCTTTTCCTGTCCCATGTGTTCTAGGATGTTTAGCAGTAACCTTGGCTTCTACCCACTAAATGCTAATAGAATCTCTCTGGTTGTAACAACCAAAAATGCCTTCAAGCATTGCCAAAGTGAACATCCACGTAATGACCACTCAGGTAAAGAAATAGGTGTTTTGCTATTACTTTAAAAACTCTAGTTTTGCTTCTTTCGGTTCATTATTCTCTCCCTCCCTCCAAAAAGAAACTACTTTTTTGTAATGGTGTTCTTGTTTTTCTTTCTAATCTAGTTTTACCCATTATTTAAAAAAACTTCACATATAAGGAAACATTCATCTGCATTTTTTATATGTGGCTTTGTTTGGCCAACATTATGTTTGTGAGATTTAACTATGTTGTTGCATTTATCTATAGCTCATTTATTTCTATAGCTATGTAATCTTTCACTGTATGAATATACCATTATTTATTTCACTGTTGGAATTTTTAAATTTTTTTTATTAAAAAAAATTTTTTTAACATTTATTTATTTTTGAGAGACAGAGAGAGACAGAGCATGAGCAGGGGAGGGGCAGAGAGAGAGAGAAGGAGACACAGAATCTGAAGCAGGCTGTAGGCTCTGAGCAAGCTGTCAGCACAGAGCCTGATGCGGGGCTCGAACCCACAAACTGTGAGATCATGACCTGAGCCGAAGCCAGATGCTCAACCAACTGAGCCACCCTGGCGCCCCTTCACTGTTGGACTTTTGAGTTGTTGACAGTTTCTGGAAATTACAAATAATATTGCTAAACAATATTGTAAATATTTCCTTATATAATTGTGCACATATTTTTATTGGGCACATAGTTTGGAGTGGAATTTCTGAGTCATGAGGAATGCATATCTTCAACTTGAGTAGATAATGAAAATGTTTTTCAGAATGATCGTATCAATTTATACTCCTACTAGCAGTGTATGTGAATTCCCATTACTCCTCCCCCAAACCTAATATTATCAGTTTAAAAATTTTAGCCATAGTGATTGGTAGCTAGTGGTATTTCATTGTGTTCTTAATTTGCATTTTTCTGTTAATGAGGTTGAACATCCTTTCATATGTATATTGACCATTTGAATATCTTCTTTTGTGAATGTCTCTTGCCGATTTTGGGTTATCTTTTTTTGGGGTTTGTAGAGCTTTTATGATTCCTTGGTTGTTTTTGTGTGTTGCACAAATCTTTTCCCATTTCACTGACTTTTTTACCCAGTGTTGTAGAGTAGATATTGTTGCTGTGCCACCCATATCCCCTTGGCATTCACTTTTGTAAAAGGAAGTCTTCTTACTACAAACAACTGAAACTCACTGCCTGAGAACTTTCTTTAGCCACATGAGAAACTTGAGGGTAATCAGGGAGTGGTTGCCCAGCAATAGATCTTAACCAATACCAAACAGGAGTTGGTTAATAAATATGCCATTTTCCTTACTTCTGGAGATAGCTTCTGAAGCTTACTCTACACCATCTCTGAATGGTCTCCAGCAGGATTGAGCCACGGTGCCATGTAGCGATATCATGATCAGCAGTGTATCCTGTATTGCTGCTCTTCCCTACTCTCTTGCCTGTACTTCTTAGAATCACTGTTCAATTATTATTTTTTTTAACGTTTATTTATTTTGGAGACAGAGAGAGACAGAGCATGAACGGGGGAGGGTCAGAGAGAGGGAGACACAGAATCTGAAACAGGCTCCAGGCTCAGAGCTGTCAGCACAGAGCCCGACACGGGGCTTGAACTCACGGACTGCGAGATCATGACCCGAGCCTAAGTCGGCCGCTTAACTGACTGAGCCACCCAGGTGCCCCAAATATGCAGGAGTACTATTAACTATAGTCACCATGCTGTCCATTACATCCTCATGACTTGTTTAGTTTACAACTGGAGGTTTGTGCCTTTGACCTCCTTCTTCCATTTTGCCCACCCCCTGCCTCTGGCAGCCCCTCGTCTATTCTCTGTGTCTATGAGCTTGGTTTTTTCTTTGTTTTTAGATTCCACATATCAGTGAGATCTTTGTTGACTTTCTTTGCGTGACTTATTAGAAGTTCTTAATTTAAATGTAGATCCTAGTTTATGCCTTTTCCTTTATAGTGGTTGTTGTATCCTGCATAAGAAGTCTTTACCTACCCCAATGTCTTGACTGTACCCGTGGGATTTTAATTTATGGAGATGACTAAGTGATGACATAGGCTGATGTTATTAAAAGAAGATTTTTATTACTTATGATTTCTGAGAGAGAGGAGCTTGCAACATGGGGTCACATGGGGAAGTACCAGCGTTGGTCAGGAGCCAAAGGAATGAGGGGACAATATCACAAAAGCCTTTATTACTACAGGAGTGAGAAGTTGTTAGGTGGAAATGTCCCCTATTAGGTAGAAAGCAAAAACACAGATGTTGGAGTTTGTGGTTGTAGGGTTTGTAATATGATTTCTGTGCACCCACAAAAACCAGACCATGGGAGAGATATAGGCAACTTTGGCCATTAGTTTGGCCCTGTGATTAATGTATGTCAAATCATCAATTATAAAATTTCTAAAAGTTGACAAACTTAAAAAAAAAAAAAAATGGTGCCTGGGTGGCTCAGTCATTTAAGCATCTGACTCTTCAGCTCAGGTCATGATCTCATGGTTTGTGAGACTGACCTCTGTGTCTAGCTTTGTGCTCACAGTGTAGAGCCTGCTTGCGATTCTCTCCCTTTCTGCTCCTCTCCCACATGCACACACTTTCTCTCCCTTGAAATAAAGAAACTTAAATAACTTAGTTAGAACACCCAAGGTAGTAAAGATATTCTTCTTTCATATATTCCAGATGTTTTATTGTTTCACTTTTTTGTATTTAGATCTGTAATCCATTTGGAATTGATATTTCTATGTGGTTTGAGGAAGGGGGCCACATTTCCTTTTTTTTCATACAGAGTCATAATCTTGTTGGTATCATTTATAGAAAAGACTATCATTTCCCCATTAGTCTATAGTCAGCCTTTGTCATAAGTCAAATGCTTGGGTTAAATCATATGTTTGGGTCTATTTCTAGACTCTGTCCCATTGGTCCTTCTCTCTGTCCTTGTGCTAATGCCACAGTTTTTTTTAATTGCTCTAACTTTATTATAATCTGATATTCATTAGAGTTAATCCTTCTACCTTGTTCTTCAAGGGCAAATTGGTATTTTTGGAAGATATTCTCCTTTGGTAATAGGGATGAAAGTTGTCTTCTGTTTGGTGACTATTACTTATTTTTAATCTTCTGAGCATGAGGTAACTTGTTTTGGGGCTAATAACATTTATTTTGGTATTTCTTCTTAATTGGCTCATATGGTCACTGAACAGTCCAGGTATTGTGCAATAAGGATATAGGTCAGAAGGCTACAAAAAGAAACAGTGCTATATCAAGTACATTATATCATAATGTGAATCCGGAAACCCCTTGTCTGTATTGGCAGATTTGTTCATTCAGAAAAAATTCTTCATTTCCCCAGGTTTAGTACCACTGTTTGGTTCTAGGGATAGTATAATTTGATTTATAAAAAGTTCATTTATAAAATTTTGAATGCTAATATTGCTTTACCTTGAAAAACTATAATTAATTTGGACAACTAGAATTACGGAAATTGTTTTACTTGCACAAACAGGAACCAGTGAGGGAAATTTGTCATTCTGTAGCTATCTGGGAGGTTTGGATGAAGCTTTTCAAATATCATCTTGCCACAAATACCCTTTGTGCCTTTTTCAGTTAATCGTAGTCTCTTGGTACCGTTCAGGATTGAACTGTTTCTCCTATCACTACTGTAGGTTAAGCTGGACCCAAAGGGCTGAAGTAGAAATGAAAGTTGGACACAATGAGATGAACTCTCCTCATTGTCAGACTTTCTGGAAACTAGTGCACTAGGCTTATGATGGGTCAGTAATTGTAACTATCATCTATATTGTCTATGCTGAGTACGTTCATATATAAAAATGTATGAATATGATCAGTGTAGAATATTCAAGAGGAAAACCCATTCTTGTATTGTGTATTTATGGTGTCCACATTTATCTTAATAGGTTAATGCAGCTGAATCAAAGATAACAAATTTAATATACCTAAAACATACCTTGGAACTTGTGGATCCTTTAAAGGTAACTTTAGCTGTATATTGTACAAAACATGTCTAGCATCAGTTTTTAAAAAAACTTTTTGTCTCAAAATAATTTCACATTTAGATAAAGTTGCAAGAATAGTATAATAAATTTCCGTATTCTCTCCTTACTCACACAACAGACACTACCAATTATTATACTTATCATTACTCTTACTGAACTATTTGAAAATTACAGTACCTAAATACTAAAGTGTATATCTCTGAGAACAAAGATGTTTTCTTAAATAAACATGGTGTAATTAAAAAAATTAGGATATTTAACATTGATCCAATACTATTATGTGTACAATATGTTCAAAATTTTCTAATTGTTTTAATAATATTTTTAATGGATTTCTTTTCTTGATACAGGGTCAACCCCAGGACCATGCATTGTATTTAATGTCATGTTTCTTTATACCTTTTTAAATTAAAAGTTTTTCATCCTTTCTTTGTCATGATATTAACATTCTAAAGAGTGGCAGTTGTTTATAGAATATTCCTCAATTTGTGTGTATGGTTATTTTCTCATGATTAAATTTAGCTTGTACATATTCAGCAGTAATACTCTATGGGAAAAGTTGTACCTTTCTTAGTACATCACATCAGGAGGCACGTGATACCATTCCACATTCTGGTGATATGAACTTTGATCAATTCACTGTGAAGTTATTAATCTATGGAGAGATACTTTGAGACTATATAAATATCCTGTTCACTTGATTTTAGTATTTATTTCTAACTCTTACTTGAAGTACCTCTGATGTGATTTTTTTATAAATACTATATTTTAAATACTAAAATGTGCAAAACTTGTTTTTAAACATATATTTATTTAAATAATCTCTACACCCAGTGTGGGGCTCAAATGCACAACCCTCAGTTCAGGAGTCTCATGCTTTACCAGCTGAGCCAGCCAGGCACCCCTGTGCAAAACATTTTTAAAAATTAAGGTGACAAAGAAGAACTGCTTTTTTAAAGAAAAAATAATGGACAATGTGGAAGAATTTTGTTATAGAGTTCATTCTAATAAATACTATATAATGAAAACAATTTGGCAAAAGGTTTAAAAAATGTTGCCATCTTTCTTAGAATGAAAGAAGTATAATAAATCATCCCCCACAATTGATAGATTTGACAAAACACAAATTTTAAGCTTTGACATGTCAAAGGCAAAGTAAAGGCCAAAGAAAATTAGGAAACAGTCTCTTTAACAAATGGTGCTGGGAGAGCTAGACAGCAACATGCAGAAGAATGAAACTAGACAACTTTCTTACACCATTCACAAAAATAAACTCAAAATGGATAAATGACCTGAATGTGAGACACGAAACCATCAAAACCCTAGAGGAGAAAGCAGAAAACCTCTCTGACCTCAGCTGTAGCAATTTCTTACTTGACACATCCCCAAAGGCAAGGGAATTAAAAGCAAAAATGAACTATTGGGACCTCATGAAGAAAAAAGCTTCCGCACTGCAAAGGAAACAGTCAACAAAACTAAAAGGCAACCGACAGAATGGGAAAAGATATTTGCAAATGACATATGGGACAAAGGGCTAGTATCCAAAATCTATAAAGAGCTCACCAAACTCCACACCCGAAAAACAAATAATCCAGTGAAGAAATGGGGAGAAGACATGAATAGACACTTCTCTAAAGAAGACATCCAGGTGGCCAACAGGCACATGAAAAGATGCTCAACATCACTCCTCATCAGGGAAATATAAATCAAAACCACACTGAGATATCACCTCATGCCAGTCAGAGTGGCTAAAATGAACAAAACAGGAGACTATAGATGCTGGAGAGGATGTGGAGAAATGGGAACCCTCTTGCACTGTTGGGGGGAATGCAAATTGGTGTAGCCGCTCTGGAAAACAGCATGGAGGCTCCTCAAAAAATTCAAAATAGATCTACCCTATGACCCAGCAATAGCACTGCTAGGAATTGACCCAAGGGATACAGGAGTGCTGATGCATAGGGGCACTTGTACCCCAATGTTTATAGCAGCACTTTCAACAATAGCCAAATTATGGAAAGCACCTAAATGTCTATCAACTGATGAATGGATAAAGAAATTGTGGTTTATATACACAATGGAATACTATGTGGCAATGAGAAAGAATGAAATATAGCCTTTTGTAGCAACGTGGATGGAACTGGAGAGTGATATGCTAAGTGAAATAAGCCAGGCAGAGAAAGACAGATACCATATGTGTTCACTCTTATGTGGATCCTGAGAAACTTAACAGAAGACAATGGGGGTGGGGAAGGAGAAAAAAAAAGTTAGAGAGGGAGGCAAATCATAAGAGACTCTTAAAAACTGAGAACCAACTGAAGGTTGTTGGGGGGTAGGAGGGAGGGGAGGGTGGGTGATGGGTATTGAGGGGGGCACCTGTTGGGATGAGCACTGGGTGTTGTATGGAAACCAATTTAACAATAAATTTCATATTTAAAAAAAAAATAAAAACTTTTCATGATGTAAAAATAGGAAAAATTTATAACAGACAAAATATTACTTTCTGTCATAAAACTCATGTAATTTCATTAGAGAATACTGGAATACCAATAGAAATATGCAAAATGCTCCTAAAATGGAAATCAAAGGGGTTAATAAATAGTACCAAAAATATTCAACCTCAATATTAGTCAAAGAAATACAAATTAAAGTCATTTTTTATATATCAAAAAAACAAAGGTTTATTTTTCCTTTAATGGATGCAACTTACTGCTAATGAGAGAATAGTAAAACATACAGCTTCATAGACAGCTGGTAGGAGTACAAATTGTACATACTTCACAAGGAAGTTTTTCAACATCTATCTTTTGATGCTGTTATACTACTAGAAATCTGTGCAACAGAACTCCTAAGAAATATTGACCAAGATTTATGCCCAGTTATGGTCATTGTAGCATTATTTATATTAGTGAGAAATTATAAGTAGCATACAACTCCAGAATTAAGGGAAGAGACTTTTCTAGAGGATGAAATATGACTTATTAAAAATTTATACTATTAAAAGTTTCTCTTTTTTTAACATTTATTTTTGAGAGAGAGAGACAGAATATGAGCAGGGGAGGGGCAGAGAGAAAGGAAGACCCCAGCACAGACCCTGACGTGGGGCTCGAACTCACAACCTGAGATCATGACCTGAGCTGAAGTTGGCCCTTAACCAACTGAGCCACCCAGGTGCCCCTTATTAAAAGTTTCTAATGCTTGTGATGCAGTATTAAGTAGGGGAGAAAAGGAGTATGCAATGATATAATGATTTTTTATTTGAAGAAGTGACAGGAAATATACCATCATGTTTTGATTATTTATTTGGAAAAATGGTAGAAGTAATTTAAATGTTTTTCTTTATGCTTTTATGAGTTTTGCAGTTTTTGAAAGTATTTAAATATTTTCTATTCATAAGCAAATGTTATTATTGCCATTGCCTTATAGCAAACTAAAATAGGTAAAAGGTTAACTATGTTTTCTTCTTTTTTCTGTTTATTCAAATAGTGACCACTTACAGTTTCCATTAAGCAAAATTAGATCCCTGCTTTTTCCATATAATAGTGGAGAATTCTGGGGCGCCTGGGTAGCTCAGTCGGTTAAGTGTGTGACTTCGGCTCAGGTCATGATCTCGCCATTCCCAAGTTCCAGCCTCGCATCTGGCTCTGTACTGATAGCTCAGAGCCTGGAGCCTGTTAACAGATTCTGTCTCTCTCTCTCTCTGTCCCTCCCCCACTCACACACACACACTCTCTCTCTTTCTCTCTCTCTCTCAAAAATAAACATTAAAAAAATTAAAAAGAAAGAATGGAGAAATTGCTCTATTTATAAATATGTAAAGCACTTTTTTAGTTTAATGCATATTTAAAACGCAGATTTTAGAATTATATGTAGAGTACTCTAAATGTACAATGATAGTGGGTGCCTGGGTGGCTCAGTCGGTTAAGCGTCTGACTCTTGATTTCTCATCAGGCCAGGATCTCACTATTGGGGAGATCAAGCCCAGCGATGGCATCTAGCTGTACCCTAACAGTGCAGAGCCTGCTTGGGATTCCCTCTGTCTCTTTTTGCCCCTCCCCTGCTTGTGCACATGCCCTCCCTCTCAAAAATAAACTTAAAAAAAATAAATAAATATACAGTGATAGCTATTTAAGTATCAACCTCTAAAAAGTACTTGAATGCTAACAATTAGTTGACAGATAAGAAAAATTAAAGCCATAATAGTAAAGCAGTAGATCCCCTTTATTAGCCAGGTGTTCTTTATCTGAAAATAAGAAAGATACCATTTATCCTCACCTACATACCTAAAATATCTATAATGGGTACACACATGAGAAGATGAAGCCAGAAAGTCAAGAAAGCCCTTGGTAAACTGTAAAGTTGTAAACAAATATAAAATGATAGTTTGAATAGTGTCATAATTCATTATTTTTAATTATCTTTATTTTATTTTTTAACAGATTGCTCTGAAGAACTGTAACACACCTTTATTAAGAGCTTACTGTGGTTCCTTAGAAGATAAGAGGTCTTTGTCACTCAGCCGTTAATAAAATATCCATGCTAATTACTCCTTTCTTGCTGATCATAACTGATGTTAAAGACTCTAATTGTAATCTATAGAGCAATTACTTGAAATCTGGTTGACAGTACCTTTAAACTATTCATCAAAGTTCTAATTATACATTACATCTTATAAATACCCATAAATAAGGAAACAGCACGTTGAGTATTTTTGTTAATGGAAGATTGGAATGTTATTAAAAATTGAAATCATACACACTTTTAATAATTTTTTTAGCCATTCTACATGGAAAGACTTGCAAATATGAAAATATATTCTTTTGTAAACCAAAAAGGCCCAATGTAACCAAAAAATAGTAGATATAAATGTTGAATAAGATCTAAATACAGTTTAATTTTAATATTGTTTTTAGCAATGGTGCCTTGATTCTTGACCAAAAAGACTTGTGATAGTAAGAACTGTTATTTTATTGATTCAGGATTCACATCTTTTGTGAGTCACAAATTGAAGTTAATAATAAAACAGAATTACAAATAAAATACAGAACAGAGTAAAACAAAAGGTTAGGAAAATAGATGTTATCAGACTTTTGGTTTGCATGATCACTGCAGTTAATTACTGATTATTGTGAGGTTCTGTTACACTGTCTTACAGTATGTGTTTAGTGCTGCCAGCTGAGGGCATGGACCATGCATTTAATTCTTCTTTGAATCTGTGCACCTGACACATTGATTGATACATGGTATAAGTAAATGTTTATTGAGTCAATGAACATGAAGCCAGAATAACAGTTCTTAGTGGACATATTTTATACTCATAGGCATAGTCAATGTAAATAATTTGGGAGAGCTTTTTATTAACAGTTGTAGAATTATTCTTGGTGGCTTCCTGTTATTTTTTTTTATTATTTTTTTAATGTTTATTTATTTTTGAAGGAGAGAGAGACAGAGTGTGAGTGGGGGAGGGGCAGAGAGAGAGAGAGAGAGAGAGATAGAATCTGAAGCAGGCTCCAGGCTCCAAGCTGTCAGCACAGAGCCTGACCTGGGGCTCAAATTCACAAACCGCGAGATCATGACCTGAGATGAAATCGAACGCAGGCGCCCCCACTTCCTGTTACTTTAAAAGACTGATCTTGATTAACAAAATATTTTAAAATTGATATAGCCACAGTTCTAACTTACATGTGTGTATGTTTTATTTTCAAAAACATTTTTCACACATTTCAAGAAAATATATTACTTGTTACATTTGAAATTATTTCAAGAAAGTATATCATTAACTGTGACTCAGATTATAAATTAAAATAATTGTTTGACTTAACTGCCTTTAATATTCTTTTTTAGGTTTGGAATCATACTTGAAAAGATTAAAACCATAATTAATGATGATGCAAGATACATGAAAGGATGCCTGAACATGAGGACTCAGAAGTGCTATGCAGTGAGATCCAACATAAATGAATTTCTTGACATTGCTAGAAGAACATATACAGAGATTGTAGATGACATAGCAGGTAATTTAGTTACTTCAGCATATTTTTCTGGTTTTTTTAGCAATTAAACCTTTTTAGGACATGCTGCGCTTTTCTGCTGGTGATAACTAGCCATACATATTTTTAATTAAATTTTTGTTACCAAAACAGATAAGGCTAACACATATTATCATTTAAAATATATTAAAATATGATTATGAAAGTATCTTTAAGTGTTATAATATGTCTGTTCTTTTCTTCAAACTTAAATATAGATTTTCTTCAAACTTAGAGTTACCTGAAAATCAGGAGATGTTTGTTTACCTTCATATAACACTGTGTATAAATTACATGAAAAGTGCAGGCTGTCAGTATGAAGTGGTTTCAGAGGAAGAGCTATATTTGTCTAGAAGAAGTGGCATTTGAGCAAGTACAGTAATTCAGTAAGCAAATTTGTGGAGTTTCTTATAAATATAGAAAAATTCTGTTCGGGGTACTAGGACTACATAGTAAACAAGACAAAGTCCTGGTCCTCATGGAGATTATATTATAGTAGTGGAGACAGACAATAAAGAAACACACACATACACACGTTTGTGTATAATAGGTATACATAGAGATACGTATATCAGCCACATAGATCATATAATATCACAAGGGTATAAGATATATGAGAAAAATATAACAAGTTAGAGGGGTCAAGAGAGTGACTGGATATGGAAGCATAGAGGATGGGAATGTTTTAGTAGATAGCATAGCCGAGAAAGGAATTCCATCTACTGGTAGTGGTACAGACCAAATGACAAAAGCTAAGGAAATCTCAAGGGATAAGGAAGGCAATTGGTTAGGATGGAATAGGGCATTCCTTGACAAAACTAAGGTACCAGAATTTAGTCTTTGAAGGCTGGGAGTTTGGATGGAGCGATGGAGACAGGGAGGCCATTTTAAACTATTACAAGTTAGCAAATTAGAGTGATAGCAATGTATATGAGGAGAGAGAAATGCAAAAGGTGAAGGAAGAAATTACAAGTTAATAATTGAGTAGGTATAGCCATGGTAAAGGGAAATGTAGCTATTGGTGCTGATTGAAATTTCTAGCCTGAGAGTGGTTGTATGACTGAGAAGAGCAAGAAATTTGTTGGGAGGAACTATTTTTGAGGAATAAAGATGTTAATTTTCACAAGTAATGTTCAAAGCATTAATGGTCATCAAGTTAAAAATATACAAGCCCAGCATTACCTTGATTCCAAAACCAGACAAAGACCCCTCCACAAAGGAGAATTACAGACTAATCTCCCTGATGAACATGGATGCAAAAGTTCTCGACGAGATATAGCAAACTGAATCTAGCAATACATTAAAAGAATTATTTACCATGATCAAGTGGGATTTATTCCTGGGCTATAGGGGTGGTTCAGTATCTGCAAATCAATCAACATGATACATCACATTAATGAAAGAAAGGATAAGAACTACATGATCCTCTCACTAGATGCAGAAAAAGCGTTTGAAAAAAATACAGCACTCTTTCTTAATGAAAACCCTCAAGAAAGCAGGGATAAAAGGAACATACCTCAAGGTCATAAAGGCCATATACGAAAGACCCACTGCTAATAACATCCTCAATGGAAAAACTGAGAGCTTTCCCCCTAAGGTCAGGAACATGACAGGAATGTCCACTCTCACCACTGTTGTTCAACATAGTGTTGGAAGTCCTAGTGTCAGCAATCCGGCAACACAAAGAAACAAAATGCATCCAAAGCAGCAAGGAAGAAGTCAAACTTTTGCTATTTGCAGGTGATGTGATACTCTATGTGAAAACCCAAAAAATTCCACCCAAAACTGCTAAAATTGATATATAAATCTAGCAAAGTCACAGGATATAAAATCAGTGTACAGAAATAGGTTGCATTTATATACACTAATAATGAAGCAGCAGAAAGAGAAATAAAGGAATTGATCCCATTTACAATTGCACCGAACACCATACAATATGTAGGAATAAACCTAATCAAAGAGATAAAAGCTGAAAACTATAGAAGGCTTATAGAAGAAGTTGAAGAGGACACAAAGAAATGGAAAACATCCTATGCTCATGGGTTGGAAGAACAAATATTGTTAAAATGTTGATAGTGTCCAAAGCAATCTACACATTCAATGCAATCCCTATCAAAATAACACCAGTATTCTTCATAGAACTAGAACAAGTCATTCTAAAATTTGTATGGAACCAGAAAAGGCCCCAAATAGCCAAAGTAATGTTGAAAACCAAACCTGGAGGCATCACCATCCTGGACTTCAAGATGTATTACAATGCTGTAATCATTAAGACAGTACAGTACTGTCATAAAAACAGACACATAGATCAATGGAACAGACTAGAGAACCCAGAAATGTACCCACAAATGTGTGGCCAACTAATCTTCAACAAAGCAGGAAAGAGTATTGAATGGAAAAAAGAGTCTCTTCAGCAAATAGTGTTGGGAAAACTGGACATTGACATGCAGAAGAATGAACTTGGACCACTTTCTTAAACCATACACAAAAATAAATTCAAAATGAATGAAAGACCTAAATGTAAGACAAGAAACCATCAAAATCCTAGAGGAGAAAACAAGCAACGACCTCTTTGACCTTGGCTGCAGCAACTTCTTACTACAGAGGTCTCCAGAGGCAAGGGAACAAAAGCAAAAATGAACTTTTGGGACCTCATCAAGATAAAAGTCTTCTGGATAGCAAAGGAAACAATCGACAAAACTAAAAGGTAACCTATGGAATGGGAGAAGATATTTACAAATGACATATCAGATAAAGGGTTGGTATCCAAAATCTGTAAAGAACTTATAAAACTCCCCATTCAAAAAATAATCCAGTGAAGAAATGGGCAAAAGACATGAACACACACTTTTCTAAAGAAGAAATCCAGATGGCTAACAGACACATTAAAAGATGCTCAACATCACTCATCATCAGGGAAATACAAATCAAAACCACAATGAGATACCACCTCACTCCTGTTAGAATGGCTAAAATAAACAACTCAGGCAATAACAGATGTTGACAAGGATGTGGACAAAGGGGAACCCTCTTGCACTGCTGATGGGAATGCAAACTGGTGCAGCCTCTCTGGAAAATAGTATGGAGGTTCCTCAAAAAATTAAAAATAGAGCATGCTATGACCCAGCAATTGCACTACTAGGTATTTACCAAAAGGATACAAAAATGCTGATTTGAAGGGGCACATGCACCCCAATGTTTATACCAGTGCTATCAACAATAGCCAAAGTATGGAAAGAGCCCAAATGTCCATCAACTGATGAATGGATAATGAAGATATGGGGTATGTACAGTGTGTGTGTGTGTGTGTGTGTGTGTGTGTGTGTGTGTGTGTGTGTGTGTGGTGGAATATTACTTGGCAATCAAAAAGAATGAAATCTGCCATTTGCAACAATGTGGATGGAGCTAGAATGTATTATGCTAAGCGAAATAAGTTGATCAGAGAAAGATAAATATATGATTTCACTCATATGTAGAATTTAAGAAACAAAAATGAACATAGGGGAAGGGAAGGAAAAATCATATAAAAACAGAAAGGGAGGCCAACTGTAAAAGACTTTTAAATATGGAGAATAAACTAAGGGTTGCTGGAGGGAAGTGGGTGGGGATGAGCTAAATGGGTGATAGACATTAAGGAGGGCATTTGTTGGGATGCACACTGGGTGTTATATGTAAAGAATGAATCACTAAGTTCTATTCCTGGAGCCATTATGACACTATATGTTAACAAACTTGGATTTAAATTAAAAATACACACACACACACACATATATATGTGTGTGTATATATGTATATATATATATATATATATATATATATATATATGCATACACATAACTGTGGTGAGTTTGAAGTTGATAGGAAGATTTTGATTCTTTAGGAATTTTATTTGTCACATCACCCATTTTTTTGAAATATTTTGTTTTGCAAAATATGTTTTGTAGAGAGAATTTCTTACTGTGAAATAATGATTGTTATAATTTATATGATTCTCTCCCTTTTCAAAAAAGTTAATAAATAAAATGAATAAAAAATCTAATATTCTAATACAGAAAGTATAAAATAGTTTTATTTTTTATTTTAATTTTTTGAGTTTTTTTACTTCCAAAGTACCTATCAAAATGTCTACCTTTGTACTATCAATTTTTTTCTTACAAGAATGCTTAAATATATGTTAGACATTAAATATCTTTATATATAAGTTTAAGAGTAGTAAGACCTTCATATTTATATATAAAATAATAAGAAAATGTGATTTCTTTAAACAGAAAGAGTAATTTTCTTATTAAAATTCTTTTTGTTTTTCCTGTTTCTGGTCACTAGGAATGATTTCGCAGCTCGCAGAAAAATACAGTCTTCCTTTAAGGACAAGTTTTAGCTCTGCTCGAGGATTTTTCATCCAGATGACTACAGATTGTGCAGCCCTTCCCAATAATCAACTTCCTTCAGAGTTTATTAAGGTTCATTTTAGCATTTTGGCTAGTAAATTGTTGTTTCTGATTTTGCAGAATTACATTTTACATATTTTCAGACATTCTTTGAATTTTACATGTCAAGTTTCTGAATATTCTGTATATTGCTTCTACTCCTGTCAACTCACCTAACAGTTATATATTAATCTAAGAGTGAGGTAGAAATTTTTTATTTATTTGTTTATTTTTGAGAAAGACCAAACAGTGCATTCCACAGTTCTGGAAGCTTGGTATGTATAAAAAAGGAAAAGGAAAAAAAGAAAGTCCAAGGATATTTTTGATCAAAGGAATTTGGAAAATATTGTACCATCTCCTGTTTTAGGTAGTTCTTAGTGCATATTTGCCTATTAAAGGTTTAAAAATCCTGAAGTAAAGAAATCTGCTTAACTTTTTAAAATCCAGTATTGCCAAACCTTTGCACCAGGAAAATATTTTTTCCTAAATACACATTAACTTCCCCATGATACACCAGTTTGGGAAAGTCTAACCCACTCTAATTTTGCTTTCTCTGCTCCCAGGGGGTAACTTTTGGCAAAAACAAACCATTTAACTTCTAGGGTTTTTAAATACAACACTGTAATACTAAATAATGTGGGATAGATGAAGTAAAGAATGGGTGGAGACAGTAATGGGGTTAGAGCTTGAGTGAGGTTCAAATGTAGGGCAAGGGCTAAGATGGGTGAGAGATGGAGTGAAAGTTACATCTGTCATGCATGTTGCTTGGTGATAAGATGTACTGTTTAACATTTCTACATGGCTATTTTAATTTTAAGACCTGTAAAAATAGTTGTGCCAGAATAGACTAGGTTAAAAAATCCTGCTTTAACTTTAAAAGTGATATTTTCTTTTTTGCAGACATTATTTGAGAGTTTCTTTGTGATGCTTTGTCGCAAAAGTTAATGTGATTAACCTAAATACCTGTACAGTTTAAAATCTGTAGGTTTTATTTTATAGGAGTGTACACATATCTTGACATTTGTTTTTTCATTTCCTAGCAGATATCTAAGGTGAAAAATTCTTACACCTTTACATCAACAGATTTAATTAAAATGAATGAAAGATGTCAGGAGTCTTTGAGAGAGATCTATCACATGACTTATATGTAAGCACATTTGAAATTTTTGAATATTAAATTGGTTAATTTGAGGCATTATGATAAATTTCATTAGTTGGCTTTTTGTCTGATTGCAGAAAATTATAAAATTATGAATGTTAGCAAAGAAAGATCATTTCCTGGAAGAACAAGTAAACGTTTAAAGTCTGTCACTGTGATTGGGATCACTCAGCCTCATAGAAGATTCAGGCAAATCTAATTGCAATATATATATATATATATACACACACATATATATATATATATATACATATATATATACACACACATATATATATATACACACACATATATATATATATCAGATTCGTATATATACATATATACATATATATATGTAACTGATACTTCTGTAGTATGCATTGCACCATGATGTAGAATTTGACACACCATGGGCTTATCTTGGGCTTGATTCAGTTTATTCTTTTCCTATGGTATGTAAGCCCTCAACTTCTCATGGCATGCATATATATATCACAATAGTGTCAATCTCTTGCTGTTTGTGAAACAGTAGCAATACAGATAGAAATAATAAATAGATCATTCATGGGGAAGGGAGGCAAAAAAATTGATCACTCATTGTTGGTGACCTGAAATGATAAAGACAAATATTGGACTTTCAAAACAATTTTAGGGCATAGAGCACAGAAATTATGGATATAGTAGCTTTGGGGAGCATATTTCTTCTTGTAAGGGAAAATCTTTTTTTTTCTTTTTTTAAGTAATCTCTACACCCAACGTGAGGCATGAACTCACAACCCTGACACCAAGAGTCACGTGTTCTACCAACTGAGCCAGTTATGCCCTCCAAGGAAAACCTTGTATATTATATCACAGTATAATAACTTTCCCATATAAAAGCTTAAATAATTATGTTGTTAGGGTGTGTGTATGTTGGCGGGGGTGGCGAGAGAGAAAGAGAGGGGAAAATATGTAACTTTTGTGTTGAATTTCACATTTGCAAGAACACAAAATTATTAACAGGTGGGATCTGTTGTTGTATAGTGAGGGCTTGTTTGACTATAAAAATAATTTTATTAATAAAAATTCATTTTATTCATATGTAATAACCAATAATTTCAAAAACATAGTGTTAATCCACCAGAAGATGCATTCTTTTTTTGAACATTTTAAAACTGTTTATTTATTTTTGAGAGACAGAGAACAAGCACAAACAGGAGAGGGACAGAGAGAAGAAAGAATCCCAAGTAGGCACTGACATGGGGCTCGATCACACAAACAGTGGGATCATGACCTGAGCTGAAATCAAGAGTTAAAACTACTCTTATAGCTGACTCTTGTAGACTGAGCCACCAGGTGCCCACAGAAGATGCATTCTTGCTACTAAGTGCTGTGAACTCAAGGAACTTCAATTTCTTAATTTCTAAAATGAGGCAAAAGAACAATAGACTTTACCTATAGTGTACAACTGAACTGTGAATGTTATGTTAGCAATGAATTTATTGTTTTACAATTATATTGTATGTCCCTTTTTAAAAGCATTACCTGACTTACCAAACATATTCTTTCAGGATAGTGTGCAAATTGCTTAGTGAGATTTATGAACATATTCATTGCTTATATAAACTATCTGACACTGTGTCAATGCTGGATATGCTACTGTCATTTGCTCATGCCTGCACTCTTTCTGACTATGGTAGGTTACTTTCTTTGGGATAAATATGTTGCATACTGAAATTTGTATTCCTTTCAAGCAATTTTATATAACAATTATGAATGTTGTACTTTTTTTTTTTTTTTTACCTGAAATGTAGTCTCTTGCCTGTGGTCTTAGACTAAGACTCAAAATAAAGTAAATTTACCCTTGAAATTCATTTTAAAAGTTGGAAAATTGTTTACTGAGAAATTGATAAATGAAAAAGAAAATACTACAAGAAACTTGAAGGTTCCCCAAATAGGAAAGATCGAAAAGCTGCCTTCTTGGTAGAAATTACAATGATCCAAACTGATAAAGTGCAAATCTGAAGACTAATTGGAAGGAGTGTGACATGGACGAGGGAAATGAATCTCCAAAGTGAATATTTTCTGAACTAGTTCTGTAGATGTGAGCATCTCAAGATCAGGAGTTATGCCATATATTTTTGTATCCCAAGTCTGTACACAAGCCTTGAATATAAGTGTTAAGTCATTTTCTAATATTAAATGAAGACTTCAAATTAACCCCTTGAAATTTCTTATCCAGCTTACCAGTAGTAACTATAATCCAGTATAGAAATTTGTAGAACTAGTATGTGATAATTAAGGTTGAATAATTGTGGACTTAGTATCATTAATAACTTTGAATTTCTAGTTAAAATCACCAGTAACATTTCTCAAGTACTTATGCCACTTAGTTTTTGATGGGAAATAAGTATCTTACAAAGTTGTTTCATATTTTTATATTTCTTATGGAAATGTTAACTTTTTCAATTGCTTTTTTTATTTTCTCTCTCTCCCTTTCTTCAAGGTATTTATTTATTTTGAGAGAAAAAAAAGTGTGCATGAATGCACCAGTGCAGTGCAGGGGCAGAGACAGAGAATCCAAGCAGGCTTCATGCTATTAGCATGGAGCCTGATGTGGGGCTTGATCCCACGAAATGTAAGATCATAACCTGAGCTGAAATCAAGAGTTGGAGGCTTAACTGACCGAGCCACCCAGGCGCCCTCAATTGGTACTTTATAAGTCAGAGCTTTTCGGTCTGTTAGATCTCCTTTGGAGTCAAAACCTTAATTTAACTATTTTAATAATAGTTTTCTTAACTATTAAGATATTTGATGTTGCCCCATTTTAATTTGAGAGGGATCATCCTGAAACTCAAACCTATAAATAATGACTTTGGGTGTTAAAATGCTTTTGAAATAGTTTAAAAATTATTTTCTAACCAACCTCCTTTTATAATGAATACTTTTGAGTTTATCCATGTGTTTCCTCTAGAGGCACATAGGATTTTAGTGTTTACTTGTCCCCAAACCCTTTTTTTTCTCCCTTTACCTTGGAAGGTATTCATGGAGACCTCATCACTATTTGTTTCTATAAATTAACAATATATTTTATGTCTGTTTTGACTATTATCTGAGTATTCTTTTTAGGCAAAACTTCTATAAAGGTTTGGACATAAAATTATTTTTATATTTGGTTTTACTCTATATTCATACCCCACTTGAAAAGCTAAGCATGCCAAATTTGAAATAATGCTGAAGGTGGGAATTAAGTAAATGTGCAATTTTGTAGTACTGGTGATTAATTGTTATTTTAAAAGTGTCATCAATGGCTAGTTGACTCTTTATTCTACACAAATTTGAAAATGTTATGAACTGTTTTAGAGCCCAGGACAATGACAAGGAACTAAATCCTACAGTTCCCTGGAAATGAATAAAAGTTGTGATGGTGATTAGAATGTGTCTATTATAATCTAGAGGGATTTAGGTAGAGATTAGGGTAAAATAATATCTTAATGTTATTGTCCCAAATTGACCCTAGTAAAGTCCCATGTACAACACCACAGGCCATTAAATATATTAATCTTACAATTCTTTTTTTTGTTTGTTTTTTCAGTTCGGCCAGAATTTACCGATACTTTAGCAATCAAACAGGGCTGGCATCCCATTCTTGAAAAAATATCTGTGGAAAAACCTATTGCCAACAATACCTTTATTACAGAAGGAAGTAATTTTTTGATCATAACTGGACCTAATATGAGTGGGAAATCCACATATTTAAAACAGATTGCTCTTTGTCAGATTATGGCCCAGATTGGTAAGTTATGGCTTTGCTTTATACTTACCAGTTCTGCTCCTCATTTAAAATGCCTTGTGCCTGGTATTTTAGATCCAGGTGCCTAATTAACCCAAGGAAGTTTGGAGGAGGTTTTCTTACTTAAAAGTATATGTGTCTACTATGTAGACTATAACTTTTGCTATTTGGTATTGGTTAAGCTCCATCCAGTTTGGATTGTACTGTACTAAAAATTTTGTTGGATGTAACAAGTCAAAACTACCTTACTGTAACTATTAATGTTGTATCAATTATTACTAAACTGAATCATATCATTATTTCTGATTGAAAACCGAGCTTTGTTGTGAAAAAGTGAAATAAGTAGGATAAGCTGCTGCCTTTAATAACTCATGTAAGATTTTTACCAAATTATAACACTGGGGAGAGAAACCTCTTTTACTTAATTAAGGGCTACCAGTAACTTGGGCACAGCAGTTGATACATTAACACATGTGTGCACACACATGCATATAAATGGCTGTCATTAGCCCAATATTGTCATGCATTTCTTGGTGTAGAGGCACAACTTAGCTCTGAAAACTAGGTTTCCTTGAGAACTCTATGAATCCGAAATGAGATGATTTGCCCTAATGCAGTGGTTCTCAATCAGGAATGATTTTGCCTCCCCCCAGCCCTCACTCCCACAAATTTGGCAATCTGGATACATTTTTGATTGTCACAGCTGAGAGGAGTGTAGAGTCCAGGGATGTTGCTGAACATCTTACAGTGCGCAAAACAGTCTTCTCCCCACCCTCCTCCCAACCCTTGATAGACCTCAGAAAAATTATCCAGCCCAAGATGTTAGTAGTGTGGTGGTTGATAAACCCTGGCCTAATGTAATGAATTGTAAGGGGAATACAGCAATAATAATATTGGTGATACAGTACTGATTTACCCTTATTACTGGGAAAGAAAATCAGATATGAGTGAATGAAGAGTAAATATTTTATTTGGTTTATGGTTTCATTGGATTGAAAAGGACATCTTAGCTAATCTTGTTCTGATTCATATGTGACATAATAATCTTGCTTGTATTTGTGAGGAGCTCTGTCCTTTTAAAAGAACAGAGTATGCAATCGCTGGGTCTCTAATTGTAGAGCGTTCATTATACTGAATTGAAATCTGACTTTCTATAACTTCTACTCATTAGTCCTAATTCTTCTATGTATCATAGAATAACCTAGTCTCTTTTGATAATAGCCTATCAAATATTAGAAGAAAATCATTCTACTTGTCACTCATTTTAAACCTCTAAGATACCTAGAAGTATATATAGTATCTCACATAATCTGATTGTAAAGGAAATAGTAGAACTTGAAAGGCATGGAGATGAAGAACATAGGCTTTGGAGCTAGACCTAGCTTGTCTAGTTACTAGCTCTGTGATCTTAGGCAAATTACTTAACTTCCTTAGTTTTCCTATCTGTAAGTGAAAATTATAATAGTATCTAATTCTAAGAGTTGTTGTAGTGATTAAGTGAAATAATGTGTATAAAATATGATGGACATAAGGTAAGGGTGTGAGAAAGAAAGAGACTTTCCAGACACAGTAAGAACATGTTATAAAAACAGTATGGTATGCCCAAGGAAGTACAAGAGGTTTTGTAATTCCTTTGGAGAGCAAAGAGTAGCTGTGAGTAGTAGTAGGATACAAAGCCAAAGACATGGGTAGGAGCCAGATCATGAAGGGCCTTAAGTACTTCACTGAGGAGATTGAACTTTACCCAGAAATCTATAGGGAGCTTTTGAAATTTAAACAAGAGAATGGCCTGGTTGGATTTGACTTTGGATAGATCACTCTGACTGATGTATGGTTAGATGAGAGCCAGACCAGAAGCAAAATATCAGCTGGGAGCTTCTGTAATAAATTAGATAGAAAAATGTAGAAAGCCTTTTTGGTAAAGGTAAATACAAATGAACTAAGAGGAGAAAGTACAAATGTATTCTGTATATGCTGTATTCTCCACTTGGGGCTTTCACATTTATTTTCCCACTTGATCCTTCCAGAAATCCTATGAGTAAGCTGTATTTAAGAGATCTATTTTCTCAGGTGTGATCATTATAATCACTATTGTTATTGTTACTTTTATTTTTAGTAGTATTATCCTGACTTATGCTTTCTTTTCCTGCTGGTCATTTTTCCTTAGAGAATAATCCTATTCTTCATCCTTATCTTGGCTTTAAGTCCTCAAACAATCAGGGTTTTGTTTCTTCACTCCCATTATTTCACCATTTTGTTCTATATGCTTACTACTTTTCCCATTGTATATTTTCATCCCCTTATGATTTTGGAATGCCTTTTATGTCTCATTCTGTACAGAGATAGGTGCATTAATCAGATTGATTTGCTTTCAAAGGGTGAATATTTTAGATTAGTTAGTATGATAACTTCTCAGGCAGAAATAGTCTCATGGATGAAAACTTTTAAAAAATTAAATGTTTTGCTTTCATTCTGATTCTGTGTATTTCTATACATTTCTAATAACAGATATTTCCTTATACATCTTTCTGTAACAGTTATATCAATTCAGGCTTCATAAGCATTTCCTTCAAATTTTCATATTTTGAATGTTTTTCATCTAACTATATTAAAATTTTTATGAGGCTTATAATATTTCTTTTTTTTAAAGTCAATGTATTTTTTTTTTAATTTTTTTTTTCAACGTTTTTTATTTATTTTTGGGACAGAGAGAGACAGAGCATGAACGGGGGAGGGGCAGAGAGAGAGGGAGACACAGAATCGGAAACAGGCTCCAGGCTCCGAGCCATCAGCCCAGAGCCCGACGCGGGGCTCGAACTCACGGACCGCGAGATCGTGACCTGGCTGAAGTGGGGACGCTTAACCGACTGCGCCACCCAGGAGCCCCAAAGTCAATGTATTTTTTAAGTTTATTTACTTTGAGAGCAAGAGAGTGGGACAGAGAGTGAGGAAGAGAGAGAGAATCCGAAATAGGCTCTACACTGTCAGCAAAGAGCCCAACACAGGGCTCAAACTCAAGAATGGTGAGATCATTATCTTAGGCAAAATCAAGAGTCAGAGGCTTAACTGAGCCACCCAGGTGCTCAAGTTTATAATATTTCTAATGTACTTGAATTTATGCTATATTATTTAACTTCCAAATAACTATGTGCAATAGTAAGGGCAAGTATTTCCATTTATATATGAGAAAGATGAGACTGGGAGAGTCTAATTGGTGCCCAAAGATACATGATAAGTGACAGAGCTGGGACCATGTCATCTAACTCTACATCCAGTGATCTTTCTACTATGTAATCCTTAGATCAGCTAATAAGTAATGAGTTGGTGAAAAGTGAAAAATATTAGTACTTATATTTTAAAACATTTCAATTGACTTTGACCTTCTATTTTACAGGATCATATGTTCCAGCAGAATATTCTTCCTTTAGAATTGCTGAACAGATTTTTACAAGAATCAGTACTGATGACGATATTGAAACAAATTCATCAACATTCATGAAGGAAATGAAAGAGGTACCTAAACTAAACTTTTCTTATGTTAAACTCATGTTAAATTCTTCCACTAATGACCAATTTTTATGTAAGAAACTATCCTTATACTAAAACATGCAGATGTGCTTATACTCCTCTACAAGAGACAGAGGGCAGTCAAAGACAGCAGCTTCCTACTTTCTGTCTTATGTGGAAATGGAAGAGGTTTTACTGAAAAATACACTTTCTAGAGAAAAAGCTAGTATTATTGAACAAAAAACATGCTTTCATATTTTTACATGGAATATATAAAAGACTTTTCAGAAAACAGTGACCTATTCAAGACCATTTTGCATAGTATCTATCATTCCTGTTAGGCTTGATTTTAAAATAAAAGATGATTGGATGCTTTTAAAAATCACCATCGTGTATGCCCCTTTAGAATTTTCACTTTCTGTAAAAATCTGTGTGTCCTCACCTTTTTCTGATCTGAGCCAGATGTCAAATAGACTTGAAGGGCTAAAGGAATTCAGTATAGTTTTTGGGCTATCTTAAGTAGGTAGAAATTAATGGACCACTGTAGAGTTAGATAACTTTTTGTAGATAGGGGGAGAATGGTTATTATTTATGACACTGTGTATGACTTTTACGTAATTATTTAGTATGTATTGAGTATCTGTGGGAGAATATAACAATATACTAGGTGCTTGAGGTGTATTTTTAAATGGTCCTAGCTCTCAAGAAGCTTAGCCTTAATAGAAAGGTAAAATGGCCATGAAATTTACTTTTGTGTCAGGACATAATGTGGATGGAATTCTATTTTTTGAGAAAGAGATTAATACTCTTCAGTTGAGAGTATTAGTCCTTGTTGAGCATGTATTTAAATTGGTTTAAATAGGAATCAATGGGCTTGGATACTTTCTCTTTAATTTTTCTCTCTTTACTCTCTAGAGAGGTGTTAAAATAAACTTGAGAAATAGTTTTGAGTATGTTATGACAATTGATTAGTCATTTGTGGAGAAGAAAATGACCATCTTTGTGCTTTATTTAGATATTTAATTCATTGCTTAGTTTTACTTCACTGTATCTAAAACATCAATATTTTAGATAATGGTTATTTACTCTCTGTTGTCTCATGCACACATGCATGTCTGTTTATGTATATATCAGTTATTCTATTGAAATTATTAGTCATGAGATTTTTAGAAGAAAAGCAATGTGTTAGTTTCTGCCTAGCAGGATATCTTTATAAAAATATGTTTTGGATGAATTATTAGAGACTGGATTTTTCCTCATTTTTTTTAAATGGTAGTGACAGCTGTTTGGTTACAATGAATAACATTAAAATTATATTTTCCAGATAGCATACATTCTACATAATGCTAATAACAAATCACTCATATTAATTGATGAGCTTGGCAGAGGTACTAATACAGAAGAAGGTATTGGCATTTGTTATGCTGTTTGTGAATATCTGCTGAGTTTAAAGGTATTCTCTATCTCTTTTAAGTGTATTAATTCTTAGTCCTTTTTTGATGTATCCTTTATATATTTATCATGAATGGATTTTACAGACACCTATAGAAAGCTCTTTAAACAATTTTAGGTGGTAAAAGCATACCATAGCATTTATATTTTTATTATTTCATTTCTGATGGAAGCAGAACAGCTAGTATGATAATCATGGTGTAGAAAGGAGGAAATCAAGAAATATAAATAATATTAAAACTAGTCACTTGGCTATAATCAAATTAAATAGCAAAACATGAAAGCATTTCAATAATTGTCTCTGTGTGTAGTAACATTGACTAGGATGTCATAACATGAAGTGAAAAACTAGGCGTCTGAGGTCATTTTATGGTAAATTTATTTTACTTACCCAACTAAAATTTCATTCCTTTAAAGAAAACAAGTTTTTAAAAATCTCTGTTATTAAGCTAATATGTAAAATATCAAAATATATATGGATATGAAAAAACTTAAAAATACTTTTCCATATTTAAAGTTCCTTGAAATATCCCTAAAATGATGTTCTTTTCCTTTTTTTTTTTTTTTTTTAATTTTTTTTTAACGTTTATTTATTTTTGAGACAGAGAGAGAGCATGAACAGGGGAGGGTCAGAGAGAGGGAGACACAGAATCTGAAACGGGCTCCAGGCTCTGAGCTGTCAGCACAGAGCCCGACGCGGGGCTCGAACTCACGGACCGCGAGATCGTGACCTGAGCCGAAGTCGGCCGCTTAACCGACTGAGCCACCCAGGCGCCCCAGTGATGTTCTTTTCCTTAAATGAGATTCCATAATGATTTATTATGTAGAATGAGAAAAATCTTATTTTATACTTGAAGGGTATATGATAAATCAGAAGTAATATTAATAGAGAACAGTAGTGTTTGTAAAACTGAATCTGTGTTGGTCGATCAGAATTTCTCATATAAATAAGATATATGCATTACTTGTTAGGATTAAAAGCTAGTTAGTATCTGTGATGGTTAATTTTATACATCAACCTGACTGGGCTACAGAGTACAGGACATTTGGTCAAACAGTATTTTGGGTGTATCTGTGAGGGTTTCTGGATGAGATTTGTATTTAAACTGGTAGACTGAGTAAAGCAGATTGCCCTCCCTAGTATGGGTGGCTCCATCTAATCAGTTTTGAGTGGGGTCCAGTTGAAGACCTGAATAGAACAAAAAGGCTGACTTTTCTGGGACTGAGAGGTTAATTCCTGCCTGACTGCCTTTAATCTAGAGTCATTTTTTCCTGATTCTGGAGTAGAATTGAAACATCAGCTCATTTTGGATCTTGAGTCTGCCAGCATTTGGCTCAAGTTGGCAGAAGTTTGGTTCTGAGGCCTTTAGATTCAGACTAGAACTACACAGTCACCTCTCTTGGGTCTCCAACTTGCTGATTGTAGACCTGGGGAGTTATCAGTGTCCATAATCATATGAGCCAATTCCTAATAGTAAATCAGTCAATCAGTCTCTCTCCTTCTTCCTCCCTCCCTCTACACAACCCCCCCCCCCATACACACACACCCTGTTAATTTTGTTTTTCTGGAGAACCCTGACTTACAGATTTTTTTTAATGTGAAATTTATTGTCAAATTGGTTTCCATACAACACCCAGTGCTCATCCCAACAGGTGCCCTCCTCAATGCCCATCACCCACCCGCCCCTCCCTCTCACCCCCCATCAACCCTCAGATTGTTCTCAGTTTTTAAGAGTCTCTTATAGTTTGGCTCCCTCCCTCTCTAACTTTTTTTTTTTCCTTCCCCTCCCCCATGGTCTTCTGTTAAGTTTCTCAGGGTCCACATAAGAGTGAAAACATATGGTATCTGTCTTTCTCTGTATGATTTATTTCACTTAGCATAACACTCTCAAGTTCCATCCACATTGCTACAAATGGCCAGATTCTATTCTTTCCCACTGCCAAGTAGTATTCCATTGTGTATATAAACCACATCTTCTTTATCCATTTGTCAGTTGATGGACATTTAGGTGCTTTCCATAATTTGGCTATTGTTGAAAGTACTGCTATAAACATTGGGGTACAAGTGCCCCTATGTATCATGCCTCTCTACTCCTGTATCCCTTGGGTAAATTCCTAGAAGTGCTATTTCTGGGTCATAGGGTAGATCTGTTTTTAATTTTTTGAGGAACCTCCACACTGTTTTCCAGAGCGGCTGCATCAGTTTGCATTCCCACCAGCAGTGCAAGAGGGTTCCCGTTTCTCCACATCCTCACCGGCATCTATAGTCTCCTGATTTGTTCATTTTAGCCACTCTGACTGGCGTGAGGTGGTATCTGAGTGTGGTTTTGATTCAGATTTTGATATTGAAGTGATTCTAGAGGAATTTTAAGGATGGATTTTCTGAATTGGTTCTGGAGTTTCTGGAATTGACTCTCTGATCTGATTAGATTTATTTTATTTATTTTACTCAAAGACTTTTGTTTTATTATATACATGGGCTGGGACTGATGGGAAGGGGTAGATGTAGTGGGCAACCATGGTCCAGATTAGTGTTGGATGCCCATACCGATGGCCATGGATATGCTAAAGGTCCCACCACTCTGCATGATGGTTTTCCTGATGCTGCTCATCAGCAACCAATTTCACATTCCAATCCTGAGACACGAAGAAATATTGAAGAGTACCCTGGCTGCCATGCCCACTGCATAGCCTGTCACAAAGCCCATCTTCATGTGGTTGAAGCAGCTTGCCTGGAACTGTGTATAGGCCCCAGAGCCACAAGGATCCTCTTAGTGTTCAGGTCCCTGCACTGTGGTGCCCCCACCTCACTTCTAATCTGATTAGATTTAAAGATACTGAGGACTCTATTTCTAGTAGTAGAGAGCACTAGTCATCCATAGTGTAAGGGTGGCCTCAGCAGAGGAGGATTTTAATAATCAAGTGGAAAGGATGACCCGTTCTGTGGATACCAATTGGCCTCTTTCCCCAGTTACCCCTGCCATCATCCAATGAACTCATGAACAAAGTGGCCATGGTGGCATGGATGGAGACTATACATGGACTCAGTAACAGATTTCCACTCACCATGGCTGACCTGGCTACAACTGTTGCTGAGTGCCCAATCTGCCTGCAGCAGAGACCAACAGTGAGCCTCCAATGGCACCATTCCCTGAGGTGATCAGCCAGCTGCCTAGTGGCAAGTTGATTACATTGGACTGCTTCCATCATGAATGGAACAGCAATTTGTTCTTACTAATGACTAGACACTTACTCTAAATATAGATTTTCCTTTCCTGCACATATTGTTTGTGCTGAAACTATTACCCGTGAACTTAATGCTTTATCCACCATTGTGGTATTTCACACAGAATTGTTTCTGATCAAGGAATTCACTTCATATCAAAGTGCAGCAATGGCCTTTTGCTCATGGAATTCACTGGTTTTATCATGTTCCCTACAATCCTGAGCAACTGGCTTGATAGAATGGTGGAATGGCCTTTTGAAGACTAAGTTACAGCACTTTCTAGGTGGCAATATCTTGCATGGCTGGGCAAGGTTTTCTAGAAACTTGTATATGCTCTGAATCAGCACCCATTATATGGTGCTGTTTTTCCTAGAGCCAGGATTCATGGGTCTAAGAATTAAGAAATGGAAATGGGAGTAGCACCACTCAACTATTACCCCTGGTGACCTGCTTGCAAGATGTTTGCCTCCTGTCCTCTGGACCTTATGCACTACTGGCCTAGAGAGCTTAGTTCCAAAGGGAGAAATGCTTCCACAAACACACAACAATGATTTCATTCCACTGAAAGTTAAGACTGCCACCAAGCCACTCTGGGCTCTTCATGCCTCTGAATCAATAGGCAAAGAAGGGAGGTACTGCACAGGCTGTAGTGACTGATCCTGAGTTCCAGTGGGAAATTGGATTACCAATCCATAATGGAGGTAAGAAAGAATAATTCTGGAATACAGGAGATCCCTAAGGGGTCTTGGTATTAGCATTCCTTGTGATTAATGTCAATTGAAAACTACAGCAACGCAATCCTGGCATGACTTCTAATGGCCCAGATCCTTTAGGAGTGAAGGTTTAGGCCATTCCATCAGGTAAAGAACCATGACCAGCTGAGGTACTTGCTGAAGGCAAAGGGAATACGAAATATATAGTGGAAGAAGGTAGTTACCAACTATGAGCATGTGACCAGTTACAGATGAGGACTGTAATTGTCATGAATAATGAGTATTTCTTCCTTATTTTGTTATGAATTTGTATGTATTTGTTTTCTTTCCTCTCTTATTCCCTTATCATGTGACATAAGATGTACTGAATTTATATCAGTATGTTTAACTATTATTACTTTTATGTCAATAGTATTTAACTTACAAGATATCAAGGAGAAGAGTAAACGTCACTCAAGGACTTTATGCTCCCTTAGGGGAAGGGATTGGTACATTCTCTTGTATGCAGGATAGTTGAAACATGTTAGGTGGAGTTATGACCTTGTTGTTGTCTTTATTTGGAGATTAGGTATGGTTTTAAGAGATGGTGTATAGGTATCAATTTGACAGGAGCTGGCCTTGTGTTAGTTAATTTTATATGTCAAATTGACTAGACCACAGAGTGCCCAGTTTGGTCAAACATCATTCTGGGTGTATCTGTTCTGAAGGTGTTTCTGGATAAGATTAACATGAGAATTGGTAGACTGAGGAAAACAGATTGCTCTCCCTAATGTGGGTGGGCCTAATCCAATCAGTTGAAGATTTGAACAGAACCAAAAGGCTGACCCTCTTGGGAGTAAGAGGTAACTCCTTCTGCCTGACTGCCTTCAATCTGGAACACTAGGTCTTTCCTGCCATCATATTTGAACTGAAACATCAGCACTTTTTAGGTTTTGAGCCTGCTGGCATTCAGACAGGAACTACACCATCAACTCTCCTGGATCTCTAGTTGGCTGACGGTAGATCTGAGAATTTGTCAGCCTCCATAATCACATGAGCCAATTCTTTATAATAAATCTTTTTATATGTGTATATATAATCTACAAATTATATGTACATACATACATATATATACATATATATGTGTGTGTGTATATATATATATATATATATATATATATATATATATATATAAAATCTTTATGCAGTATTGATATACACACTTACATAGTAGAAGATACATGTATTTCCTGTTGGTTCTGTTTCCTGAGAGAACAGTAATTATAGTATCCATTTCTGAGATATGTAACAGCTGAAAATAATGCTTTTACTAATATTTTGAATACCTGTCTTAGTTTGGGCTGCTATAGACAACAGAAATTTATTTTTCACAGTTCTGGAAAGTAGAATGTTGAGATCAGGGTTCTGTATGGTAGGGAGAACCTTTTTTCCAGGTTGTAGACTGTCAAGTTCTTATTGTGTCTTTGCATGGTAGAGAGGGCAAAAGAGCTCTCTGGGGTGACTTTTATTTAAATTTTTTTTTTTTTTAACGTTTATTTATTTTTTTGGGACAGAGAGAGACAGAGCATGAACGGGGGAGGGGCAGAGAGAGAGGGAGACACAGAATCGGAAGCAGGCTCCAGGCCCTGAGCCATCAACCCAGAGCCCGACGCGGGGCTCGAACTCACGGACCGCAAGATCGTGACCTGAGCTGAAGTCGGACGCTTAACCGACTGAGCCACCCGGGCACCCCGAGAATTTGCATCTTTAATAAGCTCCCCAAGGGGTTACTAAAGTTTGAGAATCATTGTCTTAAGCATTATTCTCAATCTTTTCTTTCTTTCCTATAAGTACCTAACTCAAACACAGTACAAATCTAAAAATGCAAAACCTTTGTAATTTTGAATACCTAAGACAAACCATTGATTCCACTTTCCAAAAAATAGTTATATGGAGGGAAGCTACTTTTAAAGTAAAGTTTTTTTCAAAGTTGAGAGAAATGGTATGATTTTGTTTGTAGATTACTTTTCTAATAAAGGATTACTTCACTTAACAGCTTTATTTCTGATAAACTTTGTCTTTTCAATATCTTCAGATATTTTTTTAGGATCTTATTTTTAGATTTGTTGTCTTTCCTGTATTGTAACATTCACATAATGTGTAAACATAATAAACATGTTTCTTTCATTGAATATAAATTTGCAAAACATTTTGAAATGAATTGACCATTATTAGTTTCATCTCTGCATCTCTGCCAAGCTACTTGGAAAATCAAACTAATTTTTTTTTCTAGTTCATTTTGAAAATACTGATATTTGTTGTTACATATTCTAGGCATTTACACTATTTGCTACACATTTCCTGGAACTATGTCATATAGAGGTCCTGTATCCTAATGTGGAAAACATGCATTTTGAAGTTCAGCATGTAAAGAACACCTCAAGAAATAAAGAAGCAATCTTGTATACCTACAAACTGTCTAGGGGACTCACAGAAGAAAAAAATTATGGTATTGCATATAGAAAGTATATCTATATAATATCTATTTATTGAAACACTACATATTCTCATAATTCTCCCCTTTACTTAGCTGTCAATGTAAGCAACTTTTCCTGTCATTCTTTTGAACACTTACATTCTCTAAGACTATATTTTCTATGTCAAGCTCACATTATATATATATCAAGCTTATATTTAAACTTGTATTAATCAGTACCTATGTAGAATTACAACACATGAAAGCCTCATTTTTCTATTCTTAGAAAAATGTAATGTAGCCTATATTTGCAAGTTATAAATGAATTGAAGATTGTGTATTTCTTACACACTTTTTCAGTAACATCTGTTTTCTTCAGATGCAGGGAACTTGATAATTAAATCTAAAGTCTTAAAAGAGAATGTATTATTACCAAACCATATGATATTTATAAACTTGATTAGATATTTTCTATCTAAAACATTATGTGACATGAGTAAAATCTCATGGATTCAGAAAATTTTCAATTGACCTATACATATAAAGTTTCTAAAATTATTTTGTTTCTTATCTTATCTTATCTTATCTTATCTTATCTTATCTTATCTTATCTTATCTTATCTTATTTTTTGAGAGAGAAAGTGCATGCATGTGATTGGGGGACAGGCAGAGAGATTGGGAAAGAGAATCTTAAGCAGCATGAGCACCCAACAGGAGCCCAATATGGGCTCATTCTCACAACTTTGAGATCATGATCTGACACAAAATCAGGAGTCTGATGCTTAACTGACAAAGCCATCCAGGCATCTCCCTAAAATTATTTTAGCTATGAATGTGATCCTTGTGAGGGGGGGGGGGGTAAAAGGCATCTTTGTTTTGCTATTTGAAATGGGAAGTCACCTGCATAACTTAGTTTATATCAGATATTTTTACAGGCCTTAATTTCATCTATTAAAATGGAGATAATTATATATATAGGGCCTATGAAGATTAAAGGAATTATCAAATATGAACTGCTTAACATAATGCCCAGGAATTAGTAACTTCTCAGTAAATGTGTTAGTGTTGTTTCTATTGCCTCTTAAGTAGTATATTCAGTAAACCTATTAGCACACAGTAAAAGGTTTATGTGGCACTTATACAATAAAATTAAGCTCAGGGAACAGGAGAATACTAGATTGTACTTTGAATTTACATGAAGACTAGTCATCTACAGTTATATCTTCTGAGAAATCTCTCTCTCTCTTAATGCTAAAAAGATGAACATTCAGCTGTAAGGTTATCTCTGTGACTAGGATTATCTCTTATCCCCTGCAAAGCTCTATCCTTTGATCTTCTATTAACCAACTGCATTTGTGGTTGGAATTCCAATGTTATTATTCAGTTTTTTAATTATCCCTTTTGTTTTCCCTATCATGTTTTCCTGGGTATCTCAGAAGTATGTTGAAAAACAAGTGAACCTCTACTTTGTCATATTTCCCAGACAACTAATTATATCCTAAAATTGGGAAATTGTCATTCAGAACTTTGGAAAACTCAGTTTTGAGAATTGTTAAGTAGTTCAGAAATGCCTACAGAATGGAAGGTTAAAGCTGTGAAGAAAAGATTATTACTGCTCAAAGTAAACATAATACCCACAGTAACAATATTGAAATCCCATTGTATGTAATTTTAGGATTAAAAGCTGCAGAGGTGTCATCACTCCCACCATCAATTGTCTTGGATGCCAAAGAAATCACAACTCAAATTACCGGACAAATTTTGGTAAGAAACTTTTTAGCAATAAGAATTGGTTTTCAAATATTTAATAATTAATAACTAAAAAATTTAAAAAGTCTAATCCTAAGTAAGTTGAACCCTTTTTATTTCCCACAACTTTTTTGGTTTGGTCTATTTCAACCTTTCCCAGCAAACCAATTAATAAGATAGTAGACAAAAATTAAACAGGTTGGTCCCTATTATACTTATTGCTACACTAACTTTATGATGAGAAAATAAATCTGTATAAAATAAGTGTTAAAAATAAAAATCACTATGCACCACACTTTCATATCTTCTTAAATAGTTTTTAATACTCTTTTATCTTTTAACCATATAAGCTGTATAACTCATCATGAAGCAGTTAGGTCTTTCTAATATAAGATATATGATAAAGGTGTTTTTTTCACATTTTTACAGCTGAAATTCGCAGAGGTTTTTCTAGGAAGCAATAGATTCAACACTGAACTTATATCTATTATTTCAAAATTTGGAAATCTTTTTTTTTTTTTTTTAGGTCAAGTTGCTATATGCTTTAAGAATGCATTGTGTTCCATAAACTAAAAGCTAGGTACATTATGAAATTTTCTTCAGTAGTAACAGTTTCCTTTGTCTTTTGTTCTTTCTTAACCTTTCAATTTTTATTGCATTCCTTCAGTCTCTTGAGCTCCTAGACTGTCTTTATGACCTTACTTGCCTAATCCCTCATTTGAATCCCTTCAGCAATTTTGACAGTGTTGTACTTCTGAAGACCTCTCATTACCTAGTTCCTCAGACTTCATCTTGCCAAATTCCAATTATGACAGGTCTTCTCCTGTTGCCTTATAGGCTTTGGCTTTCCTAATAATAATGCTCTAAATATATTCAAGACAAGCTAATTTTATCTACTGTAAATTCAGATTATTCTACCTTTAGTTCAATATTGTACTGGATAGTTTTTACCCCTTTCTTCTATTGATCCCTGTAGAGTTTCTTTACCTTAACTCTTTGAAAACATTTCTACTCTTCCTAAACCCTCAATATCCTCATTGTGTACAGAAAATTTACCTGTGCTTTTTTTTTTTAAGTTTATTTATTTATTTTGAGAGAGAGAGCATGCAGGGGAGGGGCAGAGAGAGAGGGAGAGAGAGAATCCCAAGTAGGCTTACTGTTGGCAAGCTTTGCCAACAGTACGGAGCCAGATGCGGGGCTTGAACCCACGAACTGTGAGATCATGACCTGAGCCAAAATCAAGAGTCAGATACTTAACCAACTGAGCCACCCAGACATCCCCCCCCCCACTTTTTTTTTTTTTTTTTAAGTTTATTTCACCTCCTATGCTTTTTGAGAGCCTTCAGGTTATCTTGATGAGACCTTGAACTTTTTCTCCTTAAAAACTCTGTTTTGGAATTTGTTTTTTACCTAGTTCTCTTCCTTTCTATCTTAGAGGAAGAGATTACCTTTCAACTTATTTGAAGTTAACTTTTCTACCTTCTTTCCATCTCCAGTAATATAACTTCATCAGTTTCCTTTCTTCTTTTTTTTTAAGATTTTATTTTTTCCATAATATCTACACCCAATATGGGGCTCCAACTCACAACCCCAAGATCAAGACTTGCATGCTATACTGACTGAACCCGTCAGGTGCCCCATTTAAAAAAATTATTTTACTTTTTTAAAGTAATCTCTACATCCAATGTGGGGCTCGAGTGTACAACCCTGAGATTAAGAGTTATATGCTCTACCAACTGAGCCAGCCATGCACCCCTTGTTTCTTTTGTTTTCTTTGTATCCTTAGTGTTTGTTCACTGGCTTTTCTTTTTTCTTATGAATATGCTTAGGTTTTTTCCTAAGAAATATTTCTTTTTTACCTTACTTCTCACATGATATTTCTCTTCTTTGTACTGCCAACTTCTTAAGAGTAATAGCTACGTGCTTCTTCCATATTCCACTTGCAAACTGGATCTTGTCATCATTCCACTGAAACTTTCTTTTAAATACCAACTGATGATAAACTCTTCCGACCTTTTTTTCACTTCTCATCTTCCCTGGTCTTTCTGTGGTATTTTACACTATCCTTCTTTCTCTTTTCATAATTCTTCCCTGTCTTAACCACTGGGGAACTGTCATCTCTTGGATATCTTCATTCTCCTACCTCTGGTTATCCCTTCTTTCCTTCCTATACCAGTGCTTTAAAAAAAAAAAATTTAATGTTTATTTATTTTTGAAAAAGAGACAGAGTGTGAGTGGGAGAAGGGCAGAGACAGAGGGAGACACAAAATCCAAAGCAGTCTCCAGATTCTGAGCTGTCAGCACAGAGCCGGATGCAGGGCTCTAACCCAGGAACTGTAAGATCATGACCTGGGCCGAAGTCAGACGCTTAACCGACTGAGCCACCCAGGCGCCCCACCGGTGCTTTTATCATTCCACTTATTAAATGGAATTGTTCCTAAGATTTTGCCCTTCTTTCTTTGTTTAAAACTGTGTTCTTGGTGAGCTCATCTTTTCCTCAACTTCTGTTTTCACTTCTTTTTGACTTTGAATCTATATATTTTTTCTTCTTATTTCTTCTTGAAATCTCAATTTATGTTTTCACTCTTTAATAGGACCATAATTAAATATATCATCTGAAAAATCTTCTCATCTCTTTACTTCCAAATCTCCCAGTGACCCATTAGGATCATCTATGAATCCTTAATCACCTCTCGGTAAGGACCGTGCAGTAGATTCTCTCTCTTTTCCAGTCTATCCTTCTTCTACCAGATTGACTCCTAAGCATAGCTTTTATCATGTTTCCCTGTTCAGAAGCTTTTGGTTGTTTCTTACCAAATAAAAGTCAAACTGCTTAGCCTAGTGTTAAAAGTCTTCTATGATTATTTCTCAAAATATATAGTCTTAGAATTACCTATGTCAGAGGGCACCTGGGTGGCTCAGTCAGTTAAGGGTCTGACTCTTGATTTCAGTTCAGATGATGATCTTCCGGTTGTGCGATCAAGCCTCCTCCTATTGGACTCCACACTGGGGATGAAGCCTGCTGAAGATTCTCTCTCCTTCTTCCTTGCATGTGTGCAAGCTCCCACTCTCTCAAATATATAAATAGATAGATAAATATCTTAAAAAAGAATTACCTTCATCAGAATCACCCACGGTGCTGGGAATCATCTTAGATTTTCAAGGATTTCCTGTGGCTTAGGAATTTACATTTTTAAGCAGTCTTCAAATGATTCTTCAACACACTAAAGTTTGTTAATTACTGCTTTATGATCTCCCTGTTTTTACTTCCCCAACCCTACATAACATTTCTCAGTTTAACTATAGCATACATTTCTGCCACATTGAGTTACTTGTCATTCCATCATTTTGACCTGACTGTGTATTGGGATTTTTAACGTGTCTGCTCTAGCTGTTTCCTCTATCCAGAATGCACTTCCTTCTACATTTTTCTATCAAGACTCTTTCCAAATATTCCATCCTATTTAAACTTTTCTTAACCTGAGCTGGAAATGAGTTCTCCTTCCTCTGAGAATTTTGTATCTCTTTCATGAGACTTATCTTAATTTCTTAAAGCAGTTGCTTATGAATATGTCTCTTTCACTATAATAATATGTCTCTTTCATTGAGCTTCTTGAGTTCCATTGTCATGTCAGGTAGACATTTTTTTATCCCCCATGACATTAACATGAGGTTTGGGACCTGGAATATAGAGGATAATAGATATTCAGTAACTGTTTGTTATTTAAATAGTAAACTGATAGTTGATCATTCAGTGTATCACATAGATGGGTGAATAAATGATAATCTTATTCTACCTCATGGAGTTTTATTCTATTAGAGTGAACGAAGAAAAATACCTTGAATTCCTTGCTATTGAAAAAGAGTTGGGGGATTTTATTTCTCTTAGTGAAGGGAAATTCGCTGACTTGCCAATAACAGTTTAAGATTGAAAATGCTAATTCTTCTATCTAGTTCAGCAAACCAGGTGAATGAAGAATTTTCTAGCTGTACTCACAACCCTGAACTAGTTCTCAAAGACTGAATATCTAAAGGCTTTGTAAAGTACTAGAAGATTCCTGTTTTAAACATTGTTTCTTGAGTATTCTTAAGTATAGTTTAAGAATTAAGGCATAATTTCAAGCAGCTATTTATGGTGCTTATTTTCAACATGTAATTTACCCCTCAAGCAGTATTTTGTTTTAGGCTCTAGCAGTTTCCATATATGAAATCTCTTGAGGGACAGGCAATTTACTGATGACCCATTCTGTCCACCAGTTTATCTGCTGGGGAATTAAGATAGGAGATAGCAGAGTAGTACTCTTGGGTGACATTTAAAATGAATGCTGCATAGCAATGAGCAGTTATGTTGCGTGAGAAATTTGACCTATTTAGCAGAATTTTTTTCATTCAGAAGTGATTTTCAAAAATAAGAATCTGTCATAAAGTAGTAAATACTCATGAAAAAGTTAATTTTTTCAAAACAATATTTCTTTATTTTTTCTGGTATATTTTTTACTAGTTGGATGGAATTGACTTATCCAAAGGAATTAGTTACCTTTGAGTTCTGTATTTCTATGAAGGAAAAGAGAAAATCGCCAGAATTTTAAAATAAAGTTATAGTAACCATATTTTAATTTTTATCTATATTTTTTCAAAAACAGCAAAACCAAAGAAGTACCCCTGAGATGGAAAGACAGAGAGCTGTGTACCATCTAGCCACTAGACTTGTTCAAACTGCTCGAAACTCTCAATTGGATCCAGACAGTTTACGAACATATTTAAGTAATCTCAAAAAGAAGTATGAAACAGATTTTCTCAGGGCTGAACAATTTTCAGGAAAGACTGAAGAATAATAACAATTCACATCATGTACTAATGAAATAATATATCTTAATATGAGGAAACTAGGATTCATTTTTCTCAAGAGCAAGAGAAAATATTTGCTAAATTTTATATTTTAATGGAAAATTACATTATATTAACCTTAGAATTATCATCTATGTATTCTGTGTAAGAAAATATTTGTTATAACTTAACATATTGGAACCATTTAAAGGACTGATTTTTATGTTAGAAGAACGTCAATGTGACATTTTTTTCTCATTTGTGAAAATTCATGTTGTTATGTCTTAACTGTATTTATACTTACAAGTTATGCTTTAAATGCTATTATAAATACCTTAGTTTTAAAAAAACACTTTTTTCAGTCTGGAAACTTGTGTGAGTTCTTTTATGCTCTCTTCTGAAGCAGTAAGACCCTATGGCTCAATAATTTCTTAATTAGTACCCCCCAAATTCCAACACTGGATGCTTCTGAAGTTTGTTAGGATAATATTGGGAATTTTAAAGTATTCTTTTTGACCGTTCTGAATAGGTCTAAAGGGTGAAAAGAAACAAACAGATATTTTGTAATGCAGAGAATGTTTTTGGAAGGAGTCACCATCACCCACCCTTTCAGTTTTCCAAATACCAGGCATTTGATTTTGTTGTCCAAGTTTTCATTTTTGGCCATCTTTTTTAAGTGAGTAACCAAAGCAGCATAAAGGTAATATTGGTTCATTTGCCTCAGGGAGCATTTTATAGAATATAAAATTTATAGAATATAATTTTATAGAATAAAATTTTATAGAATGTAGAAATTTATAGCATTTTTCCAGAGCATGTGGCTTACACCACTACTTCAGAGTTTACCAGATCATTCTTGTTTCCTAAATGGACAAAAGTAGACGGAAGACCAGCTGTTGTTCAGTAACTGTAAAGAGTAGGGCTGTTGTCTTTTCAAATACCTTATTTCTACAATTCCATCTCACTAGATGACTGACTTACATAATCCCATCCCAAAGGCCCAAGATAGGGAGATTATTCTTTTCTTAGACAATGAAGTATCTGGAATTCAGGGCATACATTCAATAAACTGCAGAATTCATAGTAATTTAGCCCAAAAAATATATTTACAGACTGGTTAGGGCCCTATTTTTTGTCAATGTGTGCATATTTTATACAATTTAATATTTTTGACTTTATTAAATTTTAAGCATTCTAAGTACATACTAGCAGCGAGATATTGAAAAAGTTATAATTTGGTTGGCATACATGCTTGTTTGAAATGTAATTGTAAATTAGTGTTAGTATTTAAATTTGATACATGTTAAACATCCCATTAGACTACTTATATTACCTATTGTCATGTTTTAGAGAGTACCACAATATTTTAATTTGACCATTAGCCATTGTTTTAATTCAGTCTTTGAAATGAATTCTATTTTATGCAGTCATTCATAAAAGCAGTTAGATAATTTAGGCTTGCAGCAAATATCTAAAAGTTCTTGAGGATGACAAGGGTGTGGCACATGGTCTGAGAAGAAAAGGGAAGTAATAATAAAAGGCAGAAAGGGAGCAGGCAGTAGGATAAAAAACAGGCAAGCAGAGACAAGTACAGAGTATAAAATATGCAGAATATCATTTCCTTAAATGTATTAATTTCCCTTTAGATTTAACCCCAATATTAGATTCCACCAGACTTTTAAGAAATTTTTCATGATTTAGATCTTTTGCTAAAGAAACTGTAGCCAACTGATTAATCCCTTTTATTTTATTTTAGGTTTAGAACACTGAAATAAAAATAGGTTTATATCTTCTTAAAATTAAATTACTTTTTCTTCAGTCGTTTTGTGTGTAGCTGAAACATACAAAACAAATTAAATGAAGATATAATTATTATGTTATGGTACTATAGAATAGAAGTGAGTACTAGGGAGACCATCCATTCTTTAATTTTAAGGTCTATTTGCTTTTTTTCTTCAGTAACTTTTCACTTTGCCTTTCTCTAAAATTATAGATCATTATCTCATAATCAAGCTTTTTAAGATAAATGTTCATAACGTAGCAAACTCCTTTAATTTCCGCCTCAAAGCCATTCTTTTAGTCTGTCCTACCTTTCTCCTCACATAAAGCAGTCTCTTTCAAGTCTAGGGTTAAAGGATGTAGAGTAGAAGGAAATGGCAGCTTATCCTCATGCCTGGGAGTCATGCATTTATTTTTAAATTTACATACAGTAAAGTTAACTCTTTTTTGTATAAAGTTATATGAATTTTAGCATATTTATGGCTTCATGAAATCACTACCATGATCAGTTTCTTCATCAAATACTGAACAATTCCTTCACCTTCACATCATTCCCTTAGTATTGTCCTTTTTTTGTCAGATCCTTCCCTGACCCCTGACTTTAACCCAGCAATCACTGGAAATTAAGCATTCCATCCCAGTAGTTTTGTTTCTTCCTTAATGTCCAACAAATGGAATCCTATAGGATGGAACTTTTTGAGACTGGCTACTTTTGCCCAGCATAATGCATTTTAGAATTTGTCCATGTTGTGCTCTTTTATTGCTGACTAGTATTTCATTATTTATATGTGCCATAGTTTTACCTGTACACTCATTGAAGGACAGTTGGGTTTCCAGTTTTTGGCAATTATGAATTAACTGTTAAAAAACATTCATGCATAGATTCTTGTGTTAGTGTTGTTTTAATTTACATAGGTTAAATAGGAGTAGAATATGTGTTTAACTTCATAAGAGTTCCCCAAACTGATTTCTGAAGTGGCTGTTCCATTTTGCATTCCCATCAGCTAAGGATGAGAATGTCCCACATGTTCTGTAGCACTTGGTTTTATCAGTTTTTTTTTTTTTTAATTTTAGTCATTCCAATAGGTATGTAATTAGATAGATACCTGAGTATCTAGGTGAGTAATATAGGTGAGTAATTAGATTTTAAAGCTATTCTGATAATTCTTTAGCAAGCAAAAACTAGTCTGACCTTTTTAACCAAATTAAATCACTATTTTATATGCTAGTGTTAAAAAAATATTCAAATGTTAATAGTGTGTATGTAGTATGAACTTCCTTTGTGCATATTTATGAGCTTAAAATGTGCTCAATTATAATTAAATGTACTTTAGTTAAGTGTATAAATTCAATCCTGTAATGCATTTGTACCTCATAGGAATGAAAATGGAAGGAAAGGAAAAACAAATGATCTGGTTATATTGCTACTTTGCTATTTCCATTCTATTCTTTAGAAGTTTAAATCACACAGTTGGTTAGCTATAGGATCAGAATGAATACTCTTTTCCTATAAATTGTCAAAATTTTGATAGTCCCCAGATTGCAAGTAGACAGTGAAAACAGCTACTAAGTGCCATAATCTACTAGAATGGATCCTAAAATACACAGTGATGAGGTGGGAAACAGATTTTAATTGTCAAGAACTATTAAGATATAACTGTGTATGGTAATAGATGGTAACTAGACTTACAGAATAACTCTGTCATATACCAGAAACTAATATAATGTTATATGTCAATTACACCTTGATTAAAAAGAAAAGAACTGTGAAGGGTCTGATATTTTTACCTTACTTACAAAGTAGCAGTTTAGCTTATGACAATTTTGTGTTTGCTGTCAGAAGACAAAAGAGTTTTGGCTCAGAAACAAAAGACTTTATTGCTAATGGCACATGATGCGGCATGAGCTTCATGTTTGTGTTGGTTCCAGGTATCCCCATCTTCTAAGACATGAAGTGGTCTGGTTAGATATGTACACAGGGGATTTATACTATGGCTGAGAAACTCCAAGCTAGGGAAACTTTTATAATGAGCTTCTAGCAAACCTGCCTCTGTTCAGAGAGAGACCCTGTCTCTGTCTTCCAAGGGTGTTTATTATACACACATCCTTAAAAAGGTAGTCAAGTATAAGGCAGGTAATACCTCTGCTCATAAGACAGGCAGAAACATGAGAGACCCATGGAGAATTGTCTCCCAGTTTTCTTCTGTGTGTTGCAGCAGTTTGACCACATAGTTATACAGAGAAAAGTCTAGTATCCTCCACACTCAAAAATAAATAAGCTAAAAAATATTGCAGAATACATTTATTTTTTAAAGTTAAATTTCTTTGTAACCAAAGAACATACAGATTTAATTAATATTTTCGTTCTGACATCATATTGGATAAAAATTATTCTTTGCTTTCTTTGTACCAAATTCCACATAGTTTGGGGGTGGGTGAAATGGGTAAATGTAGTAAAAAGGTACAAATTTCCAAGTATAAAATAAATAAGTCCTGGGGATGTAATATATAGAATGGTGACTATGGTTAATAATTATTGCATATTTGAAAGTGGCTGAGAGTAGATCTTAAGTGTTCTCATCACAAGAAAAAAAATTGTAACTATATATCATGATGAGTGTTAACTAGACTTATTATGGTGATCATTTTGCGATATATCCATATATTGAATCATGTTATATACCTGAAAGTAATCTAATGTTATATGTCAATTATATCTCAACTAAAAATATACTACTGGTATAGTATTTAGAAGTATCACATACCAAACACCAAAGCTCAATATTGTTATTTGAGTCTAGTTATTTCTAAATATTACACATTTCTGTCATCCTGTTCCTGACCCCCACCATTTATTGGCTAATTCTTCACCTCGTATTTTTTGTGACAAAAAAGGAATCATAGCTTAATTTCCTTGACTATTCCCTACTACCAAGCACAATATTTTATTTGCAAAGGAATTTAATAAATACTTGTTGATAGGAATGCACAATATAAAATATTACCTAGCTTAGAAGATACTAAGCTTAGAAGCTTCAGAACATTAATATTATTAGACCAAAATTTCCGTAAATAACAAGAATGATTTTTTTAAATTTTTTTAATGTTTATTTATTTTAGACAGAGACAGAGCGCAGGGAAGGGGCAGAGAGAGGGGGAGACACAGAATCAGAAGCAGTCTCCAGGCTCTGAGCTGTCGGCACTGAGCCCGACGTGGGGCTCAAACTCACGAACTGTGAGATCATGACCTGAGCTGAAGTCAGACGCTCAACCGACTGAGCCACCCAGGCACCCCACAAGAATGATTTTTAAGAACAGATTAAAAAGGTAAATCTAAAATATAACAAAAAACATATAATTTGTTCCACTATATAGAAAGGTAGAGCCATATATTGATTTAAAGTTGATTTATTTAGAGTGTCATGTGAAATTATATTTATAAAGAGTGTGAGTGGGGGAAAAGGGAAGAGAAAAAAGGGGGGTGAGAGAGAGAAAGAGAGAGAGAGGGAGAGAATCCCAAGCAGGCTCCACGCCCTGTGCGGAGCCCAAATTGGGGCTCGATCCCATGATTCTGGGATCTAACCTGAGCCAAAATCATGAGTCAGATGCTCAACCGATTGAGCCACCCAGGCACCCCAAAATTCTATTTCCTTTTTTTTTAAATGTCCATTTATTTTTCAGACAGAGAGTGCAAGCAGGGAGGGGCAAAGAGAGGGAAATAGAGGATCAGAAGCAGGCTCTGTGCTGACAGCAGACAGCCTGATGCAGGGCTCAAACTCATGAACTGTGAGATCATGACCTCAGCCAGAGTCGGGCGCTTAACCAAGTGAGCCACATAGGCGACCCTCTAATGGAATATTCAGTGCAATAAGAATTTATATGAAGTTAATAGTTTATTAACTTCTAAACCATACAATGGTGAGTACCTTAAAGAGTTCAGGACACAGATGTGTATTAACTTTCTAAATTCAGGTAGTTCTGCAGACGAACTGGTATTAGAAGTGAAAATATTCCATTTGGGAGCATATTGTTGGTCAATAGTTGAGCCCTGATGGTTATTCTGCAAAGATGTAATAGTTCACATGGATCTTTGTATCTTGTTGAAGGAATGTAGTCCAGCCAGTTAGAAATAATTGGACGTCTTCCTAAACTTAGTTGTGTCTGAAGAAAGGAGAGATATTTTAATTTTGTAACATTAATCATTGTTTAGTTCAAATTATCAATATTTTTATTTTGTATTTAAATTCAGAAAATAGGGGCGCCTGGGTGGCTCAGTTGGTTAAACATCCAACTTCAGCTCAGGTCATGATCTGACCTGAGTCAGTTCATGAGTTCGGGCCCTGTGTCGGGCTCTGTACTGACAGCTCAGGGCCTGGAGCCTGCTTCTGATTCTGTTTCTCCTTCCCCTCAGCTACCTCCCTTGCTCACACTTTGTCTCTGTCTCAAAAATAAATAAAGATTAAAATAGAAATAGATTTTAAATTTATATAACCCTTATATTTTTTCCAAAGTATTTTTATTCCCATTTTACTCTCACAATGATATATAAAGTTTAAATAATATGTCTAAGGACACAAAACATAATTTCTTACAACTATGAATCTGTATGTTTTTCATTTTAGACAAATCACACACTTAAGTTTTATCAGCTTTTCCTTCCAGAGTAGTGTTGTCAACTTGGCTATACACTGAATTATCTAGGGGATTTTAAAATATACCAACACTGAGATTTTACTCCAGAAATATTCATTCAGTTCATCTAAGGTTGGGTACAAACAATGTAAATTCTAAAAGTCCCCTTAGGTGATACTATTGTAAAATACTGCTAAACCATGAGAAGTCCTGATAGGAGGCTTAACGAAATGAAACGATACATTTTAAGTTTTAGTTAGGATATCCCTTTTAAAGATTTACTTCTAGAAGTCAAATGCTAATGCGGTTGACTTAGGAGTAAAAGACATTGCTGTATTACAGAGATATTTCTCCAATAGAACCTACACCCTACAGACTATATGGTACTTTTATTTAAAAGATATATGAGGGGCACCTCGGCGGCTCAGTCGGTTGAGTGTCCAACTTCAGCTCAGGTCATGCTCTCACAGCTCTTGAGTTCAAGCCCCACATGGGGCTCTGTGCTGACAGCTCAGAGCCTGGAGCCTGCTTCGGATTCTGTGTCTCCCTCCCTCTCTGCCCCTAACCCACTCACATTCTGTCTCTGTCTCTCTCAAAAATAAATAAACATTAAAAATAAATAAAGATATATAATATTTTATTATCTATTCAATAATCAGCTAATTAAAGAACGGTATATGCTTAGCACTGAGCTCAGTGCTTGGGATCATTGCTAAGGTATGCAAAATAGTCTCTGCTTATAAAACTGAGGGATAGATATTTTTTAAAAAAAATTTTAATGTTTATTTTTGAGAGAAAAAGCACACATGTGGGGGTGGGGGGGGTGGGGAGGGACAGAGGCAGAGGGAGACAGAGAATCCAAAGCAGGCTCCACCTTGTCAGCACAAAACCAACATGGGGCTCAGACCCATGAACGGTGAGATCATGACCTGAGCCAACGTCAGATGCTCAGCCAACTGAGCCACTCAGACACCCCGAGGGACAGATATTTTCAGTTGCACAAATATTTTAAGCCTTTATATTTTTATTTCTCAGCATGTGATTGTGAGAAAAAAATCTCTCATTTTAAAATATTCTTCAAAAGGGTCTATTAAATTTTTATTTTATTGTGTTAAGACATAGAAATCCTAATGAACACAGGTTGTTATGTAATTAGAATGTAATAATACATACCTACTTAGTAACTACTAAAACTATAGATTTAACTTTTTAAATGATTTCATATTTAGAAGACAAAATTGTAAAATAAAGGGCTAAAATTATTTCATATTTAGAAGACAAAATTATAAAATAAAGGACTAAGGTCTGAGATAATTTAGATTTTACCTATTTTTAATTTAAAAGCCTACACTCAATGATTAATCTTTCACTGGATATAGTTCATAGATTAGAAATTAACTTCATTCTTGTCTCACAACTTAATCTTAAAATTGATCAATATTTGAGCCTACATGCAAAGAACAGTATTTTGCTTACCTCTATTTCCCTAATTGAAATGGCAGAAAGCACTCTGGAACATAGCTGTAAACATGTTTTGGCATCTTCCTGGATGTCTACTAATTCATGATCAACCATTATTCTCACTCTTGAAGGGTAGAGCAATATTGTTACCACAATGTTGATAGGGTTTTTTTCTCTTTCTAAGATTCCATATTGCAGGAGTATTTTTAAGATAGTAGATTGTCTTGTCTGAGCTACATAGAGTAGAGGTGTAATACCACTTAGTGGGCTTGGACAGTATACTGGTGTGAAAGTTCTGTGAATCAAACAAACAAAAACTTCATTGAATACAGAATTAAGAAACATGGTAAACATTTTTTCTTAACAGTAATGGGAAAATAATAATATTATCTTAAGTATTAAATGTCTTAAATAACTTTTAACGTAACTTTACCCTTATATATGACTTAAAAATATATTTATTTATTTTGAGAGAGAGAGAATCCCAAGCAGGCTCTGCACTGACAGAGCTGTATCTCATGAGCCATTAAATGATCATGACCTGAGCCAAAATCAAGCTGGACCCTTAACCGACAGAGCCACCCAGGTGCCCCTACCTTTATGTATGTCTTAACAAGGGTTTTTCACTCTATGAATCTAGACCAAACTGTAAATTAAAAAATAAGAAAATCCTTATTACACATTTAAACTTTGAACTTGTAAAAACAAACAAAAAAAGATTTAAATGTGTGGAAAGTGTTTACTTTTAGTAATAGCAATTTTGTTTCTCATTGGAGAAATCCATTGTTACTAGAACCAGTATTATAAAAGTCATGTAGCTCTGGAAAATTTAAAACAGAAAAGGGAAAAAGGCTTTTTTAAAATTTCACTTTATTAAAAGAACACAATTTTTTTGTTTGCTTTTCTTCTTGATCATATATCAGTCGTGAATTGAGTTTGGAGATTAGATGAGAAAAGAATAAGTGCAATTACCTTAATTCTATTTTTTTATTCACTTTATTTTGAGAAGGGGGGGAGAGAGAGGGAGGGAGGGAGCGATGCAGTAATCCCAAGCAGGCTCTGCACTGCATGGAGCCTGACTCAGGGCTTGAACCAACAAACTGTGAGATCATAATCTGAGCCAAAATCAACATTTCAAAGTCAGACATTTAACCAATTTAGCCACCTATGTATCCCCTATTTTTTTTTTTTTTTGCTTTAATAAAATTAGAGTTGGTAATTGCAGGTAGGTTTAAGCAATGAAAGTTTTATTTTTTATTTTTTCTAATTTGAGGTAGTCTTTGCAATTCTTTCAGTTAATGGACATTTATGTTTGCTAATCAATTGGTCTCTATATGTAGATAGGACATGGTATAACCAACTACAGGGGATTTTATATATTTGTTTAAAGTTTATTTGGAGAGTGTAAGTGCATGCTAGAGGGGGAGGGGCAGAGAAAGAGGGAGAGAGAGAATCACAAGCAGGCTCCCCACTGTCAGTGCAGAGCCAGACTCGGGGTTTGATTTTATGAACCTCAAGATCATGACCTGAGTTGAAACTAAAAGTCAGGTGCTTAATGCACTGAGCCAGCCAGGCACCCCCACAGGGGATTTTATATTATCAAGCCTTGATTTGGCCAAATAAAAATAACTTATAGGACTAAAGAAATGGAAATTTCATTCATGATCTTTTGTCTCTGGAATTCTCTTGATTGGTCTAATAAAATACTAATATGTTTTGCAGAACAGCACATAAACTATAAATACTGGTTTTGGACAACTATGTAGAGCAAGGAAAGCATTATTCAAAATGAGGAACTTAAAGATCGCATGTACTTAATAAGGGAGGCAACATGGTATAATGTGGTAGACAATGGAGATTTAAGGGTTCTAGATTTTAGGTTTTGATTCTCCTAACTAGCTCTATGGTGTTGGGTCAGTCCACCTCCCTGAGTCTTTGTTTTCTCATGCATTTATGTATTCATTTGTTCATGATTAGTTAATTTATTCAACACTTGATTTTCCAGAGTGTACTGAGTACTAGATATACAGAGATGAAAGTTACAGTCCTTCATATCAAGATGCTTATCATAGTCTAGTAAGGAAAATGGATAAATAATTCAATAATACAACACAAAATGATAATTGCTAGGATAGAAACATTCTTGTGTGCTATAAAAGCGCTGAAGGGGAGCGCTTTACCTGGAATAACAATTATTTATAGGTTATCCTGGAGCTAAGATTTGAAGGATTAGTGGGTATTTATCAATGAAAAGATTGGAAGGAATGTTTCATTTATAAGCATAAAGCAACACTGGAGGATTATCATACCTGAACTAACTGTATAAAATGAATGTTTTGTGTTTGATAAGTTCTCTGGTTGAAGTGTGTTTAGAAGTCCTAAATACCTCCCTTGTAGTAATTCCCAAGGAGCTCCAGGAGAACCATTTGAAAATCACTAGACCAACCAGTTCATCTCCAAAGCTTCACTGAGTCTGGAAATGCCAAGATTTTGTGATTTAAAAAAACAGTGTGGTGTAGTAGAGAGTAGTATATTAGAAATTAAAGAGTGGGTTTTTGCTGTAACTCTGCCAGTGATACTGAATATATGCTTCTAAGTTCTGTATGTAAATGTGCACATGGGAATCATCTCCAGATCAGTATTGCCCTGGACATCTCATCTTTTTCACACATACTTCCAATATGTATCTCAATTTGAACTCCTAAACTACTTCTCCTTCTGCATTCCCTACCTTGCTTATTGGTACTCACTTTCCCAAAACTATTGCATGCATCTTTTTCACATTGATTTGTATGCTCTTGCCCTCCCTTTTCAATTCTGGGACAAGTCTTGCTCATCGTATAAGACTCTAATAAACTCTTGTGAAGATTTCTTTGATGACCTAACCTTCCTCTTTATGTGACACTTTGTATATTCCTCCATTAAGCCCATATCATTTTGGACAACTTGTTTATTGTCTCTAATCTTTCATTTTCTCATCTTCAAAATAAATAGGTAAGCAAGATGAGCAAAAAAATCAAATCTTCACAAAGGCAACAATTTTTTGTCTGGTTAATCCACTATTATATCCCAAAATTCCTATAATCTTACCCTAGAGTAGACATTTAAATATTTATTAATTGATTTTTTACTATTATTCAGAAATATATATATATATATATATATATATATATAATTAAATTTATTTGGTGGTTTCTGGATCTAACAAGACTTTTAGTGAGGCACAATTATTTCCATTTTTCAAAGACAATCTGATTTATTCATCTTGCTCTTTTTTTAAATCTTTTTTGATGAAATATAATTGATATATAACATCATATTAGTTTCAGGTCTACAAAATAATTATTCAATATTTGTATACATTGTGAAATGAATATCACAATAAGTCTAGTTACCATCTGTCCTCATGAAAAGTTATAAAAATTTTTTTCTTGTGATGAGAACTTTGAAGATCTACTCTCAGCAACTTTCAAACATGTGATAAAATATTATTGACTATAGTAATCATGTTATAAGTTACATTGCCATGAGTTATTTATTTTAAGCTGGAAGTTTATACTTCTTGACCCCCTTACCCATTCCACCTACCCCTAACCCCTCTTCACTCTAGCAACCATCAACCTGTTCTGTGTCTATAAGTTTTGTTTGCATGTTTGATTTGTTTTTTAGATTCTGTATTTAAGTGAAATCATATGGTATTTGTCTTTCTCTAACTTATTTCACTTAGCATAATACCCTCAAGATCATTCCATGTTGTTGCAAATGACAAGATTTCATTCTTTTTTATGTCTGAGTCATATTTCAATGTGTGTGTGTGTGTGTATCACATCTTTTTTTTTAATTTTAGTTAATTAATATACAGTGGACTACTGGCCCCTTAGCAGTAGAATTCAGTAATTCATCACTTACATACAGCATCCAGTGCTCATCATCACAGCAAGTGTCCTCCTTAGTACCCATCACCCATCTAGCCCATCTCCCACCCACTTCCCTCTGTCAACCCATAGTTTGTTCTCTGTCATTAAGAATCTCTTGTGGTTTATTTCCCTCTCTTCTCTTCCCCCCAACTTCCCTTATGTTCATCTGTTTTGTTTCTTAAATTCCACGTATAAGTGAAATCATGTGGTATTTATCTTTCTCTGATTGACTTATTTCACTTAGCATAACTAGCTCCATCCACATCATTGCAAATGGCAAGATTTCATTCTTTTTGATGGATGAGTAATATTCCATTATCTATCTATGTATCTATATTTTCTATATCTATGTATCTATATATCTGTATATCTATTTCTCATCTTCTTTATCCATTCATCAATTGATGGACATTTGGGCTCTCTCCATAGTTTGGCTATTGTTGATAATGCTGCTATAAACATTGGGGTGCATGTACCCTTCAGATCTGTATTTTTGTATCCTTTGGGTAAATACCTAATGGTACAATTACTGGATCATAGGGTAGTTCTATTTTTAGTGTGCTTTTTGTTTGTTTGTTTTAAGTTTATTTATTTTTGAGAGAGAGAGAGAGAGACAGATGAGCAGGGGAGGGGCAGAGAGAGGGGAGAAAGAGAATTCCAAGCAGGATCCACACTGTCATCATGGAGCGTGATATGGGGCTCATGACCTGAGCCAAATCAAGAATCAGATGCTCAACTGAGTCACCCAGGCACCCCTATTTTTAGTTTTTTGAGGGACCTCCATGCTATTCTCCAAAGTGTACCAGTTTGCATTTCTACCAACAGTGTAAGAGGGTTCCCCTTTCTCTGCATCCTCACCAACACCTGTTGTTTCTCGTGTTGTTAATTTTTGTCATTCTGACATGTGTGAGATGCTATCTCATGGTTTTGATTTGTGTTTCCCTGATGATGAGTGATGTTGAGCATCTTTTCATGTGTCTGTTAGCCATCTGGATGTCTTCTTTGGAAAAGTATCTATTCATATACTAACCCATTTCTTAACTGGGTTATTTGGTTTTTGGGTGTTGAGTTGTAAGTTCTTTATAGATTTGGGATACTAAGCCTTTATCAGATAAGTTATTTGCAAATATTTTCTCCCATTCCATAGGCTGCCTTTTAGTTTTGTTGATTGTTTCCTTCGCTATGCAGAAGCTTTTTATCTTAATGAAGTCCCAGTAGCCCAATAGTTCATGTTTGCTTTTATTTTCCTTGCCTTTGGCAATGTGTCTAGTAAGAAGTTGCTGTGACCAAGGTCAAAGAGGTCACTGCTGGTGTTCTCTAGTATTTTGATGGTTTCTTGTCTCACATTTAGGTCTTTCATCCATTTTGAATTTATTTTTCTGTATTCATTACTTACATACAGCATCCAGTGCTGAAAGTGTTCCACTTTCATTGTTCTACATGTCAGTGTCCAGTTTTCCCAACACCATTTGTTGAAGAGACTCTTTTTCTTTTGTATGTTATTTCGTGCTTTGTTGAAGATTAGGTGACTGTATAGCTGTGGGTCCATTTCTGGGTTTTCTATTATGTTCCATTGATCCACGTGTCTGTTTTTGTGCCAGTACCATACTCTCTTGATGACTACAGCTTTGTAATATAGCTTGAAATCTGGAATCCTGAAGCCTCCAGTTTTGTTTTTCTTTTTCAGGATTGCTTTGGCTTCAGGGTCTTTTGAATACATCTCCTTTATCCATTCATCCATCGATAGACATTATGTTGTTTCTATATGTTGGCTATTGTAAATAATGCTGTCATGAACAAAGGGGTGCATGTATCTTTTTGAATTTGGGTTTTTGTTTTTGTTTTGTTTTGTTTTGTTTTTTTCAAGTAAATACCCAGAAGTAGAATTGCTGGCTCATATGGCAGTTCTATTTTTAATTTTTTCAGGAACCTCCATATTGTTTTCCATAGTGGTTGCACCAATTTTCATTCCCACCAATACTGCATAAGAGGTTTCCTTTTCTTTATATCCTTGACAACACTTGTTAATTTTTGTCTTTTTGATAACAGCCATTCTGACAGGTGTGAAATGATATCTCATAGTTTTGATTTGCATTTCCCTGATTACTGATGTTGAGCATCTTTTCATGTGCCTGTTAGTCATCTGTATATCTTTCGAAAAATGTTTCTTCAGATCCTTTTCCCATTTAAAAAAATTTTTTAATGTTTATTATTATTTTTTTTAACTGGGAGAGAGAGAGAGAGTGCAAGCAGGGGAGGGGCAGAGAGAGGGAAACACCGAATCCCAAGCAGACTCCAGGCTTTGAGCTGTCAGCACAGAGCCTGACCCAGGGCTTGAATGAGCTGTGAGATCATGACCTGAACTGAAGTCGGATACTTAACTGACTGAACCTCCCAGGTGCCCAATCCTTTACTTCTTTTTAATACAATTTTTAAAAATTGAGTTGAATGAGTTCTTTATATATTTTGGATAATAACCCCTTATCAGATATATCATTTGCAAGTATTTTTTCCTATTCAGTGGGTTACCTTTTTGTTTTGTTGATGATTTGCTTCACTATGCAGAAGCTTTTTAGCTTACTTTTGCTTTTGTTGATATTGTCTTTGGAGTCAGATTGTAAAAAATATTGCCAAGAATAATGTCAAGGAAATTACTGCCTGTGTTTTCTTCTAGGAGTTTTGTGGTTTCTGGTCTTACATTCAGGTTTTTAGTCAATTTTGAGTTAATTTTTGTGTGTGGTGTAAGACAGTGGTCCAGTTTCATTCTTTTGTGTCTGACCAGTTTTTCCAACATCATTTATTGAAGACACTATCATTTCCCATTATATAGTCTTGTCTCCTTTTTCATAAAATTAATTAACTATATATGCATGGGTTTATTTCTGGGCTCTCTCTTTTGTTCCATTGATGTATGTGTCTGTTTTTATGATAATGCCATACTGTTGTGATGTGATTATTATCTTTTTAATAATAGTTTGAAATCTGGGAGCATGATGCATCCAGTTTATTTTTTTTCTTTTTCAAGGCCACTTTCACTATTCAAGATCTTTTCTGGTTCAATACAAATTTTAGAGTTGTTCTAATTCTGTGAAAAATGATATTCAAATTTTGATAGAGATCATATTGAATCTGTAGATTACCATATGAACATTTTGATAATATTGATTCTTCCAATCCATAAGCACAGAGTATCTTTCTACTTATTTGTATCTTGTTCAGTTTCTTTCATCAGTGTCTTATAATTTTCAGAGTACAGATCTTTCACCACCTTGGTTAAATTTATTTCTAGGTATTTTATTCTTTTTGAAGCAGTTGTAAATGAGATTGTTTTCTTAATTTGTTTTGCTGATGGTTCATTGTCAGTATTTAAAACCACAACAGATTTTTGTGTATTGATTTTATACATGGCAACTTTACTGAGTTTATTAGTTTTAACTACTTTGGTGGAATCTTTAGGGCTTTGTAAATGAAAATCATGTCATCTACATATAGTGACAGTTTTACTTTTTCCTTTCCAATTTGGATGTCTTTTAATTAATTAATTAATTAATTAATTAACTTACCTACCTACCCACCTACCTACCTAATTCTTCTGTCTACGACTTTTAATACTATGTTGACTAAAAGTGTTGAGAATGGGTATCCTTGTCTTGTTCCTTATCTAAAAGGAAAAGCTTTCAGCTTTTCAGCATTGAGTATGATGTTAGTTGTAGGTTTGTCATATACAGTCTTTATGATGTTGAGGTACCTTCTGTCTATACCCACTGTGTTGGGTTTTTTAAATCATAAATGGATGTTCAGTTTTTCAAATGCTTTATCTTCATCTATTTAGATGATCATATAATTTTCATGCTTCATTTTGTTAATGAGATATTTTATGTTGATTGATTTGCAGGTATTGAACCATCTTTGCATCCCTGTAATAAATCCTACTTGATCATGATGTGTGATCCTTTTGATGTATTGCTGAATTTGGCTTACTAATATTTTATTGAGGATTTTTGCATCCATGTTCTTCAGAGATATTGGGCTGTTTTCTTTTATTATTTCTATTTCTATTATTTCAGTTTTTATTTTTATTTTCAGTGTCTGTGTCTGGTTTTGCCATTAGGGTAGTTCTGGCCTTGTAAAATGAGTTTGGAAGTGTTCCCTCATTTTCAGTTTTTGGAAGGGTTTGAGAAGGATAGGTATCTAATCTTCTTTGAATATTTAGTAGAACTCAAGTAAAGCTTCTGGTCCTGGACTTCTGTTTGTTGGGAGGTTTGTGATTATTGATTCAATCTGCATACTAGTATTTGGTTTATTCAGGCTTTCTATTTCTTTATGATTCAGTCTTGGAAGACTGTTTCTAGGAATTTATCCATTTCTTTTAGGTTGTTGACTGTTGATGTGTAATTGTTCATAACTATCTCTTATGATCCTTTGTATTTCTTTGGTATCAGTTGTAATTTTTCTTTCATTTCTGACTTTTTTATTTGGACTCTTTCTTGATGAATCTGACTAAAGTTTTGTCAGTTTTGTTTATCTTTTCAACGAACCAGTTCTTAGTTTCATTGATCTTTTTTTGTTTTATTTTTAGTTTTTATTTCATTTATTTTTTGCTCTGATATTATGTCCTTCTCATAGCTTTGAGCTTTGTTTTTCTTTTTCTAGTTCCTTTTGGTGTAAAGTTAGTTTATTTTAGATTTGTCTTGTTTTTTGTTTTTGGTTTTGGTTTTTTTTGAAGTAGGCCTGTATCACTATAATCTTCCCAATTCGAACTGCTTTTGCTGCATTTCATTGATTTTGGTAAGTTGTATTTCTATTTTCATTTATCTCAAGGTGTTAAAAAAATTCTTTTAATGTTTATTTGTTTTTGAGAGAGAGAGAAAGCATGAGCAGTGGAGGGACAGAGAGAGACTCCAGGCAGGCTCCAGCAGCACAGAGCAGCACAGAGCCCTACACGGGGCTAGAACTCCTGAGCCATGAAATCGTGACCTGAGCTGAAGTCAGATGCTTAACCAACTGAGCCACCCAAGCGCCTTTCTCAAGGTATTTTTTGATTTCTCCTTTCATTTCTTTGTTGACACATTGGTTGTTCAGCAGCATTTTTTTTTTTAAGTTTTATTTGAAAGAGAGCTCATGAGCATGGTGGAGGGGCAGAGAGAGAGGGAGAGAGAATCCCAAGCAGTCTCTGCACTTGTAGCACAGAACCTGATGTGGGGCCTGAAAGGTGAGATCATGAAAGGTGATATCATGACCTGAGCTGAAGTCAGACAATTAGCCAACTGAGCCCCCCTGGCACTCCAGTAGTACATTTTCAAATTTCCACATATTTGTGATTTTTCCAATGTTCTTCTTATAATTTATTTATAGTGTCATATCATTATAGTTGGAAAAGATGCTTGATATGATTTCAGTCTTCTTGGATTTATTGTGATTTGTTTTGTGACCTAACATAATCTATCCTGGAGAATATTCCATGTGTACTTGGGAAGAATGTATATTTTCTTGCTTTTGTATACAGTGTTCTGTGTGTGTGTGTGTGTGTGTGTGTGTGTGTGTGTGTGTGTGTGTGTAGTCCATATGGTGTAATGTGTCACTTAAGGTTGATGTTTTCTTATTGATTTTGTGTCTGAATGGTCAATCCATTGATGTAAATAGGGTCCCTTTCTATTGTTTTACTGCTGTCAATTTTTTATATATGTTTTAAGTTTAGATCTCTTATGTTGAGTGCATAAATATTTACAAATGTTAGATCTTCTTTTTGGATTGGCCCCTTTATTTTTATTTAATGCTCATTTTTGTCTGTTTTAAAGTCTATTTTATCTGATATAAGTACAGCTACCCTAACTCTTTTGTGGGGGAGGGTTTCCATTTGCATGAAACATTTTATTCCATCCCTTACTTTCAGTCTGTGTGTGTCCTTATACATGAAATGAGTTTCTTGTAGACAGTAAGGTAGAGGGATAGTGCAAAGATGGTTGGTACCTATTTGTGCTGGCACTAGCAAAGTAGATGGTGAATGCTGAAAAGATGCCCGCTGGTACCTTTGCTCTTGGAGAGTCTCAACAGGTTTCTGCCCCTCTGGCAGATAACTTAAGGTTAGCAAATGAATCTCCTTCACATATGCTCTAGGCATTTTTCAATCTGCAACTTTTGTACTTGGTCCCAAAGTGAATGAGTCTGCTTGTGAGTCTGCTAAGAGTGGAATCTCCATTCCCTACAGCCCTATTTCTTCTGGACATAAATCCTGCTGGTTTCAAAGCCAGATATGTTGGGAGTTCATCTCTCCAATGCAAGTCTCAAGGGTTGGAGTGTCTGATGTGGGGCACAAACCCCTTTCTCTTTACAGAGAAGCTGTGTTATTTGTGAGATCCCTCTCGACTCTTCCAGTCTGTAAGTCAACGTGTTGGGGGTGGGGTTTTGGCAAGACAATGTCTCTGCTTCTTTTACCCATCTAAATGTGGCCTGTTAATCTTTCGTTGTGGAGGATCTGTTTGGCTAAGTTTTGGGGTTTTTTTTTTCGTTTTTTGTTTTCAGGGGGAATTGTTGCATATGTAGCTGTAGATTATGTTGTATCCACTGGAGGAGATAGTTTAGGATTCTCCTACACTGCCATCTTGAACCACCTCTGATCTTGCTCACTCTTAAGATATTTGACTAAGAATCTTGTAAGTATAGGAATTCAGGGGATTTACAGGACAAAGATAGCACAAGTGGTCCTGGTTAAGATTTAGAGATATTAGTTGATTTTAAGTCATTAATATTGATACTACCTTTAGAAGATATTTTAGACCACAAATGTTGAAAACATAACTAAAACTCAAATAGGTTTAAAATGAGATTTAAAAGTCTAATCTGTACCCAAATGACATGATTAATCCTCATGTTTAAAGAGCATGTTACTATAAACCAAAATTTGCTTAATCTGTACTGACAGTTAATTATGGCAATACTTATATGGATGGAGTAAGGCGAGCACAGCAAGAATTAGTTTTTAAATGTGAAGTTAATGAACTGAACCCTCTGTGTCTGAAAACCTGTCATATATGCTTATTAAATGGGGCATAATATTTCCATATAGACATGCAGAGAATGATTCAGTTTTGTAGCTATACTAATTATTTCTACTTTTTCCTACTCCTTCTCCTTTAGTTTTTAGCCACTAAATTTAAGAGATGCTTCTCTATAATAATCTTATTTCTGATATTTAGCACAGTTGACTTTCTTGGAGCTACGTTTTGTCCTAACTTAGTAAGGCTGTTTTCACCAAGCTATCCACCTGCCTCTTTGGCTATTCCTTGTCAATGATCTTTTACTGGTTTCTCTTTCTTTCCACTTAACATAAGTAAAGAAGATATGGCCTTTTGACTAATTCATTTGATTTATGTTCTTAGGCAATTTCATCCATGACCATAACTTTAATTACTGTCTATTAACTTATTCAACAAATATTTATTGAATGCATATTGTATGCCAAATACTGTTTGAGGTGCTCGGGATATGTGAATGAAAATAATAAAGATGCCTACTTTCCTGCTTGTATTGTAGTGAGAGAAAACAGACAATACAGAATAGACATCGCAGAAAAGCAAATTTTATAATATGTTAGAAGACTTGATAAGAAAAAAAGTAGAGCAGTGTAGGAATTGTGAAAGTGCTGGAGGGTGTACTGAGGGTATTTTCCAATTTTAAAATAGGATGATAGGAGAGGGAATTACTGAGAGATGACATTTGGATGAAGAATAAGGAGATCAAGAAATTGACCACTTGGATATTTAAGGACCCTAAGGCAGGTGAGTGTTCCTGGAGTGGTGAGGGAAGAGTAAGGGAGCCAGTGTGGCTGAAAGAGTGACAAGGCTGAGGAGTAGTAGGAAACAAGAACAGAGATAATGGGATGCCACATCATGTAGAGCCTTGTAGATCACTGAAAGGACTTCATCTTTTACTCTAAGTGGAATGGAGGAGCCATTGGAGATTTTGAGTAGAAAAGCAATGTGATCTTATATTTGTTGAGAATTTATTCTGAGATATGAGGAGGAAAATTACTTGGTGCCAGCCAATAACAGTAGAAATAGTCAGATTCTGTATACTGTTTGAAGGTAGAACCAACAGATATCCTGACATACAAGATGTGGAATGTAAAAGAAAGAGACTGAAGCATGACACTATCTAATCACCTACTGCTTATCTGTACCTGGATATCTCTTAGGTAATGCAAACTCCTATGTCCCAACCTGGCTTTTTAGATCCTTTGTAATAATCTTGACAGGTTTGTGGTATGACCATTGTGGTAGACTGAATAATGCCTCTCAAAATGGCAAAATGGATTTTGCAGATGTAATTAAGATAAGGATCTTGAGGGGTGCTAGGGTGGCTCAGTTGGTTAAGCCTCCAACTCTTGATTTCAGCTCAGGTCATAATCTAATAGTCTGTGAGACTGAGCCCTGCATTGAGAGTAGAGCCTGCTTGGAATTCTCTCTCTCTCTCTCTCTCTCTCTCTCTCTCTCTCTCTCTCTGTCTCTCTCTCTCTCTCTCTGTCTCTCTCTTTCTGCCCCTCCCCCCCCATCAAAATAAATAAATAAACATTAAAAAAAAGATGGTAGATAATGCAGGTGGACCCAATGAAATCACAGGGGTCCTTACAAGAAGTGTCAGAGAACAGTAGAAGCAGAGCCAGTGAAGGAGTTATGACTCTACAGTGCTGACTTTGAAGATGGAGGAAGAGGCCATGAACCAAGGAATTCAGGCAGCCTCTAGAAGCTCGGTAGGGAACAGATTCTCCTGAAGAGCCACTAGAAAGATTTTAGCCCAGTAACCTCATTTTGGGCTTCTGACCTCCAGAACTATAAAAGAATACATTTGTATCATCTTAAGCCACTGTGTTTGTAGCAATTTTATTACAACAGTAAGAGGAAACTAATACAAACATCAACCAGTCTTAAAATTTAGAAATCTGAAATTAACACTTCTCTCTTTTTGATGCTTCTTTTCTAATTACAATGTTTTGTTATTCAACTTAAATTATTAAGTTGAATTATTTCTTCTTTCCCCTACTGCTATTTAGTTTAACTTCTTATTATGTTTTACCTGTACTGTTATGGTATCAAAGCATAGCCAGGAGTTGGAGAAGATGGTGGCAGAGCAGAATTAGTTCTTTCCCCAAAACTATTATATACACATGTAAGCTAAGTTAGCATGGGGTGCCCATTATGCAAATTCAGTTTCAAGCAACTTCTCTAACCATCTACACCTTTTTGATAAGATTACTTTCCCCAACCCTTTTTATATAGAAGGCCTGGAACTGCCATTGTGCCAGAGTATTTGAGCAGCCTTCTGACTGGTCTCCTTGCCTCTAGCCCCTTCCTACAGTCTAGTCTTCAAATGGGAGCTGATGAATCTTTTCATACTACAAGTCTGACCTTCACTAGTTAGGCATCACTCATGGTGTAAATTTCAAATTCCTTAGTATGGCCTACAAAGTCCTGCAAGCTTTCACTTCTAGGCTTCATATCCCACTACTACCTGATTTCCTATCTCACCTTCTAGCAATTGTCCATAATCACTGGATGCAACGTGTTGTTTGTGTCTCCTTTGGTTTTAGTCATCCTGCCTCTGCCTAGATTACAATTCTTCAAGGGAAAAGAACAGAAAATTCCCTTTCATTTTTTAAAAACCAATTTAAGATATCCTACCTTCTAGATAGCCTTGCATCTACTCCTCCACAGTAGTGTTTAACAACTTGTTTCTCTGTTCTCTCCACCCGCACATGCTTTTGTGTTTGCATTTATGGTATAATTACAATATTTATTGTTCACTTACTAGTCTGTGAGCTCTCCAAAATCAGGTATATGGCTATTTTATTTTTGTATTCCCATCAAATAACACAGGTGCTTGGCACTTAGAAAATTCTTAATAAATGATTATTGTTATTTTAACTGAATGACATCATCTCTCTTTAATCACTTGTAGACTGTCATACAGTGGCATTTAGATTAATATTGCAGGTTTGTTGTAAAAATGAACAAACTTAAGTTCCTTTCCCTCATTAGTTCTATCTCCTCCCCTTCAAGGACTTATTCAGACACTTCATTATTATAATAAGAAAATTATCATATTGGAGTGTATGCAGAGGAGGGTGACCAAAAAATGATGCTGCTTTAGGAATAAAGAACAACAGATAATAGGAAACTTAAGATATTCATTTTGGGGACATATTAGCTGTGTTCAAATATCTGAGAGATCTTCATGTAGGAGAGAAATAGACTTTGTTCTATATAGTTCTGGGGGCAAAACTGGAGAAATGGAGACAGATTGCAATGCACAATGAGGAAGAAATATCTAATAACGTTGCATAAAAAGTTCACTTTTTCATTCAACAAAATCTTGATTGAGCACTTTCTGTGTATGTACATAGTTCTTGGCACTGAGGATTCAATGTTGAGGAAGTAGTTGAGATTTTTTCCTCTCATGGAGCTTACTTTTTTTTAAAAATTTTTAATGTTTACTTATTTTTGAGAGAGAAAGAGACAGAATGTGAGTGGAGGAGGGGCAGAGGGAGAGGGAGACACAGAATCTGAAGTAGGCTCCAGGCTCTGAGCTGTCAGCACAGAGCCCAATGCAGGGCTCAAACCCGTAAATCATGAGATCACAGACCTGAGCCAAATGCTTAACTGACTGAGCCACCCAGGCACCCTTCATGGAGCTTACTTTTAATGACAGTGGACAGTGAACAAATCAGTGGGGGTGTGTGGGGGGGGAACCAGCAGCAGCATATGAGCATATAGTGATCGATGTTGTGTAAAGAATTAAATAGTGTTATGATATTTGAATGAGTGGCTTCTTTAGAAGGTGTGACCACCTGTCTGAAGAGATGACATTTATACTGTGTTCCAGCTGATAAAAAGGAACTAACCATTGGAAGAACTGAGTGAAGAAATTTCCAGGCAGAGGAAACAGTTTTTTTTTTTTTCAATTTTAGTTTTTTAAATTTGAGCATAATTGACATACAATGTTACATTAGTTTCACGTGTACATCACAGTAACTCAACAAGTTTATGCATTTTATGCTATGCTCACCACAAATGTAGCTACCATCTATCACCATACAATGCTATTACAGTATCATTAACTATATTCTATATGCTGTGCCTTTTATTCCTGTGACTTATTCATCCCATAACTGGAAGCTTGTATCTCCCAGTCCCCTTCACCCATATGACCCATCCCCCTATGCACTTCCCTCTGGCAACCATCAGTTTGTTCCCTGTATTTATGGGTATTTTTCTGTTTTTCTTTATTCATTTGTTTTGCTAATTAGATTCCACATATGAGTGAAATCATATGATATTTTTCTTTCTCAGTCTGACTTCTTTCACTTGGAGGTAAACAGTTACTACAGGGCCTTCAGACAGGAATGAAATTGAAGATATTCAAGAAACAAAAGGGTCTGTATGGCTGGATATAGTGCTCAAGGGGAAGCATGAGATTGGATTTGGTTGACATAGTGAGAGGTCAGATCATGTAGGGCTTTTAAACAATGGGTATTGAGTTTGAATTTTATTCCACTTGTAGTGGGAAAGTTTTGGAAGATTTTAAGCACAAGTGGTATGACATATTTCAGTTTTTATAAGGTTTCCACAGGGTTCTGAGTCAAGAATAGATTACAGAGTTTGAGAGGGAAGAGTGAAAGCTGAAAGACTTGAGCAGTCTATAGCAGTTGCCTAGGCAAGAGATGAATATGGCTTCACTTAGGTTAGAAATGGAGGAAATGAAAAGATGTTTAGCTAAGGGGGATATGTTTTAGAGACAGAGTCAAAAGTACTTGCTGATGTGTTGGTGAAAGAAGAAGAACCAAGAATAAATCCTGGATTTCTAACTTGAGCAACAGGATAGAACAATAGGGGCCATTAATCAAGTGGGGAATTCAGGAGAAGGAGCAGGTTGACAAGGGGAGAATGAGTTAGATCAATGTTCTGTTTTATTTCTGTTAAGTTTGAGGTGACTTGTGGAGATGTTGAATAGACAACTTCATATAGAAGGAGTCTGGAGCTCAGAGGAGAGGTCAGGGGTGAAGATAAAGACTGAAGAGTCATTCACATATACATATACATATACATATACATATACATAGTATTTAAGTCCTGGGGCTGGGTAAAATCTTTGAGGGAAAGGGTATACCTGGGAAAAAGAAGGGGCCCTGGGCAAACGGATGGTTTACCTCATGAAATAGTTAACTCACTACTACTAGAGTTGTTCAAGCAGAGATCATATGAGCATCACCCAGGGATGTTTGATATAGAGTTGCTGCCCAGGGTGAAGGTTTGCTAATGAATTCTTAGATCCCATCTGAATCTGAAATTTGACGATACTGAAAGATCCAGATGATGTCATGGTACATAGAATTGGCCAGTAATGTGTTTCACCTTGTGGATGCATCTAAGTTAGAATTTCTTGATTTTAAAACTGTCACTTAAGACACTTGTTAATGGCACTGTATCATATCCCACTGTGTATGTTTCTTTCATTTTCCTTCCTCCCCTTTTGCCTTCTATTTAAAACACTTTGAAGTTTTTCTTCTCTTCTTCTGTTTTACTCTATTTTTCTTTCCCATGAGCCTACCAGGGATATACATAGGCATTACTTGGCCCAGCTAGGGACACTCAGTTTTAGAAGCTGCTGATCTTTGCTATAGCTAAATATAATGGTCCTTAAAGCAATCAAAAAATACTGTTTGGGGATTTTATTTATTGATATTCCAGACTGCAGCTATCAGATTATGTACTTGGGTGATCATTAAGGAAAGCAATCTAGTGATTCTCCAATACCATAGTGATACCCAATCAAGAGAACACCTCTGCTTCAGGCAGAATCTAAATTGGTTGAGTCTTTAACTGATCTTATCTGTCTTGTTTTTCACTGCATTCATACTCTATTCATTGTGCCTAGCTAGTAGAATGCCTTATGCATAGTAAGGTGGTAGATAAATAATTTATTGAATGAATGAACAAATGCGCATTTGTTCTAATCAAACTAGTACCAAAAACTGAAGAGTATATTGGAGTTAGTACAAACTGAGTAACTTTACAATACATATTATGGACTTTACAAAGAGGTCACATTGAATATTATATTCTATAAGATCCTCATTCATTAGCTAGATTGACATGTTCAGACTGAAAATTTGGTTCTCCGACAGACTTAATCAAGTATTTAACTTGCTTTGTGCTCAATTCTGGAGAATTTGGAGTCAAATTTATCAATGCTTAACATACAAATAGGGAATTATTATGTTATTAACTATTACTAAGTGAATGTGTGTGTGTGTGTATTCTGAATTATACTTTGAAAGTCATTTTTTATATGTACTAGATAGATACGCATTATCGGTATTCTCAAGAAGAGATCACAGTATTACCCCAAACAATGTCTTTGTTTAGTTAGAGAAATCTAAGTTGTCTAACATGCCATTGCCTTGAGCACTAGCATGTATACTTTATAGAGCAGAACCACTAGTAATTTATTGGTACATAGTAATGTACATATAGGGGAACATTTATTGAACAAATAATGAGGAGTGTACAAATGGATGAGCAATCAAGTTAGGATTCCTTATCCTTATAGCCACCAGGCATATTTATTTTAGAAAAAAAAGAAGTAATCTTCCAAAGAGAAATTTTGTTCTTTTATGGTAAAAACATGAGATTATTACCTCCATATCAGTGCCAGGTTACAACTTCTATCTTGAACATAGTTCTTTGTTTTCTTGAGAAGCAATTCCACAAAGTCAGGATTACCCTTCCTCGCAAAAACCCAGTACAGAATAGTATTCACACATATTTCAGTAAATTCAAGATTAAAATTCAGTTCAAAACGGTATCCTGATTTTTCCACAAATGCAATATAGTCTGAGAGTAGTATGTCAAACCCATCCAAGTCGACATACCTCAGAATTTTTGCCAGGGTTCTGTAAATCCTAGGTTCGTAACAGTGATATCCCCAGTGACCCAAAAACTGCAAGGATGGTCTTTTAACAATTTTGTCAATGAGATTGCAGAATATATTGCTTCTTGGACAAGAAGTCTTATGACATAATTTGGAAGATTTACTCATTGCTATTTAAGGCAACAGTATAGAAATCAAATCACAGGAGGTCATACTGTAATCCTTCAGTTACATATTTTGGTAATGTGGTAGGCTTTACTCCACAAACAGGAAGTGCCCTTTAAACTGTAGCCACAAAAATATCATATGAAATATTACCATAAGGTACTGGATGACATCACAATAGATGGTGATCTGTCATCAGCATAGGTCAGGAATTTGGTATAATATATGTAACTGGTGACATTTGAGAGGGACATACTGGATATACATGGCATATGTGGCAGCTAAGATGTAATATTTTTAAGTCTAAAACTTTAGCTCAAGCCAGTATGTATGTTTATGAAGTGCTGAAAATACAGTCTATAAATTAGACAAAATAATAGTAATAACCAGGTTGATTATTCCTTTTAGGTTGTCATGTTTTGCATGAGTACTGCATTCTCATTTAAACCTCATAGGATGTTTTCCTTATTTTATAGTTGAAGAAACTGAGACTTAGGAAGGTTAAGAGACCTGCCAGAAGGCACTGTATTAATTCTCAGAGAGAAAAGCTGACATACAGTGTTAAACAAAATTCAGAAACTTTGTTTTAGAATTTAAAATTTTATAGATATTGTTCCTCTATAAATTAGGCAGAACATATACAGTTTGTACATTAAAGGTATATCAAGCTTGTTGTGGCATCCTTGTTCCAGGAAAATAAAGGGGAAATATGGTTCTTTTATCACTGTTTAGTAGTTTATGCTTTGGCCATCTTTCTGTTAAATTTAATAACCTTGCATGTATTTATTAGCAATTTTAAATGTTTTCTTTATCCTTCTCAACATTTTTCTTCTTTAAATCACAGAAAATAATGTTTCTTTAGTAAAAGGAAATTATAACTTTGGGTTTACTATAATATACTTCCACTAATACTGCATTTAATTCTGTAAGCTCTAAGCTCTCCCCAGGATAGCAGGAAAAACTAGTAACTATTGTCATCTTTCTGAAAACCAAGAGTTCTGTTATTTTCCTTTATTGGCTTTCTCTTTTTATTCTCTCCACTTCAAAAAAAAAATGCATTTTTAAACTGAACTATTTTTTGCTGATTTCTTAATACTATACATAAAGGTGGTAAAAAATGGAAACATTATAGAGCCAGTGAAAATTCTTCCCTGAGATAATCATGTTAGCAGTTTTATGTATAGTCTTTCAAATATTTTTATGCTTATATATATAAATAGATATATTATTATATACCTTGTTCTTTTTACACAAATAGAATATTGTACATAACTGGTTCTATGAGCTCCTTTGTATTTATATAACAACATATCATAGGTGCACCTTTGTATGACCATTTATTATAATGGGTAACTCTTATGTATTACTTACTATGTATGAGGCACTGTTTTAAGTACTTTATATATTAACCCCTTTAATCCTTATAACAACTCCACAGATAAGGGGGTTAAGATTCAGAGCCTTAGTGACTTGCCCAAGATGATAAGTCTTAGTAAGTGGTAAAGCTGGGATTTGGACACAGGCAGGATAGTACCAGAGGTTTTATGTATATTCTCTCTGCTTCTCAAGAAAGAGATACCTTTCCATTTTTATGGCTCATTTATGAAGAGTGGTCATGAAACAAAAGCTCTACAGTTATATTCAAAACCAAAAGGAAACAGATAGTAGATAAATCCTGCTTTTGGGGAAAAAGAGTGTTATTAAAGTAATAACAATGTATATCTGAGTGTATAATTTCAATGTTTTTTTCTTTATAACTTTCTTTATGATTTGAATGTCAGTGAATATGTTTTTTTAATCAGATTTACATATTTACATATTTAAAAGTAAATAAAAAATAAAAACAAGATTGAGAGAAGAGAAATTTTCCTACTTCTGTGTATGGTGAGGAACTGTGTATTTACAAAGGCCAAATAAAAAGTACATGTATGTATTATATAATGCCTTAAATGTATATTTAATAGCTCTGTGTCAGTTTTAAAGGGTATCTTAAAATGCATAGCAAACTGAATTTTTACTCTTTTATTCATGAACTGAACAACCCTCCAAAAATACTTAGACGCATAATTCTGGCTCCCTCAGAACTTTGGGTTGCACAGAGCTAGTTTGTCAGGCTTCTCTCTACCTTGTGGTGTCCACTCAAATTTTTCTTAATTTTTAACTCAAATATTTGAGGTAGGCTACTTTAAGTCATAGATTCCTGGCCAACTTATATGTCTACCACTTGGGACTGTGTCTACCACTTAGTCTAGTCAGTTGTGGCTATATGAGGCAGACACCACAAAGTATTTAATATTACAATTAAAATGTAAAAATAATCATATAGGGGTGCCTGGGTGGCTCAGACAGTTAAGTGTCCAACTTTGGCTCAGCTCATGATCTCACAGTTTGTGAGTTCAAGCCCCTCATTGGGCTCTCTGCTGTCAGCGCAGAGCCTGCTTCAGATCCTTTGTCCCCCTCTCTCTCTGCCCCTTCCTCCTCTCAAAAATAAACATTTAAAAAATAATAAAAAATAAATAAACATATAGATGGTTTATATCAAGCATATTAGAAATATTACTTACAAAAGAATAATAAGCACATATATGAAATTTTTAACTCTTTAAAAACTCAAGTCTAATGTTAAATCCCTCTAATTTATTAATTTACTTAATTTATTAATTTATTTAAATTTCATCATGATAACATGTTCTGGGATTATGAGGATCTGAGGGCTACAAACAAGATCCTTACCTGTCATTCTTCTGTTGACCTATGCAAAACTATTTCAGATGAACATATGTAATAGAAGGTATCATCAAAGTACATTAAAGTCCAGACTTCATTTTTCTGTGTGGAGATCACATGGTCTCTCACTTGTAAGAATATAAGTAAGGTTCTTAACTCCTTTCTGTAATGAGGTGTTACTTCTGCTGCCTCTGTGTCTTTTTGTTTCTCTTTTTCTTTATCTCTTAGAGATCCTGTTTCTAATTCTCTTGGATAAATACCCAAAAGTGGGATTGATAGATCACATGATAGTTATATTTTTAAATTTTTAGGAACTTCCCTACTGTTTTCCATAACAGCTGTATCATTTTACATTCCCACCATTACATACAAGTTCTAAGTTCTCCACATCATGGCCAGCATTTGTTTTCTGTTGTTTTCTGTTGTTTCAGTGATGGCCATCTTAACAGGTGTGGTTTTGTCTTGCATTTCTCTGATGATTAGTGATATTGAACATCTTTTTATATGCCCATTGGCTATTTGTATGCCTTCTTTAGAGAAAGTCTATTCAAGTCCTTTGCCCCATTTTTAAATCGGGTTTTGCTTTTTAATTTCATTTTTTTTATTATTGTTGTAGGGGTACTTTATATATTTTGGATGTTAACTCCTTATCAAAGAAGTGGTTTGTAAATATCTTATCCATTTTTAGGGTGCCTTTTTACTCTGTTGATTGTTTTCTTTGCGGCACAAAAGTTGTCAAATGTGCTGTAGGTCCTACTTGTCTATTTTTTCTTTGAAATCATAGTCAAGAGCAATGTCTTAAAGCTCTTTCCCTATATTTTTTTTCTAGGATTTTTAGAGTTTTAGGTCTTGAATTTAAGCCTTTGATCTATTTTGAATTGATTTTTTGTGTATGGTGTAAGGTAAGGTCCAGTTTCTCTTTTGCGTGTGGATATCCTGTTTTCCCAACACATTTGTTGAAAACACTATTCTTTCCTCATTGTGTATTCATGGCACCCTCACTGAAGATTATTAGACCACATATGCATGGAATTATTTCTGGGCTCTGTCTATGTTCCTACAGTCTATAGGTTTGTCTTTATGTGAGTACCATATGTTTTGAATACTGTAGTGTTGTAGTGTATTTTGAAGTCAAGAAGCATGAGGCTTCCACCTTTGTTCTTCTTTCTTAAGACTGTTTTGGCTATTTACGATCCTTTGTGGTTCCATATGAATTTTAGGATTTTTTTTTCTTATTTCTGTAAAAAAATGGCATTGACATTTTGGTAGGGATTGCATTGAATGTGTAGATTGTTTCTGGTAATGTGGATAGTTTAACATTAGGCCTTTCAGTCCATGAACACAGGATGTCTTTCCATTTGTTTGTGTCATCTTTAATTTCTGTCAGCAGGGGCGCCTGGGTGGCTCAGTCGGTTAAGCGGCCGACTTCGGCTCAGGTCATGATCTCGCGGTCCGTGAGTTCGAGCCCCGCGTCGGGCTCTGTGCTGACAGCTCAGAGCCTGGAGCCCGTTTCAGATTCTGTGTCTCCCTCTCTCTCTGCCCCTCCCCGTTCATGCTCTGTCTCTCTCTGTCTCAAAAATAAATAAACGTTAAAAAAAATTTAAAAAAAAAAAAATAATAATAATTTCTGTCAGCAATGTTTTATAGTTTTCAGTGTGATGTCTTTCACCTTTTTGGTTGAGTTTACTTCTAATTATTTTAATGGTATTTCATATGGGACTGTTTTAATTTCCTTTTCAGATTGTTCATTGTTAATATATAGAAACACAGCTGATTTTTATATGCTGGCATTATACCTTGCAACTTTATTGAATTTCTTTATTGTCACTAACATTTTTTTTGTGGAATATTTAGGGTTTTCTACATATAAAATTATGTCATGTACAAGCAAAGATAATCTTACTTCTTCCTTTCCCATTTTGATGTCTTTTATTTCTTTTTCTTTCCTAATTATCCTAGCTAGGACTATAGCACTATATTAATCCTAAATATCAGAGAGTACATATAGCTAAGTAAAACTACATTCACTGCACACTCCTTATTGTTGTTAACAATTGGAAACTACCTAAGTGTCAAACAATAGGGGATTTATTAATAAATCATTATATATTTTCAATAAAACTTTGCAACACAGCAGATATCAATTAGAAAAGTCCAGAGAAGTTGGAAAATTGTCACAAGTTTTTTTAAAAAAAGATACCAACTACACTGTTTCATGTCAGTCTCAGCCTATCAGTAGTGCTTCTGTTAAACAACTATAGTACTATATTGTACAGTACTACTAAGTGGTGAGAGCAGGCATTCTTGCCCTGTTACTACTCTTAGAGGAAAAGCTTTCAGTTTCTTACCACTAAGTATGATGCTAACTTTAGGTTTACCATATATGGACCTTATTATGTTGAGGTAGTTTCCTTTTATTCTTAATTTATATTGAGTGTGGGTTTTTTTTATCATGAAAGGGTGTTGAATTTTATCAAATATATTTTTTTCATCTATTGAGGTAATCGTGTGATCTACCCTCCTGACTTTGTTATGTTAATGTGGGAAATCACATTGATTGATTCTTGTATGTTGAACCATCCCTGCATTCCAGGGATAAACATCACCTAGTCATGGTTTATAATTCTTTCCATGTGCTATTGCATTTAGTTTGTTAGATTTTGTAAAGGATTTTTGCATCTGTATTCATAAGGATTTTTGCATCTATCATCATAAGGATTTGGCATATAGTTCTATTTTCTTTGTTTGGCTTTGGTATTAGGGTCATACTGGCCTCATAAGATTGGAAGTGTGCCCTCTCAGACAGACCAGACAGAAATAAGTCCTGGGGCAGCCCCCCCAAAAGCCAGAATGTTGGATATACTCCCTAACTTTTTCCCTTCCTTCAAAGAAGCTGGGGGTTGGGAGTTTCCCTCTAATCCTGCAATGGCAGGGGGCAGAGCTCTGGAGAGTGGGTGCCATGTCTTTTTCTAATGGCTTCAATGTAACTGGTTTCATGCTTGCATGTGGTGTAGGAGCTTCTTCACTGGTTTCTGGATTTCCCACAAAGGGAACTGGTCTCGTCTTGTTAATTCAGTGTCTCAGTTGGGAAAGAACAATCTGGTGTTACCTAGTCTACTATCTTGCTGTTATCACCTCTTACTTCTGTGTCTTGTATCAAGAACTTACCATAATAAATCAGCATTTTAAAGAATTCAAGCATGAAATTATTGGGATCTAGCACTTCACCAATGGTCAATTGAGAGCTGATATTTGAAAGAGAGAACTCTAGGGGACAAATTAATGACATATTTCTTTAGGTTATACTGCATTATGTCTGCATTCCTAGATTAGCAGGAATTAAAATTTCTAGATCTTTTGTTAAGCCATTGTCATGTGTCTCCTTTTGATAATGGACACTAAATTGTGTAACAAGCAATTTTTAAAAAGTGAGATATAGTTCATATGCCATAATATTCACTCTTTTAAAGTGTAATGGGCAATGTTTTTGGCTAGAATTTTGTAAAAATCCCCAAACTTTATATATACATATATATGTGTGTATATATATATATATATATATGTATACACACATATATATGTATATTATGTATATATACATAATATACATATATATGTGTGTATATTATGTATGTATGTATATATGTATGTATATGTATGTATATATACATAATATACATATATATGTATATTATGTATATATACATAATATACATATATATGTATATATGTAAATAAATTACATTTAAATTAAATATATATATTATTATTAAAATATATTTGTATTTCTCACTTAACTGAGATAGGCTAACCTATCCAAAACACAAGCATGGAGTGAAAAAAAGCTTTTTAAATCAAAGGAAAAAAAAAAGAACTCCTTATAAAGCCAATGCACTTTAAAATAGGCAAAGGCCAGATAGCTTATTATACATAACATTAGGGCTAGTCACTTTAAAAACTTGGTTATTTGCTGTTCTCAGGTAACTTTCATGATTGACATATTTCCTCAAATTAGAAATTATATTGAGAGGTAGTAGGTAGAGCCAGACAAGTAGCACTGAAAGGTTCTCCTTTTACAAGTAGAGCTAATGTAAACAAGACTCCAATTATTAGAGAGGCTGGGGTTGTTTACTGTGGAAGAAAACACAATTATATTATACCTTGAGGCTATTTTATATTGTATAATAATTGATACTGATATTTATGAATATAATTATTCTTCATAAGCTTTTTGGCTAGTAGATATGTATATATTTTATACATTTATAACTCTTGATTATAAAATTAGTCTCATAGCATAAAGGAAAATCACCTACATTTCCACCACTTAGGGATAACTATAAATGGCCTTAATATAATCAGATAATATATCTCTTAAAAAATTTTTAATATATATGTACATATAAACTATACATATTAGGGGCGCCTGGGTGGCGCAGTCGGTTAAGCGTCCGACTTCAGCCAGGTCATGATCTCGCGGTCCGGTCCGTGAGTTCGAGCCCCACGTCGGGCTCTGGGCTGATGGCTCAGAGCCTGGAGCCTGCTTCCGATTCTGTGTCCTCCTCTCTCTCTGCCCTCCCCCGTTCATGCTCTGTCTCTCTCTGTCCCAAAAATAAATAAACGTTGAAAAAAAAAATTTTTTTTTAAATAATAAAAATAAAAATAAATAAAAATAAAAAATAAACTATACATATTATATATATACTATTATATATATGTGTGTGTGTATATATATATATATATATATATATATATATATATATATATATATATATATAAGTGTCTGACAGTAAGCTTTTTTGATTATAATGTAAGTGCCTGACATTAAGCTTGCAATTGCTGAGGCATCCTTTTCAAAGACATCTGTCTTGAATAAACTTATTGCTAGCTATATGACATGGCTACTAGCTAAATAACTAGATGAGGAACTAGGCTGCCCTCATTCATGAAGTTCCCCTTTTAGGAAGCCCTGGTTGATCTAGATAACCGACAGCTTGAATGAACCCTTTTCCCTTCCCGCACCCTAATTCCTGCACTTACATTAAATTTACCAATAAAGAGTAAACCCGTGAAAGTCTAGGTACCTCACTCTTGACCCCAATAACAGCAGAATGCCAGGTCCTGTCTTTCTCCTTCTCTCTCTCCTTGCAACCTCCCTGTGTGGCCCTTGGGTATGCCAAGTACACTCCAAGGCTTGTGAGTAATAAGTTTTGTCTTTTCAAATCCCTAATGTTGTTGCTAAGGTGGCTCTTGGAATCATATCAAGAACCACAAAGGTAGATCCAGTAACAACATTGGCCCTGGTGGAGAAATACCTGTTGGGACTTAACCACAACTCCTACAGGCCCAGGTAAGTGCCCCAGGCATTACCAGCCACTAGAAGCATTATTGATAGGCTGAGACTGACATGGAAGTGTAGTTTGTATCTTCTTTAAAAAAAAACTTGTGACAATTTTCCAACCTCTCTAGATTTTTCTGACTTATACCTGCTGTGTTGTGTATTTTTATTGAAGATATATAATGATTTATTTAATAAATCCCCTTTGGTTTGACCCTTAGGTAGTTTCCAATTGTTAACAACTATAAATGCACTCTTTTTTTTAGCTATATGTACTCTCTAATATTTAGGATCAATTCCTACACGTAAAATTGCTGTCCTAGAATAGCTACAGTTTCAAAGCTATCCATTGCTCTTGTATGAGTTTCCTATTGCAGCTGTAACATTACCACAAACTTGGTTAAATAACAAAAATGTATTATCTTCTAGTTCTGGACATCGGGAGTTCTAAATTGAAGCTGTCAGCAGAGCTATATTTCTACTAAAGGCTTAGAAGATACTCTGTTTCTTGGCCTTTTTTAACTTCTAGAAGACACCTGCATTCTTGGCTCATGACCACTTCCTCCATCTTCAAAGTCAGTAGTGTAACATCTAGAAACCTCCCTTTCTGACCTCTGCTTCCTCCCTCATCCTGTCTCCTCTTATTTTGACTTTACTGCCTCCATCTTTTCCTTAGGATCCTTGTGATTACATTCGAGTCTACACGGTTAATCCAGAATAATCTCCCCATCTCAAGATCATTAATTCAAATCTCTTTTTAACGTATCAAGTAACATATTCACAAATTCTGGGGATTAAGATATGGATATTTTGGAGGGCCACTATTCTCTCTACCAAAGTCTTCAAAAAAGTTTTACCAATTAAAAAACAATTTTTTTTTAATGAGAGAGAGACAGAGAGAGAGGGAGGGAGGGAGGGAGGGAAAGAGTCCAAGCAGGGGAGAGGGGCAAAAGGAGAGAGAGAATCTTAAGCGGGTTCCACTCTCAGCACAAAGCCCAACATGGGACTTGATCCTACAACTCTGGAATTATGGCCTGAGCCAAAATCAAGAGTCAGTGCTCAACTGACTGAGCCACTCAGGCACCCCACCAGTTTTGTTTTGTTTTGTTTAATTTCAGTGTAGTTCACATACACTGTTATACTGGTTTCAGGTGTACAATATAGTGATTCAGCAATTCCATATATTACTCTGTGCTCATCAAGATAAGTGTACTTTTAAAAAAAAATTTTTTTTAACATTTATTTATTATTAAGAGACAGAGAGAGACAGACCATGAACAGGGGAGGGGCCAAGAGACGGGGAGACACAGAATCCGAAGCAGGCTCTAGGCTCTGAGCTGTCAGCACAGAGCCCGATGCGGGGCTCGAACTCACAAATCGCCAGATCGTGACCTGAGCCGAAGTCGGATGCTTAACTGACAGAGCCACCCAGGGGCCCCAAGATAAGTGTACTTTTAATCCCCTTCCTTTATTTCATTCTTCCCCCACCCACCTCCCCTCTAGTAATCATCAGTTTGTTCTCTATAGTTAAGAATCTTGTTTTTTTTGGTTTGTTTCTTTTTTTTTCCCCCTTGTTCATTTGTTTTATTTCTTAAATTCCACATATGAGTGAAATCATATGGTATGTGTCTTTCTCTGACTGGCTTATTTCACTTAGCATTATACTCTCTAGATCTATCTATGCTGTTGTTGCAAATGGCAAGGCTTCATCCTTTTTATGGCTGAATAATATTCCAGTGTGTGTGTGTACAAAATTGTTATCCATTCATCTATTGATGGACGCTTGGGCTGCTTCCATTATTTTGGCTTTTGAAAATAACACTGTAATTAACACAAGGGTGCATATATCTTTTGAATTAGTGTTTTTGTATTCTTTGGGTAAACACTCAGTAGTGTGATTACTGGATCAGGGGTATTTCAATTCTTAATTTTTTGAGGAACCTCCATACTGTTTTCCACAATGGCTGTACCAGTTTGCATTTTCATCAACAGTACATGAGAGTTCCTTTTTTTCAACATCCTCACCAATACTTGTTTTATCTTGTGTTTTTTTATTTTAATCATTCTGACAATAATGAGGTGATAATCTCATTGTGGTTTTGATTTGCATTTCCCTGATGATGACTAATGTTGACCATCTTTTCATGTATCTGTTGGCCATCTATATGTCTTCTTTGGAAAAAAAAGTCTGTTCATGTCTTCTGCCCATTTTTTAATTGGATTATTTTTGTTTGGGGGTTGAGTTGTATAAATTCATTATGTATTTTGAATACTTATCCTTCATCAGATATGTCATTTGCAAAAATTTTCTCCTATTCAGTAGGTTGTCTTTTAGTTTTGTTGATTGTTTCCTTTGCTGTGCAGAAGCTTTTTAGTTTTATGTAGTTTATTTTATTTTTGCTTTGTATCCCTTGCCTCAGGAGACATATCTAGAAAAATGTTGATGTCAGAAAAACTATTGTCTATGCTCTCTTCTAGGTGTTTTATGATTTCAGGTCTCACATTTAGGTATTTAATCCATTTTGAGTTTATTTTTGTGTATGGTGTGAGAAAGTGGTCCAGTTTCATTCTTTTGCATGTAGCTGTCCAGTTTTCCTAGCACCATTTGTGTGTTAGTACCATACTATTTTGATCACTATGGCCTTGTAATATATCTTGAAATCTGGGATTGTGATACCTCTGGTTTTGTTCTTTTTCAGAATTGCTTTGACTATTCAGTGTCTTTTGTGGTTCCATACAGATTTTAGGATTGTTTGTTCTAGTTCTATAAAAAATGCTCTTGATTTTTGCATACTTATTTTGTTACCAGATATCTTACTAGACTTTCTTGTTAGTTTTAATCATTTTTGTTGTTGTTGTTGTTTAGCTTCTTTTCCATTTTTAGTTGGATAACAATATCATATGAAAATAAAAATAATTTTGACTCTTTGTACAATAGCTATACGTCATATTTTGGTTTTCTGATTTATTTCTTGAAATTTCAAGTCAGTGTTTAATAATTGTCACTACTGGACTTCCTTGCCCTGCTACTGATTTTAAAGAAACTGCCTTCAGTGTATCAATAAAGACCTTGTTACGCTCTAACCATACAGATCTTACTTTCAGTTTCCTTTTTCTGCCACAGGGCATTTTCATGAGGTGTTTCCTCAAGCTGGAATGATACTTACCTCTTCATTTCACCTAAATAATATTAATTATTTAGAACTGTCATTTTAACCATTATTCAGAGAGGTTTCCTTGGCACTCATAGGGGTAGATCATGGCACTGTTTCCTTCTGAGTCTGGAAGAAGCTTAAGAATTCTCCTTCCTAGGACTACTAATGGGAGCCACTACCAGTTGGTTGAGGCATGGCTAATAGAACCTCTCTGTTATCCTCTCCTTTTGCTCTGTTTCACTCTGAAGTATCACCTTAGCTATAACTAGTCAATGACATTTCTTTGAGTGTTTTTTTTTTTTCATTTGTTTGTTTTGTTTTGTTTTTAATGAGGCACGTGTGCTAGACTTGATCAAATGTCCTTTCCTATGCATCTATTGATCTCACCATACGGTTTTTCTTTTTTGGCCTATTGATACTATAATACCATATTTCTTAAATTTTCTACTCTTTTTGAATTCCTGAGACAAATCCTACTTGGTCAAGGTACATGATTCTTTTAATATTCTCCTATAGTTGAGTTGATAGAATTCCACTTAGTATTTTTACTGCTATGTTGATAATTGAGATTGAACTGTTAAGATGATTTTTGGTACTGTATTTGCTATATCTAGTTTATAAAGCTGTATTATGCAAGCTTTACAAAATTAGATTTGTTCTTTGAATGTTTAAAAGAAATCTTGTAGAGATTATATTTGAAAAACAAAAAATTTCCCTGGCTATTGGATTTTTTTGTGTATTTTAAAAATTATTTATATATTTCCAAGAAATTATTGATTTAAATGAGATTTTAAAATATGTTTACATAGACTTACACATAGTGATCTCTGGCAATTTATAATATCTTTTTAACATATGTTTTTCCTTTTTTCATTCTTAATTTTATGTATTTGTGGCTCTTTTTTATTTGTGGATTTACATTTCTGGAAAATTTGTGTAGTTTATTGAATTTTTTCTGAAGACTTCTATTTATTTGTTTACTTATGCACTCATTCAACACAAACGTTTCAGCCTATATTATATGAAGAACACTATGTTGGGCACTAGAGGTCCAGTGGTGAAATGGTTAGATATGGTCCTTGCCCTGGTGGAGCTTACAGTCTAGCAGTGAACAAGTAATCAGAGGTGTGATAAGCACTAGGCTGTGTAGATACATACATGAGAAGGAATTAACCCATATGGGTGTCAAGGAAACCTCTCCAACAAAGTATTGTCTAAATTGAGATCTTTAAACACTCAGTAAGTATTATTTAGGTGAAAAGAAGGGGCAGCTATTATTCCAGGTTGAGGAAACAGTTTATGAAAAATGCCCTGAGGCAGAAAAAGGAAGCTAAAAAGACCAGTATGGCTGGGCCATAAAAAGTCCTACTGTTGTCTTTCACTAATATTTTGATTACTGCTTTTATTAGTATTACTCCTCTATGGTTGTTGTTTTTTAAATAGCTTCCAGCCTAGTAATTTTTCTTTCCTTTATTATTATTTCTTTAGTTCAGTTTACTAAGAATATTTAAGGTTATACATTTTCCTTTGAGTGTAACTTAGGCTGCAATCATAGTTTTTCATTTGATGTGTTCTTGTTATTTTATTCTCTAAGATTTTTTTCCTATTTGTATTAACTTGATTTCTTTTTGTATTAAGAAAAAATTAGCAAATATTTTAATACATGCATTACAAAGAATTTATGGTAAGAATATATTACTGGCCCAAAGTGCTAATGTTTTGAGGATATCTACCTGAATCTACATAAAATATAAGAGATTTTTTTTTAAGATTTTATTTTTAATAATTTCTACACCCCATGTAGGGCTGGAACTTCAACCCTGAGGTCAAGAATCTCATGCTGTAACAACTGAGCCAGCCAGGTGCCCTAAGAAATCTCTTTAAAACTGTTTTGTCTAAAATGGCTTTACTTTTTTTTTCACAGATTTATACTTTTAGACTTCAAAAAGGTGTTGTTGTGTCCCCCTAGATAATCATTAACCACAAATCTTCATCATTGCCAACTAAAGTGATTACTGAACTAATTTTGTATCTCTATATTTTTATCACATTAATTCATACATACACTGATATTATACCAAATCATATCTATTATTGGATAACTTTATAAGTTTTTAGATTTTTCAGAGAAAAACTGTCATTATATAAAGGTAAACCTAGTGGACTGTTATATATACATGTACCATTTTTCCTATGTTAAGTAGTATGAAAATTCTTTTCCTTTCTCTACTGTGGATGGAAAGAGATGACTTCAGTGACTTTTCTATTATAATTCAGCGTGAAGCTAGCTTTAAGCTGTGTTTAAATACAACCCAATGTGACGTGCCTGCCTGAGGCAACTGACATTTCAAATTATGATTCTTTTCACCCCAAAAGCAAGAAGGTCCACTCTTTACTGTAGTTGGAGCTATTTAAATGAAGTTAATTTAAGAGGTCAGATTCCAACTTGTGACTTCTCAGATTCTTTCATTTGCATTACAAATCATTTGAAAGAAATGAAGCAGTTGACTAAAATATTGAAGAAAGACTAGAGTAAAACATTAATTTGAAATTTCTTATTTTTGAATATCTGATGATGTACACAGAGAGAATAAAAGACATTGGACAAAATAATTTACAATGAAAATCAATAAGGTTTTATAGGGGAGATTAAATTATTCACTCAAGCAAACTTTTTAACCACTATCAGTACCTGAGAAGTAAGTACCAGTTACATGAGGCCCGAGTCATATTGTGAACATCAACTTCTTGTTTTCCAGGCCAGAGAGTAAAAGAAGTGAGGCTAAGTGAGGCTAAGTGAGGCTTGGTCATTTGGTCTCAAGCAACCATTCTGTTGGTTAGCCTCACTGGTTAAATAAATAGAGCCTTGAAACCTTAGATTGCATATTACCCAACCTCAACCAAATGTAAAAATTCTTCAGCTGAACTTAGTTTTAAAACAAAATACTATATTTAATCTCCATGTTCCCATGACTTCTCCCCTTTGTGTTTGTATATGTTTAAATTTTCATCATTTTATAAGGGCATTAGTCATTGAATTAAGGCCTCCATAATTCAATGACATGATTTTAACTTGATTACAACTCTGAAGACCCTATTTCCAAATACTATCACATTCACAAGTAACAGTTTAAGACTTGAACATATATTTTTTTAGGAACATAGCTCAACCCACAATAGTACCCATCCTTATCTTTTGTTTTTCAAACCATCCTATATAACTTTCCTGTTTAAGGATATTTCTGTCAAATTTGTTGTCTTCTTTCTTCTTAGTGACCTTGTCCAAGTACCATTTTCCTCTCATGCGTCTTCAAACTTTATCTCTTTTCTGGCTGTCTCTCAGCATATAATCATATTCAAGTGTCTTTTATATTAAAAGCAACAAAAAAAAAGCAACAAAAAAAATCCTACCTATCTCAATCCTACAGTTCTTTTTATCTCCTGCCTTTCTTTCTGCATCTCTGAAAGTGTGTCTATCATATATATCAGCTGAAATCTGGCTTCTGTCCCACCAATGAGACTGCTCTTGTCAAGATTTTTAATTCTACCTTTGCTGCTAAATCAATGGACATGTCTTAATTCTTCTATTAAAAAACTTAATGCCTGATTGGATTTTTTGATAACTTCTATCTTCGTCAAACCGACCCCTTCAAATCAAACCCCTTGATTTCCGTGGTATTTCACTTTCCAGATGTTTCCTATCTCCCTGTCTGGAAGGCTTTCTTCCCTAGTCCATAAATTTTGATGGCCCTAAAAGATTAACTTACCTTTTTCTTCTCAATCTATAGACTTTTCTTGGTTAGTCTTATCTCTTGCATGTCTTCCACATCAACTATATCAGTACTGATCATCCAGAATGTGTCTCCAGCCTACATTTCTTTTCTGCACTCTAATTGCATATATACAACTGCCTGTTATAAATCATCTCTTGGATGTCTCATGAGCATTTTGGATGCAACAACTTGAAATTTCACTCACCAGTTCTTACTTCTGAACTTATTCCTCCTTCTATATTATTTTCTTTCTTAGTGCCTGGCACTATTACCTAGTCAGTTACCCTGTTGAGAAACCTTAGCATATCCATAACTTTTCCATTGTCCTCACTCCTATATTCAGTTTTCCTATATTATATCTCTGTAATCTCTTCCAAATTAGTCCTTTTTCCCCCCAAATCACTTGAACTGATTTATATTAGGCCATATTTTCTTTTTGGATTCTTTATTATCGTGTCCAATCCAAATCGTTTTCCATGTGTTGCCCGTTTGATTTTGCAAAATGTAATCAGATGATGGTAGTCCACTGAAAATCTTTCTAAGCCTCATGATAACCTTCAAGATAAAGTCTCAAACTCCTATATGTCCTTGTTTAGTCATATCTCCCACTGTTTCATCCCTGCAAACTTCATCCGTGTTGAAATATGTGTACCTACTTGAATGTGCCATGCTGCTTCTCTGTGTGGAAAATCTTCCTTCCTACTCTTCATCCACTAATTCCTATTCTCGTGTGTCCCTTAAGGCAGAACATCTTCTCTGATCACACACTCCTCCATATGATTCAGGTTTGGTGCTGTTTGATGAATCTTTTTTTTAATGTTTATTGATTTATCTTGAGAGAGAGTGAGAGAGCAGGGGAGGGTCAGAGAGAGAGATGGAGAGAATCACAAGCAGGCTCCATGCTGTGAGCACAGTGCCCAACGAGGGGCTTGATCTCATGAACTGTGAGATCATGACCTGAGCTGAAACCAAGAGTCAGAAACCAACTGAGCCACCCAGGTGCCCCGATGAATCTTTTATACACTCCCATAGAATCGTTTGTTTGCCTCTATACAGCAACATAAATGAGATCTTATTTTTAAAAATACCTCCAGAAATTAGCACAATGTTTGTCAAATAAAATCCACTCAAACATTTTTTTGAATGAATGAAGCCATGGATATGGACACAATTGAACTGAATATAGAGTAATAAGAGAAGGTGACAAATATTGGATCCTTAAGGGAAGACAAACATTTGGAGGTAGGCAGAGAGACTGTATGATAGAGGCCACAAGGTTGTCAAAGGTTCTCCACAGTAAATAGAACCAGGAGATAATGGTAGTACTTGGTTATACCAAGTGTCTAGGACAGTGCTGAATTATGCTTGCTACTCTGACTCTTCTCCAGCTTAGCAGTGTTCCTGGTTTTTCATTTTTAATGAGGAGTTGTGCCCCCCTGATACCTCCAACAACCAAAGCACCTATTTCCCCAGCTGTTGGGAGTGGTTAACAAATGTCTCTAATCTGAATTCTTTTCTAAAGGCTTAAAATATAAAATGTATTAACTTAATTCCAAGACTTGTCCTCAGTTACAGCCATGTAGCCTCATCCAGTGACTGACAAATATGATCCCACATTGGGTACTACATCCAGTGACTGATAAATGTAGGGGTATGAAGATCTGTGCTCTCCTAATTTTTGACATTCATAAGAGCCATACTAACTCCAGAATTCCCATGGGATAAGCCAGGGCCTTTGTTGTGATTGCATTGCCACCCAGCTCTCTCTCTTTCCAGTTGTACTTCTTTTGTTTCTACTACATGTTTTGATTCCAAGAATACATTTCTGTAAACTTCCTGTGTACCAGTCCTCAGATCTCTGTCTGCTTCATGGATAACCTGATCAGTGGCAGTAGATCACTTTTCACTTCCAGCTATTGTCATGGTTTCATCTAGTAGTATATGGGGGGCGCCCTGGGGGCTCAGTCAGTTAAGTGTCAGGTCATGATCTCATGGTTTGAGGATTTGAGCCTCTGCACTGACAGCACAGAGCCTGCTTAGGATTCTGTCTCCCTCGCTCTCTGCCCCTCCCCCACTTTCTTTCTTTCTCTCTCTCCCTCTTTCTCTTTCTCAAAATAAGTAAATAAATAAAGAAATCGTAATATATGGCATGTATGTGTAATTAACAGATTTCTCACTTTGGCACATGGTGAAATCTGCAAGATGACCAAAGATATCTTGAATCTGTATCTTGACCCTTCTTAGGTGCAACAAGGTAATACTCCCCTTTCAAAGACTCACTGATAAAATGAAACATTTCAACACATGGTTAAATCTATTTCTTGGGGTACCTGGGTAGTTCTGTTCCTTAAGCATCTGGTTTTTTTTAAGTTTATTTATTTACTTCTTTGAGAGAGACAGAGACATTAGTGGGGGAGGGGCAGAGGGAGAGGGAGAGAGAAGATCACAAGCAGGCTCTGTGCTCCCAGCACAGAGCGCCATGTGGGCTGGAACTCACAATACTGTGAGATTATGACCTGAACCAAAATCAAGAGTCGAAACTTAACCAGTTGAGCCACCCAGGCACCCCAAGTGTCTGACTCTTGATTTCAGCTCAGGTCATGATCTCATGGTTTGTGGGAGGCTTCACATCTCATGTCAGGCTTCACACTGATGGCACAGAGCCTGCTTGGGATTCTCTGTCTCCTTCTCTCTCTGTCCTTCCCCCACTCATGTTCATGCTCTTTTTCTCTCTCTGTCTCTCAAAATAAATAAATAAAACTTTAAAAATAAATAAATCTATTTCCCTATAGACTAGAAATAGGTAACTCTTTCTGGACACAGTGATAATGACCCTGACAACACCTAGTGTTCTAGCCACTTGTGATGTGGCTTGCGCTACAACATGCAAGATACCCAGGGCTACCATGCCACTGCAGACAGAATCAGTTGGCCAGGTACATATGAAATATGTGCATAAAATAGAGGCTGAATAGTCTTGTTCTAGAGCAACAGGACATATTGAAAGCTTTTTACAATTTTTTTGTCATTTATTATACAGTGAAATTATAATTTGATTAACAATATCGTATTTTCCAATGTACTTGTTTAGCAGTAATGATCTAAGTAAAGTGCATTACTTATTTAATAATAAATTAAGTACAATATTTTCATTTCTCAAAGAAATTGATGAGCAAATAGTATTTTGCACAAAATGATTGTCACTATAACAACCCACATGGGGGCCATGTCTTATCACTTGAAAACCAAGAGACACAAATCTGCTGAAGAAGCAGTATCATCTATTTCAAAGATTAGTAGTTACATGAAGGAGAGTCTGTCCAAAGTTAATGGTTTTACACATGCACTTCCAAAACATGCATTTATGTATCACCCTAGAGAGCATGATTTTTTCGTGTAGATCAAAAAAACAAGTTTTCTAAAATAATTTCTTTATTTCTTATTCCATTTTTATGTGTAGGTATGCAAAGTGAGGTGAGAGTTTACTTTGTCAGTGAATAGTATTAGAGAATTACAAGTAACAAACTATTAAGGAATGTGAACATGTTGGCTTCATTAGCAGAGCTTGACAAAAAGTCAGATATTGCCATTTTTTATTAACGTCCTCATGATTCCAGTGTAAGATCAGTTAAATTAGTTTGAATGATGGTTCGCTTTTTTATCCAGTTTATAGAATTAAAGTAAAGCTTTTGGGAATTTGTTGGTCAAGGTGAAATATTGCAAGTCTTATTATAAGGTCAATAATAAGGTTTCTCATTAAACAGAAAATTATTGGGTTTAATGATGATAATACAAAACAGATTTTATTAATAAGTACAGCCATTTGGTAAAAACAAATCAAAGTTCTTAGTAAATTAAGGAGCCTATGGAATAGAAATGTACTAGGAATTTGTTGTGGAACACATGTGATGTGCAATTGCATCCAAAAAAAGATCTGATATTCTACTGATCTAAAAAGTAGCTTTGGTTGCCAAAACGTAGATGCATATATACACAGGATAATTAGTGTACAAAGTTTTTGTGATGGTGCCCTGTGCTGAATTATAAAACATACCCTAGAAGGTATGAACTGTCCCTCTTGATCCATCACAATGAGATTTTATAAATGCTTGTGGCTTTGAAGAACTATTTTGTAAATCAACCTAAGCCATCACAATGATATTAGACTATTTTTAGAAATTGGTCTTCCAATTTTTGTTTCATTTATTCAAAATCAGTTTGAGATCTTTAATGAAATCATTCAATAAATGAAGCACTCAACACCTCCAGTTTTTGGAGATTTTAGAAAATTGCAATTATTAAGCCAAAAATTGCACAATGGAAGAGGTTGAACTTCACCTTCACAAGTAAGGGAAATATTGAACAAATTAAACACGGAGATGTTTCTATAATTCCACTGTGTAAAATTCAACTTGTAGGAACTTTTAATGGATAAATTTATGATATGCCTTGAAAGAATAACATTTAGAAAACAGTTTTGCAGCATCTACATTTGGCAAAACATCAAAAAGAATCATTAGGTGACTTATTTGATAATTGCAGTAGAAAGATATTCTGAATGGTGCCAAAAGGTAGTACTTTGGGGCACCTGGTGGCTTAGTTGAGCGTCCAGGTCTTGATTTCACCTCAGGTCATGATCTCACGGTTAGTGAGATCCAGCGGGGCATCAGGCTCTGTGCTGACAGCACAGATCCTGTTTCAGACTCTCTCTCTCCCTCTCTATCTGCCCCTCCCCTCTTGTGCATTCTCTCTCTCTCTCTCTCTCTCTCTCTCTCTCTCTCTCTCTCTCTCTCTCAAAATAAATAAGTAAACTTAGAAAAGAATGTAGTGCTTGTGGAAATGTTTGGACTGAAATATTTATGCATTTATGGTGGCCGTGAGATTTGTCTGGCAGCACTCCTACCTGAGCCTAGGTCTCTTCCATTCAGCCTTCCCTCCTCTCTCATTCATTCAACATGCATCCCCATTGCCAGTTCTCCCAGCCTTTTCCAGATATTTCCCCACTTTCTCTCACAATATTCCCTTAATAAAACCCTTCCATGTCTAATCTCCTATTGATATCAGCTTCTCACAGAATTGGGACTAACACGACATTTCATTTTAAAAAATAGAATTGACAATATCCTCCATTTAGTATACTTTGCTTTTGCCCTGAGCTTATCTGGTGTTGTAGCATCTTTACTGAGAGTATTTTTTCAATCAGTATTTTGGCTTCTATAAAAAGTTTTCTAAAGGTCTCAATACATCAGATTTCTTAACCATAAAATGCATTTTTACTATCCAGACCAGGAATCACTTGAGAGTGAAAGGAAGGGCTAACAAAAATTATATATTTTTTGAGCTATTTATTTGTTGAACAGAGTTCTATCCAATTTTTTTTCAAAAGTTAAATTCTTTCTAAGAATATAGAAATAACATATATTTGTGTAGATGAAAACAAAATTATATTGTAAAAGGCCTTTATATTGACTTTCTTTAGCTTTATTAAAATATAATTCGTATGCAAAAAATTTCACAGATTTAATGTATACATCTTGCTGAGTTCAGACATATGCATATACTCATGAAAGCATAACTATAACCAAGGTATTAAACAAACATATCTGTCACTTCAAAGATATCCTTGTATTTTTGTTTGTTTGTCCTTCTGTGACTGGTTTATTTCACTTAGCATAATGTCCTCTAAGGTTATTCATGTTGATACAGATGACAGGATTTCCTTTTTTTTTTTTAACACCGAATATTGTATGTGTAGACCACGTTTTCTTTATCCCTTCATTGTACATGGGACATTTGGGTTGTTTCCATGTCTTGAATACTGTGGATAATATTACAGTGAACATGAGGATGCAGGGACCTCTCTTGAGATGCTGATTTTAAGTCTTTTGACTATATACCCAGAAATGGGATTGCTACATTAAAACCACAAATATGAGATGTCACCTCAGATCTATTAGGATGGCTATTATACAAATTTAAAAAGTATTGGCAAGGATGTGAAGAAATTGAAACACTTGTGTACTATTGGTGGGAACATTGAATGGTGCAGTCACTATAGAGAGAAGTATGGAGGTTCTGAGAACCTTAAAAATAGAACTGTATAGTGACTTTTGAACATTAAAAATAAAAGAACAATTATACTTGATATGTATTAACATTTTTTAATAGTTTCTGAGACTTACCTGTTGCTGAGACCATGTCACTCGTAAGTGTTTAATCATAAGTTTTTGTTTAGTACCTGCTCCCAGAACCCTGAGAGTCTGTAGTTGTGGTTCAAAAGCCACCACAGGGAGAAACAGATGCCAACCAGAGTGTGTCTGGGACCTGCTCCTGGTGTCTTGAACTGAAGCTGCCCACTTCGTGTGTTTTATGTGTTAGCCTTTGTACAAACTTTTTTTTTTTTTTTTTTTTTTTTTTTTTCAAAATAAACTCTGTCAAAAATACTTGAGGGGCATGTGGGTGGCTCAGCTGGTTCAGTGTTGAATTCTTGATCTCAGCTCAGGTCATGATCTCACAGTTTGTGAGTTTGAACCCCACATCGGGCTCTATGCTGACAGCTCAGAGCTTACTCTGGATCTTCTCTCTCTCCCTCTCTCTCTGCCCTCCCCTGCTCACATGCACTCAAATAAATAAATAAATTAATAAATAATATTTGAAAAACTACTGGCCTAGTGTTCTCTTGTATTTTAAAAGCAAAAACTCAGTGTCTAAAAAAATTTTACCATTGATGGTTTCACCTCTTGCAAAGTAGGCTGGTTTTTTTTTTTCTTTTTCCCTCTACCTATTCTAAATTAGTTTTACTGTTTGGTTTTTTGTGCCTACCTAAATGAGGTGGGAGGAGAGGCTTTGAAATGGCTTTATAGGGGCAGAGACTTTTAAAAAGAATAATATGTGTTTTAATATAAGGATGTAATGATAATGAAAAGAAAATATGTACTCATGAAAATTAGTATACAGAGACTTATGGTGGTATTATATTCTATTTGAAGAAAGTGGCAATACTAGAAAGAACACAAGACTTCTATGCTTTAAAATTCTGTCAAGTCCTGAAAGTCAAATAGTGTTTAAAATAAGAGATGACCTCTACATATAGAAATATTTAATCAAGAGAGAAAATATAATCATAATTAGAATTTTAAAGAGTGACAGGAACTAATATTGGATATTTTCTAATGTGGTCAATGGTGGTTTTAATTTTTTTTTTTTTTTTTTGTCTTCTAATTGTTTCTCCATTGCACATGGATTTCTTTTATATTTCTTTATTGTAACTTTTGGGTTATACTGTGGTACATAAACAAATAGAGATGTGGTTGAAGGGATCAATAGTGGTATCTAGGCCAGGTTAGCAAGGAAGAGAGGTCAGGAAAAGTTTGGGCTGAGAAAAGGTGGGACTAAATCTCTGCATGTCCTAAGACCAAGAGAAACAGAAGTTAAGGTATGAAAGATCTGGCAGGATAGGAAGCTGTGGTCAGAGAGTGTAATATTAAAGTTTAATATAACTGAGGTAGAAAAGTTCTACTGAAAACAAGAATCTGCACTAGAGTCTGGGAGTAGAGTTAAGGTTATTGCTGTTTAAGAGTCCAGAAATTTTAGGGGCACCTGGGTGGTTCAGTCGGTTAAGTGTCTGACTCTTGATTTCAGCTCAGGTCATGATCTCATGGCTCATGGGTTCGAGTCCCACATCAGTCTCCATACTGACATTGCAGAACCTGCTTAGGATTCTCTCTCCCTCTCTCTCTGTCCCTTGCCCACTCGTGCTCTCTCCCCCCCCCACAAAAAAAAAGTACAGCAATTTTAGGGGTGCCTGGGTGGCTCGGTCAGTTTAGTGTCTGACTTGATTTTGGCTGGGGTCATGATCCCAGGGTGGTGGGATCAAGCCTTGCAGTTGGGCTCCATGCTGAGCATGGGGCCTGCTTAAGATATTCTCTCCCTCTCCCTCTCCCTCTCCCTCTCCCTCTCCCTCTCCCTCTCCCTCCCCCCCTCTCTCCCCTCCCCTCCCTCCTTCTGCCCCTCTTCCCTTTCCTTGTGTGCACGCACTCTCTCTCTAAAATAAATTTTTAAAAAAAGCAAAAAGAGTCCAGCAATTTTATGACAAGGTTATTATATGAGTTGTCCATGTTGGTGTTGGTATGAAGATTGCAAGAAGTTAGGACAGATAATGTGAATAAATTTGCAAAATCTTCATTAATAAAGGGGAGTGGCAAGGAGGTCAACACATGATGGCAATGAGGACAGCTAAAGAACAATGTACTGGAATGGCTTAAATTTTAGATAAGAGAGATTTGTCATTTTTTATATATATGTAAGTCTCATTTTACTTATTTGTTTTATTTACCTACCTATTCATAGAATAGAAAGTGTTGAGGGACTGTACTTGGTGCAAAACCTTAAGGAAAATAATACATATTGCTTATTCAGTGATGTTAATACGTATTTTAAAACTTTTACCAAAAAGTATAGACAGCATATTAAAGAGCAGGCTTTATATAAACACATGTCAGCAGTGTGCATCCAGCACTTTCTAGAGTGATGTTGAATCTGAATTACACGAGCGTAAAGGTTTTTAGAGTCTTTCTCTGCTATGAGGCAGGAACTTTTGATCATATTTCATCAGACTATATCCCCTGTGTAAATTCTTTCTTTTTTCTAATTCCATGCTAAGCAGTCAGTCTTCAGACTAATTCTCCTTTTAAGTAGTCAATTCCAATTTAATGCCTGCTTTGAAAATGTGAATTTATTTCAACACAATTGATATATTAAGGAATAAATTGAATTTAGTGTGAATTATGAATTTCCCATTTAGTTGTATGTGATATTATCCACGAGAAACACTAGGTCCACCCTCTCCCCACCTTCTGGTCACTGTTCATAACCCTTTCACGTGAAACATTTGTAAGTCTCAGCCTTAATTCCTGGAATTTTTTTTTCCATGACTCTTGGCTCTATCCCTGGAATTATGGCTCCACTCCCTCTGCCTTTTGAGTCATCCTTCCTTTTCCATAATAACTTGTCTGTGTTTGCAAGTTAGCTTGTACCTGCCAATCTTATATAGGGTTTTTTGAAGCATGGAGTTCAGGGAGTGGTACACTTTCACAGGTGTGAATGGACACCTGTGACATCATCTTTACTAGTAGTTTGTAGGAGTCAAAACACTTGTTTTTATTTCTCACTGTCTCTTTACCTTTCAATCAAAGCTGGTAATTTTTTTAAAAAAAAACATTGTGGGATTTTAATATATCAATTTATAATCCACTTCTTTAGATAAAAGCCACAAGCACAAATTATCTTGAGATAAGCCCTTCTCTACCTTGGAGTCCCGTGAGATTGTTAGGGAAAAAGCCCTTAAGATACAGAAGCCTTTTCTCTGTCTTTGAAACCTTCTATGAGATATGGTTTTTTTTATTTTTCTGAGGTCTTAACAAAGACCTTATAGCCCTACTCTGGATTTGACCTTAGCCTGGAAGCTACTAGGGATAAGAGACAGTTTTATTTTCAAACCCAGTAAATCCTAGATTGTTTATATTTAACAGCTTATTATTTAACTCATTTATCTCCTTTCATAGTGTATCATAGACAGTGAGAAGCCAGGTAGCACTTCTAATCTTATTCCTGGAAATCTCCTTAATTATATTATTAAATTCTCAACATACTTTGCCATGTACATTTGGTACATTTTTATGCTATCAAACTTTCTAATACTACATAAAAGTATTTCCCTTTCCTCTGTATTCCAGTCCCATTTTCCTTACTATCTTTCAACTACTCATAAAAAGCCTCTTTGAAACCCTTTAGTCTGCTCCTAACCCTCTCCTCATAGCCATCCAGCCTATCTGGTCCCAAAGTCAGTGCCACATGGTTTAGAATTTGAGTATGGAAATCTCCACTTAAATTTTGTTCTTGTTATCTTTTACTACATAACAAATCTTCAAACTTATTAGTATAAAACAACCATTTTATTCTATTCATGGATCAATCGATGGGTATGTGGGCTGTTTCCATATCTCGGCTATTGTAAATAATGCTGCTATAAACATAGGGGCCATGTGGTTAAGGTGTTGGACTTAAGATCACTGCTACTTATATAGCAGATATGGCCTTTCTCTGCTCCTCAATTTCTGGTGCCATTTCTGGTATGATGTAAAGCCTGAGTATGTCTTGATGGCTGGGGAATGGAGTCATCCTGAAGTGTCTTCAATTGCATGTCTGGCATTTGATACGGCTATTGCTTGGCAAACCTAGACATGGTCTGTCCTTATGGTCTGGGCTTTCTTCAGCATGGTGACCTTAGCTCTCTTACATGGTAGCATAGGGTTCCAAAGGTGAGTGTCCTAACATGACAAGTTGGAAGTGCATGTCATTTTTATAATTTAGCTTACAAAGTCAAACTGTGTCACTTCTGTTGTATTGGCTGATCAAAGGAGTCATAAATATCTTCCCAAGTTCAAGGGGGAGGGGACATAGATCCATTACTTGACAGAGAAAGTGTCAAGGCCACATTGTAAGAAAATCATATGGGATGTATCATATTGTTGTGGCCATCTGCAGGAAAACAAAATCTGCCATACCATGTCAGCCTCAATGGGGAGCTTAACTACTGACCCCTGAATATGGACTAAACAAAGTAATCTTTCACAAATGAACAAGACAGGTTTGAAGGAAATCCAAGGAAAATATTGATCAATCATTTTTTCACAAATTGATTGCCAATTTAAAACATCTCCACAAGACTTCATGGGTTTGCAACCTGGGCCATCCCACAGGGCTCCATGCTTATAGAGACTCAACACTTGCTTTCATTTTCTGCTGTTGCTATCTTGAAATTCTTAATTTATAAACTTTTTTTCTGTCTCACAGATTATTTTGTTCGTTCTGGACTTCCATCCATTAGTAGTCAGGACCAGCTTGGATTTTATTGGAGACCTATCAGACCTATATCTCTACACAATCCCTATCAAGCACTGCCTTATACACTTAACCAGAAGTAAGACAATGTAGGACAAAACAAAAGCATATGAAATAAGACCCTGTACACACACACACACACACACACACACACACACAATCACAAAGAAAAAAAGCAGTGGAAGAATAAGCAAGTGAATGACTAAAATATTAATCAAATGTGTATCTTTATAGCAAAAGGTCTCATTACCTTATATAAAGGTATACTCTTAATTCCCTTATTCAAAGCTGGTTACAAATCCTCAAGTGAGAAAATGTTGCATCAAGAGCTTACTGAAATTAGAGCGCAGATCATGGTTGACTTACCTGGCAGCAAATGGCAAAGCAGCTTGGGCACAAGGGACCCAGTGAGTCGTTCGATTGGCTAGGGGTCCCTTGGAATGCTGCCAAGCGAGGGTCTTCAAAATGATCTTGAGGGAACGTTCAGCAATATTAAATGATGAAGATGCCATAATAAAATCTGAATAAAAAGAGAAAGCTGAATTTCTTGCTTACTGTGTGAAAGCTATGTTGGACATAGACACTGTGAGTAGAGCAGACTGTTGATTTTATATAGTGCTTTTGGGGAAGCTCAAGGATTTTCAGGAGCTCAAGAATTGATGGACTTTCAGAAGTATAACTGAGCTGACATAATCTGCAGAAGCATAGCTACTTGGGTGAGATTACATTCAGATACAGCTTTTTGGAGTCTGTTCCTGACTAGGTGACTTTCAGAAGCAAGCACTTCCTACTGATTGGTTGGCTTGCAAAAACATTTTCACTGAGGCATATTGCCATTGATATACTGAAGAGGTTTAAATTGGTCATAGTGGTTATCTATTACTTTCTGCCTGCCACCCCCTGACAATCTCCTTAGCCATTTTCCCTAGGTCTAAGTGCATTTCCTACAAACTGTGAATTCCTCCAATCTCATTGGTGAGATTTATCATCTGTAATTTGCCTCAAAGCTTTCATCACTTTACACAAAGGGATAGGCAGCCATCCTTGCATCAAATCCTAATCCACAATCTGATACAGCACAAAGGATCAGATTGTCAAATCAGACTCACGTGAGATCTGGCCCAGTGTCAAGCTTTACTAATAATTTCAAGAATAGGCAATCAAGAAGCAGGTCTGGGACGTGGGTGGCTCCATCTCTGTGAGGTGATTTCACAAGACTTCATAGCTGACCTCTTTTGGGTCAGAGAGTCTGTTGCAGGAAGAAAGCACCTGAGAGCCATCCTCAACTGCATGGTTTTTCTTCTTCAATTAATTAGTATGGAAAATATTTTACTAAATTCCTAGTTATGGAACTATGTTTGCTTTGTGATGACGTTTTAATATTTTTAAGTGTTTTGAATTTTTGAATTACATTATTCCTGGATTTATTATATACTTGTCTGAGAATATGATTCATTCAGTTTTTGCTTTTTGAAATGTCTTTAGATTATTTTATTGGCCAATTTATAAGCAATATTCTATTGACTCATTGCTTTGGTGATACAAAGTACTGTTTTAAATTCACATTATTGTTACTTCTATTCTGTATTATCAATGTTATGTAACAATTTTATTTTTATATTTGTTCCTTAAAATTTTTTAATGTTTATTTTTGAGAGAGAGAGAGAGAAAGCGAGCAGGGGAGGGGCATAAAGAGAGGGAGATACAGAATCGGAAGCAGGCTCCAGGATCCAAGCTGTCAGCACAGAGCCTGACGCAAGGCTCAAACCCACGGAGTGTGAGATCATGACCTGAGCCAAAGTCAGACACCCGACCAACTGAGCCACCCAGGCGCCCCAATATGTGTTCTTTAAATATTACTTCACTACTTTATATTTTTTATGCTCTACCATTATCTTTTCAAAAGCTATTTAGGCAATATATATTTAATTGGTTTTAATACCCTCCCCAAGTATTTTTATATTTTCTCAATCTTGATTTCACTTTTAAAATTTTCTTCTTAACCTTGAAGTAAATTTTCAAGTAAATATTTTTAGGGAGGTTAAGTTTAGAGGTATGTGTTCCATATCTTTGTATAATTGGAACTGTCTTTCTCTTTGTGCACAGTGGTCTGGTTGTGTATTGCATAATCTTTCTTCTCAAAGTTTGATGAATGCTCCATAGTTATCATCCATGTTGACTTTCCCCAATGTTTTGGGGAAATATTTTAGATCACGTTTTTTTGTTTGCTTTTGTGTTTTAGCTTTCTAAATGCTTTAAGATTGTCTTTTCATCCTTGAAACTTTTAAATGTCTTTGAATCATGTCTAGATGGTAGTCTTTTTTCAATAATTTTACCTGGTACCTGGTAAGCTTTTTAGATCTACACAAACACATCAATTAAAAACATTGTTCTATTATTACTTCTCTGTGAATTTATTTCTGGTTTCTTAATGATGTCTATCATATGTCTCACTTTTCCCCTACAATTCTCTTTCTTCTAGATTTTAAGAATCTTCTTAAGTATGCCCTTCACTTCATTTTTTATTCGCCCAGTATGTATTGAATGCCAACCACTCGTCAATGTACTAGGCCTTGGGAATAAAAAGGGTAAAACAGCTGTGATCCCTCTCTTGTGGATCTTCACTGCAGGGAAGGGAAGTGTAGAGATGTGCAGAGAGAGTCCTACCTTTACATCATCAGAGATAGCATGTCCTTTTCATTGTCAAAGATACCATTTTGTGCAGGGACACAAAAGTGGAATTGGGTCTAATTATTTTATAGTGTTTTGCTTATTCAATTTTGCTGCCTCAGGACCCCAGCTGCATTTTGCTTTACGGAAATTCTTCCTGGGTTCCACTAGATCCTAAAGCATCACTATCTTTTCATTATTACTTTCTGAAAATTGGTTTTGGGAAAATCCACTATCTCTAGCTAGCTTTAAACTTTATACTTAAACTTTCTCCAAAATAATAAAACTTTCCTGTATTTTAGTTCCATCACCCAGTGTTCCTATATGGCTATTGTTTTGATATTTTTCATCTCAATAATACAGCTAAGAACTGTGATTTGACTGGGCATATCAATTCTTTATACCTGGGACTCAATCTCAATATGAGAAGCTAGATCAGAGGGCAGATTTCTGAGATAAAGGGGAAGTTTAAATATTTGCAGATCTATGACTATCCCTTCTTAGAGTTGGTTATAAAGCCTGTATATTATTTAGGCTTTTCGTTTTCTCTTTTCTAGTTCTCCTGGTCACCTTTAAAAATACCAATATTTATTGACTAAGAAGCATCTAGCAGGGAACATAAAATGAAATTGATAAGTTTGGATGCTTTCTTAAAGCTAATTTTTTTTTAAAAATAAAATATTTGGTCAAAAAGTGTTTTGTAAGTATATATTACACGTACATTCTTTCGTGAAATGTCGTTGAATTTTGCCAATTCTTGTCATTTCAGTGCATAAGTGAGAACTGGTCATATGCATGTATTTCTAACAATTGTCAACAAATGGAGGAACAAAAAACTTTCTCTTTGAAAACAAGCAAGCAAGTGAACAGAAATGCAAGCCAGTAACCCACAAACAAGTATATCCACAGCTCTAGCTTCCTAATGAAATGGAAATAAATTAGAATTTTGTTGATTTTGTGGTAGGCTTTTTTTTTTTTTTTGTCTACCTATGTTTGGATAAGTCTATCATATTTTGGGTATGTATTCATGTACATATGACTATTCCCTCAGTATTGAAAAGAATTGAAAATCAGCTGTGGAGGGAGATAGAACAACAATAATGGACTCAGACCACAAAAGTTTTAAGCTGTGGATTATTGTACATCTTTGTCCTTGTTCCAGCATTTCATTACATTTGTATTTCTCTGGGAGACAGCATACAATTTTATAATTAAGAGGGACAAGATAGAATTCTTTGTGTTTTCTGCTGTGGTTTCTCAGTTGTGGTTTTAATTGTCAGACAAGTAGAAGAAAAGGGGTTCTTGAATTTAATTCTAAGGGATTGAAAAGGCAGTGGGCAATACATGGATGCAGAAAGATTGCGATTAGAGATGCTTCTCACCAAGCGGAGAACTAGTCAGCCCTCACACACCTTTCCAGCCAGTGAATAAAACCCATTGGTAAACGATATCCAAGAAGCAGCATTTCTTTCCTTATTTCCTATGTGGTTAATTATTTTGTTTTCCCATATAATAGGCATGATTTGTATGTATAGCATCTGTCTGTATCAGTGGAAAGAGCTTAGTATTGGGAATGAAAAAACCTGAGCTTAAACGTGTTCTGTGATTAATTAAATATATAATTTTGTGCGGGTCACTTGTAAATTGCCTGGGCCTTGGTTTCTTCTTCTGTAAAGTGAGTATGTTATACCACATACTTTTTTTTTTTTTTTTTTTGAGAGAAAGAGAGACAGACAGAGACAGAGCACAAGTGAGTGAGGGGCAGAGAGAGAGGGAGAGAGAGAGAGAATCCCATGAGGGGCAGAGAGAGGGAGAGCCTGAGAGGGGCAGAGGGAGCAGAGCCTGAAGTGGGGCTCCTGCTTACCTTATGCAAGGGCTTGAGCTCACATGACACAGGGCTCAAACTCATGAACCATGAGATCATGACCTGAGCTGAAGTTGGATGCTTAACTGACTGAGCCACCCAGGTGCCCCTATACCACATACTTTTTAAGTTCTTCTCCATTTCATCTCTAAGTCATCTGGTATCTAATCTACATGCAAATTTCTCCAAGTCCTACGATAAGTTTTTAGAACTTTTGAAGAAATACGAATTCAATAGAAATTCATACACTGCATTTAATTTGTTGTTTCTTTGGACTTTGAACAGTTCTCCTTTTATCTTCTACATATGATCTTGTCATTCCCACCCTCTGTCTTCAATATCCTACTGTCTTCCTCTGGAATCTGTATTATGATTTCCTATTGTTTATGTTTATCACCCTTTATAATTTATCCCACACCACTCAAATCATTCTCTTATTCAGATTTTCTTACTGCTCACATATTTGATAGTATGAGTCTACATAATAATAATGAATGAAAGTACAGTTCTTGATAAAGTCAAAGAAGCCACCCTGTGAGACTAGGCTATTATTCAGCAGTGTTGGGAGTTTTCTCTTCTAATTTTGGATAAGGTATGATTTTTATGTGGCCTATATTTCTGGAATTGGGCAGTTTGTTCCAGATGGAGCTTTTATGGCTGTGGTTTGCGAGGATATATTGCTGTGCTTGCAGATCATTCATTCACTGATAAACTGACTTGACTTTCCCCTGTATTTAACTCAGTTTTTCATTGTGATATAGCGAGAAAATGCTGGATTTGGAGTAGGAAGACTTAAGTTTAAGTACTGGCTCTGCCACTTACCTTATGTGTGACCTTGACCAACTCCTTTAACCTCTCTGAGCTTTAGTTGCCTTATCTGCAAATGAAAAAAAAAATATCCCACAATACCTACTCACAGAGTTGTTGTGAAAGATAAATTAGACAACATGTGAAAACCCTACATGACTTACAAAGCACCATCCAAATGTATAGGATTATTATTTATATGTTTAAACATATTAAGGAGATACATAGCCTCCTTCAGTGAAAAATTTCTATCTTCTACCTCAAAATCATATTTTTATGTTTTTTAACTAAGAAAAAAAGACATGATTGTGTTTCATTTCTAAAGCAATAATACTGGAAATGAAGAGAAAAAAGAGAATTCATTTTTCTTTGAATTCTTTCTAGCCATATATTTTGCTCATTTTCTCTGTTATCCCCGTTTCTTCCTTATTATGGTATCCTGTATTTTTGGAGATATTCAATAACATCTTACTAATTTTTTTTATACTGATTTAGTTCCTGGCTTCAGGGCTAGTTTTATGCAGTTGAACAAACCTCTATATTCTTGCATTCTTTTCTAACATTTTTTTGCTGTAAACATTTCATTTATCAGTTCATTTATCAATCATACAACCAGTATTTATGACATACCTGTTATGTAAAAGTCATTCTTCTCTTATTAACTTGTAATTTTTAAGTGTGTAGTATCTGTTTTGGATTTCATTTATTTGGATAATAAACAATTTCAGTCACCTGTATGCAAAGTACCATGGTTATGTAGAAATGGCTCCTATTCTCAAGAAATCATCATATTATTCTGGGAGATGACATAGAAGCAACCTCAACAACAAAATTGTGGGTATAGAGAGGAGAAATAAAGTATTACAGAGAGGGGATCATGTATGAGTTGTCTCAAATGAATGAAGACTTTAGTGTGAAATGTGCTTTCAGTGATGCAAGGTTCTGATTTTTAGTTAGAGATATTTAGGAATACTATTATGACACTACTTTAGAAGATTTGTCTATTGCTGTGGAACAAATTTCAATTGGTATCAGAAGTCCATATTCTGTTGATTAGAAATGAATCACCAATGGAGTGCCTGGGTGGCTCAGTTGATTATGTTCATCTTTGGCGTATGTCATGATCTCATGGTTTGTGGGTTGGAGCCCAGTGTCAGGCTCTGTGCTGACAGCTCAGAGCCTGGAACCTCCTTCAGATTCTGTGTGTGTGTCTCTCTCTCTACCCCTCCCACTTTCATTCTGTCTCTCTCTCTCTCAAAAATAAATAAACATTAACAAAAATAAAAAAGAATCACCAAGTCCAACCTACATACAAAGGGAGGGGAATCAGGCTGTACGTTTTGAAGAGAGAAGTATTAAAGAGTTTGCAGACATGCTTTTTTTAAAAAAAATATTTTGAGAGAGAGAGAGAGAGCACTCATGCATCCACATGCAAGCAGGGGAGGGGCAGAGAGAATGCCAAGCAGACTCTGCACTCTCAGCAAAGAGTGGATGCAGGGCTCATCCCATGAATCGTGAGATCATGACCTGAGCCAAAATCAAGAATAGGGTCCCATCATCTATATTATATCCAGGTATAGATGAGGCTCCTCTGGTGTCTTTCCTTAAGTATATTTCCTCAAATATAGTTGTTCTTGACCTATGAAGACCTATGAACCAAAGAGACATGTTATTTGCTCCACAAATGGTGAACCCACAATGATGGGGCAGGCATAGAATAAGTGCCATAAATACTCCCATTCAAAAAGGGCAAAAACAGGAGGCTTACAAGGAGCCACAGATCCATGGAAATTCCATATTATAGCAGAGCACTAGTTGGTAGTTCCTTGACTTGGGAATCAAGGCCTGGGAGTAATTCTCTATACTTCTTGGTCTGCACCCTGTTTTCTTGGTGTTACCTTCTGAGTCAGCTTCCTTTTTTCATGAAAAGTAGCCTATACTTGTTGTTGAGTAATCTTATAAGCCTGCTTCCTGCAAGAAATTTGAGAACCCAGAGGTCTTTTTTTATTTTGTACTATGTTGTTCCTTTCAGTCCATACTGGTAGTATTTCTGCCATATAATTCTTTTTAAAACTTGTGGGTCTCCTATGATTCTTATTGAGGGTTCATTCTATCGACAAAAGCCACACCTATGAATATTTTTGAGATACGCCCTTTTCTACTTAGGCTTCTGCTGAGACTGCTGAGAGAACAGACTTCAAGCTTCTTACAAGCCTTGTATTTTAGCTAAAAGGTTCTCTAAAGCACCTCCCTACATCTTTTTGAGGTTTAGTCAAAGGATTTTATAGCCACTCCCTCACCTTCATCTTTTTCAGTTTTTATTGTAACGCCCCGGGTTTGATTTCCTATGTAGGGACATTTCTTTAACTTTAGTACTGTTTGCCATCTGGAAAGGCTGGGAATTTTCAAAACCAGCAAGTCCTGGTTCCTGTATGTTTAATAGTCCTTTTCTGAACTTATGTCTCTTCTCTCACATTTGATTATAATCAGTCAGGAAAAAAAAGTGGCACCTTCAAAACTGTTTCTGGAGATCACCTTAGCTAGATAATCCAGTTCATTGGTACATTTTCTTTTTGTTTAAATGGACTCATACAATATTAGGGTTTTTTTTTTCAATTTTTAAAAAAATTTTTAATAATTTTTTTAAGTTTATTTATTTTGAGAGAGAGGGAGAGACAGAATCCCAAGCAGGCCCCACACAGTCAGTGCAGAGCCCAATACGCAGTTCAGAATCTCAACTCTGAGGTCATGACCTGAGCCAAGATCAAGAGTCAGATGCTTAACTGACTGAGCCACCCACGTTCCCTGTACATTTTCTACTTTCCATGTAACTACATGTAACAGTGTCTGTTAAGCTTTCTGCCACTATGACATAACATGGATTTCCTGTCCTCTAGTTTCCTATAACATTTTTTTTTTACTTTCTTTTAAGCCCTCACCAGTAGCCTCTTCAAAGGCCATCAAGATTCTGCTAATACTGTCCTCAAAGTCCTTTAAGCTTCTCCCACTTCTTGGTTCCAAAACCTCTCCCACATTTTAGGTTTTTATTACAGTATCATATCATTTCTAGTACTAAAATCATTAGTTATCTATTGCTGTGTAACAAACTGTCCAATATGTACTAGCTTATGACAAAAATAAGTATTTATTATTTTCAAATTTCTGTGGGTCAGGGACTCAGGAGTGGCTTGGCTCAGGGTCTCTCAGGAGGTTGCAGTCCAGATTTTGACCAGTGCTACATTCATGTGAAGGCTTCTTGACAGGCTGGAGAATCTGTTTCCAAGTGGCTCACTCATGGTGCTTGTGACTTGATGCTGGGTGCTTTGTTGGAAGCTTTCATTCCTTGCAATGTGAGCCTGTTCATCGACTGCATGTGTTCTCATGACATGATGTCCAATTTCATCCAGGGTGGGCAATCTAGGAAAGCAAGGTAGAAGTGACAATGCCTTTTATGACTCAGGATAAGAAGTCACAAGCCATCATTTCTGCCACATTCTGTTCATTACAAGCAAGTCACTCTGTCCAATACACAAAGGGAAAGGAATTTGGCTCCACCTTTTGAAGGGAAGAGTGTCAAAGAATTTGCAGACATAAAAACCACTGTAATCTGAATCCTGTTCTTGACCACTAACTCTTCCAAAAAGATCCCCAAGGGAATATGCACACGCATGTGCATGCACACACACACACACACTCATGAAAATGAAAGCAAAGATGGAGTTTGACCCCAAACCTCAATATATAACCTGGTCTGTGGAGAAATTTTTTTAAAGTTTATTTCTTTATTCCAAGAGAGAGAGAGTGAGCAGGGGAGGGAAAGCGAGAGAGGGAGAGAGAAAAGCCCAGTCAGGCTCCACACTGACAGTGCGTAGCCCTATGTGTGGCTTGAACTCATGAGCCTGTAAGATCATGACCTGATCTGAGATCAAGAGTTGGACACTTAATCATTAGAGCCACCCAGGTGTCCTTGTGGAAGAATTTTTAACTGAAGCTAGATAGGTCCGAATGACATTATACAAAAGCAGGCCAAAGAGCACTTAGGTATGCTTCCACTCCAAAGCTAACCACTCCAGTGAGAGAAAAGTGGAAGGAGAACCTATGAGAGAAGAGAAAGGGAAACGTGGAGAGCAGACAGACATATTTCCTTTAGTGCCTAGAGTTTCTTGCCTCAGGGTTTTCCAAATAGCGTAGTAGCTCCAGGGCCGCATCTGTGTTGGAGGAAAGAAAAATATGAAAAAGAGAAAGAGAGATGATGGGGAGGTTTCTTAGGGCAGCTGTAGTATTCTTATCATTCCAGGCCTGTGAAAGAAAAGAAAGGAGGAATGACCCAACATGTATATCGTATGATATTTAATTAGCAAAGTGGCTCTACCCAGTAGTATAGTGACCAGTATAATGGCCTTAAAACTGGTCAGGTCATAGCAGCAGCCATCACTTTTTCACAGTGCAACAAGTTGGTTGGGGCTGAGGGAGGGGGGTTAAGATGAACATTTCCCCATTTTTTTGGTTTGTATCCTATTAATCTTGTTGACTTAATCCTACTAGTGGTCAGTCTAGAGCATGGTCATGGCTTTCATGGGGGAAAGATAAGCAGTGCATTTAGGTAAGTCCCATTTCATTCCTTTTGTGGGTCTCCTTTCGCAATCTTTCCTACAACAACAGTATAAGAGCCAATATAAGGAGGGGTCTGGGCCCCAAGTTCCTTTAATGTTGTCCCTAGAAGTTTCTGAGATGGATGAAGCCTGGAGATGAAGGCTACCATGTACCCCAGGCTGAGATTTCATTCCTCTGTGAAATCTTTCATTCATTCCTGTCATCTCAAAAATGGTCCACTGTATTGTCCAGTGAAACAGCATTATTAAAATAAGCACCATGTAAAAGTATAGCCCCAAATACAATTATATAATATAAAAAGGCTCCAAATTTATTGCCACCACAATAAATTTAAAAATTCCCTTCTCATGATCAACTACTAATTATTCTGTTGCAAGGGCACGTTTTGAGAGGCATTTGCCCTAATCTAGAGAAGAAGCCCTAACTCCAGATCCCCACTAGCCAGTGGCAATGGCCCAGACAAGCCTCAGGTGGCATATTTGAGATCCTAAGATACAATAGGTCACAGGTTAACTGACAAGTATAAACAGCAGCTGTCCTGCTGCATCACAGGGAATATCAACTTCCCAGCTAGAGTCAAGGGGGAGCCCTGCTGCCCACACCCCTCCTTAATCGAGCCAATCCTACACTTTAGGGTCTGTCATTTGCAGCATTCCATTTCCACATACCTATTTCCATATTAATCATGACACCTGGTTGCAATTCAGAAACCCACATCTCTAGATGAGAAAAGGGAAAGAAAACAGAACTGTCAATTAATTGTATCTCAGTTCCAATTCAGCGATTGGAATCCTAATCTTGCTATTAAGATCTCAGTCTCATGTCCGGTAAATTTTCTATCTTTGCCTTCTGAGTAGGGTCAGTGAATGACACACAAAAGGATGTGGCCTCCTCCTCCTCCATCTTTTTCCTCCCCATCTCATGTGCTTATGCCCCTCATGGCATAAATGGGGTTGGAGTGGGGAGAGAGAGGAGTACACTAGGGTGATTGCCTATACCTTAAAGATAAGGAGGTGAACTCCTTTCTGTTGGCTAATTTTGCTTCTCCCTCAGATGCTGGTGACATGAGAGATGCTCATATCTGCAGATATCTCCACCTGGGTGCAGTAGGAAGCAGTCTCCCTGTCATCCAGTTGGTCTTAGTATAGGTGATATACACTCTCAGCTGTGTTTCCCTGATGTAGCTTCAGGCCAGGGGAATCCCCAGAGGAAGATGCTCCCATCTCACTTCAGCCTCACTTCAAGAAAGTGTACCAAATGCCCCATCATGTGTGTGGTTTCTGACTACGTGGGTGGCTGTCCTAGTCAGAATGATATTTCTCTTAACCCATCTCCAAATCCTCAGCACCAAGGAGCCTGGAAACCTTCTGTTTCTCCTTTTTGGAGCTGCAGAGTACCCTGCAAGCTTTGCATCAGCTCTGTTATGAGCCAGCTCTCAGAAACTCCAGGCAGAAAACAGGCCGTTTCCCCATGACCTAGAGTGATCATCACCCTGATTGCTGGCTCTTCTGGGACTTTCAGCTTTTCCCAGGATGAAAGAGAGAGGCAGATGGAACATCACTGTTTCCACACCCTGCTTCACCATTGGGAAAATGGTAAAATGGAGAAAAGACCAACTATGTAACTATAATTCCTTCCCCAACTCTCTTTTTCCCCCTCTCCCATTTTTAGATTTCTTTATACAGATGAAAAAGGAAGGACAATTATCCAATAATTTCTGCTAGAAGACCTCAATATAGCAAATCATATGCTGGGTAGTCTAGCACCAACAGGTTAATGAACTTGAAAGGTAAAAGAGGTGTATTTTGTTCTTAACAATGAGGTGTTATCAGAGTATTTTACACCAGCATCATCCTGTTGCCTTAATATGAATGATTTCTATGACCCATCTAAATTCCTGTGAATGACACTGAAGACCTTCCATAATCTTAGCACTATCTACCACATCTATACTGGTCCTGCAACAGTCTCCTCTTTGAATCATAAGAAGCATCTGTTTGCTTCCCACACATACTGTTTTTTTTTTTTATTTTATTTATTTATTTTGAGAGACAGAGACAGCATGAGTGGGGGAGGGGCAGAGAGAGAGGGAGACAGAGAATCCCAAGCAGAATTCACACTGCCAGTGCAGAGCCTGACAAAGGGCTTGGGCTCACAAAACCATGAGATCATGACCTGAGCCAAAACCAAGAGTCGGATACTTAACCGACTGAGCCACTCAGGCTCCCCACACATCATGCTATTTTTATGCACTGGCGTCTTTTCAGTGCTTTGCTTTTTTCTAAGACCTCTCTTCCTTCCTCTTCTCCTTTTCTCTCCATCAGCATGACCATTGTTGTTGCCTGTGTTATCCTTATATTCCAGGATGAACGGACTACTTCTTCCTCGTATCTTCATTAAGCTCTGGACTCCACATTGAATAGAACCTAGATGGAGGTCTCCTTGAGGGCAGAGGGCATGTCTCACTTGCCTTTATATGCCTAGTGCCAAGCACAGTGCCTGGCACAAAATAAGTGTGGAATACATAATGAACTGAATTGAGGTTCTGAAGGAAACTTACCATATCCAATTTGTTCATTGCTCTTGCGAGGACCCCTCTGTCTACTCTTCTTTTTTTTTTTTTCTTGCAAGATTCATTTTGGGAGCAGGTCATTTAAAACCACTTACATCATGTTCTGTCTGTATGCTCTGATTGCATACCTTTCACAGTAATATTTTATAGACAGTAATTATCCTGTCACTCTTATGATATAGGTTAGTATCACTGTATTGATTGAATAGCTTATTTATTGAACTGCTGTTTGTCTCAAAGACTCTCTTTCTTTCAGAAAAATTCAGCTTTAAAAGATAAAGGAGCTATGAGCAAAGTCAAGAAAAAAAAAAGAGATAGTTGGCTGCTAAATTTCTGACACTGTAATAAGCCAACTTTGATAGCATTGATTTCATAACTAACCCAAGATAGATCTTAAAATGAGCCAATCTATAGTTTCTTTAAAATAAATAATTCAACCAACAAAGGCACATGAAATGAATGATAAGCAAAGATGATCAATGCTATCATATTCATTCTGTGTTTTGAGTCCAGGAGAACAATCCTGGAATATTTCCTCTTCATAAAGCATTTAAACTAACTTATGCATTACAAATATTACACGAGAGGCAGTTGCATAGTGGTTTGTGGTACTATGTGCTAGGCGCTGTACCTAGGAAATATTTCATTGCCTCATTTAGATCTCACTACCCTCTTGTATTAGGGTTCTTCAGAGAAGCAGAACCAATAAGATTATATATATATATATATATATATATATATATATATATATATATATATATATATATATAAAGAGGTGCATCATAAGGGATTAACTCACATGAGTATGGAGGCAGGCAAGTCCCAGTATCTGCAGAGATGGCAAACTGAAGACCCAGGAGATCTGATGTTTCAGTGTGAATCTGAAGGCAGGAAAGAAGCTGATGTCCCAATTCAAAGGCAGGGAGGGAGGCAGAAGGAATTCTTTCTCACTTAGGAGAGGGTCAACTTTTTTATTCTATTTGGGCTTTCAACTGGTTGGACAAAGCCCATTCACGTTAGGGAGGGCAATCTGCTTTACTCAGTTTACTGATTAAAATGTTAATCTCATCTAAAAACAACCTCATAGACATACCCACAATAATGTTTCACCAAATATCTGAGCATCTGTGGCCCAGTCAAGTTGGCATATAAAACTAATCATCACACCTTTGTAGTAGGTTCCATGACCATCCTGCTTTTTAGATGAGGCAAAAGAGAGAGGTGATGTAACTTCCTTGTCATGTACAATGGATAAATGGTATAGACTCTGTTCTAACCCAGGTCTGACTACCCAAAGCATGGTTCTTAAAAAAGAGAACAGGACTTAGAATTTAGACAGACCTTGATTGTTTTATGAGAATTAAACTTTTTAAAAAAAGGAATACAAAAGCACATATCACTGTGCTTGGCATATAAATTCATCATATATGACTAACATTATTAGTATTAGCATTAGTATTATTTATCTTAGAGAGAGAGAAAGCAGAGGGGAAGAGAGAAAGAGAGAGAGAGAGAGAGAGAGAGAGAGAGAATCTTAAGTAGGCTCCACATTAGCATCAAGGCCAACATGGGGCTCAATCCCACGAACCTGGAATCATGATCTGAGCTGAAATCAAGAGGTAGATACTCAACTGACTGAGTCACCAAGGGGCCTCTATTATTAAAAGAATTATTATTACAAACAAACCTTGGTCCTCAGAATACTAAGTAGTGAGAATGCCAGAATGTACTTTAAATGAAGATATATTTGACCAAATATTATTCTCTATTCTTTTCTTTGGTTTTGTGATATAAAGATAAAAAATTGTAAATCACTAGATAGTTAATTTCTCCAACATATCCTCTTGCAAAAATGATATTACCTTTGGCAGAGATATACTTTATTCCTGCTGATGCTGTTAGAAAATGGCAAGGTCAACCAAAATGAGAAATTGACAGCATCTCTGTCTTTCCAGTTTTTAATAAGTATTGTCAAAAGAAATAATAATCAGATTTGAACTTGTTTGTCCTTGATGTGCCTTTTTTAAAAGGCCTCCTGGAAAATCTAATGTAAGATCAAAAGCAGCTGGGAAAGAGTAGAAATCACTTGAACATACTTCCTTTCTTTATTCTATGGGATAAAAATAAAATACTCACTTTCAATGACTCAGGCACTGGGGAATTTGCCTCTTTCTTTTCCTAGGGTATGGGGAATGTTGGTAAAGGGAGCTCTAAGGAAGTAATAAACCAAATTTTCCAAAATGTAAATAAATATTACCCTTCTAGGGAATAAATGGTTTTTAACGACTTTGTCCCCCAGACTCCTCGTCTCATTTCTAGGGCAAAACCCAGGCAAAACTGTGAAATGCGTTATATTTTTTTCCTTCTTTTTCTTCTGCCATGAAACCTCCCATCCTTCATCCAAAATCCTTGTGTTCTTTCATCTCCACATTTTGTGTTCTCAGCAGAGGATGTGATAAACTCACAGCCATTAAGATACAATGACTTATAAGAATTATTGTGCTCTTTTTACCAATCCCCTTTAGAATTTAACCAGCTTTATAACTTAAAAAGCTTTAATTATAGGCATCAATGAGATTGAGGGGGCATTTACTACAATCAGAGGGACCTCTCTGGAGTTGCTGAAATCATAACATATAGAGAACAGGCTCTCTCTGCTTTCCTAGACATTATGCGCAGCCTTGCTGTTTTCTTACCTTGTCTCTAATGTGGGCCCTAATTCCAGCTACGCTCATCGCAGTGCTAATCTCCCTTACCTGATTCCTACCAGTGCTCTCCTCATTCTCTCTCTGTACAGTGTGTCAGTGCTGTTGTCTCCATTCAGAATGCCTTCTTCTTCCCTCTCGGGCAACCCAGGCCCCTTACTTCAAATGAGCCCAGCTTAATCAAAATTCTCCACTGAAGGTATTAAAGTTTAACTGAGGAAATAAACCATCCTCTAAAGAAGCAACTATGAAAAGGTACAAGGTAATATACAACCAGTAGCCATGCTAGTGATAGATTCATAAGTAAACATCATCCTGACCCCCAAGGAACTTATCTTCTTCTGAGGGACACAGATAAACAGAAAAGGAACACACAGTTAGGAAGATACAGTAGCACAACAGACACAGGGCATTATAGGAGCAGAAAGGAGGTACCTATCTGCTAGAATGCATTGTTGTCACCTGGGTAGCCCTGAGAAACTGCATTATCTAAGGAGTTGTGCCAAACAATTGCCACATGATTTAGTGTCTCTGACTTTGCCAAGTAATACTATATCACAGGGGGGAAAAAAGAGAAACATTTGAGTGTAGTAGGACTAATGAACACACACATCGGAAGGAATGTTTCCAGCAAAGAGCAATAGTCAGACCATGAGCACCATTAGATTTTGGTAGCTCTTCCTCCCATTGTCTCACACTGAAGGAAGGGGCTGCTGAGTCACTTCCCTGATCACATGCATCCAGCTTCCTTCCTCCTGCTGTGGAAAGATGCTCACTGCAAATTCTCTCACACTAGTGAGCCATATCCTCCCAACCATAAAACAAGCTGTGTTGGGCACATGTTTGCCTGTAGTAACAACCATGTGAAGGGTGTTTAAACTCCTAAGGCAATGAGAGATTATAGAGAACAGTGATTAAGAACCAGCCTGCTTAGGTTGAGTCCAGGCTTCACCACTTACTAATGGTTTGATTGTGGGAAAGAGGCTTAAACTCTTGATGCCTCTGTTTCCTAGTCTATACAATGGGAAGAAGAATAATAGCACTACCTCATGGGACTGATACGAGAATTAAACAAGACCGTAAAGTTCTTCACATTGTACGTGAAATGTTTTATGTTTCCTAGGGCTGCTTTAACAAAACAGCACAAACTGCCTGGCTTAAAACAACAGAGATTTATTCTATCACAGTTCTGGAAGCTAGAAGTCAGAAATTAATGTGTCAGCAGGGCTGTGCTCCCTCTGAAGGCTTTAGGGAAGAATTGTTCATTGCCTCTTGTCATCTGATGGTTGCTGGCAATCCTTGGTGTGGCTTGGCTTGTGGACACGTCATTTCAATCTCTGTCTCTGCCATATTCCATGTTGTTCTCCTTGTGTGTCTCTGTGTGTCTTCACACAGCCTTCTGATAAAGATACCAGCAATTGGACTTAGGGTTCACCTTAGTCCAGTATGACCTCATCTTAATTTAACTGATTACATCTGTGAAGACTATATTTCCAAATAAAGTTACGTTCACAGGTTCCAGGTAGACTTGAATTTTGGGAGAACATTATTCAACCCAGAATACCTAGTAAGTATGCAATAAATGTTAGGTAAAACACATTCACCCATTTTACCACACACCCCCACAAACGTAAAACATAAAACATGTACTCACACACACTGAGGGGATTCTGGGAAGATGGTGGTTTTAATATGACCTTACTCATACTCTTTATTCTCAACTTTAGTCTCTATTTCCGAAAAGTAGTTGGGGGCTTTCCAGAAGGCTCTGAGGGGCATGTACTTTTGGAGACAATTGGTGCAGGAATATCTTCCCTCTGGTCAGTCCCAGGGGAAAATCGATACCAGGTTCCATAGTTTCCCTGGATCTGGAGAAGTTGAGGAGTAGCTAAAAAGACGGGCTGAATCCCCTCTATTCCAGAGAATGAGTAAGTGGGAGGAAATTGGGTACAAAGATGATGAATGGAGCCTCACAGCCTGCCTGCTATATACCCAAAAGAGCAGAGACCAATGTGCCTTCTTCTACTTTCAGACCTTTGGCCATGTAAGGTGCCATAGCAGCTGCATCTGAGCCCTAATAAGAAGGGAAAAGAAAAGAAGGCACATCAGGCGCCAAGGAAGAGAGAAAAGGACTGAGTATGACTCTTGGAAAGAACTGCTATTGAAATATAGCTGTTGGAGAAGATAAAGGATAACGGGAATAAAACAACGAAAAGAACACTCAAAGATATGCAAGGAGAGCACAAAACAGACTGTCTGGAACTAAAACATGGCTTATAAATGAAAACAGTCAGTAGATGAAGAAGAGTATTGCCCCAGTCAGGAACTGTATATTGGTCTGAAAGATTAAATTTATCAAGACACAGAGCAAATTTTCACAGAGATGGAAATCATGATGGATACGAGAACAGACTTTGGGGAAAGATTCATGAAAAACCTAATATGAGAATTATAGGAATTCCAGCTAAAGCAAAAGAAACAGACATGAGAGAGCTGAAGGAAGCCCTGACTATAGTCTGGAAGTGCATATCTGTGACTACACCCCACTAAAGAAAATGCATGAGAAAGGACACAAAGCAAGCAAAGGAACCCAGAGACTTCAACATAAGAGAAGATGAAAGAGAGTGTTTAGGAAAAAGGAGGCTTAACTATAGCTATAAAGGAGTCTTATAGATACAATAGAGAGAACACTACGTGTAGTTTTTTGGCAATACAGTAGTCCCTCCTTATCTGTGACTTCATCTTCTGCAGTTTCAGTTACACCTGGCCAGCCATTGTCTGGAAGCAAATGATCCTCCTTCTGTCATCAGAAGGTCAGTGGTAGCCTAATGCATTGTCAAGATTCCTGCATCAAGTGTCTCACTTCATCTCATCATGTAGGCATTTCAGCCTCTCACATCATCACAAGAAGGGTGAGTACACTACAATAAGATATTTTGAAGAGAAAGAGAAAGAAACCACATCGTATAACTTTTATTATAGTATATTGTTATAATTGTTCTATTTTATTATTATTGTTACTCTCTTAATGTGCCTAATTTATAAATGAAACTTGTAGGTATGTGTGTATAAAAAAAATTCTATATATAGAGTTTGGTACTATCTGCACCTTCAGGTGTCCACTGGAGGTCTTAGAACATATCCTCTGCAGATAACGGGAGACTACCGTGAATTTGAAAACCTAGTGGAAATAGATGTTTTTCTAGTAAAGTACAAATGATTAAAGTTGGCATATGAAGAACTGGAAAATTTGAATAGACCAATGTCTATAACAGACATTGGAAATATGACTAAAGACCAACTGTTTAAAAAGACAATGGAATCAGAAAGCTTCTCAGCTGAATTTTGTCTAACTTTTAAAGAACAAATACTTCCAGTTTTTTAAAACTATTCCAGTCATAGAAAAGGATAGAAAGTACCCAAATTCATTTTATAGTCCCAATTCATTTTGAGAACTGCTTAACTTTGATACCCAAACCTAAAAAAAAAAAAATAGTAAAAGTAGAGATAGATAGATATATACATATAGATGGATGGGTAGATGGATGGATGGTTAGACAGACAGATGGATAGATAGACTTTTTTAATGCTTTCTGAAAAACAATAAGATACTCATTACTCAGCTCGTTAGTTTTTATTTTTATTTTTAGTATAAATTAATATAAATGTCAGACTCCTGCTTTAAAAACCCTTAATTTGCTCTCCATGGTACTTAGTATATTTTATAAAAAGATCATAGAACATCTCTTTAATCTGGCAAGTCATTTGGTAGTTAGAGGATACAAGACTTTCCACCATGTATTATGTATTCAATTTATTATTTTTAAAAACACTTATGTGACATTTACCTTGAACCACACTGTACCAAATGCTTTACGTTCATTAATGCATTCAGTTCTACAATCATCTCCTGAGATTTGTACCATCATTGCTTCTGTTTTAAAGACAAGGAAACTGAGATTTGGAGGGAATGAACAACTTGCACAGGTCTACAGAGGAGCAGGGCTCTTCAAGCCAGCACCTTATTGTTTATGTGTCTAATCTCCTGGGCCAGACTGGAAGGTCCTTGGAAAGAGGCTATTTTTTTTAAGTTAATTTTTTATTTTTTAAAATTTACATCCAAATTAGTTAGCATATAGTGCAACAATGATTTCAGGAGTAGATTCCTTAGTGCCCCTTACCCATTTAGCCCATCCCTCCTCCCACAACCCCTTCTGTAACCCTCAGATTGTTCTCCATATTTATGAGTCTCTTCTGTTTTGTCCCCCTCCCTGTTTTTATATTATTTTTGTTTCCCTTCCCTTATGTTCGTCTGTTTTGTCTCTTAAAGTCTTCATATGAGTGAAGTCATATGATTTTTGTCTTTCTCTGACTAACTTCACTTAGCATAATACCCTCCAGTTCCATCCACATAGTTGCAAATGGCAAGATTTCATTCTTTTTGATTGCCGAGTAATACTCCATTGTATCTATATACCACATCTTCTGTATCCATTCACCCATCGATGGCATTTGGGCTCTTTCCTTACTTTGGCTATTGTTGATAGTGCTGCTATAAACATTGGGGTGCATGTGCCCCTTAGAAACAGCACACCTGTATCCCATGAATAAATGCCTAGTAGTGCAATTGCTGGGTCATAGGGTAGTTCTATTTTTAGTTTTTTGAGGAACCTCCATACTGTTTTCCAGAGTGGCTGCACCGGGAAAGAGACTATCTTATTTTGTGTTCCACGTGGCACCATCATAGGTCTTTGAACAAGGTACTAAGTAAGTATTTGTTGAAATTAATTGTCTGAGTGGCACTTTTTGTTTGTTTTAAGGTAGGCAAACTTGGGCATATTTCAAGGTATCAAATATGGGCCAATGTAGGTATTGAAGATGCCACAGAGGGACGTATTAATGGATCATGATCAATTCATCAATAAGTTTATTGACTGTCTTTTTCCTGCTAGTAGAGAGAAAGATGAAATAGCACAAAGCTCATAGGAAAGTGTAAGCTTCTGAGAAAGATGGACAGTTTCTCCTCTGAGAGTACAGGGACAAATAGACAAGCAAAGATGAACCAGAATGAATATGTAAAGATAAACAGGAGAGGAGCTAAGGGCCTGTCCAATCTGTTATCGGAGCTCAAAGGAAACAATTAGGGAAATATTTTCTAGACTGTCAGACTTTGCAATTTAGTAAAAATAGCAGCTGAAAAATCCAGCTGCTAACGTGACTTTCATATACAGTTGAGGTCTGGGGGCAGGAATTGGTTTGAATAAGGCCCTTATTTTATTGGAACAACTTGGTTGTTCCATATTGGAGTTCATCAGTAGGTCACATGCTAATAAAATAGCCAGTTCCACAAACTTTAAATGATTGCTACTCTAGAAATTGAAAAAGAAGTAGATTTGGAAATGGTATGAAAACCAACAGTGAGAAATACCATGTGTCAGTTTTCAGATAAGCATGACTGTCCATTAGCTCCCCTGGTCATTTAGTGAAGCTGAGCTATTGCCCACAAAGCTTTCTGTGCAGGGTCTGTGGAAAAGAGAGCTGAGAGTTCTATGTGGTTGAATAAGCTGAAGAGTAGAATGCCCATTGTCTGTATGCCCCAAGATCATGTGCAATGTCCAGTTTTCCACTTGACCACACAGGAAATGGGTTGGCTATAAGTTATTGTTTCAGTGTCAGCAGATAAAGTTATCATGGAGCATATTTCTTTTATGCTGGATAGAGGTTTTTTTTTTTAAATCTTTGCATAGTGTGTTTCTTTGTTTTTTGTTTGTTTGTTTGTTTTCAGTGAATGCTGGAAGCTTGGAATTACAACTTCCATTTAACCTTTTCTTTTCTTTCCTTTTTAGAACATTTTCCTACTGCATTTCATGAGAGTCCTAATATCCTAATTGAGTCATGGTACAATGATTTTCATTTATAAAATAAAATAGCACCCACAGCACCAAATTAAACTCTCTTTTTAAATGAAATCATTGGTTAAAAAAATTAACCCTCCAAATAATAACAATGTATATTTTCTACATATGTAATAACTAACACGTTTTTAACAAATTATAGTTCATAGTGCCTATTTATACATGTTTTAATCAACTGTCATTTCAATTCTGTGAAGTAGGTGTTATTGTCTTTTCTATTTTAAAGATAAGAATTGGGTGTCAGAAAGAATAAGTGACTTGCCCATGATCACAGACCAGTAACTAGTGGAAATGGAATTCATGGCCATTTTTTTACACTCTAAATCCTTTCTTGTCTTCAGAGGAAGAGGTCCATATGGATTCACTCACTATTCGTTTACTCAAACATTCAACAAATATTTATGAACACTGTGTTGGCTCTTGAAATGCTTCTGTTAGGAAAAATGCTGGAAATGATGGGGTATAATGGGGTGGTCAGGGAAAGCTTCCTGAAAGAGGTGATGTCTAAGATGAGACAGAATAAATAAGTAGGAATTTATGGTGGGGAATGGGGAACAATGTTCTGAACTGAGGGAACAGCATGTACAAAGGTCCTGAGTCAGGACAAATCATGGTTTGGAAAGTGAATATTAAATAGTGGCCTATTTAGGCATTAGCTGAAACACTGAGTGTTGGAGAGTTAAGGGAAACCTGAGCAAGCTGGGTCTTCAAACTATGCTAAGGACAGTCTTTGAAGATTTCTAAGCTGGGAAGCAGTGTGCTGTTTTTACCACTTCAGAAAGGTCACCCTGGCAGGAGTGTTGGGAATGGATGGGAGAGAAAATAAGGCTAGTATGAGGAAAGACAGTTAAGGTATTATAGTGATGAAAGAGATGATGGATGACAGTGGCCTGAACTGCTGCCCGGTGGCCACATCTGGTCACCTGGGAAACTGTGGCAATTCCATTTGGTGAATGAAAGACAGACCTGCCTGAGCACTCTCTAAGGCTAGCAAAGCAACAAAAGGACCCCAGGTACTTAAACACAATGAGGGTAACAACTTCAGGGCCCCAGTTATGCAAATTCCACTCAGTTGGCAGGCCAGTTAAATTGTTCAGTCTTTGAATTGATTTACCCTCTCCAGATACACAGAAATTTACTCCTTTTTAAATTTTTTTAAATGTTTGTTTATTTTTGAGAGAGAGACAGAGTGCAAGTGGGAGAAGGGCAGAGAGAGAGGGAGGGAGACACAGAATCTGAAACAGGCTCCAGGCTCTGAGCTGTCAGCACAAAGCCTAAAGTGGGGCTTGAACTCAGGAACAGAACTGTGAGATCACGACCTGAACCGAAGTTGGACGCTTAACTGACAAAGCCATCCAGGCACCCCCAGAAATTCGCTACTTGATGGTATTTTCCCCTCCTTAGTTAAAAACATGCTACTGCTATGCAGTAGACATCATAGCCACTCTGACTGGTTTTATTTGATTGAGTTGTAGTTATCTGAGGATTAGACAGATATTGATTCATGTCATGTTCTGTGTCTTGGATCCTCATCTAATCAAAACATTGCCAAAACATTGTCTCCTAAATGTGAAATTACTCAGTGAATAAATCATAATGTAAAGCTTTCAGGCAAGCCATGCTTAGAAATGAAATTTAAGTAGGAGAAATTACAAAAGAAATAGGGCAAACGATTGCTATTCTGAAGATAATCATTTACACTCTCCTGGTACTTGGTGGTGGGGTAGCAAGGTGGCAAATAGAAGGGAAATGCAAATGGGGAGAGTCTACTCAATTAACTATCATTTGCTGCTCTTGACAGAGGATAAAATCTAACCTCTTTAGCACGGAATACATGGCCTTTCAGGATAATTGCTGGCTAGCCCAGTTCCTCTTCCTGGGACACTCTCTTCGTGTTTACCTATGGGTCAATTTCCTTTTGACATTACAAGTCTTTGCTAAACATTACTTCCTCTCTGAAGGCTTTTCTGCCTCCCTCCATCCCCACCGGCCAAATTCTTTTCTTCCTTTGCATTTCCATTGTACCTTTCTGCACTTCCCATTCCAGCATTTGCATGTTATGGGTGTAGAGACAGTCTTTCCTCATTTATTCACAATTCCATATTTATCAATTTTCCTGCTTGCTAAAATGTGTCTGTAATCTGCAAATCAATACTTGTAGACCTTTCACTGTCACTTGTGGATACATTCACATAAGCAAAAAATTTTAGCCGCTCATCATGAATGTTCCCAACTGAGGTCACCCAAGCACTGCTCTGCCTTCTTGTTTCACCTCTCATAGTGTAAACAAGTGTCCTTTTGGTGGTGTGTTTTATGACATGTCTTTCACATTTTTGTGCTTTTTGTTGGTGGTTTTGTTGTTTAAAATGCCCCCCTGCCAAGCATAGCACTGAAGTGCTGTGTGGTGTTCTAAGTGCAAGAAGACTGTGATGTGCCTTACAGAGAAAAACACGTGTTGCATATTGAAACGTGAGTCACAGTGCTATTGGCCGTGAATTCAGTGTTAATTAGCCAGCAATATATATTAAGTTGTCTTCAAACAGAAACACACATAAAACACAGTTATATATTTATCACATGACAAAAATGTAACCAGATGCTTGCAGGGACTTAACCCCATATTTCCCCATATAGGAGCAGTGGCTCAGTATTCCTCCTAAGTCAGTGTTTGTGGTGACTTTATAGAACATAATAATGACAAATAATGAGAATCAGTTATATTTGTTTAAGTGTCTGTAGAATTCCTTTAGAGATGAGACCATTCTCTTTGTATACCTAACACCCAGAATAATGGTGAAAATTAAGAATATGTTTGGTGCTTAGTATTCTTGACAGTAGTACCAAAGAATATTTCAAATATAATTTCACTGGTAATTGAAATGGGTTCTTCCTTATTCCAAGTCCAAAAGAGTTCCTACTGAAAGGCCGGATGATTATAATACAGTTTTGGTATTAGTTTGGTCGTTAACTCCAAAGGAATTGTGAATGGTCTTAAACATTTACTGACCTAAAGGGATTGTGGGATTACTGCATTGGAGTCATATAACTCTAGGAAAAGTCAGAGCATATTATATGGCATACTCAACAGAAATAAAGCTCCTTGAAATAGAACTGGCTAAAGCAGTGAGTTTCAATGGTAGGGCCTAGGGATTTGGAATTTAAATAGTACTCTAGTCAATCTGATATATTGTGTTCATAATGCTGTTCCAGGGGTTTCTTACCTTGACTATGGTAGAGAATTGTCCTCTCTGGGGCCCCTAAAGGGATCTTTAATGCAGTTCTTTTTGAAGATAAATTAAGGTTTTTGTTTTGTTTTGTTGTGCTTTGGCAAATGAGTGACTCCCTAGACTGTGTATCTTTTACTATATGTGCATTTACAATAAGCTCTACTCTATTTCACCTCTTCTTCACTAAGTAGCAGGTACTGATTAGTGTGCTAATGAAGAGATGAGGCTTTCATTTTAGGCTTTCTTTTAGGTGTCCCCCACTGCTCTTCTCCCACACAGTCCAGTCTGAGCTGGGATACTAACCTCTAATGTCAGGGCTCTCATAATGCTAATTAGGCTACTATCAGAGTAGGCTAGGTTATGCTGTGGTAACAAACAACCTTCAAACTCTCTGTGTTTAAAATAACAAAGTGCTCTCTCTCTCTCTTTCTCTCTCTCTCTCTCTCTGTCTCTCTTTTCTAATAATACCCATCTACATTGTGTTGGCAGGAAACAGTGTTCATCAATGGTCATCCAGGGGCCCAGGTTCATGAAAGCCTTGTCATCTTATAACATTGCTATTTCTTTTTTTATATATAGCTTATTTCTTTATTTTGAGAGAGAGAGAGTACATGTACACTTGTGAGTGGGGGAAGGGCAGAGAGAGAGGGAGAGAGAGAATTGCAAGCAGGCTCCATGCTGTCAGCGCAGAGCCCAACATAGGGCTCAATCTCACGAACCATGAGATCATGACCTGAGCCAAAATCAAGAGTCAGATGCTCAACCAATTGCACCACCCAGGCACCCCAACATTGCTCTTTCAACCAAGTCTTCAAAGTTTGCTCTGACAGGGGAAATAAGCATGGACGGTCATGTACTGGAACTTAAATGCATCTGCCTGGGAGTGACACATCATTTTTGCTCCTGTCCCACTGGCAAAGCAAATTATTGGCTATGTCCAACTTCAGGAGACAGAGAAGTACAATCCTCTAGTATTCTTAAAAGAAGAGAAGAAGAGAAATATTGGGCAAGCACTTATAATGCCTACCATTATCTGGTTCACTTTTTTTCCCTACATGTACTATGGTCCTGCCTCCTGTGTCTTAGTCTGTTTGGACTGCTGTGATAAAATATCAGGGGTGGAGTAGTGCATAAGCAACAGAAATTTATTTCTCATAGTTCTGGAGGTTGGAAAGCCCACAATCGAGGTGTCAACAGGGGGCGTTTCTGGTGAGAGCCCATTTCCTGGTTCACAGGTGGCATCTTTTTGCTGTGTTCTCACATGGTAAGAAAAGGAGCTTTCTTGAGTCTCTTTTATAAGGGCACTAATCCCATTCATGGGGATTCTGCCCCCATGATCTAATCACCTCCCAAAGACCCAACTTTCTAATACCATTGCCTAGAGAGTTAGGATTTCAGCATATGATCTCTGGGGGGCAGGGGGCACAAACATTTAGATCATAATACCCTGCAAAAGATAGAATCCCAAGTCCCCTTGGAACTCTGTGAACTAAAAAGACAAGTCATCTGCCCTTACCCCTTGTGTCTTTCCAGTAGAATAGGGACAGGATGACTTCAATAACCATTCACATTCTGTAAGAGGAAGAATGAGAGACTCATGTCAATAACTGGTTTGGAGAAATTCTGAAAACTCACTGGCATATGGTGATGAGGAGTATTCCTAGACTGAGCCCCATTATGATCCCCAGGAAAGTCCATTGATCTCCACAGTCCTTGGCATACCCCATTAGGATGTTCTTCCTTCTCTGTTATCATCCTTGGTCTCATATCTGAAGTGGGTACTGGATAGTGCTGCCATCTCAATGTGGGGCTTCAAGCTTTGCTATGGCAGGAGTGGTAGAGAATTGCACACTTGATCTTAAATGCTTCTACCATGAAGTATGGTATGGTAGATCAAGACTAACTTAAATGGGTAAGGCCATGTAATCCACCCACATGTTCAGAAGGAGAGAAGAGTCCAAATACATTAGTAAGCTTTGGTATTATTTACCACACCTCATTTTTATTGATATACTTGTTCAAAGTACAGGGTTCCAGCAGACAGACTGGGGTTCAAAACTGGCTTTGCTTCTTACTTTCTATGAGATCTTAGGTAAATTACTAACCCATTTAAGAAACCTCAATTTTCTTATCTATAAAATGGAGATTATAAGAATGCCTCCTTCCCTGGGTGGTTCCAAGGATGCATATTTGTCAAGTCCCTAGCAAAGTGCCTAGCAGATAATAAGAGCTCTCAAATGTTAGGTTGATGATTGCTGATCACAATGTGCTGGAATGTGCTAGAAACTGCACTCTTTTTACACAGTAGATATTCTCTGTGGTGGAGGGCTGTAAACCCTCTGCTGGATTATCCTTGAATATGGTGGAATGATATAGGATATTAGAAGTCCTCTGGTAGGCAGCGTTTCTTTCTGAGAGCCTCCATTTATGTAGCACATGGCACTTGCTGTGTAACATCACTAAACATCTTTCTGGTTTAGTGGTTAGGGAAAATCTGTTCATTTGCTTCATGCCCAATTTGGTGAGGGTCACAAACTCCCACTAGAACCCTGCATTTCATTGCTTGAGTCATTGTACACAAGGTTTCATAATAAAGAGTGGTGCCTGATTCCACTGCACCAATGGGAAAACATCTGTTTAGCTTGGGCTGCTATAGCAAAAATACCACAGACATTTATTTCTCACAGTTCTGGAGGCTGGAAGTCTGAGATCAGGCTGCCAACATGAATGGTTCTGGTGAGGGCCCGCTTCCTGGTTTGCAGATGGCTGCCTTCTTCCTGTGTGGTGGAGAAAGAGGGATCTACTCTCTTTTTCTCTTATTAAGGCCCTAATTCCATCATGGGGGTTCCATTCTCATGGTCTCTTCTAAACCTAATTATTTCTATAAGACCCCACCTCCAAATACCATCACACTGGGAATTAAGTCTTCAACGTATGGATTTTGAGGGGATACAAACATTCAGTCCATAGAAACATCTAATTGACACCCACAAAACATCATGGTCACTGATGATATACCAGGCATTATACTCATCACCGATAATATAAAAATGTGTAAGATGTTGTTCTTGCCACAAGGAGTACCAATCCAACAGGGGAAAAGATAGATGAGTGAGCTGAAAATTCCGTATAATGTATTAAATATTCCAATAGAAGAACAAACAAAATGCAATGGGTTTTCAAATGTAGGAACAACTTAAATCTGCTTGGGATATTAAGATTTAGTTTGGTTGCCATGGCAAGTGGGCTGAACCGATCATCAAAAAAAGTTGGTATTTATTTACTGTGACCTATTTATACACCCAAATCATGTTCACTTTAGTATCTTTGGAATTAGGCCACCTAGATTTTTGGTTCCTGTCAGATTTGCCTTGGCTTTGTTACATGTTTTAACAGCAGGATGGCCTGTTATATCCCTTTTGTTTTGCTTTTTCTCCTGGCCTTCGTTTTTAAAGAACTGTATATAAAATAAAATATCCAGTTGGTTTATATGTTGGCATCTGAGCATCCCTGATCAAAGACCATTCACAATTTCACAATCCTGGAATCTCTTCCTTAAGAACCTCAGTGACAGATTGGTTAATGTTATCTTTCAATTCACCTTTCTTTTCATTGGAAATGTAGAAATATATATTATTTTGGCATGCTGAATTTGACCTTTTCCAGGCCAGTTGTTTCATCTGTCTGGGACAAAGGGAGTAAAACAGACTGTAAAAAGCAGGTCAGAGGGGAAGATTACTGATGAGAAAGAAAGCCTGATTCAGAAGGGAGGCGATGGCATTCCCAGTGTTTTTAAAGTACTTTAGATATTGTGCTCTCTCAAGAGAATCTGTCTTGAACAAGCAAAGAAGAATGTCAGGAAATTGTATGGCTCTTGAAAATAGCTCTCCATCAAAGAGTGATAAGAGAGCTCTCTGAAAGCAGGAACCTTACAGAGTGGGGAGCCCGGGTGATGCCAAGACCATCATCCAGCAAACTTTCTGAGACTTTGGCCATTATCTCAAAGTTAACAAAAGGTAGCTGAGAGAGGGATTAAAAACACATGAGAGTGAGAGTCCAGCTGTCAGAAAATAAGACAAATCCTCCTCCAGTACCTTGTTAGACAAAAGCATAAACTAGGACTGGCCAGTCCTAGACAGAGCGGCCACACATGGCTGTGCAGGTTGTCTGGTGCACAAAGTGCCGTATAAAAGACGACAGTGTCCACAGCATAGGTATCATAGATCTGTGCAGTTAGTGTCTTTGAGCAGATGGCATGCAAGTGTCTTATTCTAACAAATCCATTTGTTAGATTTCTGATAGGTGGATAAAACTGCCTCAAGAAAGGGGCTTCTTTTCTAATTTTGGACACACTGAACCAGCAGCAGCCACTGGCTCAGAAACAAATGAAATCAGACATACATATTCCTCAGCGTTCTGTGATACTCGAGTCCACTCTAGCAGGATTGAGCCCTGGATCTCACGTATTCATTAATTTAAACAAGCAAACAAACAAAGAACTAGTTGGACATCTGTCACACACACCAGCCACCATTGTAGACAGTAAGGCACATGGAGAACAAAAATCCCAGCCCTCATAGAGCCTTCCCTCCAAAGTGAGCTATGAACTGTGAACATCTGGGCATTGGGAAGAATAAAGGACAGGGAGAGTTGGTGCAGAGGAACATGATTAGGCTATGAAGGGAGAATGATCCTGCATTTAATCCCGACTCCAGAATGGTGTGGCCTCAGACAATTTGATTCTCCTCACTTTATTGGTTTAATATAGGTTAATAATACTTTCTTCATTGGGTTTGTTGGAAAAATTAAAGATATTTTATTTAAAAACTTTTAGTGTGGAGCTTATGACATAGCAAGTATGTGGTTGGTGACAGTAATTGTTATTATTCTTGTAATTATTATCTAAGTAAGGTTAATAGCATGGCCAATCCAGTGCTGTACCCCTGGACAGCAGCCTCTATGCTTGTGGTTGGCCTGACATGGAGGGAGGGTGTTAGGATGGGAAGTTTTACTTCCTGTGGATTTACTTCTTTTCCCCACTGTATAAAACTTGTTTTCTAAACCTCACCGAGGAAGTCCAGTAGAGTGAAAACAGACAGACCTCATGACCTATGTGGGAAATGGACGTTGAAATGAGATTCATCTGAGATGGCAAGGTTATGCTTAGTTATGCTCCTACATGTTTCCAGAGGGGATGACTTTTATGTGAAAGAGAGATTGAGTCAGAGGTTGTCACAGGCGGGTTCTGGGGGCTGACTGAGAGATGGAGATTTGCAAGCAGGGAGATTGTTCGGTGTGCTCCTGGGATCAACAGCTGTAGGAAGAGAAGAGGGCAGGATTGGACAGAAAGGGAAATAAAACAGTGATGCATTGAAACAGAGGCCTCAGTTAAATTTATAGGAGCTCTGTGGCTGGGGGGTGGCTCTTTAAACTTGATTAGAATTGGAGAGAGGGACCAGGACTTAATTCCCATCCCTAGTCATTGAATAGTCAGCTTGCAGGCTGTCCTTGAGGAGGGCAGTGACCTTGAGTTAGGTGCCTCTCTTCAGCAGAGTGTGAACCCCAATGAGGGACTCAGCCAAGAGCTTCAGCTGCCAACACCCCCAGTGGTTACAGAAACAAATGCCTCAGTCCTGGAGAGGCGATCTGAGCAGTATATCCATGACAGAGGTGAAGGTCACCTCCAAGACAAACCCATCCATAAAGAACCCTGCAGACAGAGGCATTAGCTGTGCTTTCTAATCTTTTCTTCATTGTGGCATGTCAAAAATAATAATATTTTACATTGCATTAGGATAAACAGATTGGATTGCTTGTGGTCAGAGGAGACAGGCTCAGACACTCCAGTTGCCATATGCCTACCTGACAGCCCAAGGCTTAGAGGATTAGAGTTTTGGCAAGCATATTCATATAACCTGAGCCTAAGCACACTGCTTGGGAGATGGTGAATTAAGGTCATAAAGGCAGGTTTGGAGGGTGCAAAGCTGGTAGGAATCATTTGAGAAAGGCACATGGTCACTGGTGCATATAAAATGTGAAGCATAATTTGGGGTGCCTGGGTGACTCAGTTGGTTAAGTGTCCAACTCTTGTCTTTGGCTCTGGTCATGATCTCACAGTTCGTGAGTTCCAGCCCTGCATCGTGCTGACAGCATGAAACCTGCTTGGGATTCTCCCTCTCTCTGCCCGTCCCCTGCTTGCGCATGCCTGTGCTTTCTCTCTTTCAAAATAAGTAAATAAACTTAAAAAAAAACAAAACGTAAAGCATAATTCTTCCCATCACATTTGTGTAAGTCTCACTCTTTGAGTACCTTAACTGTTAGAAAGTCAGAGGCTAGGCTCCAGCTCGCAGTGTGTTTACTTTGAACACTCCCTCCTTCAAATGGTTTTGAGACTCACAAAACTTCCCGGTGTTCAGAGATATGAATTTAGTTTCTCTATGGCTGCCTGTTACTTTGGAGCCAGAATTCAGTTCATGGTTATACATCCTGATTGACGTGCCCCTAAAATATATCATTGATCTCTCTTTCCTTTTTTTTTTTTTTTTAACCTAACCAGGAGGAGGGAAGCAAATAATATTGTGTAGCTTCCATCTGGCATTAATTTCTCTGTGCTCCTCATCAGAATATGATGGAAGTTGGAGAGTCCTGATGTGGCCCATGGTGATTGTCTGACTGCTGCTGTCCATCACAGAGTCACAGGTGAATGCCCTATTGACATTTCTATCATTAACCAACATGTCACATGTCACAAACTGGGATTATGGTTGTGTTTCTTTGTCTCTCATCGTATTGGTTCATACAGTATATAGATATTCAACATTGAATTAATTACCAACATAAAAGGGAGATTTCTTAAAAAGTCAAAGGATCTGCAATGAGTGGGCCCTAGTTTGTTACCACATAACAATTGGTTCATGCTGAGTTTTGGCTGTACCTTCCTTCATGAGATGGGGCATGTGCTCTCTAGTTTGCCTCAGTCCTGGTGCCTCCCTATCCATTTATTTCAATTATTTATGTTACCTACTGTACCCTATGAGTATGAGTGTGACAGTTGATTTGTGTAATTTCAGGAGGTCTCTTGGGATTCCTAAAAGGCATGAAGAAAAATGGCCAAAATTAGTCTTGGGGACAACAAAGATGTTACAATTAATTTGGTATGACTTTTATTGATCAGCTAGTCTAGAATGCAGCCCTTGTCCTGGAAGCCTGTAGGTGCTCTGCACACCAGGGAGGAAGCCAAGCAACAGCTGCTGAAGAAAAATGGCTGTAAAAAGCGTGTAGCAGGGGAACGCCCCAGTGAAGGTAAGCAGTGAAGACCTATGGTTAGAAATGGGACAGTGAGGCAACTGCTGAACAAGAAGGGTCTGAGAGTTCAAGAGATGAGTCAAAGGATGGGTTCTAGGAACCTAGAACAAGGGGGAGGAGGACTGGAAAGATACCTGTGGAGGTCAGGGGTTCCTTCTGATGCCACAAGGGAATCATACAGCTGATAAACAAAACTCGTTTGACTGAAAACAGTCATGTTTGTTCTGCATAGTATTCTGTTCCATCCCAATCCAGAATACTAATTTGCTAGGTTTTTTTTGTTGTTTTTTTTTTCAAAACTTTTTCACTTTTATTAAAGGCTTTGATGAGAACTTCATAAAATGTCATGAAATTCTATTTGCTATACAATAAACATCTACTTCTGAGTAGGAGACATAGGTCATTATAGCAACCATTTTAATGGGTAAATGAATTCTAAATTCTTAGTATTTGACTAAAATATGAAACATTTTTGCAATTAAACTGACAATGTAGCTTAAGTAAGATTTCAGAAATGTCCCCTGGAAAAAGTGGGAATGTTTCCTTTTAAACTCTGAATAGTTACAATTAAGGTGCCATAAATTAGACAAAGCTAGAAAGGAGCATCATGTTTCTAGAAAAGAATAGCATGCAACATGGACTTTCTCCATGTCAAAGTGACAACCACTGAATGACAATGACTTATTATACACAGGAAAAATAGAACACATTCTCCAGAAGGAAAGGGCATTACAAGATAATTCTGATAAACAAACCCCTTATTGGAATCTTGAATAGCTTCAGAGAATATCATCATGGAATGGGTAGAGGCAATTTATAGGACATTAAAGGATTCCTTTATCTTATGATACCCTCCTTAAATATAAACACAAATCAAATATAAACACACTTGTAAAACTGTGATTCTCTTAATCAAACATGTGTTTACTATCACACTCAGCTACTAGCGGCATTTGGATGCAAAGGTTTAACTCGTGCTAATCTGGACAAACCCAGGCGGAGACTCTGATTTGGAGACTTAACAGACACGCCTGCCAGTGGGCTCCTGATGCTGCTGCTTCCGGACATCGCTGGTGGGACCCACTTAGGTTTTTTGTTTTCAGCCAAAGGACTGCGTATTTGTAATGGTTTCCTAGTGACCTCCGAAGAACCAGAAACCTTTTTTGGTGAAGGCTGAAGTTCTGATTTCACAGAAGCTGGAGCAGAGTCTCCTGAAGTCACCAAAGTATTACATTTGGATTTAGGTTTCTTCTCCTTCTTTTCAACTGGGGATTTGACCTTCACTTCTTTCTTTTTAATTTCTTTCACTTTATTTTTTCTCACAGTGAAGTCTTCATCATTATCTTCACTCTCACTAAAATCAGAGTCATCCTCGGACTCTTCACCAGTTGCAAAGTCTGGTTCAGAGTCATTAGCACTATTGCCATCACTGCCTTCCAGAAGAATCTTCCTCTGTTGTACCATAGCCTTTGATGCTGCTTTTCTTTTCCCTTGAACACCAGGAAAATCATCTTCCTCAGTAATCTTATCCAAATCTAAATAATCGCTGGCTACACTGCAATTGGAGATATGAGGGGCCTTACTCATTGTTTCACTTTCACGACTGTCACACTTTTCAATGCTTTTATCTTGAGCCTCTTCCGCATCAGTGGTGACTGTTGGAAGTTCCTTCACTGATAAAGCAAGTGCGACTTCTAAGTCTCGCTGGTAGAGCTTGTCATCTAAAGCCATCCTTTTTTTAGGGGTTTTCTCTTGCAATGGGATATCTTCTTTCTGGAGATTCTTCAGTTTAGGTTTCCTTGTTTCTAGTTTTAACTCCTTTGGTGTTGTTCTGGGTTTTTTATTTAAAGGTGCAGTTGCAGAAATAAAGTCATCATCACTGTGAGAGTCCTCAAACTGTGAGTAATTGACCGATTTCTTATGCCTCACAGGCCGCACCATGGCCCCCTCCAAGGCTGAAAGTTTGCAGCTTTCAAGTTCTTGTTGGCAGCAGTGGCTGTTTCAATTCCCCTAATTTGCTAGGTTTTAATGGCCAAAGCAATTTGTTATTTATGTAAGTAGTGTTAACAGAGAACATTTAACTTTAAAATCAGGTAATATATGTGACAATGTAACCATTCTAGACCATCTGCAAGTGGGATAATGGATCAGATCAGCCAGTTTTTAGTAGATATATCCCATGGGATAATAAAAATCTATGGGATACTTGCTGTCCTATTTCTCCTTCTGCACAGCCCGTGCCTTACACAAGCACAGAAGTTTGAATTCATATATTAGGTGGGAATCTGTGAAATTCATGACATTGAATTGTTCTGCTTTCTACCCAAGTCTGCAATTGCTACAGAGATTACTAGACAAGGAAGGAGTGGGTCTGCCCTGTGGATTCTTTGACAAAGTTGTTATGGATAGTCTTATCCTTTGTATTAGATTTCTGAATGCCCCTTGTATGACAATGGTCACGTTGGTAACAGTACTTTCTCCCCTCCTTTCTCTCTGCTCCTTTTCCCTCTTCCTTTCCCCTCATTACCCTACCTGCTTTCTCTTCCTGCCAGTGTTCACCGTCTCTAACCTTTCTCAATGTTGTGTAGGGAAAACCCTTTCCTTTCATTTCTCCTTTCCTTGCTTCCTGTACCTTTGGCTGACAGACTGGCTAGTTTTTGTTTGCTTGCTGGAATTCAGGGTTTCCTGCCATCCCATGGCTCCCTCTTTCTGTTTTTATTCCTTCGATGGAAAATGCAGCTCTTTAAATCTTCAAGGAGTTGGACGAGCAGACACTAAATTTCTCACCCCATCCTAAGTGCAGCTTAGCCTCCCTTCACCCTTTTTTTTGGGGGAGAGGGAACTCCCTCTTTCCTTTGGTTTCTCCATCCTGCCTAGGTTTTGGTGGCCTGTGGCTGGATATTTGGAGGATTAGGATAAGGGTACCAAGTTAGTTATGTTTTGAGCCATTTAGGATCCTCATTCTCAGAGTGAAGACAAGAAGCCTGGTTCAGCAGCCACAGTGCCCTGTTGAGGGATAAAGCCAAGAGGTCTGTGAGAGGCCAGGATGTGGGCATCTGAAGAATGACTCCATCCAGCTGAGCCAGCATTCTTGTTTGTATAAGAATCAACAAAAGCAAGATAGAAATAACTTGAGAAAGACTGGGCAGGACTGTGAAATTAAGATAGAAAGCAAGAATCTATACAGAATGATTAAAAAAAAAGCTATACAGAATGAGAAAGAACTTTTGCTTTGAGGAATATTGTGATCTTCCATTTTTGAGCTAAAAATGGCCTTAATTGGACCTTAATAAGAGAAGCTCCTGATTCACAGACCTCAAGATAAAGAAAGCTGTAATTGCTCCAGATGTAGGTGTGTTGCTCAAAGGAGCCCAAGCCTTAGCAGTCTGCGTATATAAATAAGCTTCTATTAATAGTAATCCCCAAATCTTTTTGGTTGCATGCTTAGCCTCCATGATGCAAAGTCCTGTGGCATATAGACGAGTCCCAAAGTCTTACATAGAACCAGGACCACTATTGCTGTTGGCAGCTACTTGCTGCTGGCCTTGCTGACCGAGTTCCTTCCAGGTTACTGCAAAACTTTTGTAAGCAACTATCTCTATGGCAGTTGTACCAGTGTTGACATGGAGGGCAGACAGGTTTTTCATTCTGGCTCTAGTTATACTTAGTCTTTAAGTGTGGCAAGAGGGAGGCACTTTCTGTTCTGACATAATTTCTGTGTGTGTGTGTGTGTGTGTGTGTGTGTGTGTGTGTGTGTGTAAGTGAGAGAGAGAGAGAGATGTGTGTGTTGGGATCTCACAAAACATTGTGCAAGAATGTTACAGGGTTTCATGAAATAGCTCAGGTACCAACAGTCTCCCCCACTAAATAGTGGGCTTGCCAGGGGGCATGCTGCATTCAGATCCTCCTGCCCCACTCCTTCATGGCATGCCAAGCCAGACTTCTTCCCAAAAGAGAGATTCCCTCTGAGGGAGTTTGCCTTTCCCTTCACCACCTCTGTCCCAGCCCCAGGCATGTCTAGTCCTTGCCACAGCTGTGGAATGGGTTCAAACAGTTTTTTTCACTGCTGCTTAGCCTCTGTGAAAAACAGTGGGTACCAACATAAACTTGGAAGAATACTCAGACGTATCTAGTGGCCTCGAACAAAAGGGCCATTGGCCATCATAATTAACAGCCTTGAGTTCCTTCAGAACATGTTTTTAAAGTTTATTTATTTTGAAAGAGAGACAGTGCAAGTGGGGGAGGGGCAGAGAGAGAGGGAAAGAGAGAAAGTCCCAAGCAGGCTCTGAGCTACCAGTGCAGAGCCTGACGTGGGGGGCTCAAACCCGTGAAACTGTGAGATCATGACCTGATCTGAAACCAAGAGTCAGATACTTAACTCACTGAGCCACCCAGGTGCCCCTCCTTCAGAACATTCGCACCAAAAATGTCAATCTAGTTGTCCCTACCCTTCATCCCTGTGTTTCACTCAATTACCTGAGTTCCAGAGAAAGGTTTTAAAATCTATTTTTTCCTAATTTTGTCTTATGACTATTTGTCAGCTGGTCAGAATAAGGCAATGTTTACAGAGAATAAGATCGATTTACAGGATCTTAGCCTGTTGCTTACTCTGTATGGGTTAAAAAGACTTGCATGGAAACCAGCCATCCTTTGTAGCAGGTGTATGATAGAGAAATGCACTCAAATTTCCAAGCTTATAAATGATTTTTCTTATAAATTTAGACCTTGATAAGGAAACTATTTACATAACTTCCAGCTAGTCTTCTAGGATGCACATGAAGAGAGTAAATATTCCCAAAGAATGACAATGTTTTTCTTTCCAATCTTTGATTTCTCCCTCTCTCCTTCCTTAAGAACAAGTCTCCTCCTTCCTTAAGAACAATACAAAACAAAAGACTCTTCTTTATCTCCTTCAGGCTACTGTAACAGAATATCAGAGACTGATAAGATAGATGGTTTATAAATGGCAGACATTGATTTCTCACAGTTCTGGAGGCCGGGAAGTCCAACATCAAGGCCCTGGCAAATTTGTCACCTGGTGAGACCCACTTCTTGTGACAGCTGTCTTCATGTGGCAGCAGGGACTAGGGACTCTCTGGGTTTGCTTTTATAGGGGCAGTAATCCTATTCATGAAGACTCCACCCTCATTACTAATCACCTCCCAAGGCCCCACCTCCTAATGGCCTCCCACTGGAGGCTCGGTTTCAACGTATGAATTTAGGGGCCAGACATTCAGTCCATCACAGACTCTTAAGAGACTTTAACCATGATGGTTTTGTAGTCGCAGGTCCCGTTCCACTGCCTCTGCTGCTGAACTTCCAGACAGTGGCATCAACACTCATTGTTTCCACATCACTTCCTATTCTCTTGACAACCTCTTACAATCTGATTTCACCCTCACTGATCTGTTGAAACTGCCATGAAAGACCAAAATGATCTAATTGTCAAATCTTATCCTCCACAGCTCCTGGCAGCACTGTGAACATTGTGTCCTATTTAAGACTCCTCTTTTGATTTCCCTAATGTTGTACTCTACTGTATTTTTCTCTATATCTCTGGCTCTGACCTTGTTTCATTCTCTGGATATTTTCTTCCTTTTGTCCTTTAAGTATAGGGTTTTAAAAAATGAAATATTTTCTGCATATGAAACTGCAAAGACAGAATACCCAAGTACCCATCACCCCGTCTAAGAAAGAAAATATTACAGCTGTAGCTGAAATCCCCTGTGAGTGCCTTCTTAATTATTTTCCCCTTTTTCCCCCCAAAGAGATAACCAGTGTCCTGGACTTTGGGGGCATCATTCTCGTATATGCTTTATACTGTTATAAAAAATGTTTGTTATCATACTTCCTTGTCCAGTTGAGCAGTGTGTCTTTGAACAAATCTAGGGAGGCACTGTTTACAAAGGTTATGATAGGAAAAGTGCTCCTTAAAATTGTGCAGTGTACATCCTGCACAGAGACATGCAGGGCCTTCATTGTTTTGCCTGTTTGGGAGCTTTTTAAAAATTTTTTTTGATGTTTTAATTACTTATTTTTGAGAGAGAGAGACAGAGTGTGAGTGGGGGAAGGGCAGAGAGAGAGAGAGAGAGGAAGACACAGAATCTGAAGCAGGCTCCACGCTCTGAGCTGTCAGCACAGAGCCTGACATGGGGCTCAAACCCACAAGACTTGAGATCATGACCTGAGCCAAAGTCGGTGTTTGGGTGTTTTTTTATAAGTGGATATTATACTGAATGTATATATGTATGTATGTAACTTGCTTCTTTCCCTGAACATCATTGCAAAATTGGGGGAAGAGGTGTGGCATACAAGACCACCCTCATTTCTGACACCAATTGTGAGTTCTGGAGCTCCCAGAACTACTCTCACATTGGTAATTCACTAAAAGATTCACTGAATTCACTGAGAGCTGCTATCGTCACATTTAGAGCTTTACCAATGGGAAAGGATACAGATTAAGAAGAGCCAAGGAAAAATGCATGCAGCAGAGTCCAGGAAACTACTAGACATGGGGCTCCCAGTCTTCCTCTCCCTGTAGCATCATGGACAGTGTTACTTTCTTAGCAACAATGTGTGACAATATTCATGAAGGATTGCCAGCCTGGAGACCTCACCCAAGCCTTGGTATCCAGAATTTTTACTAGGGTTCCATGGTTCACTGCCCATATGGCTTACCTCCAATATACAGCTTCTCTAGATTGTCTGATGACCAGGGCCCCCAGGAAAAGAAAGACATACCCGATATGAAATTCCAGGAGCCTAAAGATCAACTCCCACTAGCCAAGGGCAAAGGCCAGATGTGTCCTTGGGTAAGTTTAATTCTTCACTACATAATTATGTTTGGGAGATTCATTTACATTGTTGCAGGATGCTGAAGTTTGTTTTCCTCTTAAGACATATTTGGGTAGTTTCAAAGTTTTGGCTGTTAAAAACAGTGCTGCGATGAACATTCCAGTACACATATGTAAGTTTCTTTTGGGTATGTATATATAACTAAGGACGGGATTGTTGGACTGTAGGGTATATGCTTCTTCACATTTCCTAGACAATGCCAGACTGTTCTCCAAAGTGGATATATCAGTTTATCTTCCCACCAACAGCGTATGAAAGTTACAACTGCTTTATGACCTCACCACATTTGCTATTGTTGGATTTTTTTGTTGTTGTTGTTGTTTTTATTTGATTGGTATGTAGTGGTATCTTATGGTTTTAATTTGAATTTTCCTGATTCCTAGTGAGTTTGAGCTGCCTTTTTTTTTTTTAAGAGAAGGAAAACAGTTTTATTGTTGAATGAGATTAAACCAGAATGTGATGCACATCACAGATAATCCACGAAGAGATTACAAAGACAGAAGGAAATCTCACCCATTATATATAGCTAAGGGGATACAACCAATTACATTCATATTTTCAAGATGGAATTGTTAATTTTCTTGTATCTTTATGAGTGAAGGTAGGTTTTGCAATTTGGAGTCAGGTGGCAGTTGTCAGATTTACAAATGCCCTCAGAGGACAATACCGTGCCCTTGAAGTCCACACCTAGAATGATATTGCGGGGTGAAGGATCAGCTCACCTTTAAGTCCGCTGGAAACAGCAGTGACTGTATCTGGTCCTGCTGACGTACAGATCCAACCGCAGTGAATTTGCACTGAAGTTGCTCATCATCTGTTCATATGCGGGCTGCCTTTCATAGTATTATTAGCCATTGGGTTTCTTTAAGCACTGCTTGTTCATACTTTTTGTTCATTTTTCATTTGAATGGCTTGTCATTTTCCTTATCAATTTGTGTGAGTCTTTTACTGTTATAGTATTATGGGCACTACATTTTTGTTGTTATATGCATTGCAAGTACATTGCCTAGTTTGTCTTTTTATTTTTGGTTTGTGATTTTTGTCTTTTGTGTGAGAGTCGCAAATACCCTGTGGTCAATATATTCTAAATTTTTTAAAAAATTTGGTTTTTCAGGGGCGTCTAGGTGGCTCAGTTGGTTAAGTGTCCAACTCTTGGTTTCGGCTCAGGTCATGATCTCACAGTTTATGGAATCAATCCCCCCCTCGCACTCAAGGGGCAGAGAGAGAGGAGAGAGAGAATCCCTAGCAGGCTCCATACTATTAGCAGGGAGTCTGATGCTGGGTTCATTCCCACAAACTGTGAGATCATGACCCGAGCCAAAACCAAGAGTTGGACAGTTAACCGAGCACCCAAGCACTCCAATCTTGTCCTTTTTTATGACTATATAATATTCTGTTGTTTGAGTGTGTGTGTGTGTGTGTGTGTGTGTGTGTGCGCGCGCGCGCACCACATCTTCCTTATCCATTTATCAATCAATGAACACTTAGGCTGCTTCCATATCTTGGCCGTTGTAAATAATGCTTCGATAAACATTGGGGTGCCTAAATGTTTTTTTTTTTTTTCAAATAAGCGTTTTTGTTTTCTTTGGATAAATACCCAGTAGTGGAATTATTGGGTCTTATGGCATTTCTATTTTTAATATTTTAAAGGGCCTCCATACTGTTTTCCACAGTGGCTATACCCGTTTACATTCCCACCAACAGTGCACAAGGGTTCCTTTTTCTTGACAGCCTTGCCAACACTTGTGATTTCTTGTCTTTTTGATTTTAGCTATTCTTGATTGAATTTTTATTGATCATGATGTTCTATCCATCTATATCTGTTTACCTTTGTACACACACATATACATTGTTAAATATGATTTGCTAATACTATATTTAGGGTGTTTTTTTTTTCATTCTCCTTTGATTTTTCTTTCTTGACTTCTTTCCATATTTCAAAGAGAGATTGGCAGTGAGGGCATTTTGTCTTCTACTCTTATATCTCACCAGATGAACTCAGATCACTATTTCCATCCCTGACATTTCTCCTGAACTCAGGACTACATATAGTCACCTAAATAGTTCATTTGTACTTGATCAAAAATGATCTTCCATCAATGCCTACTTTTTTTTTCTAACTTCCTTAACCTAAAAATTATCTTTGATCCCTCCTCTTCATTCTACTCAATATCAAATAGTTTCAATGGTCTGTTCTGTCATAGGATATATCTTTACTCCATCTTTTCATTTCCATCCTGACTGTCATACTCCAGGTCCTAATTACTGTTTGCCTTTGTTTATTGTAAGAACTTCCTAATTAGTCTTTCTCCCTGTAGATCTCATTGCCCACCCTCATTCTCCCATTCGAGTCTATAGGTTGTGCCAGATAACCTTTAAAACACACATTTTTCATTGTATCAGTATCCAAGGCATGCTCTTGTTTATATGATAGCCAAGTGCGTCCCATTTTAGACTTGACATGTGTCTCTAGCCACATTGCCCATCAGTCCCCTTCAGAACCTATCCTTCAGCCAGACTGCTTGTCCCTAACATGTCCTGGCATTTCCAAGCTCTAAATGTTTCCCACATTGCCCTTACAATGTCTCTGACTCTGAATCCCAAATCATCATAACATATAGCTGGTGTTCACTGAACACTGTTATGTTCCAGCTAATGAGCTAGCTGTTTAATGTATGTCTCATTTAATGCCACCATGTTCCTCCTTTAAAAAAAATTTTTTTTAGTGTTTATTCATTTTTGAGAGAGGGAAGGAGGGAGAGAGAGAAAGAGAGAGAGAAACAGACAGCCAGAGCATGAGCAGGGGAGGGGCAGAGAGAGAGACACACACAAAATCCAAAGCAGGCTCCAGGCTCTGAGCTATCAGCACAGAAACTGCTGTGGGGCTCAAACCCACAGACCGTGAGATCATGACCTGAGCCAAAGTTAACCAGCTGAGCCACCCAGGAGCTCCAAGTGCCACCATGTTCCTCTGATGGTAAAGATTGCTACATTCATTGAATGCTTACATATTTCAGGCACTGTTTTAAGTATCATTTTATTTAATTCTCACAACAACCCTATTGGATGAGTGCTGTTATTATCTTTATATTACAAATGCACATATGAGATATAGAGAGGTGAAGTAGGTTGCCCACAGCTATACATCTAGTAAGTGGCAGATCCAGGACTTGAGCACAGGTTCTAGATACTCCCTTCCTTGCCTTTACAGATGAGGGGACCAAGGCTAGGAGTGGTGAAGTAACTTGTCCCTCTGTGCCAGAGTTTTCGGTACATTGGTTAATGATAATGTCTCTTATTGTCTTATTTCCTCTTCTAGACCTTCACTTCCCCAACTCCTTCCATATTTCATATAAAATCTAATTCTTCTACTAATCCTTTATTTCCATAATATTCACAAGTACTCTGCTTTCTTCTTTTTTAAATTATTTTTATTTTGGAGAGAGAGAGTGTGTGTGTGAGTGTGAGAGGGGAAGAGGGGCAGAGGGATAGAGAGATAGAATCTCAAGCAGGCTCCACATTCAGCGCAGAGTCCAGCATGGGGCTCAATCCCATGACCATGGGTTTATGACCTGAGCTGAAATCAAGAGTCAGACGCTCAACCAACTGAGGCACCCCAGTACTCTGCTTCCGTAATTGAACCCTGACACACAGTACTTTTCAGATTACACATAATTTTCATGTGATCTCATTTGCTCCAAAGCTTTCCTAGGATTAAAATTATTATTATTCTTTTCTTTATGAATCCATCTACACTAATCCTAAACTTCTCAAGAATGAAGATGGTAAAAGATGTGAGAAAATGCCCTTCCTGTAGTGCCCTCAAAAGTTTTAAGTAAGAAAATAGATACAAAATATTGGAGTCACAGTTCATGAGTTCGCCAGATGAAAGTAATTCTGAACCTCCAGATGCTTTTTCAAGAAGGTGGAGGTTTGCAAGTCTGGAGGACAGCTCCTGGAGAGTGCAAATAAATTCTGCCACTTTCTGGGAGAGTTTTATTTCCTCCATATGTTTATACATTTTTCTTCCCTTATGTCTGTGATTCATCGCTGGCTCAAGCCTTGTCTGTGAGTGGTGCTGGGGAGATTGATGGCTGGGAGGGGGGCTGCAGGAGTGGTGAGACCATTGCTGCCCTGATGTGACACAATTCTTGGCATTTATACAAAGATGGAGAGTTCAGATAGCCACAGAGTAGTGGAAATAGCTCTGGGAACCCTGACTTTTACCGGGAAGTCATGTGATTTTTGATGGGGCCAGGAGATCACACACACACACACACACACACACACACACACACACACACAAGATTGGTAGAAAGTTTTATAACAATTTCAGGATATGAGCAAATGCTTGCCTATGAGCAAAAGCTTTCACTACCAATAGTGTAGATTTTAGCCCTTGATCACACCAATGATCAGGTTTTCTCCTCTTTCCTTTCTCTTTCCTTCTGCTTTTATGCACCTTGACCAAAAGGATTGGGTCTTCCATGGTATTAAACCTCCTGAGTTCTGCTTCAGCTCCTGCTCTCCAGAATGTTGCACATGTAATAGAAAGGAGAGGCAAACACCCTAAGCATTAGGCTAACTTGCATTAGGGCACAGGAGCAAGGGTAGTATGTGTAGTGGTTATGAGGGGGGACACTGGCATCATGCAGATATGGGTTTTTTTTTCATTGAAGAAATGAGTGCCCACTGTGTAGCAGGCATGATGCTAAGTAAAAATTTATATTTTTTTCAGCTTCTCCACTTAGCTGTGTGACCTTGAGCGAATTATTTAACCTCCTTGAACTTAGTTTCCTAATGAAAGTATAATGTCTACCTCGTAAGTTAGTATAAAGTTTGAATGAAATGATCTATGTGGAACATTTAGCTAGGCCCAAGTGCCTACTAAAGTGCCTGCCGTGTAACAGACAATCTGCTGATTAATGACAAAACCAAAATTAACACCAAGGACATCTGACTTCTATGTGATGCCCTCTCCACAGTAACTGTTATTGTTTTTTTAAAAAAATCAGTTCTGTTACATTATGCACACTCATATATGTCCTTTATATTCCATGTGGTAAAGCGGACACTTACATTATAATACCTCATCTGGTCTGAGCCTGACTTCCTGGTTCTATTCATTACGTTCCAACTTTGGCATATCCTTCAAGCTTCTTTCAACCTGATGCCTGTTTGTTGTGCCTGCTTGATGCGGACACCAGGTGGCGCCTGGGGCCAGATTTGGAGAGAGAGTTGTCCAGAGAACTGGGGTTCTGTGGCAACCTGGGAGGCAGGCTGGCTTTCCCCATCCAGGGAAGTTAATCCAGAAGGGAGAGGTCATATGCTGGGTACACTCATGTTCAAGAATTCTCTCCTTCCTATCATTTGGAAAGGAAAGGAATTTTTAATTTTTTAAAGGTAAACTCTAATTTTACAGTTAAATCCACCCCTAAACATGCCCTATCATACCCAGTCACCAAGTAATCCAAAATTGATAGCTTCTTGATGTTCACCCAAGGCCTTCACTGGGAACGGCATTTCCAAAAGGGCCAATTTCTGTGGCAACAGAAGGAAGTAGAATATAAACTCTGGTAAGAAAAGCAGTTACTCGTAGGTCAAGCAACTCAGGAGGGAGCTGGATTGCCATTTTGAATAAGAAATGTTGCCGTGTTTTATAGAAGCTAAGATGCCATCAGTTATAAGTCCCCCCGTTGTTTTATTTGTACTAAGAAAGAGAAAAAACCTTGCCAATTAAATTGTAAGGCCCAACCTGATTTCAGAGATATTAAAATGTGAAAAACTTTCATTCAATGTGTGTCTTTCATTCAATGAGATATGGTAAATCCGAGGACGAGTTTCAGAACGAGCTGCCTCCTAGATATCTTAGCCTTTTCCTCAATCCCTCTCTACCCTAGAACAATGAGGAGATGGGCTGCTAACAGTTAAGTGTACTGGGCTTCCAGCAAAACAGTGCTTGTCCTTAGACTAAATGCAGATTGGTTTGTCTTGGGCTATTCAGGTCTATTCAGGATATACTAAAATACCAATATACCAAAGAGTGCATAGCTTATAAAGAACAGAAATTTATTTCTCACAGTTCTAGAAACTGGAAGTCTGAGATCAGGGTACCAGCATGGCCAGGTGAGTCCCCTTCTTCCAGGCCACAGACTTCTTGTATCTTCACAGGGCAAAAAGGACTAGGGAGTTCTGTTATAAGAGGACTAATCCCTTTCTCAAGGGCTGCACCCTCATGACCTAATCACCTCCCAGAGGCCCCATCTACTAATACTGTCACCTTTGGGTTAGGATTTCAACATATGAATTTGGAGGAGGAGTGGCATAAATAATCAGACCATAGCAGGTTCCTTCCACTGCTCCTTGGGGAGCTAAATTAGCCCATGTAGTTAATGGTGACTCACTGTAGCCTCTAGCAAACTGTGGCTGTTTTCTGGGCCAAATCTAGTGTGATGCCTGTTTCTGTACAGCGTACAGGCTAAGGATTGTTTTTACAAATGAACATTTGAAATAAATATGATGGCAGGTAGTATTAACTATGACTGCAATTAAGTGAAATATTGCCCTCCAGAAAAATATTCCTTCTTGTCATTAGTAGATCTGTATTATTAAAAAATTGTATTTTGGATAGGAAGAACAAATACTGTTAAAATATCAATACTACCCAAAGCAGTCTACATATTCAATGCAATCCCTATCAAAGTAACACCAGCATTCTTCACAGAGCTAGAATAAATAATCCTAAAATTTGTATGGAACCAGAAAAGACCCTGAATAGCCAAAGCAATCTTGAAAAAGAAAACCAAAGCAGGAGGCATCACAATCCCAGACTTCAAGCTATACTACAAAGCTATAATCATCAAGACGTATAGTACTGGCACAAGAACAGACACTCAGATCAATGGAACAGAATAGAGAACCCAGAAATGGACCCACAAACGTATGGCCAACTAATCTTTGACAAAGCAGGAAAGAATATCCAATGGAATAAAGACAGTCTCTTCAGCAAGTGGTGCTGGGAAAACTGGACAGCGACATGGATCACTGGATCACTTTCTTACACCATACACAAAACTGGATCACTTTCTTACACCATACACAAAAACAAACTCAAAATGGATGAAAGACCCCAATGTAAGACAGGAAGCCATCAAAATCCTCGAGGAGAAAGCAGGCACAAACCTCTTTGATCTTGCCCGCAGCAACTTCTTACTCAACACGTCTCCGGAGGCAAGGGAAACAAAAGCAAAAATGAACTACTGAGACCTCATCAAAATAAAAAGCTTCTGCACAGCGAAGGAAACCACCAGCAAAACTACAAGGCAACCGACGGAATGGGAGAAGATATTTGCAAATGACATATCAGATAAAGGGGTAGTATCCAAAATCTATAAAGAACTTATCAAACTCAACACCCAAAAAACAAATAATCCAGTGAAGAAATGGGCAAAAGACATGAACAGACACTTCTCCAAGGAAGACATCCAGATGGCCAACAGACACATGAAAAAATGCTCAACATCACTCATCATCAGGGAAATACAAATCAAAACCACAATGAGATACCACCTGACACTTGTCAGAATGGCTAACATTAACAACTCAGGCAACAACAGATGTTGGTGAGGATGTGGAGAAAGAGGATCTCTTTTGCATTGTTGGTGGGAATGCAAGCTGATGCATCCACTCTGGAAAACGGTATGGAGGTTCCTCAAAAAACTAAAAATAGAACTACCCTGTGACCCAGCAATTGCACTACTAGGCATTTATCCACGGGATACAGCTTTGCTATTTCGAAGGGACACATGCACCTCCATGTTTATAGCAGCACTATCAACAATAGCCAAAGTATGGAAAGAGCCCAAATGTCCATCGATTGATGAAAGGATAAAGAAGATGTGGTATATATATACAATGGAGTATTACTCGGCAATCAAAAAGAATGAAATCTTGCCATTTCAGCTATGTGGATGGAACTGGAGGGCATGAAGCTAAGTGAAATTAGTCAGAGAAAGGCAAAAATCATATGACTTCACTCATATGAGGACTCTAAGAGACAAAACAAATGAACATAAGGGAAGGGAAACAAAAATAATATAAAAACAGGGAGGAGGACAAAACAGAAGAGACTTATAAATATGGAGAACAATCTGAGGGTTATGGGAGGGGTTGTGGGAGGGGGTATGGGCTAAATGGGTAAGGGGCAGTAAGGAATTTACTCCTGAAATCATTGTTTCACTATATGCTAACTAATTTGGGTGTAAATTTTGAAAAATAAAAAATAAAATTAAAAAAATTGTATTTTAGTATTATTATCACTATTATTATTATATTTTGAATTTAATCAATACTACATGATATCCTCAATTTTGCTACTTGGCCCATGAAGTCTAAAATATTTACTGTCTAATCCTTTACAAAAAACATTTGTTGACCCCTGCCCTAGACTAAAATGGAATTCATAGATTAATCTATTCGTTTCATTCATTAGCAGAGGAATGCCAGGTTATCTGAACAGAAGTTAGGCTGGATAAATTGTTGTAAATGGCCAGACCCAACTGATGGATACATATTAGGAATGTGGTTATATAAAGTAAGGAGATCTTTTAAAACACCAGAAATTACACATATAAAATTAGTGCTAAAAGTAGGTATCTAGAGAGCCTCTGTGATTATTCTGCAACTCTCAGAATGGTCTTCAGAACTAGTTCATGAACCATGCAATGGAATCTGTTATTCACTCTGACGAGTGAACATCCCTATGTGTGTACTTTTACCTGACATACTGACCAGACTGATTTCATTTCTTTCAGCAGTCTCTGTTCTAGTTTCTTTCAAAGCTATGTTTCTGCTTGAAGCAAGGGGAATTGTACATTCTCTTTTACTAATTATAAGTTAGGATATTATAGCCCAGGAAGTTGATATGCTGTGGCTGTAGCTCAGATGGTAATGTTCTTATTGGTCTCTGAGGTTTTTGTTTTGGGAATGAACCACATCTGTAAGACATATCAATATGGTTATATTAAAATATACAACTTTCTCAGGCAATTTTCAACATCACATTTTATGATTTGTGTCATTAAGGATGCTTGTCTCAAGCTTTTTAAAAAATGAACTGGTATTAAGCAAGGCCTTTTGCTGCAAATGCTTATGTTAATAGATAAAAATGGACTTAGGGAATGGTGAAGAGTCATGGTCAAAGTGAAAGTGGGGTTCTGGTCAAGGGGTGTAGTGTTAGTCAGTATGATTTGTGTCATTAAGGATGCTTGTCTCAAGCTTTTTAAAAAATGAACTGGTATTAAGCAAGGCCTTTTGCTGCAAATGCTTATGTTAATAGATAAAAATGGACTTAGGGAATGGTGAAGAGTCATGGTCAAAGTGAAAGTGGGGTTCTGGTCAAGGGGTGTAGTGTTAGTCAGTATTCTCATGTTTTGGGGAACATAATCGATGGATTATTTTGAGGTTATCAAATCTTTGGCCTTTCTTAGATTTTCAATATGGTGGTGCAAGCAACTCACCTTCAGCTTGCTTATATGAGAAGACCCATGTTGAAGTAACATTCGTGGTAAGTGAGGTCATGAGATCTTTTGTGGATGGTCTTCTCTTTTGTCTTAGATCCATTTATATTAGGGTTTAAAACCTCACCAGAAACAGATTTCACGTCATATAGCCACACAAAAGAGTTTTCTGTTAGGAAGTAATGCTGAGTGCTGTGTTTTGTTTTTGACTTGTGTTAAAAATGTTCTGTGTACAGAGCTGTCTGGAACTGATTATTTCCTAAAGATTTTTTTTTACATCTTTTTAATGTTTATTCCAAAGGTTCAGCCCTGGCTTACTAGATAAAAGATTCCATGTACTAATAAATTCAAAATATTTTAATTATTGCAAAATGAGAGTTGAAATGCCTTTTTTCTTGTCCAGATGTTGGTCTGTCATTTTTGAACAAGTCTTGGATGGCTTTGCTTTTCTGTATCTACATGGATTCTGTATGATGTATCCTCTTCCATATGATGCATATGGCAGCAGCCCCTGAGAGTGGGTACTGGCAAGTACAGATACAGCTGAGGTTGCCTCTTAACACAGCCCTCTGATAATGTAAAGAAATATTCTTCTAATGCATTTGACACCTTTTAGATAAGGTATTTATATGGAAATTAGCACACAAAATCTTCAGGTGACATCTTCAAATGTGAACAGCTATAGAAGAAAAAGGGCTAAAAGGGCAACTGTGGTCATGATTACCAACTTAAAATATGGGACATAATTTATTCTTTTGTAAATTCTCTACAAACTATAGCACATTTAAACCTTTCCTTTAGTCTCACTGGGGAGGACAGAGAGCTTCATAGTGCTTTGAGTTTCTTCCTTATTCATTTTCTCTCTAGGCCATAGAGCAGATTTCCATTCAATATTCCTAGCTATTATTGTGATATATGTACATGTATGTATATATATTCACATGTATAATTTATTTGGTATCTAGAATCTGCAGGCATGGTTCTAAATACTTTTCATGTACAAACTCTTACAACCCTCACAACAACTCTATGTTCTTTCCTTTCCTTTCCTTTCCTTTCCTTTCCTTTCCTTTCCTTTCCTTTCCTTTCCTTTCCTTTCCTTTCCTCTTCTCTTCTCTTCTCTTCTCTTCTCTTCTCTTCTCTTCTCTTCTCTTCTCTTCTCTTCTCTTTTCTTTTCTTTTCTTTTCTTTTCTTTTCTTTTCTTTTCTTTTCTTCCAAAGAGGCAGCTGCTAACAACTAGTCACATACTAGCTAGTGATAACAAACTCTTGATTTCTTCCTGCCAGGTTTCATATTTTACTTTTGAACGAGGATATTGTGGGGAGGAATCTTTGGTATCATGAGAGGCTAGTGGTGGGACACTCGGTAGATGGACGTGCTGGGGTCACTGAAATCTTGTCCTCTTCCCTGTCACATTGACCATGTATACTGGCATGAGTGGGTATTTCCTGGAAGACTTCACAAGGTCCTGAGCCATGGCTAAAGTACTCTAGTCAAGTTAAGTATTTTCTTTGGTTCTCCAGCATTTACATTGCATTGCTTATTTATAGCAATAATGCTAGGTATGGGAGATAAAAATTGCCTACTTTTGAAATATTTTTTATTTTTGTTTGGAGAAAGGGGGCATTGGAAGTTTAAAGTGTTAGCTTTCTGTGATACGTTAACTATACATTTTACTTGGCTCGTGTCAGTGCTAACGTTTTATGTTTGGAAGTTAACTATTATTAGGGTGTCATTTAAAATTTTCTAAAGGGTAAGAAATGGTCTTAATGGAGACCTCATCTGCAATCATGCCTATAAGGCAAAAAGCAATCTCATTCTTTGAGGTCTATTCACATATTTGAAAATTACATGGGTTGGCCTTATAAATCAATTTGGAGTGTCATTGTTTGAATGTGGCATGTATTGGATTTTCAAAGGAAATATGCAATCTTTCTTTAAACTCCTATTAAATCAACACCCCCAATCTAGCAGAGGAGAGAAACTGGGTGAACACCAAGCAACCACCAATTTAACAAACTAAGGGTAAGAGTGGAGATAGGAAGTGTAGAGAGTCAGAAGCACTTTTTTTCTAACTAGTTTCTTATTTAAATAAGCCAATCAAGTAGAGTTTGCCTTTTTAAAGGCCGTGGTCATAAAGACAACGAGCCCCATTGTGGTCTTTGAAAACTTAGACAGTTTAGTGTTCTGGAGAAATAACCATTTCTTTCTTTTCTGAGTGTGTGCTGTAAAGGAAAACCCTGGAAGTAAGCACTTTGGTTATTATAAAAATGCTGTGGTTATTAATTCAGCTGAATACTTTCTGAAGTCCTTATCCCTTTACATTTTGGACTTTTAGTTTTAATTCTTCCTTCCAAAATTTACTTCATCCCCTTTTTTGCCCTGCCCTTGGGAAGGCAAACATTTGTCTCTTTATAATTTTAATGAGTTCTTGCTTTCTTAGTAGCAAAGTAATTGTTTCTGAGTAAGAGGAAGAGAAGATGTCTTCTCTCCACCCCCCACCCTCCACCCCCCCACACCTGCCCCCCACCACCCCCGCCCAGGGCACTTTCCTCCACTTCCTTTCCCATTCCTGAGGTTGTCAGTTCTGATGGAATCTTGTAAGTCAGCAAAATATTTGGTTCCTTATCAAGGAGGATAAGCTACCAAAAATGCCATCTGCAGAATTTCAGATAATTTCCAAAAGGATTCTAAGGAAGTATTTTTGGCTCTATCTTAGAGGGATGAATGCCCCTGGAAAATAGCTGTCAGGGTGTTGATCTTTGGAGCTCTAATACCTTAATTTTGTTGTCACTCTATTTCCAGCTTTCTTCTGCATTATTTTTCCTGGTCACAGTTATTCACCCTTCAGTCAAGAAACATTTAAGAGAATAGTTGTCAGGGAATCAACTTGTTTCCAGGAGGTTTTTAAAACATTTTGATTTCTTAACTATTCTAAATTGATGAGAAGTGGACAGTTTCCCTCTCTGGTAACACAATGTATTAAAATATTTTAAATTTGTCAGTAAGAATAAAGTTTTACCATCTGTGGTCTCTTAACTAGATCTGACCATTGCTCAGTCAAGAGAGATTACTGAGAAAAGTCTTAGGAAAGCCCCCTGCATTGTATGTATTGAAAGGGCGGGCCTACGCCGGCCGACTCCATCTTGTTCTGTGTCCTTCACCTTGACCACACCTCCTCCCCTTGAGTAACCCCCCCCCTCACCTGCCTAACAGGACTCGGACCCTTCCCCAGCCAATCGGCTGAGGCCATAGCCATTACCTCACCAACTGCCCCTAGGCCCCAATAAAATCTTTGTCCTTTTGAAACTCGCTCTCTCTCCCTGGTATCTCACCACTGCGTCGGTGCAGGTAGGGGATTGAGCTCTAGCTAGCTCGAATAAAGGCTCTTTTGCTTTTGCATCGGACTCGGCTCCCTAGTGGTCTTTGGGGATCACGAATTCTGGGCATAACAGTATGTATTTGTTCACTTGACTGTCTTTCTGTTAGATTATAAACTACTTGAGGGTAAGGACTGCGTTTTATTCATCTTTGTATTCCCAGAGATAATGCAGGGCTTGACACCCACTGGACATTCACATAAAAATGAATGAGCGCATGTTGAGAGAAGGTCCTGGGTCATTCCTCCAATTCGGAAAAGGACGGCATTAATCATGTCTAAGGTATATGGCTATACCACATCTTAGATTTAAGAGTCTTTGGAAAAGAATAAACAGCAAAATCATATGTAACATGTAGAATATTTACACAGTGCACTTCTCGAAACATTTACATTATCACATCTATCCTAATGATTAGGTGATATGGGATTGATCCCACTTGGGCATTTCAGTTATAGGCCTTCAACAAATACTTGCTGAATGAGTGGAGGACTAAAAAACTTAGCAAATGAAGGGAATTGAAACACTAGACTATGAAAGATTTCAAGTTACAGAGCAAGTTAACATTAGAATTTGGGCTAAACCCCAAGTAAATATCATGTTAGCTCTCAGTTCATCTCTGACCTCACATAATAAGGTGAATACTTCTTCCAGATACTTGTAAGTTTTTTAAAGCTCACTAACAGCTTAATTTGGAGGAAGGTCAATATGACCTACTATAAAATCAGAAATATATGATATTAAGAAAGAAAAAAAAGACTTTCACTTTTTTGACTTGGTTTCCAAGACACTACAGTCTCTTGTTTTTTTGTTTATTTTTCCTACCTTAGTAGTTGAGCCTTTTCAGTCTCTTTTGCTAACTAGTCCAGGGTTCAGCCCACGATCCTATTTTCTTCTCTCTGTATATTCACTTTCATGGTGATCTCATCCAGTGTAATTGCATTAAGTACCATCAATATACTTATGGCTACTAAATTCATATCTCCAGCCCAGTTCTTCCTTTCAAAATAAAGACTAGAACAGCAGATTACCTACTTGGTTTCTCCACTTAGATGTATCATGGACGTCTTAAATTCAACACATCCCAAACCGAGCTCCTAACTATCCTTCCCAAACCTGTACCACCCAAAAACTACTCTATCTCAGGGGAATTTTATTCTTTTAGTTGCTCAGCCCAAACACTTAGAGGCATCTATGACTCTTCTTTGTCCTTTAAACTTAGGGACTCCATGTAATTTATTGTACAAACCAGGATACTTTCAAAATGCAAGGAAGTGCTATGAGTCATTCCCAGACAACAGGTTTAAACTGGGATTGTCCAGGGCAAAGCAGATTTGTAATACTCTATTCCAACCCCACATGTAACCCATCAAGAAATATAAGCTGTACCTTTGGAATTGGTTGAAAATCTACTGATTTGTTTCCACCACTACCACAGTCCTTTAAGCCACCACCATTGCCTCTTCCCTGGCTTACTGCAAAACTTCCTAACTGGCTTCTGTTTCCACTGTTCTCTTGTCCTGTCTAGCTGAGTCCATGCTAGATCCAGCATGCCTTGGCCTCTGGGGTAGGGATTTCTCAATGTTTCTGTCCCCTCTCTTCTTGGCAGCCATCTTATATTCATGGCATGTCTTGGATGGAAAAGAGTCCCAGACTCTCCCCTAGTGGTAGGAGACTTCAATGACGAGCTGTGGGATTGTGAACTTGGGACATTTTCTGCTTCTTCCTCAGGGATGGAGGGCTTTTTCCTTTCTACTCTTTCTCCAGCACCAGTGGGTAGTTTACATGTGCCTTGGAGGGCAACAGGGTTTGCTGCCCACGCAAGTGGCTTAAGGCTTAAGGCCCCAGGAAGGGATCCAGATTAGATCATTTCGCCTTCAAAGGGGGCCAGTCCCTTTGTGCACACATGCAGTGCTGAAGCTGACTCTCTCCAGTGTTCATCGCATCTGCTCCCATTCTTTCTTGTGGTTCAGGGAGATGAACTGCTAGGAATGCATAATCCCCTTGTGTCTGAGAGTCCCCAGAGCTCTTTCCTGTCACACTGGCCCACATTTGGCTTGTAGCAACTTGTTAAACTTTTAATTAATTTCTTCTTACCCAGTTGCATGGTGACCAGTAACTCTTTCTCCCATACTCTGCCATAAGCAAGCCAGTCTGTGTGTCCCATTCTCCTTGAAGGGGCTTGTCTCTACTTGGAAGTTAGGCAGCTTTCTTGTCCTACAACCCCAGCTCTCACTATTGGGCAGGAGCAATGCTCTTCCTGGTTCTTTACATACTAGGTGGAAGCAGAATATAGCTCTTATTTTAATGATGTGCTTTTGATAAAAATTTTCTGGAACCCCTTTGTAAGAATTCCCATCTATACTGGTAGCCCTGATTTTTAGCCAATTTTTGCTCTTTGAAAATGAATGTACTTTTTAAAAATATTTCAAAATAATTTTGAGTTAAGTTTGATAAATAAAATATGTAATCCTGTTGGTTACGGTTGCCTTTAATAACCACAGACTTGTGCAAGATAAGGTTGTATAGTAGTGACCAGAAAAAAATGTGAGAAAGACTTACTTAGCCCATGTAGGCAGGCTTATTTCCTCCAAACATTGCTTTCATCTGATACTCAGTCAGCCGCATTGGTAACTTTGAAGAAACATAGAGGTAGGAATAAAAGAAAAACTCCAGCTCTACTTACCTTTAACCATATCAACACCACCAAACATTTATAGACCAGTGATAACAATTTGACTTAAGTTGTTGGGAACATGTCTAGCTTCTTCTCTGCAATATAGAAAATGTGAACCTGAATTTGAGGGTCATGTCTGCTATTTACAAGCTGTATACCTCTAGCAAGCCATTCTTCCATCTTGAGTTGGTTTTACCATGTAAGAAAAAGAAAAACATATTGTTGTCCCTATAAAATTGCTATGAGGCTCTATCAAAATAATATATGGGAAGGACTTTGTAAAGACCTAATCAAATGTTAGTTGTTACTAATGATATTTTATTATTTTGTTTGTGAGAGAGCTATTACTATCATAATTATTAACAATGATAAATATTTACTGAGTACCTATTACATTAAGCTGTGAAGCTAATAAAATTATTTTAATGACTACTTAATACTAAAAAGGATTTTTTTTTCAAAGAAAGTATCAACTCATCCTTCATTGGATAGATCTAGATCATTAAAAACTTTTCTTTTGCTCACATATTCTTTGTAAATTTACTTCTACTAGCATATAAGCCCTAGATAAGACTTTTTATGCAGTTTTATGTGTTCCTACATTGAGATCCCTTTTATAATCCTCATGTACATTACTTTTGTATTTGTTTTTTAGGACTCGAGGGATTCCTTCATTTTTTGAGTGATTTTAGAGAATAGGGTAATTTCATTCAGCTTTATATCATATACATTAAATATTGTTTACTGTAAAATTTATTTAATTTATGCAGCTTTATTATATAAATGAGAGATATATTTCATATGTATGGATTATTAAATATGTATTGCTATCGAATATATTATTATTATTCATTTTTATTATTGTTGTTATTATATATGTTGATTTTAAATGCCAAGGATTATCCTAAGCACTTTACATAATCCTTACAACAGCCCTTTGAGTTTGGTAGTAGTATTATTCCTATTTCATAGATGAGGGAACTGAGGTATAGGGATGCTTGTCTAGCTCCTATAGCTACTAAGTGGAGGAACTGGGCTTTATACCTGGCTCCAGACTCTGTGCCATTAACCCCATTAACCAGTATGTAAACTGCCTAGGGGCTTCTCTACAGAAGGTGCAAAATACCCTGGGTTATAGAAGATGGGAAGATGGGACTGAACACTCAGAATGTCTCTTAGACTTCTAGTTGTAAGCAAGGACGCTTTTTTCATTTCTTGTTTTCAGAATTGAAGTTAACAGTAGCCCTCATTCCAGGTGGTGTCTCCTGCTTCTGTACCTATTACCAAATTGCTAAGTAGATGTTCCATAGAGGCTCAATAATGAATTAAAAAAAAAAATCTTCCAAACAAGGCATTCCTAACCTCATCAGTCAGATTTTGGCACTAAATGATTGTCATTTTTCTTGTGGTCTCAATCTCCGGGGCTCAGATCCTTTCTGAGTTTCAGGACAGGTCTCTGTTAAGGCCAGAGTGCAGATAAAATGGAATCGTGATGAAGTTCTTTCTTTTCATGTTAAAGAGTGGGATGATGGTCCAATAGCAAACTTAGAAACAGACTTCAAATCTCAAATTTTTATTATTAAGGGATATTTCAGAGTGATAGATCATGGTAGAAGATAGATTGTGCTTAGTAGCAAAATTTATCTTTTTTTTTTTTTTTTTTGTCTATTTTCTAAGTCAGTTTGAAAAACTATTGGCTTATCCAATTTCAAGCCAACTCAGACATCTGTCACCAATAGATAAAACCAATGCTGTGCAGTGATGCTGAGTGACGCTCCTATCTTTGGAATTTACTGTCTCTTCTTGGAAATTGTCCCTTAGTTCTTATGCATATGTATTTTAATCCTCCTTTTGGCTAGGCTTTGCAAGTGGTAACTTCCTTCAGCTGATGGTGCAGAAACTTTGGTTATCTCATCTCAAACTAATTTGCCAGCAAACAGAATGATCCCAAAAGACTGCCATGATCTTGGACAGTAGTACTGGCTTAAGAATAGAAAATTTTCTGCAGCCCCTGATTAGGTCCTGAGGAGGCCTTTTTTTTCTTTCTGTTTTTGTTAATGATCTTTGAATTTGAAATAGGCAAACAGCTACATTTGATGGAATTGGCCTGTTCAACTCTAGAGGAAGTCTGGATAACAAGCAGATGTTTTGTGACTTCTTTCGGTTTATGGCTCGGTAGTGCAAAAGCATTATTTAGGATCTCCCCCAGGACTGCGTCAGGGCTCACCCAGGATCCTGTGCTTTACAATTGCCGTACATGAGATCTCACAGAGATGTTCCCATCACTGGTTCAGTTGATATTTAATAACTCAATCTGGTACTTGGTCACATGATATGTTTGTAGTGCCTTGAACAAAGATTTGGATCAAAGAATGTCCAAGAAGCAATTCTGTAAAATCTGTATTGTGAAGACCTATGAGAATAAAAGGTCTATAAAGAAGAGCTTTTTTTTTCATGATGAAACAATGGCCAGGAATATAAGTAAACATTTTTTCCCTTTTTCTGGGTAAAAGAGGATGTTGATAATGTGCAATCTAAGAGAGAATTTTTTGTTGAAATTTAAGCTAGTTGTCCCTAGTGTTGGAAAAAGGACAGCAGGAAAATAAACAACCTATATAAAATTTCCTGCCATTTGAGGATGATGATTATTTATTTGGATTAGAAATAATTGGACATCCTTCACCAGAGGAGAGAGTAGCAAAGGCCCAAGTAGAACATTTCAGCAGACATGAAGGAAGTCTTTTCTGTGACTTAAAGCCCATTGAGAATCATGTTGGATTTGATTTCTGTTGGAAGCCTCTGTGTGTGCCCAGAGAATGCCCAAGTATGCCTGCAGTGACAGCCACCCATAAGAGGTCTCAGCCTCATCAGAGCAGTACCCTTAGGATGCTTCTAGACCATCTAAGATATCCCAGGAGATACTTTTGGGTCCAACTCTCCCACATCATCCTCAGGGGCTTTAAAGTGTTTGAATGAACCAAATAGATCCACATGGCAAGTTATCCAGTAAAGTATACATCTTTACAAACGGTAACATTAGCTGTGAACTGCCATTTTCAAACTATGCCTGTGATAGAAGAAAGTGACTGCAGTTTTAGCATCAAAGCAACAAAGTACATCAACATCCCGGAGTCACCTTATGACCCCTCCAGATGCTCCATGGGCAGTGAAGATCCTGCAGCCAGAAGGATGAGGAATCTAACATTCCTATCTATCAGGGTCACTGCAGGAGCTGGCCAACTTCAGTGCATTAATTAATGCTTTCTTTTATGCAGCCATAGGATTGAATAAAGATATGGCCTTTCTTCTGAGGCAAGGACCAGAGAGTATCTTCTCTGTTATGGCCAAAGTAAAGGGGGTTTTGATGGAGACAAAACTGCTGGTAAATCCAGCCAAACTGCTACAAAAAAAAAAAAAAAAAAAAACAAACAAAGAAGATGGAGGGCATGTTACAGATCTGCAGTATGGATGCTCATCAATCAGAAGTTATTTTGCTTTGCAGAGCTTGACAGAATTATAGTTAGATAGCCAGGATTATAAAAGAAGTCCTGAACTGTTGTAAGACAACAGACTCCCTAGTCTACTGTGACATCATATTTCTCACCCCAGTTTCACTCTCCTCATTGCACTATGGCCATGATGGTTGGGGAGCTGACCCTCCAGTCAGGGTGAGCCAATCCTCCCTTCCACAATTATAAGTTCAGGGTTGGGTAGGCTAATTCGGGACAGTGAGACTCAATAAAGAATTTTCCAGAGGCTTTTGACAAAGAATATTATCACTCTTCAGACAGGTTCTGGAAATAACTGTCTCTCCTGCTAAATGCTTTGGGGATTTTTTTGCCTTTTTTTTTTAAAGTTTATTTATTTATTTAGAGAGAGAGCGCATAAATGGAGGGGCAGAGAGAGAGGACCCCAAGCTGACTCCATGCTGTCAGTGCAGAGCCTGACATGGGGCTAGAATTCATAAACCGTGAGATCATGACCTGAACCAAAATCAAGAGTCGGATGCTCAACCAACTTAGCCACCCAGGGGCCCCTCTCCTGCTAGATGTGAACCAAACAGCATGTGACATGGATTGCTACCAACAACCATCCTGTGTTCATGAGGGGAACCAGCCTTAGGAGACAGTCCACTCTGTAGACAGGAGTGAAGAAACATGGGTAAAGAACCTAGATTTTTGATAACATCATCAGGATTCCTGGACAAACCAATACTTTGGGCAGGGATCAAGAGAAATTATGGATCACCCTGACTAAGCCAACAATCAAAGGATAGCCATTCAGTGTGCAAAATTTTTAAGTTGTAATATGTGAGATTTCAGAGAAAACAGTAGTGAATGTGAACAAGTTGACTATTGTATAAACATGATCTAGTGTTCACTCACAAGGAGTGTTTGGTTATAATTAGTTTCTGATGTGGTAGGATTTTTAGTTCAGGAGCCTGACCCCACTGGATAGAATTAATGATGCAGATAGCAATATATGAGGTCTGGTGAGATATTATTAGTTTCAAAACATCCTATTCAACAGAACATGGCAATAAAAATCAAAATTGTGACTGGCCTGGGGAGGTTTGGATGCGATATGGAAAATCTGTGCAAACTGGGATAAGGGGGAGTCACCAAAACCTCTCCATTGTGGAATAGCATTGAGACACTAGAGTCACTTCACTATTCTGAAGTGAATTATACCAAAAAGTCATCTAATATTGAGGGGTAACATGGATTTATGTGATATTTCAGGCTATTCATTGCAAAAACTTCTTTTCAGACAGTAAGGAGTCTCAGTAAACATTATGCCCTTGTTATCTCTCTCTCCCCCACCTCTTCCTCTCCCTCTCCTTCTCTCTCTCTCTCCCCTTCTGCATCTTCTTCCCTCCTTCTCTCTCTTTCTCCCTTTCACCACCCCCTCCCTCCCCCAACTCTGGGTCCCTTTCTTTGTTAATCTTTCAAATTCTTGTTTCTCATTCTAGCAACGGTGTGGACATGGGCAATGTATATTGACATATTTAATTTTCATTTCTTTTTACACTCATTGGAATTTTCACAGCACATTGATCTGATGTTTATATAAAACTCTAGTAAAATGTTGATTGGATCTTGTGGATTTTCCTGACACCAGGTGAGAACTTGTGAAATTTAGTAATGATTTTTGTCTCCAAGTTAAAAATCACTTGGCTAAGTGTCTGGGCTTAAAGACCTAGAAACTTCCTCAACAGCAGGGGGCCGGAGTAGTCACTGCTCATCCAGTTCTTCTTGTTTGTTTAGTAAAAATTAGCTCCCTTACTTTGCTTCTGTTACCTGTTGAAACAACTGACTCTTGGTAGCAGGAGTGAACCAATGATCCTCTGGTTGTTTTAAGGTAAAAGCCTTGAATGGTTGTGGCTAGGACTATACAGAGTGAAAAGATTCTTTTGCAAAGCCCAAACAAGGTAAAGTTGAAGTCAGTGTACTAGACATTTTTAGTTATTCCCTACATCATGAAGCTTTCCTTAAACCTCCCAGTTGTAATTAATCATTTTCTCCTCTCTACTTCTATCCCATCACCCAACCTGTACCTCTTGTCTAAGATCAATATCATTCTGATTTATAACATAGGCTTTAGCTGTGTTTTATTCATCTCTGTATCCTGGTACCTGGTATATAGCTAAGTAGATAGCATATGTTGATTTGATACATAGCTACAAGGAAGTGGGCCCTTTAGATCTCACTTATCCAACAAGTATTCATTGAGTATCTACTCAGTACTAAGCATTTTTCTAAGCATTGGATATACTGTGATGAGTAGCATAGTCTGAGTGTCTGCCTTCATGGAGGTGTCACTCTAGTAGGAGGGACTGACAATACAAAAAGAATACATAATATAATGTTAGGCAGTAAAATGTTAACAAAGAAATAAAGGATAAGGGGATAAAGAGGAGGGGGTGGGATGGGAATGGGACACAATTTTAAGAGAACTTGGAGGAGATAATAAAGGGGTAAATGAAGCCGTGCATATATCTGAAAGAAGAACACTCCAAGCACAGCCCAAAACATGGGCAAAGGTCCTGAGACAACAACAAAGCAGGCTTATCCCAGAAATTGCAAGAAAGCCAATGTGATCAGCAAGGAATGGTTGGAGAGGGGGTTGAGACTGGCATGACCAGATCACATGGGATCTTGTAGGCTAGCAAAGGTTTCCTGTGGGTGCAATGGGAAGACAGTAGAAGATGGGGCAAGGGAGAGACATGATCAGATTGTGTTTCTAAAAGGTCATTTTGGTCAGTGTGCAAAACGGATTGTAGTGGGGCATAAGTGGGTGCAATTGAACACATTTAGAGAAAATCTCTCCAGTAAAAGTGAATGCGATTATAGGTGATGAGGGTCATGAGTTGTGGTTAGATTCCCAACATAGTTTGAAGCTCAAACTATCAGGATTTGCTTTGACCCATTAACACTCCCACAAAGTCTGTAGTTTATGGAAGCCACTGTAAAATGATGATTGATACTTGTCTAATTAGGCTATAATCCAAAACAGTGGTTCTCAAGTGTTTTTGTCTCTAAACTCTTTCTACTCATTTTTTTTATTAAAAACAGTTTTTTTAATGTTTATTATTTTTGAGAGAGAGAGAAAGACAGAGTGTGACTGGGGGAGGGGCAGAGAGACAGGGAGACATAGAATCTGAGGTAGGCTCCAGGCTGTCAGCACAGAGCCTGACTCCGTGCTTGAGTTCATGACTCAGATGCTCAACTGACTGAGCTACCCAGGTGCCCCAGGTGCCCCTAAACTCTTTATACTCTTAAAAGTTATTGAAGGCCCCAAAGAGCTATTGCGTTTCTTTATGCGGGTCAGATATATTGATAAATATTTACTTGTTAATTCATTTAAAAATAATAATAAACCTAATAGGCCCATTATATGTTAACAGAAATAACCTATTTTTTGTGTGTGTGAAAACTAACTATATTCTACACACACACACATGCACACACACACAAAATTAGTGAGAATATTGGCATTGTTTTACATCTTTCTAAGTTGTTTTTATGTTACTTAACAGAAGATCACTGGATTCTCATATCTGCTTCTGCATTCAGTCTATTGTAATATCACACCTTAGGTAGCCTCTGGAAAACTCCATTGTACTCTTGGAAGAGAATGAGAATAAAAAAGGCCAGTAACATCTTAGTATTATTATTTTCAAAAAATCTGATCTCAGACTCTCTGAAAGTAGTTCTTTTATCCTCGGGGTTCGTTAGACTTTATTTTGAGAACTATTAACATAAGGAAAGTGATCTTGATGGTAAGATCACAACTCTGTCTAAAAGATATTAGCATCAATCCCACAAATTAGATGATGAAACCATTGTGGAATTAATTTATCACCTATGATTACCAACGTTGGAGATATATAGAAAACAAGACCACAATTTAAAAATGTTTTAAGGGGTACCTGGGTGGCTCAGTTGGTTAAGTATCTGACTTCAGCTCATGTCATGATCTCACTGTTTGTGGGTTTGAGCCCCGCATCGGGCTCTGTGCTAACAGCTCGGAGCCTGGAGCCTACTTCAGATTCTGTGTCTCCCTCTCTCTCTCTGCCCCTCCCCTGCTTGCTCTCTGTTTCTTTCTCTCTCCCTCTCCCTCTCTCTCTCTCTCTCTCTCAAAAATAAATAAACATTGAAAAAATAAAGATTCGGGTACCTGGGTGGCTCAGTCATTTAAGCATCTGACTTTTGATTTCAGCTCAGGTCATGATCTCACAGTTCATGAGTTCGAGCCTTGCATCAGGCTCTGTGTGACAGTGCAGAGCCTGCTTGGGATTCTCTCTCTCTCTCTCTGCCCCTCCTCACTTCCTTTCTGTCTCACTCTCAAAATAAATAAATAAATAAAATAAAAATAAAGATTGCTTTAATTTGGGGACTCACAACCTTTTAAATTCTGGTAGTAAATTCTGCTCTGGCACCAGTTCCAAATTTCATGCCCTGAGACCTTCCCCCCAGAGGAACATCACTCCATAGGTTACCAAAACCACCTCTACCTAAGCTTTTCCAGCTCAGATGCCAACACTTCATTTCTTTAAATGAGATGCTAGTTTTAATACTATAACCATAAAATCTACCATAGGTGAGTGTGACTGAATGTAAAATAACCCAGTGCCTTATGCACCTGAATCAGAAAGGGAATATTATCTGGCAACCCTACAGGTGAGGGAAGAGGGAGAAACTTTATCCACTTCCAAATTGAGCATCAGGCAAAAACCAGTTTTTTCTTCCAGAAAATACAGTCAATCAGTAAATGACATTCAAAACCAAAACTACAATAATGTCCAACTTTTGCTGAAAGGAGCCACAGGAATTCACAGCATCATTACATGGCCTTGGGCTTCAAGGTGATGTGAAAGACACTAGAACAGATTAGAAGGCCGGGTTCAAGTTTCCAAAGAAGTTCTACTGAGATGCACTCTGCCTCACAGAATACAGACCTGGCTACTGCTAAAAGTAATGTAGCTTGAAACTTTGGTGCTGGGTGAAAGGTGACCTGAGCTTGTAAGACCTACTTATCACTCCTCTTGTAGGCATGGGGCTTGGTATTCTGCTCTGTGTCTGACACCACTGAGAAAGGTTCCTTGTCTATCAGGACTGGTGGAAAAAAAATCTCAATGCCTACCTATTTGCAGCTAGAACAGGTACATCCCAATGGGTTGTCATAGGTTGTGTGGAATTAGTTTTTGTGGTTTTTTTTTTTTTAATCTGAAAACTTCCTTTACTTTCTCTTTTTTAAAATGCAAGCAAGAATGGCATCAACATCTCTGGATTTTGAAGAGCAGGTTGGGCTATGGTGCGTGGCTGGGGACAGGCAGAGAGGACAGAGAGTGGCCATTCTCAAGAGCAAGGTATGAAGCCATGGGATTAAGCAGGTTAGCACTCAGTGTTGTTGGGCACTGAAGTCATTTATGTTTTTATAGGATTTAATGGCTATATCATAGATTGGTCTCTTGGAAAAAAAGTATGTCTGAAATATTCCTGAGATTCTTGTAAGAGTTATCACTTTGTTTCATTTGTAGTTCCAGTTAGCACAAAATAAAACCTGGACTGTCTCTGTGTGAAGATTTTATGTCAACTTGGTCATCAGGTAAAATTTTGTACTGTTGTGAAAAGAAGCAGACTGGAAGTCATTAGTCACTGCTGATGTTTTATCACTTCTTTCTGATTCACTCCAGCAGTATCAGAGACATTAATAAAACTGGCTGCCAAGGCCACTTACAGGCACACTTGTAAAGTGGAAAGAGATTCTCTTTGGTTTATTCTTCCTCAAAGGCAGTGAGTGTTGTAGCAATAGTAAAAAGAGTTAATATTGTAGCCTTTGCCATCAGAGAGATCTGTGTTTATGTGATTTATTCACTTATTGATTCAACAAATATTTATTGAGTGCCTGTGTGTGCTGGGCTCTGTTCAAGACATCGCAATGCATCGAGTGGGGAAAAAGTAAACGTGGGTGTCTACCTTCCAGTTGGAAAGGCAGCCACTATCATCCAGGTGACAAGCTGAGGTTCACTCAGCCTTAGGTTGAACCAGTTGTGAAGATATTACCTCTTGGCTGCAAATCTCCTCTCCTATGGACTACTCCATGGAGCTGGCCTGGGGCTCTGTAAACTCTTTCTCCTCTGCCAGCTGACTTTCTACAAGAGTCTGCTAATGGGGACGGAGAGGGACACAGAAAGGATGGAGGAAGGGACTTTCTCTTCCCTGTTTTCTTGCTGTTCCTGTCAATAACACCCCAGCAATGGCTGACAGCGCATTTGGTTCTGGTCTCCAGTCTGTTTCGGTATTCTCAGAACCAGCCTCTGGGCATGGTCTCAGAACATTAATAGCTGCTGGAACATACCCCTCCCGCAGCTCTGTGGGACTCTTTCTCTGAGCTTCTGGGCTCTAACAATTTCAGCCTCTTCCCTGGATAGCAGCTGCTCCTGCTGTGGAATATCAGAGTTATCTTGGTGACCCCCTTTGCCCTTTCAGCTCCTCCACCCTTTGGGAACACAATTCCCTGTAGTGAGATTCATGTTAAAATGCCTCCTGTGGTATTCGTTTTGAGTGAACCCTGACATACACAAAACATATACCAGTTTATCTTAAGATAGTTAATAGTTGCAACAAAGTTTCTGGGGAATATTAATTAGTTATGGAGTATACCATCTTGGCATATTCACTTTTTAAGTAATGAAAAAAATTTAGTAGTGAGAAAAGTGGCAAGTGCTTTTGTTTGGTTGAGTATTTTTCACGATTTTAAAGAGCAGGAGATACAAATGTCCATGTTTACTTTGACAGATCAACATTGCATCTTTATGAAAATGAAACTTGTATCAGGAGTAGCTTTTCTTAAACATTTGTCTAGATCTGTAGGAGAAATAATTTCATGACCTTGCACCAAAAAATAAATGCATATTGTAAATCCATGTTCTTTTTCTTTTTCTTTCTTTTTTAATGTTTGTTTGTTTTTGAGAGGGAGAGAGACAGACTGCAAGCAGGAGAGGGGCAGAGAGAGAGAGAGAGAGAGAGAGAGAGAGAGAGAAACAGGATCCAAAGCAGGTTCCAGGCTCTGAGCTGTCAGCACAGAGCCTGATGTGGGGCTTCAACTCACGAACCACGAGATCATGACCTGAGCCGAAATCAGAAACTTAACCAACTGAGCCACCTAGGCTCACCCCCCATCTTTTTTTTAACTTGGGAGCAAGACTCCTATTCACTGTAATTCTTCAACCAATTTTCTGAAAATTTATTTCATTTCTATCATCTCATTATACAATATAGATTAATTTAGCCAGAATATGTGTGGATTCTGTTGTAAAGAATGTCCTTAACAATCATCAATACACCCATATCCATTTTTAAGTCCTATCCTTACTACTTCTTGATGTTCATTTCTAAATATAAAATAACCTGTTCTTCAAATGCAATCTGGGAATGCACTGAACGTTAGAAGACCAACGTCACTTAAGAATCAATGTCTCCTTCTCTGATATTGGTAATGCTATACCAATTCTGTCAATTTTGTAATTATAAATTTGACAATCATTATGAAATGAAAATGGGTGTCTAGATATGAATATCAAGTAGCTATCTATTTGCCTTGCTTTTTTGAAGTTGCTTTGATATGTTTTAATAAATGAAAGTATATCAAGAATATAGGCCTTTGTTAATGCGCAGTGGGAAAGAAAGCCTAAAATATACAAGTTTTGGTTTCACCTAATTTTATTTTATTTTATTGTGACTTTTTAAAATCAATGTGGTAAATCACATTAATAAAAGAAAAGATAAGAACCATATGATCCTGTCAATCGATGCAGAAAAGGCTTTTGACAAAATTCAGAAACCTTTCTTAATAAAAACCCTCGAGAAAGTCGGGATAGAAGGAACATACTTAAACATCATAAAAGCCATTTATGAAAAGCCCACAGCTAACATCATCCTCAATGGGGAAAAACTGAGAGCTTTTTCCCTGAGATCAGGAACACGACAGGGATGTCCACTCTCACCACTGTTGTTTAACATAGTGTTGGAAGTCTAGCATCAGCAATCAGACAACAAAAGGAAATCAAAGGCATCCAAATTGGCAAAGATGAAGTTAAGCTTTCACTTTTTGCAGATGACATGATATTATACATGGAAAGTCCGATAGACTCCACCAGAAGTCTGCTAGAACTGATACATGAATTTAGCAAAGTTGCAGGATACAAAATCAATGTACAGAAATCAGTTGCATTCTTATACACTAATAATGAAGCAACAGAAAGACAAATAAAGAAACTGATCCCATTCACAACTGCACCAAGAAGCGTAAAATACCTAGGAATAAATCTAACCAAAGATGTAAAAGATCTGTATGCTGAAAACTATAGAAAGCTTATGAAGGAACTTGAAGAAGATATGAAGAAATGGAAAAACATTCCGTGCTCATGGATTGGAAGAATAAATATTGTCAAAATGTCAATACTACCCAAAGCTATCTACACATTCAATGCAATCCCAATCAAAATTGCACCAGCATTCTTCTCGAAACTAGAGCAAGCAATCCTAAAATTCATATGGAACCACAAAAGGCCCCGAATAGCCAAAGTAATTTTGAAGAAGACCAAAGCAGGAGGCATCACAATCCCAGACTTTAGCCTCTACTACAAAGCTGTCATCATCAAGACAGCATGGTATTGGCACAAAAACAGACACATAGACCAATGGAATAGAATAGAAACCCCAGAATTAGACCCACAAAAGTATAGCCAACTAATCTTTGACAAAGCAGGAAAGAATATCCAATGGAAAAAAGACAGTCTCTTTAACAAATGGTGCTGGGAGAACTGGACAGCAACATGCAGAAGGATGAAACTAGACCACTTTCTTACACCATTCACAAAAATAAACTCAAAATGGATAAAGGACCTGAATGTGAGACAGGAAACCATCAAAACCCTAGAGGAGAAAGCAGGAAAAGACCTCTCTGACCTCAGCCGTAGCAATTTCTTACTTGACACATCTCCAAAGGCAAGGGAATTAAAAGCAAAAATGAACTAGTGGGACCTTATGAAGATAAAAAGCTTCTGCACAGCAAAGGAAACAACCAACAAAACTAAAAGGCAACCGACGGAATGGGAAAAGATATTTGCAAATGACATATTGGACAAAGGGCTAGTATCCAAAATCTATAAAGAGCTCACCAAACTCCACACCCAAAAAACAAATAACCCAGCGAAGAAATGGGCAGAAAACATGAATAGACACTTCTCTAAAGAAGACATCCGGATGGCCAACAGGCACATGAAAAGATGCTCAACGTCGCTCCTTATCAGGGAAATACAAATCAAAACCACACTCAGATATCACCTCACGCCAGTCAGAGTGGCCAAAATGAACAAATCAGGAGACTATAGATGCTGGAGAGGATGTGGAGAAACGGGAACCCTCTTGCACTGTTGGTGGGAATGCAGATTGGTGCAGCCACTCTGGAAAACAGTGTGGAGGTTCCTCAAAAAATTAAAAATAGACCTACCCTATGACCCAGCAATAGCACTGCTAGGAATTTACCCAAGGGATACAGGAGTACTGATGCATAGGGGCACTTGTACCCCAATGTTTATAGCAGCACTCTCAACAATAGCCAAATTATGGAAAGAGCCTAAATGTCCATCAACTGATGAATGGATAAAGAAATTGTGGTTTATATACACAATGGAGTACTGCGTGGCAACGAGAAAGAATGAAATATGGCCCTTTGTAGCAACATGGATGGAACTGGAGAGTGTGATGCTAAGTGAAATAAGCCAAACAGAGAAAGACAGATACCATATGGTTTCACTCTTATGTGGATCCTGAGAAACATAACAGAAACCCATGGGGGAGGGGAAGAAAAAAAAAAGAGGTTAGAGTGGAAGAGAGCCAAAGCATAAGAGACTGTTAAAAACTGAGAACAAACTGAGGGTTGATGGGGGGTGGGAGGGAGGGGAGGGTGGGTGATGGGTATTGAGGAGGGCACCTTTTGGGATGAGCACTGGGTGTTGTATGGAAACCAATTTGGCAATAAACTTCATATAATAAATAAATAAATAAATAAATAAATAAATAAATAAATAAAATTGGAGTATGGGGCACCTGGGTGGCTCAGTCGGTTAAGCGTCCGACTTTGGCTCAGGTCATGATCTCGCAGTTTGTGGGTTTGAGCCCCATGTTGGGCTCTCTGCTGACAGCTTGGAGCCTGGAGCCTGCTTCAGATTCTGTGTCTCCTCCTCTCTCTGCCCCTTCCATGCTCATGCTCTTATCTCTCTCTCAATAATAAATAAATGTTAAAAAAAATTTTAATAAAAAATTTTTTAAAAATAAAATTTGAGTAGAGACACAAGGTTACATTAGTTTCAAGTATACGACATAGTGATTTGACAAGTTTATACGTTATGCTATGTTCACCATATGTGTAGCTACTATCTGTCCCATTACATCACTATTACAGTATCAGTGACTATATTCCTTATGCTGTGCCTTTTATTCCCATGACTTGTTTGTTCCATAACAGGAAGCTTGGGCCTCCTTCTCCCCTTCACTGAATTTGCCCAATCCCCCACCCCTTTCTCCTCTGGCAACTATCAGTTTGTTCTCTGTATTTATAGGTCTGATTCTGGGTTTTGTTTATTCATTCATTTGTTTAGATTTCACTTATGTGTGGAATCATACAGTATTTGTTTTTCTCAGTCTGACTTATCTCACTTAGCATAATATTTTGTAGGTCCATAGGTCCATTCATGTTGTTTCAAATGGAACAATCTTATCCTTTATCCATTTTTATGGCTGTGTAATATTCTATTACACACACACATTCATCTATCAATGGATGCTTAGGTTGCTTCCATATCTTAACTATCTTAGCTTCCATATCTTAGCTTCCATATCTTAGCTATAACACTGCAATAAACATAGAGGCTCATATTGAATTAGTGTTTTTGTTTTCTTTGGGTAAATATCCAATAGTAGAATTACTGAATCACATGGTATTTCTATTTTTAATTTTTTGAGGAACCTCCATACTGTTTTCCACGTGGCTATGCCAATTTACATTCCCACCAACAGTGCATGAAGGTTCCTTTTTTTCCACATCCTTGCCAACACCTGTTGTTTCTTGTGGTTTTGATTTTAGCCATTCTGACAGGTGTGAGGTGGTATCTCATTGTGGTTTTGGCTTGCATTTTCCTGATGATGAGTGATATTAAGCATCTTTTCATGTGTCTGTTGGTCATCTGGATGCCTTCTTTGGAAAAATGTCTATTTAGGTCTTCTACCCATTTTTCAATCATATTGTTTTTGGTATTGAGTTGTATTAGTTCTTTGTATATTTCGCATATTAACCCCTTATTGGATATATCATTTGCAAATATCTTCTCACATTCAATAGGTTGTTTTTTGGTTTGGTTTTGTTAGTGTTTTCCTTTGCTGTGCAGAAGCTTTTTATTTTGATGTTGTCCCAATAGTTTATTTTTGCTTTTTTTTCCCCTTGCCTCGGGAGACATATCTAGAAGAATATTGCTACAGCTGATGTCAGAGAAACCACTGCCTGTGTTCTCTTCTAGGAACATTATGGTTTCAGGTCTCACATTTAGTTCTTTTTTTTAAAAAATTTTTTTAACATTTATTTATTTTTGAGACAGAGAGAGAGCATGAACAGGGGAGGGTCAGAGAAAGAGGGAGACACAGAATCCGAAACAGGCTCCAGGCTCTGAGCTGTCAGCACAGAGCCCAATGCGGGGCTCGAACCCACGGACCGCGAGATCATGACCTGAGCCGAAGTCGGCCACTTAACCGACTGAGCCACCCAGGTGCCCCTCACATTAGTTCTTTAATCCATTTTGAATTTATTGTTGTGCATGGTATAAGAAAGTGGTCTAGTTTCTTTCTTTTGCATGTTGCTGTCCAATTTTCCCAGCACCATTTGTTGAAGAAACTGTCTTTTCCCCATTGTATATTCTTGCCTTCTTTGTCATAGATTAACTGACCATATAACCATGGGTTTATTTCTGGGCTCTCTATTTGGTTCTATTGATCTATGTGTCTGTATTTGTGCCGGTACCATACTGTTTTGATTACTACAGCTTTGTAGTAGATCTTGACATCTGGTATTGAAATTTTACCTAATTTTACATCCACAAACAAGGTGTCTCTAAGTGAAAGACTATAATGTTAATTAATAATTGCTCACTTGATAAGTCTCTGTAAAGCTCTTGTGGTTAGTGCCACAATTAAAAAGTGAATGACTCTTAATGATTTGATAGCATACTCTTTTACAAGTCAGATTGTTCCCAGTTCCTATCAACAAAATTGAAAAGGACTTCTTTTAATTGTCAAATGAAAGATCATAAAAAATAATTTTTGATGATAAATCACTGTGTGATTTTGGCATCCAACTCAGGAGATCAAAAATTGAATAACGTTGTTATAATAGAATTCTGTCCATTTCCATAGAAGGATTCCTCAGCACTTAGATGTGTTAAAAAATATGTAGGATTCAACTGACATTCATTTCAGTATTACATATTATTCATCCAAGCTTGCATGAATTAACAGAAAAAAATCTATTGCATGAGGAGGTATATTCCAAAGATCATTTTACTTGTTTTGTCTAATGATTCCTTTTCAAAATTGGAAACATAGTTATACTGCTTTAATAAACCATGTGCAAGTAATAATTTTAAGAAAAATACAATACAGAAAAATAATTTAACACTTAGCTTCATGTTTTCAAAATAGAACATTTTTTTCTTATAAATTTCACCTCAGACGTACATTTGTAGCAGAGAAATGGGATGATCAATGAAATATTTTCAAACATAAATCATACATTCATGATGGTGAGTATCAAACACTATGGCATTTAGATTCTGTTGCATTTATTTAAAAGTGTAATGAAATGCTTGCTGTTTATAAATGTGAATATTTGCAATTTGCTGGAAATTATTTCTTTGCAACTATTTTAAACTAATAATGAAACATTTTAGATAACGGTCTGTGAATATGCAAAGGGGTATCTAGTTTTATACTTACTTTGGGGACACATGAGCAAGAAAATTTGAAGACTACTGGCATACAGAGACCAGCAAGTAGCCAGTGTAGAATAGTAATTCAGGGTTTTTGATGGTGAATGCTGCCTCTGCATCGATGCAGAGATCCTGCATTGGCCAGCAAGTCTTATCTTATAGGATTCCCTGGTGTTCTTGGGCACAGGACACCATTTTTTAAGAGTGGATCATACGTAATCATGAAAACAACTGTAAGAATTTTTTGGTATTTTTCTTACACATACATTAAAGATCAATTTTTAGAACTAAAATATTATTTGGCACTCTGTTTTTAATAGCATACACAGATGTTTCTCTCGCGTGTCTCATGGATCATCACCTTGGTGTACTATTTTAGTCTAACTTGTTAGCATGTACTTTGTACCTTGTACTTTGCTCAGCATGCAGAAGATAGCTAATAAGTGTTGTTGGATTTAATTTACATAAAGTACCATAAAGGCCAGTCAGTCCTTTATGTTTTAAAAAGATGGGCCTTCAATGTCAAAAAATAAATTTAACTTTAGAAAGGTAAACTGGTGCTTTATTCCATAACTATTATGGTTTCTATATTATTTCCAACTTAATGTTTGGCTGGCCAAGGTGGGAACACTGGTTACCTGTCACTCTTCTGTGCCTATGCTGAAAGGCTACAGATGCTTAGTTCTGAATGGGACTTTTCAAATCTGCAGGGTTTGTGGGTTGCTGAAGTTCATGCCTCAAGATGCAGCCTCTAGATATAACTATAGATTGTAAAAACCATGATTATTCATGGGGAAATACAAAGCTCTCTGGAATGCACACAGCTGTGGAAAAAACACAAAATTAATTTTTCAAATGTTATTGAAATGTAAATGTCTACATATCTTCAATTGAGTATGAGCATTCGCAAAGTTGTGTTCAGCACCGGGAGTGCCCAGACCATTTAAAAAGCACAATTGTGACTCTAAAAGACAAAAGCAAAAATGCAAGTGGTTTCATCCTCTGTTTGCAAATGTGCTTAGCACAAGTTCCATCAGATCCTTCCTCCCAAAATCCAACTTGATTCACTCTGTTTAAATAAGCTGTCAGTGTCCACTGCCTTATTTTCTACCAAGAAGTGACTGTATTCTTGAAACTGCTGTTATACAAGATTTTCTCCATTTCCTACCTCCAGCCTCACACACTTTTGCCCTAAAATTGATTCCAAACAGCAGTCAGAAAACATATCCAGGGAAAGTGTATTCTGTGCCAACCCAGCCTTTGTAAAAAGTAAGCAATCTCTTTGCTTCCGCAATTTTACATGGCCATACCATAAATAGCCTACTGTCAATGCTAGTGTGCTCCTCATTTACACTTTTACAAGGTTGATAACTCTCTTAGTTCTACTCTTTGTTAAAATAAGTTCACCAACTGGGGGGTTCACAGGTGCTTGAGTAAAAGTATAGGTATCTTTTAGTTCTGTAACCTAGAGTCAATTCTTTTTATTTTCCTCAAACAGCCAAGAAGGGAGTCATAAGTCAGAGCAGGAGTAACACTATGTCGAGGTATTTTGTGAGAATGATAAGCCTGGAGTCAAAGCCTTGGATTTGTCTCTGTCTTTTTATGTGAGAGCTGGAAAGAGTTTTCTTAAAAGTGTCTGTCCTGGGGCACCTGGATGGTTCAGTCAGTTAAGCATCCGACTCTTGATCTCAGCTCAGATCATGATCTCAGAGTTATGAGATTGAGCCCTGCTTCGGGCTAATGCTGGGCATGGGGCCTGCTTAGGATTCTCTCTCTCCCTGTCTCTGCCCCTCCCCACTTGTGTACATGCTCTTGAGCATGCTCTCTCTCAGAAAGAAAGAAAGAAAGAAAGAGAGAAAGAAAGAAAGAAAGAAAGAAAGAAAGAAAGAAAGAAAGAAAGAAAGAAAGTGTCCATGTGAATACATTCACTTCCCCAGTGGAGTTGAAAGTAGGATTTAATAAATAGCCTGAATCTACTTTTAGTTCCTGTAACACCTGAACATTCAGTAATCTCTATTTTGAGTAACATGTTTTAGTAGACGTGTTTGTTAATGTTAGCCTTGTTAGAAGGCCAAAAAAGGGCAGCATATCTAGCCCTAAGAGGATAAATAGAATTCAGTATTTTTACAGATATACAATTGACCCTTGAACAACACAAGGGTCAGGGTCCCAAAGTCTGCATAGTTGAAAAATCTGTGTATGACTTTTGACTTTCCCAAAACTTAAGTACTAATATAGTCTCCTCTCTCTTTCTCTCTCTCTCTCATATATATATATATGTGTGTGTGTGTGTGTATAGACACACACACACACACATATATATATACTTATGCTATATATAAATATCATATATATATAAATTCAAATGTAATTAACATACAGTGCTATATTAGACTAATAGCCTATTGATAACCAGAAGGCTTAGCAATAATATAAGCAGTCAATTAACACGTATTTTGTATGTTACATATATTATATGCTGTATTCTTATAATGAAGTAAGCTAAGGAAAAGAAAATGTTATTAAGAAAATTATAAAGAAGATACATTTATAGTATTGTATTTCTTGAAAAAAATACATGTATTAGTGGACCAGCATAGTTCTAACTTATGTTGTTCAAGGATCAACTGTATATTAATGGCTTTGAATTTATATATATTCAAGGGTAGAAGAACTCCTCCTTTAATGTACATAACCTCTTGATGGCATCTACAGGTATCTCTCCTTCTAAATGTTTTATTAGCCAAATCAGAGCATTCATATACATCCTCCTCATAAGAATGGATTTTAAACTCAGAAATTCAGAACTGTTAACAAGTCTGTTTGCAGTGCCTCAAAGTGATGGAAATTCTCAGAAGGACTGAGCCAGTTTAGTCTTGTTTGGTGAGAGGAGGTCAGATGCACTGAGTAACCCACTCTTCAGGTGACTGCTAGGTAGCAGTAGGATGTATCCCTCAGGGTGCCAGAACAGTTGCACGTGACCAAATCAGAATAATCGGTCATGACTGCAGACCCTTGACACTTGCTATCTTGACCACATTGGGGCACCAAGGAGCACACATTCTAAGCTGCCCATCCACTGTGATGAGTTCTGAAGTGCTTGAGACTTCTCAGGAGAAAGGTATCTTATGGGCATTGATCACTGCATCAGTGAAGAGGAGCATGTGGCTGCAGGGGTCAAAATACTTAATAGCCTGCTCTGTTAAGAGGGGAAGGGATAATAAATTAGAGAGCACTTAATATTGGCACCACTGATAGTGGTCTGGGAATTGATGGGTCTGAGGGTGAGGGAAAACCTTGTGCCACCACTAACAAACCTCTAGTCCTTAAGCTTTCTTCACACAATGCTGCATTCCCTTAGGTCTTGGCTGAACTCCATTGCTCCCCCTCAGTGCAGGACTGCCCTTCCAGCTCTGCTCAGTGAGGCTACGGTTCTCCCACACTGTGCACATCACAGGTGGAAACGTGGGGTATATGTTCGTGTTTCCCAGGCACCTCACTGCCACTTCATACATGCATTCCTCTATCCTTGTGTAAGATGCATACTTTTGGGAGGTTGACGCCACCAAGCTGTACCACGGGGTACTAGCAACTGTTGTTTATGGAGCCCAAATGTCATTTCTGACTAACTCACAGAAGACTCTAGCCTTCATTATCCCTCTCCATGCCAACCCCTGCAGTAATCACGGGGTATTTCAGGACCTTGGAGGATAGATGAGTCAACCCCCACAGGGGGCCTTGCAATTTCCCTGTACCTTCTAAACTCACTCCATTTCAACCACCTACGTAGAAAACTGTCAATTCTCCTTGGCTCAACTCTTTCCTCCCTACATCAAGCCCTACCTAATTACCTCTTGATTCCCTACAATCAGGCCCTAGTTCAGGATCTCAATTAAATGCTTCTCCACCTCCTAACATCTTTATCCAATCCCTTTTCTATAGAGCCAGTAGTGTGATACATTGTATTCATGTATAATTATGTCAATTATTTATTTAAGTGCTCTAGTTGCATTTACTACTAATTTTCTACAGGATGGAGTTCAAGATCCTCACCTTCGTGATCTACTTCCTGCTTATCTTTCCAACCTCACCTCTTCATGTTCATCCCTTTCTGCCTTGAACTTTTTGAGCAACAACATTGAATGGCTTATAGTTCCTTGCATGCACTGTTATGTCTTCCTTCTGTGCTTTTACTGATGTTGTTCCTTGTACCTGGACTATTCCATTCTCCCCACTGCTGAATTTCCATTTATCCTCCAAGACTTCCTAAATGATATTTCCTAGGAAGCCTTCTCCAACCCTATGAGTGACTTTTCCTCCCACAGTACCTTGGGTATTTCTCCAACATTGTATTCATTACTTTCTATTCATTCACCTAGCTGGAAATGCCTGCTTATGTTCTTCTCTCCTCATCTAGATAATGAGTTTCTTGATATCTTGGAAGGTGTCTTGTTCATATCTCTATTTTAGTACTTACCACAAAGTGATTATAAGTGAAAAATAAAGAAAAAAATAGTGAGGATTATTGATAGCCTCTTATGCACAGAGTATTTGATATGCATCTTATTTCATTTAATCCTTACCATAACTCTAAGAAAATTAGTTATTATTTACTCGTTTTACAATGAATACGCTGAGATTCAGAGAGATGGGCCACCTTGACCCAGGTCTCCTGGCAAGTGAGTTGGAGAATTAGGATTCAAATCTCCATTTGTCTGACTCCAGAACATACGTTCTGTTCACAACAACCACAAGATGAAGGTCATCCTGGAAGGGTGCTCTGCTTTCTGAATCGTAATGAGATGGAAAAGAATGAAAGCCACTGATAAGAAAGTTAGGTACATTAAGTTTCTGACTGGTCACCACACTGCGGGGCAAGGGCAGAATTTCATCACTGCCTACATTTCTGTGTCCTTTACCCAGCACATTCCTGTGGCTGTGGACCCTCAAAATATTACCAGACTGACTTACTGTAAAACATAACTTATTCATAGAGCAAAGAATGGCATAATTAACATGCCTATCAGATTTTGGTTATGTAAGGAAACTGAAGGAATTACTGAAAATGAGCACCTACACTTCACTTAGCATTATTTTTTCCTCCGTGATTTGTGGATTTACTTATATGAGAAATTCTTAAAGGCCTATAAGATAAAGTTATCAGTGTAATTAAACAGTTACAAACTTGATTTTGAAAAGAATAAAAATATATGGATTCAAGACTGTTCCAGAATAATGGTAAAAATAGGAACTTTGTATGTTAAGAATCATCACAGTATAGTTACAATAGGTATTGCATAGATGGAATCTATGCATATTTCAAAACAAAATTTCTGTGACTTAAATTATCATCTGTCATCATGCCAGCTGTAAACCATTCCTGAAGCTTCTCCTCTTTATGTGGGGGCTAAGCCAGGCCATCAGTCAGCATCAAGTCACTCCCTCTCCATGATACTGGCAAGTGGATTTCATTAAATGGAAGAAATTCAACAAATATTTGCTGAACATCTGTTGCAAGATCTGAGCTAGGCATTGTGGAGGATACAAAGATAGTACATCTCTCCCATAAGACTTATAAAACGGTTGCAAATTAAAAGTTAAATCAGAATACAAGGTGTTATGTCAAAAGTGAGTGGCACAGACATAGATGTTAGAGACTCCCTTATCCTGGTTTATATTTTCTCATAGCACTATTTCCTGGAGTCATAATATATAAACATAAGTGTGTGTGTGTGTGTGTGTGTGTGTGGCACCCTGTTCTTCCCTACTAGAATTTTAAGCTCATTAATGGTGGAGACTTGGGTATCTTGCTCACTATTTTATCCACAGCACCTATAGCCATGTTTGACACATACTAGGTTCTCAATAAATATTTGTTGAATGAATGAGTGAATTTGGAGAATAGATAAATTAACCAGAGGTGATTAAAGAATAGAGAGCATTTGATTTAGTTGTTGAAGAATGATGATCTGGATAGAAGCAGAGAGACATTTCAGGAGCAAGATGGAACCGCATCAAAGATGGGAGTGATAATGTGCTGGCCAGAGGCTTGCCTGGCTTGAGGGTATGTTTCTTATTGTGGATTATTTAGCCATAAGATCTGCTGGAGCCAAGTTAAACAAGTAGATAAGGAATTTCCTCAGGTGCATAGGCACTAGAACCGTTTGAGAGACTGAGTCACTCATGCCAAAGCTATTTCTGTTTCCTCAAGCTCATGGCAGTCTGTCTGTGCTTGTAATCACATGTTCGTTACAAATACCTGGGCCTGCATGTTTATTGTCTTGCCCATAGCAAACGGCTAACAAGGCCTGTGTTGAACAGACTGTCAGCACTGACAGGCTTAAATGTTACACTCCACTGGAAATGACACTTCTCTACCAATATGTTTTGTAGAAAAATCCTTCAGAGCAAGGACGCTGGCTCTTTCAGTGTGTTTTAATTCTTGTAATCTCCCCACCCCATGCACTGTAAGATTCATCTATCTTGATTTTGCTCCTGAAGCACCCACAAAGATTGATATTAAGTGATTCAGAGTTCAAAGCCCCAGCATATCCCTTATCAATCCTCCAGGTATGACTGAATAAAGACTCTCGGAAGTGTGTCAGGCTGAGTGACTTTGTCATTGAGGTCATCCTCAGTGGGGAATTAAGTTGGAAATTCTAACTTTGGGTGATACGAGTATCTTGTATCTCAACTTAGAGCATATGTAGAAACGATAAAACTATTAATTTGCTGAATTATTCTTTGCCCTTGTAGTTTCATCAAATCTGATTTCACCTCACATTCTTGCCCAAGTTTTAAAAATGAACAGCAGGAAGCTTTTATATTTTACTTAAAAGATAAAATTTAAAATTGCCCATATACGTTAGGACTTTGGTTAGGTTTTTTTTAATAGTCCCTTTGTTTAAATGGAATCCTCTGACTGTCCCCTTGTCTAAAACAGATCAGAAGAGAATGGTTTTTGGTTAGAGAAGGGGACCCAGAGCGCCCCCTGCTGGCTTCCTCCTTTTCTTCCTCTCCGCTCCCAGGTCAGGCACCTGGGAAACTCAGTGGAGTTTCTTGAACTCCACTGAACACAAATTAGGTAACTACTGAATTAAAGTGATACAAAGAATATTTAACTGGACTGCCATAGGGACAGCCACTCATCCAGGGTTCTGTCTTAGTATAGTTGCCCCAACCACACCCTCATTCTCAAATGAATTATGCCATCGATAGTGTGCTTATTCTTCTAGAAAACTCTCCCTCAGTGTGCTGAGAATTTAAGGAGGGAAAGTATAGTCTGCATTTTGTTCTAACTAAACATAGAGGATCTTGGCAGATAAAGGCATAAATGATTATTGTGAGAAAAAGGAAAATTCTTTAGATTTTGCCTGTATTCTCCATATTTCAGTCATTTAGTAAAAATTCACAGTCAGTCCACAAAAGAGATAATGGATCAAAGTTAGGAAAGAGTAACATTGGCACTTGGAATGCCACCAGGAACTCTGTGCTTTTGAACTTTGCATTAGTCTTCAGAACCCCCACTGCTTAGTGGTATTACTCCTCCTCCTGTACACGTGGTGTAACGTGGCCTTGGAGACTGTTGTGAGGGGACAGGTCATGTCACAGGCATGGGATAGGGTTGGATTTAGGTTCCACTCTTACACTTTGATCCTCTCCAAGATTCATGCTCCTTTTGTGTCACCTAAAGTTGAAAAGTGGACAGTGTTGTGTGATATTAATTATATTTGGAATAATAAACCCACCTGTAAACAGTGCCAGTGCAAGTGGTGCACAATAATTTAATTAGGTGTGCTAATTAAATTTGGCAAAGGGCAGCCTCTGCGTCAGAGGGGGTGAATAGATTGCAGGGTATACAGGATGACTCATTGGGTTGGGAGAAGAAAATATTAGAATATATTTAAACTTTTACAGCGTTTTGCAATTTTCCTACTTTTGTATACGTTATGATGTATACATTATGCTATTGCAGCACCCCAAGTGCATAACGTATGAATCTATACATGTACATGTATTGGAGTTTGTTCTGGAAAGGTTTTACTAATGGGACGTGAGAACTACTTCATATGGCTCTCACGGAAGAAAAGTGAGTCTGTCGTTTTCTTGTTCACTAATTCAGGTGAATTCAGATCCAAGGAGAGAGGCACAGGGGCACAACAAAGACTCTGGCACCAACAGTCCTGGGTTCGGATCCCGGCTTGACCATTTACCGCTTTGGTCATCTAGGGCAGGTTTACATCTCTGAACATCAGTTTCCTCATTTGTGAAAAGGGGATCATTATCCCCAGTATTTTAAATGAGGTAATTTATTTAAAGTACGTACTAGAGTGTTTGGCACAATATAGTATCTATTATCATTTGTAAAAATCCATTATTGAAGTTTTCATCCAATTTGTCACGTTTTTAGCTGTGTCAATAGAACATGGTTACATTAAAAATGTAAATAGTGTCCAGTCCCTTGGGCTAGAGAGAGATGGGTTTTCTTGTCCTTTTCGACTCTTGGACCATAAAGTCTATATCCTGCACTTATTAATCTGTGTACCGAGGGAGGAGGACCCTTGATTCTTGTCTTCATGGGCTCAGCTCTGCTCAGCCATGGCTGGATTAATGCATGTCCACGTTCACATTACAGAATTCATTAAGAAAAGAAAAGTCAGCTCACACTATGTGGTTAAGGATAATGGAAATTTGCTTATTAGAAGTCTTCCGGAGAGAAAATTTCTTAATTACTTGCTTTCGATTAAAATGAAGGTAAATAGAAGCAATTCCGAAGCAAGCCTTGTGATCGTATTTTCCTGAACATAGTGTGGGAGCCTGACAATTAGGAAGCAATTTCCTGCAGTTCTCTTACATTTGTCTGAGTCTCAGACAGTTTGCAGTCAAACTAACAAACAGGGAAGTCACCTCACATACTTTTTAGAAGAAGGCGGCAGTACATAAGTATGGAGTTTACCAAGAAAACATTGCATCAGCTCAGCCTAATTCTTTTAAAGGGGCAAATAGACCAGTTAGCGAAGCGACCACTAGTAACATATTGTACCTAATTTCAGAAAAGCATTTGCAGGGTATATTGTGGTAACTCTGCAGTCGACCTGGGAAATGTGGTCCTGACCATATGGCGATCAGGTGTGTAGGATTGTAACACAGTGCATACAGGTCAGGAAGTGATTAGGTAGTAATGCCTTGAGTGATTGTTTCCAGGGAGATGATGAATGGTGTTACCATTTTTGCACAATAGGAGAATTTATTTTTAATTTGGAATATAAGAAAGAGGTGATTCTTTTGGTTTTAGTATGTAAAATGCTCCTCAGATTACTAGAGGTAAACACTGATTGCTTCAGCAAGAAAGCAGACCTACAGACAAGGCAGACAAAAAGACATCCAAAGCTACATCATCACGCAATCATTTTGTTTACAAGTAGATGAGAGGATCACATTCTTCTATAGCTATCAACTGATAAAAAATAAATAAAGTAAAATGATTACCATAGTCAAGGACATGAGCAGACTAGTACCTTTTTTCTGATTAGTAAGGAAGGTCTCCAGGAGTGGAGTGCTGGTAAACAGATACCATAGAAGTAAATAATCGCTAGGGCGTAGATGATAGTAAAATGTACTAAGATTAGGAAATGACAAGTTTTGAATATTTGCTGCCTTTAAAAAACCTTATTTTAGATTTTTAAAACTTATTGTTTTGAAATAATTTTAGATTTACAGAAGAGTTGCAGGGTAGTACACAGTAGTCCCATGTGCATTTCATCCAACTTCCTCTAACATTAGCACATTACATAACCATGGTGTATTATCAAAACTAAGGAATGAACATTGGTATGATAGTATTAAACAACATACAGGCTTTATCTGGACTTTACCAGTTTTCCCACTAATGTCCTTTTTCTGTCCAGGATCCCATCCGACATACCACGTTGCATTTAGTTGTCATGTTTCCTTAGTGTCCTGTCATTTGTGACAGTTCTCAGGCTTTCCTTGCCTTTGTTTTTAATATAGTTTATTTCATTGTAAGTTGACTTTTGAGTCAGCTATAGGTTCATAATCATTGAAGCACAGGGTGTTCTTTGATGGATAGATAGCCTATGGATACAAGTTTCTAGGGAGATACCTACAAGGATTTGTCACTGGTCTTTTCTCTTCAACAGTTATATTAATGCCTTGGAAAAGACTATTGCTGGCATGCAAATCATATTGGCAGGTGATACATATCTGGGAGTGTAACAGATATGTTGGATAATAGAATTACAAGGACTACAATGTGATAGACAAATCTAACAGCATAGAGCTTTATATGGATAAATGTGTGACCCAACATTTATGTACCAAAACCTATCTCCATAAATGTGCTTAGGGTGACATGATTTCACAGAAGTTCATACAGAACACATGGTTAGGGCTTTTGGGTAATCCATGTTCCTTTTGTGGATAGAATGGGACTCTTGCGTCTAACAGAATCAACGGATACAAGGAAGATGTGGATATGTGCAGAGACATGTTCATCTAAAATCAGATAACTTGTCTGGAATGAGATGTGATAAAAGTGATATAATTTTCAAAGGAGAGTCTAGAATCACAAGTAGTCCTGCCTAGGGAGGTGTGAAGAGATATGTGGAAAGGTTAGGCCAGACAGAACTCCCAGCCCACAGTCAGGTAGCCATAGAGGCCTTCTGCAAGGTTCCCGTACCTTGCCAAGGGCAAGGTGTGCCCTGAGGGTGAAAATGCACTCTCTAGGTCAGGGTAGAGGTGATTGGAAGTACAATCTGAGTCAATGGTGTGATTCAACTGTCAAAAAAAGAAAAAAGCCTATTCAATTTTCTCTGTAGCCATAGAAATATAGGATTCAGCTCAAATGAGCTAATAACCTCACTCATGTTTACATTGATCAGCCAAATATAGAGAATTATGGTCAATTTTGGCTATCAAAACCCTGGGCATTTTATGTATGGCCAACTAATCTTTGACAAAGCAGGAAAGAATATCCAATGGAAAAAAGACAGTCTCTTTAACAAATGGTGCTGGGAGAACTGGACAGCAACATGCAGAAGAATGAAACTAGACCACTTTCTTACACCATACACAAAAATAAACTCAAATGATGAAGGAACTGAATGTGAGACAAGAAACCATCAAAACCCTAGAGGAGAAAGCAGGAAAAAACCTCCTTAACCTCAGCTGCAGTAATTTCTTACTCAACATATCTCCAATGGCAAGGGAATTAAAACCAAAAATGAACTACTGGGACCTCATGAAGATAAAAAGCTTCTGCACTGCAAAGGAAACAGTCAACAAAACTAAAAGGCAACCAACGGAATGGGAAAAGATATTTGCAAATGACATATTGGATAAAGGGCTATTTCTAAAATCTATAAAGAACTTACCAAACTCCACACCTGAAAAACAAATAATCCAGTGAAGAAATGGGCAGAAGACATGAATAGACACTTCTCTAAAGAAGACATCCAGATGGCCAACAGGCACATGAAAAGATGCTCAATGTCACTCCTCATCAGAGAAATACAAATCAAAACTACAATGAGATATCACCTCACACCGGTCAGAGTGGCTAAAACGAACAAATCAGGAGACTATGGATGCTGGTGAGGATGTGGAGAAACGGGAACCCTCTTGCACTGCTGGTGGGAATGCAAACTGGTGCAGCCGCTCTGGAAAACAGTGTGGAGGTTCCTCAAAAAATTAAAAATAGAACTACCCTATGATACAGCAATAGCATTGCTAGGAATCTACCCAAAGGATACAGGAGTGCTGATTCATAGGGGCACATGTACCCCAAAATTTATCACAGAGCTTTCAACAATAGCCAAATTATGTAAAGAGCCTAAATGTCCATCAACTGACAAATGGATAAAGAAGATGTGGTTTATATATACAATGGAATACTACTTGGCAATGAGAAAGAATGAAATATGGCCTTTTGTAGCAACATGGATGGAACTGGAGGGTATTATCCTAAGTGAAATAAGCCAGGCAGAGAAAGACAGATACCATATGTTTTCACTCATATGTGGATCTTGAGAAACTTAACAGAAGACCATGGGGGAGGGGAAGGGGGAAAAAACGTTACAGAGAGGGAGGGAGGCAAACCATAAGAGACTCTTGAGTACTGAGAACAAACTAAGAGTAGATAGGGGGTGGGCAAGAGGGGAAAGTGGGTGATGGGCACGGAGAAGGGCACTTGTTGGGATGAGCACAGGGTGTTGTATGGAAACCAATTTGACAATAAATTATATTAAAAAAAAAAACAAAAAAACACCCAGGGGCGCCTGGGTGGCTCAGTCGGTTGAGCGTCTGACTTCGGCTCAGGTCATGATCTCATGGTTCGTGAGTTCAAGCCCCGCGTCAGGCTTTGTGCTGATGGCTCAGAGCCTGGAGCCTGTTTCAGATTCTGTGTTTCCCTCTCTCCCTGACCCTCCCCCGTTCATGCTGTCTCTCTCTGTCTCAAAAATAAATAAACGTTAAAAAAAAAATTTAAAAAAAAAACAAAAAACACCCTGAGCATTTTAAAGGGAGGTAAGCCTGAATGGTCAGAGAACTTCAAGCAATACCCAATGAGAAGCATGTGAAACCCTACAGGATGTTTTTAGCCTGGCAAAGAGAAGAGGTAGAGGAATTAAGATTACCATTTCCAAATATCTGAAAAGCTCTCTGTCATGGGAAAGTACAATTAGACTTGGATAAATGGGTGGGCACCACAGAAAGACGAATTTTAGCTCAACATACAGAGTAAGCTATCCCAGGCAGAAGCACTAAAGTAGAAACATAATAAATACTTGGTAGAAATGTTTCCTAGAAGATTAAGTCTGTTTTGCTACCACACGTGTTTCTGAATGTGACTTAGCTCACACTCAGTTGGCCACTAACAGAATGATATCAGTATTACATGGACGTTGTGTTGGATCATTTATGGTTCTTATCAGCCCTTTGACGTCTTGCACCATCAAGCAGTGGTGGCAAAGCCCTTTCACACTGCTCTCAGACTGCTGAACACAGCCAGACGTGGAGGGGTGCAGCACAGCATCCAGTGTGAACATGCTCCAGCTTCTTCTTTGCTAAGTTTGACCATGTATTCCAACTTGGGTAGTTCTTCCCAATCTTTGTGATTTTTTTTTTTCATTAAACTAAAATCTACCTCCCCTTTTTTTAAGGTTAAGTCTTATATTTACTATACCTAATTTTTTGAGGATTTAACATTTTAAAAACTATGTTAGTGTTTTTCTGTTGTTACTGTTTTTAAGGTTAAGTCTTATATTTACTATACCTAATTTTTTGAGGATTTAACATTTTAAAAACTATGTTAGTGTTTTTCTGTTGTTACTGTTTTTAAGGTTAAGTCTTATATTTACTATACCTAATTTTTTGAGGATTTAACATTTTAAAAATTATGTTAGTGTTTTTCTGTTGTTACTGTTTTTGCCCTCGTCATCGAGTTGCATGTGTTTTCAGTGGTCTAGCCCTTTGTGTATTTTGCCCATAAGTTTGAGAATTTTTAAGGTGTAATTTGGAAGAATAAATGGTGATAGAACAGAATTATCTCTATTAGAGGAGGGATTGGATTTGTAGCAATGGTTCCCATCCTGACTGCACCTCCTAATCACTTAGGGAGCCTTATAAACTTAAAATTCCTATGTCCTACTTTGTGGTCTCTCAGGGGAGGGACATATAACAGTATGTTTTTTAACAAGCTCTTTGCAGCCAGCCAGGAACCATCCTGAGAAGCTGTGACTTGAAATCACTAGATGGATGACCTCTTAGCTCTGCAGTTCTAAGATATGCCACTGCTTTCCCTGCCATCTATCAAGAAGAGGCACCTGCAATCCTTAGAATAGGGAAATAGCCAAATAAGCCTTTCAATGTTGGCATGGACAGCTGTCCCCTACCGCAGTGAACTTTAGGTATTCGGCACAGTGTGTATGTTAGGACCCCAGGAATTTTGTAAGACAAGCATCTCTGCTTCAAATCACAAAATTTTTCATACCACCGAAGTTGAGCCCTCAAGAATATTGTGTTTATCAGGCTAGTTTAAAAGGTGAGCTTATCTTTCAGCCAGACAGTCAGAAATTTAAACAGATTAGGAACATTATGAGCCCAGAATGCAAATTAGGAATCAGATGTCAATTTGTGACCATTTTGATCTCAGTGGACTCCCCACTGGCACATGCATTTCAACATTATTGAAAATCTTTACTTGTGAGAGGTGCTATCAGAATAGGAAGGGTGGCGCAGGTCGGCATGGAGGTACGTTGATGCTGCAGCCGGCCATTGGCCTGGGACTTGCTCAGGTCAATTTTATGGCCATTAATTTCACTGTCCTGTTTATAAAATTTACTTTAAAGGCCATTTCGATCTTGTCTTCCCTCTTCAGTAAGTGTAAATTCCATGGTGACTGCTTAACAGACAATTTCAAGCAGGCAAATCTTGAACTTTCCACACTAAATAGGGATCTAACTCTCTAGAAAGTTATCTATAGCAGTGAAATGTTTTCTCGGTCTTGTGCTAAAGCATAAATAGGCAACTGAGCTACAGGCCTACTGCTGTCGAATCTTGATAAGGGAAATGCCAGGAGGGTTAAAGAAGAAGAATAAGAAAAACCTGATATAAAGCTGTGCTTCAGTACTTTCAGCATATTATAGGATATTTATAACCCATCCTGGGTTGTCTCATGGGCAGGCAGGCTTATTGCAGTGGAACAGAGATTACGCCCTTCCTCACGTACGTTAGATGTCTGGCAAAAACAAATTTAAAACAGGAACCTTAACTCACAAATCAAAGATGGAAAAATATTCTTTTCGAACGTTTCCTTGAAATGACTAGGACTGTACAGTAACTGCCCTCAACTGCCAATGAGTTAGAATCTGATTAGAACAGCAAGTGATACATTTCGTAGCCATGAACACTGCACTTTGCAGTTACTAGCTTTAGAGTCGTCACCATTTACCTTAGTTTCTTGGCTTTGTGGTCTTTACGAGAAAGAGTCAAACCAGAACTGTGGTATTGAAGAGGGCATCTTTTGTGATGAGCACTGGGTGTTGTATGGAAACCAATTTGACAATAAATTTCATATACTTAAAAAAAAAAAAAGAACTGTGTTTTTCCAGTCCTTTTGTGGACAAAAGAAATACTTTTGTGTGTACAAAATCCTACCTTTTGGGATCCATTTGTGTAAGTAAGAGGGCTGAGGATTTATCCAGATAATCCATCAATAACAATGATGTGGGAAAGGAAAAGGGAGTGAAAGCCAGTCCCTGGTGGAAAACCAGAATCCTTGCTACCTTCTACCCAAGCAACAGAGTGAGGTAAAAAGAGAGTTTTTACTAAACCCCAAATTCTCTTAACTGAACAAGACTGAATTGAAACTTTCAAAAATCTCGAGGCTACTTCTTAAATGAGAGACTCAAATCAGGAAAAAATCAAATGCATGATTTCACAGATAAGTCACTGAAAATATGAGCAAGAAATAGATGGGAGGAAGAATTGAGGGGGGAGAGATGGGAGAAGAAAAAAAGAGAACAAGAATGGAGAGAGAGGAGAGTTAATGTGATACATTGTATGCAGCAGAAATACCGGTAGAAATGACTCTTCCTTTCCCAGGAAATTAAATATTAAAACATTTGTTCTTCTTCTACTCTCCTGTGAGTTCCTTCTAGTATGATTCACGTTCTTCCAGAGTATTACCACATTCCTAGCACATAGTAGCTGCTCAATCAATTGGTGAAGGGGGAAGGTGGCAAGGTAAGATGAGCTTTTTGAATTTTGAATTTAATTAATTTAATCTTTTAAATAAACATTTTATTCACCTGTGTTATGGGCTGAGTTGTGTCTATCTAAAATCCATATCTTGAAGCCCAGCCTCCAGTGTGACTGTATTTGGAGATAGGGCCTCAAAGGAGATAATTAAGGGAAATTGAGGTCACTCGGGCAGAGCCCTCTTTCAGTGTGACTGATGTCCTTATAAGAAGAGGAAGAGATACCAGGAGTTCATGCACACTGAGGAAAAGCTATGTGAAGACGCATCTGGAGGGCAGTCATCTGCAAGTTAGGGAAAGAGGTCTCACCAGAAACCAATCCTGTTGGCACTTTGATCTTGGACTTGTAGCTTCCAGAACCGTGAGAATGCAAATTTTGTCATTTCAGCCACCCAGTCTGTAGTATTCTGTATGGCAACCCCAAAAGGCTAGTCCAATTTAGTTCAAAGATTTGTGAGAGTAAGTAGCGGAACCTCATTTAAAACAGTCAGGAAATCCTGAAAGGGGAACTCACACATGAGCTACTCATTGTAACCCTCATTGCCAACAAAAAAAAAAATAACAAGGGGAGAGATTTTTCACATAAGAATTTCATCTGTTGCTCATAATAGAAAGAAGGATGACCCATCCCTGTCCCAGGAACAGCGCACTAATCACTGCTTGCAGCCAGCGAGAAACCACCACAACCTGGAACTCCTGTTATTCTCCACTGAACTTTTGTTTAAAACAACCCTACCCAGTTTCCTCCTCAAACCCAATAAAAGCTGACCTTCCCTTTATCTTCTCAGACTTGCCTATGGTTCACCATAGCTTGCATGTCCTGGATTGCCATTCCTCTGCTATTCCCACGTAAACTCATGTTGCTAGTAAAATCACTGGGGATTTTAAGATTGATTGATTACTGAGGCACCTGGGTGGCTCAGTCGGTTAAGCGTCCGACTTCAGCTCAGGTCACGATCTCACGGTCCGTGAGTTCGAGCCCCACGTCGGGCTCTGGGCTGATGGCTCAGAACCTGGAGCCTGCTTCTGATTCTGTGTCTCCCTCTCTCTCTGCCCCTCCCCCATTCATGCTCTGTCTCTCTCTGTCTCAAAAATAAATAAACGTTAAAAAAAAAAAAACTTAAAAAAAAAAAAAAAAGATTGATTAGGGCGCCTGGCTGGCTTAGTTGGTAGAGCATGTGACTCTTGATCTTGGCATTGAGAGTTTGAGTCCCACATCGGGTGTAGACATTATTTAAAAAAACAAAAAAACCCAAAACGATTGACACATTAAAAGATAACATGAAAAGTCTCACTACTACCCTTGCCTCTTTCTCAAATGATTGTACCCTTCCCCGCCTTTAAATTCATTGGCCGAAGGACACCTGAGTGGCTTAGTCGGTTAAGCATCCAACTCCTGATTTTGGGTCAGGTCATGATCTCACGGTTTGTGAGTTCGAGCCCCATATCCAGCTCTGCGTGGTTAGTGTGGAGCCTGCTTGGGATTCTCTCTCTCTCGCTCCCTCTGCCCCTCCCTCGCTCAGGCTCTCTCTCTCTCTCTCTCAACATAAATAAAACTTAAAAAATTAGTGGGCAGAATATTAGTGAGCAATATTCTTGTAGACTTATGACTAATATGTCTATTAGCAATGCAATGAAAACTAATGGGCTGTATAGCACAGTGATGTTCTTATGACCACAAAGCATTCAGGGCTTTGAACCCTTACACTCTTTTCCTCTTATCTTGTGGTAACTTTCAATTTAAAAAAAAAAAAAATTTTTTTAACGCTTATTTATTACTGAGAGACAGAGAGAAAGAGAGCATGAGCATGGGAGGGCCAGAGAGAGGGGGAGACACAGTATTTGAAGCAGGCTCCAGGCTCTGAGCTGTCAGCACAGAGCGTGATGCGGGGCTCCAACTCATGAACCACGAGGTCATGACCTGAGCTGACGTCGCATGCTTAACCGACTGAGCCACCCAGGTGACCCACTTTCAAATTTTAAAAAAATGTATTTTACTTGTTTCTTCTTGCTTATTTTTTTTTAATGTTTACTTCTTTATTTTGAGAGAGTGTGCACTTGCATGCATGAACAAGTGGGGGAGGGGCAGAGAGAGAGGGAGAGAGAATCCTAAGCAGGCTGCATGCTGCCTGCACAGAACCTGACACAGTGCTCAATCCCATGAACTCTGAGATCATGACCTGAGCCGAAACCAAGAATCAGACGTTTAACTGTCTGAGCCACCCAGCTACCCTCAATTTTTTTATTTTTAAAAGTAGTGTTCAAAAAATTTCCTTTGCCAGATTATCAGCAACTATTGTAACTATTAGTGTGCTTACCACTACCATCTGTTCCACTTATCACTGAATACCAACTCTGTTAAAATTGTTTATAAAATAGGAGTCAGTAAGGTCTAAGCAAGAGCCAAGCTTTTTTATATGAGAAAAGCACGCAGGCTTTGATCCCTCTTTTGCCTTTTCAGAAGCCATTTGTTTTTGTTTTACAGTTTCTGGCTTTATTTTGGTACTTGGGGTTGTCGGACAAGTCATTTCAAGTTAACACTTTGTACTTGTAACCGACCAATCCTCCTCTATGATTTCATGGTCTAAAATTTACTGGCTTCCCCAGGAGATGCTATTGGTTTGCCCGATAGCTTAGAGTTAATGGCCCCGTGTTGCTTGTCTTTGAGAGTTGCACACATGTCCACTTCTCAACCCATCAGTGCTGCATGACTCCCCCGTGATTCGTTATCTTTTCCTGATAGTTATTACAGAAAGCTAGTTGGAGCAATATATTAAAAGTTAAACAAGGAGCCCCTTTAGTTAGGTGTGAGAACCTTCCATCATTAGACGTGCATGTGATGGTCTCTTGAAAGACTCATGATGGGCAGCACTTGGACTGAAGGCTAGAGTTTGAAAGCCCCTCACCCACTGCCTGCCAAGCCTTGTCACTATCACAGATCACAACAGATAGCACAAAACTGTTCCTTAATACTCCCTCCTAGTCTAGAAAGCTTGCTTGCCCCTTAGTTTGAACTTAACCACACAACAAAATATGATAGCCAGGCCTGCATGTTCTTCGTTCTTGAGATGCACAAGTCCAGAGTCTGACAGACCTGACTTTAAATCTGAATTCCAGCCACTTACTGGCAAAATGACTGGATTCAAATTTCTTAACGTCTCCTAGTCTCATTTTCCTTACATGTAAAATAGGAATATTATTACTAGCTACCTCACAGGGTTGGTATGAGGGTTAAGTGCGATGGAGTATGTGCAAAACTTCTTACAGTGCCTTGCGGGATAGTGCTGAAGCACAGTATGCAACACTGGGCTTCATTATAGCCCCTGGGTGTCCAGTGTGTAGCACAGATTCACCAGAGGTGAGCAACTCTTTGGCTTAAAGACCGATTGAGGATATGTTCAATATTTATGAGCCACTTTAAAAGTGGAAATTTAAAATACACTCAGGTCTGTTGGAAAGAATATATATCCATACAAATTAAATTACCTACTTTATTTAATGCAAGAGTGTCAGAAAACAGCATTGCTTATTCCCCACAGAAATTTTACAACTTTCTAATCTTTCATCCTTAAATTAGCTCATGGGCCAAAAAGGGCTGTAAGAACATGGATCACTCAACTCAGGAACACAGCTGGTGGGCTGACAGATCATTTGACTGACCGGTCTGACCCATGTCTTGTCATCATTAATAAATCAACAGGTAGCACATGAAACCATACTCCGTACGTTTAAGATTATGACTTCAACTCTCATTCTTCTTCTCAAACATAAAATCTTTTCTTGAACAAACCCACATCTTTCTTTTTAAAGAGAGTCTACAAGAAATGTTTTTAAGTGGTGATCTAACACAGATTTTCAAGGCAGGTCTGGTCCTGGAGATATACACTATGAGGGCCCCAAATGACACCAAAGTTAGACAATTGTTGCTCTAAAATACAGAGGCTGGCTTTTCAAGCTTCTTTCTTAAGCTTTTTTTTCTTCCTTACGTTTCCCAAACAAGAAACCAGTACAGTGTTAATCTAGAACAGCAATTTCAAACCGCAGCTGCCACCTGCTTCAGAGTCTCGCTTTGGGATTGATTCCAAATGTATGGCGAGTCTCAGATCATTCAGATGTTTCTTCAGGAATCACTGTCTGGAAATCCTGATTTCATCAAAGCTTTTGTGATTGCTAAGTAGTCTTTCTGAATAGAAGGCAAATATCTTTCTTTTGTTAATTCTTTTCTTCAAAAGTAGATTACAATATGTTTTATCCTAGAGTGGCCTTAAAAGAACACATGATCCCAAACCTCTATCTGATAGAGTACTTGACATTCTGAAGAATAATGAAACATCTGGAGCCTTCAAGATCAATCTAGAAATTTTAAATTTGTAAAAATTTCTTCATACTCTAGGATCTGAATAAACAAATCCCATTCTCTATGCTGAGTTAAATCAGACAACTGTCCTGGTGCATTAATCCAGATTTGAAATCATCTTCAGCTCTGCTCACCTCTATAATCCACAGTCTTGGAGAAGCACATTCCTCTTTGCCTCAGTAAAGCCATCTTTTCCCCAGGATAGGCCATTTTCCATGACTATCACCTCAACCAGCTCAGCCACTTTTTAAGTTAAATGATTTGGTTTCTATGTAGCCAAAAGGGCTGAATTATCTTAAAACATTCATTGGTTTCTTATTAGGTATCTTCAATATTCACATACATGAGGGCAAAAGAATACTTCTGTTAAGGTCATCATGAAGGTGGAACTCTTTTAAAATTACTCGGGGCTCAATATTTAACTTCTCAGCAGAGATAGGTGTCCTTCCTGTAAGAAGAAAATGCAATATTCAGTGAATGTTTATTCAGTCCAAGTCTTAGTTCTCTAGGAGAATGAACAAATAAGGCTTAGGACTTCACCTGAAGTCATGAGCAGGGAATAAACATTTATTTTAATGACTGTGATGTGACATGATAAGGGACATACTTGTAGGTGTTGAACAATGTGCTGTTAAGAGCCCATTCAGGAATTATTTACTCTCCTGGGAGGAGAAATCCGTGGTGGAGGTGCAGGGAGAACATCATACAGAAAGTGGCAGCTGCATTTTGGTTGCAGATACTCTCCAGTGGTTGAAAGAGTCCTCTTTTGTTTCACATGGTAGGGGTGAGGGAGATTGAGTGGTGGGGAGAAAGTTCTACTCGTTCATTTCCATCTTCTGTGGAGTATTTCACTTCTGGGAATTAAAGTTGAAAGTTTAATTTGAGATCAATCTTGTGGTTCTCAACTGGCAATAATTTGAGATGCCCCAAATGACTTTTTACACTTTGGTTACACATAGTGATGATGCATCTGTAGCTATCGCAAATGGCTGAACCACTTGCCAAATTTTGAAAAGTAGGTCATCAATCCAAAGAGTGTGACGTTGAATGCACACACCGCTGGGAATTACAAATGCCACTTCAGTTCCAGATTCTTCATCCAAGACAATTTTCCAGAATCCTTTGCATAAATCAATAGTTAAGATTAGTTTTAAAGTTCCCCAGTGATCTAATGGTGCAACTTCTCTGGTTATTGACTAGGCTTAGGTATCTCTAATCTATACAGAGTCAAGATGTCCAGTTAATATGCTTAGACCGCTGTAGAAAAAAAAAAAAAAAAAAACAGGAATTTTCAGAGAAGAGTTAATTAGTGTTAATTACTTCTAGAAGTATTATTTCTTTCACTTTCTTTTTCCAAATAATCTTACCAAGTAATTTCTCATAAACTCTATAAAGAATTCATCTATGTGCTCTATCAGGTCTTTTATCTGTAGCCTCTTGTGACAAAATAATTCTTCTGACTTTGCTGTGAATAATTTCTGTGAGTTCACTTAACACAGACATAACTCTCTCCCCATCTGACTGAGGAATGCCCTTAAACTCCTTTAATTACTCCAGGCCACATTCTTCCAGAATAGCACCAGTGTATCTGTAGCTCTTGTTTCCTTTAATAATTCTGGTTTGTCACAGTGGGTATATAACAACAACGACTTCTCATGGAGTGGCCCACACTCACAGTGTTTATTGCACACTGTTAATGTGATTCTTAGGACAACCTTGTGATGTGTATATCATTACTACTTTATACAAGTGGTGTTAAAACCACAGTGCAAGGCTGCTAGGAATTTACCCAAGGGATACAGGAGTACTGATGCATAGGGGCACTTGTACCCCAATGTTTATAGCAGCACTCTCAACAATCTAAATGTCCATCAACTGATGAATGGATAAAGAAATTGTGGTTTATATACACAATGGAGTACTACATGGCAATGAGAAAGAACGAAATATGGCCCTTTGTAGCAACGTGGATGGAACTGGAGAGTGTGATGCTAAGTGAAATAAGCCATGCAGAGAAAGACAGATACCATATGTTTTCACTCTTATGTGGATCCTGAGAAACTCAACAGAAACCTATGGAGGAGGGGAAGGAAAAATAAAAAAAGAGGTTAGAGTGGGAGAGAGCCAAAGCATAAGAGACTCTTAAAAACTGAGAACAAACTGAGGGTTGATGGGGGGTGGGAGGGAGGGGAGGGTGGGTGATGGGTATTGAGGAGGGTACCTTTTGGGATGAGCACTGGGTGTTGTATGGAAACCAATTTGACAATAAATTTCATATATTGAAAAAAAAAAATTAAAAAAATAAAAATTAAAAAAAAAAAAACACAGTGCAAGGGCAGTAAACAAAGGTTACTAAACTAGTGCATGGTAAACTTGGGGTTTTAACCAGAGTCTTTGGCTTCCAAAGTCTATTTTAATAAGACTCACAAAATAATTATTTGGTTAGCTAAGTCCTTTGCTTATTTATAGAAACTATGTCAAATTAAGTATATTAGTTAGAAGTATTTTGATTGCTAGGGAGAAAAAAACTCAACGCAAGGTAGCCTAGTCAAAAATGGGGATCCAATGGTTCTGTTTTCTTCAGGAGAGACCAGTTGTGCATCTGAGTTCAGGCACACTGGAGTCAAGGACGCTTGCTCTCCCAGGTCTCTGCCCATCTCTTACCTTTTCACTTTACACACCAGATAACAAATGCTGATAAAGATACGGACACTGTTGGTGGGAATGTAAACTGGCACATCTACTGTGAGAAACAGTATGGAGGTTCCTCAAGAAATTAAAAGTAGGGGCACCTGGGTGCTTCAGTCGGTTAGGTGTCCAACTCTTGATTTCAGCTCAGGTCATCATCTCACCCTTCATGGGTTTGAGCCCCGTGCCAGGCTCTGCGCTGACAGAGCAGAGCCTGCTTGGGATTTTCTCTCTCTCTTCCTTTCTGTGCCCCTCCCTCTCTCTCTCTCTCTCCCAAAATAAATAAATAAACTTAAAAGAAAAAGAAATTAAAAGTAGAACTATCATATGACCCAGCAATCCCATTCCTGGGTATATGTCCAAATGAAACAAAACCATCATCTTGAAGAGATTATCTGGGTTCCAGTTTTCACTGCAGCTTTATTCACAGCAGCCAAGTGTCTGTCAATGGATGAATGGATAGAGAAAATGTGGTATATGTATACAATGGAATATTATTAACTTGAAAAACAGAAGAAAATCCTGTCTTGTGACAACATGTATGAAATACCCTCCAGGAGGGCATTAAAGTGAAAAAAACAGAGAAATATATAGATACCACATGGTATTTATATGTGGAACCTAAAAAAAAAAAAAGTCAAACTCCTAGAAACACAGAGTAGGAAAGTGATTTCCAGGGACTGAGGAGTGGGGAAAATAGGTTAGTAAAAGGTTACAAACTTTCAGTTATGTGATGAATAGGTTCTGAGGATATAATGTATAACAGTGACTGCGCACTTGAAAATACTATATTGTGTAACTGAAATTTGCTAAGAGAACTTACATATTCTCACCAAGAAATTTTTTTAAGAAGTAAATTGTGAGTAAATGGATATGTTAAAAAAATGCAAAAAGTATTTTCTTTCAGACAAACTTCCTCTACTTGGTAGGAAACAAAGTCTCCAGCAGCATCCCTGCCTGGTTTGGGTCACATGCTGATCTTTGGACTCACCAGCTGTGGCTGAAAGAATGGGGTTTTTATCACATGTAGCGCTCATTAAAACCTCCACATGTGTGGTGTCAGAGAGAGAAAAGTTTCCAAAAAGAAGAAAGTTAGCATTCCCAGAAGGAAGGTCTCCTGGTCCCCATACTGTGAGATTTCAGTGAGATTATTAAATGGAAAGGTCCAGCCTAGTTTTATAAGAGGACATCCCCATGTAATTTTTGACTTCCATTTTCATCACGAGAAGTGCATTTATCATACCACTATTTAAATGAGAATTTCTGATTTTCTTAGGCCCCAACCATATTTCCTTATTCTACATGGCACCCAGCGTGATGTCTGGCACCCAGCAGATGTTCAAACACTGTTCTTGAAAGTATAAAAATGTTTCACCCATTTTTACCTTCCTCCTACTGCTTCAACTGCAAAATAAAGCATCCGTCACTATCTCCCCTCTAAAACAATATGTTAAAGTGGTAAGAATTCTGTGATTTTCTTGCAGAGACATCTTTACATGTAAAAAGCAAACTTATCCTGTCATTGAAATGCTCATCCACGACCACCAAACCTAGTTCTAACCCCAGCTCTGCAGTTTGCCAAATGACGCCAGCCTGTCCGCACAGTGGGTGACAAGGTGTGTGTCACTGGAATAAAAGCGAGGGCAGGGGGTCTCGCAGAGAGAACTCTAATCCATCAGACAAAAGTAAATAACAGCAATTCAAATCTTTATGGGACACTCTTAGAAAATATACAGGGTGATCTAACTTGTAACTCTGGACTTAAATTTTTTTTCTTCATTTCTCTTGCTCTTAATTTAATAGTATTGATTAAATGTCTCTTATGTAGCAGACGTGCTTCTAGAGTGGACAATGTCCCAGTGCCCATACAACTCGTAAATGGCCCGTACCCCTAAGTCCCCATCACGCCCCTTGCACTCAACCTCAGATTTACTGTCAAGTCAGGCAGATGGGGCTCTCGACTTCCATGGCCTCCCACTCCCTTTGAAAGTCTTTTTTTATCTCCTTTAATCCTGAGGTTTTTGTTTTATTTTATTTTAGTTTTACTTCTTTCTAAAAACAAGTGCCCTGATCTTTACATGCAAAATCTAGTGACTCCTAGGCAGCCCTTATCCTCCCAGGGGACAGTGGGATATGGAATGGGGAGGGAGAAAGAGCCGCTCTGCAAAGAAGGGCTTTTCTTTAGTATATGGGGGCGTGCATGGGGGACGGTGGGGGCAGACTGCAAACACTATAATGCATGCGTTTAGTATATTTTCTTTTAACTGCATGACATTTTTTGTTTTAAAGTGTATTTTCCATGTTTCAAGACTGAAGAAGGGGAAAGAAGCAGAGAAAAAAAAGGAGGGGAAAAAGATAATAGATAAAGGAATGAATGACAGCTGAGGAATGGGAGGGAAAGAGGGTTGTTTGTTTGTTTGTTTTAACATTTATCTATTTACCTTAGGGAGGGAGGGAGAGAGACAGAGAGAAAGAGCATAAGCCAGTCAGGGGCAGAGACAGAGGGAGAGAGAGAATCCCAAGCAGGTTCTGTGCTGTCAGCTCAGGGCTCAAGCCCACAAATCCATGAGATCATGACCTGAGCTGAAATCAAGAGTCAGACGCTTAACTGACCAAGCCACCCAGGTCAGGCTCTCCAAGATGAGATTTCTAATTCTAGGCAACCTCTCTCTGCCCGGTGATTTGTCTCTCATCTCCCTGAGTGTTTTGTATGCTAGCCTTCCTCTCGCATAGGCCACAGTCATGAAGGCCCTAGGTTGTACTTTTCTCTTACCACTGTCTGGTACTGAAGGCTCAGGATTTAGTTTTGGAAAAGGTGTGTAGAGGGAGAAAAATGCAGAAAAATAGCTGAATGTATTTTTTCCAAGTTGGTCTGGAAACTAAGCAGTTCATACTTAGGGGCTAGAAGGGAGGGGAAAGAAGGGAAGTGTTTCCAGTAATTTAATTCCATGTACTTGAAATCTTACATTGAACATCAGAGAGCTCCTCAAGCAAATGTAGAATATCAGCCTACAGTTTTACATGAGATTTGATGTAAGTTCCCAAATAAGACTGCAGCTACTCTGGGCATTAGTCATTCTTGTTTTAATTAACTCTAATGCCCAGGCTCAGGAATCATAAGAATTAACCAGTAAAATTGCCTAAAATCATATTCCAGGCTTTGGGGTCACTGACAGTCTCCTTTAAAAAACATTTTTTTTTTAACGTTTATTCATTTTTGAGAGATGGAGGGAGACAGAGTGTGAGTGGGGGAGGGGCAGAGAGACAGGGAGACACAGACTCTGAAGCAGGCTCCATCCAGGCTCTGAGCTGTCAGCACAGAGCCCGATGCGGGGCTCGAACTCACGGACCGCGAGATCATGACCTGAGCTGGAGTTGGACACTCCATGAACTGAGCCACCCTGGTGCCTCTTGAATTCTTAAATAGAGTAAACTGGTTTTTTTTTTGAAAGAAATACCTGTTGTAGTGGTTTAAGGGTGTAAGCAGAACTGCCTTTGAGCTGGTGTTCAAGCAAAGTGAAGAGACCATGTGTATTTTCAAATAAACCTGGAAGAAGTCATGAAACCTTAGGAAGAGAGTACTAGTTCACTGCCTATAACTGAGGCTTGCAGAAGCTTATCACAGGGTTAGAAGAAACTGATGTACAACTTCCATGAGCACCAGAGGTTTCCTTTTGTTGGAAAACTTTTGCAGTTTTGGAGGTTTTATTATAATTTAAAGACCTGAGTTGTAATGTAGTTAACAGGCATCTAAATCTGGCAATAAAAGCAGTTGAGAAGATTTAATATTGTACCTGCCCAGTACCTCATCCATAGATGTTCCGCATGCCTTCTAATTTTTGACAGTTGCCTCACCCAAACTGAGAAACTTAAGTTTCCTACTAAATAAGACTGGCATCGTTCACTATATTGACAGCATCTTAAAATCCACTCATTTTTAAGAACATGTGAATTTGAAAAAGAGCATATATGCAAACTGTTGGATTAGGAAAGTTCCCCACAGAGTGTCTGGGTGTGTTTTATCTATAGTATCTGGCAGATACATAGCTGTCACTCAAAAAAAAAAAAAAAAAAAAGATAGCTAATGTTCAAGTTAATCTGAAATATCTACTTGAAGTCTGATGTATTTTTTCCAAGTTGGTCTGGAAACTAAGCGGTTCATACTTAGGGGATAGAAGGGAGGGGCAGGAAGGGAAGTGTTTCCAGTAATTTAATTCCATGTACTTGAAATCTTACATTGAACATTGGAGAGCTCCTCAAGCAATGTGGAATATCAGCCTACAGGTTTACATGAGATTTGATGTAAGTTCCCAAATAAGACTGCAGCTACCCTGGGCATTAAATAGTCATTCTTGTTTTAATTAACTCTAATACCCAAGGCCCAGATTCATCTGTTTCGGACCATGAATAACCAAATACTGATGATCACCATTGCTGATTGAAGCTATTGTCTTAATCCTTTTGGGCTGCTATTATAAAATTGCAGAAACTGAGTGCCTTGTAAACAATAGAAATTTATTTCTCATAGTTCTGGAGGTTGGGGAATCCAAGATCAAGGTGCCAGCAGATTCAGTGTCTGGCGAAGGTCTGCTTTCTGGTTCATAGGCTGCACCTTCTCACTATGCCCTCACTGTCAGAAGGGCTAGGGAGCTCTCCTGCGCCTCTTTTGTAAGGCCAGTAATTGCCTCCCAAAGGCCCCACCTTCTAAGAGCATCATATTGATCATTAGGTTTTTAACATATAAATTTTGGCGAGATACAAACATTTAGATCATAGCAGCACTGGATCAGAAGTCAATAGGATTTAGGGGGTTGAGGCAGGGTAGTTTTTTGGAGGTTGTGTCTGGAGTTTGTAAAAATCTTTCCTGGAACTAAAGCAGAGCTAAAATTCACTTCCTTGGTATGTGAAATCTATCCTTAGTTTTATAGACAGGGCTTTGAAGAGGACTAATTCTAATAGACACTGTTGGTTGCCCACCCTGAATCCTTTCCATCAGAACCTTGATTATGTTTAGGTATATCATGTGTTTCAGGAGAAGCTGACCCCAAATCCAGTTCTAGGGATGAGCTTGATTTCAGTAAATATCAATCACTCTCTTTGGTAATATTTGGTTCAGTGATGGACATGTGACTCAGTCCTAGCCAGCAAAATTAGAGGCAAAGTCTGCTGGGTGAGGGAGGGGAGTTCTGAGGAGCATTCTTGAGAGAGAATTATAAGAAGGTACATTACTGTATTCCTCTGAATATTGTATCTGAATGTGATGCCTGGAACAGCTGCAGCCATTTTGCTACCGGCCTGAGGGTAATGCTGATATTGAGAAAGGTGTAACAGAGTTGGAAAGAACCCTGGTCTTTGATGACAATAGTAAGCCACTGAATCAATTAACTACCTCTAGACTTCCTCCTTTGTGAGATAATAAATCTTCCCATTGTTAAACCATTGGGTTCCTTTTGCTGCCAGCCAAATGGACCATAACTGATAAAATTGTCTAAGTGGATTTGGAGCATTGGTTGATTCCACTGCTGAAAGAGGTTTTCTTGTGCCAGAACTTAAAATAATGTGAGTTTTAACTATTTTTATCAAAAATGAAACTGTATGAGATGGCTTAGTTGAGTTATGCCATTTTGAGCAAGAACAAAGCTAGTCTGTGTGATCTGAAGCAATCTAACAAACTTCAATGTCACTTATTAAATTGGGCTAAAAGCAGCTCTGTTTCTCAGGAGTGCTTTCAGATAAACTCACTTGTGTAGTTTTAAAGTGCTTTTAGAAGAAAGGTATGTCATGGATTCAAATAATTGTAACCTCCTCTGGCATGTATTTATATCCACATAGGAAAAAGCCTTCTAACATTTCCTTTTGAGTCTATAGGGTAATCATGCTGCCATGCTGTTGTAATTTCAATGGTAGTAAAGAAAAAATATTTAAGGATATCACAGAGAACATTTTAAAGATGTACTCCCCAGACCCAGACCCATTCCCATTATACCTGGACCAAATACCCACACATATGTAACACATTAAGCATATAGAATTTCAGGGCTAGATTTCTGATGCACTAATTGAATGTTTGCTCTGTGATATGATGCAAACATCCATAGAATGTTTTTGAAGTAGGTTTGAAGAAGTAAAGTAAAATTCAGGTGCTTTAAGAGGAGAAACATACCATGCTGTGGATAGAAGGACTCATCTTGAAGCATGCTAAATTTTCATCAGCAAGAGAATGAATGACTATATTGGAATATTAAATAGCACTGAAAACCACATTCACATAAGTAGAGCATACATACATAAAAATGAACCAGAAGAATATATGCAATATAATTGTATTAATATGAAGTATGGAACCATATAAAATGAGACTATTTTTTAGGGGTACATACATTTGTATAGAAAGTATTAAAAAAAACCTCACGGTGATGATAGTCACCACAGTTAGGATAATTGTTACCTTTGCATGTTAGGAAGGGAAATGTGACTGGAGGGAGAAGCATATGGTACTTTAAATTTAAATTATATTGGAAATATTTTATTTCTTAAGTTGAATAATGAATACATGAGTCTTCTTCACTCTATTACTTTTGTGGCTTTTTTGTCTGAAATTTTATAATACATTAAAAATGAAACAAAATAAAAATCTCAATTTTCTTCCCAAAGGGAGCGCTGACAATTTCCCCAGACCTATGAGGACTAAAGACTCACTGTTAACCTAGAAGATGCTTGAATGGGCGCATTCATTATCATCTTTTCTAACTATACAGGAGCAGAAGCTCTTTAATATTTACATAAGAGAGCTAGACAAATATGTGAGTCTAATCAGGTTATCTGGCTGGCTAATTATAATTTATTATTTTTCTTTTCATTCATGTCTAAGGTACTAGAAATCTACAGGTCTAATGTACTAGACAGTACTCTAGTGGACAGGTTGAACTATTTGGTTGCTCTTACCCTTGCAAAGAAATGAAAATCATCTTTATATTCTGCTATGTTTGGTTTGTTGTCCCACTGCATCTTATAGTAACTTCTCTTTTAAACTGCACACCACATACCTCTCCTTCATGGCAGGTATCTTTATATTTACTTGTGTGGTTATTTTACCAATGTCTGCCTTCCAGGCAGGATTGCAAGCTCCAAAGTGGCAGAGACTATCAATTTTATTCTCTTCTATTCCAAGACCTTAGTGAAGTTTCTGGCACTGAATTAAGTGTTCAGTATATATTAGCTGAATGGATTGAATAGGATCTGATCACATCACTTTTTCCTTCTGCTCATCGTAGCCTACTGATATCAAGACCTTCTCAAATCTTCCCCAGTGACATGAAGGAATAGATTACCGTCTTTCTACCAAATCCTTCTGCCTTATTTTTTAATTCTTATCACTACTTGTGACTATTTTGTTTTCACTTTCCCCAAACTAAAGCCTGACTTGGGTATAAAAAGAGGTGATATCAGGTAACATGAGAAAGGGAATAGGAGTGAGCCAGCAAAGAGGATGTGTTCACGAAGAAGATGGTAGCAAATCCAGTTCATCCCCCCAGGTGACTTGCTAGAACATGATGGCAAGAATTGAGGGCATACTGAAAAGTAAGTAATTCAAATCAGATCTCCATTACTGTCTCCCTGCTCATGTAGGTTCTGGGGACATAGTAGTGGAGATCTGAACTATGGAGTCAGTACCCAGACATGATTCAGAAAGACCTAGGATTTTTATTTTATTTTATTTTTATTTATTTTTTTTTAATAATTTTTTTTAATGTTTATTTATTTTTGAGACAGAGAGAGACAGAGCATGAACGGGGGAGGGTCAGAGAGAGGGAGATACAGGATCCAAAACAGGCTCCAGGCTCTGAGCTGTCAGCACAGAGCCCGACACGGGGCTTGAACTCACGGACCGCGAGATCATGACCTGAGCTGAAGTTGGCCGCTTAACCAACTGAGCCACCCAGGCGCCCCTAGGATTTTTTTTTTTAAAGTTTACTTATTTTTGAGAGAGAGACAGAGAGACAGAGAGAGTGGTGGTGGTGAGATTATCTTTAGATGCTTCAGGAACTTTTCCTGAAGTACAAGCTGGAATACAATGGAGTAGTGTTAGAGGGCAGTGAGGATAAATATTAGTAGGCCAACAATGTCTTCTCCCCAGACCACTTGCAAACTGTATTTATAAAATGGGGATAATAAGTGTACCATCTTCAGATGCCTGGGTGGCTCAGTAGGTTAAACATCTGACTGGCTCAGGTCATGATATCATAGCTCGTGAATTCGAGTCCTGCAACTGCTATGCTCAAGCCCTGCTTCGGATGAGCACGAGCCCCACTTAGAGTCTGCCCCTTATGGGATTCCCTCCCTTTCTCTCTCTGCCCCTTGCTCACTTGCGCTCCTCTCTCCCTCCCTCCCTCTCTCTCTCTCTCTCTGTCTCTCTCTCCTCCTTCTCTTCTCGAAGAGGGAGGGGGAGAGGGAGAAGGAGAAGAATTATTGTACCATCATCATAGGATTGTTGTGTGCCTTAAATGAAATAATACTCTGCCTGACACTTAGCAAAGTAGTAACAAGTGTTAGTTATTATTGTTTTTTGATGGTATCTAGAAATCCTAGCCCCTTGTCCAGTCCTTTGGCATATAGCTGGTACTGAAATAGCCCATGTTTTTATCTCATGTTATAATTGAGCACTTTTAATAGGAAGGAACAGGGAGAGTCACTCACCACTTCTTAAGAAAAAAAAAAGGATTTAACTAAAGGACACAAATTGAAAAGTGATGCCTCTCTTTCCATGTGCATTTCTGCTTTAACAATACTAATTCTCTTTAAGGCACTGCAAATGCCTCTTATTGAATAAAGAGAAGAACACAAACAAGAAAGGCGCAGGGAATAAAGTACATCAATATATTGGGGATATAACATCCTTGCTACAAATGTCCTTAATATAAATAACTGAAGAGGAATCTAGTTACTTTGGTTATGATTTTAAGCTATGTCATACATTACTAACTTCCCTTAGATATCTACCCTGGTCCAGTCAGCTAAAGATTGAATCACACAGTCTACATACCTGCTGTGTTCTGTGGGATTATAGGTGGGGCAGTAGGCAACACAGTTATTCTGAGGCTTTTCCAGGCCATCAAATTCTCATTGTGATCGCTGTTCCCTCAACTCTTCTTGGGGATGCTGTTTGTGGTCTACCCTCCAGCCATTCCCCCACCCATACCACCACTGCTTCTTCCCTCTTGAGGGAACATATTTTCCTCAATATATAAACTGGAAATGCTGAGCCTTCCCAGCCCACAGTACAGCTAAGTCAGGGACATATGACCCTAAGGTGACCAATGGCACTTGAGCTCTGCACCTGAGAGGTAGACGAGGTTTTCCTTCCTAATACAAAAAAGAAATGTCCCCCCTCCCCCCCCCCCCCGCCCCCCCACCGCTGCCCTGTCTCTCTTTCCCTCTCCCTCTTTGACCGGAACTAATTGTATCACAATATAATGCCTAATGCCTACAACTGCTGGTTCTCAAACAAAGAGCGAATGCTGATGATGTGCTAAAATCTGAGCAAAAAATATGGAAAATACTGGGTCCTAGATTCTGTTGAGCTGCAGTACCAACTCTGGAACTACCTTGACTCTGTTTTTGTTTTTGTTTTTTCCTGTGTTTCTTGTTACATGATTAATCAAATGTCCTTATTTATTTTAGACACTTAAGAGTCTGCCATTTTGTTCCTTTCAGCCAACTCCCTTTCCTGTTCTTACAATCTACACACCTCATTCTGTCTTCATTTTACACATTCTTTTTTTTTTTTTTTTGTATGTTTATTTGTTTATTTTGAGAGAGAGAGAGCATAAGTGGGACAGGAGCAGAGAGAGAGGGAGAGAGAATCCCAAGCAGTTTCCACTCTGTCAGTGCAGGGCCTGATGTAGGGCTGTGTCACAAACCGTGAGACCATGACCTGAGCTGAAACCAAGAGTTGGGCACTTAACTGACTGAGTCACCCAACCACCACCTCTCTATTCCTTCACCATTCCCTATTATGTGCTTCAGGCTGATGTTCTGTCTGCTACTCCACAGTCAGTTGCTTGGTGTTGAACTTCTGTTTTTGCCACTGGTTGTGCACAGCCCTTGGTTCACAGTTCCATCAGTATTAACTGAGCACTGATGATGTTCTGGGCACCATATTAGGGACTGGAGATGTATACAAGATAGGTCCTATCTTTGAGAAGATGACTATGTATTGGGAGAGACTCATATGGATAAATACCTCAAATAATGTGACAAATACATGATAAAGTTGGGTCATTATATAAAGTTGGGTCTGACATTATAGGGTCTGAAGACCTGAATGGTCTTCATCTGGCTTTCTTTACCTTTAATCCTTGTTTAGGGAGTGGGAGTCAGAAAATGGGGACCTACAGGGTCATGCCAACATCAGTTAGTCCCACTCTGCTATTTGGACACTTTTATTCATGTCTAGAGGAATCCTCATTTTGCTATTTACAATAGCTGTTGAAACCCTTTTCCATTCTTTGAGCCTTAATCACATTACTCTCACAAGCCACATCATTGCCCTTCATCTAAACAAATAAACTTGACTATCATTTTTCTGAGCCTTTGGGGCTTGCTACCCTCACCCCCCTTCCTCAGGCACTCCTTTCATTCACTCTTGCCTTTGAGAAACTGTCCTTTTATCTCATCAGTGCTAGCTAAGCCCTCCTCTTTCCTCTCCACCATTTATTCAACAATTACTAGGTGTCTACTCAGTTGGTATTTATTTACAACATCTAATTGATGTTTATTTCCAACATCTAGCCTTGGTCTGACATATAGTAAGTGTTTGGAAAATGCAAATTTTTTCTTTTGCCTTGATCCTCTTCCTCTCCCATGCTTTGGCTCAGTCTCTTCCTTTCTACCAGCTCCTTCTTCATCTCCTAAAGCACACTCTGATCTCCTTTTCCTCACTAAAACTCTTCCTTGACCTTCTTGCTTTCTGAAGTCATATTCAAATCCTCCTTTACCCTTGAACTATGCCTACCAACTCCTCTCTCTCCATTCCCTCCACCTACACCTTTGTTCATGCTCTCATCACACCTTGCTTGAACCACTGACTGGCATCTCTGGGTCTTCTCACCTTTAGTCTTTCCTGTTCAGATCCATCCCCTGAATAAAGCATCACTTTGATATGTTATCTTCTGGTCAGAAGTCTTCAGTGGATTGCTTTCTTCTAACAATAAAATCTGTCCTCTGAGACCCACTTTCAAAGTCTTCCCCAACATAGTCCTAAACTGTCTTCCCAAATGTGCCTCACTTTTCCTACACTTAAGTACTGCTCCCTGGAAATATGTATGCCCTCCTTTTCCACTTCTCTGCATCTGTTAACTTTGTCCACCCATTCTAGTAATTCATCTGTCCCTATTCCCAACTGTTAAAAAATCCTGGTTCATTGCTTTCTGATGTTAATGTCTGGGCTAAGAGTTTCAAATAGTAGGAAAAGTCAGGTATCCTGACAGTGCAGTGTAGATAGTTTAATCTTGAAAAAAGTTCAGTGCCCCTCCTATCTAATGGCTTACATATCCATGCAAAGAGTGACCCAGTTTTCTAAAATAGTGGGGAGCTAATGGTGTTAGAGGGAGGGTTGAGAATGATGAGTTAGAATTGGGCATTTCATTTAATGAACTCTAGAATTACATGTCTTCACAATTAATGTTATTTGAAGTTACATTGAATTCTAAACTTAATTTAGAACCACACAATTCCATGGAGTGGTCCACGTTAAATCTCATCCATGCTGTTTTTACTGGACTATAGCTTCTCAGTTAGATCTGCTCCCGGAGTCCTTGGAAAGGTATATCCGTTATATAAGCACTTATAAGTCATTCATTGAATGTTTATGGTTACATAATGGAGGGCTTGATAGTAGGTCGTGTGGTTAAGTGAGGAAACTAATTTTACTTAGGTAGCTTATTGGGAGCTGGGTTCCTTTATTTTATAGTACATATCAAATTTGACATATAAGGGAGTTAGTAAGTTTGAAAGTTTTAAGGCTGAATATTTAAAATTTTTTTCTTATAAAAATAATACATGCTCATCTTAGGGACTTGGAAAATACAGGGGTGCTTGGGTGGCTCAGTCGGTTAAGTGTCCAACTCGTGATCTTGGCTCAGGTCATGATCTCATAGTTCGTGAGTTCCAGCCCTGCATCGTGCTGACAGCATGAAGCCTGCTTGGGATTCTCTCTCTCCCTCTCTCTGCCCCTCCCCTGAACTCTCTCTCTCTCTCAAAATAAATAAATAAACCTGAAAAAAAGAATTTAGAAAATACAGAGAATACTAAATAAAGGTTGAAATTATCATGAATACCCCTAACACTTAGATCTTACAAAAAATCTTTGTGTATGTATCTGAAGGGTGCTTAAACATATTTTAAACTGTTTAAGATGTTTGTTATAAATTATGTTATAAATGTTTATAAATTATATAATATGTGTATATTTAAGATACTAGATATATATATATCTATATATTTTATAAATATTTTAAAGTATATGTATCTTTAAGATGTGTTTGTATGTATATGTATATAAGTCTCCTAAAATATATTAAAACAGTTTGACTTTTATTTATATTTGATTGGGTTAGCCAGACTTAACCTTTTCTTATTACACATTTTATTAGATTTATATATATATATTGTATTGTTTTCCAAAAAGAAATTAATTTGAAATATGTATTATATTCCATAGTTTAAATCTAAATGATCAAGTTACACCTTTTATGCAAAAGTATTAAACTTAAGGAAAGTGAAATTCCTTGCAGTGGGGTTTCTGTTAGGTTTATAGAACTTGTTTTTACTTAGAATAGTTACCTGTTGAAATTATTAGTCCTCTGGTTTTGCCTTGCCTTGTTTGATGTTGACTTGGAGCAAAGCTTGCTTGGGGCCATCCTAAACCCACACTGAAATCATTTCCTTGTCTGGCGATTTTATGCCATAAAAGTTCTGTGAACTTGTATCACATTTGCTCCCTGGCGCAATGTTACCATGCTATCTGGGGAGCTCCTGTAAACATACGTTTATGAGCTTAAGGATGGTAAATTGATTGTGGAGAATTCCCTTCATACATATAGAGGAAATACTTTTCAACAATATATACCTCCTCAGTCTAACACCGCCAAGAATGTAAAACTCCAAATCCCTAGTCTGTATAAATATGTAATTATCTGTGAAACTAGATTTTTTTTTTTTTTTTTTTGAGTCAAAGCACAGGTTTTGGTCCCCATCACCTGAATGTAATTAGCTGGGATTACAGGGTGCATCTGGCCATCCTTTTTAGAAATCATTCTCTGTTATGCACAACAAATAAGGTTTCTGAGCCTGGAAAAAATCCCCTACTAACCTTGGTGTAATAGCAGTAGCTCTCGTAGCAGCTCCGCTTTGATTAAAAATTAATAGTGATGTGGGCACTGGGAATTAATTATGAGCTGTGAAATCTACGTCTGATACATTTAAGAAAAAAAAGAAAGCTATGACTGCTCAAAGTAGACTATTTTCAATGTATTTTGGGAGTGTTGCCTTTATATTAAAAAAAGGCTTAATTGATTTCAGTAGTTTTTTTTCTTTTTGCTCTTTTCATTAAAGAACAAACAATGCTAACCGCATGTTTTGCTCTTGCATAATTTAAAAAAAAACTCAAATAGTATTTTCTTCCAAATAATTTTTTCTAATAAACTGATAATGCATTCTTAATTTTGCTGGCAATTTGAGTACAACAGTGTTTATACTTATTGAAGGCTTAGAACAATGACAGTGAAATAAGAAGAGATTTGTTATTTGCTACTCTGTTACTTGTTTAATATTTGCTTCAGTTAATTATTTGAATTACATGAAATATGTTTTGCATGAAATATTTCAGTGTGAAGGAACAGATGCTTGGGAAGATATTAAACGATCCTTTTGCCTTGGAAATTTTTTTCTCCCATTTTTCATGATTTGGTCTTTGGTGCTTTTCCAAGGTATTCTGGATACTTAATGAGGTTTGGGAAGGATGAGATGACAGGCTTATAGGAAGTGATAATTTTTACAAATGTTTCCTTCAGGATTTGCCTTCAAGATTTCACTACCCTGTGTTTTAAAAGGAAAAGCTCAGTCTAAGGTATTTATGTCCTCAACTATCTTGGGGTACAGTTTTTGCCCCATCCCTTCTTCTCTTTCTCCTGCCTGCCACTGCCTGCCTTCCTCCATTTCTCTCTCATTTCTCCCTTCTCCCTTCCTTCCCTCTCCCTGCCTTCCTCCCTCCTTTCTTCTTTTTTTCTCCCTTTTTCCTTCCCCCTGTCTGTTCTTCTTTCTTCTCCTTTATTTATTCATTCAGTCATTTATTCATCCCTCATTATTGATTACTTTCTTTTCTTTGAGAGAGAGAGAGAACAAGCAGGGGAGGGGCAGAGGGAGAGAGAGAATGTTAGGCAAGCTCCATGCCCCATGAGGAGGAGCCCTGTGCAGAACCTACCTTGAGATCATGACCTGAGCCTAAATCAAGAGTGAGCCCCCCCCAGGTGCTCCATTTAATTGATTACTTTCTAAATGCTCACCACACTTGGTTCTCTGTGGGAGGTGATTAAGTTAAAGACAAAGCCCCAACTGAGCCCTTATTCAATCCTCCTGACAACTCTAGAGGTTAGGGTTATTATTATTATTTCCATTAAAAAAATTTAAGGCTTAGGAACACTAAGTCCTTGCTTGCCTAAGGTCACTGAGGTAGTAAATGATAGGTCAGAAGCTTTTTCTGTCTTTGCCTCCCTTGGAGCAGACCTTCTTCCTGTGTGTCAGAGATGGCTCCAAACCCAGATCTGTCAGTTTCCAGGACGTGAGCTTATTATGCCACAGTATTCTCAATTCACAGACAAAGATAGAAAAATGAGAGGAAGAGGAAGTATTGACTGACTTAAATAGAATCAAAGTTTAGATGAATCCATGGATGATACAACCTTAGGAAAACCTATGCTAGAGTATGTACCATTTATTGAGTGCTGTTAGGTCCAGGAAATTTCTACATGTGTTATCTTCAGTTCAAACAGCAGTCCTGCTGCCCCATTTACAAGTGGAAAACTGTGGTGTAGTTTAGAAAGGATATCTTCCTGAAGATCACAACCTTGTAAGAGAGTAGGGATTTGAATCCAGGCCTGTTTGATTTAGGGTCTCCACTGTACCACCTCATCTTTGGAGGATGAAGTTGGAGACGGCAATTTGGCATCAGAGAGGGATCCACTAGGCACGCTCGTGCACACTCTTTCTGAGTGCTTCCCCTGTGCCGGGCACGGTGCCAAGCACGTGAGCTACAGTGACCACGAACAGGTGCTTCCCTCATAAATATCTGCTTTCTGGGGCCCCTGGGTGGCTCAGTCGTTTGAGTGTCCGACTTCAGCTCAGGTCATGATCTCGAGATTCATGAGTTCGAGCCCCACGTTGGACTTGCTGCTGTCAGCTGGTCAGCTCCACTTTGGATCCTCTAGCCCCCTCTCTCTGCCCTTCCCCCACTTGCACTCTCTCAGGAATAAATAAAAACATACATACCTACTCTCTAGTCCTTCTAATACTGAAGCCAAAGCTGTTTTTGCTCACTGCCTTTGAGAACATTTCTCGTATACTTATCTGTTGTGACTAAAAATGGTGCACAATAGGGCTGTGTATCTGAAAATATATGTTAGGAGATAAGCTTTCTGTTTTTATTAAGTATTTTTTGTGAAGAGAAGAAAGAATCAAAGTTCAGTGTTTATGTGGGGCGCCTGGGTGGTTCAGTCCGTTAAGCGTCCGTCTTTGGCTCAGGTCGTGATCCCACAGTTTGTGAGTTCGAGCGCCGCGTTGGGGTCTGTGCTGAGAGCTCAGAGCCTGGAGCTCAGAGCCTGGAGCCTGCTTTGGATTCTGTGTCTCCTTCTCTCTCTCCCTCCCCCACTTGTGCTCTGTCTCTCTGTCTCTCAAAAATAAATAAACGTAAAAAATATATATATATTTTTTAAAATTTCAGTGTTTATGTAACGCTGGCCACACTACTCATCACATTAACCGTGGGAAGAAAGTCGCTTTGGTATGGAGTTTTGGGTTTTAAGTGTTTAGAACCCTCTAGTTTAAAAAACTTTTTGAAGTTGTATGATTACATTTTATTCACAAAGGTAAAACAGTAGAGGATGAGACCTAAAGAAATAATAAAAGACAAGAGCCCACATTTACTGAGTGTTCACTGTATACTAAGCACTGTACCACGTGCTTACATACATAATTTAATGTAGTCCTCACAGCAGCTCTAGAAGGAGATAACCTTATAGTCCTCATTCCACAGAGGAGGAGACTGAGGAACAGAGAAGTCAAGTAATACCCTCCAAGGTCACACAGCAGAATGGGGATTTGAACCTATGCTGTTGATGATCCTGGTTGATTAAAGTCACCTAACAGTTGCTCATCTGCCCCTTTATTTTGCACAGTATAGCACTCATTTTGCTTAATTCAATACTTTTTTCACCAAGCTCCCTAACATGTCATAATCATTCATTGTCACTGAACATTTATTTAGCACCAGCCACATGGCACATCTCATACTAGGTGGCTAACACACAGTGTTTGGCAAAAGCTAAGGTAATGTTTATCTTCTAAGGTTTTTTATTTGGGTCCTCTCCATGTATCTCCTCATAATCTTTCTGCAGAAAACGACAAGCTCTCTGCAGAATACCAATGAGTTATTTCTTTCTCTTCTTTTGTGTAAGACATAATTCAGATTAGGGAAAGGGCCAATTTTAAAAACCTAAGTTTAGGTGAGGTAACTCGAACATGTGGGATTCATTCGGGTCTAGTTTTTACAGCTTTTTTCTAAAATCCATGAGAACTCGAGTGTGTCTTGCATTAAAGAATTTTTTTTTTTCTGGCTTGTAAGACAATCTAAGGTTGAGGTAAGAACTGAGGTCACGGGAAGCAAAGATCCATGCAAATGCAGTGCAAGGCATCAGCTATTTGGTTATGGGCAATCAGTTTGTGGTTAACTGAGGACGACTGCAGCGCCCCAGTCCCACCTGGGCAGCAGGGAGCTGGGTCTACCCTGAGCTGCCTGTTTTCAGGCGGCTTCTCACAGCTTTGATGTGCTATATCTGCATGTCATTTCCCAGCTCTGATCTCCAGCTTCATTTTCAGCCACGGCCTTGGCACCCCACTGATTCTCACTTCCATCCCAAGGCCAGCCGCAGGCGGACTGTTTAAAAAAAAAAAAAAGTCTGTCTTGCTTCCCTGCAGATGGAATGCTTTACATGAGAAATAATCCAGCTGAGTTAGCTCCACAGTGTGAATAAGAATGAACTGGCTTTTGGTTTAGGAGGGATTCAGGTCTGGAATGCACTGTGCTTTCGGAAGAGGTAGTTAATGGTGGGAGTTTGTGAATTCTCCCTTGACTCTAGAGTCAGACCCAAGGTCAAGTCCAGATGTTGGTACTCACTAGCCACCTTTTTGAATCTTAGTTTCCTCTTCCCTGAACTCAAAAGTTGGTGCAAGAACTAAAAGGGATAACACATGCACAGTGCTTACCATATTGCCTGATACGCGCTGAGTGTTTCGTTAATGTTTTTGTTGCTTTTGTGTATTTTGGTCTTTATTCATGGAGAAGGAAAAAGCATACTACTTTTGTTTTTAAATCTTCCCCGGATGCATGGTCACCAGTGTCCTACAAAACAGCTATTAGTATAAACCCCTTCATATCAACCCCATTTCCATTGCAGGTAGGTGATCGTACTTTGCCGTATAAGCATGTCAGAATTTGAGAGGCCCTTCAGCTAGTGGATGACTTTCTTGGGGAAGCCTTCACTGACCATCTTATTGAAAATGTCAGCAATCCGTCTTGCCCATTTTCTATATCCTTACTCACTTTTGACTGCCTGGTCTATCCAGTTCTGAGAGAAGTGTCTTGTAAAAAATTATACTGCGATGGTGAATTTGTAATTCTGTCATTTTGCCTGTTTTTACCTTAAATGTTTTGTGGTTACATTGTTAGAAGTGTGGAAATTTATACTTATTTTACTCTCTTGGTATATACTTTGCTTCTTATCATTATGAACAGTCCTGTTAGAAGTAATTTCTTTTTCTAAAATTAATTTGAAAGCATCAGCCTTCTGTAGAATGGAATATTACTCAGCAGTAAAAAGAAATGAATTAGAGATACACATGTCATGCATGAATCTCAAAAGTATTAAGATCAGTGAAAGTAGCCAGACAGAAAGATTGCATGCAGTATAATTCCATTAAAAAAAATTCTACAAAAAAGTAAATCTAATTTACAGTGATAGAAAGCAGATCGGTGGTTGCTAGGAGACAGGGTTGGGTAGAGGAATTGACTGGGAAGGGGGACAGGGAAACCTTTCATGGTTATGGAAATGTTCTGTACTTTGATCATGGTAATAGTCAAAACTCATTAAACTATACTCTTAAAATGGATGTACTTTATTGTACATAAAATATGTTTCAGTAAAGTTGAGTCACACAAAAAAATCAGATGTGATGATTTCTGTCTAATCACAGAAACTCACAGAAAACTCACAGTGAGTTTCCCCCCCCCCCCCCTTTTTGAAGGACAGTTTAATACTACATAGATTTCTAGGTTGATAGTTACTTTCCCTAACACTTTAAATATATTATTCTATTATCTACCTATTTTTGCTGAGTAGAATTCAGTCAATCCAATTGCTAATACGTCTTGTTTTCCTACTCCACTAGATTTGAAGAAAGCTTTACTTTTTTTTTTTTTTTTGAGTGTTGGACATTTTCACTAAAGTGTGTCTAGTTGCAAGTTTGCTTTTTATTCATCTTGTTGAGATTTGGTGTGATCCATAAATCTAGTGACTTATTTCTTTATTCATTTCTCAGCCATTATCTCTTTTGATATTGGTTCTTCTTCATTCTCTCCATTCTTCCTCCTGAAATTCCTACTAGATACATGTTAGACTTTTCCATTTTAATTTTCTAATTTCCTAATGTCTCTTTTGTATTTCATGTTTTGAATTCTTACATCTCCGTGCTACACTCGTGCTGGAATAATTTCTTTAGGACTACCTTCCATTTCATTAGTTCTCTCTCACTTGTTAAGGTCTCTTACTTCAATGAATATATTTTTCATGGCTAAAATTTCAATGTAATACTTTTCACACATGCCCATTTGTTTCTTATACCATCCAGTTCTTGCCTTATGTCTTCTATTTATACCTGTAGTTGTTTGCACATTTTAAAGGTGTTTATTTCTAAATCTCTTTCATTTTCTTCCACTATTCCACGTCATAGTGTGCTAATTCCAATCTCTGCTGTGTCTACATTCTGTTTCTCTATGTAGTTTGTAATTTTTTATCACAAATTTATTTTCAGTTTGTTTTCCGTGTGAGTCCCATGAGACCCGAGTTATGGGGGGGGGTAGTTTTGAGTTTACTCTGCAAGATCCCTAGAAGTTTCATTGGCCTTCCCCTAATTTTTATATTAAATTTCCATGGTAGATAGTGTTTCCAGAGAAGCCCGTAACAATATCTCCTCTCCCACAAGCTCGTTTGCAGTGTGATCTTGCCACTTCCCATCAAGACGTGGAGTTTATTTTCCCTTCCCCTGATTGTGGGCTGCCCTTTGACAGGCTTTGAACAGTTTAATGTGGTAGAAGTGACACTGTGTAACTCCCAAGACTTGGTCTTAAGAGATTTCCAACTTTCACCTTTACCATTTGGAATGCTCCCTCTTGGAGGCCCATCATCATGTTAAAATGCCAACAACATTAAGACCACCATGCTGTCTACATAGAGAGGGGAAGGCCAAGTTGGGAAGCACCAGAACAAACATGAGTGAAGACTTCTTGGACCTTCAGCTTCACTCAGCCCAGTTGAGCCACTACCTGAATGCAGAGGAGCAAATGAGCCCAGCCTTACATGGAGCAAAGGCTTGACCTGAATCCCTGACTAACAGATCACAAGCAGACAATGTGAGGGACACCTGGGCGGCTCATTCAGTCGAGCATCTGACTGTGGCTCAGGTTATGATCTCGTGGTTCATGAGTTCAAGCCCCACATCGGGCTCGTTGCTGTCAGTGCAGAGCCTACTTCAGATCCTGTGTCCCCCTCTATCTGTCCTTCCCCCACTTGTGCTCTCTCAAAAATAAATAAACATTAAAAAAATGATCTAAATCTACCACACAGTCTTGGGATTCTGATTCTTACAGTTGGCCCTTTTCCACTCATGATGTAGGTAGATGGCAGCTGTCTTATCACTACCTAATGGGTACAGCCTTTCCAGTTCACCTTTCACTACAGTTCTTCCACGTCAAGCCATTTCACCACAATGACTGGAAATGTATCCCCACTCATTAGGACTCCACTTCTCAGCGCCTCTGGATGACTTTCTCTGATCATTATAAGGGAGACTGAATCATTATTTCCTCTCCATGCCACCCCTCTACTCACAAATAATGGTTTTCAGTTTTTTATGGAATGAGATTTTATTTCAAGATATTTGTATCTAATGAAGATTGCACCTTACCTATTTCACTAATTCTCTTCACATATTTGTGCCTCAGTAACCGAATTATTTTTTTCCTACATACCTCACTACATATCCTTTCTGCAGAATTTTACACACATTGTCCTCTTTGCATGACATACCCAACCCTCTGATGCCCAAAATGTAATTAAAACCCCATGGTGTGCTAAACCAATCTTTCAGTTCCTGCTAAAGTACTTCCTTTTCCGTGAAGTCTTTTTTGAAGGCTCAAGATGTAATCTCTTCCTCCCTTTAAGACTAATAATATTTTTAACTTGTAATTGGCTTGTGATTCCTACCTTCTCCAGATTTTACAGCATAGTGCTTTAGAGCAGAAGCTGGCAAATTACAAGCCTCTAGACATCCAGCCCACTGCCCATTTCTGGAAATAAAGTTTTATTGGAACACAATCACACTCATTCATTAATATATTCTCTGTGATTGCTTTTGCATTATGATAACAGAGTTGATTAGTTGTGACAGAGACCATATGGCTCACAAAGCCTAAAATATTTACTGTCTGGCCCTTTACAGAAAAATTTTGCTGATCTCTGGTTTACAGAATGAGAATTGGACTTTGAATCACCACCCTTAACATTTACCAGCTATTTGATCCACAAGCTTGCTGTGAAGGTCAAATGATAGAATAGGAATGAACTTTTTTTTTTTTTTGGAACATTTAAGGCATAGATATAGAGTATTTTTATTGCTGTTACTTTGCCCTAAGTTAAAATATGTTATGATTTATCTCTAACTGAATAAATATTTCTCATAACGAAATAAAAAGAAATTAGAAACAGTGTGGTGTTATGTAGATGTTATTGCATTCTTTTTATAAAGGTGTACAGACGTGTGCACATGTGAGGTGCTGTAGAAATACCTGGATTAAGCTCAGAAAAATAAAAGAAACATTTCCCTTTGTAAGCTCTACTGTGGAATATTGTGACTGTAAAATAGACACGGGTTAGTGTGTAACCAGCACATCTTTGGTTGTTTGTGCAAAATGTCTGTCTTAAGATGATTTTTGAAAGTGAAGAAGTTGGCCTTGCCATTTCTAGTCATGAAATGATATCTCAGCTTTTGTGTTTTTGCAGAGCCAGATTTTGGAAAATATAATGTCAAAGATGGTTTCTCAGTGTGGATAAAAGAAGTGAAAGGCCACTGTTAAAAACACACACAACAACAACAACAGCAGCAAACAGGCTGATTATACACAGATAGCTCAGAGATGGTGGTAAAGGGAGCCCCTTTTCTAACCAACTCTCCCAGCCAGTGGTACTTTGAAAGAAGAAATGTATGTCCCATCAGGAAATTTTGCTTCCTTATCCCTTCTGGGACATTATTAAATTTTCTTCTAAGAAGGAGACCCCAGTAGGCTACAAATTGTTTTCTCCACTGTTTGTGCAGTGAAAACAGTGGGTAGGAGGGGAGTGTTTAAGGAGCCTGGCATTCTGCAGAGCATCAGGGCCTCTTTAATTAGAGAGAGGCTGTTAGGAAAGATGAACAGTGTTCCCTTTGTTAGAACAACACAGTGTCTTTCAAAATCATATTTGTTTTTAAACTCAGTGTATTTACTCACAACCACGATGAGAAACACAGTTGAGGTGATGCATAAGACTTTGAATAGGACAAGTTTGCTTTAAAAATTATAACAAATGGTGATACAGGCTTTAAAAATCGGGGACTGCAATGAGAGTATCGTAAAAAGTTCGCTCTAACTTTGAAATGTGCTGATAAATGAGTTATGTCAGCTTGAGGGGAAGTATAATACACTTGGATACTTTGGATATGAAAATGGAATCAAAACTATTCTCTTCTGACAGTACAAGTAAATTTTATGACAATGGATTTTTAGTTGCCTTTTTTCCTTTCTTAGGAATCTTCAATTCTAAGTACATTCATGAAACAGTAAGATGATAGAGACTATGAAAACTTTTCAACTTCTAGGAATTTCATTGACTCAGGCAAGAATATTTAGAGGGCTTGTTGTTTCCAAGTATCTTAGTGATGAAAACATCATCCCAAGAAGTTTTATTTCCTAGGAAAATTGGTCTGATATGGCTGCTCATTAATGAAGTCTCTTCTTTAATAAAAGTTACCAAGGGAGCAGGATCAGTTGTTGAGATTCTGCTCTGGTCTTTGTACATATAAAATGCCTTTTGTTGGGGTACCTGGCTGGCTCAGTGGGTAGAACATTTGACTCTTGATCTCAGGGTCATGTGCTCAAGCCCCAGGTTGGACACAGAGTTTACATCAACAACAACAACAAAAATAAAATATTTTTGGTTGTATTTTTTTTTCCCAATGTGGCTTTATTCTGTGCACTGCAGGATTACCCAATAGGCAACTATATGCATTCTAAAAGCATCAACAAAATAGGGGCATCAAAAAAACAATTGGGGTGGGCAAGAAGTTGATTGTGTGTATGTGTGTGTGTGTGTGTGTGTGTGTGTGTGTGTGTGTGCATGCGCACATATTCATGTGTATTTATATGTATGTCTTTATATATGTTTCTTATGTATAGTAAGATATATTTTGGTATATTTTGATTCCTTATATACTTCTCATATATTTTTTACTTCCTGTATACATTTCGTATATATGTATTTTTTTGTTAGGGTTCAAGCTAATTTCCATGAGAAACACAAACAAGAACTTTGCTTTACCTCCTTATGGCCAATTTGTGTTTTAGTAGGGTTTCTGTGCTGAATTATATGTTGAGGGAGGGTACCACTTTATATTTCCAATCAGGACTTGAGTTTGTCTTGTATCACACTAGGTCTTTCAGAGGAAATCAAGGAAAGGACAGACATAGTCCCTTTCCACAAGAAGTCTGCATGTGAGACATACACTCAGGAAACCATTAGAGACTTAACCAGTATATTATAGCCAGTAGTTTTAGTTGTGTGTGTTTGATGTCTTCTTTGGCTTGATTGGTTGTTAATTCTCATGTTGACAGAGTCCTTTATTAAATTGTTAAATACCCATTTGTTCAAAATATAGATAATTTGCAGTTATTGATAAAATTCTACAAGAGATAATCCACCACACCTCAGACAAATGATCAGAGAGCAACTCTCCATAGTTGGTGTTTACCCAGCTATTGTCTAGTAGACTGATGACTATAGGAATAAGCCACAGGGGTACCCAACTAACTAGGATCTTCAAATGATTGGCTTTTCCCCTTGCACTTTTGTTTGGTGAAAAAGAAGAAATGCTAAGATGATAACCAATAAGAGGAATTTTTCTTTTTTGAGTCCTCGAGCATGGTTTTAGATCAGTGTATAGTAAGTCCAGTGTCCTAGCTCACCTTCATCTATAGTTCTGCTTAGTGAAAACTATTATTGCTAAGAATAACACTGGAAAATACCAGCCTTTAAATAAATATCAATTCTGTTTGCGGCATTGCTCTTATAAAGTAGACAAGTACCTGCAGAAACATTTTTTAATTATAAAAGTAGAGGCAAAACAGTTTTCTATATTAGTTGGTACATTTTACTGAAACTGTGGTTTCACTTACCATTACTGAAGTAATTAAGTTTTGTTGTGTCTGGAGAAGTGCTCTGTGTCCTGACATTCTTCTCAGGGTATCTAAGAAAGGCAAAATCTCTAAAGAGGATGGCAAGTTCTCTAAACAAGCCTATCAAAGAGATCCATCAGTAAAGCTCAATACAGAGGAGAATATCTCACTACAACCTGAGTCAGGGTCATAGTAAAGACCTTAGGAGTTTTGAGGGGGAATTGAATGCTACAACTGTTATAAGGCCAGGAACTGTGTTTGCCTTGTTCAGGGCTACATGTCTACCCCCTTGCATAGAATAGGCACTTGGATGAATCTGTCAAATATTTACTATTGTAAGGATCATTATATAGATTATAGCTGTTGAATTAGACATTTGCAGATGAGTTGAATTTTAACTGCTTGCCGAGGATCGGGAACACCATCCAGGTAGCAGAAAGCATGTGAAAAAATGCTGAGGTGGAAAGGAAAGTCATGGGTAAAGGGTGGGGTAAAATATTGCACAGAGTTGGAAAAAGTCATTTAATGGATTACCCTATGTCTTATATCATGCTTAGACTTGGTGGTGGTTTGAGAGAGAGTCATTTTATGTTTGTGCTTTTATTCTTCCACATACCTCTCTCACTCCCCTCTCCCAACACCACCTTGTGGATTAGAAGAAAGAGCATTGCTTATTGCTAGGGTCAGTTTGGGTTTTAGCCTTAAAGTATTCTGAACAAAAATGATAACTGGGCACATCCACTCTCAGATACAGAGCTAAAAGAAAGCTTTGCAGGATTCCAGAAGTATTTTATTTGACAGCATGTCTTCACTTTTATTCAAGATGAAACCTTGGCTAAATCTCATTATTTTGCTACTTCAAATCCATAAATATGCCACTTGAGGTGCCCCTAAAGAACACTACTGCGTTGATGGTTACTTCATGAGGTCACTGGTACTGGGTACCCTGAGGAAATGACATCCCTGATGCATCATTTTGCTAAGTGCCCCTGCTCAGTGACAACACTGATTTGACTTCTGAATAGGCGTGCTTCCTAGAAATTACCCTTCAGCTGACCCCACGCCACACCACACATTACATGTTTAGTGATGTCACTCCCATTCCCCGGCTGCAGGCAAGAGATGCCTGAGAAGGAGAGGAAGTTTACCATCGAAGGGAAATGGAAAGTGTTTATTTTATGTCTCTTGTCAGAAGGTCAGCACCAGACACACATTTCGGGGCCCAGTGCACTGAACACTCAGACACACATGGACATTGGAGTGAGTGTGGAGAATCCAAGGGAAATGTGGGACCATGAAGGGACTGGAAGATAAGAGTTATGTGTAATGAAAGAGCTTTAATTTGATGCAAGGGAAATACCAGGTTTCAGGTAAAGGAGGATTTTGGAAAGATTAGAAGTAATGGAGCTGAGGGTTCCTGAACAATGTTGTAAAATTTCCTTTTCAAATATGATGGGCTCTCTCCTTTCTGAGATGGACTAAGTTAGCACTATCTTGCCAACAAAGGGATAATTCGAGTGCCCACTTAAGACATTAACATTTGCATGATAGCCAGGTCTCTGTGACCACTTCATATCATTCAAAAATAGATAAAGCAATTCTGCAAATAAAGGCCCTGCTATACTTACTTTCTCTAATTCTTCCCTGAGCTTGACAGTGAATATTTGGGTTTAGCTGAAATAAGAAGGAAAACAAGTGTAATTTAGAAGACAAAAATCTAGTTGGTTATATGAGTAGCTTCAACGTGTACATGAGCATCAGTTACTCATATGTAATTCAATCACCATTCTCTATTCTCTACATGGCTAAAACTTTGGTCATATTTTATGTAATCCCTGGCCATGAGAAAGATAGGAAGTGTGTGTGTGTGTGTGTGTGTGTGTGTGTGTGTGTGTACCAGAAGAAAACATAAAGAAAATAGAAGATTTTTTTTAAGTCAATGGGTAAATAATTAATTTTAAAACAAAGTCTTGATGGATTCTGATATTATGGGCTGGAGGAGAAATGACAAATATTTTGAACCTGTGTCTGCTTTACGATTTACAATTACTTATTATCATTACTATTTTTACAAACTGCTTGCTAAAAAATTGAAGCAGCTCACATTCATTGAACAAACACTACTGAATGCCTTACATTCTCTTCCAGTTGCCTAAATTTGTTGAAAATAGGTACAGTTAAAATTCAGTTAAAATTCATAAGGGCATGTACAGTGATGTGATTAGTAGGAGGGGACACTTCTCAGTTGGTCTCTCTCTTAAATTTCTGTGTTATCTTGCGAATGGAGGTATAGAATGCCTTTGTCCTGGATAATCTTTTCAAAGGTGTTTATACAGCTCCTGGTCTTGGAAGAGAAAAATATTATTTCCAGCATGCCTATTGCCCATTATAAAAGATTTGAGTTCTCTAAGCTCAGGGTTCTTCTATGAAACAGAGCTGCCTGTGCGTGCGAGTATATGGTTTTCTTCAAGTTTTGTTGTGGGAATTGGGGCCCCAGGAATGGATGCAAATGCTGATGATCTGCCTGGGAGGAACTCCTGTGAGGAATAAATAGCTCTATGACTGTAGGTAATAAATAGTCCTGTATCTCTGGCCCTGGAGTCTTGGGCTTTAGCCAACAGCCATAAAATGTGCAGATAACTTCATAGTTTGCATGTACGATAAAATTTCAGGCTCTTCACAAACAGGCCAATTGCTTTGAGTATTTACATTTTATTCAGACAAATACTTGAGACAAACTAGTACTTTTTCAAGGTTAAAGATCTCCCTGGGTCTTTAATTTTCTTGTTCAATATAAACTGAAAAACTTTCCCAGGGAGAAGGGGTAAAGTAAAGGTAAAATGAAGTGATGGAAACACCAAAAGTAGTGAAAAAAAGAAAAACAGGTCAAAGAAAAGAGTAGGACATAGGTATTAAACATTTTTATATGTTTAGACAGTTTTAAAATTTGGGGTTCATCCAATGTCTGTGCTACCAGACATGCTTTTGTTGAAAATATAGAGAAGCTAGTTTGTCAAGAGAGAGGTCGCTTACTATTCTTCATCTATTTGTAAATGGCAAATTTTTATTGCAATTCAAAAATGGAGAAAGCTGCAAGTAACTCATTTAAAATGTAAGCTGTTGAAAGATGCAGGAAGTGACATGTTTCTGGTGTCCAAATCATGCGATGCTTGTTCTAAATACTGCTGCACTCACCACCTGGAACAGAAGACTAATCCTATTTGGAATATGCCATTATTTAGTGTGTAACTTCTTACTATTTCTTAATTACAGAGGTGTCAGTGAAAACTGCAAACTCAGTTATTTAAATATTTAATACCTTTGAAAACCCATATCTCTTCATCTATTAGACAAAATGGATTTATTTATAATATCCTATTCATTTCATTAAATGAAAATAAAGATAAAATAAAGTGGAATGGACTGAAAAAAAATCATAGTGTAAGTCAGCAAGTCATTTTTAATGAGAATAAATATTGAATAAACATAATGCAATGTGACTGATTAAAAAATACTGTAGGGTGATTTTTAAAAATCATGTTGGAAATAAGGCAGCTTCCACTTAAAAGCATCACTGATTTCCTAATCAACTGAGAACACCCACAGGGGTAATTACAGGCCACTCTTGTCATTAAACGCAGACTACAGAATCCATCTAAATCAAGTAATCACTCTGTTGATTAAAAAACAAAACAAAACAAAAAAACAACCCCAAAAACAAACAAACAAAAAAACCCACTAAGATAATCTGATACATTCCTTATAGGGAGTGACCTGAGAATATCATATGTGGTAGAGGACTTAATAATACATCCAAAATTCTCTTCTCAAAATCTTTGAGTGGTGTCCAAAATGGTAGGACAGCCTGATTTTCAATTTTATAAAATTGTGGTTGCTTCTCACTGGGCATTCTTAGTTATCTCTTCAGAGTTGCTGTATTTCCTTGCTTGGGGCACAGAGAGGTATAGGATGCAAGGAAAAAAAAAAACCCATCAGGAAGCTCGTAATCTATTTGGGAAGTAAGGCTAAAAATAAAAGGCAAATAAAGATTTAGGTAATAAGACAAGTTAATGCTAGAAGAAATGATAGGATGTGAATAATTGCCAAAGAATTTTGCAAACAGTGATTGCTGGAATTCAAGTCGGGGAAACAGCAATAGGCTAGGGTGTTCTAAAAAGGCATCAAGGACCAAACAGCATTTGATCCAGGCCTTGAGGATGAAATATGGCAGAATGAAGAGTGCAAAGATTAAGACGGATTGACAAACTACTGTTAGGCCCAATCTGGCCTCCTGTTTTTGTACACCTTTGGAACGAAGAATGGATTGTACAGTTTTAGATGTTGAGAAAAACAAAGAAGAATGATATTTCATAACACTGAAAATTATATGAAATTTAAACTTCAGTGTCCATAGATAAATTTCATTGGCACACAGCCACTCTTTATTTATGTGTTTGGTTGTTTCTGTGCTACAGTGGCAGAGTTGAGGAGTTGCAACAGACACCAAATGGCCCACAAAGTCAAAAACATTCACTGTCTGGATCTTTACAGACAAAGTTTGCTGAATCCTGGTATAAGAGACCACTGCGCAAAAATGGTGGAAAGAAAGGTTGACAGGCCTGTATCTGTATCTTTATCTGGAGATAAAGAGGCACCACTGAAGGTTTTACATATAGGAAGGAGCCCAACTATCTCTGGTTCCTGAACATATCACCTGAGCTTGCAAATGTTTGTTAAATCAACAAATGAACAAAATTTTTCAGATTCCCAAGTGTACTGTTGTTTTATAGTTGTTACTCTTGAAAAGAATGAATGGCTTTTCTGTATGGGATGTGCCCCTTGACCCTCTCAGGTTGTCCCTCTGTGTCTCAGTTGTCCATCCTAACTTCACACAGGTGTGCGTGAGCAGCTCTCACAGATTTTGACATTGTTGGACACAAAACGACACCTTGTGTTTGGGGGCTTCTCCAAGAGTATATTTAGATGACTTATCCTTGGACCATTCTTCTTTGGATTGCATGACATTGTGCTTCTCCTACCTTTCCTACAATAGCCAGACATAGATAGAAAAACTAAGGGTTTGTATTATTAACATGGGGAATTAGCAAAAAATCCTAGTTCTTTCCAGAGGGTTTGTGAGAGCCAAATCATTAGAGAAAAAATGATTCAGGCAAAACAAATTGCATACGGAGGCCAACTGTGAGACCCTGTCCTGTGGGTATCCCCATCAGATCCACCATGGATGCATTTCAAATACTAGATTTCCACTCTAATATTTTAAGACAGTATGTCATCAAACCTCACTAAGAGAAATCTAAGAAGAGTGTACAGAAACACACAGGGGAAGAACCTCATAATAAAAAGAAAACAAACTCTAAGAAACGTGGTTAAGAAATATCAAACTCAATTAATAATGGAGCCTTCAATAGCCTTAGAGAAATCCAATACAAGCCAAATTCAAACTACATGCCTGTGCTTCCACCCATATTTACTTTCAATTGATTATATTATTAAAAAATCTTAGCGGGGAATTGCTTAAGAAAAACAAATCTGGTTAAAACCTAGAACATTAAAGAACATTAATTTCAGATTTTTTTCTTAATTAAAAACAGATTTTTTTTTCTTTTTTGGTTCATTTGAAAAAAAATTTGAGAAAAGATGAGAACTTCCAACAGGGAGAGTAGAGCTGAGATGAACTTGAGAGAGAACATTAAGGGAGAAGGAGAAAATATATAATATTTTTAAAATGTAATTTTAAAGCATGCATAACTTGTTTTGGAGTTCATCCCAGATAAGTATGAGTATAGTCAGGGATAATGATGAATTCTGGATTAGAACTGTATAAAGCTTTGAAAAAAGCAGTAAGCTAAAGTTTTCGGAATGCAAAACGGATGCCATTTTAGAATGATCTGCTATCCAAAATGGAGGGAAATGTAGCTTACCCCACATGTCAACATATTCTCATAAACGTATATCTAAAAGAGCACATTTATAGACCTAATTGGACACAGATACTGATATAGACATGCACATGGACATGGACAGGATAGGCATGTGCTTTAGGATATAAAAAGTTCCTAGGTCATTGCATTATAACAGTGCAATGGTTTCTAGAAAAAAAAAAATCCTTTCCTATTCTGGCTCAGAATGTAAAAAAAAAAAAAAAAATGACTTTCCCATAACATTGTATAATGGATCTTCCAGTCACAGTCTCCTATGGAAGCATAATTTATGTAGTGGATGACAAGAAGAGGTTTATGATATCTGGAATTCATTTAAAATCTTTAGATGGGAAAAATGGAGATCCAATTAAAACCTTAATAAATGACTCTGTGTTGAATATAAATATATTAAATTAATATGTGTGCAAGATGAAATTGGAAAAGTTATGGGAGTCTTCATTTTAATTCTATTTCTATCAGGAAACTGTGTAACTGAGAATTACTTTGTAATGGGGCTGTTTACAATGAAGCAAAACTGAATTTAAATAGGACATTTTAGCCCATGACTGGTCATAACTCATGAGGTCTCAGCCTTAAGAGATATTGAGATCTCATTGGTGAAAGGCCTGTGGGGAGAGGGAAGATGGACCAATAGGAGGCAAGAAAGGCCCTAGGGAGACCCAGGTAGCCACAGGACCAGCACCCAAGGATCTTGCCATGAAGGAAAGCAAGAGCAGGCAGGTTCCTATATGGCAGGCTGTGTATTGTAGGTGAGATACAATAGCAGAGTCTTTGGTGGGAGGCAGTTCTCATGGGCAGAAGGTGGTAACAGCTTTGCTGTATGGGAGATCTAGATGGGATGTACCGTGTCTTTGTTAAAGGACCTAGGGACTGAGGGCTGATAGATACAAGGTGAACGTACCTACCCTGTACATTCAGATAGACAAAGAATATCTATCTTCTACATACTTATATACTTGCCCTAAGGTTTTATATCTTAGGGAGGATATATACTTACCCTAGGTTTTCTGACTACCAAACTTTAGAGAACAATAAATCTGAATGGTACCAAACGGTAGAGATTGGGCTTCTTACATGCCGGGCAGCTGGTTATAGTTGTTAAGATGGCAGACCCAGAAGTCAAATTACCTGGGTTCAAATCCTTGTTCTCCCGCTTACCAGCTGAGGACAACAACATCCATACTGATGTTGTGCGGATCATATGGGTTATTGTATTTAATTGCAAGGTGCATCCATTTTGTTATTTTTGGAAATAGGTTTTTGGCTCTAAGTCACATAACTTGAGACTTGGAAAATTGTGTTACATCTACAGACTAGACTATAGTTTGGCAACTCATAAAACAAAAAAAGATCCTGGGCATACCATCCACCCATCCCCATCCTCTCACAAATCTGGCCTGCACCGTCATTATCTAATAGGTTCAGAACCTGTTTTTAGTCCCATCCAACAGCTTTTTCCATCCAACTGCTATCCATCTAAGACAGTGATTGTTATTATTTCGTAAAACTGCCCAGATTTGTAAAACTTCAGTTCATATTTATTGCAGAATCTGTTGAGTTTGTTTTTAGGTTGTTATAAATGTGCCTTTATTTAGGCCTAACTGTGGATGTTAATTAAAAAAATAACATTTTGGGAAGTGTGGGCATGGGTGAGTGGTAGTTGAATTGGGAGAGGGATACCCAGACTGATGGAGCTGGTAAAGCCCTCACCAGACCCTCACGTGGGTATACTCAAGTCACAATATGCTAAGTGTTTGTCTCATCATTGTTTATCTTTCTGACACATTCATGGTGAATGACAATCATCCTATTCATCCTTTCCTATGAGCTATCTTGTTTTTTTTTTTTTTTTTTTTTTGAGAGAGCGAGCAAGTAGGGAAGAAAGGCAGAGGGAGAGCGAAGAGGGAGGGAGGGAGGGAGAGAGAGGGAGAGAGACAGAGAGAGAGAGGGAGAGAGAGAATCTTAAGCAGGCTCCATGTTCAGAATGGAGCCCCATGCAGGGATCAATCCCACGACTCTGGACTCTGAGATCATGACCTGAGCTGAAATCAAGAATTGGACGCTCAACCAACTGAGCCACCCAGGCACCCCTACATGAGCTATCTTTGTCAAATGTTTTTTTTTTCCTCCTCCAGATAAAGAGCTACCATTTTGAGAGTGTCCATAGTGCCAGGAATTGGGGAGAGTGGATTTATAAGCATCATATCATTTAATTGTCACAAGGATATATACTACTATAAAAGCTGAAGTTTAAAGAGAGGTACAAGACTTGATCAAAGTCACCCAATAAGGAAGTGCTCAGCAAGGTTGCTCACTAGTCAGCTGTGTTGTTGCCCAGACCAGCAGACTTTCTGGAGAGAGAATGATATGATCTGCCTAACCCTGCCCCTCTCACCTGCCACCCTGCCAGGCTCAGTCTCTCTTTCCTTAGAGCCTTGCTTCCACTTTGGTTACGGACCTTACCATGTTATATTATCACGTATCTCTTGTGTTTCCCACGTGACTGAACCTCGGGATGATGTTAGAGACCGTGAAAATCATTCTCTCATCCCTGACAGGTCTTTTAGTACCCCAATACAATTTTTCCCCCTCCTCCAGTTAGTGGTAGCTCAAAAAAGACTTATCTTCTAGTAGCAGCCCAGTAAATTATTGTTGAATTCATAAATGAATAAGATATGGAGTTTTCTTGGCCTACTAAAGACCATGAGCTAAAGCAGTGGTTTGAAATATATAGTGCCAAAAAAAAATATATATATATATATATATATATATATATATATGCCTGATCGAGAAGTTCTTACTGAAAACACAGCAGATCTCTGAAGCACATGGACGGGCTTGAGGAAGGAGTGGGAGAACAGGATGTGGTCCCTTAGGGAGACTGAAAAAAGGAACTTTCCCTGGGAGCAGGTAGTCTGTCCAGTTTCAGTTTTTGCAACGCTTTTCTTGTGGTGCCTCCTGCTCTCTCAGGATTCTGAATGTTCACACCAAGAAAACACCAAATCCTTTGAAAGCCTGGTTTCTTCCTTGTGGTTTGTGAGCCAGTCTCATGACGTCACAGCCACCAGCAGCCCACAGTGCTTTTCCTGACTCCATGTACCATGTAGGCAAACCAGACAGGGCTTCTAGCAAGTGAAACTTCTTTTGAGTAAATATTTTGGGCCTGGTTTTAAGATTTCTCTGACAGACCAAGTGGTGGAAATCTGTGTATATATACAGAATGCTCTCTCTCTCTCCCTTCTTCTAAGTGTGTGTTGCCACTTTCCTCATAGAAATAACTGTTTCTCTTAGCCAGTTCCTTACTTGGGGATTGGGCTTTTCTTGTTGATTTTCATTTGAAGGGGGCTGCTAAGGAGGGGTGGAAAGGATTCAAAACATATCTTCTACCAGGCTGCCTGCTTCTTAAAGCTGCACCTTTTGTTTTTGTCATCAGGGTCTTAAGGTTAAATGAAGAATGACCTTTCTGGATTTCTAAGCCTAACAGGAAAGTTTAGATTTAACTTGGTTACTGAAGTTACAACAAAGTTCATTCAAATTCTAAGCTGGTAGCAGGGAAGAGCAAAGTCCTATGCTTGTGGGCACAAACACAATTTAAAAAACTTTTTAAAATGTTTATTTATTTTTGAGAGAGACAGAGCATGAACAGGGGAGCAGCAGAGAGAGGGAGACACATAATCTGAAGCAGGCTCCAGGCTCTGAACTATCAGCACAGAGCCCGAGGCAGGCTTGAACTCATGAACTCTGAGATCATGACCTGAGCGGAAGTCCAAAGCTTAATTGACTGAGCCACCCAGGCGCCCCACAAACACAATTTATATACATATACAATCAATGTATATATATGAGAAAATATTAAATTTTCATATATATGCATATATTCTACTTACTATGTATTTATATACACATTTTTCATGAACACACAAACTTAAAGAAAGCAATTCATACCTGTGTGTACGTGTACATACACACAAAACATACACAGTGTACGTTTTCTGGCATCTTTTGTTGATAGGTATTTGTGCTCCCCTGTTAGTGGCAAATTATTAATTCTGGATGAGCCTATCACAGCATTTTTAAGCAGAGTAAAGGCTCTACCCTTAAACAGCCCAGGGAGAATTTCATTTGCTACTTTTGAAGAATCCTTTGATATGCCCAATACCTGTAGAAGGGTGATTCCAAACCCACTTAACTTTTTAAAAAGTGTGAAATGTCTGCAAGGAGTTCTCTGATCTGTTGGAGGAGACCGAATGGGGAAGAAAAGGCCGCTTTCTCTCCCCAGCCGGACCCAGATCCCTGCCTGCTGCTGAGCAGATTTTGTATACGTTGAACCACTGAACATTTACTGGAAAAAAAAAAAAAAAGAGGGACAGAGAGTGAGAGAGAGGAAGAGAGAGAAAAGAAAAAGTAGCAAGCATCCAGGAGCAGCCGCGGGAGACCGGGACGGCACGTAATCCGGGGGCGGAGCCTCGAGGGCCGCCAGCCAGTGGACGAGGCCGGGGGCGGGGCCCCGGCGCGGGGGGCGGGGCCTGTGCCCGCGCAGCTCGCACCGCGGTCCCCTTATTTGGATCTGCGGGAATGTGGGCTGGAGCGGTCCTGCCGTGGTACCAGCCTCCAGCCTGTCGCCGGGACTGCCCCTGACCCAGGCGCGCCTGCTGCTCGGTGGTAGAAGGGCCGGCGGAGCGCCATGGCCTGCATCCTGAAGGTAACGACTCGGATCTGTGGCTCGGACGCGTGGTTGGCCAGACCCTTGCTGCTAAGAGGCAAGGAGTCAGCCGCGGTCCCACCGCATCCTCATCTCAGTTGTCTTTTCCTGGCATTGATTTTCTTTTTGTTCCTTTGGCAAATGCATATGGAGGGAGATTCTGAAACATGCAGCTGGCACAGCTTCTCTTCCCACCATTCCTGCCTGCTCGCGCCTGCATTGAAGGAGCTGCAGACTGTTGGCTCCAGGGGAAAGCAGGGCTGTGTGCCGAATAATGGGGATGGCAGGGAGGGGAGGGGTGCTCCCGCGGGGTCCCGCGGTTCTGTTGCTTGAGGCCTTTCAGGAGCCTAGGAGAATGGAGAAGAGTCTGGACTTGGGTTACTGGTGCTAAAGGTTATATAGCACTTTGAATGGGGGCGAGAGTGAGCAGAGGGGGGGTTCTATTGAGCATTTGATCTTGTGAAGACAAAAACTTATGAGTTTACAGGTAGTCCCTTAGGAATGAGTTTTCCAGGAGACCTGCTAGTTCTGTGGTGCCATTAACTCTACTTTGGAAAAGTTCATAGAAAGATGTTTTTATTAGTAGAGAATCTCTGACCCTCCTTCAGCTCATAAATTTGAACAGACCCAATGATTTCACTTCATATCAGAGCTGGCCGAGCCACCTCTTCTTTGTTGAGTTTTCTTTCTCCAAGTCTGGGTTCTTAGCCTGGACCAAGCATCTTTCTGGGTTTACTGCTTTGTGGTGTCAGGTGGGAGGACTTGGTGTCAGTCACTGACTTGAGAACTTTCCATTCCATGGAGAGAGGTGTTTTGTTTGTTTTCTGTTTTCGTTTTCTCACAACTGTTTCTCCTCCTGCCTAACCTGACTCCTGACTGCCTGAATCAAAAACATTCACAGCATGGTTTCCTGGGCCTTGACTGGAGAAAGCAAAGGCCTGTTTGTTACAAGGTTGGGGGAGCTGTATGTGATAGAGGAAAACACCAGAAAAAGATTTTTGTTGTTGTTTATTGTGAAATAGCTTTTGTTTCTCTTCAGGATGATTTGAAGCCATCTACCATTAAGCTAGTTACCTGAGTCATCTTAAAACATGTGTGGTAATGACACAAATAAGAGATTAACCTAGTAGAGGGTTTTTTTTTTTTTTTTTCCTTAGCGTAAAAGAGGTTGGATATTTCCTGTGACTTTTCTGAACTTCCTCTGTTTGGTTTTGGAACATTTTCTGGGACATAACAAACGGTAGCAAGATCAAGAGGAAATACGTAATAAATACATCCCTATTACAATATGGTATTTTTAACTTGGAGCACAAGTACTGAAATAAGAATATGAGTTGTTTTTACTATGTATTATATTATTAGCTGAAAGGGCAATTGAGGAGCATGACATTTATCGTTGGCCATCTTCTTTTGGTTTCTCCCCACCTCATGTCACACATGTTCCAAACATTTTTAATGCATATCCCAAGCTACACATGAATCTGATCCAAACTTTCTTTTCAAGCACCTCACATTAACCTCAGACATTTGGGGCATATCTGAGTCCTCCTTATCTTTCCTCCACCGAAATTCATCTGAGATGTAGACAGGTAAACTACAAAGAGGTTTGGACTCAGAAAAGCCTTGGTCGGAACGCAAGTTCGGCCAGTTGCCACTGGTGTGACCTTGGACAACTTACTTAAATGTCTTTGTGTCAGTTTCCTCAATGTAAGATCAAAATTATAGCAGCTACTCCACAGAGTTGCTATGGGGATAAAGTAAGATATGGTATGAAAACTACTTTGTGGCATAGGCATTAATACGTGCCACTTTTTTTCTGACATGTAATGAGTGTGTAAAGAATGCTTACTATATTCTCTGCCTACTTCATATAATATAACACTCATTCTTACATCAGACCCTGCAAGGTGAGTAACATTGTTTAAAACCCCATCTTACAGATGAGGAAGCTGAGTCCTCAGTTTAAGAGATTTTCCCGAGGCAACAGGGTTAAGGACAAAGTAAGCATGGAGTTAGACCCAAATCTGCCAACATTTTTTATACTTTAATGCTGTTCTCTGTACTTTCCCAGGTGACCACTTTCTAAGATGCCCTAATACCATTCAGAGCCCTTACCGTATTAGACAAAGTACCTGTGTGCAGTCATGGTCTCCATGGCCTATGGTAGGCCTTTTCCCCTTGTTGTCTTTGAAAGGCCATACATGGTGGAGTGGAGTCTGGAGACCTGAATTCAGTGCAAACTTGGCCTTCTGTACGTGATTTTAGGTAGTCTCTGCAACTTGCTCATTTTAGAATGTAAATAATTGTGATTATCTGGCTGGGTTTTATGAAGGTAAAATGATGGACTTTTTCTTCTTCTTTTTAAACAAAACATTTTCTGCCACGTGCCAGCCTTGGACTTGGTGTTGACATCACAAGATGTATGAACCATTGACTTGGTTCCTAAGTGGCTTACAGTATATAGTAAAGGGGATAGAAAAGAAAATGCACATTTATGCTACAGTGTGAAGAGTAACATAGATCTGTGGAAGGCATAATAGGGCACAGAAGTAGAGACCAGTGAACCCTCCTATTGGCTAGTCAAGACAGGCTTTCCGGGGCACCTGGGTGGCTCATCCTGATAAGGGTCTGACTTTGGCTCTGGTCATGATCTCACAGTATGTGGATTTGAGCCCCGCGTCGGGCTCTGTGCTGACAGCTTGGAGCCTGGAGCGTGCTTCAGGTCCTCTCCCTCTCTCTCTGCCCCTTTCACACTCATGCTCTCTCTCTTTCAAAAATAAAAAAATAAAACATATATATATATATTTTTTAAAGGCAGGTTTTCCATTTACTATTTTGGAGCTAGATTTTGAAGACTGAATCATATTTACTATTATGGAGCTTGTGTTTTTGTAAGATAACTTTTGAGGCAGTGTTAACTTTACTCTGTGGGTGAAAACTAATTTTCTCAACAGATTTTTGAAGTAGATTTTATTATCCATTTTTATATATGAGAAAACTGAAAGAGAGGTTATTATCTACATAGCAGTGACCCTAAAAGTGGGGACCTCTGACTAGCTAAGAAGATAAGCCCATGACAAGGCAGCTGGGATGGGCTTTTGCAGCATACAGAACCATCCCCTTGGTGTGCTGTGTATGGTGAACAAGCATTCTGCCCAAGCATGAAGCTGGCTCTTGTAACAGAATGATGATTATGGCCTCAATAATCATTTAATTGTGAAATACATATTCATTCCACATTGTATGGGCTTTGAAGCCAGAAATATGTGGGTTTTACTTACTAACTGTATAACCACAAGCAAGTTTCTTGATTTCATTGCTCCAGTTTCTAGAATGGGGACAATCGTGCATTCCTCAATGGGTTATGCTAGGGGTTAAGTGAGAATATTGCACATTAGAGAGGATAGGCTAGTAATAGTTAAGTAAAAATGAGTCTGGGCTCAGTCAGTTGAGTGTTCCTTGAGTGACTCTTGATTTCGGCTCAGGTCATGATCTCACGGTTCATGTGATTGAGCCCTGCCTTGGGCTCTGCACACTGTCAGATCCTGCTTGGGACCTCTCTCCCTCTCTCTGCCCCTCCCCTGCTTACTCACAAACACACACAAGCACACGTGCTCTCTCTCAAAATAAATAAACAAAAACAAAAACAAGTCCAAGTTTTCAGTTCCTTTCTTGCCACACTCCTGGTTAGGCAGCTCTCCTGGGTAGCTGTGCTGTTGTGAACAATTAAATCAAGGACCAGTCTTTTGCCAAGGAGTGTTTTTTTTAAACGTCTTTGAAATTTAATAGACAAGAACAATATCTCATTTGTATTTTTTTTAATTACTAGTGAAGTAAAACTTTTAAATTTATATTGTCATTTGTTTCTCCTCCACTGGCAAAAGTTCTGCTTATCTTTCCACTCCTAGTTCAGTGTCACATCTGCGGTTAAGCCTTCCTGTGCTTCACCAGGCTTGTTCTCTGCTTCCATGGTATGAGTTCTTATCTCTGTAGCAGCAGATATTACCCTGAACTGTCGATTAACTGTTGACATGCCCGACTCCTCTGTTTGATTGTGGACTCCTAGAGGGCAGGGGCCTTCAGTAGGTCACTCAGCTAGTGTTTACTGAACGCTGTGAATGACTACTGCTGGTAGTGTGGGAGTATATGGATGGAGATATTGGTGGCCACCCAAATGAGTCTTGGGGGCAGCAGAAGCCTTGCCTTATTCAGCTTGGTATCCATAAATGCTAGCCTGACTTTCAGCAAAGTGTTCCCTAAATGCTTGTTGAATGTATTAATGCATTATCTTTTTGTTTTTTTAAGATGTTTATAGACATGGGCCTGATCTATCCACCTCTGTAAACATCTGAATTCTTCATGGATATAGCATGGATTTTTCACTCTAACATACAGCAAGCAAGCAGGTAGGGCTTATCAGTTACTTTGCGCCTTCTCAGTTTGTTTCTCATACATCTGTTACTGTGTCTCCTATAAATTCTGGAGCCAATTTGAAATCTGAAGGGAAGGGGAAAGGGAGCGCTGGACTGGGAGGAAGAAAGGAGGAAGTATAGGAGTGGCTTATCTTTTGTTCTTCTGATCATTTTGGTTCTCTAGGTTAACAGAAACAAACAAAAAAGCAAAAGCAAAAACAAAACAAAACACCAACACCCACAATCCCAATTTGAGGTACTCAAACTGAGGTCTCAAAGTGTTAGAAAACGGTGTGGCTTCACTGAGCCTGGAAAACCGCAGAGACTTCACAGGTCCACAGATTACAAATCTGAAACTCTAAGAAAACCCTAGCAAGTGGGATGGACAAGGCACCTCATCTAATAAATCTGCCCTGATGTTTCTTTCTGCTGCTCAAGAGATGCTAAAGTCTTGGGAGCAGCCGTCCTGCCGAATTTTCAGTCTTGTGGTAACCGAACAGAATGTTTTTGCAACTTCCACGTGCTTTTGCAACGTTCCTTTGGGGAACCCGTCTCTTGTGTAAAAGCAGTGCTCTTTGGATGAACTGATAACAATAGGAACAATAATAGTTGCTATTTATTGAACACCCAGAGTGTCCTGTGCTGAGTGCTTTATAGAAGTCATCTCATGCAAACTTGTATTATAATGAAGATACCGAAGTTCAGAGACACTAAGTAACTTGTCCCAGGTTGTGTGGTTAGTAAGTAGTGAGGATGGAATTCACCTGGCTCCGTGTGGTTAGTTAGTAAATGTCTTTTTACCTTCAGTGCCAATTGAAGTGAATATTTGTGGGGACTTTGTGTTTACTTCACTATCTTCTACCCAGGCAGTACTCAGTCTAGACAGCTTCCTAACACCCGCCTGGTGAGGATCATTTTTAGCTGTGTTGTTTTTACTTGTTCCTTCTTCAGAGTTTCCTTTGTGACTGAGGAACTAGGGGAAATAGAGGGGCGGCAGAGACTGAGGAGGTAAGAAAGTTCTAATTCTGCCTCCAAGACTGAATAGCCCTTTGATCCTGGGCAAGTCACGTGACCTCTACCCCTAGCCTGAGAAACCCACATGTCTCTTTGGGGGTGGGAAGGAAGGAGAGGGATAGTACAGAGTTGGATTTGCCCTTAGGCCAAGCTTCAGGGCCCCTGCAAGGCTTTGGGAAGAGGCCCTGGATGTTTGTATTTGTAATTTTATATCCACTTTCTGAAAGAGTCCCATAAATCGTATAAACTCAGGCTCCCCAAGTGGACCCCCTCTGGGGCCGTGTTGGTGTCCAAAAGAGTTAATGCTTGCAAAGGCACTCTTCCATGCAGAACCCACTGCACACATATGGCAAAACTATTATTAGCATTATTAATAGTTAGATAACAGCTTGAGTTGAGGAACCTGTCTTGGGGACTGGTGGGAGGAAGAAGGGTTTAGGTCTGAGGAAAGCAGAGGGAGCCTATTAAGCTTTTCTGTAGATGGCTGGGGAAAATTATGAAATCTCCTCCCCAGGAGGAAAACCTCTATCTGTTTGTGAAAATTTAACACACACTTGTGCCTGAGGGCTGGGAGTTGGATGAGTTCTTTTCTGTTTCCTGGCTTCTGGGAAAAGTAGAGGAAGGCATTTTTCTAATTGGAGAGAGTAGATTTACAAGTGCTACCAGGATCCCATTACAGAAAGTTGCTGTTAGCTCCTGGTTATTAAAAGGCTCATTATTCAGTTTATGGATTATCCAGATCCTGTCAACCCTGGCCGTTCTGATGTACACCTTTTATGCCTTTTACTGCCAATTAGCACCTGCACCAGAGCCAGGAGAGGGAGAGGAGCTACACCCCAAATTGTTTAATTCTTCTCCTCGTTAATAGCTGTGTCAAGGTTTGTCAGCAGGCAGGTGGTTATAGGAAATGGCTCAAATGAGGTGAAGGGATTATCTGTGCTTTCACTATTGTTTTCTCTTTTCCCTCAGCGCGAGGACTGAGAGTAGGCTCTGGTTCTGATTTTAAACTGATTTAAAGTGGCCTCATCAGAGACCTTGGCCCAGGGTATCCAGAGACTTCAATAAACAGGAGCCTTGGGCTAGGTAACATTCTCACAGAGGCCCTGTGCCCCATACCCCATCATCTCCAGGCCTCTCTCATTTCCTGTGTGATGTGGATGGGTGGGGGCTCACAACATCTGGTACTTGGGAGGGTGGGGGAAGTTATTTCCCAAAGAAATGGCTTGGGAGCCAGGAAAGAGGGTTCTTGTACTGGAGTCGTTCTAGTATTTGGGTAAAGAAGAAATGTATTTCTTTGCATATACTTAGTAATGTAAATATGTAAATAAAAATATATACCCAGGGTGCCTCAGTTGGTTAAACATCTGACTTCCGCTCAGGTCATGATCTCACAGTTCATGAGTTTGAGCTCCGTGCTGGGCTCTGTGCTGACAGCGTGGAGCCTTGACCCCACTTGGAGTTGTCTCTGTCTCTCTCTGCCCCTCCTCCACCCCTGCTCACACTGTGTCTGTCTGTCTGTCTGTCTCTCTAACAAAAATAAATAAACAATTAAAAAATATATATATACCCACATTCATACCATCATATCTTAATATTTACCCAGATTTGAAAAGTCTTGCACATAAAATCCTTCTTGGAAGACACTTGTAATTTCAAAGGCTATCTTGTACAGTCCTAGTACATTTATTAGCTGTGCCTTTACCAGACACAAAAATAAAAACTTCTTTGGTTTGTTATGAAAATCATATTTGCATCTTGCCCTGAGAACATCATGATCACAAGGGAATTAGAAGTAAAATGTGTGTGTCCTGCATTGGAGATGAGTCACGATGTGGGATTAGAGTGTGCACATGGAGCTCGTCTTAGGTTTCAAGGACTAGAATGAGCAAATAGCTGTTCTGGGATGGCCCCCTCCTTGGGACAAGGGGGATACACAGTGCAGACCGCACGGCTGCCACTCTCAGGACCCCTGTTTGGCGTCCCTGGCCCCACCAATAGACTGGACTCTAAAGAAAGAGCGGTGAAATCTCCCTGTGAAGGTTTTGCCTTATCAATCAGGGAAAATGGTAACCAAGAAAGAGGGGCTAGTCTCTAGGGTGTGGGTGGTAAAAGGTTTTGGGTGCAGAGGTCAGAGCTGTACCGACTCTGCGTCTGAGTCCAGCTTTGTGATCAGTATGAGTAATGACGGTCGTACATTTATTTAACGCAGTGCTGTCCGGTAGATACATAACGCAGCTCACTTATACACTTGACATTTCTTAAGAGCCACATGTAAAAAACAAAAGCAAAAAGAAACAGGCAGAATTTACTTTAATAGTACGTTTTATTTACTCCAGTATATACAGAACATTTTCATTTCAACATGTAGTCAATATAAAAATTATTGAGATATTTATATTTTTTTCACTAAATCTTCAAAAATCAGTGTACATTTTACTGTTGCAGCATCTCTCAGTCAGGATGCTAAATTTTCATTAGAGATTTAGGTTTTATAACATTTACAGTCAAAAGTGTGGATTCATGTGTTCAGGTTGCTCCAAAGGTGGTCAGAAGTTTTCCAAGAGTTGAATCTAGTGTTAGTTTTTAAGTGTAAATTAAATAAAATAATATGAAATAAAAAATGTGGCCTCTCAGGCACACCAGCCCTGTTTCAAGTCTTAAAAGCCAAATGTGGGTAGTGGCTACAGTATCGGACAGCATGTTTATTCAGGTGTTCATCCTCACCGTTGGAAGACACCACTAACCATGGAGGCAATGAGAGCAGTGTGTAAGCGGGTAGGGGAAAGGATTGCCTACTGGATGAGAATCAGAAGGGGAGGACACTCCTGTTGGTCAGACTGATGGCAACAGAGGAAAGCAAATGAAGAGCAAGTAATGAATGTTGGACCCAAGGACACATTAGAGCCTTTATTGAGCCCTTGGAATTTCAACTAAAATGGACTCCTACGTTTTTCCATATGCTGGGCCTGATTGGCCCCCTAGGTGTTGAGCAGCTGTGAATTCTCCCAGGGAATGCAGCTTTGGTCTCCATGTGGCAGTGAACTCCTGTAGGCTTTGAGGTCAGAGACAGACTTTATACACTTTTATTTGAGCCATTCCATTGCTCTAGGAGGGCAGTGCACATATGGCAGCAATTTGAACATCCAGAATAAACCACATATCTTCTTTTAAGTCGATAGAGTAAGGTGATTGGAGTTCCTTTGGCTTATTTTTCACTTCTTATTTGTGTGCATATAAATTCAGCAATATGCTAAAGCTGTGTGTCCAGTGATGCTTAGAGCAAATCAGTGTGTAAACCTGTAGCTCTGTTTAGTGTAGACTTCTGCATTTTATACCTGCCCTGCTCCACCTAGTCTTTTTGGATCATGAGATGGACAGTAGGTGCCATATGCTGAGGGCCTTCTCTCTGGCAGACAGCCTGCCAGATATTTTGAAGCTGTTTATCATCCCACAACAAGATTTCAGAATGGGCATTATTTACTTTTGTTGGACTGACAAGGGGACTCTGGTATATATTGCTTAACAACTTTGCTAATGCAAGAGTGTTAGACCAGGATCCTCAAAGGAGAGCCCTTGGGCCAAATCCCCTGTCACCTGTTTATGCATAGCTTTAAAGAGCCTGTGATTAAGGATGGGTTTTGCATTTTTGAGCAGTTGAAAAAAATCAAAAGAAGAATAAGATTTCATGATGTGTGGGAATGTATGAAATTCAAATATCAGTGTCTATAAATAGTTTTACTGGAACAGCCATGCTTGCTTCTTTCCCAGTGTCTGTGTCTGTTTTCGTGCTACAATGGCAGGGTTGAGAAGTTGATGTTTGGACTGTAAGGCCTGCAAAACCTTAAACATTTGCTGTCTGTCTCTTTACAGATAAAGTGTGCCAACCCGTGGGCCACACTGTTAAGTTCTTTCAGTAGAGTGTAAGAGCTGGAGACAGGGCTGGTGTGGGTTCTCCCATGGGTCTTCAGCACTAGCCCTGGGGCCTCACACTGTGGGTGTCAGGGGTATTTACTGAGCATGGGGCCAAGCACTGTATGTGGAAGAGGGGACTAAAGCTTAGGGAGGATATGTGATTCCTCAAAGCCAGATAGTGGGGTTGGAACTCAGACTCCAAAGCCCAATAAGGCTGTTGCTTCTAACAGATATGCTACCACAAGTGCTGTTCAACTTGAACGGTGCCAGGACCCCTGAAAAGCTTATTTCACCAGAGATTGCTAATCCCCACCCCCAGAGTTTATGATTTTGTAGGTCAGTCCTGGGTTAGGGCTCAAGAATTTGCATTTCTAAAAAGCCCCCAGGTGATGCTGATGAGGCCCATGTGTGGACGTCAGTCCTGACATGCTACCTCCTGTTCAACAAATAGTTGTTGAGTTATGGAAGGCTTAACACACCTGCAATGGCCAACAGAAACTGACAAGAATTTAAGTCAGTATTGAAAGTCAAGTGCATTCAAATAAAACTTTTTAGGCATTATAATATTTGATTTCTTCCTTCATTATTCTCATTAACCCCCAAGCTTTCTAATGCCATGGGGCTTAGACCACCGTGAATATTGGAATGCATATGCCTCTGTGTCCAACAGCAAGGGGCTGGGGCTGAAATGAACCCCTTTCTGGTGGCACCCCTCATGTGTTTCTGGAAACTCAGTTTCTTTCAAATCAGTTGTGAAATCAGTTTATGTTGATTTATAAACCAGCGATTTGGTTCCTGCTGATTGTATGTCAAACCCCTTCTTGCTTTGTTTCTGCCTCTGTCCCCTCCTCCCCCCAACCAAGCCCATTCTGCTGGGGGTGCAGAAAACAGCTTCTGTAGTCAAGTTGTACTGGCTTTGGTCATGAAAGTTAATGCATTAGTGTTAGAGTTCACTCTCTTAATTATTGGCTTACTTGGTCTCATATTTAAAAAGTCATTATTTAAGGATTAGGAATGGGGAGAATGAAGACCAGCGAAAGATGATAGCTTTTCTTTTTTCATGTTGATGATTCACAGCCTTGTTTGGGATTTAATAAGTAACACAAAGCATTGGAAACTGCTGATTTAATCTCTTCTCATAGGCTCATGTTGGCATAAAGAAAATAAATCTCTAAGGTGTACCTTTTTACCTTCTCCTGGCTCTCTATTTCCATGCCTTTATTTATTATGCAGTTAATTTTTCTTACCTGCCCCTCCCCCTCCCCCCCCCCCCCCCCCCCCCCGCAACCCACCCACTTTCATCTCTGGCCTCTGGGTCCCTCCCCAGTGCAGTTGTTACAGGGGCCATTAGTTAGTATGTTTAAAGAACCATAATCTCAGCTCAGTAGAAGGGAAGCCATACAGAATTCTATTACCAAGTAGATAAAACCCTCTTGCAGGGTCCCAGGTTATAAGCCACTCTGTTAGGAATTCTCTGGGAAATGTGACTCATTTCTGTGCTTGGTATAAAATCATTGGTATGGTGTTCATGACAGCTCAGGGATGTCATCCCACACACCTTTGCCACTGCCTGGAGGCTGACTTTACAACTACCTGTGTTTGCTTTTTTTATTGCTGACCTTCTCGACCTTGTCGTCCTTTCTTTCTCCCTATTTCTAGGAGAAAATTCATTCCCCAGGAGCAGCAATTACCTGCCACTTTTCGCCTGCTCCCTTATTTATTTTTTCGTTCATTCTTTCAGTTGGGAATAAGAGAATCTCTCTTTCCTACCCTGGTTTATGTCACTTAATTATTTGTTCCTTAGCTGGTTTAATGTTTATTTAATTCTGCCATGCTGTTTAACCCCAGCAGCCTGGTTGATGGCTTAAGCTGAGCCAAGATTTCTGCATGTGACTTCTCACTTGTTGATAAAGTAAGGTTTGTTTTTCTCTCATCCATGTTTGACCCTTGATATTAAAACCTTATTTAAAGACATGACATCTGAAACCATGTTCCATTCGGTATTAGAAAAATCGAAATTCACTGTATATTCTAGATTTGAGGATGTTAAAGAGGTCTGTGTTTGACCTATTTTTGCCTTTTATCTTCAGCAAATAGAGGCTTTTGTGAAGAAGAAGTTTATCATCAAGCACTTAGAGAGAACCCGAATACTATGGGTGAGAGGAGGGGTAGAGGGAATGGAGATGAAAGAAAAGCTGATGATTTATTTGTGTATTTTTTTAAAACAATTTTACTTTATTTTATATATGTATATAAGTAAACTCCACACCCAACATGGGGCTTGAACTTATGACCCCGAAAGCAAGAGTCATGTGCTCTACCAACTGAGCCAGCCAGGTGCCCCTGAGAAGCTGAGAATTTAATTCTTTTCTAAGGGAAATTTGGGTCTACATGGATGATAATATTAATTGTAGCAATAGCTTATATTTCCTGAGTACTTGCTATGTTGGGGCTTTCTGGACTTTATATGTTTGCATTATCTCATTTGTCAAGCTCATAAGGTACATACTATTATAAATTCCGATATAGATGAGGAAATTGAGGCTTAGAGAGGTTAAGGAGCCTCCCCAAGGTTGTACAAGCATGGGGGGTGGGGGGGGCTGGGATTTGAATCCAGGAGTCTGGCCGAGGTAAAATATATGTAACAGAATATTTTCCTGTAGTCATGCATGGACAAACCTATTTGTAACTTGTCCACAATAATAACTTTAATGATAAAATAATGTCAATAAACATTTTCTGGGTCCTAACTTTATTGTAGGTACTCTATTTAAGGTGTGCACATGATTTCCTTCAATATTCAATAATCCTGTTTAGAAAAATACTATTATCATATCTTATTTACCTGTGAGGAAACTCTGAGGTTTAGACAGAACTTACCTTCTTTGCCCAAGGCTCCATGGCTAGTGAGTAGAAAATTTGTGTGACCATATTATTTTTGTAGCTATTATTTAAAAAGAATTTTTTTTAATTAAATTTCAATTTTAGTTCTGGTATAGTTAGCAGTGTTATATTAGTTTCAGGTATACAATACAATGATTCAACAATTCTATACATTACTCAGTGCTTATCATGATAAGTGTACTCTTAATCCCCTTCATCTGTTTCACCTGGTCTCCACCCCCCATGTGCTTTATCTTGAATGAGTACCCTCAGTTAGTTTTTTTTTCCTGAAGCATACTTCAGAATATGTGGTTCCAAAAGATATATATAAAATATTCCATCCAAAAGAAATAGAATACACATTTTCTTCTAGTAAGTACAGAAGAATCCCCTGTTTAATCACATAAAAAGAGACATAACAAACATTACAAATTTAAGAAGACTAAAATCATACCAAGTATATTTTCCGACCACAATGGTACAAAGCAAAAGATCAACAATAAAACAAAGTTGGAAAATTTGCAATGTAAATATATGTTTCTTTTGAGGCTTTTTTTTTTTTGAGAGAGAGAGAGCACACACATGTGCGGGTGAGTAGGGGAAGGGCAGAGGGAGAGAGAGAATCTTAAGCAGGCTCCACTTCCAGCTTGGAGCCCCACCATGAGGCTCTATCTGATGACAGAGATCATGACCTGAGCCAAAATTGAGAGTTGGATACTCAACCAACCAAGCCACCCAGGCGCCCCTACAATGTAACTATTAAACAACATACTACTGCACACGCAATAGGCCAAATAAGAGTTCAAACAGCAAATCAAAATATATCTCAAAAGAAAAAGAAAACCCAACGTTCCGAAACCTATGAGATGCAGCAAAAGTGAGTGTTAGAGTTAAATTTGTGTTAGAAATGCTTGTATTAAGAAAAAAATATCGGGGTGCCTAGTTGGCTCAATTGGTTAAATGTCCAACTCTTGATATTGGCTCAGGTAGTAACCTTGCGTCATGAAGGTGAGCCTGAGCCTGCTTGGGATCCTCTCTGTTGCTCTCTCTCTGCTCCTCCCTGACTCATGTGTGTACATGCACTCTCTCTTTCACTCCTTCAAAATAAATAAACTTAAAAGAAAAAAAAAAAAAGAGGGGCGCCTGGGTGGCTCAGTCGGTTAGGCTCTACACTGAGCGCGAAGCTTGAAATTCTCAATCTCTCCCCCCCCCGCCCCCGCTCTGCCCCTCTTCCCTGCGTGTGCTTTTTCTCTCTCTGAAATAAAAATATTTAAAACAAGAAGAAAAGTTCAAGTGAACAACATTACCACATAAGGAACTGGAAAAAGAAGACATTTAGCTAAAATTTAGTAGAGGAAGGGAATAAGAAAAATCAGAAATAGATAAAATAGAGACCAGAATAAACGATAACATAGCATTGTAAGTAATGACCAGTTAAAAAAAAAAATATTGTTGGGGCACCTGGGTGGCTCCGTTGGTTAAGCGTCCGACTTCAGCTCAGGTCATGATCTCAATCTGTGAGTTCGAGCCCCGCATCAGGATCTGTGCTGACAGCTCAGAGCCTGGAGCCTGCTTCAGATTCTGTGTCTCCCTCTCTCTCTGCCCCTTCCCCGCTCATGCTCTGTCACTCTCTGTCTCAAAAATAAATAAAAACATTAAAAAAAATTTTTTTAACAATAAAAAAATATTGTTATTGGCTAACATTTATTGTGTGCTAAGGCTTAGGCACTATTCTCAGCCCTTTACACTTACTAACTCGTTTAATCTTTATTTTCCAGGTAAGGAACTGAAGCAGAGAATGGTTAAAGCCACCAAACTCTTTTTGGCAATGATAGTTTTTGGCAAACTATTTTTGGCAATGACAGGCACTTTGGTTCTGGTATCTTTGTATGTAACAAACATGCACATGGCCACACACCTTGTTTTTAATTGTTGTTTTTGTTTGAGTTTTTTTGTTTGTTTGCTGTTTTGCCATTTTTGGTGGTTTACCTCTTAGTGTAGAGAAACACTTTGGACTGTTGAAATATATCGCAGTGTGAAATCAGCCTGCTTCCAAGGAGATTATGTAAATGAAATAGATTGCTTGATTTTTGTTTTTTTAAGTGTACTTATTTTTGAGAGGGAGAGAGAACCCCAAGCAGGCTCCAGCCTGTCAGCACAGAGCCCAATGTGGGGCTTGAACTCACAAATCATGAGATCATGGCATGAGCCCAAGTCAGATGCTTAACTGACTGAGCCACCCACATACCCGAGATTGCTTGATTTTTGACTTGAGAGAAACTGAATTAAAAAAAAATTTTCAGTGTTTTTTTTGCCTTTGAAGAATTTTGAATCAGATCACCCTTGGGAAAACCCACTTAGGTTATCAGACATGAATTTATTTCCTTTTGGAGATGGTATTTGTATTTGAGCCTAAGGCCATCATTCTGACTGGATAGGGAATGCCAGGAAGTTTTCCATCTTGACTGCGCTCCCTCTGTTCTCCTCTCTGTCGCCCATCCCCCTGGATAACTCCACTGGGCAGCCAGAGTGATCGTTTAAAAAGTAGATCAGATTATGGTGGTTGCCTGTCTAAATCTTTTGGTGGTTTTCCATTCCACTTGGGACAAAATCTAAACTCCTTCCCACGGCTCACAGTACTCATGATCTTGCTCCTACTTATTCTTGAGAAATCCTCTCCTATACCTTAGTTCACTGCTCATTTTCATTCAAACCAGTTCTTGGACCATGTCAAGTTCCTTTCTGCTTCAGAGCTTTTGGGCTGCTGGTCCTCTGCCCCCAGATTCTTTTTGAGGCTATCTCTTCCCCTCTTCCATGTCCCAAATTAAAATGTATTGCCCCAGACAGGCCTTTTGCTGATCATGCCAATAAAATATAATTCTTCCTGATATTCTGTATTATGCTTCCCTGTTTATTGTGTGCATAGCATTTTCTTAATATATGAATGCATGTTTTTTTTTTTTTGTTTGTTTGTTTACTTGTCAGTCAGAAGACTGAAAGGGCAGGGATCATGATTATTTTATTCATCACTATGTACCTAGCATCCAGCACAGTGTATTTCACAAACCAATGAGTGGTTGAATGAATTAATTTAAGGGGGGGGCGGGAAAAGCATGTGCAAAGTTATGGTGGCATGCAGCAACAGGTCATTTTGGGAGTAGCGAAAAGTTGTGGATGGCGGTCATTGGGCTGGTTTTGGGAGCTGGAGGAGGTTATATATATGGGTTAGATCGTGAAAGATTATGTGGGTCCTGCCAAGGAATATGAACTTAATACTCTGGAAATGAGGAAACACTAATGGGTTTTAAACAGATTATTTTTTTTTCAATATATGAAGTTGATTGTCAAATTGGTTTCCATACAACACCCAGTGCTCATCCCAAAAGGTGCCCTCCTCAATACCCATCACCCACCCTCCTCTCCCTCCCACCCCCCATCAACCCTCAGTTTGTTCTCAGTTTTTAAGAGTCTCTTATGCTTTGGCTCTCTCCCACTCTAACCTCTTTTTTTATTTTTCCTTCCCCTCCCCCATGGGTTTCTGTCAAGTTTCTCAGGATCCACATAAGAGTGCAACCATATGGTATCTGTCTTTCTCTGTATGGCTTATTTCACTTAGCATCACACTCTCCAGTTCCATCCATGTTGCTACAAAGGGCCATATTTCATTCTTTCTCATTGCCACGTAGTACTCCATTGTGTATATAAACCACAATTTCTTTATCCATTCATCAGTTGATGGACATTTCGGCTCTTTCCATAATTTGGCTATTGTGGAGAGTGCTGCTATAAACATTGGGGTACAAGTGCCCCTATGCATCAGTACTCCTGTATCCCTTGGGTAAATTCCTAGCAGTGCTATTGCTGGGTCATAGGGTAGATCTGTTTTTAATTTTTTGAGGAACCTCCACACTGTCTTCCAGAGCAGCTGCATCAGTTTGCATTCCCACCAGCAGTGCAAGAGGGTTCCTGTTTCTCCACATCCTCTCCAGCATCTATAGTCTCCTGATTTGTTCATTTTGGCCACTCTGACTGGCGTGAGGTGGTATCTGAGTGTGGTTTTGATTTGTATTTCCCTTAAACAGATTGTTAAATGCAGTTGAGGTGTTGAGTCAAAGAGAACATTCTGGTGTCTCACTGTCTTTTAGAGTACTCGGAGTCCTGAGATTGACTCTGGTTATTGTCCCTTGTACTTGGAAATTACTTGTCCCAATTATGATTCTGCTGCAAGGATTGCACAGGCAGAATTTCAAACAGAATGCTGGAAATTAAAATTTACCAAAGATGGAAGTGTGCTTGTGTATGGCATAGCTTGGTGTTTTATCTGTCAAACGCTGATGAGCCAATGATAAAATAAAACTAAACATTTTATACAAATAAGTTATTACTTGTTCAACTTCCCATTTAATGAAGAAAATCTTAAATTGGGACATTATATCTTGAGTCATTTAAGTGATACATGACAGACTTTAGGCTCTGGTAGAGCTGACTTTTATATTCAATTGATTGTATTGCTTTTAAGGAGGATGCTGTATAGTTCTGCCCTGTGGATCATTATGTGGCGACTGCCTTGGGACCCTGCCTTGAAAGGACAATATTATTGTCTTTGCAGCAGCTCTTATCTATTGAGCACCTACTTTGTGGCTGGCACTGAGCTGGTCATCATCCTACATTACCTGTGGGTAAAACTTTAAAGCATCTGTTTGTGGTAGAGGTATTCCTATTTTACAGATGGAGAAACAGGCTCAGGGAAGTTAAGTCGATAGTCTCCCCTTACCCACTGTGTTGCCTTCCATGGTGTCAGTTACCTGTGGTCAGTGGTGGTCTGGAAGCAGATGATCCTCCTTCTGACCTACCATCAGAAGGTTAATAGTAGCCTAATGCTGCATCACCAGGCCTACGTCATTCACTTCACTTCAACTCATCACATAGGCATTTATCATCTCACATCTTCACAAGAAGAAGGGTGAGTACAGTACAATAAGATATTTTCAGTGAGAGAGAGACTACAGGTATATAACTTTTATTACAGTATATTGCTGTATATTGTTATAATTATTGTTTTATCATTAGCTATTGTTGTTAATCTCCTACTGTACCTGATTTATGAATTAAACTTTATCATAGGTATGTATGTATAGGAAAAAATCAGTGTGTGTATACACACACACACACACACACACACATATACCATATATATATGGCTTCAGGCATCTACTGGGGATTTTAGATTGTATCCCCTGTGGATAAGGGGGGTGTGACTAGTTTAATTCTCCCAAGTGAGTATTGGAGCTGGGGAATTAAATTCAGATCTGTCTGACTCAAAATGCCCTGCTTTTATTTTAAGTCTGCTCTCCTACTTCTGTAGAGGAGAGAATCATATAGGACTATTGAAATGAACTAAACATAACTATACTTTGAAGGAGCTTATAGAAATGATTTTGATCTGAGTGAAACCAAATATTAAAAAAAATCAAAGAATTCTAAGAACACTTTTTTAATTTGGAGAACTTTTAAACTAGTTTACACTTAGGCAGACATTTCATTCCACCTGTTTAGCTCAATTCAGCCCTAGTAAGATTAGTTTCTCTGATGAATGGGTACCTGAACAGAATTTCGATGGAGAAGCGTGAGCGTTGGGACTGCTGTCCTGCATTCACCTACTGGTCTCCCCTCCACAGTCTCCTCTTCCCTCATCACCTACTGGTCTCCCCTCCACAGTCTCCTCTTCCACAGTCTCCTCTTCCCTCATCATTCTTTTTTTTAAATTGTTTTTTAATGTTTTATTCATTTTTGAGACAGAGAGAGACAGAGCGTGAACAGGGGAGGGTCAGAGAGAGAGGGAGACACAGAATCTGAAACAGGCTCCAGGCTCTGAGCGGTCAGCACAGAGCCCGACGCGGGGCTCGAACTCACGGACCATGAGATCATGACCTGAGCCGAAGTCGGACGCTCAACCGACTGAGCCACCCAGGCGCCCTGTAGAAGGAACTTTTAAAAACGTATGTAAGTTGATCTCCTTCCCTTGCCTAACCGGTCATGTTTTCGGGAAAAAATTGCAAATAACTTACAAATTATAAGAGGTTAATATCCAAAATATATGAAGAACTCCCACAACTCAATAGCAACAACAACAACAACAAAATTAGAAAATGGGCAGAGGCTCTGAGTAGACCTTTTTCGAAAGAAGACATACACACGACCAATAGGTACACAAAAAGATACTCAACGTCACTCATCATCATGGGGGGAATGCAAATCAAAACCACAATGAAATATCACCTCACACCTGTTAGAAAGGCTATTATTAAACAGGTGAGGATGTGGAGCAAAGGAACTCTTGTGCACTGTTGGTGGGAATGCAAATTGGTGCAGCCACTGCAGAAAACTGTATGGAGGTTCCTCAAAAATTAAAAATACAACCATCATGTAATCTTAAAATTCCACTTCTGGGTTTTCATCTGAAGAAAATGAAAACACTAACTCAAAAAGATATCTGCACTACCATTTCACTGCAGCATTATTTACAGTAGCCAAGACATGGAAACAACCTAAGTGTCCAGTGATGAATAAATTTATAACAGGCTTGCAGTTATAAAATAAATAACTCCTAGGGATATAATAGACAGCATGATGACTATAGTTAGTAACACTGTATTGCATATTTAAAAGTTGCTAAGAGGATAGATCTTAAAAGTTCTTATCACAAGAAGAATTTGTAACTTTGGTGATGGATTTTAGTTAAAATTTACTTATTGTGATCATTTTGCAATATATACAAATATCAAATCATTATGCTGTATACCTAAGCCTAATATAATGTTATATATTAATTGTGTCTCAATAAAAAATGCATTTAATATGATCTTGTTCCCTTGCTTAACTGATCAATGGCTTCCCTTTCATTTGAAATAAATTATTTTTATCATGACTCCACAGGCCTGTATGACCTGCCCCTGCCCCCCTCCCCAGCCTCTTCTAAGGCACTTATCCCTGCTATCTCTGCTTTGGCTCCTCTGAGATTTTTTTCCTGGACCTGAAACAACATTTGTGGGGAACAGTGGGCAGTTCTGTGTGGCTCCAGCTTAGGTTGAACTGAGGAGGACTGGTGGGAGATTAGGTAGACTAAGCGGTTTGGACTTGACCTCATCCAAAGAATACCTTCGGAATATTTTGGATGATGGAACACTTTTGAAGCATTTTACGCAGAAGACTAAATGTGCTGGAGCCATTGAGCAGGGGATAGAAAATCCTATTGTCTTATTGACTCTTTACAATGTTCAGAGTCCTTGGATTGGGTCTGGTTATTGTTCTTTGTACTTGGAAATTGTTTGTCCCAATTATGGCAGCCTTAAAGATGACGCAGGCAGAGTTTTTATCAGAGAGTTGTAAGTTAAAGCACAGCAGTGCCATTTCTCTCCCTGGGTGTGGTAGAGTTAGTCACATTTAAAGAACATGTTCCTTGTTGAAGTCAAAGTGCTAGGCTGGGGTCTTGTGTGGGCTCCAGACCACAGTCTGTGTGACTACACTTTAATGAGATTGTGTCATCTATAAAATATGTAAAATCTGGATAAGCAAATATATCAATCCATTTGAAAGTGCTGATAAAAGTAAAATATTCTTGGCAAATAAAGCTAATAATACAGGGATTGACATTTTCATTTAATCAGGGCAAGCCTAAATTTAGAAGTAATCTTTTGAGCTCTCAGATCATTGATGGGGCAGTTCAGGTTCTTTCTGATATGGACGAACACAATGTTTGTAATCTTAAACTGTAATTTTAAGGGTGTGAGATATATCCGGCCCACTGCCTATTAAACGCCTGCTGTTTCCCACCCTTGCCTTGGGGCATGGTTCCTTATTACTGCCCTTGAGGCAGCCGTTTTATGAGCAATACTGAGCTCCAAACATCAAGCCAAGCACCACATACGTGCATGTCAGCTAAAGCTTCTACAACCCTGTGACTGTTTTGTAAGCCCCCTGTGACTTTGCATGGTTAATGAGGCAATGTAGGTTTAAAAAAGTATGTACAAGTTAAGGGTTTAGAGAAGTTAAGTGAAAGAGATCTAGTCAGCTCAGTTCTTATTGACTCCCCAAATCCATGCTCTTCACCCCAGCCCTGTTCTAGACCTGAGGCTGCCCTATAGATAGGTCAGAATGGTAGGTAAGAACAGAAAAAGAGATCTCCTTTCCCGTGGACCTTAAATAAAAAACCCATTTTGTGGCCAATCTGTCTGTAGCCCATCTTTCTGTGTTGGGTTTATTTCTCTAATAGAAAAAACGTTGTTTTGCCTAATAGATTTTTTTTTTTTTTAATAATAAGTAGTATAGGCATCAGTCTTTTCTAAACTCAATCAGAATTAAGGAGGTTTTCTATTTAAAGGACCTAGTGGTTAATCCTTTGGTAAAGAATTATTTTGAAATTGAATATTAATGCCTTAGTTATTTTGTTTCATAATTTGACTTAAAAAATAATGGCAAATCAAGCATCTTTTGTTATGTACCAGGTGCTCTATAAGAGCATTTTAAAACATGTTTATTCATTTTGAGAGAGAGAGAGAGAGAGTGTGTCTGGATGTGCGCATGTGCACTGTTGACACAGAGCCCAATGTGGAGCTCGAACTCATGAACCATGAGATCATGACCTGAGCCAAAATCAAGGGTTGGACTGAGCCATCTGGGTGCCCCAATAAGAGGATTTTTAAATGCAAGTTTGTAATCCGATCCTCACGACAACCCTGTGATATGGGTGCTATTGTGTCCATTTTACGGAGGAGGAAACCAAGATGCAGGAAGACTAGATGAAGGGACGGCTTTGTGACGTCACAATGTGTGATTGCAGGACTGACTGCATGCTTAGAAAGACCTCACACTTGATTTAATTGCTATAGTTGCTGTCTAAAAATTCCTCATAGTTTTGAAGAAGGGGCCCTGCATTTTTATTTTGCACAGGGTCCCCCAAATTACATAGCTGGTCCTGCCTAGGTGAGTTCAGCGAGGAGTGGCAAAACCAGGATTCAAACCCAGACTACCTGGTCTGAAGCTTACACTCCCATATCCCATATTCTTAAAGCAAGCTCCCTCCACCCTCTTTTTCTTTGGACCTGTCTTTAGAGACAGGCAGTTTAACGCATCTTTGTTGAATTGTTTGGATTTGAGTTTTGTTTGTTGGGCCCGGTTATCTGATACACACAATTTCCCAGTTAGGTTGGGAGGAGAGCAGCAGGGAGGATTTGAAGATATGGCAAGAATTGCACATCCTTGCCGTAATGAACAGATCAGAGCCTAAAAATAAAAGAGAACAAAGTGGAAATACCGTAACACATTTGTTTTGTACAACTTTATTAGAAAAAATAGAAAACGACAGCTCCTGTGCATATGAAAGGGAAACAGTCCCCCAACACTGCCTATCTGCATGTGGTGCTCTGTGGATTGGTGACACTTAATTACCACATACAGTTTTATGGACTGTTTTATGAGAAGCTGCTTTTTAGCCTTTCATGGATTGCTATAAAGGGAAATCTAGAAAGACAGGAGAGAATTTACATCATATCACGTTGGCAAAAATCGTCCCTCTGTGGTCTGTGGCTAGAATCGGAGGCAACCCAAGATCCATCTCTTAGCATTTCCTGAGAACTTTCTGTGAAGAGGCAGAGGCCAGCAAAACACTGGAGCTTGGAGGTAGGAGTGAGGATACAGGGCACCCAGAGCTTTCACAGAGGCAGGCATGGGCCCCAGGAGCCCCAGGAAGTCATCTGGACTACATTCAGAGGAGTCTAGAGAGCTCAGGGGAATTCTCTAGAGGTGAGAAAGAGTGTCCAAGATGGAGGGAACGGTGAAAACAAAAGCAAGGAGGCGAGGGAGATTGTGGTCAGGGTGAGCTGCAACTGGATGGTCCTGGCCACGGTGTTGGAGATGATGTTGGAAGGAAGGTGGGGACCACATACTGATGAACTTTGTGCGCCAACTTAGGGAGTGTAGGTTTATAGCCCGGTGTGTTAGGGATCACTATGATGATCACAGCTGACATTTATGAGGGTTTAGACACAAGTTATAAATACCCATGCGGTCCCTGGGCACACACATGCCTCACATATAGAGTGATGTAATGTGCACACTCAGTCATCATTGTTGGTGTATGTGGTGACTGAGGACTTTGGAGTCAGCTGGGGTCTTTGCTCTACCAATTACAGCAGGACCTGGGGGCAGGCAGCAAACCATTTTGAACCTTTGTTTCTCTGTCACTAACCTGGGCATAAGAATCATAACTGCTTCACTGTTTGTTGTCATGAACAATATAACGTAAGGCTATATACTTTGTATAAATAATGTTTGTTTACATTTGTCCTTAGTGTAAGAAATTTTATCTACCACTTGTCCTTTTTTCTTCCCTTCCCTTCCCTTCCCTTCCCTTCCCTTCCCTTCCCTCCCCTCCCCTCCCCTCCCCTCCCTTCCCCTCCCCTCTCCTCCCTTCCCCTCCCCTCCGCTCCTCTTTTCTTTTCTTTTCTTTTCTTTTCTTTTCTTTTGTATCATTTGTGGCAACTTTTATATCATTTCAAAGCTGGGGAGTCAGTTCTTGGCAGACTCTGGCTAATGAGTTGCCTTTTAGGAAGCCTGGGTGATTCATTGCCAGAATGGAAGATGGGCAATGTGTGGAGTTTTCTGGAGGCAGTGGGTCAGACTTGTTAGGAGGTGTGATCCTGGACACATCACTAAACCTGTCTGAGCCGGTTTCCTCCTAGAAGATGAAAACAAAGCTGCTAACTTGCAAAGATTACTGTGAAGAACATTTAATGAGATATTTGATACAAAGTGTTGGCACATAGCAGGCGTTCAATAAATGGTAACTGTTATTATTTTTACTAGTGAAAAGAAATAACATTGTGTAGTGCTGGAAGAGCCCAAGAAGTGTTTATATACTTTCTCCAGTGTCCAATCTTTTTTTCCCCTCCAGGCTGAATGAGACTGGATATTTTGTAAATGTGGTGCAGCCTTTATCACAACACCATCAGACATGCCCTTCTGACACTCGGACAGATGAATCCAAGCATGAACAGCCAAGGGTTGTTGATTGACTTTTCTAACTTTTCATCCCCTCATGTGCAGGGATGGTGCCTACTCTGCCTGGTGAAGTCAGCCCAGAGATCGGAGGACCTGGCACCAGTGGAGGGCTTGGTTACCTAGGCAACACTCACCTATGCTGATGACAAAGGAGCTGTCACCACTGTCTGAGGCATGCATCAGTGTATCCAGTTATGGGGGAGATGGAAAGAAACAATTTTCTCTTGTAATGAGATAGATGCAAGTGTTAATTTCTTTTGAATGACAGCTAATTTCCTGTTTTCAGAGAGCAGGACAAAGCTTAAACTTTAACTTGTGGCTGAAAATACTCAGTTTTTGAACCTGGCAAAGCCTCATAAGAAAAAAACAGCCCTGGTGCTGGACTGTTGTTAGGCTTCCTGTCTTTTCAGAAGCTTATTGCATTTATTTTACTGCTTTGGGGGATTAGAAAATAGTCTCTGAAGGACATTTCTTTAATGACTTGGAATATTAACATGGAAAACTTGCTTGTTGGACAGTACAATGAACACTGTAGCTTTTGTCTCTAATTGGCTACTGGATCCTTCACTCTGTAGTTGTTTTTTTTTTTTTTTAATGCTTTCTCTGTTGTGAAAGATAATGTACATTAAGAAAAATACACAAAACAATTAGATAGTCCAATGATTTATCATAAGGTGGATATGTTTACAATTGTTACCTCTACTGAGGTGAAGATAGAACATTGCAGGTGTCTGGGAAGCACTCCTCCTCCTCCTTCTCCATGCTTACCTTCTTGCACTTTCCACAAGGAGACAGACCACTGTCTTGACTTTATAGTGAATAGCAAAGAAATTAGTACTAGAAGTTTTATCATATATATTTCTGAACTCTGTGGTTTAGTTTTATATCTGTTTTGAATTTCACATAGGTGGAATCATACAATACTGTTTTATGTTTGGCTTATTTTTTCCTAACTTTTTCTTTTAATCTGAAGTGCTTCCCTATTAAGGTGTATAACTGTCTTTCATTCATTTTACTTGCTGTACTTTATTATACCACAATTGATTTATCTCATTTGACTATTGATGCATATTTGGAGGGTGTTTCTAGCTATTGCGAATAATAATATTATGAACATTCTTGCACATGTCCCTTGGGATACAGATATAGGCATTTCTCTTGGTTGTATACCTAGGAGTGAAATTGCTGGGGCATAGGATATATGTATTTTTACCCTTTGTGGTGTTAAAGGATAAATTCTTTTTTTTAAATTAAAAAAAAAATTTTTTTTAATGTTTATTTTTGAGACAGAGAGAGACAGAACATGAACGGGGGAGGGTCAGAGAGAGAGGGAGACACAGAATCTGAAGCAGGCTCCAGGCTCTGAGCTGTCAGCACAGAGCCCGACGCGGGGCTTGAACTCACGGACCGTGAGATCATGACCTGAGCCGAAGTCGGACGCTTAACCGACTGAGCCACCCAGGCGCCCCTCTTTTTTAAAAGTACATCATTACTCTCCTACAAATATAGAATGAACCTGTGTCAAAGATTTCATTTAACTCATTAATTAATGGGGGAATCACTAAGGTATTATAACTGGTTGAAAGAATTGAAAGAACTACACATATCTAGGCAATAGGGATACTGAAATGAATTTACAAGTAAATGCAAAATGAGTCTATCCCCAAGGTAATAATCCATTACATTCCATGAGACAATTCATTTGCATTTCTTTTTTTAATGTTTATTTTTGAGAGAGAGAAAGAGAGAGACAGGGAGAGACAGCACGAGCAGGGGAGGGGCAGAGAGAGAGAGAGGGGGACATACAGAATCTGAAGCAGGCTCCAGGCTCTGAGCTATCAGCACAGTGCCCGACACGGGGCTCAAACTCAGGGACCTGGAGGTCATGACCTGAGCTGAAGTCAGACGTTTAACTGACTGAGCCACCCAGGCACCCCTAGAATTGACTTTTAAAATGTCTTCTTAAGAAATCTTTCATTCCTCTAACTTCTTGAAAACATTCAAGTGTATAATATTAACTTTTAGAAACTGTTATTATTTGGCCTTTGAAATTCAAGCCTAAAAACCATTTAGAATTTATTTTTCTGTATAATGTGAGATAAACTATCAGTCCCCCCCCCCCCCCCTACCCTATTATGGTATGCAGTATCCCTCCACCATTTATTAAACAACTATCCTTCTAGGGGCACCTCAGTGGCTCAGTCAGTTGAGCCACTGACTCTTGATTTTTGGCTCGGGTCATGATCCCAAGGTTGTGGGATCCAGTTTCGCATGGGACTCCGCACTGAGTGGGGAGCCTGCTTAAGATTCTCTCTTGCCCTCTGCACTCTCCCCAACTTGGATGCTCTGTCTCTTTTTCTCTACAAACAAACAAACAAACAAACAAACAAACAAACAAAAACTATCCTTCCACTCTTGCTTGGCAGAGGCACCTTAGTCACACATCAAGTGTTCATATGTGTTTGGGTCTGTCCCTGGGCCTTTTGTTAAATTCCATTGATCTTTTTGACTATTAATTAATTAATTAATTAATTTTTAAGTAGACTCCGTGCCCAGTGTGAAGCCCAGCGTGGGGCTTGAACTCATGACCCTGAGATCAAGACCTGAGCCGAGATCAAGAGTCAGACGCTTAACCAACTGGCATTTCGCTGTTTGACTATTTTTATACCAATACCACACTATAGTGTTTTTATAATAAATTGCATAACAAGTTTTTATCTCTGGTAGAGCCAGTTCTTCCACCATGTTGTTGTTGTTCTTCCTTTTTTTTTTTTTTTTAATGTTTATTTATTTTTGAGACAGAGAGAGACAGAGCATGAACGGGGGAGGGTCAGAGAGAGAGGGAGACACAGAATCTGAAGCAGGCTCCAGGCTCTGAGCTGTCAGCACAGAGCCCAACCCGGGGCTCAAACTCACGGACCACGAGATCATGACCTGAGCCAAAGTCGGACGCTCAACCGACTGAGCCACCCAGGCGCCCCCATGTTGTTCTTCTTGAAGGCTGTTCTAGCTCTTTATATTTTCTTGTGAAGTTTAAAATTAGTGTATCAAACTCCACAATAACTGTGGAATTTTATTTGTGATTTTTAAGGCTGCATTGGATCCCCAGAAATTTCACTCCTAGGTATTTATCCAAGAGAATGAAAGCATATGTTCATAAAAAGAGTTGTACTTGAATGTTTATAGCACTTTATTCATAATTACTCCAAACTGGAAAGAACCAATATGTTTATACAATGTCAAATTACTAAGCAATGAAAAGGAATGAACTACTGATACACCCCATAATGTGGGTGAATCTCAAAAACATTATGTTGAGCAAAAGAACCCAGGCACAAAAGAATATATACTGTGGGACTCTATTTATAAGAAGTTTTATAATAATCCCGACTACTCTATAGTGATAAATATCAAACCAGTGGTTGACTGGAGTAGGGGGTAGAGGAGATGGGGAGGCATTTGGGTATTGATTGGGGTGGTGATTACAGAGTTCATAAAAAAAAAGTGTGTATTTGATTGTAATGTATACTTTAGTAAGGTTTTTTTTATTTGTCTTTTTAAAATTTATTTTTGTTTTGTTTTTGTTTTTTAAGACTCCATTAACCCTATAGATCTGTTTGGGAAAAACTGACATTTTCACAAATTGAATCTTTCAATCTACAAATGTGGCATATAGCTTCAAGTGGTACTGCCTTTAAATTCTCTGAATAATATTCTATTCTGCATGGATATTTTTCATATCTATTTAAATATGTAGATTTTTTTTACCATTTAATTTAATTTATTTTTTAAATTTACATCCAAATTAGTTAGCATATAGTGCAACAATGATTTCAGGAGTAGATTCCTTAATGCCTCTTACCCATTTAGCCCATCCCCCCTCCCACAATCCCTCCAGTAACCCTCTGTTTGTTTTCCATATTTAAGAATCTCTTATGTTTTGTCTCCCTCCCTGTTTTTATATTCTTTTTGCTTCCCTTCCCTTATGTTCATCTGTTCTGTGTCCTACAGTCCTCATATGAGTGAAGTCATATGATTTTTGTCTTTCTCTGACTAATTTCGCTTTGCATCATACCCTCTAGTTCCATCCATGTCATTGCAAATGGCAAGATTTCATTCTTTTTGATTGCCAAGTAATACTCTATTGTGTATATATATACCACATCTTCTTTATCCATTCATCCATCGATGGACATTTGGGCTCTTTCCATACTTTGGCTATTGTTGATAGTGCTGCTATAAACATTGGGTGCATGTGGCCCTTGGAAACAGCATACCTGTATCCCTTGGATACAGATCATGATCTCACAGCTCATGGGTTCGAGCCCTGCATCGGGCTCTGTGCTTACAGCTTGGAGCCTGGAGCCTGCTTCAGATTCTGTGTCTACCCCCCTCTCTCTCTGCCCCTCCCCCCCACCAAAACAAATAAACATTAAAAAAATTAAAAATAAATTTTCAAGGTTATTGGCATAAATTTGTTCATAATATCTTATATGTTTAATGTCTGTATGATCTGAGAGATGTCTCCTTTTAAAATTTCTGACATTGGTTTTTCCTCATTACTATTCCAAGGGTTTATCAGTTTTATTAATCATTTTAACACCTTCCTAGTTGATCCTCTTATGTTTGCTTTTTCTTCACTCTTTTCTGCTCTTATTTTTGTCCACTTCCTTTCTTCTACTTATTTGTTTTAAATTTGTTGATTGTTAAAAATGGTCTCTTAAAATGGGGTGCTAAGTTTATTGGTTGTCAGTTTCAATCGTATTTCAATAAAGTATTTTTTTTTTTTTAATTTTTTAAAATGTTTATTTCTGAGACAGAGAGAGACAGAGCATGAGTGGGGGAGGGGCACAGAGAGAGGGAGACACAGAATCAGAAGCAGGCTCCAGGCTCTGAGCTGTCAGCACAGAGCCTGACGCCGGGCTCTAACTCACAAACTGGGAGATCATGACCTGAGCGGAAGTTGGTCACTCAACTGACTAAGCTACCTGGGGGCCCCTCAGTAAAGTATTTAAATAATAAGTTTACCTTTAAGCACTATTTTCTTTGCATCCTAAATTAAAAAAAATTTTTCAATATTTATTTTTGGGAGCAAGAGAAAGAGAGAGTGCATGTGCTTGCGAGGGGGCGAGGGGCAGAGAGAGAGGGAGACATAGAATCTGAAGCAGGCTCCAGGCTCTAGGCTCCAAGCTGTCAGCACAGAGCTCAGCGCGGGCTGTTCTCAGGAACGGTGAGATCATGACCTGAGCCAAAGTCGGACGCTTAACCATCTGTGCCACCCAGGTGCCTCGCATCCTGTAATTTTATATGAAATCATTTTGTTATCATTCAGTTAAGAGTATTTTCTAATTTCTACTGGGGATTTTCTAGCTACCATTTCATTATTGATTTTTAGCTTCCTTGCATTATGAGCAAAGAACACACTCTGATTTATGTACTTTAAAATATGTTGAGGGGCACTTAGATGGTCCTGTTGGTTAAGCATCCAACTCTTGATTTTAGCTCAGGTCATGATCCATCCCACTGTCATGAGATAGAGAGCCCTACTTTGGGCTCCACACTGGGCATGGAGCCTGCTTAAGGTTCTTTCTTTCCCTCTCTTTTTGCCCCTCTCCTGTTTGTGCATGCTCTCTCCCTTTCTCTCTATGTCTCTCTCTCTCTCTCTCTCTCAAAAGAAAAAAAAATGTTGAGACTCATTTGGTTCCATAGTATGTGGCGCATTTTTTGTACATGCTTGCTAAGTGCTTGAAAATAGCGTGTATTCTCTAGTTGATTGATGCGAAGTTCTGTATATTTATGTGGTCAAATTTGCTGTTTATGTTTTTCAGGTTTTCTATATGCTTACTGATTTCTTTTGTCTTGTTCTATAGATTTCTGAGAAAAGTGTGTTCCAATTCCATACTGTGATTATAGATTTGTATTTTTCTTCTTGTGTTTTTTTTCAATGTTGGCTTTACATAATTAGGAACTATATTGGAGAAATTTGCAGTTTGGAATTGTTATATCTTCCTGATGAATTGAAACCCTTGAATATTACAAAGTGACTCTCCATACAACTAATAAGAATTTTTGCCATAAGTAATAAAACAACACCAGCTTTCTTTTGGTTATTATTTGCCTAGTATATCTTTTTTAAAAATCCTCTTAGTTCTCACATTTATATATTCTTGTGTTTTAGATGTATCTTTTGTATATAACATAATCTTGGGCTTGACAAGTTTTTTCTTTTTTTTTTTTTTTCTAGAGAGAGAACAGAGAGAGCAGGAGTGGGGCAGAAGCAGAGAGGGAGAAGGAGAGAGAGAATCTTAACCAAGCCCACATTCAGCACGGAGACCAACACAGGGCTTGATCTCATGACTGTGAGATCAGAACCTGAGCAGAAATCAAGAGTCAGATGCTCAAATGACTCAGCCCCTCAGGCGCCCCAGCTTAGTTCACTGACTTTTAATGTAATTACACACATAGCTGGGTTGAAATTTACTGTCATATTAAATGCTTCTTTGTAGACCCGCATATTCCATGTTCCTATTTTTTCCCTCTTCTTCTGAACTGAGTTTGTTTTATTTACCATTCCACTTTTTCTCTCTATTAGCATGGGAGTTTTATTTTTTTATATTATTAGTTTGATGGTTACATTAAATATTTTAGTATGTGTCCTTGATTTAGGTCTATAAACACTTTAGTACCATTGATGTCTCTCTTGACTTGTCTGTCGTTTTTTTTTTAATTTTTTTTTTTTTTTTTTAATGTTTATTTATTTTTGAGACAGAGAGAGACAGAGCATGAACGGGGGAGGGTCAGAGAGAGGGAGACACAGAATCGGAAACAGGCTCCAGGCTCCGAGCTGTCAGCACAGAGCCCGACGCGGGGCTCGAACTCACGGACCGCCAGATCCTGACCTGAGCTGAAGTCGGCCGCCCAACCGACTGAGCCACCCAGGCGCCCCTGTCTGTCGTTTTTATTTCACTTGTGTACATTAAAAAAATTTTTTTTTGATGTTTATTTATTTTTGACAGAGAAATAGAGCGTAAGCGGGGGTGGGGCAGAGAGAAAGGGAGACACGGAATCTGAAACAGGCTCCAGGCTCTGCACTGTCAGCACAGAGCCTGATGGGGGCTCAAACTCCCAAGCTGTGGGATCATGACCTGAGCTGAAGTCGGACGCTTAACTGACTGAGCCACTCAGGTGCCCCATGCTTCTATACGTTTTAGATGCCCAGGATACTATTCTTGTTTTACACAATCCTGATTTGTTTCGATTTACTTATATATTCATCCTGTTCTTTTGCTCTTCATTTATCCTTTTATTGCTGATTTTCCATGTGGGATTACTTTCTTTTGGCTGAAGAACAAATACCCTTTAGTGTTTCCTTTATTGTAGGTCTGCTGGTGACAAATTCTCTCAATTTTTGTCTGTCTGGAATGTCTTTATTTCACCATAATTCCTAAGGATAATTTCTCTGGGCGTAGAATTCCACACTGTCACTGTGTTCTTTGAGCACTTTAAAGATATTTACTTACTTCTGGCTTCTCTTGTTTCTGTTTATAAGTTAGCTGAAAGTCTAGTTTTTGTTCCTTTTCTCCTCCCTTTGGCTGATTTTAAGTTTTATTCTTTGGAGGTTTTGCAGTCTTATCTTAGTGTGCCCAGATGAAGTTTTCTTATTATGAATCCTGCTCAAGATGTCTGGGGCTCCTTGTCTTAGCTCCTTCTAAGGCCGGCTGTTCTTTTTCAGTTCTGGAAGGTTTGCAACTGTTATCTTGTCACATATTGCTTTGCCCCATTCATTCTTCTTTCTTCCTTGGGCTATAATTACTTGTATTTACTTTATTAATTATGTGGGCTTAATTCCTTTCTCACTATGTTCTGTAATGTATCTTTTCCTGTATTTTCCATTCTTTTGTCTTTTTGTGCTTCACTCTAATTGTTTTCTTGTAATTCCCACTTCAGCTGTATCTATTCTTCTAGACTTAAATTCATTCATTAAGTTATTAATTGTAGTTAATATATATATTTTTATGTCTGAACTTTCAATTTGAGTCTCTTTCTTGAGTTTCCTGTTTATCTTAATTTCCTAGGGCATTTGTAGTAATTTCCTAAATTACTAGAAACTGGATGACCTAAAACAACAGAAACTTATTCTCTCATAGTTTTGGAGTCTTAGGCCTGAAATTAAGGTGTCAGCAGGGCCACAGTCCCTCTGGAAGCTCTTGAGAAGAATCTAATCCTTGCCTCTTCCAGCCTTGTCTTGTGGCCACATCCCTCTCTGCTCTGTGTTCTCATTGCCTTCTTCTCTGTGCCTCTGTCTTAAAACTCCCAGGATGAGCTGCTCCTTTTAATACCTGTATGTTAGTCAGATCTTTTACAATAAAGTAATATTCACTCCTTTGCCACATAAGGAAACACTCACAGGTCTCAGGTACTAGGACATGGACGTATCTTTTTTCTGGGTCGCCATTTAGCCCCTTGTACCATTCTATGCTGAAATTCTCAACTTTATTATTTTATCTTATACATAGTAAAACTTTTTAAAAAAAGTTTACTTATTTTGAGGGAGGAAGAGAGAGAGGGAGAGGCAGAGAGAGGGAAAGAGAGAGAATTGTAAGCAGGCTCTGCACTGCCAGTGTGGAGCTTGATGCGGGGCTTGAGCTCATGACCTGTGAGATCATGACCTGAGCCAAAACCAAGAGTCAGACACTTAACCAACTGAGCCACCCAGGCATCCTACATAGTAAAACTTTTAACGAAAAGTCTATTTCATATCATTCCAAATATGGAGTCCTATGGATTTGTTTCTATTTCTGTTATTTCTGCTGGTTTTTATTTGCATCTTCTCTCTTCATGTGCTTATTATTTTTAATTGTGTGTGAGTCATTATTTTTGCACAGTGTTTTGCAGGTGTAATCTGAAGTCAACATTATTCAACTCTAGAAAGGATTCATGTTTGCTTCTACGAGTATGTGGGGCATTAGGCGCTCTAGAAACACCTTATTTCAGTTTCAGAGATTGTGATGGTTTGATGATAAGCCATGGGTCCTCTGCAAGGGCCTGTTAGCTTTCTGTTCTCCCTTTGTGCTAAGGTGCAGCTCCTTGGAGATCCTAACCCCAAACAAATGTTATGCTCAGGTCTATTCCTCCCATTCTCAGCCGACTGTGGACACAAATCTCTATTTGCCTAACTTCTGAAACCATTTGTGGAGGGGGAAGAGGTCCAAAATGCCTTCTGGACTTCCTTCCTTTCATCCTCACTTGTTTCTTCCCTCCAGCACTACCCCTCGCCACACACCGTCTTGTAGGCTTTGGGATGTTTTTAAGCATTGAATGAATGTTTTGTCTGTCTTTCCACCTTATCCTTTTTTTTTTTTTTTTTCAAGTTTGTTGATTTATTTTGAGAGAGAGAGAGCAGGAGCAGGGGAGGGGTACAGAGGGGAGAGAGAGAATCTGAAGCCGACTCTACACTATCAGTGTAGATAGAGCCTGATAGAGGGCTCGAACTCACGAACAGTGAGATCATGACCTGAGCCGAAACCAAGAGTCAGACGCTTAACCAACTGAGCCACCCAGGTGCCCCTCTTCCTTACTTATATTTGATGAAAAAGCTTATCTGGCACACCTAGTGGGTTATTATTAGAAGCAGAGGTCTCCCTGAAGCTTTTCTCATCTATCTGAAATTTTTATGATAAAAAAAAAAAAGATTTCAAACATCACAAAAGGGGAAAGAATAGTGCAAAGAACCACACCATTACCCAAATTCAATCATTAACCAGGTTTTGTTACATTTGCTTAGAATGTTTTTGTGACATATAAGAAGAGACCATTGTAAAGCAGGGCAGTATTTCAACCTCCAGCCATCCATTCACCTCTGAAGTCCATCATTAGAGGACTTCCACCTTAGCTGCTTCTGTGTCCTCAGCTCTGGGCACAGGGTATAGCTACTGCCTCATTTGCATCCCATGAGCTGTTGTTGAATGAATGTCACTCTCTGTTGAACTACAGACTGTTGGAGCTGGAGGAGCTGGAAGAGGTCTTTGCCTGCCATAACGAACCTCAGTTTACAGATGGAGGTGCCGGGATCCTGAGATACACAGAGATGTGCTGACAGTCATGCAGGTGCACAGCAGAGTTAGGCCAGGGTCCCAGCTCAGAGCTCTTTCCTCTTTTCTCCACTTCCTTCTCGCTTTGCTAGCTTGCTTAACCACCACTCTTTCTGTTCTTCTGGTAACACCAGAAAGTTTGGGAGCATTTCATTACAAGTGTGATGATATAATGTAACATTAAGACACGACAAGGCAAGTTTTATTGGCCATTACTACTTGCCTCAAGTGAGTGGCAAAGCCTTTGACCACTCGAGGCATATATTAATAGCCCCATAAAATACATCCCGGATTGCTAGTGCTATTATCATCTGGCTATTACATTTCCTAAAATTATTGTACAAATACCACTTTAAACAATTTTCTCTCTCTCTCTCTCTTTTTTTAACTGGGAAGATTAGCTCTCTTTTATGAGAGACAATTCTTCACTTGCTTGAGAAAATAGAATTGTCACGAGCTATGGAGTGAGACTACTGTGTGATCACGTATTTCCTCTGCTACTTACTAGCTCTGTGGGATTCGGCTAGTTTCCTAACTTCTTTGAGAATTCGTTTTCTCCTCTATCAAATAACAAAATGCTTGCCTTTTAGAATTTACACCTATAAAACACCTAGCACGGTGCCTCAAAGATAGTAAGCAGTCAATAAATCCTATATTGTTGTTTTTGTGATGGTGATAAATGCAAGTGGGCATTTTTTTTCTTTTAATTAGTCACTTCGTGAGATTAAAAAATGGCTCAAAGCACGAACATGAACTTTAATTTAAATTTTTATTAATAAAAGAGCTAATGTGGGCTGAACATTTGTTATATGCCAGCATGAGTTCCTAAGCACTTTGTGTAGAATGTTTCATTTAATCCTTACTTTACAAGATAGACGTTATTATCCTCACTTACAGGTGAGGAAATTTAGAAGTCAAATAATTTGTTTGGGATTTCAGAGCTCGAACTAAGCTCAGTCTTCCCAGCTCCTATGTTCTTTTTTTTTTTCAGGGTTTTTTTTTTTTTTTTTTTTAATTTTTATTTATTTTTATTTTTTTATTTTTTTAATATATGAAATTTACTGTCAAATTGGTTTCCATACAACACCCAGTGCTCATCCCAAAAGGTGCCCTCCTCAATACCCATCACCCACCCTGCCCTCCCTCCCACCCTGCCCTCCCTCCCACCCCCCATCAACCCTCAGTTTGTTCTCAGTTTTTAACAGTCTCTAATGCTTTGGCTCTCTCCCACTCTAGCCTCTTTTTTTTTTTTTTTTTTTTCCTTCCCCTCCCCCATGGGTTTCTGTTATGTTTCTCAGGATCCACATAAGAGTGAAACCATATGGTATCTGTCTTTCTCTGTATGGCTTATTTCACTTAGCATCACACTCTCCAGTTCCATCCATGTTGCTACAAAAGGCCATATTTCATTTTTTCTCATTGCCACGTAGTATTCCATTGTGTATATAAACCACAATTTCTTTATCCATTCATCAGTTGATGGACATTTAGGCTCTTTCCATAATTTGGCTATTGTTGAGAGTGCTGCTATAAACATTGGGGTACAAGTGCCCCTATGCATCAGCACTCCTGTAGCCCTTGGGTCAGTTCCTAGCACTGCTATTGCTGGGTCATAGGGTAGGTCTATTTTTAATTTTCTGAGGAACCTCCACACTGCTTTCCAGAGCGGCTGCACCAATTTGCATTCCCACCAACAGTGCAAGAGGGTTCCCGTTTCTCCACATCCTCTCCAGCATCTATAGTCTCCTGATTTCTTCATTTTGGCCACTCTGACTGGCGTGAGGTGGTATCTGAGTGTGGTTTTGATTTGTATTTCCCTGATAAGGCCAGCTCCTATGTTCTTAACTATTCTGCTATACTGCCTCCCTCCAGGACACCTGCAGCTCACAGTGATGCCAGGGAGCTCACTGAAACAAAAACATGTCTGGTAAAAATTAAAATTGGATGGGGATAATTTAATCAAAAAATGTTGCTAATGGAGACGGTTCTTGTTAATTTGGAATTTGTGACAACGCTGATGGAGGGCTTGGCCAAAAGTCTACAGTAGTGCTAATTTTGAAGGTAGCAGTGGTTAAGCAAATGAAGCATATGAACAAGGGGAATATAGAACCTATTTAAGTAAATAAACTTTTCCCAAGTACATTACCACCTCTCTATATACAAAATTAAATGCAAATGGCTCTAATGTGTTTATGATTGTAGATCTTTTTTTTTTTTTTTTTAAGTTTATTATTTATTCATTTAGAGAGAGAAAGTGTGAGTGAGTGAGCAGGGGAGGGGCAGAGAGTGAGAGGGAGAGAGAATCCCAGGCAGGCTCCTTGCTGAGTGTGGAGCCCAACACAGGGCTCAGTCTCACAAGCTGTGAGATCATGACCTGAGATGAAACCAAGGGTCGGACATGTAACCAACTGAGCCACCCAGGTGCCCCTATGATCGCAGATATTTACAGTGTTCTCTGCTTGGTACACTTGTGGTTAGCAAAGTACTATAATTGCTGTGGGTAAACATTTGTTGGTTACTTTCTTAGCATCCGCCTCCTCTTTTCCTAACAGCACCTAGAAAATTCCTTTGTGACCCATCTTATACCTCATTTGATAGCAGCCATTTAGTCTGGGACGGATGGACCCTGATTGGCATGGAGCCACTTCCCACATACCATGCTTTTTGAGGAATGGTGGGCAGACCTCACCCAGGCCTTACTGAGTCAGTGCTTAGCATTTTCCCCTATCTACATGGATGAGTTCAGCACTGAACATATGACCTAAGTTGGTCAAATCAGCATGAAGCCCAGGACTTTTGCTGGAAGGCCGGAGAATGAGAAAGCCTTGTTCCTGCTCAAAACAGTTTGGGCTGTCCATGTGAGGCCTGGAGCTGCTGCAGCTATTTTGCCTCCATGAGGGAAGCCAGCCAAGGAATTAAGCAGACACAAGGAGGAGGGCAGAGGTAAAAGTATTATAGAAACTGGGCCAAAGCACTGATCAAACCATCTCAAAAGTCTGTCCTACTGTAGGACTTTTTTTATTACCTGAACTAATTTCTTTTGTTGTGTAAGCCAGTTTAAGTTGGGTTTCCTGTCTCCTGTACTTACACTTATCTTGATGGATTTAAGTGCATTGTATACATTTTCTATCATTTGGGTTTTTCAATAGTAGAGATTACACTTTCCCATCATTAATTGCAGTGAGTAAAGTTTATTAAGACAAAAGTACCTGGCAGAAAGCAATGTTGTCCATGTTCTTGAGAACCCTATAGCCTCTTGTAATGCCATGGCAGGATTTTAGGATTCCAGGCTTGTTCTGTAAGCCTGTCCCCTGGGGGTCACTTTCTGGTTCACCCAGTTAGTGCTCTATCTAATTTGCACTTTCCTCATCTGTAAGTTCAGGATAATAATTAATAGTGCCTACTTGATTTAGGGGTATAAGGGCTACATGAGTTGATTTATGTAGTTTTTAGCACAGGGTCACTCACATAGTGAATGTTAATGAGTGTTAGTTATTACTCTTATTGGTGTTATTGTTGTTGTCACTGTTACTAACAGATCATTCTCTTTCAGAACAAATCTGTTTCCTCTCTAGCCCTCCCTCATCCCTAAAAAAAATGAACTGAGTAGTGTTGATTAGGGGAGAAGGTGGACAGGGTGAGTTTTGGTAAGTCCACAAGTTGCCCTTGGCAACTCTGCCATTTCCTTTCCTACTCTACGCTTCTCAGACGTGGAGCTCTCTGAGCAAGTCTTGGTCTGCGCTTTGATCTTAGCAGTGTTCCTTGTGCTTGGGATGACTGTGTCCCACATGTGATTCTGTTGATGGCCTGCAAGGTTCTGTGCAGGAATCCAATAGTATAGCTGAAAATAGTCATGTCACCTGGTGTGGCGAGGCAGAGCAATAGCCATGAAATACTTTTTGTTTCTCTTTTTGAGTTAAGCAAACAGAAAAATCTGTAATTCAAATATGAGGAAGGTTGCTTTGGGGAGTGGACTTATTAGCAACAACAAAAGCCTGGGATCTCCCATTCTCTAATGATTGAAATCAGTGTGCTGAAGTATATAAGTAAATACCACAGGGGCGCTTCCTAAGTGACCTCCCCCCTGCCCCCACTGCTGTTGTCACGGGAAATGCGTGCGTGGCAGCATTCCCTTGCAAATGGGAACACATACCCGTACACTCCCCTTTGCCCACTCCCTTTGAACACTTTCAAGGCCTAAAGACAATTCCTTGTTATCTTCCTGAGAAATTAACTTCTGTTTTTCCCTCCCTGTGAACCAAAATAGTAATCATCACATGCTCCCTTATTATGAGTTTAGGGAAAGAAACACAGGCTTCATTCAGGGTCTGTACCAACTGCGTAGGGTTTAATTGGTCATGGAGGGAATTTTCACTGTCGGTCTGCAGCTGTAGTGCAGGCACTTCCTCGAGTCCTAGCGGACTTGGTTCCTCTTTCCCGACCAACGTCTTCCCTGACTAATCTCATGAATACACTGGCTGAGGAGAATAAAAGCAGCTATTGCTAATTAAGTATTAATCAAATACGTTATTCTTAAAATACATTCTTATTTTCTCTCTCAAGAATCAACAGTCCAGGGCTGTCTGTCCTACTTTTATCCTCATTTCACTGAGGAGGAAGTGAAGTCTCCGAGGGATTTAGTAACTTGCCCAGGTCACACTTCTAGGAGGTGCAGCCGGCTCTCAATCCCAGATTGACACCAGAGAATGCGGTCTTTACCCCTGTTCCATTCTCCGATCTCGTGATTATTTCCTCGCCTTGTGAGTGTTCTTGTATGTGATACTACCCTTGTTTTTCATTATTCTTGGTATGCACAGACTTCTTTTCACTTGCTTCTGTTCCTCGTTCCTTCCCCGTGAATCAGTATGTGCCTTTTTGTGACTGAGGCCCTCTTTCCTCTTGCCCCACTCCCTAGCTTACCTTATGTTTACATATAGACCTGTCGGTGGACCAGAGTAGGCGGTCCACATGCACGGGCTCACGGGAATATGCAATGTGGTGAAGAAAGGAAGCTTCTGGGTTTTTTCCTCCACCTACGCCTTCTTTCTGCACCCCAGTGTACTGTCTTTGTCCATTTGCTCCTGTCTGCCTTTCCATCATCTTTGGAGCTCACCTTCTGGAACTTGGTCTGGAGACATTTACATGTATGGGGGTCTTGGCTACAGATCTCTAATACATGAAGTGATTTTCAAGTGTGAAAAACTGAAATCAAATGATTTCAGTTACATATTTGAGCCGAGTCAAAAATGATGAAGACTAAAGTAACATTTGGTAAAAGAGTTGAGGGACAGGATAGCAACTTCGTCTAAGCCTGATGCTTACATGTGTGATGCTGGTTCAATATCTCCAGTTTCTGTTCCGGCATTCTTTCAAGTGCTTCTAAAGAAGAATTTGATCATGGTAGGTCAGGACTTGTGGGGGTCTGAAGCTGTTCTCCCTGAGTTCATTTATTCATTTATTTAACAAACAGTTACTGCCTGTGTTCCTCAAGGTTCCTAAATTTCATTGAATCAACCAACCCTTCTACTGAAAGCTATGGACTCTTTTTACATGAAAATCCACAGAATATGTAACACAGTTTTGCATGCAATTGGAGGGGGTTCACGGACCCTTTAAAGCCCATGTAAGAACTCCTAAGAACCCCAGCTTTGTGATGCACCACCTTTCCTGCTTAATCATGTTCTGATGTCTAAACCAAGGCCTTTTCTGTTATGAATAGAGATAGATATTCATCCCAGATTCTTGGATGGAACAGAATTGCCAAGTTCTGTTTGCTCATCACTGCAACTTTGCAAGACTATTAAAAAAGAAACAAAGTAGCCAAGCAGCTGTGCAGAATTATTCACGATCAAAAAGGTGTCCTTAGCAAAGGTGTCATCTTCAGTCAGCCGCCCATCTGAGCCTTCATATGTAGGGTCGCTAAAATATTTTATGGGGAATTTAAATCCTTTGACTGAAATAAAGATCCTAGGAGGGATGAAAAAGACCATCTCAGTAATGGATAGGCATAGTGCGTTATGTATTTGCAGAAGGCTCGGTTGCTTTGAAGAGAGGAATTCCAAAACATTGAGTTCTTAAATCTGTAGTGTGTATGTGCGTGTATAATGTTTGAAGAAAATGAAATTTTTCACATCTAAAGAAATAAGCATTTTTCCTTTGCGGTTTTTTAGTCCACAGCAATATGACAGCTAATCAGAAAGCTGCCATACTCTGAGGGGTTACATCATATTATTTAATTAGATGATTTATAGTTTCTCTGACAGGCCTGGTGCAGCCTTTGCATTCCTGGAAGGAATCATCTATAACTTGGAGTCCTACAATACAGGAAATAAACAACAGTAGCCAGGGCTTATTTGCTGTTATGGTTTATGTTGGTGACTTGGATCTGTAAGACTTCTGTCAGCATATATAGAAGTTGGCTGATCAGAAGAATGAATACAATTTTGTGCTGACTTTCCTTCTGGTTATACTCTCACTGCCTCCTGCTCCGGTAAGAGTAACTGGAGAATTCTGAAGCTAGAATGGCATTGTGTTTCCATGCAGAAAACCAAAGCCTCCCGTAAACTGAGCTGAGGTGGGAAGGGCATCAAATCCAAGGCCTGGGCATTTGTCATTTGTTATTAAGAGCTGTGACATAATTGGTCAAAGGGGCTCATTGTTCAGGGCTTTCTATAAGTCATTCTGGAATGTTTGCCTCAGAGGAAAAGAAGCCAAGTCCTGTCTTCACCTTCCTGAAGACTTTGGTGGCTCCTGTCCGTTGGACAGTATGTCCTGCTTGGTGTCTGACTGTCCTGCTGTAGCATTTCGGAGAACCCAGGTTTCCTTGTGGCCTGGAGGATCCCATCTCAGTCTGCGTGGGAAAGGGCCGAAACTACATCCCGTTGCTTGGTCGTGGCACTGCCTGTGTGCCAGGACACTGTGCAGAGCCTGGGCTTCCAGGCACACTTTGGATGAAGTCATTCCTCCCTGAAAACCGAGACGGGAAATTTCTCCTGACGTTTAGGAACTTGACTAAGAGGTGAAGCAAAGCCTAGCTGAGAATCAGGCTGGGAGTGTGTTCTTTCAAGCAAAGGTTTAGAAGGAGATCACATTGCTCTTCTATTGTTTCCTCTACTAACAAATTATTAAGGTAAATTTCCACTGAAAGAAAATAGCCATTTGAAAGCATTTGAAAATGTACTAAATGACACATTCATTTTAAAAATTATAAGACAGACTATGAGACTATCAAACAGTGACCTGAGAATTAACATTGAGTTTTAATTTGTTTGCTTGGTTGTAGATATCTGCATGGAAACTAACAGGGCTGGCCATGCTTAGCTCCTCTTTCTCTACCTTCTACCCAAAGGGCCTCATTATCATTTCTTTTTATTCTTTTAGTACCTTCATATTCTCCACATCCCCTCCTCCCCTGCCATCTTGCTCTCAGAAATGAGTCCGATCTCAGTTACCTACACTTTAGACACCTTAATGTGAATGCAAACCTAGATATTGATACTCCCGGGGGATTTAGAATGCTGTTACTTATTTTGAATTAGAAGACTTAGCCTCCTTTATAAAAGAAGCAGCAACTAATACCTAAGTTCATTTGAAAAATGAACGTGCAACTTTCGTGCTTTGCCCTGTTCTTGAATTGCCTGGATTAGTGCGATGCCTGGGACCACCGAAGTGTGTGTGAGTAAACCTTATAAACAGCACCATCTGGGAGAGATGGGGACTTGGCAAAATTCAGGTTTGCCACTAGTTTGCACTGTGGATTTGGGAACGTGAGCTGACTGCACTACCATGCAATGAAAAGGTTGAGTTAGACGATCTCCAAGGGCCCTTCTAAACCTGAGTCTGAGGAGTTGAAGCTGAGTCTTGAAGGAACAGGCTGTGTAGATGGGCTACAGGTGTCTACCAGTGTATGGTCTTAGAGTAACAAGTCTACCTCATTGTGGTCTTTGGTTCCTATAAGACCAATATAAAACAGAGAAAATATTATAATCTTTATAGCTCGTACCAGACTTTCCCTTAGGGAGGGAACTGCCTTTGTTTGGGAGAAATATCACAATCATTCATTTGGAGTAGATGGTGAAGCACTGAAAACATTAGTCTGTAGTGAAAACATTAGTGTGCGGGAGGCCAAGCCACAAAAAGATGGCACATCTTTTGAATATGATAAAGTGAAAGGATTTATGTTTTGTTTTGCTCTCAGCAGAGGTAGAGAAGAAACTAGAGAAGCAGAGACAAGAGAGGGAAAGGAGAGAGAGTTTGGAAAGATGACAGAAGACTGGATGCTATGTATTCTGAAAGGTCAATAAGAAAACCCTAGAGATATTAGGAACTGCAAGGTCTAATGTGAGATTTTAATTTGGTTTTCTGTGTGCTATCTAGTTTCTGTAACCTACTAATCTTTAGCAACTCTAATTTTACTCTTAAAAGGTTTTTAAGTGGGTTACTTTTTAGAAACTGGGGAAAATATTGGAATTCTGTGTCTAGATTAATGGGCATTAGTATGGACATAGCAGGTATGGAAATAAAATCTTGTAGGTGAAGTTTGACAATGAGAACACAGAAATCACTTAGAAATTTTCAGAAATCTTAGTAAGGGATTTGTATTTCCTTTGGGCTTGGAGTTGAGGGGGACCCTAGTCAATTTTTAAGATCTAGCCATATCTTAAGGGGGCAGATCAGGTGAAGGAGTTACCAGATGACATTATGGGGTCTTATCGGAAAATCTGCAATGCAGTAATGGTAGATAAGCAGTTTTGGCAAATTTGTAAGACCCTGGAAAGAAGAAGAATCTGATTCTTTTGGTTGTACTTTTGAGATAGTGTGATGAACCTCATCCAACTCTCAGTAATGGCTCCCTTTTGGTCAGATGTTGACTGCTTAAGAGAGATCTAAAAACGTAATTCCCTTATTCATCTGTGGCCATTTGTAACTCACTGATGGCTGTCTTGTCCACTGTTGTTTCCTGGGATTTTAAAGAAGATTCTGAGACAAACAATTCCTTTGTGAAAGATAGCTTTGGAAATGACAAATGGAATGTCTATCCTCAAGCAGTATGCGCTATCCAATACCAGGTGGATAAAATGTATGCGTATTTAACAATTGCTCTGAAAAAATGGAGGAAGCATGGGTCTCAAAATAATAACTAGAGTGAGAGGTCCCATTACGGTTTTCATTGTATTTAATCTTATACTCTTTCTTTGTAGCACTTATCAAAATTGAAATTCATTACTTGCGTGTTTTATCAATTCCTTTCCTAGAACAGGGACTTTCTGTCTTGTGCCAGGCCTAGAGTAATGAAAGTCTCTGAGCAATGAAGTGGAAGGTGCTTATTTTCTTCTTCCTGACTTTCTCTAGCATTGTAGCTTCTACAAGGGCTTATTTTTTTCCCTGATGACAAAATATAAATCTTACACAAATGAAGCAGGCATAATTAAACACTCTGTGTGACGTTTAAGAGACGAATTGGTGCAGCTGAAGAGGAGACCTAGAAGGGGCAGAGAAGTGTATGTAAGTGGTAGGTTTTCTTTCTTAGACCCAAGACCTTGATCAGTCGAGGAGGATCCTAAAAAAGAGTTTAATGTGTGCTGAGGAAACGAGAGGCCATCCTCACAACATCCGACAGCTTGATCTTCATTTAAAATAATTACAGTTTGTGTTTTGTTCTCTGCCCTTTAGAATTGGATTTTGTTTTGTCAAGGAAGAAAACTGAACAAGGCTGCTACTATAGGATCACTTATTAGATGTGTATGTTTCAGCATGTATTTCCTGGCACTTCATGGTGGAAAGTTGGCTTTTGGAGCGTAGGCTTGGTTTTCGTATATTTTCTATGTGTCAGGATATTTCAGTATGTCTCTAAGTAAACTGGGTAGGTACCCCTCGCCCCTCCAAGGATTCATGACTGACTTGGGGTAGCTGTAACTTCTCTTTTTAAGGTCAGTTAGAAGGGAAAGAATTGGAATTCACTACATGCCAGTTGTATTCCAAAGCCACACTTAGTATTAAAACCACAGAAGGAGTCATTTACAATTGACAGGGGCTGTGGGTCTTCAGCAATGATCTTTTGGCAGTGTATTTTAGGTTGAAAAGAACCTTGATGTTGGGATTTTTGGTTTTCAGATGAGTGGCTAGTAGCCTGTTTTGAGAAAAGCCTTGGGGATGGGAACATGTACTTGGCTTCCTGGAGTGCAAGAATTCTGCTTCTTGGTGGACCACAGTTTGACTTTGTTTTCAGGGTTGCCTTGGTGTAACAAAGCATCTCTTATGCCTTTGGGGTTGTCCTTGCCAGCCATCACCTGCCAATTGGGTCCCGTCTATGTAAGTGTTCTGAGTCGGAAAATGAGGTGTGAGAAATACTTTGAGTCGAGGCCGCTCCTACCGTTTGGATACCATTAAATTTGAAAGTTCAGGATTTGGCCTGGTTCCCTTGTTCATTTTCTTCACTCAAAAATATGCATTGGATATTTTTTTTAGTGTTTACAATTGCAGGGCACTGTACTGGGCACAATAGAATTAGAATCAAGCAGGAGAGACAGCCTCTGCCCTTACTAAGTTTATAGTATGAGAGGAAATTAAAAAAAAAAAGTCAAACCAAAGGCCACACAGCTCTTTAATTGCAGTTGTGATCCATGCTCTAGTTGGCCTGAGTATCATGAGGAAGTGTAAGGAGAAGACAGGCTAAGGGGGAGGTAGCTAGACGGGAGGGATAGAGTGCTAGTGACCTTATGGGGAGGCCTAGAAGTAAGCAGGAGTGGCTGTCCTAGAGATGAAAAGAAAACACAGTGGCCGAAGCTCATGTGGGAAGGTGAGTTTGCCTTGGGGAGGACTGAATGGAGGTCAGGAGCTAGATCGTGAGGGCTCCTGGGTCACCTTGAAGACTCTGGACTCTGAGCTGGGAGCTTTCTGCCCACAAAAAAGGTGTCTATCCCAGGAAGTATGTGTAGGGGACACATAATGTATTTACCTCTAACGTGACCACCCCTGCTTAGTCCCTTCCCAGTTCTGGAAATTGCTTCTTTATTACTTTGTGGCTATCATGGAAGCAGCCTTGTTGCTTTAGGCTACTCTGTGGCCCAAACATGGCTGGTTGACCCAGGGGTTTTTCATATTTGATTCCTCGGGGTATTGCAGTTGCAGTTGAGAAAGTGAAGTTAGTTTTTCTCCTGGTAGCTGAAACAGTGGGGCAGCAAACTGAAGAGCTGTCAGAGGCCCTGTTCTGTCAAGTGGCCTGTGGCACAGTGACAGAGGAATGAAGCAAATCTGCAGAAAGAATTTAAATTGAAGGTGAAATCAGAGAGGGAGGACATATTTCTTAGTTCTCCTCATGCTCCAGGCATTGGTTCTAGATCTTTCCAGCATGTATCTTAGCTTTGTATTTGATAATATAATAAAAAAATCTCCTGTCTCTACTTTTTGTTTAAACTAGCCAGAGTTAGTTTCTGTTACTAATGTAAAAATTATTTTTTCTATGTGTGCAGATATTCATAGACATATATTACAATTCTGCTTTAGGCCCATTTTTTGGCTGTAATTGGGCCTCAAAGCTTGTTAATTCATAGAAAGTCAATTATCCTCTAGTTTTGTTTAAGATACACAGGAGCAGGAAAAGTTAAGTTCATCTAACATTTCTCAAGAATGGAAATGTGACCCAAGGAGACTTTGCTGCATAAGCAGAAATACTTTAACAAGTTAACAAGATAATTTATGGATTTGATTGTAAAAGCTTATTAAGAAATGAAATTTTACCTGTAGCATTCTCTCTTATTTTAGTCTTTACAGCCCACTCAGGTCTTATTTCTTCTGGAAGTGATGCAAACAGCAATCGTATTAGCATAAATTTAAAAAATGTGGTTTATTTATATGTGTAACTAACTACATTTTCCTAATTCTGTCTTTGCTGCATTATCAGCTCTTGGAGAGAGCTGCTTTGCTAATGGCAGGGTCATTCATACCGGTCTGGCCCCTGGGTCTGCTAATTTGAATGAACTGTGTCTGCCAATTAGTGCTGAGATTTGAGAAAGTGCTAGACTGAAGAATGGGCAAATTCAAGACAATTCCACACTATGGTGTGCTAACCAATTAGTCTGGTTACCCAGTTACCAAACTGGTTGGGAAGCAGTGTGGTATTGTGGATAAGAATAGGCCCTGTGGATTGAGACCTGTGTGGAAATTTCACCTTGAACTATTTGCTGGGTGACTTCAAGCAAGTTACCTGATGTTTCTAAATCTAACCTTCTTATCAGTAAAATGGGGTAATAACAGTGCCTACTGCATTAGAATATTATGAGTCAGTAAAATAATATTTATAAAGCACATAGTAACTTTTTTAAGTATTAGCAATTATTACAGGTATTATTCTATAAAGCACTTACCACAATGCCTAGAATTTGATAAATGCTGTGGCTCTTTGACCCTTAAAGTGCACATATTCATATCCTTAAAACTTCACCAGATAAACATCTCCCCTGACCTATCTGTCCTTGGATAGCAGGTTAAGAGTCCCTGACTTCATCTAGCCTCTTGATTTTACAGGCAGGGAGATTGAGACCCACAAGAGTGGCAACTTCTCAAGGTCACACAGTGCCTGGCAGAGCTGGGTCTGGAACTTAGGGACCTGTCTCTTAATTCAGTTCTGTACCCACTATACTGCCTGTTTCATGTACAGAAGACCTAGAGTGTTCTTCAGCCTCACTGATATGTATACAGAGGATACATGACATTTATGAAAGATACATTAGAGGCCATCACAAACCTCCAAACTTCTGAACCCGGAAATGTTTATCTGGATCCTTGTTTATCCCAAATGGTATTTCTGTTAGGGATCATGTTTCTCTTAGGATCACATTTTCTGTATAAAGCCTTTTATGTGAATACAGTTTTACTAAAGTATCTTCTCTTGCTTGTTGTCAAGTCTTCACAAGCACCTGAGTTTGTGATCACATCATGGGCATTATTGCATCTCAGGACAAGGGAAGAATCTCCAGGTTTTATTGCAGAAAGATGCTGGGCCCCTGGAACCTCAGTAACTTCACCAAACACTAGGTGCATCATCTGGAATATCCAAATTTGTATTTCAGTGAAATTTCACGCTAGAACATGTCACAGATCTTTGGTATTGCTGCTTGTGAATAAGTGAAATGGTGATTGTTAAATCTTTTAATGCTAAAGATTTACTCTGTAACAGTTCTATTATACTTGACATTGGTCAGACCACTGTGTTCCATTGAGGGCCATATTTTAAGAGGACTGTGGCCAAACCTAAAAGACATAAGAACAACGGCGAGGATGGGGAACGGTTCTGGGAGTGAGTTCTGTGCGGGATGGTAAAGGAGTTGAGCATATTTGCTCTGGAAAAAAGATGAAAAGGAGTGATAAAATCTGCCTTCAGATATTGCAGTGCTGGCAGAAGAAGGAGGGATTTTAGTTAGTCCTACTGGATATTTCAGGAAGACGTATTTTAGGCTGTTTATAAAAAAAATTGGTGATACTTGAACAGTAATAACTATAACAAAGAAGGCAGCCAGTTATTGGGCCCTTGGGACCAAATACTATCCTAAATGCTTTTGAGGGATCATGATTCTTATTTTATGGATGGGGAGACTGAGATGCAGACAGGTTTGGAAATTGGCCCAAAGGCACCGGAAGTGGTGGATCCATAGGATACCAGAGCCTTGGGAAGAGCAAATGCCTCCTTCCCAGGTGGACGAGAGGTTGTAGGAAGAATAGATTGTGTGAGTACTCCCTGCTCTCGTTCTGCCCGACCTGGTGATGCCCAGGACCTGGCCTGGTTCTGCTCAGCAGATCATCATGCAATGAATGAATGAATGAATAATTGAATGGATCCTGCATTTGGTGGGGTTCGGACTTCTCTGGGCTCCAACATTCTTTAAAACTCACTAATAATTTAGCAGGAAATGGAATACACATCCCATCACTTGGCCATTGGATATGAGCTCATCACAGTTGGTCAGGCAGGGAGTGTGGTGGGGGTCGGATTTCATTATAGCTTTATCAACTGGGAATGCCCTGGGCTATCTGGTGTGTTCTTGAGAATTGTGGCACCCAGGTGCTGCTAACTCCATTCTGTGGAGCTTGATGGGATATGATGAGGTTTGTGGAGACAGAAGACTTTAAAATGTCTCTGAAAAATGACTCCCGTTGCCTTTGGATTAGAGGCTGATTTCTAGAAATAATAAATGCCTTATGTTAGTGGCATAATTTGAACACTTAGATAAAATGTCTCCTTTGATCCGGGGTGCCTGGGTGGCTCAGCTGGTTTAGTGTCCAACTTCAGCTCAGGTTTGAAATCAAGGTTCCTGGGTTTGAGCCCCATGTCAGGCTCTGTACTGACAGGGTGGAGCCTGCTTGGGATTCTCTCTCTCTCTCTCTCTCTCTCTCTCTCTCTCTCTCTCTCTCCTCCTCCTCCTCCTCCTCCTCCACTTGTGCTTTCTCTTGGTCTCAAAATACACAAATAAACTTAAAAAAAAAAAAAGAAGAGGGGTGCACAGTTAGTATCCGATTCTTTTTCTTTCTTTTTAATGCTTATTTATTTTTGAGAGAGAGAGAGAGAGAGAGAGAGAGAGAGAGAGAGAGAGAGAGAGAGAGAATGCATGGTGGAGGGGCAGAGACAGAGGGAGACACAGAACCTGAAGCAGGCTCCAGGCTCTGAGTTATCAGCACAGAGCCTGACACGGGACTTGAACCTGCTGACTGTCAGATCATGACCTGAGGTGAAGTCAGACACTTAACTGACTGAGCCATCCAGGTGCCCCAGTATCTGACTCTTGATTTTGGCTCAGGTCATGATCTCGCAGTTATTTGGATTGAGCCCCAAGTCGGGTTCTGTGCTGATACCGTGGATCCTGCTTGGGATCCTCTTTTTCCCTCTCTCTTTGCCCCACCTACCTCCCCAGCCTCCTGCTCATGCTCTTTTTCTCTAAATAAATAAATAAATAAATAAATAAACAAACCTTAAAAAAAAAAGATACAACACCTGTTTTACAGAAGGTCACATGCAGTTCAAATCTCCCTCGAAGCTGCAGGATCGGTTATCATCTACCCACTTGATATCTCCACCTGGATAAATATTGGGCACTCAAATTTAGCACAACCTAACAGAGCTCCCAGCTCCTGCTCCTTCTCTAGTGCTCTCTGTCTCAATAAAAGGCACCAGTGTGAACTCAGGTGTAATAGTTTCCTATTGCTGCTGTAACAAATTCCCACCAACTTAAAGCAACATAAATTTTACTGCTTCACAGTTCTGTAGGTCAGAAGTCCAAATGGGTTGGCAGAGCTGGGTTCCTCCTGGAGACTCTGGGGGGAGAATCCGTTTGCTTGCCTTTTCCAACTTCTAGAGGCTGCTTGTGTTCCATGAGTTTCTGCCCTGCATCACTGTGACCTCTGTTTTCACCATCACATCTCCTTCTCTGATTTGACTCTCCTGCCTCCGTTTTTCTCTTATAAGGACCCTTGAGATTATATTGGGCTCACCCAGATAATCCAGGATAATCTCTCCATCTAAAGATCTATAACTAAATTGCATTTGCAAGTCCCTTTTGCCATGGAAGATGGCATACTCACAGGTTTGGAGATTAGGGTTCAGATATCTTTGGGGGCCATTATTTTGTTTACCACACTAAGTCCTAGGGCTAAAACCACCTCTATTCTCTCATCCATTCCCTCAGCAAGTTCTGTTGAGATCTCTGTCATCACCCCTTGCCCACACCCCGCTCTCACCTGGACCGGTGATGGTAAAGGCGCCCCCTCCCCCCCCCCCCCCCCCCCCCCCCCCCGGTCTGGTTAGCCTGCATCCACCCTTTGTCTCCCCTCTCTCTGTTTTCCATATAGGAGCTGCAGTGACCTTTAAAAATGTGGGTTAGATCACACCATTCCTCTGCATGTGAGCCCTCCAGGACAGTTATATCTTACTCAGAAAAAAAAAATCAAATCTCTTTCCATGGGTCCTACTGTGTGGCCCTCCTGGCTTTGCATCTCTCATCACTCCTCTCCCTGACTCACTCCCTATACTCCAGCCACACCAGATTTCTTGCTGTTTCTTAAACATGCCTGGAACATTCTTCACTCAGATATCTGCATGGCTTACTCCTTCCCTTCCTTGGTGTCTCTTCTCAGAGCTGCCTTCCATGGAAGCCTGTCTACCCTGTTCTTTTATCCTGCTTTATTTTCCCGAATGAACACGTAACATTCCCAACATAGTTCCATGAGGGCAGAGAATTTTGCATTTTCTCAGAACCTGCCATGGTGCCTTGTGCATAGTAAGAACTTAATAAATCCATAAATGAAGGCTGGGCTTTCAGTGCAGGTCTTCTGGTTCTAGATGAGGTACGTTCTCCCCTCCCCTGTGGTTCCTCTCAAGAGGTGGTTAAGGAAAAGTATGCTCTTGTTAACAAAGTTTTGATTTCCTGATGCTTTCTCACATACCAGTCAGCAGGGGTCGCATGTGTCCCTGTGTATTCTGGGAGGTGAATAGGCTGATGGTGGACAGCCTGGCCTGGAAGCACTGAGCTGTTCACAGAGAATTTCTCAGGGTGAGTGACTCCTTGAGAGCTTCCTTGGCTAGCCCTGCGCCATTGGTAATTATGTACACACATTTTTGTTACCCTCTCATTAGAGAGGCTGACCCTGCATATAGTTTTCACACCCTAGAGTTGCTCTTGACTAAGCATAGCTTTTTGGGTAAGCTTAATGTGGGGGTGATTATGCTTGAGAAGAGTCTCTTGACCTCAAAGCACCTCACAGATTCTGGACATGTGGGTGAGCTACAAAGGAGGTGCCTGAGCTCCGGGAATGGGTGTTATTGTTTCCAGTTAGTTCAGCCACGAGCCAGGGACTGAGATGAGGGCAGGAGACACCAGGAGCCAACATCTCCAATTGTTGCTCTAGAGGACCCTGTGGTCTACATCAGTGCTGTTTGTATCATGGCCCATGGACTGGCAGTGTCCGCGTCACCTGGAAATTTGTTAGGTGTGCAAAAGCTCAGGCCCCACCCTGGATCTCCTGACTCCAAGATCCCAAGATGATTGTTCTGCACCTTAATATTTAAGGAGCAGCACTGTGGAGTGTGACAAACAGGCATATAGTTATTATGTCCAGTACCACGGAGTTAAGAATGGGAAGTGTGGGAAGCCCCAGCTGCCCAGGGAGGGGCATCAGATGTGAGTGTGTTAGTGTGCTTTTGTGCGTGGAACGTAGTGGGTTGGTAGAGTGGCATTGACAGCAAAAGCCAACAGAATGAGTTAATTGCTGAGGTAAGCTTTAAAGGAAGGAGTAGGGATTTTAATAACAATAGCTACTATTTTTTTTTTAAATGTTTTTATTTATTTATTTTTGAGACAGAAAGAGACAGAGCATGAGCAGGGGAGAGGCAGAGAGAGAAGGAGACACAGAATCCGAAGCAGGCTCCGGGCTCCAAGCTGTCAGCACAGAGCCCGATGAGGGGCTCAAACTCACAGACTGTGAGATCGTGACCTGAGCTGAAGTCGGACGCTTAACCGATTGAGCCACCCAGGAGCCCCAACAATAGCTACTATTTATGGAACACCCAAGAGTAGCGTAATCAATAATAGTAATCGCTTCTATACTTCTTAGTGTGTTCCAGGCCCATTCTACTTATTTGAATTTCTAATACACTTGCTTTAATACATGAACTCATTTTGATCCTCCCAAGTCTCTGTGAGGTCGGCATGGTGATTCTCCCCGTCTTTCTGGTCTAAGGAAACTCTTGCAGAGTCAAGTCTTCTGCCCAGGGTCACACTACTAGCAAATGTCAGCGGCGGGATTTGGATTTGTCTTCAAAGTCTGGTCCGTTAACTATATAACCGCTATTATGGTTAATAGTGCTTCCTTTCTCTAAGTTTAGGTGTCCACATTTCACCCTTTTTTTTCCTCTCTCAGGGGTGTGAGTTCTCCACCTAACAACATTTGGGGTTATCCAAAGAGAAAAAGAATGTTCATAGGTTTGAGGTACAGCAGTGAGGTCCAGAAGTTGGAAAAGTGAGGCCAGCAAAATTGAGCTGGGCTCCTGATCTCAGTGATCATTGGAGTGCCAGGTGATCCTAGGCTGGGCGATGTGATTCTCCCCTGTCTGCCCTTCCTCCTTGGGGAGCCCGCCTTGCTGTGGATGAAGTGAAAATAGGGAGCAGGGAAGCCGAGTCCCATTAGTGTCCCCATGATGAGGAAATCACACGCACCCTTGCCAGGTGATGTGAAGAGATGACTAAAAGACTTTGAGAGGTTCTAGTTAGAAATCTTTTTAGCTGTCACTGACTGGGCTGGGGAGGGGCGTCTCTCCACTGGCAAGTTGTAACCCTTCCCCCACGTCTCTGGAGGGTGACATGTGCTATGCCACCTACTGTGTATTAAATGACTTATTTAATACACCTACTGTGTATTAAATGACTTATTCCTAATAGGGAACCAGCTCTGATCTCCATTTTGCAGCAGCTGCCATCTGCTCTACTCTTCAGCAATGAACGTGAGGTCGGCCTGTCCCCAACTTCTTTTCCTTTTGTGACAGTGTTAAGAAAAAGCTCCCTAGTGTTCTAACTCTCCTTCATGTGGATTTGATACCCTGCTTGCTCCGTAGATCTTTTAGAGAGTTCCTGTTGATCATAGACTTCTTCAGGGTTTTTTTTAATATATATTTTTAAGTTTATTTATTTATTTCGAGAGAGAGAGAGGAGAGAGAGCATGTGCACAAGTGTGAGCGAGGCAGAGAGAGGGAGAGAGAAAAATCCCAAGCAGGCCCCGCACTGTCAGTGCAGAGCTGGATGTGGGGCTTGAACCCACAGACTGTGAGATCACGACCTGAGCCGAAACCAAGAGTTGGACGCTTGATTGACTCAGCCTCCCAGGTGCCCCATGTTTTTTTTTTTAATGACGTAAAATTTGGGGAAAGGTAAATTGTTTGTATACAAACTGTAAACCTGCATTGTACAACCAGCTACATGTGGCCACTGAGCACTTGAAGTGCAGTCAGTCTGAATGAGATGTGCTGTAAGAGTAAGGTGCCCATTGGATTTCAACTTAATACCAAAAAGCTGTAAAATTTCTCATTAATAATTTCTTATATTGATTACTTAGTGAATGATGATATTTTGGATATATTAGGTTAGATTAAATATGTATTAAAATTAATTTCTCATATTTATTTTTACTTTTTAATGTAACTACTAGAAATTTAATATCACAAATATGGCTTACATTTGTGGCTTACATTATGTTTCTCTGGGATGGTCCCTCAGCCTATTTGACCAGGAAGCAGCCAATAAGGTTCCTGTCTGCTGTAAATCCATTTTTAGAGCTGAATGTCAAGTGAATGTAATTTTTCCCCCAGGGTTTCCTCTCCCCTCCTCACTTCTTCCTTTGTGGTCCTGGACCCACTAATCGGATCCTGTTTGGGTTTTAGGCATTGAGACTACTGATCACTGAGGGGCCGCTGGTTGGTGTGTGCTTCATCTTCTGGTCTTTCTCTAGGACTCCTCAGCAGGTGCCCCCAGTAGGGCAGCCTGAAATGTGAGTGACCACACCGTTCTGACCTCAGCCTCTTTATTCCCTTCCGTCCACTTCCCACCCCTCCCTTTCTCACTTCATGCTGTCCTTGGGGGATCCCATCCGTGCTTATGGCTTCATTTATTATCTTTAGACTGGCAACGCCCAAATTTGTGTCTCCTGCCCCAACTGCTATCCTGACATCATTAGCTCAGCCCCTTCCTGGATGAGTACGCTAGGTTACCCTGCAGGTCCCTCAAAGCTTAGTGTGTCGTCATAGGACTCACATTCTTCCTCCTCCTAGATTTGTTTTGGCCTGCTTTGTCTTCAGATCAGGGAATGGTGCTGATATGCACCCACTTTTCCAAGTCAGGCACCCAGGCAATAATATCTTTGGTGCTCTTGCCTCCCTTACATCTAGTCAATGTGCAGACTCTGTCAATTCTTTTTTAATTTTTAAATTTTATTTAAACAAGTTAGTTAACATATAGTGTAATAATGATTACCAGAGTAGAATTTAGTGATTCATCACTTCCATGTAGCACCCAGCACTCATCCCAACAAGTGCCCTCCTCACTGCCCATCACCCATTTAGCCCATCCCCCCCATCCAGTGCTCCACAGCAACCCTCAGTTTGTTCTCTGTATTTCAGAGTCTTATGGTTTGTCTCCCTCTCTCTTGTTATCTTATTTCTCCTTCCAGGCTCTGTCAGTTCTATTTTGAAATCCTTTGAGTGTGTCTTCTTTTCCATTGTCTCTGTTGCTGCTCTAGCTCAGGGCACCTTCTCTCCATCCATGTCTGCCTCAGTCACCCCTCTCCCCTCTTCATTGTCTCTAGTCTCACTCTCCTCTTGACCATTCTCGTGAGTATAGCTGTGATTGTTCTTGAACACAATGCTTTTTGCTCTTAGGACCAAGTCATGTTCTTTTATGTAGCCAACAAGGACCCTTGTTTTCTGACTCCTGCCAGGCCTTTCAGACTCATCTCTTGCTCTTCTCCCCGTCAGCCCCAGCTCCCTCTGCACCAGTCAAACGGAGTCTTCTTTATGCCTCACGAATCCACCCTCCCTTGCTTTGTCTTGGCTGGTTCTTTCTCACTTTAGGTTAGGCGCTTCCATTGTGCTGCAGGCTTCCTCTCTACTGCTGTTCTGACAACGATGCTGGGCCACTTTAATTGGTTGTCCCTGCCCTTCATTCTGAGAATCCAGGACATCAGGGAACCTGTCCTTGTTTATCTGTATCACAAGGGTCCTGTGCAATGTCTAACCCATAGAATAACCTCAGTAAATCTTTGTGGAGTAAATGAATAACTATTTCAGCTACTAGAGGTAGTTATAACATTGGACAGGAAGTGGGACTCTCATCCCTTGGCTCCTTGCCTTTGGTTGGGTAAGAGCACAGCCACTCAGAAAAGTGCTGGCTGGCCATTGCCCTACACTGGGCTCTGCTCTGCCAGCTAGCTCTCCAGTGTCTAGCTGCTGGCTCACAGTGAGGCATAGGGTCCTAGTGACCATTTACCAACCGTCAGCGTGGTCGAACTGACACATACTGGTGATAGATCCAATGAGGGAGAGTTTACATTTAATGACTCAAAATAATTGTTTTGTGTTTGTGTGTGTGACTAGGGCTTTCATTTACCTGACCTGCTTGTACCTGAACTTCCTAAGACCCAATGGCAAGTTTGGAACACTTTATAATCGAAATGTACATGAGACAAGATCTCTATGGGAGCCTACTCTTTTCTGGCTGTGCGCACTTACCTGGAACCCCTGGAACGATGTATTTAACTTCTAGACAGTTGTAAGGAATCATGGCAAGAGTGAAATTGAGATGGTTACACTGACAACATGAAACGTAGGAAATGGGCTTTGTTTCTCACTGGACAGTGGATTTCACGTCTCCTTGAAGATGTGATTTAGAAGTATGGTGTAACAGTTATATAAGCAGTGAGTGTCCAGTTCAGTCCTGTTTCCTTCCTTCTGAGCCTCCGCTTCTGCTGGAAGACACAGTAGCATCTCATTGTCCTGAACTGTTTTTGCAGTGTTTGAGCTGCATCCCACCAAGTTGTTCATGACTGTGTTAGGATCTGAGGATGTGAAAACGTTTAGGTAAAGATACAACAGGATGATAAAACAAGACAGCTTGTGATTAGAATATAAATGGTTGTTTGGGACTCAGATTCACATTGAACCTCTTTCAACTTGCAGTGCAAGATTCTGTGGTCCATCTGGAAAGAGCCATAAAGCATCCTTTGTCGTCTTATGTTAGTACCTAGAGTATACTCGGAAGATCAGAAGCGGGTTTCTCTGTACAACAAAGCATGTGTTTCCCATCAGCAGACAGCAGACTCTTTTGTAGCTGGGTTCAAAATCTTTGTTGTTGACTGCTTCTGGCATCTACTCCCCTTTTGTGGATCTGCGGGTGATACCTTTTTGTTTGTCTGCCTTCTCTTTTAACACGAAGATCTGCTTCATCCTGGTATATTTTTAAATACCAATCTGGATATGCAACTTGTATCCATGCTGACACCCACTAGACCGGTCTCCTACTTTTTATTCCCAGTTTCTATGTTAGAATCCTATTTAGACAGATGGAGCCAATTGAGCGGGCCCTGCTAAAAAGCCATATTCAGTTAGTGTAAATCTTCCTGCTGATGTTGGAGACAGCAAGATCTCCTGGGATTCTGTCTGGAAATCTTATTGGATTTGCAAGGCTTAAGTTAATATAGAAACCCCCCAAATAGTGTAGGGCCTCATTTCTTTGTCTTGAAAGACATTTTCAGAGGTCTGTCTCAAAAGCCTTGCTGATAAGGAAGTTACTTCTAATATTTCAAGAGAAATAGAACACAAAAACACTTCTATTTTCTTATTACTTTTTCTGTCCATGCCCTTCCATCTCTTTAGGGCCTTTATAATGTTTCTCCCCTACATTCCTTTTCCTCTTTCTCTCACTCACTCATTAACCTTAGGCCCCGGTTTCAAATGGAATTAATTACTAACCATGAAACGTGGTAAGTGATGCCCATAAGGGAAAAGTCTTTCATCCCCTCACCCCCTTTGATGAGGGATGAATGTCTCTTACAGATATAAGTGAATACATTTCATGATGAAGTACATTTCTTTTTTCCCTAAATCAAGTGAGCCTCTCCTTACTCACATAAAGGATACCGTTCTCTGACTGTTGCTCTGGGAAACAGTATCTAACAGAAGAAAGAGTGTGGGCCTTGGCATCAGAGCCATGGGATTGAGACCTAGCTCTACTACTATTCTGAGCACATGATGTCACTGCTGTGTATTTCCATTAACTTGTCCGTAATGTGGAGATAATAATATGTACCTTGCCATGTTGTGCTAAGAATTAAAGAAGAGTGACGGGACGCCTGGGTGGCTCAGTTGGTTGAGTGACCGACTTCGGCTCAGGTCACGATCTCACAGCTCGTGAGTTCGAGCCCTGCATCAGGCTCTGTGCTGACAGCTCGGAGCCTGGAGCCTGCTTCCGATTCTGTGTCTCCCTCTCTCTCTGCCCCTAACCCACTCTCATTCGGTCTCTGTCTCTCTCAAAAATAAATAAATATTAAAAAAATTTTTTAAAAAAGAATTAAAGAAGAGTGAATAAGCACATAGTACCTAGTAGACATTCCAGTGGTAGTTCTAAACAACTCCAGCCAGAATCTTTGATAAATGTCTTGTATTGGCCTTCTTGAGTCCAGCAAGGATGTAATCTTCATGCCTTCATTGAACTATATCCCATACTCTCAAAACCTTCTCATGAGGCATATAAAAAAATGATTACAACAAAATTTAAGGTTTTTCAGTTTTTCATTGATGCTTTTAAAAGGGAAGTTTTGAAGTATGAAATAGGTTTCTTGGGTCATCTTTAAGATTTTTGTATTCTCATTGTGATGGGCTACCTGAAATGCATGTCCTCAAAAATGTGGCTGGAATTACAAATGAGGAAGCTGGTGTTATAGGAGCCCAGGAAGCATGGAGATGCCCAAAAAACTCCCTCTGGGAAGAAATGACTGTCTCTGGGGCTCTGGCTTTTCATCAACATTCAAAGCCATCCTGGAGGCTGCAGGGAATTAGTAATATTTTTATCGGCAGCAGAGTGATACTGTATCTGCTTTGGCTGAAAAATATGAGTTTCCTACCCTCTTGGTAACAGAGGATGGTCAAGGGGTAACTTATGCACTGCATATTTGTGTCCACCCACAAATTTATATATTGAAACCTTAATCCCCAATGATGGTAGTCAGAGATGGGGCTTTTGGGGGTAATCAGATCACGAGGGTGGATCCCTTATGTTGGGATTAGTATCTTTATCAGAAGAGACACAGGAGAGCTTGCTTCCCTTCTGTCCACTCTCTCTCTCTCTTTTTATTTTTGTCTCTATCTCTGTCTCTCTGTCTTGGCCATGTGAGGCTACATCAAGAAGGTGGCCATCTACAAGTCAGACAACGGATCTACAAGCACTTTGATCTTGGACTTCCCAACCTCCAAAAATGGGAGAAATGAGTGTCTGTTTAAGCCACCCGGTCTATGGTATCTTGTGACAGCGGCCTGAACTAAGACGGTAACTAAAGGAGCATGGCAAGAACTGTGTTACTCAAAGTGTAGACTTGATTGCAAATCTGAAATGGAAATAAAGTCAAGGCTCTGTCTTTATTTACAATAAACTTTATGTGTTAAGTGGGCGTTTCTATTCTATTTTACTGTGTGTTGAAATAATAAACATTTATTATATGATTATGGCATGCACTGTCTTCAACATTTTACATGGATTTTCTCCTTTATTCCTCACCATGATGCGGAGGAACGTATTATTATTATTTTCAGTAACATCAAAAGATTAGAATAAAGATTCTGCAAAGGCACTTGATAACTTATCAGTAGTGTCTATCTTCTGAGATGACCCAGTGATGAAATGGCTGACTGTTCATTCAGGGAGGCAACCTCCCATTGGTGCTAGGCGCCATGGAATGTGTGCTCGGAGACTGTCCACACAAGGTAGGTGACCACGCATGCATTCCACAAAGGTACTCATCACATTAGAACACATCTCATGATTTTTTGTCAACTTAAAGGCTCTATGTGACCCATCTTCATCTTCTGTTATTCTGCCCATGTCTCTCTTTTCCATATCCTGCTTTGTGTTTCTACATAGCAGTTGTTGCTACCTGACATTATGCTATGTGTAGAGCAGGAAAATCCAGCTAACAGTCCCAGGCGAGGATTCCCACTGCATGAAAGATGATGGTAAAGAGCATGACAATACCAGCTTGTGGGCTCCAAGTCCCCAAAGAGGACTCAATGTGCAAAGTGCTGCTTGGAACAGCACTTTGCTACAAAAGAGAAGTGATAGAGCCAGATCAGTGTCTGTGCTGTGTGCCTGTCTCCCTTGGCCAGAGGGTTCCTCCTGATAGCTGACATGAGGGGGTTGGACTGCATACACTCTTCTGTGGGCAAAGACCCCATGCCCTTCCTGAGGTGAAGGCTGGGGAAGGGGGAGCCAGATACGCTGGTGGGTCTGGCCAGGTGCCATATAACACACACTAGTAAGCAATATGAGGAAATTTGTTGACTACCCAGAACAGGGAACAATTTCTCCTAATAAGGAAGAAGACTCTGGGGCCAAGTGGCAGCTTGGCACCTGGCTTCCATATAAGGGAATGTTCCAGGCCCAGAGTATCCATTGACTGTCCTGAGATGCTTTGCTAGTCTTCCACCCCCAAATCTCATTGATGCCGGGAGAAACAAAGTATGTCACACTGGATAGGACTGATGGTTACCCTGAATATGGAGGTGGAGGGATATCTTTTGTGGTCTGGGTGTGATTCCAATCTCACAGAGCCTCCCTGCCCAATGGAGACAGCATGTGGTCAGGACCACTAATAGGACCTTCTGAGGAGGATGATCAGAACGTCTCTGGGGTATGCTTCTTAGCCAGGTGGCCCGGGTATCAGGCTTTACCTGGCTAAAAAGGTCAAAGAATGGGGTGTCTGGGTGGCTCAGTTGGTTAAGCATCCAACTTCAGCTCAGGTCATGATCTGCGGTTACTGAGTTCGAGCCCCACATTGGACTCTGTGCTGACAGCTCAGAGCCGGGAGCCTGCTTTGGATTCTGTGTCTCCCTTTCTGTCTGCCCCTGTGCCGTTTGCACTCTGTCTCTCTCGCTCTTTCAAAAATAAATGAACATTTAAAAAAATTTTAAAAAAAGGTCAAAGAATGTGTCTTAATGGGGACAGGAGATTTACTGATAACAGTGTGTGGATTTTCTCAGCTGTCTTGACAGACACTGAAGTACATATAGCAAGAGTTGTTGGCTATGGCAGGCTCCACCCTGTACTGCCAGAACGTTATTAAGAACAATCCAGTTACCATCACCAGCTTGTTTAGCTTGTGTATTGTCTTTTCTAGGGCCTGTATGTATTAAAACTTGGACAGTGAAATAGAACCACCCCTTAGTCTGCCCCTTGGGAAGGGTGTCACCTGCTGCCCTGTGGTGAGCCAGCAGAGTGGTGACTCTCCAACCTATCGTGCAGTTATCTATGTGGACAGGGGTCCTAGGACCCCGAGGCAGTAAGATTCTTCTTCAGGGGAAAGACATTCCATTGCTCATTGAAATCTACAGAGAAACATATTCTGGGGAGAATAAGTGACCCCCATCATGGTATGGTTGTTAGATCATTGACTAATCCAGTTATGTCTTGTTTCTACCTGTTGTTGCCAGCTTGTGGCTTAAAGAGAAAATGTGTACATCTTCCTCAGCTCGAATTGCCTGCATGAGTTGGCAACACCTAAACACATGAGGGGTTCTTTCCAACCATGTTATGGGTGACATTAAGGCACAGGACATTGGAATGATTTTTCTCCTGAATTTGTATCAGTGGGTCACTTGATGGGTGGATCCATTGATGGCCTGAGGAAGATCTGATTGTACTAGGCAGGCCACCAAGATAGGAGTCTGAGGTAAAAGGGATCTCAGCCTTGGGTGCCAGATCCAGTATAATTTCTAGTCATTTCCCTTTGCTACAGCAGTACTGATTTTGATGAGGGTGTTATCAATCCGGGCATTACTATGGGTCCTGGGTGGGGAGAGAGAAATCAGTGTCCACCCCCCCCCTCCATTACCCCCATACATCCTAAGGTAGGAAATGCTCCTGTGTCACTTAAGATGTAGAGTATCCAGGGATGGCCATCTAGTCCATGTGTCCTAAGCCAGGGGCCAATGCCTCCTCAGGAACCCACTGCTCTAGCTGTTTTGCCCAATGCTTTTAGGTCCCTCATTCAATCCAGACAAGGAGGTTACATCCTGTACAAACTGCATGTCCTATAACATTACCCACATGTACAGGGGAGTTGGCCTGACAATACCAGGGGAATTCTGGTATTGTGGCTCTCTGTGACCTTTTATCTAATTGAAGGACATTAGGGCACCTGAACACGAGGCAGAGATTTTTCTCCAACATGACTAGGGTGGTATTGACATGTGGGTGCCATATGTTCCATATTCAAAGCAGGTGTCAATGGCAGTGAGTCACCAGAGGAATCAAGAGCTGGGTGTTGAGGTCCAGTGTGATTAATCTGCCAAAACCTAGCCTGCAAATGCCCCTGGAAATATGTGCTAAATTCTCTTTCTTGTACTGGTTGGGCTCATTGGCAGCAGTCACAAGATTGCCCCACATCTTGGCTTTTGCATCCTTGAGGATTATCCTATTGGATTTGGCCCATTTCTGCATTTGAGGTGGGCTTCCATAACTGGTTTGCTTATGCACCTAGTAGGCTGCCATTGTAGCTTGTTGGCTCAGGAGTCCTGTTCATGTTCTTGTTTGAAGGGACCTATGCCACGAGTGACCTAGATCTGTTGATTCCATGCAGCGAGCTGTTGCTGTAGTCCTTGTCCCCAGACAGAGGATATCGTGAGAGTGTAGTCACTTAGTGGCCAACCTCCTGACCCAATGGTGAGACAGTTTGCCACAGCCTGGGAATCTGTAAAGATTTAGTGCGGTGTATTGGGTGGGGTGGCTTGCACAGCCATCACCACCACATGCAGTCCATTGGGTCGAGCATTTTCCTCTAGTGTTCATTAAGAGGTGGCCATCATGTGGTGGGTAGCCATCGCCGCCCAATGGACTACATGAGCTTTCAGTTTTGCAGAACCATTGGTAAGCCAGGCCATGCCTTCGACCAGAACCTCTTCAGGTGGCGGCTCCCAAGTGGCTCAGGGAGGGGTCAGCATATCCCCTACAGGATGCTCTGTTTCCTCTGGCAGGGCTGTCACCTGCTCACGGAGGCCACTGATCCCTTGGGATCCTGGCCTGGCTCAAAACTGAATGTACCATTGCCTTTGATGATGGAACTCTGCTGGGCTTGTCCAATTTTATTCGTGGGATTTGTGAGAATCTAGGTAAGAAGGGTCACCTCAGGCCTCAAGGTCACAGAAGGTGCTTTGATGGTGAGACGTTCAGTCTTTACCAGAGCCCCACATCGGTGAGTAGCTGCAGTTCCAAGGGTGTATACCAGGCAGTGGTTTCAGGCACCTTGTGTGTCCAGAATCTGAGCGCCTAGTGCCTCAATGTAGTTCCCCGCTGACACAGGCTCTCCTCAGCGTGCGTGGTTGCAAACACTTGCAGTTCCATAGGCCAACAGGCTCCACAGGTCCCAAGGCCAGTGCCTGGGCTGCAGCTTGTTGAATGGCTTCCAGTACTTGTTGAGAGGAGCCCTATTCTGGGATGGCTGCCAGAAGGATGCCCAGAGGGTACGAGCTGTCTTCCACTATCCGGAGAGGCCCACTGGCTATGGTGCCTCCTTTTTATTAGTGGGTGCCGCCAGCAACAGTGAGTTCCGTTTAGCCTCTCCAGAATACTGTGTTGACCCCTGTTTGTGTCCCCCATGAGGTGTAGTGATTGGGCTCCTGCTGTGGTTAGAATTTCACTGGTTGTCCAGAGAATGTACTTCTCTGTTTTTGTGTCATAAAAACCACCCATCTTCAGACAAACTATCTCTTTCGAAAACTGTTTTAAAACGACCTTTTACAAAAACTATAAAATGTTGATATTATTGAAGTAGTATTTTCTTCTTAAAACAATTTGCGAAAGGAGGAGAAAAGTTACTCCGAACTCCTCCACACAAAAATAGAATGGCTACGGGCGTCTGGGTGCCTCAGTCAGTTAAGCATCCAACTTCCGGCTCAGGTCATGATCTCACAGTTGGTGAGTTTGAGCCCCAAACTCCCCAAAGATTGAACCAATCTTCCGGAATCCATTGCCCATAGCTCAGAAGCAGCACTGCCTGCCACTACCAGGCTCATGGTAGAATTTTTAACACAGGTGCTCTATTTTAGAAGTTTATATCCTTCATTGTAAATAGCTAATAAAAAGAGACAGCTATAGGCCATTTATAAATGCACTTCTAGAATCCAAATTCAGAAGGTTTACTAAATGCCAGCAGCCTGGTCAATAGCTGTTTTAAATGCATTTATTTCTTTTGGGAGGCAAACTTTCTCCAAAATAGCTTTGCTGTCAATAGCCTCTTTGTTCCTTGATGTACAGTTTACAAATAAATGAATTTATAGGCCTTGCTAATGTGTGAGGGGTTTGAAATTAGTGCTAAACTTGTAGTCTGTAGTATATTATCTAGTCGTCTTTGACAAACTCAATTTTAATCTTATTAAGTGATATCTTCTGTGATTATGTATAGAGGTTCCTACACTAATTCTATCCTGCTTGGTTTTTGCAGGAGACAAAAAATCCCTGAGGGGCTGTTCACCAAAGTGTGTGTGTGTGTGTGTGTGTGTGTGTGTGTGTGTGTGTTGTATGTTTCTTTTAGATGAAGAGGACCCAGAAGATGCCTGGTAATAAATAGCTTTCACAGTTGCTTAAGGATTGAAGCCAGGGAGACATTTGACCCCCAAATTATATGACCTCTTCTGTGCATACCAATTCCAGGAACCTTTTTACTGTTGCTTAGAAAAAGTTTGAAATATTTGGGAAGTTGTGTTCTTCTTTTCACTTCCTTAGTTAGAATGATTTGGAATTGCAGACTTTGTCACTAACCCTTCAGTGAGATTTCTGCCCCCCCTCCCCAAAAGTTTGCTGAATCTATAGGCCTCAGGAATGGCAGTTCTCATACATACCCTGGTAATCATCCTAACCATCTTTTATCCAGTGTCAGAGTCAGCTCTAGGTGCCTGGAAAACAACATCTCATTTAATCTTTACAATAGCTCATGAAAGTGACATTTTTAACTTACCTTTTTTTTTATTAGCAAGCCAAAACTCAGATTGGTTTGTTATTTTGGTCAAGACTGTAGAAGCAGAAAGTGACAGAGGAGTTGGGGTGCCTGGGTGGCTTAGTCGATTGAACATCTAACTTGGGCTTGGGTCATGACCTCGCTGTTTATGAGTTTGAGCCCACGTTGGGTTCTGTACTGGCAGCTCAGAGCCTGGAGCCTGCTTCAAATTCTGTGTCTCCCTCTATCTCTGCCCCTCCCTGCACTCACTCTCTTTCTCTTTCTCTCTCAAAAATAAATAAAAACATTAAAAAAAATTTATGGAAGTGACAGAGGAGGATCTGAAAGTGAAGTTTACCTGCCGGGGAGCCTGTATCCTGCTGCCTTCAGTGCTGCTACCCTCCCTGTTAATGCAGAGAGGAGGTCATTGCTAGGGCATATGACTACCTAGCAGAAAACTGCAGAGATGGTCATTTCTATTAGGTTCTGTCTGTCTGGAAAGCCTGAGTTTTTGCAGAGATTCTTACTCCTTTTTAGGTGCCTTCAGTTGTTTGCTGCTTTATAGACCTGATGCTTGGAAGAGTTCTTGGAATCCAATGGCCAGATGCGTACAGATGAGAAGATTTTCTTTAACTTGCTCTAAATAAACATGCTCCACAGTTGAAGTGTAGTGGTAGAAACACATTTCTAGCAGGCAGGTGATCCAAGTGTTGATAGTCAAAAAGATGAAATAGATTGTGGTAGGATCCAAGCAATTACAATGAAAGTTCAGGACATTTTGTTTAAAGTAGAAGCTTCCAGTAGAACAGAACACCCCCTAGCACTTCTATCAGCTCAAAAGATTTCGATTTAATAATCCTTTATGTGTAATCTCCAATATTTCAGCCAAAGGCATTACTGGCTACCTTTCTCATTAAGTTGTGGCCATGCCTGTGCCAGGAGAAAATATGGGTTCTGTGGGTTTCAAGGTGGTGATTCTCTAGGCTAGAAATCTTTTTTTTTTTTTTTTAATTTTTAATGTTTATTTATTTTTGAGAGAGAGATGCAGTGCGAGTGGGGAAGGCCCAGAGAGAGGGAGACACAGAATCCAAAGCAGGGTACAGGCTCTGAGCTGTCAACACAGAGCCTGATGTGGGGCTTGAACCCATGAGAAGTGAGATAATGACCTGAGCCGAAGTCGGTTGCTCAACCGACTGAGCCACCCAGGTGCCCCTAGGCTAGAAATCTTTCTAAGGGATTTAATCCTGTGGCCAACGCTGAATGCTTGTCTGGTTCAGCAGGAAATGTCCATTTAAATATGCTTTTCTTGCTTTCAGCTGCTTGTGGCTCTGAATTCAGTGGTGTCCCAAGGAAGTTATCCCAAATCCTTGACCCAGACACTCCTTGTTAAAGCTACTGTGGTATGTAGCTTATATTGACTGTACTGGCATGTAGCTAAGTGACTTAGAAGCCTTACCTAAGTGCTATTGCATCATCTTAGTAACAGATCTTCATTATTTTGTGGTCAAACTTCAGTCTCTGTGATACTCAGACATATGTTAAGAAGTATCTCCATTTACTTAAATGTACCATGACAGGTCTTGGGGATATGGAGGGAAAAATGCATGGTCCTTGCTCTCATAGATCTTACAGTGTAATGAAGAAGATCTCCATTTCAGAATGTCAAAAAATGCTGATTGAAAAGATGTCACCTTTTTAAAACATGAGAAGAGGTAAAATCATTTTCTGAAGGGTTTGTAGTAGGGAGATAGCAGGTCCTTTAGGAAGGCAAGCACATTGAACCTGTTAGTGCATCAGTGGGGTGACAGAGCAGAGTGTCCTCAGAATGATGTGTCCTCCTGTAAGTTTCTTCCTGAGAATAGAGTGTGGGACATTTCCCAAGGTCATGGTGAGGCCAACCAGGAAGTTCAAACAAATGCATGATTCCAGGCCAGTGTTTAAAGGAGGCAGCATTAGCCACAGGGCCAGGGTTGATGCTTGGATCTTTGTGCAGGCCGCCTCTAATGCTCTTGTTGAACACCTCCCCAGACTGCTCACTATATGCAGATATGAACAACTTTCCAAATAGAATTTCAGTGCTTACTTCAACAAGTGTTTGCATGATTTCTGTCAAATATGGAGAGAAGTGAAATCTCCAGAGTACTTTTCAACTTGGTGTGCCTTCGCTTCTTATGTATGTTTCCCAGGCTTCCATTTACTCTTTAGAACTTCAGTAGAGTGACTTTTTCTATCCACTGGACATTAAAAAGGGCTGGCAGTCAAGCGACCCCCCAGTAACTCTCTAGTGAGATAGATGCATAGCTTTGTAAAGCAGTTAAAAGCAGTTTTCATAGATTCTTCTATTCTCTTCCTTTTCGCCCCTTATAAATATAAGGGACTTAAACAAATTTATAAATATATACACCCACATATACACACAGTCACACTCACAGATACGTGTAAACACACACACACACACACACACACACACACACACACACACACACATATATATGATACTGCTATAGACTGAATATTTGTGTCCCCTCCACAAATTCATGTGAAATCCTAACATCCAATGTGATGAAAGAAGGTGAAAGAGTTTTGGAAGGTCATTAGGTCACGCAGGTGGAGCTCTCATGAATGGGATCCATGCTCTTATAAAAGAGCTCCTACTCCCTTTCACCATGTGGGGGGCACAGTGAAAGGGCAGCTGCCTGTGAACCAGACAGCGAGTTCTCACCAGACATTGAATCTGCTGGCAACCTTGATCTTGGACTTCCCAGCCTCCAGAATTGTGAAATATAAATTTCTTTCATTTATAAGCTACGCAGTCTGTGGTATTCTGGTATAGCAGCCATAATGGACATATACAAACAAGACCCTCAGACACATGTACACACATATTCACAACTCTCAGACACACGTGTACATATACAGCACTCATACATACGTGTATATGTAAAAATATGTAGGAACACAGACAAACGCACACTCTCACATGCACATATACTGTGTCCTTGGGGGAAACCCTCTTTTGGTGACAGTGGCTTCTTTTTCTCTGCACGTTTGTGCCTTGGCCTTCATATCTGTAGGAAGCCAGGCTGAAAGCTTTTAAACTCTTAAACCCCTCAGAGAAAGAAGGGTATTAAAGGAAAAAGGTCTCTAAGCAAATCATTAATCTTCCCCAAATAAGTATTTGGTTGAGGTTTCTAGGCTCCTCGTGGATTAGTTGGACAAGCACTCAACTGAGTTCAGGACTTGAGTTCTAATTCTGGTTTTGTCACTAACTAGGCGGGCAAGACATTTATCTTCTCTGAACCTCAGATTCTTCACCCATAAAATGAGGGACTGGCTAGACGATCTCTAAGATTTTCGCTCTAGAATTCCACACATGTCACTTTCCCAGCGACAGAGGAAGTTCAAAGTGGAATAGGATGGGAGTAGCATGTGAATCAGATCTGAATCCCCACCTGTAAGAAAATCAAAAGCTATCCCCAAATAAGAGAGCCTCTTTATCTCCTCACTGCTTTGCACAGTGCTCATGTTAGATGTATCTATCAATCATTGGTTTATTCATACGGTGCCTCTCACCATGAAATCTAGGCTCTTGAACGATATAATTGGTCTAATTTTGGTTTTCAGACTGCAGAAACGGATGCTTTCCCTACTTGTCTCTTGTCTCAGCTCTTATTGATTTTGATGGTGAAAGGGATTAATCTGATGCCCTGTGGAAGCAGACATCAAGATCTCTGGAGCAGAAAGAAGTTTTGCATTCTGCCTGTTTGGCATTTACAGGGTATTTCATTAACACCGTGGGCGATCCGTGCCCCTTGTACTTTTGGCTGCCCTTGCAGTGCTGCTGAAAAAGGAAAAGCTTTTCTCTTGCTAGATAAGGGGCAAAAAAAAGAGGTGGCTCAACACCTACCTGGAGTCTGATGAGGATTAGGTTCATCGCTGCTGCCCCTGCTAGCCAGCTAGCCCCCTGCTTACCTTTCCGTCCTCACCTCGAACCACCTCCAGAATTCTTGTATTCCTTTAGCATAGTGTTTATTAGATTATATTGAAATTGCCTGTTTATTTCTGCCTCTCATATAGAACTTTAAAAACCTCACGTCTTTGTCTTTTTTATTGTATATACTCTGGCTTGCCTATAGTAGGTACTCCGTAAATATTTCTTGAAATAATTAATGGCTTGAGTTAATCTGGATGCAAGCTGGGATGGATAGAGGGCAATTTTTGTAGCTTGGAGATTTGGTTTCATTGCACCATGCTGCGATGTTCCTGGTAGCTCTGTCTACTGAGCAGGCACCAGGGACCATGCTGGGCTCCTCTGTGGCAGGCATAAAGCACATTTTTATTGGCCAACATGGTCTATTTTATAATGCTGAAATGAGACACCCTACGTAGCCGGGGATTTCTGCAGTGGATCGAGGCAAGTTCTAAGAGCTGTGCCATTCCCAGCTTAGAGAGAGTTCCTCTTGTCTATAACCCAGGGAAGAAGTGAACCTGGATGTCCGTCTATCTTGTCTACCTTGGGGCAGGTTGAGAGGCAGCCCCAACCACTGGCATGCTAAACTGAAGAGTCTGATATTCCTTACTCCAACTTCCAAAGCAAACCACAACTCCTTGGTATCCCCATGGCCCCTGGGAGGCTTGTGTTCAAGTCACTTAACTCATAGAGAATCTAGCTTAGGAGAGGGGAGTCAAGATCTAACAAAAGATAGCATTTTTTTTTTAAACATGAAAGACTAAGGCTTGCCTTTTATACAGGTGATCAGCATCAAGTTTGCTTGTAGCAAAAGAGCCTAAAAAAAAAAAAAACACTTGGGTATTTTTGTGACTTAAAGTATTTATTATCCCTAGTATATGCCCACTTCTAGAACAAAGTTTTGGGGGAAATAAAAAACACACAGCTCCTCCTGTCCAGAAATGAAAGGAACAAGCAAAATTGTTTGAGTATTTCCATTATGCTAGGTATTTGAGCATGTGCTTTTGTCTCTTCATGACAACCACGATTTAAGAATATATTTGTTCGCATCTTCGTGAGAGAGGCAATGCAGTGTCTTAGGCTTTTTTAGTATACTTCATTGCCCGTCCCACGGGGACATGAAGGAATATACTCATGAAACAGAGTTCTATACAGTGAGCTAAAGTTTCAGATTAAAAGGACAACAGAATTTCTGAGGAAGAGGGATCTGCTAACACCTGGACCTTGGAGAGTGAAGACATTTAGTCTGGGGGAGGACACCCCACAACAGGCAGGTACCCAAAAAGGCACAGACCTGGAGGTGGGAGGGAACATTGGCAATGGTGGACAGATTCCATCTTTGTTGGGACAGGAGTCCAGGATAGTGAATTTGCTATGGACGAAGCTAAGCCGTTGTAACAAAGAGATTAAAAAAAAAAAAAAAAAAACAGTTCCTTAAATCACATACAAGTTTGTTTCTCTTTCCCATGATAGTATAGATGTAGCTGGGTATCTAGAAAAGGTGATTGGTTCTGCTCCAAGATGTCTTCCGGGACGCCGGTCTCTTTCCTCTTTGTGGTCCACCATCTCCTAGGGTGTCGTCTGTGTGCACATGGTCACAGTTGGTGTGCTGGGGTAAGGGGAGGGAAGGCAGTCTCCTTTTCATGAGGAGTGGTTGTACGTGGCACTCCAAGTCACATGGCATCCCCCGCTACCCTGCCCCCCTGCCCTCCGCCACGTTAAGATGTGTGGCCACCCACAGTTGCAAGGAGGGGTGATGATGGAGTCTCTAACTGGGTGGGGTGGCAAGATCTGCTGCTACGGGAGAGAAGGGGAGCCGGTTAGCCATCTCTGCCGCCAGGAGAGATGTAGGATGGGAGTAAAAACTGTGAAGGGCCTTAAATACCTTATCAGAGAACTTACAGTCTCTCTAAAGACAGGAAAAAGGCATGTCTTTTCAGCCAGTGATGGAGCAGCCAACATTGGCTACCTGGTGAGTGTAATGGGCAGAACCAGCTGGTAGAGGGCACACTTCACTGTCTTAAACACCTGGCTTTTCCTTCTAAATCTTGCATCTGCTTCAGGACCACATTGCTATGAGCTACATCGGGCCAGTTCACATGGAGGATTAGACCTGGGTACGCTGTGTCTTTTATTTTTTGGCTTTGTTCTGTTTGAAAATGTTGGCCTGCAGCCAGAGCAGAGAGAGAGAGAGAGAGAGAGAGAGAGAGAAGGAAGGAAAGATTACTTTCTTATCACAAGGAAATTAGATGCGTAAACTAGTGTATAGTGATATCTTTTAAAACAAATTTTTAGGAAAATTCAACTTACCCTGTTTTCCCTTATGGTAGGCTTTCTGGGTGGTGGGAAGGAACCTATTTTTGCACTTAATGAAATGGAACTTGGCAGTAAAGAGTTTAAAACTAACTTTAGATTTATTTAAAAAGTAATCTCTATACCACTAACTTGTCTTCTGTCCTTAAAAAGAGGAGAATTTTTACAGTGCTTGTAGACCACGCAGTTCCTCTCCAGTTGCTCGACAGTCCAATTAGCAAACTCGTTTGTCAAAGCCTTGTTAGGTATCACAAAGGTACTTTGCCCAGGATCCAATCTGGACTTTCTTATAAAGTTGTGTGTGTGTGTGTGTGTGTGTGTGTGTGTGTGTGTGTGTGTGTATCCATGTGTATATTTGAAATCGAGATATTCAGACATGGCCGTATAATAGACTTATAGCACCCAGTTTTTCCTCTGATAAAAGGTATATCCAGGAAGAGGGCTTAATAAAACATATGAAAAATAAATAAATCAAGCAGTTCCATTGGAATATAATATGAGACACTATGACTTTTTTTTTCCTTGCCTGTTTATGTTGGAGGATCCATAAACAGTTTTTTTACCAAGTCAATAAATTACACTTCAGCTCACTCTCATGTAGAGGTAAGAACTTGGGAGAACAATTATCTGATAGCAGTGTTAAGCTTTTGTTTGAAAAGAAGTAAAGAGTGTCTTTCCTACCGAAACAGGTGGGATTTTTGCCACACAGTCTAAGGTGCCAAACTCATGCCAGAGACCAAGTCTGTGATTCTGATATGTGCTGAGGATGGTGGGGTCCTCGAGGCCTTCACGCTGAGAGGTGGTTGGAGTTAGAGTTGGGAGGGTGGGCTCTAGAGTCAGACCACGCAGGTTTTATGCCGCTTGGCCACTTCCTAGGTGGCTGACCTTGGGCAAGTCACTAGCCTTGCTGGCCTCAGTGCCCTCGTCTGCAAAGTTGAGTCATGCCATCTCACACAGTTACCTGTGAGAACCAAATGATTGATACCAATAATGCCTCAGGGCGGTGTCCACAACATGGAAGTGCTCAGTAAAGGAACCAGCTTTTAACAAGTCCAGAGCCCATGGTTTTGCCACTTCATTTTGATACCTCACTAAGAAGTGAGGGCTGGGGACAACAGCAGGCTCCTGGGCACAGAATGAGGGGGTGGGTGAGCATACCCCTTAAGGAAGGAGAAAAAGTCACTAACACCTGCTCAGAGGCCAAGGAAATGGGAGGAGGAAGGAGCAATCAGAACATCAAATGTCATGTAAGCAGGAAATTATTTTGGAGTACACTCTTTCCAAAGTATTAATTAGGAAAATAGATGCTGACCACTGGCAGCCAGGAACTGTCTGGTACTTATTTTTATATCCATAGTGCTTGGCCTCTAGTAAGAACTCAATAGCCCCATAAATGTTGGAGTGTATTGGCCTGTTCCTCGTTCATTCATTTGCTCAATCACACAACACCTGTTGATTAAGTCCCTGTTGTGGACTAGGCAGCACTCTAGGAGCTTGCCATTGGCAGTGAAGAAAACAGGGACAGACTCCGGACCGTGAGCCTGTGCTGGCTCCTAACGCTCACCACTTCTTTTAATAAGTACAATGCTCCTCTTTCTCTCTCCACCCCCACTTTTGCAAACCAAATTCCTTTGTAGTTCCGAATATCTGTATTTCTTGGTAACTTGGCATCGATGGTTTTCCCTAACATAGGTTAACCATAATGGTTTGGGGGGGGGGTCTCTTTGGCAAGCTGTGTGATTTAGAGCAAAGAGCTCCTTTCTTGATGTCAAAAGACCTCCCGGGTTTGAATCTTAGCTCTGTCCTGAGTTGGGTGGATCTGGGCATCTTCTGAGTTTCCAATTTCTTTCTTGCAAAATGAGAAGAATACTTATCTTGTAGGAACTTGTCTAGAACTTGTGTGCTCTTAAGAATCAGCTGGGTTTTTACAAAAACCCAAATTTTAGACCTCAGCCTCCACCCACCTAAGAACCTCCCTCTTTATTGTTCTTAGCAGCTCAGAGAGTCTTGCACTGAAACTATACAATTATTACAATGTCATATTTTCCCTTTGTAGTTGCTCTTTTACATTTTGCACACTTGATTTTAGATCCTGAACTTTTTTTCTTAAGTTTGTTTATTTTGAGAGAGAGAGAGAGAGAGAGAGAGAGAGAGAGAGTGAGCATGGGAGGGGCAGAGAGAGAAGGAGAGAGAAAGAACCCCAAGCAAGCACCTACACTGACACTGTGACACGGGGTTCGAACCCATGACCTTTGAGATCCTGACCTGAGCCAAAATCAAGAGTTGAATACTTAACCAACTGAGCCACTCAGGCACTCCAGATCCTGAACTAAGTCTTCCCAGACGTAAGGGGTGGCAGTGCTGATCCAGAAGGTCCAGCAGGAATCAGCAGGCAAACCGAAAAAACAACTCAGTCGCTGTCACCCAGCTTCCTTCATCAAACCACATTGCCTTCCCTTAAGCCTCAGTCCTAGAAGATGGTTTATTGCTTTGCTACTCAAAGAGTGGGGTATGAACCAGCAGGATGTGAATTGCCAGGGAGCTGGTTAGAGGTGTGGAATCCCAGACCTCCCCTCAGACCTTCTGAATCAGAATCTGCAGCTTAACAAGTTCCTCACGTTACTGTTTGAGAAGCACTAATCTACCGAATACCTCTGGGTCAAAGTACTATGTAGGTGTGTTGTTCTTTTAAAATTATGGTAATAATTCGTGATTTGAAACTCGCTTCAATTTAGCACAACGTGGCTGTTTAAATAGATATATCTACATTAATTCTGTTGTAACGACATCACAGAATTGGTGGCATTTATGAGCTAGCAAGTAAATTCTATATAGGTTGAAAAATTAGATAAGTATAAATTTCACATGACAGTGTAATAGGGACTTGAAAATTTTAACACGTGTAAGTCGCCTTCTTCTTTCTCAATGCATTTTCCTGAGTAGCGGAATCAGAAAATAAATTTATATCAGATCTGAGTTTTGTGTGTGTGCGTGTGTGTTTTCCAATGTGGACTTACAAGTGATTAATTTACAAATTTGCTCTCTGAGTAGGAGTTGACATTGATAATCTGGCTCGTGATGGTTGGCCCTCTAAGCCAACTTGGCCAATAAACATAAGTAGCTTCTTAGGTCTTTGCTTTTTAAAAATGTATTGCCATCTAAAAGGTGGAAGGCAATTTAGTCAATATAGATAGACAACCTGCTCAGCAGCCAAAGAAAACAGATGCTTGACTTACATATGTCTGCATGAGTGGATAAGATGTGTTTTTCAAGATTAATGATTTAAGATATTCTTTACATTCCTAGCCTGATTAAATGAGGCTTAATTCAAGACAACACTTTCTCCTTGCTTCTTCAAAATTTGCTGTCTTTTTCCGTCCCTTCAGCATTGATTGTGGGGGTGATCTAGGATGCTGCCTGTCTAAAGCCGTAACTTCTTTCTTTTTATAAAAGGAAGATTATCCGGTTCTTAATTCCTTGTTTTTATTGCTGTCAGATGGCAGGCTTTCAGAAGAAGTGAGTTAGCATTCATTGTACCTTCCCAGAAGGTGGCTCAACTTTTTTGATTGAGATGTTCTTGAGGATTCTGTTAGTGGCATCCTGGCATCCTCCTGTCCTCGCTGACTTTGACGGCTCCGCCTCTGCCCCCTCCTCCTGCACGCCCCTCCGTTCCCAATCAGGTGCTTGCCTCGGCCTGTCATCAGCTGTGTCTCTCTCCTTTGTAAATCCATCCTTTGCTTCCAATTTACAGGGTTTTATTACTTTCCCTCTTGATCAGCATTTCACAAAATTTATCCTGCCAGGTTTTAATAGGTATTCTGCCTCTTCTCGACCCCTAAAAAGTTAATTGGCCAGGAAAAGAATGCAAAATGCTGATTTAGACAGAATTAAACATGCTTCTGTTTGTTGGTGTAACCAACCACAGGACCGTCCAGAACCTTTAACATGCTGCCAGGTGGGGTTGGGTTGTTGTGTGCCTCATTCCCAAATTTCTTTCCTGGCGGAACCCTCTTGGGAAGTATTTAGCAAGACCGGTGTGCTGTGAAATACACTTTCCAGTCTCTTCCGTGGTATCTCTGTTATGTGCTTCTCTATATCCTATGCTATGTTTAATGACCCCATGTGCTGCTGCAAATGTAGTATCCTCAAATTCATCCCAAATTAACTACCACCACCAGTAGCTAACTTCCACTGACCACTGACTTTTACTGCCAGCCTTTTATAAGCATTTTCTCAGAAAACCTCCCTTACTTCTTCAGTGTTTGTGAAATCAAGTTCGAATGCCTTCACCTCTCATTCGAGACTGTCTGTGTTCTTGGACTGACAACTGGCAACCGTACTTTGCCCTTCCCTAGCATTTGATATCCTCCACGGTGCTTGGCTTGGTGTTTCTTTATAGTCCTTACATCTCCTAATATGCTACACCAGTTATTTATTTATTTTTATTGTCTGTCTTCGCTCAACAAGAACATGAGCTCCAGGAGCCTGGTAGGTTTGTTTTGTCCGTGGTACTGTATACCAAGCATGTGCAATAGTGTCTTAACACGTAGGAGGTACTCAGGAAATGTTTCCGATCTAGTTGAGTGAATGAGAATTTTCAGTTTCATCTCCTGCCTGTGCTCAGAGTTGATTCTCTGCTCTTTCCTTGTGTGTATCCACTCTTTCTAAGTCCCTTATCTCGCTTGATCTGTTATCATCTCTCTGTACCCTTCAGAGTCTAGCTTCCTAAGTACCATTTCTCCCCAAAAAGTCTTTTCTTTAAAAAAAAATTTTTAAATGTTTATATTTTTTTGAGGGAGAGACAGAGCATGAGCGGGGGGGCAGGGGGAGGGCAGAGAGAGAGGGAGGCACAGAATCTGAAGCAGGCTCCAGGCTCCCAGCTGTCAGCACAGAGCCTGACTCGGGGCTTGAACCCATGAACCATGAGATCATGACTTGAGCTGAAGTCGGATGCTTAACCTCTGGAGCCACCCAGGTGTTCCCCCTCCCCAAAGTCTTTTCTAATCTGAACTCTTTCCTCATTGAAATGTTTCCTCATTTGGAACATAGTTCTACCTGTCTCATCAGCAAGCCCGTTCTGCCTTGTTAGTACAGTTACTTGTAAGCTGAGAAAGGATCATGGGGTATTCACGTTTGCCTCTTACTTCACTGTGGAGTATGCTCGGTAAATTCATAAGCGAATACAACAAACTCACATTGTGTTTGCAGTAACATAAGCCGCGTTTGTGTCTCAGGCTGCACGGAATGGGCCACAGTGCTGTGTCCCATGCATCTGTGTCCTCACTGAGCCCCGGAGATGAACGCTTGATGTCCTCAAGAGACTGCAAATGGCAATTTTTATTTTCCCAACATTTCTTTTCTCCTAAAAGGCATTTCTTTGGTATGCAACAAAGCTCGGGTTGCAAAAATTTCAACTGCTCATCATGGGAGCAGAGAATGGTCTAAGAATTCAGAAGAGAGGGTTGTGTGGAGCTCGGGGAGTTTTTTTTGTTTTTTTGTTTTTTGGGTTTTTTTTGCAGGGGGAGGATTCATTTTCACATTTCATTTGTTTTCCTCCTTTTGGGCAAACAGGTTTCCACTTTCAGGCAAATATGTTTTAATTTTTCCCCCAATATTTTTATTTCTTTCTCTGTGTTATTGCCTTCCCCTCCCTTCCCTCAGAATTCAGACACTCCCACAATGTATAAACAAATGCTGGGAAATTGCAATGCTCTTTTTTGCAAAGTACGTTTTCTTGGGCAGCATAAGGCCCCATGTGTGTTTTAAGGCTGCTGACACTGGCTTTCCACCGAACCACAGCAACGTCTGTCATTCTTTCGCTTCCACAGCATGTCTCCTGTCCCCAGTGGCAGCCAAGCCATACCTTGTCCTCTCTCTCATAAACCCTCCCTAATCCCCCAAGCCCCTTCTGGTGCAGCTTTTCTATTTTTTCATATATCACCACCTTAAATCTCTTCTGTTCCAAGGTGGGGATTAATTAAATGAATAAAAATATGTATTTATTTGAGAGGTAGGATAGCAAAGGCTTGAAACCAGGCAGACTTTTATCCCCAGATTCTGCCATTTATTAGTAGTGGAACCATAGTCGATTTTCTTTTCTAAGCCTCAGTTTCTTCATCCATGAAATAGGGATAACAATGCCGGCTTGTAGTATGGTGGCAAGAATCAGGTCAGATAATTCATGTAAAATTTGGAGCACAGCGTGTGGTACCTGGTGATCATTCACTAAATGGCTGAGAGATTGCAGGTTATGCTCTCTGCTTTTCTGGTTTGTGGGGTCGTAGGGCCTGAATCATTTTCATCCTCATGTGCCTGACAGGTAATAGTCAAATCATTTGGGTTTCAAAGACGAAGCCATTCATCTAAGTAAAGTGAGGAGCAGGTTGTTGTCAGTCTCAGTCTGCCAGGTCCAGACATTTAAAAGAAAAGACTTGGGGCGCCTGGGTGGCTCAGTCGCTTTGGGTGTCCAACTTCAGCTCAGGTCATGATGTCACGGTTCATGAGTTTGAGCCCTGCAATCAGCCTCTGTGCTGATGGCTCGGAGCCTGGAGCCTGCTTCAGATTCTGTGTCACCCTCTCTCTCTGCCCCTCCCCTGCTTGCACTCTGTCTCTCTCTGTTTCTGTTTCTGTCTCTGTCTCCCTGTCTCTCTATCAAAAATGAATAAATGTTAAAAAAAAAAAAAGTTCATACCTGAAGGTCACTCTCTATTGCAGTAGAGAGGAGGATATTCCCTGGGAGCCTGGCATCTCCTATTAGTTTATAAGCAGACCTGTAAACAAAGGAGGACTTTTAGGAGGCATTTGGTGTGTTGGGTGACATTTCCTGGATGATATGGTGACATTCTTAAATACAGGGGTCCTCCCTACAGCATGAAGATGACCTGAGTTTGTTCTCTCCACTAGCTGGGAAGAGCTCTGTTAGAGTGGCGGCTTCTTCAGTGTGACGCAGGTAAAGCTTGCACGTTTCTGGATTGCCCTGCCTCCTCTACAGGATGAGGCGACTAGGCGAGATTATCTCGAAGATCTTCTAGGACTGAAGGTCACATTTTCCATCCACATTTAAGAGCCTCTTTATATTACCTATAAGGGCATCTTTGCCCATCACCGCCCTGGTGGGCTGGCCTTTACGTTGAGTGCTTTGGTGTGAAGGGCGCATTTCTTTTAAGTTGATGTCAACTTTCCTTTCACCTTTTCTCTATTATTCCTGCTCACTCTCTTCATTAAGGTGTCAGTAAAGCCCACAGTGATAAATCAGGTCTGCTCGTCCTTTGGTGATATGAGATCCGTGAGCGTGGCAGTTTCATCTCGTCTGCGTCTAGGCAGACTCTGTTCCCTCCTAATTGCCTTTTTCCTTTCGATCATTCACATCTCTTGTCCTGGTATTTCCTTGACGTGTTAGCATATTCTCCCTTCTTCACCTCTTTGTGATCTCAGGTTTTCTGTGGAAGGGGACTGTGTCTTGCAGTCTGCCATGGAGAGCAGAGCTGCTTGAGCAGGGTCCAGCAGGTCCACCGGGAGCCTGGCCCGGGCAGAGCGGGCACAGTGCAACACCACCAGAGGCAGAGACAGCGTGCACTCACTGCGGGCTTCCCACCTGTTCTACCTGGATGCTGACCATGACAGCACCTCACACCGGGTGCTGAGGTTCCTCCAGAGATGCTCACAGGTAGCTTGTGTGTGCAGCAGGCTCAGACCCAGAAGTGGCGACTTCAGCAGGTCTTGGCTGCAGTTGACCCTGTTTCTGCCAAGCCAGAGGTTGTCTGGGTCTCCGTGGAGCTGGGCCTTTTTGCACCTTTGTCATTTGGCAGGCTGTAGCCCTGGTCTTTCAGCCATGTGAACTCCAAAAAGCAGCGGCAGGGGCTTGAATCTTCTTGCACAACTCCCACTCTGCCTGCTTCACATCCTGACAATCCTGGCGTTTAAGCCTCTTTCTTTCTTTCTTTCTTTCTCTCTCTCTCCCTCCCTTCCTTCATTCCTTCCTTCTTTCCTTTCAAAGTTTATTTAACTTGGGAGAGACAGAGACAGTATGAGTGGGGGAGGGGGCAGAGAGAGAACCCCAAGCAGGCTTTGTGTGAGCCCGATGTGGGGCTTGAACTCATGAACTATGAGATCATGCCCTGAGCTGAAACCAAGTGTCTGATGCTCAACCGACTGATCCACCCAGGCAACGTTTGAGCCCTTTTCGAAGTGTGCAATAGCACATTGGTAAACCCTATCGTACAGGAAGTGGGGTCGTGGCCCTAAGTTCTGATGTGGAAAGGGGAGATGCATTTCGATCACTGCCTCTGCCTTTGCTGGTGATTCTAGGAATCAGGAGGAACCATCAGGAACTGCCCTGAGACGTTAGCAAGGAGATACGAACGCCAAGCTGTGTCACTTTCAAAAGTTTACACTCCAGTCAGCCTCCTGGAGAAAATTGCCTACTCCCTACATCACAAGGAAGGATTAGCCATATAAGGATGGGCCGTTTAAAAAGATTGTAAGGCCCTGGTAGAAAGGCACATGACCTCCTGTCCTAGTTTGAGTTCCCACAGAAGCAGACCCCGAGATTCCAGGGCACATAATTTATATGAGACATGATCCCAGGAAACACTGGTGAGGGACTGGGGAACGAGACAGGGGAGGAAGGCAAAGGTCGTGTTGCCAAGCTAGCGGTCCCTGTGGCGATTGGCGCTTAATCCCACTACAAATCTGGCATGTAGATCTGCTGGCCAGAGAGCCTCAGGGGCTGGCTGTTGGAGGTCAGGTCCATGGGCTCTGAAATAATCAAGGCTGCGGGGATGTGATGGGACACCGGGAGCCCTGCTCCATCTCTTGTCCTATCTTCATCTTCTAAAAGATCCCACGTGTGTTTTGTTTCTTTTACGTAGAGAATGAATTCAGAACTCAGAAGGGCAACTGACCCCCGAGGTCACAGAGCCAGTTTTTGATATTCAAGGTCATGAGAATCTAGGTGTCCTGACTCCTACTTTAGTGCTCCTTCTACTTGGCTACTCGAGGCAGAAATTTATATCTGTAATGATTCATGAGGCATGCTGCACCCGATTAATGGAACACTATTTCCCTCCCCAATGTGGGTTTGTTAGTCTTTTTCTGAGTGAAAAATTGTCAGAGGGATTAAGTCCTCTTTGAGAGCCAGAGAAAGAGCAAAGAAAAAAAAAGGCTGAGTGTGTAAATAAAGTCTCCCAGGAAGATCATATTTTTGAAGGCATTTATTATTCATGTCTTTTTGTCATTGTCATGTCTTCAGTGTTTACTTGGTCTTCTAGCTTTTTGCTTTTCCAAGGGCACGGCTGATCCATTCTAGAAGAGCCCGACAGCCATCGCCTTAACAATGGCTCATTACTGTCCAGGTTATTTAAGACGTGGTACAAATGTTTATCACAGACCCACCAGGTGGGATGAGGCACGTGACTTTTGCACATCACACATTTGTGGAGCTCCTCTGGATGAAAAGGTCTGGCTTGTTTATCAAGCACCTCCCTGGGTGAGGATGGGCTATCTTAGATTCTGAAATGCCCCCAAGCCTTTGGTAATGCCAAGAGGGAAGCATCTGTGCGATTCTCAAGGCTGAGCCTGAGGCTTCAACCAGCCTATGCCAAGGAGGACACATCTGTTGAAGATGTGGACTGTGGCCGCCAGCAAGAATAAAGACCCCAGCAGACCAGAAACATTTACATTGGAAACAAAATGCCTGCGCATGACTCCAAGCTCCTGAAATGAGCTAGAAACGTGACAAATTATTCTGAGGTTTGCACAGAAGTTTTCAATCATGGATGAGCCAGAGACCATGTCCACTGGAGGAGTGAAGAAAAGACCCAGAGGTTTCATCAGTTCTTGTCCCCTAATTCCTGGATGCATTTGGGCAGTTGATTTGTGTCTTCATTTTCTTATTTACGAGAACCCAAAAGTTTAAGTCCTATTATGTGATCATTCATAAACTTTTGAGAAAAAGATCTTTATATTGGAAAAGGTTACCCAAATCTTTCTTTAGAATTCCCAGAAGGGAATTGCTGGGTTTTAAAGTGTGCACTTAAAAAAAAAAAAAAGTTTATTTATTTATTTTGAGACAGAGAGAGTGGGGTAGGGGCAGAGACAGAGAGGGAGAGAGAGAAAGAATCCCAAGCAGGCTCTGTACTGTCAGCATGGAGCCTGATGTGGGCCTTGAACCCACAAACCATGAGATCATGACCGGAGTTAAAATCAAGAGTCAGATGCTTAACCAACTGAGCCATCCAGGTGCCCTGAGGTGTGCACATTTTTACGGGGATGCATCTGGTTTCCAGAAAAGGGGAAAACATTTTTATACTTCCTTTCATAGTGGTTTCTGGTGTCTCTTTCCTTAGATCTTCTTCAGTAATGGATGTGTTATTCTTTTTTATTTTGCGAATCTGATAGGTGGAAGATAATATGGCATCTTTGCTTTAATTTGCATCCCTTTGAATTCAGTTGTGGAGATTTTTTACTTGTGGGCATTGCTCATTTGCATGTCATTTGCCTGTACTTGGAGGACACTGATAATGCGCTCCTCCTGTCCTTTGCTTTTTGCTGCCAGAATAACTTCAATGAAGCCAGTTACTCCATCCCTGCTTCCCCAGGGCTCCAAATACATACGGGCTGGCTAGAGAGTACCTGTGAGTCCCTGGGAGACAGATCAGCCCCTGGAACTGCTCCCACCTCAGGGCCTCACCTGCCTGTGCATGCCTGTTAGAGCGAATGGCTGCTCCAGGCTAACAAACCTGTTTGTGGGAGGGGATTTCCATCAGGCATATTCCTCATTCACTTCAATAAAACATGGAATGAGAGGGGCACCTGGATGGCTCAGTCAGTTAAGCATCCAACTCTTGGCTTTGGCTCAGATCATGATCTCACAGTTCCTGAGTTCAAGCCCAGCATCGGGCTTCACGCTGAGAGTGTGGAGCCTGCTTGGGGTTCTCTCTCTTTCCCTTTCTCTCTGCCCCTCCCCTGCTCATGCTCTCTTGCTTGCTCTCTCTCAAAAGCAAATTAAAAAATTAAAAAAAAAAACATGGAAAGAGTCCAGGGAAGGTGGTCCATTCCTCCTTCTTCAAGTCAGACTTTTCTGTGTTTTGTTGTTGGTATAGTTCTACATTGGTAACTTTTATTATTTTATTTTGATTTTTTAAAATTTTATTTATTTTAAGAGAGAGCAAGCAGGGGAGGGGCAGAGAGAGAGAGAGAGAGAGAGAGAGAGAGAGATAATCCCAAGTAGGTTTTGCACTGTCAACACAGAGCCCAACACAGAGCTCGAACTTATGAACCATAAGACCTGAGCTGAAATCGAGAGTCAGATGCTTGACCAACTGAGCCAAACAGGCATCCCTGTGTTGCTAACCTTTTTAAAAAAAATATTTTGCTTAAAACAATAAACACAGTTTTCTTTGAGTGACTTTATTTTGCCTTCTAATGAGATGACCTAAATGGGGACAGTCATATTGTGTACCAGACCATTGACTCTGAGCCCCTTTGCTTCTCACTTTTCCATGCCAGAGATGATGCTCTGGGCTGCTGGGTTTGAGTGAATGGTCTGTTGAAATCAGGAAATCTCCTTTTTGGCGTTTATCCAAAGGTGGGCCTCTTGGAAATGGGCGACATTTTCCAGTTGGGTGTGTTTCTTTAACACCTTTACGGCTGGCTTGGTGAGTTGGCTCGATCTGTGTTAGTGGTGAAGAGAGGTCAACTCTGTGGTCTGCAGTCAGAGTGGCATTTTCAGTGTTGAGATTGAGCTATAAACCCAGGCCGATGCTCATCAGAAGAGAAGTAAAGCTGAACCTGGTCTGGTCTGCCTGAAAATGGATCTGTTCTTTTCCTCTAGGAATTTTCTTGTACTCTGTGGGTGGACAGTTCTTTTGCAACACCGCTAGGATTATGAAAAGGAGAAAACAGGAAGCAGGAACAAAGTATACTGTACATGAACTGAACCTGTGGTGACCGGCTCAGCGAGGTAGTGGGCACAGGTTTACACCCTGCGTGCAGGGCCCTATCTCTCCCACTAGAGGGCAGTGTCGTCACTCTTAAAGCAATAGTACCTGGGAAGAACTCGGGTTGCTTCTTGGAGTCCCCAGAAGCTCACTGCCTTGAAGAGGCCGCTTTGTGTCTCAGCTTCCACTCTCAAGGTGTGTTATGAACATCACAACACCCTCCTGTGCAGCCAGGCATGGGGAAGATTCGTGTCTGGAAACTCCTGTTGTAAATTATGCACAGTCCCTGCTTATTTGTATTTCATTAATGAGATGTGATTGTAACCCTGGGGCTTTTTTACACTTCCTGGAGCAGCATGCACCTTTGAAGTGCTGCTCATCCAGTCTGCTCTTCCCCTTTACCCGTGTAACACGGTTTAAGTGTGGCTGCAGATCAGCCGTATTCCACTGTCCATGCATCAGCAGTGCTACCATTTAACAAAACCACCATTCTGACTTCTGGGGTTTCTAGGTCATCCGGCAGCCACTGTGTGGGGTCAGCTCCTTGACCTTTGGTCAGAAGTTCCTTCCGATTACAAAGCATTCTTCATTGAAATATTTACATTTCTACCAGTCTTTTGATTGATTGATTGATTTTTTTTATTTTGTCGGCTTTGGAGGATGTATGAGATGACCTGCCTTTTAATTGTGGGAATGGAGGAGTTTCTCTTTCCTAGAAGGTGGCCAGTGTTAACTCTGAGAGCTACTGGCAGTGTTCTTCCCAGTTTGACATAAGGGTTTGGGAGTGGTTGTTGCTTGGTGACCAGTATAGTGACACCTTATTTTCTGAGCCTGTGAACCTATGTGTCACTGTAGCTAATAATTATATACCATTACTGGGTTCCAGGTATGGCTTATTTTTGTTTATTTTAATGAACTTTATGTTTTAGATTTACAGAAAACCTGTGAAGATAGTACACTGAGTTCCTATATATCCTACATCTAGTTTCCTCTATTATTAACATCTTACATTAATATGGCACATTTGTTACAATTCCTGAACCAATACTGATACATTATTATTAACTAAAGTCTGTGCTTTATACAGATTTTTGAAGTTTTGACCTAATGTCCTTTTTCTGTTGCAGCATCCATCCAAGGTACCACATTACATTAGTTCTCACATCTCCTCAAGATCCTCTTGGCTGTGGCTGTTTCTCACACTTGCCTTGGTTTTGATGACCTTGGCAATTTTGAGGAACACTGGTGAGGTGTTTTGTAGAATGTCTCTCTACTGGAGTTTTTCTGAGGTTTTCTCATGATTAGAATGGGGTTATGGATTTTTGAGAGGAAGACCACAGAAATAAAGTGACACTGTCATCACATCATTTCAAGGGCACATACTGTCAGCATAACTTATTAGGGCGCCTTAGTGGTTCAGTTGGCTAAGCATCCAACTCTTGGTATCGGCTCTCATTGTGATCTCGCAGTCCTAAGATTGAGCCCCGCATCAGGTCCCGTGTCAAGCATGGAGTCTGCTTTGGGGATTCTCTCTCTCCCTCTCTCTCTGCCCTTTCCCAACATTCTCTCTCTCTCTCTCTCTCTCTCTCTCTCTCTCTCTCTCATAAACAAACAAACAAAACAAACACATGACTTATCATGGTTGATGCTGACCTTTATTACCTAGCTATTTGGCAGGTTTCCTCCCTGTGAGTTATGACCCTCCCCTGTATCCATAATATGCTCTTGAGAGAAACTCATTCTATACTACCCACACTTAAGGAGTAAGAAGATATGCTTCACCCCCTTGAAGGCAGAGTATCTACACAATTTTTTTTGTAATTATGCACAGGAGATTTGTCTCTTTTGGCTCATATATTTATTCAATTATTTATAGCAATGTGGATTCATGGAGATTTATTTTGTACTCCCAGTAATAATAGAATACTGCTTAATTTTGTTTGCTCAAATTTTTTCAGACTTGGACACTGGGAGCTCTTTCACTTGGCTCTTGTGTCCCTTTAACATTCCTCCATCATTGTGAGTTTTGTTGCTGTTGTTTTCTTTGAGCACTGTCTTATTTTCTGGAACTACAAGGTTTTCAAGGCTCATCTTGTATGTCTCCTGACCCATCCCTACAATCAGTCATTTCTCCAAGGATCCCTGGTTTCTTTTATTGGAGGATGGTATTAGAAACCAAGGCCTGGGCTCTGGGTGTGCTTGTTGCTACAAGGGTGCTGTTGCTTATAGGCCCTCTCAGCTGTCAGAGCTGGGAAATATATGTGTGTACACTAGTCTATAACTATATTTACATCTAACCATCTGTATCTGTAATAAGCTAAACATGAGTTCATACTAATATCTTCAACTCTGATCAATTACCACATGAACAATTGTAGCCTTCTCCCCTGGCTTATCAGTAAAGCTCTTGCTCCGGCAGTGATGAACTTCACTCCATTTGCCATGCGTTTACTTAATCATTCAGTCCAGTACACATGTATACCACCATCCACATTGTTAACCCATATCCCTATGGAAATAGCTTTATCAACTAGAGTATGTTGCTTATGTACGGTTTCTTTTGCCTTTACTTTTACAGTCTCTGCATTTCTAAAGTCATTAGGTAGTACCTATTTTCTTCACTCTTTTTTTTTTAATGTTTTATTAATTTTTGAGAGAGTGCAAGTGGAAGAGGGGCAGAGAGAGGGAGACAGAGGATCTGAGGCTGGCTCTGAGCTGACAGCAGAGAGCCCAATGTGGGGCTTGAACCCATGAACCATGAGATCATGACCTGAGCTGAAGTCAGATGCTCAACTGACTGACCCACCCGGGTGCCCCTTTCTTCACTCTTTAGTAAGGTTGTTTCATATATTTTTAATACAGTTAGATTGCTTTGTCACATTCTGCATTTCATCCTGAGATCCTCCTGATTTTCTAAATGATTCTTCTAAGTTTGTGTATATTAAACATTATGCTAAAATTTCTGTTTCACGTATTCATCTATTTAATCCTCTCCCAGTCCCTAGAAACTACTGACTCTTTAACTGTCTCTATAGTTTTGCCTTTTCAAAAATGTCATATAATTGCAATAATACAGTATGTAGCCTTTTCAGATTGATTTCTTTCACTTAGCAGTACACATTTAAGACTTACTGATGTCTTTTCATGGCTTGATAGCTCATTTCCTTTTATTATTAAATAATATTCCATTGTATGAATATACTCCAGCTTGTTTGTTCATTCACCCATTTAAGGACATCTTGATTGTTTCCAATTTTCTAGCAAGTATGAATAAAGCTGCTATAACATTTGCATTCAGGTTTTGGTGTGGACATAGTTCTGAAATCAGGTGAGTAAATACCTAGGAGTGAGATTGCTGGATTGTGTACTAAGACTTATTTATTTACCTTTGCAAGAAATTGTCAATCTGTGTTCCAAATTGGGTGTACCATTTGCATTCCTACCAGTGAAGAATGAGAGTTACTGTTGCCCTGTTTCCTCTCCAGCAACTGTCATTGTCATTTTTTCCCCTTATTTTCACCATTTAATGTGTACGAAGTGGTATCTCATTGATGTTTTATTTTGTAATTTCCTAATAACAAATGATGTTAAATGTTTTTTCATATTCTTATTTCCTATCTATATATCTTTTTTTTGGTGAAATCTTTGCTTCGATCTTTCATCCATTTTCAACTGGGCTTTCTTGTTAAGTTTTATGTGTTCTTTGGATACAAGTCCTTTGTCAGATACATGTTTACAAATAGTTGCAGCCTTCTGTGGGTTATCTTTTTATTCTTTTAACAGTGTCTTTTGCAGAACAGGCAGTTTTATTTATTTAATTTATTTATTTTTTTAAAGTTTATTTATTTATTTTGAGAGAGAGAGAACATGAGTAGGAGAGGGGCAGAGAGGGAGAATCCTAAGCAGACTCTGTGCTGTCAGTGCAGAGCCTGACTCGGGGCTTGAACTCATGAACTGTGAGATCATGACTTGAGCCAAAATCAAGAGTCGGATTAACCGCTGAGCCACCCAGGTGCCCCTAGAACAGAAATTTTTAATTTTAATAAAGTCTAGCTTAGGTCATGCTTTTGGTGGTGTCTCTAAAAACTAATCTCCAAACCCATGATAACCTAGATTTTTTCCTTTGTTCTTCTCTACAAGTTTTATAGTTCTGCATTTTATATTTAGGTTTGTGATCCATTTTGAATTAATTTTTGTGAGCAATGTGAAGTCTGTGTTTATTTATTTTTATTTTTTTATTAAAATTTTTTTTTAACGTTTATTTATTTTTGAGACAGAGAGAGACAGAGCATGAATGGGGGAGGGTCAGAGAGAGGGAGACACAGAATCTGAAACAGGCTCCAGGCTCTGAGCTGTCAGCACTGAGCCCGACATGGGGCTTGAACTCACGAACCGCGAGATCATGACCTGAGCTGAAGTCGGCCGCTTAACCGACTGAGCCACCCAGGCGCCCCGAGAAGTCTGTGTTTAGCTGCTGCTGCTGCTTCTCCTCTTCCTCCTCTTCTTCCTCTTCCTCCTCCTCCTCCTCCTCCCCCTTCCCTTCCTCTTCCTCCTCTCCTTCCTCCTCTTCCTCTTCCTCCTCCCCCTCCTCCTCCTCCCCTTCCTCCTCTTCCTCCTCCTCTTCCTCTTCTTTCCTCCCCCTCCTCCTCCTCCCCTTCCTCCTCTTCCTCCTCTTCCTCCTCCCTCTCCTCCTCCTCCCCTTCTTCCTCTTCTTCCTCTTCCTCCTCCCTCTCCTTCTCCTCCCCTTCCTCTTCCTCCTCCCCCTCCTCCCCCTCCCTTTCCTCTTCCTCCTCCCCTTCCTCCTCTTCCTCCTCTTCTTCCTGTCCCCCCCCCCCCCAGCTTCCTCTTCCCTCTCTCCCTTCCCCTCCCCCTCCCTCCTCCTTTTTATTTCGCATTTGGACATCCAATTGTTCCAGCACCATTTGTTGAAAAGACAATCTTTTCTCCATTGAATTGCTTTTGCTCCTTTGTCAAAGATCACTTGACTCAAATTGTGTGGATCTGTTTCTAGACCATCTATTCTGTTCCCTTGATCTAATGTCTGTTCTTTCATCAATATCATGCTGTTTTAATTACTGTAGCTTTATTGTAAATTTTGAAGTCAGTTGGTGTGATTCCTCTAACTTTGTTGCTCTTCAGTATGATGTGTGCCATTCTAGATCTTTTGCCCATGCATGGTTTTAAATGCTTTACATATATTATTACACTGAATCCTCATAGAAGCCCCCAAAGAGGCCCAAAGAAGTTGTGCAACCTGTTCAAAGTCACACAGCTAAAAAACGGAGGAGGCAGGATTGAAGTCTTGGTGGGTGGGCTACAGAGGCTGGCGCATAACCACCTAGCAGATGGTCACTGAAGGTAATGGAGAAGGAATCCTTACTTATTTTTGACAACTTAGTGAAAATATTCATGAGGCTATTTCCTAGACCCATTTTGTGGGAAAATAGGCAGTGAGGAGTTTCAGAATTCTTGCTCTGACTTGTTTTGACTCCTGGCTCCACCAATTACAAGCCACAGGACCTTGGGCAAACATGAGTTCAAAAATCAGAGTCTTGGGGCACCTGGGTAGCTCAGTCGGTTAAGCATCTAACTCTTGATCTCAGCTCAGATCATGATCTCACAGGTTTGTGAGTTTGAGTCCCGCATCAGGCTCTGCACTGATGGCATGGAGCCTGCTTGGAATTCTCTCTCTCTTTCTCTGTCTCTGCCCCTACCCCACTCACGCTCTCTCTCTCTCTCAAAATAAATAAGTAAACTTAAAACAAATTCAAAAATCAGAGTCTTCACTTATAAAATGGAGCATAGTAGGCCTCCTTAATAGTGTCATGCTGGCTTACTAAATAATTCCCCCTTCTCAGCAGTGGTGGGGGATCTGTGCAACGTAGTTCTGCTCCCTGGCCACAGTAACTGATTGAGTCAGTCCAGTTAGCTTCGCTAGCCTAGACATTTGAAAAACAGGGAAGGGACCCTCGATGTTGAGACACCATCATAGCTACAGTCTGGAGAGTAGGTACATCAATTCCTTCTGCTGCAATTTTTGGGGTTGCCCTTGGTCCTCAGCCAGCCTGGCCTGGATGCTTAGGGATTGATTAGTTCATTGAACAACTCCAGTATCTTAAAACAAACAAACAAACAAACAAACAAAACTCATTCCCCACTTCTTCTCTACCGTCTTCTTATTAAAACAAAACAACAGCTTAAGCCAGGCAAAATCAGTCCTTCTTGCTTACAGGTACCTTAATTAGTGCTGGAATAATAGTAGCTTCTGCATTGCTTATGAGGATTAAATAAGATAACTTACAAAGCACTTAGCACAGTGCCTGCCTGTGAGTCAGTAAGTACCTGATAATTAGTAGCTTTCACTAGTGTCTAATAATAGCTCTTGATATTTACCTAGTGCTTTATAATGTAAACTATATACTCTTGTGTTGCCTGCTTATTCTCCTTAACAACTGGGGGGAAATGGTGTCCACATAGTATGGACGAGGAAATAGGATGATGTTTATGAGTTTGCCCAAGATCGCGAAGCTGTTGAGTGGCTGAGTCCGGAACCCTAGCAAGGCCCTTTGTCAGCTCGTACAGGGGTCCTACCACCGTTTCCGCCTCCTATGTGGTTTGAGCAGGGATGAGTCATAATGGAGGGGGAGGCAGTTTCTTTTCCTCGTTTTCAGGGAACAAGAGTGAAGACGAGAAAGTACAGACACTTCCCAGGGGACAGAGAGTAGAATAGTCTTAGTCGAAGGTGGTGGCTCTTTCTGTAGTTGTGGTGAGTTAGGTTGGGGGATTTAGGCCTGGAGTTCTTTTCTGAGCCGTGGACAGTGCCTGGAGTCAGCCTGTGTCTGGCATCCCCCATCCGTAGCTTTCTGCATTTATTGCACAACCCATTTTGTTAAGTGCCTTCCATGTGCCAGACGCAGTGCTAAATACAGAGATGAAGAGATAAATAAAACCCATGAAATGTCGACTTAAATAAAAAAACTTTATTTAGGGGCGCCTGGGTGGCTCAGTCGGTTAAACGTCCGACTTCAGCTCAGGTCACCATCTCGCGGTCCGCGAGTTCGAGCCCCGCGTTGGGCTCTGGGCTGATGGCTCAGAGCCTGGAGCCGGCTTCCGATTCTGTGTCTCCCTCTCTCTCTGCCCCTCCCCCATTCATGCTGTGTCTCTCTCTGTCTCAAAAATAAATAAACGTTAAGAAAAAAAAAGTTTATTTATTTTGAGAGAGAGAAAGAGAAGGAGAGAGGCAATAAAAGAGGGAGAGAGAGAATCCCAGGCAGAGTCCACACCCTCAGCATAGACCCCAGTGAGGGGCTAGATCTCATGAACTGTGAGATCATGACCTGAGTCAAAACCAAGAGTCAAATGCTTAACCGACTGAGCCACCCAGGCACCCCAAACGTCTACCTTTCAAAGCTTATAATATGTGGAGAAAACAGGGAAATTGAAGTACAGAGATGTTAAATAGCTTGCCCAAGGTTATACAGACAGTTGTGGAGTCAAGTTCCAGAGCCTGCCCTGTTATCATGGCACTAAACTGCTTCCCACAGAGGGTCTTAGTATGTAGTTCTTTCTGGGAGAGTTGATGAGACTTCTAGAGCAGGTGCTTTCTGAACTGGCTGTTAAAGGAGAAAGAGGAGTTTATAGGTAGATCGAAGGGAAAGAGGGTTCCAAGTAAAGGAGACAATGTGAGTTTAAAGCACAGATGGACGAAAGTGTATGTGTTTTGGGAGTGACTAATAATCCCAGGGATTGAGGGGTGGCAGAGAACGGTTGGTGATTAAACTCAAAAGGTTAATGCTACTACAGTAGGCACTTGGGGACCTCTCAGAGGATTTTGAGCAGAGGAGTGGGTGTTTAGATATGTTCCAAAAAGATTCCTGTAGCAGCAGTGTTAGGCTGGTTTGGGTGCGTGTCAGAATAGTTTGAAGTCAGGGAGACCTGTTGAGGCTCTACAGTAGTCTAGGTGAGACAGTTCATCAGCCCCTGAATATGATAGTGGATGTGCCTGTTCTTGGCAGTTTTGGGGAGTTAGAGCTGTCACAGGTTCATTAGAGTCCCATTGGGAAATGCCAACCCTCTTACTCTTAAACAGTGCTCCATGAAGCAGCCAGTCTATGAGCTGTTGATTACCATTTGGGCCAACGTAGGGGGCTTGCATCACAATGTAGATCGATACACTGCTTCCTTTACTGAGAAAATCTTGGTATGCACGCAAGCACACACAAAGTCAACCAGAGCAAACAACATGCTTTGTGACAAAGCTGATTTATATATCTGGTGTAAGCTCCCATCTCTTTGCAGCCTGATAGCAATTTGTAGACCTTCACCAGTTCACAACCACAATTAAAGTAGCATTGCTATACAATCAATTTTATTTGTTATATGTACGCTATATACTTTATGTATCTTTTTCTCTGTGGCCAGACCTTGTGCAGAAAACATGGTTTCAACATTTTAAGAGCTTTCTTTTCATTCTACAGGAAAGCCACTTGTATCAAGGACTCCTCTTTTTAGTTTTTGAGACTTTACATGACTACTTAACCTTGATGAATAATTGATAAATCTTTCCATAAAGATGGTCTAGTGCCCTCTTCCTATTCTCCAGTATTGTTAAGAGTTAGTTGTTTTTCAGGTTTCAGGTTCTCTTCAACCTCCAATGCTTGGGTCATAATTCCTTCTCCAAGGTTCTCTGAAGTTATAGAGCACTAGAGAGGGAATGGAAATCATGATTTCTCTATCACCTGAGTGTAAAGCATAAATGAAATCAGCACTTAGTAGTGAGGTTATTAAAAGGATTCAAATACTGGTAAAGTGTCTGAGCAAACAGACCTTAACTATTTGCAGTCCTGAGATTTTGTGTTTTTTTTTCTTTTTTTTATTTGACCAAAGTCATGGAGCTAGGAACAGCAGAATGGGGCCAGCATCTAGGACTTCTGACCGCCCGTCACACTGCCTCTTGCCAGCCACCTCCCCTCAGTCCTTCACCAAGAGCTGCAGAACAAATGACAGGTTCCCTAGAGGCTGGAACAGATGCTGTGGGTCTTCATTTAATGATGGGACCTTTGGAGGCTTTTCTCTCTGCTAATGACCACAGCAGAAAGATGCTTTACATACTGTATTGAGATCTAAATTTCTGTAGCAGATGGGCTGACATTGATGTTCTAAAGTGCATGTTGGGAAGATAATTCCCAATCTCCTGAGGAAAGAGGTGTCAAATTCAATTTTACCGAGGGGCTGATCTGTAATTTGGCTCTTCCAACTCTGGCTTGCCCCAGCAATGAGCCACATGATTTGCCTTGAACGGCCACCCCTTGATTTGGACAGAGTCTGTACAGATGCCAGTTTAGCATAGTGCCTAACGCTGAGTCTGTGAATTTCCATTGGTTTGCCTTTTCTAAATGCTGTTCAATTATGGCAGTGTCCATTAGTGTTTCAGTTAAATTTTCAGGCCTTTGTCAAAACCTCTTAACTAAAGATCAGAGTTGGTCAGAAAAAGTTGTTAGAAATTGACATTTGCCAATGTCAATTGGCCAAAGACGGTACTTAGCTTGGGAAACAGGGTCAGGAATTTTTTTTTTCTTTCAAAAAGCATGCTTCCAAATTCTCTAAAATCCCTTGTGGGTACATGGTTGTCAAAACTTACAGCTCACTACATTGGCTTTTCTGCTTACCAGCTGTGTGGGTGGGCATGTTTCTTAGACTGTCTGAGTCTGTTTCTCCATTGCAAAGATACTAAATCCAAACCTTAGTGTAACTGTGAGAATAAATAAGATAATACATATCAGAGGTGCTCAGCCCATTGCTTGGCATATGATAGGTCCTCGGTAAATGTTTAATGTGAATCAGTTCCATATGCATTGTCTGTTGTAGCCATTTAAGTGTCTCCGTACCATGAAATGCCATTTTATTCCTGCCTCCAAGCTTTTGCTTTTGAGCAGGAGGAGGGCATGGCTTAATGGTTAACAACATGCCTTTGGTGTGAGGCACATCTGGCTGGACGTTGACTTCTCTGTTGTGGGACATGGGTTAATTGACCTCTTCAAGTCCCACTGTCTTCATTTGGTAAAATGGGAGAAATTATGGTACCTACCTTACAATGTAGTGGGGATTAAATGAGATAAGGCTTGTGAATGCTCAGTCAGGATACTGTGGGTCACCGTTTTGGGTTCATGTTATGTGTTAGTCCTGGGGGTAGAATGGTAAGCAAACTGGAAGTCCCAGCCATCATGGAATGATCAGGTCTAATGGATGTGTAAGTATAACGGTTATGAACTTTGAAGTAAATAATTACAAATAATTACAGGGCTGCGAAGCATTTAAGAGAAGAGATGGGTCATTTAGCATTTAGCCAGGGAACCCAGCTGGGTCTTCACAGAGGACAACTTCACAGAGGACATGGTGCTGAAGGTCGATGTGAAGGACAAAGAAAAGGTAACCAGGTGCAGAGCCAGGGAAAGACTGGCCCGGACAGGAGGAATAGCGTGTGTTTAAACTCAGAAGCAGGAGAGGATGTGGTGTGTTTTGAAGAGCTGCGAGAACTCTGGCACGAGCCTAGTAGGTGCCCAGTGAGTGGCAGTTTTTATTCTAGATTCCCTCTCAGGTGACTGAATCCTGACTCAGAAGTGGGGTGCTTTCTTTCATTCTCATCTCCCCCCTTATTCCTTGGGTTCTTTCACCACCTCTGAACTGATTCTACTCTAAAGACCTATAGCATTTTAGTCGATGCTATGTATTTCAACACTTAAACATGCTTTTAAGAATCTATTCCTAAAGTTTATGTATCTTTCTTGAGTCATCAAAAGAGATGATTGAAAGTTCCATGAGGGAAGAGCCCTGATTTCACATTATTTGGGTCTCCTGAGGGCTGAGCAAAGTGCTGAGTCTGCAGGGATCTACAAATAATGCTTAATTATTGCTTACAGTTTGAAACAAGTAATCTACCTAAAAATTATAGGGTACCCTGGGCCATGTGTTAGAGTTGGACGAATGTGCATTTTGGATCCAAATGGGTGGGTTGAACCCTGACTTTGCCATTTTCTATGTGTGTGATCAGACAAAGACAATTCACTCTTTTTGAGCCTCAGTTTCCTTGAATAAAAAATGATGTTACTACTATAGTTCATTGAGAGTAAGACTCATTGATTTTCTTCACATTTTAACATTTCTAAAACTTGGATGTGTCCTACAATGAACATGTTATAGTTAAGTTGGCAGTGTTTTTCCCCCTTTGTTTCTTTTGATTACGTAAAATTGTGATGTGTCTTACATTTGGGCATTTTAAGATTTGCTGAAATATAATAAGATTGTTGTGAAAATTCGAGATAATGTGCACAATTCATCTGGTCTTTACCCAGCGTTGCCATAACAGCTAAAAGGTAGCTCCACATTGTAATTTCCAGTCCCATGGGCCAGTACAAGCTTTGCAAGCTGCTACAGTTAAAAATGGTTATGGCCCATGCTTAGTAAAGCAGTGAAGTTCAAAGCCACACACCCTTAACCTTAATTACTCCAAATGCATTTTGCCCATTTTAACACTGTTGGCAGAATGCTCAAGATGTTGGGGACTTTGAAAAATCCCCTTTCCTCTCCAAATAGCCACACTCACTCTCCTACCTAGGTTCTGAACTAATTGAGAAATAAGGTGAAAGAACCTGTAGAAGGAGAACCAAAATGTCACAGTTCTAGGCTCCTATCTGTGAGTAAGTGGGCCCCCTGGCACTGTGCCTGGAATTACCTATAAAGTTCCACATGCACTATAGGTGAAGGTGTGGAGAAACATAGAAGACCTTGGTGCCCTGTGGACAGTTTACTCCAAGGAAAGAAGGAAGGAAGAAGGAGGCTCACAGATCAGCTAAGTCATCTGCCTACACCAGGAGAGGAACTCCAGTAGGGCCCCACTTAACCAAAAGAAACTTGCAGAGTAGGGCAACACCTTGCGTAGAGTAGGCTTTTAATAGAAGGTAGCTATTGAAAACATGACAGGTTTACAGACATTGGAGTGATCCCAAAGTTTGAAAATATTCCATTTTTACCTTATATACTGCTTATGTAGATGTTTAAAAGTATTTATGTTTGTCTAGGATTTCTAAGCATTGGTTCCAGGTATTCTAAGCCCAGCCATCACTTGCTCGGTCAATTATGCAATTCACAAATTGGATGGGTTTTAAAAAATTAATACATCAGCAATTTCTACATACCAAATTCAAATTGTACAGTTACCTTAAGCCCATAGTAAGGAGAGTATGGTAAATTTAGAAGTTGGTGTCATAATCTTAAAGATTAAAGAATAGGAGTAAATAAACAAATTAGGAAGGAAAAAGGAGATATTAATCAATACCAAGGCTGATTTTGTGGAATCGGAATGAAAAAAAAAATATTTGATCGAAAAATTTGGGCATCTATCTCCAGAGCTTTTTTTTTTTTTTTTTTTTTTAAATGCAGATGGTACTAATTAATAAACTCCACTGCTGGAGAAAGGAGAGAAAAATGTTATAAAAGAAATTATTTCAAAGGTCTATATAAACCTTGGATTCTGTAGAGCCTGGTTTATTGCTGGCCTGTTGATCTCTTCACTGGTTAGGGATCTGGCATGGGAGGAGAGATCTGTCTGTGGTGCTGAGAAAAAGCCATGAGTGTGGTTTGCACTGTACACGGTTTAGCTTTGTTTATGTATCAGACAAGCTAGTTTAGTTTACAAATGGAGTTTTGATACACTCAGGACTGTGAATAAGTGTTGGGGGGTGGTCTAGTAAAAGGCAGACAAACCACAGTAGTTCATTTCCTTTTATTGATCCTAGTACAAAGCATTGCTGTTGCATCGTAGAAATTAAAATCCTAGCTGCACAGAATAGTCTGGTGCAATCTGGAAAGATGTTATGATGGTCTCTCAGGAGTAAATAATATGAATTTTTAAACATTCCCCAGGAATAATTTACATGATTTCAAGTGTTCTAAAGCATCAAGATGTACAGTATTTCTTACAGTAGAGGGAACAAATATTTTGGGAAAACTGTAAAGGTGGAACTGTATATTGGTAGGAATGTGTTTTCAAGGATTAAATATTTATTTTATTTGTTTTTAACCCAACAGACATTCACTGAGGTTAGTGTATGTGTGCATTTTGGGGAGAGTGTTATCCCAAATATTAATATCACATAGAGACAGTCTACAGTCTCCCACTTACAAACTCTCCATACTTCATACCCAACAACTTCTACCTCCCACTCCCTCTTGCCATTTTGCTAGCGGAGCTGTTGATGTTGTTGCTTTTAGTGTTCTGCATTAAATTTAAAAAATAACCTTTCTTAAGTAATTATAGAATGGTCAGGTTAATTTTATGGTTCGTACATAAATCCTAAAAATTGTAGACAAGCAGAAAGGGAAAAGAAAGCAGTTAACCATTGTCTGAATTTTTGTGAATGTCTTTCTAATATTTTTATTTTATATAGGTATACATACATAATAAAATATATATATTATAAGATTAAAATATAAAATTATACATGTAAGATAACAAGTATATATGTTTTCTAGTTTACCCTTCCCTTTTACTTAGTAACAGATGATGAAGCTTTTCTATATACCAATAAATGTGTTTCTATGATGTGCTACTTATTGGTATCCACGTATTACATTGTATTGAAGTCCCGTTCGTTATTTACTTAAAAATCTGCTCTGGTTGGGCATTTACATTAATTAGTAAATTACTGATTTTTCTCTCTTTTAAAAAGTGACATCTTAAACATCTTTATACACATTGCTCTTGGTGCACATCTTTGATTACTTCTTTTGTGTAGTTCTCAGCAGTGTTTTTTTTGCTAGGTCAATGCTATACTTTTTTTTTTTTTTTGGACTTCATACATGTATAGCCAAAGTGCCCTCCAAAGAGGCTGTACTCAGTTTACACGGCCTTGGAGTTTTTTGAAAGTTATTATTCTCTCATACCCTCTCATACTGGATAGTCCCATTCTTTTTGTAACATTTTTAGCCTATCAGAGGAGAATGTTTTCATGTCTTTCTCGCAGTTTCTTTGACTTTTTTTGAGGCCAAATATTGCAGAGCTATCATTTTAGAGTAAAATAGGAAATATGAAGGCTTATTTCATCCGTATATTGGTTTGATCCATTTGCTTTGAATCTCTTGTGGTCAGCTGCCCTGAGGAATAGGCCTTGGGGTTGTCCTGGCCAGGATGGGGACCTAGTTGGGAGAGGAGTAAAATTAAGGTAGTTGGAAAGTATTGTAGGGTTTATAAGAGAAGTACCAGAAGATGGGGGAAAGGTACAGAAAAAGAGAAACAAAGATATTAAGGACTTTTCTTTTCTTTAAAAATATTCCTCCAGGTCTATACTTTGCTATGAAAAGAGAGAAGAAAATTTCTTTTTCCCCTGTAAATGCTATATTACCCCTTGGCCACTATTCCCAGAACTCAGGACACACTGTGTGTCCTATACTTTGGCTACATGTGGATGAAATCATTTTTGTGTGCTCTTTTAAGAACAAAGACCCCAATCACAATTTTAAGATCACTTCTCCAGAAAACAAAAACAAAACCAAAAACAAAAACAAACTTTCTAAGTTACTAACTATAGGAACATAAGTTATTGGTCATTTGAAGAACTACTTATCCTTTTAGTTTTCCGATTTAAACATTAACCAAGGCAGTCTGAGCTTTGCCTTTTTTCTCTTTGGTAACTTGATTCCCCAATTATAAATAATGATTATTTAATGTCTGTTAATTCTGTCACAGTTTAGGGTGAATTCTAATTAGCCATCTCCCTAAGATATGTGGTTTGTGGCTTGAAAGGTTTTCTAATGTGTTTCTACCCTGGAACTAATGGCTCGGAAACGAGAAAGACTGACACAGAGCTTCACTGTATGGCGGGGCTGGCTACAAGGCTCATAGAGCCTCCACACCCTCTTGGAAGCTTGTTGCCACATAGTGACTAACGCCCGCCACCAGCCTGTCTCAGTATTGACCCTGCTCACTGTTGCACTGGAAGGGCTTTGCTTGGACAACAGGAATTTTAGTTTTCAGTTCTGCAGGTGAAGTTTGGGATCAGAGTGCCAGTGTGTTCAACAATTTCCTGTTGTTTATAAGTCATCCAGTTTTCGGTACTGTGTTCTAAGCAGCCCAGATGGATTAACCTTGTTGTCTCCTCACGTGGTGGAAAGAGGGCGAGCTAACTGTTTGGCCTCTTCTTATAAGGGCACTAATCCAATTCGTGAGGGCTCTGCCATCCCATTAGGGATTAGATTAGATTTCAACACATGGATTTTTGGAGGACACAAACCCTCAGTCCATAACACCCATCAACGTTGGCATATGGGTACGTGACGGCTCAACATGACTTTCTGGATGAAAATAGCACTTCTTTCCTGAGCATAATGCATAAACTGGGTTTAAATATGATTAAATCACAAAAAAAGATAGCTCTAGTTTTACCCTATGTAAGAATGAAATCTTACACACGTTTAAAGAATAAGTTCCTTTGTTTAGCAAGAGTTTTCTGATTAAGAGGGAAATACAGGGGGAAAAGGAGTTACTTATTGGGTACAGATTTTCAGTTTTGCCAGATGAAAAGAGTTCTGGAGGTGGATGCTGGTGATGATTGCCTAATGTGAATGTATTTAATACTGAACTATATGCTTAAAAATGGTTAAGATGGTAAATTTTGTGTTATGTGTATTTTATCTCAATCGAAAACAGAATTAAATGGGAGCCGCTTTTGGAGAGCCTTTTGATCCACATTTTAACTTAGTAAATATGGGAAATTAAATGCAATTGTGTGTATAGTGGCTGTTTGAGAGTCATTGCTCTGCATGCAGTTCTCATTTTATAGGACTGGAGAAGGCAGAATGTGCTTTAGACCCAGGACGTATTTAAGAAGGAGGTTATTTCTTCATGTTGGTGTGCATTCCTGTGATTTGCATTCTGCTGCTACATGTGCAGGGAGAAAAATAATTGGGATCCCAATTAATTGGGTTCTAATTTATCTGTGTCTTAGGTTCTATATTAAAAGATCAGCTACGTAAGGTCGTATTTAATGGTAACTGATCTTGCACGTAACTGCACAGGAGAGAACGAGTTTATATGAAGCTTTCTTCCCATTCCAGCTTTCCCTCGTGCTTTGTGTTCTTGAGACTCTGTAAATTTTTTTGAAGGTCGGCTATGGTGCAGAGGAGAATTAATATTGAAATGCATTTAATAAATAAGCTGTCAGATGATTCCCTAAGATACCGTAGCAGCTGAAAGTCTTCTTTCCTTTTTCTTTTAGATCGCTGAGTACAGAGGGAATGATGGTTAATAGAGAGTCTCTGTTGGCGTCTCTTAACAGGCCCTCAGTAATCATTTCTCTCCCAGAGTTGCTCCACTGATTTCATCACTCTTGAGTGACGGAGCAATTTTCTCACAGAATACGCCCCCTCTCTGGGAAGGAGGGAACAGGAATAGTCATCTACCAGTGTAACAGTAGGAGAATAAAAAGAAAATTACAGATTCAGCTGAGAAGGCTTGCGCAAACTGACCCTATATTCCTGGCACTTTGAGTGGGGTTTTGGTCTTTGGTTTGAATTGTCATGATTATTTAATGTTCAACCTGCGCAGTGTGATGAGGCCGTGATTTTGAACTCTGTGCCCTTCATAGGCTCTGCCTCAAGGCACAAATATGGGAAGATTAAATATTAATTAAAGTATCCAAAGCAACCACACAGGAGAATAAAGCATGTAAAGAAGCAGAAAAATATGTGGCCTTCTCACTAGGGAGAGTGATTTTAGAAAGAAAGGTCTCATATTGGACTTTGGAGATGGATGTAATAGGGCTTCCCTAGACCCAAGAACGTGAATAATTTCTGGGGAAAGTATTCTACCTTTGATTCCTTGAAAAAAAACATTATAAAAGCTCAGCAGATGTGGGATGATCTCAGGGACTCTAATGGTATGAAGAGAGAGGAAAGAAGACCATGTTCAAGTTAGAAGTTGTAACTGTCTTTGATGTTTATTGAGAAATGATGGGGGCGTTGGGGGGAGGGGTGTTCCAAAGCTCACTAAATGCCTTTCTTCCTTATAAAGTCCAATTTAGCATATCTGATGTGGGTTTAAGAATTTGTATTTCTAAAAGATTCCCTGGTGTACAGCTTGTTTTGAAAACTAGTGGTCAAGGTCAATAGTTTTAATTAAGATGAGAGACAGGGTAGGACAAAGGGAAATTGACAAGAAAAAGGGAGGATGAGTTTTGGAATCCTTTGTTCCAATATCTGAGGAAGAGAATATGTAAATTAGTTCAAAGCAGAGCAGTGCAGGCTGAATTGGAAGCAGAATTTTTTTAGGTTCCTAGGGCCATGCCAGGGAAGACCAGACTGAACGATGCAGATTTAACCCTCACCCATTGGTCTTGTGTGGCCATCATTTCCCTCTTCCCTGGCTGTTACTGCCACCTTCAGTGTCTCTTGGCTGTTTCATCCCTGTGTGCCATTTTTTCGAGCTCTGGTTTTTGCCCCTTCAGCGGTCTCTTCTGCGTCTGCTCACAAGTTAGTCTTCAGTCTGATACCTGTCTGCTTCTCCATGGTACTAGAACCTCCACTTTTCATGTGGGGGTGTCCCCAGCCTTGTGGACAGGACTGGGCACTCAAGGTGTGTCTGAATGGGACTCCAAACTAATTTTGGGTCATGGCGATTTCAAGAGAGCATGGACTTTAAAGTCTGATAGATTCTCTCTAGGCTTCTTCTCAGTAAATGTCCCCTTATCCTTCTATTTAAGCTCAAAATTCTTGAAGTCATTGTTAGCTCCTTTCCATCTTTCACAGTTCACATTTAAATAGTGAAATTTTTCAAGTATACCTCTATTCTCACCATCTCTATTGTTCACATCTGGTCCAAACCACTATCACCTGTTGCCTGGATTATTGCCACAATCTCCTAACTGGTCTCCTAGCTTCTGCCCTTGTTCCTTGAGGCTTTCTAACACAGCAATCATAGTGATCCTTTAAAATACAACTTGATGGGTGCCTGGGTGACTCAGTCGGTTAAACCTCTGACTCTTGATTTTGGCTCAGGTCATGATCTCATGGCTGTGAAATCGAGCTATCTGTCAGGCTCTGCACTGGGCGTGGAGCCTGCTTAAGATTCTCCCTCTCTCTCTGCCCCTCTCATGCTCTCTCTCTCTCTCTCTCTCTGTCTCTCTCAGAAAAGAAAAAGAAGAAGAATACAACTTAACTCCCTTCCTTCTCTGCTCAGAGGACTTTTCTTTCAGGGTCAAAGCCAAACACTGCAAGTCAAACATTGCAAAGCCCTCCATGATGTGGTTTCACCCTTTTATATCTCTCACCTCATCTCTGACTTATGTGCCCCTTGATCACTTCACTGTGGCCATAATTTCCTCCTTGCTGTCTCTCATTTGGTCAAATATGCCCCTGCCTCTGCCCACTGTCCTTGTTTCCTCCGCCTGAAGCATTTTTTTAAAAACATTTATTTATTTTCGAGAGACACAGAGTGTGAGTTGAGGGGGGCAGAGAGAGAGAAGGAGACACAGAATCCGAAGCAGGCTCCAGGCTCTGAGCTGTCAGCACAGAGCCCTACGCGGGGCTTGAACCCATGAACCGTGAGATCATGACCTGAGCTGAAGTCAGCCGCTTAACTGACTGAGCCACCCAGGTGCCCCTGCCTGAAGCATTTAAAAAAAATTTCTTCTTCTTACTTTTTATTTTATTTTATTTTAGAGAGAGAGAGCGAGTAAGCGAGCAAGCAGGGGAGGGGCAGAGAGAGAGAGGGAGACAGATAATCCCAAGCAGGCAGAGCCCAAAGCAGGGCTTGATCCTCTGATCCTGAGATCAAGAGTTAGACGTGTAACCACCTAAGCCACCCGGGTGCCCCTGCCTGGAGCATTTTTTAATGAGATATGTGTATGGTTCCTTCACTTTTCTTCAAGTCTGACCAGTTTTTGAGATAGTTTTATATTTTTATTATTTTCCTATTAGAGAGTCTATTCTGGACCAACTTATATGAAAATGGAGCCCCTCCATTCATTTTGAACTGTTTTGGTGTTATCCTGCTTTATTTTTCTTCACAGCACATTTTATAATCTGGCACTCTGTTAATTAATTTATTTTATTAATAAATTATTTTATTAACTAATAAATTAATTTTTTATTTTATTTTTCAAGCAGTAATAAATACTTAAATTTTTTTTAGTGTTTATTTATTTTTGAGAGAGACAGAATGTGAGCAGGGCAGGGGCAGAGAGAAAGGGAGACACAGACTCCGAAGCAGGCTCCAGGCTCTGAGCTGTCAGTCAGCACAGAGACTGATGCAGGGCTCGAACTCACAGAGTGTGAGAAAATGACCTGAGCCGAAGTCGGATGCTCAACCAACTGAGCCACCCAGGCGCCCCGGATCTCCAGGATTTAGAACAGTACCCAGCACATAGCAGGTATTCAGAAAATATTTACTGAATGAATGTATCAGTAGTACTAATGCATTATTAGTAGAAATGGAATTTCAACTTAGCTTTTCATTTATTTGTTATGTGACATTCAGCATGTTACTTCTCAAATCCAAGTTTCCTTGTTTTAAAAATTAAGATAACTTCTATTTCATTGGATTCTTTTGTAGAATAGAATTAATGCTTATGTTTCTGTAGAAAAGTCTTAGATCAAGTTAACACTAAAAATACAATAGCTCTTATTTTTGTTGTTGTTAGTGTTGATTGAGCTTTGATTTAAGACTGAATTTATCAGGGTTGGATTTCAGTGGAAGTAGAATCCAGGAACTGTCTGTCACTTCTAGAAGGGAAGTTTTGGTTGTTTCTATTCTTCTAAAAGTTCATGAGCTACCTGCTGATGGCTTCTGGATTTTTGCTTGAATTATCTTTGCATAAGTAAGAACTCCACAGTGTAAATTTTCCCACTTAAATACACTACAGAGAGGAAAGTATTATTTTTTTTTCAATTACATAGATTTGTGAAAATTAATTCCTGTCTTCTTATATTTAATCAATATGCAATATTTTATGTGTCTTTATCATCCATGTGTTAAGGACATAATATATGGTAGACAGCAGCTTTTTTTTTTTTACATTAGCGAAAAAATATGGTTAGTGCTCAATTCCATAGAGAATACTCATGTAGATAGTTTGCTTATTAACCAGGTTTGGTGCCATGCACACACTTATAATGTTAATAATTTCTAGCTATTAATATTGTAAATTTAGTTCAAATATTGTAAATGTTCTTCCAAGACTGAATGTTAAGATTAGAATTTAGAATCGAGTACAAGTATGTATAAATCATTTCAAGCAGAAAAAAAATGAATGCAAATCAGAGACCAGCTGGAGGCAGATTTGCATGATTATTTTAATGCTATGACAGGACACGAACACTCAGAAATTTGAATCAGCTTGTTTCTCATACCTGCAAGAGTCGCTGAATCTTTCTTACGACCTGGTCAAGTATCACCCTGAATTATCAGCAAATCCTACTGATAGAAATTTGAGAGTCCAGTATCAAACTCACTCTGTTTTCTCTGAACCCTGGGTGTGAAGATGGAAATGGAATAAGCATTTCCACCAGGGTGAGCAATGCTTAGCACTTAAATTATTGGTGTTCCTTAGAATTGCTCCACGGTTTTTCAAAAGATCATGCCGTCTGATTATTGGCAATCATTTGTCCATTCAGCACCCAAATGCAGACTTCCCCGTGTGTACTGAGCAGCCACTTTTTTATTTTTATTTTTTAAGTTTATTTATTTATTTTGGGAGAGAGAGAGACATAATGAGTGGAGGAGAGTCAGAGAGAGAGGGAGAGAGAGAATCCCAGGCAGGCTCTATACTGTTAGTGCAGAGCTGGATGCGGGGCCCAAACTCATGAACCGTGAGATCATGACCTGAGCTGAAACCAAGAGTCAGATGCTTAACTGCTGAGCCACCCAGGCGCCCCATGAGTAGCCACTTTTAGGAGAGAATAAAAGAGCAACAACAGTGCCATTTTCTAGAACGAGTCTAGACATAATCTTTTCTGCAGCATGAAACTAGTATCTGGCTGATTGAGTCTTGTTGCATGATCATTTCTCATACATGTGCTAAACCTTTAGTACTATTTATAAAACATAATTATGACTTCATAGGGATTTCTTTTCTTTTTAGGGGCATGATTGTTTATATGCTTTTAGTTTCATGCTGTTGCACTTGAAAGTGTGCGTGTGTGAGTGTGTGCATGTCTGTCTATATGTATGTATGTAATGGCTTCTGGCCTTTTTAGCAATTATTTTAATTTTATGTATTTATTAATTCTAAGTTTCGTTTATTTATTTTGAGAGAGTAAGAAAGCATGAATGGGGGAGAGGCAGAGAGAGAGAGGTAGAGAGAGAATCCCAAGCAGGCCCCACGCTGTCAGTGCAGAGCCCGATGCCACATGCGAACCCATGAACCATGCGACCGTGACCTGAGCTGAAGTCAGATGCTTAACTCACTGAGCCACCCGGATATCCTACAATGATTTTCATTTTAGTTATTCAAATGAATTGCTGGTAAAAATAAGCTTTGATGGTCATGTAGAATTGGAGATGATTCTGGTTTAAAAGGATCACTAGGCAAATTAATAAGTAAGGCTATCACTCCACATAAACAAAGTAATTTTTTAGGAACAGAACACTTGATATATTGCTTGATGCTTCAGTCTGGTATGATATTTGAAGAGCATAATGTTATAACATAGATTTTCATTTTAATGGGAGAGTTGTAATACCCTCATAATTTTTTTTTACTTCTCATTAGTTTTTACAACCTATGAATTACCTAAAACAACTTCAGTCATTTGGATTTTGACTTGCCACTTATTTTCCTATGAGCAGAATTGCCGTTTGAGAAATGGAGTCTGTATTTATGGTATTGGTGTCTCAGGCTACACATGTGGACTATCACAGAGTTTACAGACGCTGCCATGTGCCATGCGGTTCTAATGCCATCCATCCAGGGCTCTGTTCAATATATGATTATGGAGAAGCATAGAAAGGAATGACAATGAAGTGGTAGTTACCGTCAATCTTGACGTAATATAATGAGAGTTCAGGAGACTTTTCTGTACACTGGTCTAGCTCTACTATTTTAGACTTGTCTGGAGAACATTTTGTATGATTTATTTTAAGCTTATTTCTCCAGTTTGTTCTTTGATATATTATTGCATTATTATTTACTTAAAAAATGATCAGCATCGCAAGCCTTTCAGCCTTCGATAGTCTTTCTATTGTTGTTGATTTCTGTATTAAATTTCAGAAATGCTTTTTTTGGGGAGGGGGTGTAGAAATAACTATTTGTACACATATATGTTATCATATATATGTTATATATATGTTTTGGGAAGGTAGAGACAAGTAATGACCGTATGTACATATATATGTTATTGAATATGTTGTATATGTTATTAAAACCTCAGTTCATTGTAACATACATATGTATGCATCAACATATGGTCTTCTGTATGCGTCCATATAAAGTGACACCTACAGGTTTGTGTGTTTAGTCTCTCTTGTTTCTCCTTGTCACTTTGCCTCCCGCTCTCCACTCTGAGTCCATCCAAGTAACCCATTTTAATACCTAGTTATATATTCTTCCATAATTTTTTTTTACTTTAGCTCATTTCCAGCACTGGGGAATCAGAGATGACCAAGGCATGGACCTTCCATGGGAGAAACTCACACATAAGTGAAGGAGACAGACCAATAAGCCATTTTACAGTAGTCCCCCCTTATTCACAGTTTCACTTTCCATGGTTTCAGTTACCCACAGTCGACCAAAAAGCTGGTCCTCCTTCTGGTGTATCCTCAGAAGATCAATAGTAGCTTAACGCTCTGTGGCAGTGCCTTCATCATTTACCTCACTTCATCTCATCATGTGGGCACTTTACCATCTTACACCATCACAAGAAAAAAGATAAGTACAGTACAGTAAAATAGGTCGAGAGAAACCACATTCACATAACTGTTATTAAAGTATCTTATTATAATTGTTCTGTTATTAATAGGTACTGTTATTAATCTATTGTGCCTAATTTAGAAGTTAAACTTTCATAGGTATGCATGTGTAGGAAAAACGTAAATATTTAGAGTTGGTTATAATCCACGGTGTCAGGTATCCACTGAGAGTCTTGGAGTCAGTCCACTGAGAGTACCCCCCGTGGATAAGAGGGGCTACTGTACTGTAACATAACTGTGGGTTTCTGGAATGTAAGCTCCAGGAGAGGAGGGCTTTTGTCTTTTTTGTTCTGAAGCATGTAAAACATTCCATGAAACATGGTAGGGACTCAGTAAATATTTATTGAGTGCATGTATGAACATGTCATGGAGGGAAGCATTTTTTGCCTCGTCCATGGTTTTCATTTGTGCTTTCAATCCAAATTCTACTTCTGATCCCTGGATAGCTTTGTCTACAACCTCCTGGAACACCCTGCTGCCATTTGTATTCATTCTGCAAGTGCTTTATGGAACATACACTGTTTTCCAGGTATTGTGTCAGCATTAGGGGCATAATAGTGGATAGAACACAGGCATCGTCCCTGTCCTCATGGAGGAATACTCTTCTACTCAGACAATTTGGATTCAGTTCTGTTCTGCCACACACCATCCTTATGTAATCAGCAGGATTGATTCTTTAATGTTTATGTATTTTTGAGAAACAGCACGAGTGGGGGAAGGGCAGAAAGAGAGGGTGGACAGAGGATCCAGAGCGGGCTATGCACTCTCAGCAGTGAGCCCGATGTGGGGCTTGAACTCATGAACTGAGAGATCATGACCTGAGCTGAAGTTGGATGCTCAACTAAGCCACCCGAGTGCCCCAACAGGATTAATTCTTAAGTATCTGAATGATAGAGAGGGCCAACATACCCCAACTGTGACCTGACCAGATGCCATACCCTATGAGTTTCTCTATAAAGACCTTCTGCCATATATTCTCATACAAAATCTACTATGTTCATCTGGCATTGTCTGTGGTGGAAAGAAGCAGACAGGTCAAAGTAAACCCACTGACCATTGGAAGAGAAAGGTCATTCACATGTGTGATCCCTCTGCTGTGTACCAGGCAATCTTCTAGGGTGTTTCTTCCTTCACTTAATTTGCATAGTAACCCTGAAAGGAAAGTGGTATTTTCTCTGTTTTGCAAATGAGGCCCACTGAGGTTAGTGGGGTGTTCAAGTTCAGGGAACAAGGGAGCAGTAGAGCTGGGATGAGAAATGAAGCCCAGTTTCCCTGCAAATTTGCTTGTCTGGGATTGTGGTGTATTCTCAAGAACATGAATAAGGGTCAGGGAGGGCTGGAGAGTGAGTTGCCCCGTGGTGCCTATTTATACCAATGCCCTGGAAATTGTACCTGCAGTCATTACCGTGGTCGTCTGCTCTCTGTAACCTCACAGGAGGGCTTTCTCGTGTTCCTCTGTAGATTTATGAGCTTGTGCATAGCACCTCCACTCTATGGCAGTCTTTAGAGTTCCCCAAGGATTCTCATAGAGATCACAATTATTTAGGTTCTAAATTACCCTTGTCCAGTTTTAAGCAGATGAGCAGTATTTTTGCCTTCTAAACAATGATTCCTGAGGCTTATTGCTGCAATAATATTACACTTAGTTTCCAAGGAAACTGCATATCCATTCCTTCCCTCCGTCTCTCTCATTTCCTCAAGGCTGTTTTGTTTTTTTTTTTTTTTTAAACTCAAAATGTGCCATTTTAACCTCCTGCTATTGTTAAAGTTTTAGTTCCAGCACCAGTTCCTAAGAAATTACAGTTTTTTTCTGATCTTCTTATGTTTAGGATGCTTTTTTTTGCAGAATGGCTGTGCATTCTAAATGGCACTGAAACAAATTACTGCCTTCATTATAACACACAAGAGATGAGTATATCACACTTCACACTGATAGCTTCTTTGGCCAAAATATTCTAGTTGTTTTACGTCCTATAGTTGTATAATTGCTTTCTTGATATTCCATTGTGAGACCTGGGAGTGAAGTAAAGATTAGGCTGTGGTATACATGTATATTTCACTCTCAGTATGTATGTGCATTCCAGTTAACTGGACAGATTCAATCAATTTGTAACCTCCAGATAAATTAATTATTGGATGTAAGCATCACTTTCCTGTAGATTATGATACTGGTGACTAAAAACACTCTTGGACATTGTATAAACCACCGAATTCAGGCAGCCATGTTTACTACAAAGGGCAATAAAGTATGTACTTACTCCAGAATTCTCTGGAGTACTACGTGATCCTGCTAGAAGGTAGGGGGTAGCTGCACCACGTCACGGCATGTCAACATGCAGACCTGCTGCTTAGGCATTATCACTGTGTTGATTGAAGACTGTCTCTCCTGACTCTTCAGTTTCCCCAACACACACACACACACACACACACCCTTTCCCATCATAGAAAAGAGTGGTGAGCAGCTCTGTTTCCAGAGACCCACCCCTGGCAATGTCTACAGGTCTAGAGCAGCTAATTTCCAGTCACTGGGTCCATCCCAGGGATTGCCTCAAGCCTCTGACCTTTTAATAGAGACCTATCTATACCTTAGGGTTTTTTTTTGTTTTTTCCCTTGAAAACACTCTGAGACTTAGCTTTTTGGGGAGTATAGAACTTGGGATCTGATTTGTTTTCAGAAATGAGTACTAATTAACAGCTACTAAATAGCACTAGATTCAGAAATAACCTGTAGTATTTAGTAGGTAAAGGCAAAAGGGATTATTACAGTGTGTTTGGGAATAGGAAGGAATTCGTTTATGTAGGTTTGGGATTGCGAGGTCTGCTAAGGGATTGTTGTATGTGGGAAATGGATCTGCCATTTATTTAGTCTTTCAAGCATTCAGGCTGCCTGGGGTCTAACCAGGTATTAGCTTCTTGGTGGGCAGATCAATAGCCAATCTTTCCAGAAGAATTGGATGGAGCCAAGAGAGTATAATCCCACCCTCTTTCCCCAAAGGAGAATGGGAACAGGAATTTCCTTAAAAAATTTTTTCTAATGGTTATTTATTTGTTTTGAGAGAGAAGTGAGTGAGTAGGGGAGGGGCAGAGAGAGTGGGGGAGAAAGAGAAAGAATCCCAAGCATGTTCCACGCTGCTAGCACAGAGCCTAATATGGGGCTTGAACTCACAAACCATGAGATCATGAACTGAGCCGAAATCAAGAGTGGGACACTTAACTGACTGAGCCACCCAGGTGGCCTAAGGGAGCCACCTTGAGAGATACTGGCCCTCTCAAGCTGTATATTTCTATAGAGGAATTTGTTCCTGTGCTGGGAGAATATACTTTGTGTGCCCATCTTCATGGGAGTAGACACTTAAATTCTTTTCCCGCAGTAAAGTGAATTTGTATCCTTTATTTCTATCACTACCACCCCTGGGATAAGTCCACAGCTTTAGGAGCCAGAGACCATCCATGGGCACATAAAGCCTTTCTGCCTCTTTTGTATCGCCTTTGTATGTGGTCACCCTGGGCTTCTTGTTCCCTCCTTGATCTGGGCTGAAGTCAGCAGGCCAACAGACAGTGGAGGGAAATATGGATGGCTTGGGTTCACTTGGGTCATTGTGATTAGGGAATCTAGAATGTTTTAATCTGAGAAAAATAGACGTAATGAAGAATAAGGAGTAGAATGACTCATCAGAGATCAGAAGCCTGCAAAGAGTAAATCCAACAACAACAAAAAATAGTCTGAAGTTTGAAATTCCTTGATTTTAAATGGGAAATCTAGCTTAATTTGCAATTAGTTAATTTGCAATCTACTACTATGTAGTAGATGTTAATTTCTATGCTGCCCCACGTGGAGGTGGGAGAGAGAAAAGCCCTTGAGAGAGAGGTACAGGTAGTGCAGGTGAAGAGAGGAAAGTGGGGCCTGGCCTGTGAAGGGTCTTATGGTCCGTGCTAAGAAGTTTGAGCATTATCTTGGAGGCTTGAAGGGACCCTGAAGGCCATAACATGGGGACTGCCATTGTGGGAACTTGATCCTGAGCCTCGCTGAAGGCATGAGTTTCTAGTCACTGAATCACAGTAGAATGTTGACTTCTGAGAGCTCAGTTGTGGCCGATGAAGAAAAGTCTATCTGATTGATGAATGCTCTTTTCCTTATGAGTGCCTTCTGACTTTTGGGGTAGAGTCTTAACAATCCTCATTTTAAAATGACTTATTGTGCCCTAATTGTTAATTAATACAACAAAAGTAATGTAGTACATGACACTCAAGACATTTCTCCAGTATAGTAATTGATGGTAATTTGTTCAGGAGTGTTTTGTGGTATTGGTAGGACTCAAAGACTGTATTATATGCCATCTGTGTGAATAGATTGGGAGATTGAGTAGGATGAGAGTCAGGCTCAGAGATGGGAAGGAAAAATTTCACAGACCAAAGTAAAATTGTTAGAAAAGTACACAGGACACCAAGCTTTCAGCCCAGTGACTCCTTGCTGTTTCGAAATGGTTGTTAGTTCCTTCTTTGGCAAGCTTTGAGACATATGCCCAGCAGTTGGAAGGATTTAGCTTACATGATATTGAAAAATAAAGCAAGGCAAACAAAGCAGACAAAATGACATAAAAAGAACCCACACAAACAAACACAAATGAAATTATTTAGCGAGGCAATTTCTTACAAATTTCAGCTAAAATGTGCCGAAATGATTCTTGTCTGTTGTCCACAAGGGCTTCAGGAATTTGACCCACCCTTATTGAACAGATTTGTAAAATAATGTTTTCTTCATTTGTTGAAAAACTTAATTTGCTATTCAGCATAGTTATTTTACACACACAGATCTCCTCTTCATAAGATAAGGTTTGTTAGTCATCCAGTACAAACGGTGGGATTGATATGCTATTTGCCATTGTTCTTATGGATATATAGAAAGAGTAAATAAGGGTGTGCTATATTTTTTTGAGGCCCCCAGAAGCAAGGTGCTCTTACTCAAAGGACATATGTAAATGGAATAGGGCAGTTCCCCATCCCTGGTAGCTCATTAAAAAATGGATGTTGGTTCTACTAGTAGAAATAGCAGAAGTGAAATCTGAGTATAGAAACTTCCTTCTCATAGTTTGGCCTGCAGACCAACACCATCACCATCACCAGGGAACTTGTTAGAAATTCAGAATCTCTGGTCCTTCTGCAGACTTACTAACTCAGAATCTGCATTTTACTGGGCTCCTCAGTTGATCTGTTTGCACATTAAAATTTGAGAGCCACTGGTATGGCCTATCCTTTCAAAACCTTGGTTGAGTGCAAAGTGGAATGGATTTGGAGAAAGCCCTTGCCAGAGATGGAGTGTGGTTTCATGGCACTTTTTAAAAAAAGATACTATTTTTTAAAGTAAACTCTACACCCAACATGGGGCTTGAATTTGCAACCCCAAGATCAAGAGTCACATACTCCACCAACTGAGCCAGCTAGGTGCCCCTACTTTTTTTTTTTTTTTTTTAACTTGGATAAGACTTGACTATATATTTGTAGAGAAGGGGAGCTTTGGGAGTAAGAGACTGAAGAGAAGGGAGAGAAGTGGCTGAGATTCCTGTGAAGTAGGAGGGACTGAGGTGCAGATACTGGGTGAGTGACACTTGTCCTTTTGAGGTGAGAGGGAGGGAGGAAAGGATGGAAGTCACAAAAATTCACCTGAATATTGAGGAAGGGTTAAGGAGGGAAGTTGGAAAGTTGAGGATAGTCAAAAATGGTGGTTTGCTTTCACTGACAATGTAGGGGAGAGTAAAAGGCAGGGTTGGTCACGGGATTAAGCAAAGTGCAGGGGCCCTTGGAAAAACACGCTGATAGAGGAGACACTGTAGGGTGAGAGTAAGGAGACCTGAGTTATATAGCTTGTTTTGGCTATTCTCTTAGTCAATTCAAAACACTTTCTGCATCTCTATATTGGAATAGTTACTCTAGATCTATCTATCTATCTATCTATCTATCTATCTATCTATCTATCTATCTATTAAATTACAGTGCTAGGCATCATGTAATTAAAGAAACTAATACAATGCTGTTCCAAAATGTGGGACTGTATTGACTAGTTTTTTGAAAATTTTAATTCTAGTCTAGTTAACATACAGTGTTATATTAGTTTCAGGTGTACAATATAGCGATTCACCAATTGTATATATTACTCAGTGCTCATCACAGTAAGTGTACTCTTAATCCCCTTTACCCATTTCACCCATCCCTCCACCCACCTCACCTCTTGTAACAATCAGTTTATTCTCTAGAGTCTGTTTTTTGGTTTGTCTCTTTTTTTTCTTTGTTTTGTTTTTTAAATTCCACATATGAGTGAAATCATATGGTATTTGTCTTTCTCTGACTGACTTATTTCACTTAGCATTATACTTTCTAGATCCACTCATGTTGCAAATGGCAAGATTTTATTCTTTTTTATGGCTGAGTAATATTCCAGTGTATATATTCCAGTGTGTGTGTGTGTGTGTGTGTGTGTATACCACTTCTACTTTATTCATTTACCTATTGATGAACACTTGGGCCACTTCTATAATTTGGCTCTTATAAAGAATGCTCCAATATATATATAGATGTACATATATCTTTTCAAATTAGTGTTTTTGTATTCTTTGGGTAAATATCCAGTAGTGGAATTACTGGACCATATGGTAGTTCTATTTTTAATTTTTTTGAGGTGCCTCCATACTGTTTTCCATAGTGGCTGTACCAGTTTACATTCCCACCAGTAGTGCACGAGGGTTCCTTTTTCTCCACTTGCTGGCCAGCACTTGTGTCTTATGATTTTGATTTTTAATCATTCTGACAAGTGTGAGGTGATAGCTCATTGTGGTGTTTTTTTAAGGCTTTATTTTTTAAGTAACTTCTATTATGCTCGCAACCCTGAGATCAAGAGTCACATGCTGTTATCATCTGAGCCAGCCATGTGGCCATCTCACTATGGTTTTGATTTGCATTTCCCTGATGATGAGTGATGTTGAGCATCTTTTTATATTTATATTGGCCATCTTGCATTGGGAAATTAATGCTTTATTATTTCTAAAACCTCAGAGCATCTTTATACATGAGCAGATTTTCTTCAAAGCCCACTATCTGCATGTAAGAGATGGAGAATCTTGGGCATAGATGTGTGATAAATTTTGCCCATAGTTATGAACTGAGGTTATGTACCAGACTCCACTGGCTTCCAGCTAGAAGTTCCTTCCACTAGACTATTTACATTTCATGATTTATCAAGAGCCTGCCTGCACTCTACTTGACTTGGGAAAGGAATTTTTGAGGAGCCCTGCTCTCACAGAACATCTGTGAGAGCCTAAGGAAAAGTTAGAAAGACATTTTAATATTTTATTATCTTGACACACAACCTCAGAGGCCTGCCCCTTCCAGTGTCACTGCCAATAGGAAGTCATAGCTGCTTTTCATCCTTCTGGTGGCTTCTTGTTGCTGGGGCCTGTGTTGTGGTAAGAGGATGGTTTGTTTCTGAGGCCAGGTGGTTCAAATATCCTGCCTGCCTTAACTAAAATATTCACGGCAATGTGCTTCTCAGCACTGTGGATCATTTTTCAAAGCATTTCACTGCTTTTTCTCTTTGATCAGGAAAAATCACTTAACAGTGAGACTGGAATCTACTTTCATAGACTCCCCTGTGTCCTTGTTCTCACCTACTGGTCTTTACTTCTCTGAAGAATCTGACCTTATGAATTAAATTCTTTTTGATTGTAACATTAGTCAGCTGAATTGGGAAACTGGGGACTTTTGTTTATTGATCTCTTTTATCGTCTGCTTTTTTGCCTGTAAAGGTCATTTTTCAATTTCTCCAGAAGGTAATTCTCCTTCTCTTAGTAATTCTCAACAAACACTAAGCTTAGGACGTTCATATAAAAGCCAGAATAAACATTTAAGTTTAGGAGTGTCATATAAAAACTAGAAATCTTTGTGCTTCTGAGTGTTTCTTAAATTAGGTAGGAAAAAATATCTAGTAATGAAAGCAGCAGATTCTTCTACCCTATGCAGGGTCCACAAAAGAAAGACGTGGCCCCTTCTCTTTAGGAATCTAGACTTGGAAGACTTCTCTTCATCCTTTGGTGAAAGCATAAATGTCACTTTCTCAAAGATGGCTGCCTTAGTCTCTATTTCCCTTTCAGTCTACGTTAGGTATCCCTTTTATATCTTCTTTTGACATTCTTGACTTCCCCCACAACATTTAACACAACTATTGTTGTGTATTTTTTGGAATAATTATTTGTTGAAAGTTGACTCTCCCATCCTTCCTTCCCCAGACTATAAGCTCCATGATGTCAGGAGCCTTGGTGGAACTGTAGTAGATACTAAATACATGTTGTTAAATAAGTAATGATAATAACAGAATATTTATTCTGCTTGTTGTATGCCAGCAGCTGTGCTAAATGCTTTACCTATCTTATCAATCCTTTGTCTTAGTCTGGTCAGGCTGTCATAATAACATACCATAAGATGGGTGGCTTAAACAGGGGAAATGTATTTTCTTACCATTCTGCAGGTTAGAAGTTCGCAATAAGGTCTGGCTGATTTGGTTTCTAGTTGGGGTTCTTTCCCTGGCTTATAGACAGCCACCATCTCCTGATATCCTCACATAGCATAAAGAGAGACACATGGCTTTCTGATGTCTCTTCTTGTAAGGAATCTAATTCCATAAGATAAGGGTCCCACCTTCATGATCTCATTTTACTTTAATTACTTCCTGATTCCAAATACAGCCTCATTGGGGTTTAAGTCTTAGCCTATGATTTTTAGGGGGACACATATAGCTCCCAACAACCCTAATGAAGTAGGTGCTGTGATTATCTCTGTTTTACAGATGAAGAAACCGAAGCTGAGAGCAAGGAGTCTGCCCAGGTCACACTAGTTAACCAGCTGGGTCATAGTTACTTGTATACTCAAATTGGGCCTACAAAGGTGTAAAGGTGTGTACAATGAGGGGCTATAGATTAAGAAGTGATTAGAGTTGGTTGGGTATAAACCAGGGAAGGCTTTTGAAAGAGAAGTAATCTGAGATACTGAGTAGGATCTTACAGAACTGTGTGAAAGGCAGAAGGTTCTACAGACTGCTTAAACCTTGTATCTTAGAACCTCATTATACTCTTCAAAAGTATTGAGACGCTTACAAAACTTTTGTTTATGTGAATGATATCTATTGATATTTATAGTATTAGAAATTAAAACTGGAAGATTTTAAAAATATTTATTCATTTATTTTATTTTTAAAAAATTTTTAATGTTTTTAAAATTTATTTTTGAAAGAGAGAGAGAGAGAGAGCACAAGTGGGAGAAAGGCAGAGAGAGAGGGAGACACAGGATCTGAAGGAGGCTCTTAGTTGTCAGCACAGATCCAACACGGGGCTCAAACTTGTGAGCCGTGAGATCATGACCTGAGCTGAAGTCGGATGCTTAACCTACTGAGCTACCCAGGCGCCCCTTTGTTAAGTCACTTAAAAGTAATAATAATTAACTCATTACATGTCAGCACAAATAATATATATTTAATAGAAGTAATCTTATCTTCCAAAATAAAAGTTAGTGAGAATGTTAACAGAATTTTTGTTCGTTTGTTTTTGCAAATCTCTCTAATGTCTGTTTTAATAGAAGACAGCTGGATTTTCTTATCTGCTTCTCCATTCAGTCTGTTGCGGTATGTTGTGTTGGTTGGAGTAGATGAAGAAAATTCGGACTTACGTAGGTATGTAGTTGGAAAGGGATGAGCATTTGAATAGCCTTTTCAGATAATTGTGGCCATTCTGCTTTGTTATTGCAGTGGAAGTCCAAGTGGTAGTTTTTTAAAGGTTAGTTGCAGTGTGAAATCTGAAACTGAATCAATGAACTTTTCATATTCTGTTCTGTTAAAATCCATTGGTCTAGCTTGCACTTTGGATGGATTTTTTACCCACGTATGATTTTGTAACATCTTGAATTGGTCATTTGAGAGTACCGGTTCACTGAGTTAATGCAGATCTTTCAAATGTTGACACATTTCATTACACAATAGCCAAAGATCGCATTTCTTAATATCATCACTCAAATATCTCATCAGAAATGTCTTTTAAGTACAGGGAAGCCATCAAGCTCTTGGTGGCCGATACCAGTTTTATAAAATCCTAATTTTCATTTAAAACCAGATTTTTATCATCCGCATCAAATACTGTTGGTTGTTTTTCTTGAAGTGGTAGGATCACTTCATTCATTTTCAAGCAAATGCCTGCCACATGCCTGTATCTACATAATGGAACTTTGTTAGTTTTCCATTTGAGTACAAATTATGTACAATGAAGAAAGCAGCTAGTTGAACTCAAAACCCAGTTGCACAAGTGCTTTTCCTTGTGACAGCCATCATATTTACACATGTACAAGTGCTTTATGCTTTTTTCCCCATTTCATCATAGAATATTAAAAGGATGTGTACTCAGGGTTAAGAAAGTTAATAATTCTTACTGCTCCATTAAGAACACTCTTAAGTGAAACTGGTATTTATTTTATTGCGAGTGCATGGCCTTGAGGCTAGAGAACTACAAGTAGTTTGGTTCCAGCGCCTTAATTCATGCTAGGGCACTAGCACCCGCTGTTGCTTTTGTACCTTTGGCACCAATGTTAACAAAGTGAAAAAGGCAGATACGCCTTAGTATCATTACAGAACCAGTTTTGAGTCCGTAGCCCCCTAATGGGGTCTCATGGACTCTCCCCTTCCCCGTTCCAAGATCTGTGCCTTGCCCTTTGAGAACTCTAGGGCTCTAGGAATTCTGACATGGGATAAGTTACATAAAGGAAGTCAGGAGCAGGCCTGTACCTGGTTTGAGTATAAAGTTCAGGGATTAGCAACTCTGAAATGAGTGTGGCGTGGGGACAGGCAACCCTTAGATGAGATTGGTAAGAGGGAGAAAGGTTTTAGCAAAGAGTTCTAATGCTCAGAAGCTCAGATTCTGGGGTGATTTCTCCTCCAGGAAAATCAGGAGTTTCCAAAATTTGTTGGGACAGAATGATACTGTCCATGTGTTTTCTCATCTGTAGAATGGGACTGTAATAGGGTTAGTATTTTTTGAATTGGTGTCTACACAGCTTCGAACAGGGTCTGGTACACAGTACGACCTATCTAAATGTTGTTATTGTGAAGATGGAATTTTGCTGTGGTTATAGGATGAATTAGCGGGCTGTCCTCAAACATCAGCAGATGGCAGAATGCCGTGCAGGGCACTCTGTTTAAACAAAGATTGCCAGGCCCTCTGGAGTTTCTGATTAAGGAACCCTGAGATGGGCCCATAAATTTTTATTTCTCTCAAGTTCCTGGGTGATACTGATGCTATTTTTCTGGGTAGCACGTTTTCTTGTAACTCTGAATCAGAGGAACTCGCTCGGTGTCCTTTTCTTTCCCACTTAACCAAGCCAGTGCCTACTACCCTGATAGCCTTAGATGGAAAATGATGTCTATTTATTCTTCGTGTTTGGTTTGATTTGTTTCATTTAATTTTGCCCAAGAATTGAAAATTTCCCTGCATGTTCTTGTGTTTTTATTTTCTCTGACCAATAAACTGATGCAGTATTTACGTTTTTAAACATGCTCTCTTTTGCTGGGTTTAATTGCTATTAAAGCCAGGGGACTGGGTTCCAAAAATTCACCTGATTGCCAATGGTTTTACTCACCAGCATAATTTCAACAGCTCTAATGAAGCACTCTAATGTCACAGAATGTCTTGGCACTTTTTCTGAACTTGCCATAGCTTACTTTCTTTGGGGGCTCAGAAGTATAGATAAGGCTGCTGATTTTAAGCTGCTGCTGAAGATGTGCTAACTGAAGAGTGTTGGCAGTTTGATGATTACCACTGATGTTCATTTAAAATTGTACATTCATTTAACAAATATGTGAGTGCCAATCACGTGCTAGGCTTTGTGGTAGATGCTGAGAACCAAACAAAAGCCAAGATGGGTACCAACCAGTCTGAGTCACTGACAAATCAACAGGTAATCATAAAACAGGGAAGGATTGGGAGCTGGTTGGGCCGAGGGGCCACCTAATTCATGGGGTGGACAGGGGCATTTTCCTAGGGTAAGTGATATTGGAGCTGAAACCTTAAGGGTGACTTTGAATTAGTCAGGTGAAGAAAGCAGGGAAACTATGGGAACAGCATTCCAGGCTAACACATAGTATGTAGAGAGACCTGGAAGAGAGTGAGAGCACAATGTCCGAGAAGGAGTTTAATTTGGCTGGCTCATTAAGGTTGGGTCAAGGAGGGTCGTATAGAAGGTGGGAAATCACAAGAAGGTGGAAAGGTTAGGCAATTCCCCCATATGTCTTCCGTGTTTTTCAGTTTTAGCACTAGTGACATTTTGGGCCAGATAATTCTTCGTTTGGATAGAAGTGGGGTGGCTGTCCTAAACAGTATAGGATGCTCAGCAGCATCCCTGGTCTCTGTCCTAGATGCCAGTGGCAATCCTCCTTAGTTCTGACAACCAAATATGTCTCCAGACATTGCCAAATGTTCCTTGGGAGTGGATGGAGGGGGGTGGGGGGAGGGGTGTGTGGTAAAATTGTCCCTGATTCAGAACCATTGTTAACCAAATTTTTCTTTGTATTAAGAGCAGTGGAGGGAAGTTGTAAAATTTTATTCAGGTGAGTGACATTAACAGATTTATACTTTTGGACAATCACTATGGTAGCAATGTGGAGAATGATTGGGGGTTGGCAAGACTGGAGACCTGAAACAGGTTAGAGTGATTTTGTAGCAGTTTGGGTGCTTAGATCAAATACCAGCCATTTGATCTAAAGTAGTGGCTTTAGGGATAGAGAGAAGTATATAGATAGACTTGAGATATATTTTGGTGATAGAACTGACAGATATTGGTGACTAATTCTACACGAATAGTGAGGAAAAGAGAGGAATCATGGCTGATTCAAAGTGTTTGGCTTGGGTTTTGAAAAAGATGGTGGTGCTATTCACTGATTAAGGGAGCACAGGAGAAAGAACAGATTTATTTGGGAGGATCAGAGGAGACTGTCTTAGATTTTAGATACGAAAATTTGAAGTTCCTTGGGAGAGCCAAGTGGAGATTTTCATCTGTAGGTGCAGCTTTGGTTTTGGAATTTAGGAGACATAATCTGAGCCAATCTGTAACTAGATGGAAGTTGAAACTCTGGATGAGCCTGAGGGAGAATACATTGAGTGTGAAGAGCAGGGAACTAAGTTCAGCTCCCAGCGAGAGGAGGGACTGATGAAAGAGGGAATGTGGAGGAGGAAAGCCAGAATGTAACAGTGTCAGGGGAGTTTAGAAGAGCTTAGCTCTATGAAGAGGAGCAAATTTTGTGTGCATGGCTCAGAGTCCTTTCTTTCCTTTGGTGGATTTAAGTTTCATTTGATCCTAGATACTCAGTAGGGTCATTTTACAGTTATTGGGACGTCCAAGAAACAGGGTGTGATTGGTATGGAGATCGCCACGTTTACCTCTGATATAACCCAAGGAGAGGCTCTGAGTCATAACATCTGGAGTTGAAGACAGATGCCGTGCTTCTGCGGGATTCATGTGGCCCAGGCTGCTGAATTATGTAGTAGGCTTTGTAATGGAGACAGATTTCCTGAGCCAGAGATCACTTGCCACTTCCTTAAAAAAACTCCTTTGGAGTTGATGAGTAGTGGAACTGGGTTTCTGTCTTATAAAAGCCACTTTTGATGAAAAAGTAATAGCTTTAATTTAGAGATCACGTAGCTATCACCAAAGGATTATGATGTCATATAACCAAGTCTCTAAGATCAGCTTTGTATAATATTGTATGATTTTTTTTCCTGAGTGTTTGCTCCAGATACCTAACCTTTGAAAGCAGTAATGTATTATTTACATGAAACTAAGATCCAGTGCATTCTAAATGGTTGTGATTTATCATGACTATTTCAGAATTGGGTCCTGTGGCCATATGCTAATTTGACTCTAAGGAAATTCTGTGCCGTGTACTTGGATTTCATGCTTTAAAATTTCAGCAATAGTTTCAATGCTCTATTAATTAAAATAAGATGCTTCATAACTTTTCCCACATAATATGGAATGCACTCAGTAGCTCATCTTTGAATTTAAAACCCTTACAAGCCTTACATTTTCTGGTCTGGCAATTTTTGTTTGTTTTGTTTTTTTTTCTAATTTATGCTTCCCATTTGTTCTGAAGGAGTTGGGAAGTTGAGATTTACAGCCATCCCCAACTAGAAGAGTTAAGACGCTTGATTAAGTAAAAGCTTATTTGTGTATTCAAATGGAAGACCATAGCTGGGCAAACTAAAATTTGTGCTCACTTTGTAGTGGGTTATCTCCCGAATTTAGTGCTGTGTCCCCTTCCTGGAAGTTCCACCTGTTCACTAGCCACATGGTAACTACGAGAGAAGCCATTTTTGTATCATACAACTTTTCAGCAGTGACTGAGTGAACCAAAAGTAGGCCTCTAATCCTAGCTCTGCTAAGTCAGCCCCTGTATCTAGGATTTTGTAATTGGGTCTACCAAATTTTCAGTATGTTTTGGATGTGGCCATTTTCTTCTGTGTAAATAGGGAAATTAAGAAAGCAGATTTACAGAAATAGAAGAGTAAAGGGAAAGAAGCAGAGACTAGCAACAGAGAGAAAGGACTCCAAGACTTCCCGGGGCATCTCAATCCCTAGTTCCAGTCAGTGTCTAAGACCCCGTTCCTCCAAGCTTTTGGGATCTCTCACAGACAAAGATTCCTGTATCTTTCTGATAAAGAGGGTTGCAGGAGACCCTTATATCCTTCTAATAAATCACCTTGTGTGCTTGAATTACCTCTGATGGTTTCTTGCTCATGGAGCGATGAAATGGGCTACATTACCTAGAGTTTTGTTTCTTGAATGGATAGTGGTTATAATATTCTGATTATATCCTTAAATCCAGCTCTTTTATAAGTTGGCTTTTACTTGGCTTTAGGTTGAGCTAGTCTTTGGTTTAAACGTTACTGATATTTTCTGAAAAGTTACAACCGTAAGTATAAGAAAAGTAACAATACACACAAGTTTAAAGTAAGATTCTTAAAACAAAGGAAAGATGTGTGTGTGCATAAGCAATGATTGGTTCTAGGTCTAATCCAGACCTTTGAAAGTTTGATGTGCAGACAAGAAGAGAGTACAGTCTGTCAGTGGTAGTTAGGAGGCAGTAGGATGTGGTGACCAGAAGTACTTTTGGGATGAAAGGTCTTTTCCAACCCTTCTCCCAAGACAGTTTGTTTCTTATTTTCTGGTCCTATTCCTCTTTGTTCCTTGAAACAAGTGCTTTGGGATCCCAGCCTAATCAGGGCCCTCTGATGACCTAATGTTTTTAATCATTGGGAAGAAGACTGCTCTTGCATCTTTGACATTTGAAGATTATTGATAATAAATATCCTCACAAGATTCCTATGTCCATAGGATAGTAATGGAAAGCCAAAATATATCCCAATGTATCTAGTGTTCCTTTTTTATTATTCAGAAATTGTGAATAAATATAGGTTTATATGTCTGTGTGTAAATATATATTGGTATGTAGACACATGTATTTATATGTGGTGATACATTTATATCTCTGTATGTTTAGAAGGGTGTTGTGATAGATAGCCTCCAAAGATTACTTCTGAGAAGTGGGATTGACAGAGCAAGGGAGGAAATTTTCATTTTTTTACCTTAATTTTTTTTCAGTTTATTTATTTTGAGAGAGAGAGAGAGAGAGAGAGAGAGAGAGGGAGAGAGAGAATCCCAAGAAGGTTCCTCACTGTCAGCACAGAGCCCGGAGCCTGATGCGGGGCTCAAACTCATGAACCTGTGAGATCATGACCTGAGCTGAAATCAGGAGTCAGACGCTCATCGAAATGAGCCACTCAGGTGCCCCACCTTAATTTTTTAAGTGACATTAGAATTACATTTATCCAAGCTTTTTATTACTATAAAAAGAAAAGTTTAAAGTTACTTATTTGTGGTATGAAAGATCAGTGGCTGTACTTACCTAAAAAGTAAGCACTTACCTAAGTACGGTTACTTCCTAAATAGGTTGTTGGAATCGTGAGCATGCACGCATGCGTGTAGGGGTATAAAGAAAATGATAATTGACTTCTAACTATAAAAATTTAGGAGGGGTGCCTGAGTGGCTCAGTCGGTTAAGCGTCCGACTTCAGCTCAGGTCATGATCTCACGGTCCGTGAGTTCGAGCCCCGCATCAGGCTCTGTGCTGACAGCTCGGAGCCTGGAGCCTGCTTCGGATTCTGTGTCTCCCTCTCTCTCTGCCCCTCCCCTGCTCATGCTCTGTCTCTCTCTGTCTCAAAAATAAATAAAAATATTTAAAAAATGAGGAATTTTATATCTGTCATGTATAAGTGTTTTAGGGAAGTGAAAATTGTGAAAATCTACTTCTGTTATTATGTAATTTCCAATTAGGTATTGGCATCATATTGGTTTTTAATGTGGCTTGTTTTTATTTTCTAAATGTCAGTTATGCTTATTTAATTAAAACCTTGTAAGGTGACTTTTACAATCTCACGTCATATCATCCTGGTATGGCCTTTAGAATCCCAAAGTAAGGGTCTTAGGAACTCTTAGGTACCCTTACTGTGTTCTTATAAGTGGTATCCTGTATGTGTCCATATAAATGAGCATGTACAGAAAAATATGTCAGGGAGATGGAAATCCAAGAAGATGGTCCAAGTTTTATTCAGTGGAAATATGAGTGACTGCTATTTCTTGGAAAAGAAGAAAAATAGTTGCAAAATTGGTGATAAAGGGTCATATTTCTTGATTTTGTTACTTGTTGGATCTTTGATTTGGGACAAGTTATTTAACCTTTCAGAATCTTAGGTTTTTCATCATTCATTCATTCATTCATTCATCCATCGATGATCCAAAAAATCTGGCTTGGAGCTTGCAGTCTACATTGCTTCTACAATTTTAGTTTGCATCGTAATCACCTACAGAGTTTGCTAACACAGATTACTGCACTCTGCCTCCACATTTCTGATTTAGTGGCTCTGGGGTGAGGGCCCAGCATTTGTGTTTCAAGCAAGTTCGCAGATGATGCTGATGATGCTGGCCCCAGAACCACACCTCCAGGGCCGCCTGTCTAGCACTTGCTGGTATGAATCCAAGTTGTCAAATTCCAACTGTGTTAAGGGCTGAAGAGGAGAGGGTCCTGGTGCTAGAATAGAGCAGATGAATTTTGAGAGGTTAGGCAAGACTTCCCTGATTAAGCAACTCTTGAGCTAAAGGAATTGTTGAGAATAAGTGGGTGAAGGAGGAATGAGGTTGGTGAAGGGTAGCTCTTCAGATGGAGGTTTTGAGGAGGGAGCACGGAGCATGCCGGAAATGGGCTGGCTGTAGTACTGACAACTAGGGAGATGGGAGGAAGTTATGAGTTAAAGCTGGAGGATGGATAGGGGCCAGTGCAGAGTCATGTTAAGGATTTTGTCCCTTACTCAAAGGTCAGTGGGAAAGCATTAATGTTTCCAAGGAGATAGATGGGGGAAGGAAGAAGAGTGGAGTGGAAAGCAGCGATAGGATCTATTTAGTGTTTTAAGACAAATCACTTTATTGTTTGGCTGCAGTGTTGAGAACATGAATGTGAGGAGACAAGGGTTAGGGGTGCCTTTTAAAATAGGGTTGGGGCACCTGGGTAGCTTAGTTGGTTGAGCATCCAACTCTTGATTTCAGTGCAGATCATGATCCTGGGGTTGTGGGATCAATCCTCGAGTCAGGCTCCACACTGAGTATGAAACCTGCTTAAGACTCTCTCTCTCCCTCTGCCTCTCTTCCCCGCTTATGCTGTCTCTCTCTCTCTCTCAAATAAATTTTTTAAAAAGTTTAAAAAATTGGGGTGATAATACACAAGGTTGGGTCACCTATGTAGCTCAGTGGATTAAGCATCCAACTTCAGCTCAGGTCGTGATCTTGCAGTTTGTGAGTTCGAGCCCCACTTCGGGCTCTGGAGCCTGGAGGAGCCTGCTTCGGATTCTGTGTCTCCCTCTCTCTCTGCCTTTGCCCAGCTTGTGCTCTGTCTCTCCCTCTCTAAAAAATAAATAAACTTAAAAAAATCTAAAATAAATAATAATACACAAGGTTGATGGGGTGGAGAAATAATACAGGTAAAAAGCTTGGTACTGACACAAAGTAAGTGCTCAATGTTAGCTGCTGTTATAATTAATAAAAACAAATATTTTGAGACCCAGAAGTTATCAGGACCACAAAAAGTGACATAAAAATATCATTATACTTGAGTTTTTAGGCTTCTCCTACTATACCCCAGCTAGAGTAGCCTTTGAAAATGTGGCAGTGTATAAAAAAGAAAGGGAAAAACCCCACAGATTACTAAATCCTTATGTTGAGACTGAGAACCTGAAAGCAAAAGAGAATTCATCATTGAGGTGGAAACTGAATTTATAGGTGGTTGTATGGCTAGTTGGTGCTGATGACAATTATTTGTAGTTCTCTTGAGTGTAGAAAAAAATAATGGTTTCTCTACTTTGGCATCTAACACGTAGGTTGTAGGGAGAAAATCGCTGTTCAAAAAAGGAGGACCACAAAGAATAAACTGTATTTCTGTGGAGCTACTAAATTAAAAGAGTAAGAGGGAAATTAAGGGTAAAAATGGGAGGAAGTCAGAGGTCTCAGCAGAAAGGTGGTAGAGTGCCTTTGAGCAGTATCATTTGGGATGCTAACAGGAAGACATGCAAAATGGCAAGAATTTGTCCTTGGATGCAGATTGGCAATTTCCAGTTTATAATTACTAATAACCTCCATGTACACAGCATTCAGCATGTGTAAAATATATTGGCAAATGCATTAGTGAATTTAACTATCCCAAAGCTCTGGGAGCATTGACTTGGTAAAATAACGGAATCCCCATTAAAGCAAAGGTAATTAACTGACTCAGCACTCCTTATGGGTAAAGTGACTCGATGTCAGAGATAACTGTGAAGGACACAGAGGGCAAATCTGGGGAATTATCTGGCTACAATAGAAGGAAGACACACAGAGAGACAGAGCCATGCATGTACCATTGACTTCGAGTTTAACTCAAAGTCAATGTTCTTTACCTAGAGAGTGGGGGAAAATCATTGATGTTTCTAAGGGAGTCCTTTAAGGTGGTATGGATGGATTATGCATGTATTGTGTGTGTGTGTGTGTGTGTGTGTGTGTAGACATATGTGAAAATACAGACATATATATTTAGCTCTAAGGCTTTAAAGAAGTTCACGCAAGTATTTATTGTGAACCTTCTTTGTGTAAGGCCTCTGCAAGGTTTTGGAGGGGGAATATATATGGGCGAAGCCCTAAGCTTTGCTTTTATAAGGCTGAGCATCAAGTGAGAGTGAAGACCACCCCCACCCTTTCCAAGTCCTTCTGCCTTAGCGTCCTCAAGTCATGGCTTTCATGAAACTCTGCAGGAGGTACTGAAGAATGTGTGGTTAAGTTGTTGGTAATGGAAGTAGATGTGATATTACATAACATGAAATGAGAGGAGGGAAGTGTGAAGTGTCTGCAATCAGAGACTGCCTGTTCTATGCTGATGAAACCAGGCAGCCTTGGATGTTGATTGAGATCAGTGTTTTCTATGAAAAATCTGCCCAGTGTCTTAAAATGTAGGCAAGTCATCTGTATGTGGCCTTAGTGCATTGCATTTTTTAAGTACTGATTTATTAAGTATATATTGACATGCCCTTTGGGCCATTGGTGTTAAATACTAAATGTTCTTCAGTTCATCTTAATTGTGAAGCAATTGCCTGTCAAGTAAGGATATACTTCCTGAGATAATCAGGTCTTTAGCTTTATAGGGATCCACGCACAGTAAGTACTTTTAACATGTAATTACACTTTATTGGTCCTGATTAATTTGTGGGAAGATGTAGAATGAGAGTTTAGAATATTTCAAATGAAACTGTTATTATATGTTAAAAAAAAAAGTTAATGACTCTCATCCATGTGCAAATGCTGGGCTAGGTCTTAGGGTATATGTCAAAGGAATATAAGGTTGTTCCCAGCCTTGGCTTTAAAGTAGTCACCTGGAGAACTTTAGAAAAATTTTGAGACCCAGGCTAAATAAACTCAGATCAATGAAAGCTACACTCAGATCAATGGAGGCAGCACTCAGATAAATGAATGATACACTCAGATCAATGAAGGACACACTTATATCGATGAAGGCAGCACTCAAGTCAAAGGAGGGGGCACTTAGATCAATAGGGGGCACCTAGATCAATGAAGGACACATTGAGATCAATGAAGGACATACTCAGATCAATGAAGGCAGCACTCAGATCAATTAAATCATAGTCTCTGGAGAGGGTCTTATACATCAGTAGTTTGTAAATCTCCCCAGATGATTCCAGTGTGCAGCCACCTGTGAGAACTAGATCAAAGCTCTGGAGAGTTCTAAAAATGACCCAGTATCAATTATATAAAGCTCTGGGGATCAGGTTGGGGTTGGTAAGTTTTATAACCTCCCTAGGTGATTCTGATGCATATTGAAGGAGTAGTACCAGTGGTATAGACCTTGCCCTCCTGAGGATTACTATCAAATGAGGGGAAAAGGTGAGTTAATTTGTGAAACTGTTGAGGAAAAGTACACGAAAGTCTAAGTTTGAATGCCAAAAAATGAATAAAAGCAATTAATGATAAGAAAATATAAATAGTAAATATTTAATGAATAAATAAAAATGATTTGTATTTAGCATGCTGACTCAGATGGGGATGTAGGAATTCTTGGAAATTCCTTTTTGTATCATACATTTTCACCATTTGTTCTACATTATAGGTTAAAACTTGATCCTCTTATCTGACAGAATTACCCTAAATTCTAAAGTGGAAGAGTTGACATTGAGAACTGCTCCATTAATATGGTTTCTAAGCAAGCTTAGTTTCTGTTTGTAGGGGCAGTAGGGTGGAGCCAGGCTGGCAGGGCTGGCAGGGCTATGATGGTAGGAGTCCTTTTTATTTTACTGCGGAGGTGGGAACAAGTGTGTGTGTGGTGGGGGTGGGGGACAGGGGGGAAAGTCATTGCCTGTATATCCAGGATCATTTTTCCCAAATGTACACTATTCAGAAAGTCCCATATTGTAGAACGTGTGTCTTAATGCCGAAATCAGGCAATAGCCATCTTTTTGGATGGGATGTGGGGAGATTTACTTGATAGAACTTTAAGAAAATTGAATGAGAGATGCTATTGGAGAGTTCTTTGGATTTCCATAGTACTCCATCAGAGTACCAATAGCCTTGGAATATTATATAATCATAGCTTCTTAACTCATAGGGTTCTTATACCCATTTGAATGGAGTGGCTTATGTAAAGGCACTTAGGACAATGCTGGGCACAGAGTGAGCACTCAGTAAATATTAGCAGTTTTCTAACTTCCCTATTACTGCTGTTATTCCCATCATCTTTTGTTGCCTGGACGGTGGGACCCTTTAAGGCAGGCAAGTTCTCATCCTTGTCTTTATATTCTCAATACCCTAGCACAATGCTTGGCACAGAATCAGCATTTATTAAATGTGTGCTGAGTGAAGGCTTGGCCAGTTTCGATGTGATTTGGGCCCACAGCATTTATGCAATTACGTTAAGCATGTTACATCAGTATCTCCATGGTATTCTGCATGAGTGAAGAGCTCCCTGTCTTCCAAATGCCCTGCAATGTCAATGCTGCAGAAAGCGACTGCTTTAGAAGAAGGGGCCCCGTGTACATTGGTAATCTCTGGTCTCCCCTTTTGCCTTCCTAATGGTGGGCAGGCCATTACACCTCCCCGTCTACCACCTTCCCTGCTCAGTGTTCCCCAAAGCACAGGTGAGTCCCTGGCTCATTGTGTTCTACAGAAGACTCATCTCAAAGAGTGGTGGATCTGATACCAGGGATGAGGAGAGGATGTGACCCTGGTGATGTGCCAGCCAGACACCTGAGCCCCTTTTCCAAAGAACATCTTGTTCATCCTATGTGGGATCCTATGACGGAAAGTTAGTGTGCATTTATGAATGGGACCCTTACTGCTACTTTTACGTGGTCAAAGAGGAGGGAAATCTACAATGGGAGTGAGAAATAATGAAAGTGCATATATTTTTTTCTCCCAAAGAAACCAAAAGCATTTCCACAGCTATATTATCCGATGCTGCCGATTTTATGCTTCAAAGAATTGAGAATGAATACCTGGCAGTAAGTACTAAATCTGTGTGTGGTGACTGACAGATTAAGCACTAGGGACGTTAAAGGAGATTAGGCCATGGATCCCCAAACAGCAAATGTCAGTATTATTTTCCATCTTGGAATAAATTGAAGTTGCCTTTATGTTTCTCACCCTAGCCATCACCATTATATTTTCCCAATTTTGTTCTTACATTACTTCCCTCTTAGGACATCATTCACTTATTCAAATGATATTTCTTGAGCTCCTTCTATGTTATGGCTTGGTGCTAGCTACTGAGAAGGGTATAACAAAGTGTGTGACATGGTCTTTGGACTCTAGAGGGTTATATTTCAAGAAACAGAAAAATGAGGGGCGCCTGGGTGGCGCAGTCGGTTGAGCGTCCGACTTCAGCCAGGTCACGATCTCGCGGCCCGTGAGTTCGAGCCCCGCGTCAGGCTCTGGGCTGATGGCTCGGAGCCTGGAGCCTGTTTCCGATTCTGTGTCTCCCTCTCTCTCTGCCCCTCCCCCGTTCATGCTCTGTCTCTCTCTGTCCCAAAAATAAATAAAAAACGTTGAAAAAAAAAAAAAAAAAAGAAACAGAAAAATGAGACCATAAAATAATCCTGAGGTTTTACATGATGAAGTTCCATGAGGCCACAGTTAAGGAATCCTTGGAAGTAAGGGGAGCAGCACAAAAAATAATACCACCTTTTACGATGAGTATCATCATGCCTTGTCTGTTGTCAGCTTGAGACAGCTGAAGGCTAGTGGCTCTCAATTCTCCACTAGGTTTTGGAATGGGGGTGATAGAAGGAATATGGTCATTGGAGTTATTTCTGGATTTGAATACAGCCCCTGCCACTTTCCAGTTGCATGGCTTTAGGCAGAAGACTTAATATTTCTGAGCAAAACTAAATACATGTGTACCTTTCAGAGATGTGTAAGGCATAGCACTAATGTTCACAGTTAGCAGAGTGCTGGCATTTAGAAAGCACTCAATAGGTGGTGACGGTTATTAACAACAATTGTAACAGTAAACGTATTTCTATTGGGCCACTAAACTCATACTTAAACGGTTACTTCCAGCAAAATGACTCCATTCACCTTGCTCAGGTTAACCTGTCTTTCTCTATATGACAGATTTAGTACTTTTCATTCCCCTAAATTAGCAGCATTACACAATATATCATGGAGCAGTGCTTGTTTCCCTTGAGGAAGCAATATGTTGTTTTATTTTTCATCCCATTGACATTTCTTAAGAATTCCCAAAGAAGGAAGCCTCAGGTGGCTTCTACCACATATTAGGAGGGTGTTGTCAATCCATTATTTTCGACTTCTGGTTCCTCTTTCTGTCGTTTTGGTAACTAGCAATAACAACCTCTATTTATTGAGTCCCTGTGCTGAGCATTTTACCCAATTAATCTCATTTAATTTTCCTAGCAGTTCTGTAAAGTAGATGCTAGCCCCCTTTTATAAATTAGAAACCCAAATGGCCCAGTTGGCCAACGATTGATAGGGGGGCAGTCTTGCTCCAGACCCTGTGCGTCTTTTGATGGTGTCCAGCTCACTTGCCCTCCCACCCAACCCACCAAACCCTGGGCTGCACCACCTCACCATATGTTCCCTCTGGTCCTGTACATGGGGCTTTAGCAGCATTTGGGAGAATATACAGTAAGGGTCGTTACCTGCCCCCCCCCCCCCCCCTTTCAAATTGATGCTAAAAAAGGAGTGTTGAATTTATCTTCTTTCTAGTGTTGATTCCCCACAGGCCCATATTCTTTACTGACTGTTAAATTTTCACCTTAAATGCTCCAACAAGCCTAACATGTAAAATAACCTTGGAACCTGCTTCATAAAGAAGCTGTACTGTCCTTAGACCTGGGCAAGAGGAACCAGGCCCTGAGTCCTGCCCCTATGCTGCAGAGGGACTCACTTTAGTGCTTGGTCCCATCTACTCTCCACCATGAGGAGTCCCCAGGGCCTGGGAGAAAGCTCTCCTGGAAACAATGCTATCCCTCTATACCACAGGGACCCAAGACCCTGGACCTGTACACCCAGATAGCCGTTTCAGCATCTTGCGTCCTGCTGGGACCTCTCCTCTGGGTTTGTCCTCCTGAAGGCTGACCTTGGCCTCCTTGAGGGAGCATCTCTAGGCCCGAGGAACATGGGCAGATTGCAGGTGGTCCTGATGACCATAAAGACAATGATTTGTATATCAGAATGCTTTGCAAAATAGGACATTGTCTTAGTCCCACCGGACTGCTGTAACAAAATCCTACAGATTGGGTAGCTTATAAACAACAGAACTTTATTTCTCACAGTTCTGGAGGCTGGAGTCCAAGATCAGGGTACGATTATGGTTGGATGAAGGCTCTCTTCTGGGTTGCAGACTTTTCACTATATCCTCACGTAACAGAAGGGGAAGAGATCTCTTTGGAGCCTCTTTTATAAGTCACTGATCTCATTCATGAGGGTTCCATACTCATGACTTCAGCACCTCCCCCACCCCCCACCTCCAAATGTCATGATCTTTGAAGGTTAGGATTTCAACATATGAATTTTGGTGGAGACACAAACATGGAGACCATAGCAGGTATCACAGAAATTTAGTCACTGTTATGTCATGCATGCTTGAGCAACAAAAGCTCCAAACAAGACATTTGGTTGGAGGATTGGTCTATGAGAGGATTAGCATCTAGTGGGTTACAACTTACTGGAAGCAGAACATGGACTCAAACCATGCACCTCTGCCTTCCAGGGTCTGGCTCCTACAGTGGAATTGCCACTTTAGATGAAATTCAAGACTTTCAGTCTAGCTTTCTGAGGGAGGCATTTGGGGGACGTTTTCTGTGAAGCCATTGAGTCCCTCCTCAAAAGGCTGGGAGTGGGCCCAAGTAGAAGTCCATCATATGTGGGTTGGGAAAGGTAGTGTGTGTCATTGCTCCTGTCTCTGATTCTTATCCTCAGCTTGGATCTGAGTGCCTATATTGTACGTAACAGGATTCTCTTTCCATTGTGATGATGGGGATTTTTAAAAAACATGTTTATTTATTTTTGAGAGACAGAGTGTGGGGAGGAGGGGCAGAGAGAGAGAGGGACAGAAGATCCAAAGCGGGCTCTGCGCTGACCACAGAGAGCCTGATGTGGGGGGCTTGAACTCACAAACCGTGAGATCATGACCTGAGCTAAAGTTGGACACTTAACTGACTGAGCCACGCCGGTGACCCTGATGATGGGGATTTTAAAGTAATTATTGGTTTACTTTTTGTCTTTTCTTTTTAACATCCACCTCCACCATTTTCCAGTCATTTTACTTGGAATAATATACATCATAAGTGTTTTTCACATTAAATGTGCTCTTCAAGTGTTCTACAGCCACCCGCTTCCTATTTCTTGAGACGATTAGTGCTGATAAGGATTTTATGGGGTTTCTCTCTGTGTCTCTTCTGCCCTCTCTCTCTCTCTCTGTCTCTCTCTCTCTGTCTCTCTCTCTCTCTCTCTCAATGGTGTTTTCCTTAATTCTTCTTGGCCCAGTTTTGAGTTTCTTTGGTCTCAGAAACCTCCTGTGCTTCATCTTTAGAGAAGAATTTATCTTTTGTACTTCTCAAAGCTTTTGTGTTTAGTGGCTCACTTTGCTTACGTGTGAGAGCTTTCTCGGGCATTTTATTATTTGATTCTTCCATATCCAAAGATTTCTTAGAATTTGCTGTGCTGATAGTCTAACGTTCACTTGGTAAATTGCTAAGATGCATTGTCTTGAGAGCAGATTCATGATTTGTGCCCATTATAATAGCTACTTCTGTCCTGTATCCATTGCACTTGGAATGCTTCTTGCAGCGACTGAGCTTGTGCTATAAGTAAAAGCACAGGCTTTTTACTGTTATGAGCACAGTGGCTCATGAGGCTTCACAAACTCTTTTACATCAGAGCATCTCATATGGTTGTGCAGATTGCATCCTATTCAAGCGAGCTGGGCCAAGGGGCCAAGTGGGGGGCGGGGTGACTGCCAGTGTGGGCTTCCCCAGCCAAGTCGTGCACCTGGTGCAAGGCTGCATCCCCAAGGAAGGGGCCTTTTCCTAATATGCACAAAGGTGTCATATGGGCCAGCAGCTGGTCTGCTCTAACTTGGCTGGGTGTCTTCAGACGAAAAGATGGAAGAAGAGGTGATGGTGTTTTTTGTGGAGGGCTGAGATATGCTTACCCACCTGGGATCTTGAAGTTCTCCAAGATGAAGGAAGTCATTAGAAGCCAAAAGAAATGGTTTAAAAGTTGTTAAAGAACCACTTGGCATTTGCTAGCATTTTACATGCCCAGCATGATTTACTACATTCCCTCAGTTATTCTTTACTGAATAGGGTACTTGCAGTCAGTGCTATAGATCTGATTTTAGCCTGTGTAGCCCCTGAAACACCCTTGCCTGCTGAGTTCCATGCTCCCTAGGAAATTGCTGCCCCAAGTTGTATTCAGGCAACCTAGCTCTATTAAGATAACCTTGTCCCCAGGGACTCTGACAAGCCAGCCTCCATTTTCCACCGAGTTTGGTCAGTGCCTGGAGCAGCCCCACTTAGAGTCGGGATGGCATTTTCTGGAAGTCAACAGTATAATGACTTGGCAGGCTTCTTTGCCACACTGTAGTTGTATCTGAGAGCTGCATGTACCTTAGGCTTTTTATTGTTTTCCTTATGCTAACCATAAATACCCTTTCTCTGACTACTATGCTGAAAGGATAGTACAATTTCATTCAGCAAACATTTCTTGATGTTCCCCTTTGTTCAGAGATCTATGACTTGGACCTTTTCTACATCGCACTGAATGTATCTGTTCACCTGGACATCTGTACTAATGTGGCCTAAAACTTTTTGTACTCGTTTTTGTATTAGTCCACCAGAGGTGCCAGAATAAAATACCACAGACTGGGTGGCTTAAGTAACAGAGACATCTGTACTAATGGACATCTGTACTAATGTGGCCTAAAACTTTTTGTACTCGTTTTTGTATTAGTCCACCAGAGGTGCCAGAATAAAATACCACAGACTGGGTGGCTTAAGTAACAGAGGCTTATTTCTCACAGTTCTGGAGGCTGGGTGTCTCAAATCAAAGTGCTGGCAAGGTTGGTTTCTGGTGAGTCCTCTGTCCTTGGCTCAGAGATGGCTACTTTCTCCCTGTGTCTTCACATGGCTCTCTCTCTCTGTGCACTCCTGGAGTCTCTTTCTTTTCTCGTAAGAACACCAGTTGGATTAAGGCCCTGCTTTTGTGGCCCTATTCAACTTTAATTAAAGGCCCCATCTCCAAATACCTTGGTATCAGCTTGGGCGTTAGGACTTCAACCTATGAACTTTGGGAGGACACAATTCACTCCATAGTAACCCACACTTCCTGGACTTTCTCATTTGAACAAATCCAGTGGATAATAAAACAACAACATTTTAGTGATACCTTTTCCGTCCATTTGGGCTCATGCAGCCATGTTAAAGACTTCGTTTCCACCCTCAGAGAAACACTCCATTTAGCAATAATTACACTTTGGATCCTGCCCCTTAGATGGTGTCCTAATTGTTATATCCAAAAAATCTAAGCCTCATTTTTGGAAACTGCTCCCCTATGTTAAATATAGTGAAATGCTTCCAGGCAATCTCATTTTGTTAAAATTAAATTGGTGTTTTCTGGACCGTATTTGTCCCCTAAGCAGCATTCTCGAAGGGCTTGGCAGGCTTGGCCCCCAGCCTGTGCTTGTAGTAATCATGTTGATTTTTAATCAAGAGACTTATTTTGGCAGCTTCTTTTTTTTGATCATTTGAAAAATACTTCCCGATGTTTTAGAGTTTTGATTCCTGGGAACTGGATCATGAAGAGGAGTAAAGACCTTAGTGTCTCGGGAAAAAAAGCACCCACCTTGTATATAGCATAAATGGGCAATTTTGGTAATGACGATGAGAAGATGAGGGTTTGATTATTTGAATCTCCAAATATTTAGGGATCATCAGAACTTACTTTCATGTCTACCATTCAATATTGAACAAATTCAACCATTAGATTTTTTTCTGGGGTAAAAATGATTTCCATGAGAAGAGGGTGTTTTTTCAGACCATGTTGAAATGCAGGTGCATGCTAAAAAAAAATGTAAATTCTTTGGGGATTAATCATGAAATGTTTCAGGGTTGTTATAAGGAAGCTTATCAGTTTAATGAAATAAGGGCCATTTTCTTGGTCATGAATTTTTTATTTGTGCTATTTGATCAGTTACTTGCTGGGCTAGATGGTATCTGTGGGTGTCACTGGTGGGTCAAAGACACAGGATGGGAGAAAGAAAACAGCTGAGACTTATTTAGTAAAGTCTGACACATTCTATGCTTGAAACATTTGGCAAATGGCAAAACCTACTGCTTATGCTTGAAATCAGTAATTGAATGAGTAAATGAATGACTTCATTAACTCAGGCTGGACTGTTTCCCAGTAATCCAAATTAGTGGTAGTGGCAAAGACAGTGCTATGTGTTCGCCAGACTCCTGTCCTTTTTCCTCCTGGGCACATACCTGGAATTGGGTATCTCATTTACCTTTGATGTCCAGTAGGTCCATTGGGTTGAATTCTGGCCAATGGGGTTCGGTATGAATGACATACAACACTTTAAAACCTGGCTCCTGGGGCACCTGGGTGGCTCAGTCAGTTGAGCATCCAACTTTGGCTCAGGTCATGATCTTGTGGTTCGTGAGTTCAAGCCCCATGTCAAGCTCTGTGCTGACAGCTCAGAGCCTGGAGCCTGCTTCAGATTCTTTGTTTCCCTCTCTCTCTGCCCCTCCCCTGCTTGTGCTCTCTCTCTCAAAAACAAAAAACAAAACACAAAACTTGGCTCCTAACAGTCCTCCTGCATGAGGCTGCACATTTTCTCTCTTCCCTTATCCAGTGATTGGATGCAGAAGGTACAGTGGAAAGCCTAGGGGCTGGTGGAGACATGCTGGTCTCTGAAACACTGCATGGAATAGAGCCCCCTCATCAACCAACATGAGACTGTAATGTGATCAAGAAATAAATCGTTATTGTGTTTTAAGCCACCCAAATTTGATTTGGGGGTTGTTATGTTACCCTGTGTTAATTAACAATGAAGTTTCACCTTGGTTTTGTTTCTCAGTATTATTATGCAGAGAAAAATATTTGACCCGAAAACAGTGAACACAGTAACCAATGGAAGTACGTGTGCCAGTGTCTGCTCTATTAAGAACATATTCCTGGGGCGCCTGGGTGGCTCAGTCAGTTAAGCATCTGACTTTGGCTCAGGTGTTGATCTCATGGTTTGTGAGTTCGAGCCCCACATCAGGCTCTGCACTGTAAGTGGAGAAGTGAAGGGATTCTCTCTCTCCTTCTCTCTCTGTCCCTCCCCCACTTTCTCTCTCTCTCTCTCTCTCTCTTTCTGTTTCTCTGTCTCTCTCTCTCTCTCTCTCTCTCAAAATAAATACATAAACTTAAAAAAAAAGAGCATACTTCTTTTGCTCTACTTATTCCTAGTGGAATCCCAGGGATGTGCTAACTTATGGGCCAATTGAGCGTATGTCAGAAATCTTGTAAAATCACATGCACACTAAAACAACAAATAAATACACAATGTCTTAGAGAGAGGTGAGTCATGCCAGGTGTTTCTACCTCTAAAATCTTTAGGAGCCTACTTTCTCTGGATATAACCCAGAAGATGAGAACATCTACCTCTGGTGGCCATCACCATCTGATGGAGGGAAGGCAGACACCAATTCAGGCACATGTTCTTAATTGTGAAAATCCCATGAAAGAGGTGTGTTTGCAGAGTCAAAGCATATGAGTTCCATGTATGACCACCACATAATTTGTTTTAGTTCTTACGTGAATGCATACTTTTTATGACTGTATTAATGAACTGCTTGCCTCTCAGGATTCTTTTGAAAGAAGCCCAAGAAAAAGTAATTACCAAAGGCCGTAGAGTGAGTTTATAAGTTGTTTTGTGTACCCGCCCCCCCCCCCCCCCGGCCCCAATCCTCTCTTTGAGAGGTAGTCATTTTATCACCTGGGTTCCCTGAGAGTTGTGTGGCCTATTATGGTAGCCATTAGTCATATGTCACCATTTAAAGTAAATAAAATTAACAGTTTATTTCCTCAGTCACATTAGCCACATTTCATGCGTGTGGTGGTCACATGTGGGTAGTGGCTACCATGCTGGACAACAGAGATATAGAACATTGTCATCATTGTTGAAAGTTCTATTAGCACTGGTATAGACAGCTAGCTTTGATATTTTCATCTTTTTCATGATGCAACCACATTTTTAGGTTTTCTCTCACTACTATATATTTAAAAGCACTTTTCAAAACCAGACAGTAGACCCAGAATGGAGTCACTTATGCTAAGCCTACATCTTCAAACCTAAACTTAAGTACAATTTCAGCTCTCTCAGAAATGGATCTTAAACAAGTCAATCAGGAATCATCTGATCTAATCATCAGATCATCTCATCTGTCTGATAAACCTCTCCCATGCCCTAAAGGAAAGTAACCTTGCAATAACTAATCACCTTTTTTGCCTAGTACAACTTCCCTGTTTCTGTTACCCTCTGTTTATAAAATCTCTTGCCTTGTATAGCTCTTTGGAGTTCCTTTCTATCTGTTAGATTTGATGTTGCCTGAGTCATGAATTGCTGAAGAAAGCCAGTAAGATCTTAAAATTACTTAATTGATTTCTTTTTTTAACAGCACTATGGTGTTTTGTTATTGTTATTTGTGTTTTGCTTTTGTTTTTTTAAGCACATGAGATGTTCTTAAGATTATTGTGATATAAATTGTAGAAAAGGTTGTGGAGTAAATCACAAAAGGAGAATGTCTGAGTACTTATAAAAGGAAATGATGATAATTAGGAGCTATCAAGGGTTCCCTAGGTTAGGTTATGATAGATTCATTTTGTTTTCTTCTATGACTGGCATAATCTAAGCTTCATGAAAGGAATTTTTGCTCTATTTTCTCATTGCTGGGTTCTCAATATTTTCAATATGCTTGCAGCATAGAAGGTGTTCAATAAATATCTGTTGAATGACTATCAGTGAAATAAGTTTGATGCTGTTCATTTCAGTTTTATTAAAAGAGAAGAGGAAAGTTCTCATACTATCTTTGAAGCAATGGTTGAAGTAATAAGACAGTTGGGTGAGTTGCCAAGTAGTTAAATAATCATGATAAGTGGCTAATGAAGAGATCATAAGACTTGGAATCAGATATAGACCTACCTTCAATTCTTGGTTCCTCTACTTAACCTGTGAGATCCCAAGCAATCATTTCAATTCTCTGAATCACTGTTGCCTCTTCATCATAATACTTAACATCTTAGGGTTGTTGTGAATATCAAATATGGTGCTATAAAAGGCTAGGATGAAGAAAGCCTTGAAGGTGGTATCTAGTAGAATGTTATGAGTCTCCATTCTGACCTAGCCAATGTTTCTATCTCCATCAACAATGAGGACATATGCTTGAATTTGTGGGTGGCATACCTGTTTTAAGAATCAGATTAAGAGGGACCTCAGTAGACTGAAAAGATAGTCTAAATCGAATCCTTTAAGGTTCAATGAGGAGAAATGCGATGATTTATATTGATTGACTCAAAGGAAAAAATGCAACAGTAGCGGACAGAGGACGTGCGGCTTAACTTCAGTTTGCAAACAAATTGGGGACTTCAGAAACAATTAATGTCATGCACCATGTGATGTGGTTGCCAGAGTTAGTTTTAGCAATAGGAATAAAGCACCCAATGTTGCACATTGGTGCTCCTGAGAAGTTAAAAATGCTGATGACTGGGCCTTTGCCAGAGATTCTAATTTAATTGGCATGGGATGCAGCTTTGACACTGAGATTTTTAACTTTCCCTGTCTAACCTCACCCCCCCACCCCCCCACCCCCCCACCCAGTGATCCTAATGTGCAGCCAAGTTTGGGAACCCCTGGTCTAGGCTGAGCAAGGTCCTGCCTACTTCTGTTTGCTCCATATTTGCACAGTTTATAAATATTACTTGCATGGAAAAATGCATGCTGCATGAGGTTGTGAGTGCCCCATTCATGCCTGGGATATATTCAGGCAATAGTGTCAGGACAGTGAGCAGACTGATAATTGTATCATTCAGGGGAAAGTTGGTTTTCTTAGAGAACGGTAGGAAGAGGTAACAGTCTTGGACATTGCTTGCTTGGTCTGTCTTAGGAAGTTAGATTCAGTTCCTCTCCCTGCCATTCCAGAAGGTGGACAGGGATCCACTGAGTAGAAGCTTTAGGAGGTGGATGTAGAAAAGTGCTTGCTGAATATGGTGCTTTCTAGAGATGAGGGATTGCCAGATTCTGGAGATTGGCAGAGACCTCACAGATTTTATTGTGGATTTAAAGGCTAATGGGTGGGTTCAACTATCAGAATGTTTTCTTTCACCCTTGACCTCACCTCCTACTCTCTCTTCCATCCTCTGCCTCAGTCATGCTATTCTCATTGTCGTTCTTAGGGCCCCATTCCCCAGCGTGTTCTCCATCTCTGGATAGAGATACCCTTCCTTCATCCTGAGACACTTTTTCTCTAGATATCTTTACAGTTTACTCTCACTTCCCTTAGGTTTTTGCTCAAATCACAGCCTCTCCCTTGATTCTTTATCCCCAATTCTTTTTTGTTTTTCTCTGTCACCATCTGAGATCACACACACACACACACACACACACACACACACACACACAATTTGTATGCCTTCCTCTAATAGATAGTGAGCCTCACATGGTCCAGGACTTCTGTCAGAAGTGTGCACTGATATGTCCCAGTGCCAGAATAGTGCTGGGCTTTCAGAGGTGCTCAAGAAATATTTGTTAAATAAATCTCCAGGATCACCTACTTCTGTAGGCTCTCACCAATTGTTTTGATTTTTCTGTTCTGGCCTGGATAAACTTCCTGTTGAGGAGGTACCTACTTGGCATCTTTGGATGATAAATTTAGTAATATCTGGGTGGAATGACTACTTTAAAACTGTTTTTCTTTTTTGCTTTTCTCCCCCCACATCAAATGGGAACATCATCCCCTAAACACGAAATATTATTCACTGATTAGCAGTTTTTGGGCAACTGTTGAGGGAAATCCAATGCAGAAAGAAAATATGAAACTTCACTGCAGTATAATTTCTTTCTTCGGAACCACGTTGGGTACAGTAAAGGTCAATAATGCACAGGAAAGCTAGGTTTAATTTCTTTGATGTGTAAAAATTAGTGCCTTGTCATCAATTACAGATGCAGGAGAACAAATCACCGGCACATTAAGTTGTTCCTGCTACATAAATTACAAATCTTGTTACAAAAAAATATTAGCATCATCCCTTGTTATTTTAAAAATGCCAGCTCTGATAAACAGTCAGCCTTGGGCATATATTAAAATGCCCAAATTGTACTAAAATAAATTCAGCCTTTTAAGATAACACCTCATTTTAATTTCATACACGATTAAATCTATCAATTCAAAGGTCTTTTAACACATAAGTTTTGAAGTCATAATAGTATCCTTTAATTCCCTGTGGAAAAACTTAAACCTCTCTCTGCTTCTTTAATAACTTTCTTTTATTGACAGAAAATTTTAAGAAATCCTCTTTTACTTTGTTTTGTGTTCTTGTGTGTTTTTCTCAAGGAGAAGAGGAAATTAAATTGTGATCCCTTTCATTTTTGGAAGGAGATTTTTCCTTTAGTCATAGTCCAGAAGGAGGTTGAAAAAGCTTTGTGAATGAAATATGTTATCTCTATCACAGTCAGATAGTCTAAATTATTGTCCTATACCCAGCAAAATCTTTATTCCTCCTTTCACTGACTTCTGAATTTTTCATTCTTAGCATCAATAGTACCCCCTCACTGCCATCCAGGGTGACCACCTCTCACCTTCCTTGTAACTTGAAGACCTCACTTTGCAAATGTAAATTCGAAGAGACCTAGGTCAGGGCTGGCTGTGGTTCTGACAGCCCAACCTGAGGGTTGGGGTGTGGGGGACATGCCTCTTTAGGCAGGGCTGCTCTGTGGCCTTTCCAGGAAGGGGAGGCTTTCCAGCCTGCTGTCCAGCTCAGAGACCTTGGAGGCCTGAACACCTGGATGTCTGATCTCATCAAAATCTCCTTTGAGAGGAAATTCTGTCAACAGATATTTATTGAGTACCTTCGGTGTCTCGGATTCTGTGCTTGGGGCTGGAGGTACGGTGATGAGGAAACCAATATGTCTATAAGATACCTGGCTTAAAGAACTAATGCAACATGTGCATATTACCTCTTTGAAATAAAGAAAGCTGACTACCATTTCCTGAAGAAAACAATTCTGTGTGTGTGTGTGTGTGTGTGTGTGTGTGTGTGTATATATCAGTATTTATCAAATATTCATTGACTTTTTCTTACCCACCTCCTTCTTCTTTCCTCCTCTCTCCTCTTCTTCCTTTGCTCTTCCTCCCTCCCTCCTTCTCTCCCTTCCCTTCATCCATCCATTCATGCATCTTGATTCCTGTTAGCTAAGTACTATATTGCAGTTGGAAGAATTAAGAGCAAGGTCTTTAGAATCAGAAAAACCTATATTTGAATCCTAGCTCTGCCATTCCATATTTCCATATAGGAATATTGGTTATCACTGCTACCATTATTATTGTTTTTTTTCTTTGTCTTTTTTTTTTCTTTTTTTTTTTTTTTACTGTAGATAACAATTACTTCTGCTACTTATAGTTATTAGTCATTTACCGTATCGGGCATTTGCATGCATTTTACATTTAGTCCTTATAACAATTCTATGATGTAGATAATATTATTGTCTTCCTTTTATGGCTATGGAAAGTGTGCCTTGAGATTTTTATATAATACGTTGCTCAAGGTCACATAGTAAGTAAAGGAACTGGGACTAGCTTTGTGATTCAGACTTTCTGAGACTCAGTTCCTTCTTTGCAAAAGGAGATACTAATTCCTGCTAAGGAAGTTGTTTGGTGTGACTCAGTGAGAAGAAGTGCTTCACATTTGCAGCGCATTGGGTACCTGGCACATGATAACGTGATAAGTGTTGACACGGTGTATAGCTGATCCTGCTCTGCCTTTAGCTGTCTGGTATTAAGATTTTAGCTATTTCCTAGGCCCCTCCTTAAGTTTGGGACTTTGTTCTTTTTGTTATCCTAGAAAATCCAGGGAAGCCTGAAGTATTTAGGACTCATGAAATGTTTTGGAGGTCCCATGGAATCCTGGGGCAGACGCAGCGTGGATACAGATGCAAATCTCTGGGCTTGTAGATGTGAGACCTCTGCCTGGTGTGTTCTCCTAGGTTTTCTCTGCAACTAAGCAGGTGCTGGGGGCCAAGTGGGTCCTTCCAGGGCAGCCTTACCCTGTGTACAGAAATACGCTCTGTAGAAGCACCACATGAGGGTTTTCATAGTGATGAGGAGCTCTGAAGAGTGGGCTTTGACCATATGTCGTGAAGTATGTCTTGTAAGTGGAATGAGGCAACCGCAGAAGTGGACGTGGAGAGTGTGTCACATGACAGGATTATTTGTTAGTATGCAATTTTCTTTCTGTAATTGAGTAAAAGTCCATAATAGAAAGTGAACCGTTTGACACATAGACTTTGCTTCCTGTAACCCAGTTATAGTTCCTGTTTTAAGGAAGTTGGGATTAGAAACTTGAATTTCTAGAGCCCTGGTGAGTGATTCTGAATCTTGCTCTGGAGTCCCTAGTTGCTGTGTGTCCCAGCCCTGGGTCATTCCTGTGACTCATGATAGTTGTTATAGAGAAACCATCTATCAGTGAACGAAGACGAAGCTTATTACTGCTATTAGCAAACACAATTTTGCCTTGAAAGTCTATAATGGCAAACTCTACTAGAGTAGAAACTTTTTTTTCCCCAATTAATTTCTTTTTGATATAATTTTCTCTTAATTTTTGAGGGTTCTATGGTTCACATTTCATAAAAGCTCACTTAATAATCTGGTAGATTTTGTCAACATTTTGAGGACAGGGTAAGACTTCTCAAATTTTTGCCTTGAAACTCAGTGGTATGCTTACACATAATTTCTTGAAGATCTATCCTAACTTTGTATTTTTGGTGAGATACTAGAGACAGAAAAGAATGAATTGTGAAGTTATGCATATCATATAAACAAATTCTCATTGTTTATGGCTAATCTTTAAATACATGCATTTTACCCAGAGTAAAAGTAGTTTAGAAGTTTGGTTCATTTTTAAAAAATGTTTGTTTGTTTGTTTATTTATTTTGAGACAGAGAGAGCGCAAGATGGGGAGGGGCATAGAGAGAGGGAAGCAGTCTCCATGCTGTTGGTGCAGAGCCTGATGTGGGGCTCAAACTCCAAACTGTGAGATCATGACCCAGCTGAAACGAAGAGTCAGATGCTTAATCGACTGAGCCACCCAGGTGTTCGCAAAGTCTGGTTCATTTTTAAGTTATCTCATGCCTTAATTGAGTTATTCATTCCATTTAGTTAATGATTGATCGAATCATTCATTCCATTTAGTTAATATTTGAGTCCTACTATTTGCCAGGTAATAGGGCTACTAAAAAAGCCTCTGCAGATCTTATAATCTATTGACATAACATAAACAAATAATAAGATCATTATAATTTAGCGGCAAGAACTGTGAGAGCACATAGTAAGGTGACCTAACTCTGACTTGGGGGAGGGGCAAGGACTTCCTCCTGGAAGAAGTAGGGTGTAAGCCAGGTCCTAGAAGAGTAGTGAATGTCAACCTGGTAAAGCTGTTGGGGTGTGGTGGAGTAGCGGGTTTGAATCAAAGAAATAGCTCATCCAGATGCCAAGACCTGGGAGCAAGCCATGGTGTTGTTAGGATCTTCCTCTTCTCAGAGATACTTGTAATAGCAAGAACTTGAGATTGTTCCCAGTTGTGACATGTGCAGTTTCAAAAATATTGCAAAAGCTGCCTGGTGAACCCCAATCCAGTCTTGACAGGTGCATAGTCTGATAGGTCCAAATGTGGCAGTCACATAGGCAGTCCTCTGCCCATAGTTGAGGCACAAACCTGTTGAACAGTTTATTCCCACCCAATGGCCAGGTTGCTTTTGGAGTGATTGGTGCAGATTGGTGGTACAGCCTGGGACAGGGATCCTCCTGGGGGTGAGGCAAGAAGTCCTTGTAAATCAAAGGTTCCAGGACTGCTTCTAGTGGGATGAAAGAAGTGATGAGTGTGAAATAGAGGAGTAAATATCAAGAATCTCTCTGGTTCTGAAACCTCCGATGAATAGAAATATTGGAGGCACAAGGATCTGAGTCGTAGGGCATAATTCGATTAACTTCCCAAGCTACCTTCAAATTACAAAGTCATATTACATCATAAAATCATAGGTTTTTTTTTTTTTAAGATTTTTTTCTTTTTAAGTAATCTCTACACCCAACATGGGACTCAAACCCACAACACCAAGAACAAGAGTTGTATGAGTTGCATGAATCACAAGAGTCCACCAATTGAGCTAGCCAGGTGCCCCTCATAAAATCATGTTTTATGGTGCAAAGAGCCTTAGACTTGGGAAAAGTTCAAAGAGTCATAGGTTCTAGTTCCAACCACATGCCCTGAGACCAATGATGCACTAACCTGCAGTGAAGCTGTTACTGTCATGTGCTAGCATCACCCTGACATGGATTTGACTGTACCCAGGGCAGCCATTTGTGATTGGGCACCTTAAAATACTATGGGAGCAACTATGGCTCTCATCCAGCCTTAGCCTCTTCCTGGGCTTCATAGCTTCCCTCTTCCAGTGCTCCCTGGGAATAATTTTGTTGTATGTCATTCAGATCATCTTCCATCCATCATTCCAAGTCATAGTTCCTTGCCTAAGTGATTCAGCAACAAGGATCCGTGACCCTGTTTTTGCCTGCCTTCCCTCTTTCTTTTCATTTCACATGCTCAGCAACTCAAAACCAAAGAGGAAAGAAAGTGTCATATGCATTTTTTGTCAGACGTGAATGTAAACTTTGGAGAGATCGGCTTTGTTTCTGTTTGTTCCCTACGATGAATGTTAGGTTTTTCACTTAATTTAACTTAGGGGTAGAGATTATTTGTATACTATTAATATAAAAATCCTTTGACTCAAGAAGTATCACTGCTATTTCACACTCCCTGCAAATTTTTTATTCAGTTCTTGGCATGAACTTTGTGTTGAAAGAATGAACTTGTGTTTTTGGCTCTTTAATGTGAGTGATGAATAGGGGAATGATTGCTGTCTTACTGGGTGGCCATCCTCTTGAAGAGGAGAGTTCTGAAATTTTCATCTATGTGTTTTTTCTCATTTTTGGCCTCAGTGAAAGCTCTTTCTCTAAGTGTTAAAAATGAGACATTTGGAATGTGCTTTTGGAAGTATCCAGGCCAGGCCAGAGCTTATATAAATCTATGTTACTATCTTGCAGTTGATCAATACAGTTAAGAACCTGTGTGGTGGTGTATTCTAGAATATTGCAACAGCTTTCTGTCATCCTGACACTACTAATTCACCTTTCCAGTCTGTCCTGATTATTGATGTTAGGATGCTTTTGTTTTTTCAAGACAATTTGATTATATGTAAGCTTTCTGGCTAAAATCTCTCTAGCTTTAAGAATTCTTAAATTAAAAAAAATTTTTTTTAATGTTTATTTATTTTTGAGAGAGATTGAGAGACAGAGCACGAGCAGGGGAGGGGAAGGGGTAGAGAGAGGGAGACACAGAACCCGAAGCAGGCTCCAGGCTCTGAGCTGTCAGCACAGAACCCAATACGGGGCTTGAACTCACAATCTGTGAGATTATGACCTGAGTCGAAGTTGGTCACTTAACCGACTGAGCCACCCAGGTGCCCCAAGAATTCTTAAACCTGGATCCACAAACTGCAGTTAGGAAATTGATGAACTCTGAATTTGTATGCAGTTTTATGTATAGAAGATCCAGAGTTTTGGTCAGAGTTCCAGGTATCCTTGATCCACTCTAGAATATCTTAGCTCTTTAATAAGGAAGACACCTGCCCTGCTTGACATGTAACCTCCATCTATCATATGATATTCCTTTATATGACCTATTCAACATTTTGAATCACTCTTTTCTAACATATCTCCCTGCTTTTGAACCTGATGATCATTCTGCTTATAATGTCCATTCCTCATCCTTGGCTTTGCCTGGTGAACTTCTATTTTACCCTTAAGAATTTACTCCAGGACCACTTTCTCTGGAGAAATTTTATTTCCTTTGCCAGGAACAAAATGATGCTTTCTTATCTATTTGCTGCCTTAATAACACTCATGTTTCTGCAGTAGATTTGAGGACAAGAAATGTATTCTGTTTCTGTGTGTCACCAGTCTAGAGGACTGTGGTGGCCCAAGGTAAATGCTCATTGAATATTTGTTGAACAAATAAGCAAAAGGATGAAGGACACATTCTTTCTTTAGGCGAAAGGAAGATGGACTTACAGAGCCCTAGTGCGGGAGTCAGTCTTGCCTTCCTGTAGACAAATGGCTTATGTAATCTGGACATCAAGTGCCTGCCCCTGGATGAGTATGTTGGTCTCCTATTTTCATTATGGTACACTGATTCTCCGTTCAACACAAACAGGTTATAATGGATTCTTCTAAGTTTTATGAAAAGATTTCTGGTGCTAGAGATTGATTTGGGTACTTACAAGCTTCTCACTAAATATCCAAGAGGAACAAAGGGGACAAGGCGAGTGGAAAGATTTCTTCTTCTTTTTTTTTAAGTTTATTTATTTATTTTTGAAAGAGAGAGAGCGTGAGCATGAGCAGGGGACGGGCAAAGAGAGAATGCGATTCCAAGCAGGCTCTGCACTGTCAGGACAAAGCCCAATGCTTGAACTCATGAACTGTGAGATCATGACCTGAGCCAAAATCAGGAGTCAGACGCTTAACTGACTAAGCCACCCAGGCACCCTGAAAGATTTCTTTTAAATAAGCCCTTTGAAAAGTTCTGCATGGCAAGATCGCCTTCATCTCATATTAAAATGTACTGTTTGTCACCAAGTGACTTTGGATGGTGTGTGAATCCCTTATATGAAAAGAGATCTGGTCTGGTATCATGGTCCCCTGGAGATTTAGTTGATACTGTGGACAGTGATGACAGTGGAGAACCCAGGAAAGTCAGCATGGTTCAGACTGCATAGATGTCTACCTGACATTATAATACAGGGAGCTACCTACACAGGTGGCTGCCCCCTGATTTGTGCATTGGGAACATGGATTAAGCAGCAGATACTGTATTGATTCTTGTAATGCTCTTCTGAAGCCCTCTTTTATTTTTCATCTACTGAGAACCAGAGTGCCTACCTGCTAATCCATGAGGCAAAGACTTCCTTATTTCAAAATATATTTGATGCAATCAAAGTCTACTATGCCCGAAGAATTTAAAGGACTTCTAAGGTTGCTGAAATGAGTTTTAATCTAATATTTGAATCTTATGCCTGCTACCCAAAGAACAACTCCTCCCCAGTCCCCATGCCTGTATGTGGATGCCAGAAATTTCATAATTAGAAACTTGTTGCTTTAAGGCTTGATCCCTTGTGAAGAATGCATTATGCTTTTTAAGTGATGTGCATGTTAGTCTGAATGAGTCTATCAGAGGTTCCTGTTCTGAGATTAGCCATCGATGGAGATGAGAAAGAGAGCTGGTACAGACATCAGGGGAAAAACAGGCCCATTAAAGAAGGAAAAGAACACCCCCAACACCCCCTCCTCTTTCTCTCTCTCTCTCTCTCTCTCTCTCTCTCTCTCTCTCTCACACACACACACACACACACACACCCTAATAGCACTTAAGGCCACCAAAGGTAGCACTGCCTATGTCACCATTCTGAAGGCAGTTTCTAACCTGCCATCTGCTTCACTGGATTTAGAGAACCTAGTTAATGCACTCTCACATGATAAGTGTATGATGTTACTTGGATAATAGCTTGCGGGGAAGTGGGGTAAATAGTTTGCTAATAAGTTTCATGTATCTCTGATTGCACAATGGAGAGAAAATCATGACAAATGGGGATGAGAGGGCAGTGAGTGTTGTATGGGAACCAACGATTTAAGCTTTGAAAGGAGCCATTCTGTTGTAAGAGGCACTTTCTCCTCCTTTAGGCATCTTGCTCACTGCCTCATTCTACCCCACTCTGCCCACCCACATACCAGTTGCCCAAAATACTCACAAGTGTTTTCCTTTAACATTATTTTTGTATTTAATCCTCATGAAGGTTAATAAAGTCCTCTCTCTCTATGTGGTGTGAAAACATAACCAATGACTTTATTGGTGCAAATATATTATAGCTGCTTTGACATTTATGTTTTCAGCCCTGATAGATGAATGATTCTGATGAAAGTAAATCAATGGTACCTAGACTGTGGGTATAAAACACAGCGCTCTGGGTTTTCTTCTTGTCTGGCAGATAGTGGAGGGTGAGAAATACTGAAATTTTACTTAATACTCTGTGTTTTCTTTGAAAAAAGAGAATTCGCTTTGTTTTGTTTCCTAAAGTATATCTTTGATCAATGTTTGGCCCAGCCCTTAGTGGCAACATAAGGATGGATTTCCCTTGTATGTGGATCTGTTTGCTTTCATGAGAGCCTAGGTGTTTTCCCTGGGTCTAGTTGGAATGACTTCTTTGTTTCTTCTAGAGGGTTTCAATCAATTAAAAGTAATTACAAATATAGTTATTAAACAGCTTGTTTGTGTTGGCAAATGTAATTTATTTGGGTCCCAATAATTGGAAATACCAGAGAATAAGTCCAGTTCCTGGGTTGGGTTTTACTGACTTTGGTGTTAAAAAAGAATAATATTTACAGTGAAAATAAAAAACCAATACAACTGGAAATGTCAGTTGGAAACTGGAAATGACATGTACATTCAGGAAATGTATCCCTGTTTTCTTTTAATTCTGCACCCTGGAATGCCCTTCTTTACTTTGTCTCCTTCCTCTACAATCAGGAGAGCTATGGCCCCAATCAGTCAAAAATGGATGCTGGCCATACGCATCCAGCATGGTGCTGGTGCCTGGGCTGAATGTCAGCCTTCCCAGGTCCTTCCTGGAAGAATTAATTGCCTTCTCAATTGGGATGCCTAAGAATTTCAAGATCAGTCTCTCTCATGTCATTTATCACATATTATTAAAACTGTTTGCCTGTTTGTTTGTCCAGCTTAATTTCTTACTAGACAGTGAAGTCCTTGAGGGCAGAGTCTGTATTTACCCATCTTTGTATCTTTATCACCAACTTGGTACCTAGTGCAGAGACAGCACTTGATAAATATTTGAAAAAAGAATTAAAATTTGAGAGGATATTTAGTATTTTTATTCCAGATATGTGCAAATGTGTCCTTGTGTCATGAGGATACAAGTATTTAAATCCCATTCACTGGAATGTATTTTAGCATCAATTTAGTTTGTCACCCTAATATTGACTGGTATGAGTTTCTGACCTGCAGTTAAAAAATCTCTAGGGAAAGGGTGCCTGGGTGGCTCAGTCACTTAAGTGTCAGACTCCTGGTTTTGGCTCAGGTCATGATCTCACGGTTCGTGGGTTCTGGCTCCATGTCAGGCTCTGTGCTGACAGTGTGGAGCCTGCCTGGTATTCTCCCTCTCGCTCTCTCTCTGCCCCTCCCCTGCTCTCTTTCTCTCTCTCTCTCTCAAAATAAATAAATAAACTTAAAAAAAACATCTCTTGAGAAGAAAATTTCAAAACTTGTTACTCTTTTTAAAAGTTCAATTACAGTAATAATCATCTGTGAAGGGTAGGGTAAATACCCTAAATACTAGGGTATTCTAGTAATACTTGCTCTCTTGTGACTAGAGAGTGTATATTCAAAATGCTACAAGAGATTCGCACCTATGACTATACAGAAACCTTGGAAAATCTTGTGCTGAGTTCCTTTATATGGGATGTGGTTTCTAGAATCTGTGTTCAGGGGGAAAATATCTAAAACCTGCAAGTACTCATTTGTGGAACATTTAATTTCATTACTTCGTTAACAAAGTGTGTATCTGGAGGTAAACACCAATCAGCTCCAATTATGCTTCAGGCCCAAGAGAATTGAGGTTAGGATGTCAAGGCAGAAAGATGCCAATTGTAGCAAAATGCATTTGCTCTAGATGAGGAGAGATTTTTCTATTGAAATGTTGAAATAGACCATGGCACAGAGGTTTGCCTACTACTTAAAAATTTTTAAGAACATTATAGTTCAAGAGTGCCAAATTTTAAGCAAAGTCTTGTGATTTCAGTAATACTATGAATCAGATCATGACTCCTGTAAGAACGAGGTCTCTGAGGAAAGTAGAGCTTTCCCTCACACACTTACTCTTACGTTCTCATTCTTCTCTGTCTTGCATTAACCTGGGAAGTTGATGACACAAATCCGATTCTTTTCCTTAAATACTTGTATTAACCAGGTCAGTTCATAGGTGACCCCAGAAGGAAATGTGCATTTTTTTAACGTTTATTTGAGAGAGAGAGAGAGAGAGAGAGCGAGCAGGGGAGGGGCAGAGAGAGAGGAAGACAGAATCCGAAGCAGGCTCCATCCAGGCTCTGAGCTGTCAACACAGAGCCCGACGTGGGGCTCAAACTCACAAGTTGCAAGATCATGACCTGAGCCAAAGTCAGCTGCTCAACAGACTGAGCCACCCAGGCACCCCTGGAAACATCCGTTTTGAGCCAATGCATGTGAAGCCTTCTTTCAAATTTATTTCTGCTCTACTTTATGTTCAACTTAATCCACCCCATTTCCTTGTCTGTTCTCTGCTTTAGGTCAAACTGTAGTAGCATTTTAAAACTCTGTAGGAAGCAGGTCTCAGAACTCTGGAGGAACAATTATATCAGTCTTGCAAATTATTTTTTAATTATCCATTCCTCAGACATCCCACTTGGTTTACTTCCAGGAAAAATGTTATCTCTGTAAACGAGATGTGCTTTCTATTGTAAGAAAACATAAAGTGTGTAACTCTTTTTGTTTTAGCTGAGAGTAAATTTAGATTCAAATTGTTTGCTGTATATTAGTTTGTAAGTTTGAAATGAAGCAACATAAAAAATGGTGTTGGCCTGGAGAAGCTTACAGCAGTCAGAGAGAGAGCCATGTATGCTGATGATCATTCTCAGGTAATAAATGTTGAATAGACATTTGAACAGTTAATAAGGCAGCTTGGAGAATGGAGCTGCCTTTAGATAGGCTTTATCAGATTCAGATTAGACTCACCAGTATCATATTTAATGTGCCTGCTCTGCTTTCATTTAGGGCTGAGAGACTAAATAGACAAACAGGCAATGTGCCAGACCATACATAAAAGTAGACTTTGACCAATGACCCCCAGCAATCTGTCTAGGAAACTAACCTCTATCTATAATAAATAGCCCAGACAGCCAATTGCTATAAATTAGACTTTTGAAAGTCAGACTGCTATCTCTAGTAACAGTCCAGGAAGCTAAACAATAACTTCTATAATAATCAGCCATAAATGGCCAGGGCTTGATTAATGACTGACAAATTCCCTCATTCATGCTTCTTCTTCTAAGTTGGGACCAATCAGAGAAAGCCAAGTATGTTCTCCTCATCAATTACATAAGACGCCTCATATCTAGTTCACCCATCTCCAGTTTCCTCACTCCAGCAGCCTCCAATCAGGGCACACCCAAAGCCTTCCCTTTTTTCCACTATGAAGCTCTTCTACTCTTCTGCTTGCCTTTGAGTCTCTGCCAAAATACAAGTGACAGTGGCTGACTCCCTTGCTGAATAGTAGGCTCTGAATTAACTACCCTATGCTTACTCTCATTTGGTTGGTCTTTGCTTATTTCCACTGGGCCCGGTTGGACAAAGAATGATATCATCCAGGAGCACTCCTTACACTTTGCAGGTGGGTGATTCTGTGTGGCTGTTGTTGCTTTGGTGTGTTAGAATTTCCTAGCTCTGAGGGAGCTGTGGTTGGCCTGAGAGAGATGCATCATGGCCCCCAGTTGCCATTTAATGTGTGGAAAGGGCAGAGCAGTAGAGCACGTTACTAAATGTCAATGCACCATCTGATGGTGCACCCCATTCTCATGGCACCAAGCAGGGAGAAGCAGAGGGCCTCTTTGTCGCAGAGATCAATGGCCAATGGCTTTTTTTTAAATGTTAGAATATGAAGGAAAACCTTTTCAAATATTACTCTCAAAAGATTTGAGGATACCTCAGCAGGTCACCAAAGGGCTAGTACTTGCTTATAGATGAGTTGGCTTCGAAGTTTCGACTTCCTCAAACTCTTGTTTGTACTGATAATAGGACCCAGTACAACAAGACTGGGAAACAAAAGCAAGTCTTTTCTTTCTAATGAAAATTCAATGACATTTCAGCAATGACCTCTCCTTAATACTTAAGTAGCACATATTAATACTAAGATGAGAAGCTGGAAAATTGCCTAAGAACAGTTTGAAACCATATCACACCTTCTTTTGTTATTATATTTGTTTTTTTTCTGCATTGAGTACATTATCTGCATTCACTCTGTTATTACTATATATTAAAAATTGCAATTATGGAGTTTTCATAAAATAAAAGAAGGATGCAAAAATGCCTAAACATTGTTCATGGTGAAAGATCTACAGTATTTTAAAATTATCTTTTATTTTATTAGTTGAGCTTTTAGGATTCTATGGCAATATACTAGAGTCCAAGTGTTTCTTCAAAATAATTGAATTTTATGCAATTGTGATTGGGTAAGCCTACTGAATTATATCAGTTTATAGCAAAAGCATGAGATGACCATATTAAATTTCATATTTTGGTTTTTGGTTTACCTTCGTTTTTAAGACTTGAGATATGTTAAGTCTTGTATATCTATTTGCCATATATAATCTTATGTATGTAGATATATAATGACTGTGAGATAGATGCCTGTTGGTAACTGATGAATTATCCTCATCTCTGTGATCAGAAGAAATACATTGGAAGGATCAAAGTCAATTTTCATTTGTCAGCTGGCAAGTATTTCTTGAATTTGAAGAATTATAACAATACCAACAACAACAAAACAGTAACTGCCGTTTGTTCAGTGCTAACTATGTATTAGGCACTGATCCTTGGTGCTTTATTCTATTTACCTTAAATGGTAGTTTCTTTGTGAAGGTCACTGTAATAATTCCCATATAGCTTATACATGCACACTTACAATGTAAATTTGATATCTATCCCTTCCCACTCCATGAGGGGAGGGGAGTCTGTTTTCCTACTCTTTGAATCTAGGTTAAATTCATGACTTTCTTTGACCAAGTGACTAAGGTGGAAAGGATGTTTTGCACTTTGCAAGCCAGGGGCCAAGAGGACCCACTCGTTGCTCTCTTACCCTCTTGAAACACAGGGCTAGGATGAAAGACCATGCAGAATGTGAGGTCCAGCCAAGAGGTAGCATGACTCTTATGAGTAAGCCCATATTAGCCTGGGTTCTCGAGAGAAACAGAACCAATAAGACATATCTAGGTCTAGGCTTATAAAAATATTTATTATAAAGAATTGGCTTGTGCAGTTATGGGGCCTAAGAATTCCCAGGATCTGCAGCTGGCAAGCTGGAGACCAAGGAGAGCCAATTATATAGTTTGAGTCCAAGTTCAAAGGCTTCAGAAACAGAAGAGCCACAGGTGTAAGTTCCAGTCTGAGTGTGAGTCCAAAGGCAGGAAAAGACTGATGTCCCAGTTCAAATGTAGTCAAAGAGAGCAAATTTTCTCTTACTCAGCCTTTTTGTTCATTTAGGTCTTTAATGGATTGGATCCGGCCCACCTATGTTGGGGAGGCCAGTCTGCTTTGTTCAGTCTACCTATTCACATGTTAATTTCATTCAGAAACATCTGCACAGACACACCCAGGATAATGTTTGTCAAATATCCGGGCACCCCATGGTCCAGTCAAGTTGATACATAAAACTAGCACAAAGGCCATCTTGAACAACCCAGGTCAAGCTGAGCCACCAAATGACTACAGGCAAGACCCAGTTCAAATTGCTGTTCCACTGAATTGTAAGCCAAGAAAATGGTTGTGTTTTTAAAATTTTTGTTATTTTTAAATTTTTAATTGTGGCAAAATATGCATAACATAAATTTGCCATCTTACTCATTTTAAGTGTACAATTCAGTAGTGCCAAATATATTCATATTGCTATACAACCAATTTCCAGAACTTTTCCATTTTGCAAAATGGAAACTCTGCATGCATTAAACAACTCCACATTTCCCCTTCCCACCAGTCCCTGGCGCCTCCCATTCTATTTTCTGTTTCTATGAGTTTGACTACTCTAGATACCTCATATAAGTGCAATCATGCAGTATTCATCTTTTTGTGACTGGCTTATTTCACTTATAATGTCCCTAAAGGTTTATCTGTGTTGTAGCATGTGTCATGATTTCCTTCCTTTTTAAGGCTGAATAATAGCCCATTGTATGTATATACCATTTTTGTCCATTTATCTCTCAGATGTTTGGGTTGCTTTCAGTTTGGCTATTGTGAACAATGTTGCTATGAACACGAATGTACAAATATCCCTCTAAGACCCTGCTTTTAATTCTTTTGGTTATGTACCCATAAGTGGTATTGGTGGATCCTATGGTAATTCTATCTTTAAAATGGTTGTTGTTTTAAGCCATTAATAATTAGGCAGTTTATTATATAATGACAGCAGAAACAACTAACTGAGTTTGTGCAACAAGAGTTAGAGTTTGAGTTGTGCAACAAGAGTTAGTTACTATCATCATTCCCATTTTATAAGAAAAAAACAAGCGTATCCAAAGGCAGGAACAGGGTTTGCACAGAACAGGGCCAGCCTTTAATCTCTGGAAGTCTGGCATCAGAATCCAGCTTTTTGGCACAGCACGATGTAGTACTTTACAAAAAAGCATGTTCAGAATTGTTTTATTTATAGTGGTCTACACTGGACAGAGAGAGGAAGCATCAGTAACCAGCAACATTGAAAAGATGACTATCTATGACTAATGTAGCTCAAGGAACTGTGCTTTCCCAAAGGTGACAGTATTTATCCATCATATGGTAGCATCTTAGTCTGTTAGGACCGCTATAACAAAATATGACAGACGGGGTGGCTTATAAACAACAAAAATTTATTTCTCACAATTTTGGTGGCTGAGAAGTCCAAGATCAGACTGCTAGCCTGGTCGTGTTCTGGTGAAGCCTTTTTCCTGATTCACAGCAGATGCTTTCTTATTGTGTCCTCATGTGGTAGAAGGGATAGGGAATCTCTCTGAAGCCTCTTTTTTAAAGGCAATAATCCTATTCATGAGGGCTTTGCTGTCAGGACTCAATTACCTCTCAAAGTCTCCACACTCTAATACCATCATATTAGCTGCTAGGATTTTGACACATGAATTTTGAGGGGGACACAAACATTCAGACCATAGCACATGCCTCTGGGCTTATTTCTGTGTTGTCAGCAGGACTTAACCTAGTGTTGGTGGGAATAGTACTGGGATGACAGAGACCATTCACTCTATTCCATGACTATTGGGTACAGCTGAGCAAGTTGCACCAGAACAAAGGGACTTGCCTGGAGGGGGTGGGCATGAATGGGTTCTGAATCCCAGGCCACATTCCACTCAGGTGGGACCAAGCCATCTTGGCCAAAGGAGGAAGGGCCCTTTATCCAATTTACCCTCCTAGAGTGGGCTCCTTTGTGCAGTTTATCTGACAAGAAGAACTTCTTTCTCTAAGATCCTCTGTGTATGCTGCTTCAAATCCCTCTTACCCAGGATAGTAGGACTACTACTACTATTCATAGTCGAGCTATGAATAATTTGCTCCCAGTGCCCTCTCTCCCCAACAGCAAATCCCTGCCTCCCAGCACTGGGTGACTATTGTACCTCCTCCACTGGGGTAACCTGTGTCTTGGAAGCGACCAGATAAGACCTATGGTTGGCAGTGATGAACTCTTGCCTTGAGTATTTACGCAGGGCTTGAGTGGTTAACCGGAGCTAGCCAAGTAGGGAGAGACCCAGATGAACCTTTAGTCAGTATGAAATCCAGAAGGATAATTCTACTCTAGGAACTTAAAGCCTTTGGCTTTGGAACCAGAGCAATTTCCGGTTTTACCACTTAGGAACCATGTGATTTTAGGCAGTGCACTTAGCCTTTCCAAGCCTTCAGACACAGACACATGAGAAGTGTTATATCCCATGTTATAGGATCAGAACAAAGTCTCTAAATGGACTGGAATAGTGCCTACTTTATAGGAAATACTCAATTCGTGTTTGCTACTGCTACACTATACCCGTTGCCCCCTTATTCCTACCTTCCTTAACTTCCTCCTAAATTCTTTTCCAGCAATAATTATGTCAATATTGGAACTATTTTAACTAAAACCACCACTAGTACTAATAATTCTTACAATGTTAGCACCAGAAGAGTCCAGTTCAGTTAGATTTGGTGGTATCTCATATGAGTAAAATTAAGAGAGTAATGAATAAAACCTACTTTTGATTCCAAAAATTTACCTGCCTAGGTATAAGATACACGAGATGTATATTAGCAGCAACATTATAAAAAAAAAGACATAAAAATTTCATTTGAGAATAATCTAGCATCCATTGGCCAAAGCAAGCATACAGGCCGCCCTGAAATGAGGAGTGATGAAGGGCATCCATCAAATATGAGGCCAAGGCAAAGTGTGGGCATATATGTCTTTACAAGAGAGTGGAGAATTGTGATCTCTGATTTAATCTAACCACAAGGGGTATGAACTGGTATGGATGAACAGTTGTTTGGGACATTTCTCTCTTAAATGGGCAGTGACCATATTTGACGGGTTAGTGCCAGTGTGGAGCCTATTAAAAAAATTTTTTTTAAATGTTTATTTCTGAGAGAGAGAGAGAGAGAGAGAGAGAGAGAGAGAGAGAGAGAGAGAGCGCGAGAGCACGAGCAGGGGAGGGGCAGAGAGAAAGGGAGACACAGAATCCGAAGCAGGCTCCAGGCTCTGACCGCTCAGCACAGAGCCCCATGAAGGGCTCCAACTCACAAACGGTGAGATCATGACCTGAGCCAGATGCTTAACCAACTGAACCACCCAGGTGCGCCAGTGTGGAGGCTATTGTTAAAGATTTCAAATATCACTCCTTGTTGCCAAGCATTGTGCTAAGGGCTTCATCTATAGTGTATCATTTATTCTTCAACAATGACCCTATATGAGATGCATTTATCAATGAGAGGTGTCTTAGGGCTGCTGTAACAAATTACCATAGACTGGGCGGCTTAAATGGCAAACTATTTCTCATAGTTTTAGAGGCTGAGAAGTCCAATATCAAGGTGGAGATCTTAGAGTCCAAGTTTAAGACCTGGTGACTGGTGAGGCCCTTTTCCAGTATATCCTCAACATGGTGGAGAGAACACCAAGAGAAAGAGCTAGCTCTCTTCCTCTTCTTATAAGGGCACGAATTCCACCATTAGGGTTCCACCTTCATGCCCCTATTATCTCCCAAAAGTCTGCACCTCCAAATGCCATCATACAGGGTTTCAACATATCAATTTGGAGGCGGGGTGGGGGGCCACAAACACTCATTCCAGAGCAGGACACTATATCCACCAAGGGCAAAAATGAACAAATAATCCTTCTTTGTTTATGTGTAAAGCACAGATGTACGTAACAATAATAAACACATATTCAGTATATCTATGGTATTACATTCAATGGGGGGCAATTAGAAAAGATAACTAAAAGAGCTTTTTGTGGGGGCAATAATTTTTAAGAAGCCTAAGAAGTACTGCCATCTGGTATTTTTATGAAATAGATGTTTAAACGTAGGTTGCGAGATTAAATAATTTGCCCAAGAACACAAAATGATTAGGTGGGAAAGCTCTGACTCAAACCCTGCGTGACGGAAAAACGTGCTTTTTATTCAGTACACTGCACTGCTTGATCTGAGGGTGGGAAAATGGCAAGCTCTCTAACCTCCCACCCGCTTCCAGGTGCTTTTTGGCTTCCTTTCCTCCCAAATTCCTCTGTGTCCTCCCCCTAGTGGTGGTGGCCTGGGCCCTGTTTTCTCCTCTAGATTCTGAGCCAACCTCCTCTCCCATCCCTGCCCTGCCTGCCTCTGGAGCTTAATTGTTAGCTGAGTAATGCCCCAGGAGAAATTTTGGTTCCTGGTTTGGAGGAGGAGGTATTTGCATTTTAATGCATGTTCAGAGGAATTGCCCAAAAGACTGGCTCTTTCCCAGTGGGATTTCAGGGTCTCTCCCAGGCCAATGAGAAGCAATTTGTAACTGCGTGCTTTGCAGAACCACACAGCAAATCATAGCAGGAAGCGAGCCGTCTAGCTCTAACCGAAACCCTTTGTGCTCTGTATCTCCATCTGACCCTCTTGACTAGAATCTCCTGCTGTTATACTGTGAACTGGGCTCAACGCCTGAGTTTCTCTGTGTAGCAACTCCAAGGACATTCAATCTTAAAGCACATTTTATAGTACACAGAGGCAGCCACGAGAAACACTTTGTTGTTACTTTGAAAGGTGTTGCTTTGCAAGAATTGAATAGACAGCCTCGACTTTTTAACTAGGGTTTCTAGGATCAATTCGTCAGGAATGAGTGGATTCCTTTCTCTTCTTCCCAAAGGGCCCATGGAGGATGAGGAATATAAGCAATAATAGCAAATCAATCAAATTTACATTTAAATGTTTTCCCCACAAGAGCACTCTAGAGGGCCCTACTTAGATAATCAGATGCTAACATCCTTTCCCTCTCTCCAGAACCAAGAAGAGTGGGTTCCAACATCTCCACAGAGATGCTAATGGTTAGACCTGAGGAAGCAGGAACTCAACACATGGACACTCTGCAGAGGGCACCAAGAGTCAATCACTCAACTGATGGTCTCTGGTTCTCAAGAGAAAAGCAACAACTGTTCTGAGCCATTGCTCAAAAGAGCAAAAAGATTACTCCTCACATTTTCAGTGCCCAGATTCACGCATGTGTCAAGTGCTAAAACTCAGCTGTCTTGGATGCCTGGGAAAGCTGGGGTTATTTTCTTAGAACAGGAGGTATATAGGTGTCTCTCACTTCATTTGATAGATAAATCCCTATGCCCCACTTTCCCCATCTTTAAAACGGGGATCATAAAGAATACTCTGCTGTAATACTTTGCTGGGGCTGCTGTAACAAAATCCTACAAACAGGGTGGCTTAAACAACAGAAATTTCTTGTGTCACAGTTCTGGAGGCTAGAAGTTCTGGAGGCTACAAGTCTTAGATCAAGGTGTTAGCAAGGTTGGTTCCTTCTGAGGGCTTTGGGTGGCTTATTAACAGTCTTTGGTGTTCTCGATCTCTGCCTTCATCTTCACATGGTATTATCCCTGTGTACATGTCTGTATCCAAATTTCCCCTTTTTATAAAAGATGCCAATCATATTGGATCAGGAGCCCATTCTATTCCAATATGGCCTCATCTTAGTGTAACTAATAAATCTGCAGTGACCCTATTTCCAAATAAGGTGACATTTTTAGGTACTGGGGTTTAGAATTTCAAATATGAATTTGAGGATGGGCACACACTTCAACCTTTAACACCTGACAGGTTATTGTGTGGATTAAATGAGTATATAAACTGCTATATGAGAGTCTGCTCTAATGATTACTGGTAAGTAGGCATCCTAAGAATAACAACAATTATGATTACTGTTTGAGGACCTACTATGTGTCAGGGACTATATTGCTGTATTTCTTTCTAACCCTCATAGAAACTTTCAAAGTAGGTTCTTTATCTCCAGTATCCCCAGGGTAAACTGAGGCTGGAGAGGTGATATGATTTTCATGTGGCTGAAGCTTCACAAGTTGTTTGTGATTGTAAACAAGACAGAAGCCCAACTTGATTGTGAAATGCTTTGAATAATGGAAGAATGTTTCAAAAATGTATTAACTCTTATCTTGCTTTGGTATGTAAATGCAATTTTCTGGGTAATGTATGGTGTTTGCGTAATCAAGGATTCACCATGATTTTTTTAGACAGGAAGCTTGACTGTTGCATATAAACTGTTAACTAAACAGACATAAAAATAGTCATTTTGATCTTGTCAACAATATCTTTAAAATAATGGTGGGTTTCCAATTTAGTTAACATTCAGGGAACAGTCCCTGATATTGTGTAAGGAATCTGCAGAACAATAAAATGGGACTCCTGCCTTCAGAATGCTCATGGTTGGATTCAAGAGTGTGCTGAGGGGCTGGGCTACTGGTCAGGATTGGAATAGGTTTGGCTGAGTGCAGGAGGGCTGGAGTCCAATGAGGAAGAGTCAGATTGATGGTTAGTGGGGAGGGTGCAGAGGGACCTACATGGAGTCAATGAATCACTTCAGGTATTCTTACACTGAAGAGAGTCTTACTTTTATGGCAAGTGCAGGGAGGTGGAGATCCATTTCAACTGTGTCTTTGGGCTCATGGAAAGGGCCAGTCAACAAAACTGAAAGGTTTGAGATACACTTATCCATACTAATCCATGCCTGATTTTCCAGAAATATGGTAGAAGTTAAATGGGTATCATAGGCCTAGATTTATCAGGTAGTCACTGCAAATGGAGGAATGAAAACCAATTGTTTTCTCATAGGGCCATCTTTCATTGAAACTCAGAATATAATGGAAAGAATTTATTTAAGGGACATTTAACACCGAGTAACCCACCAGGACTCCTGACAAAATGAATATTTTCTGGAGACGGGAATGCTGGGTTTGGTGCCATGTGCAAAAGTGAATGTGGCAGAGTCCTTGCTTTCAAAAAGCATATAAGTCTTAGGGGAAGATAGATACTCCAAACTTTTCTCCTCACTTGTCTGAATATGAAACACTTCCTGCTCTCAAATGAATTATGCTGATGTTGATTAATGATAATGGAATAATATTACTTTGCATTTAGAGGATGCTTTTAACTTTTCAAAGTGCTTTCCCACACTGTTTTTTTCTGCCAGCCTGTCAAACAAGCCTGGGTGTGGATTTAAGCTGGGCTGACACCCAACGTGGCACAGGACTTTCAGGACCCCGGCCTGGTTGCCACTTTTCTGAGAGCAGTGACTGTCTCTGGTCATCCCTTCCTAGCCTGCGGCTTCTGCCCTTCCTCTCCATTTCCTATGCTGTGCTTCCGTTGTTCTGGTCTTCCTTGCTGTTGTCCTGCAGTTCTCTACATATCACACTGTGCTCTTTGGAGCAAAGCTATTACAGAAATCTAATAAATAATAAATTTCAGCGCTCAGACAGATCAATAAAATGCATGATAAGAAGAGGCCATTATGGTGAATGAAAAATGCACAAGAGGATGCCCACAGCATGAGTCAACCTTCAGCCAGGAGAAGCTGAGCCTCCTGAAACAGCAAAGACTAAGCAGGACATCTCGAGGGCTTTTGAAGCCTTCGTTTCTTAGTTCATACATAGACATTTGTTGTGGGTCTGTCCCCTGCTGGGCCCAGTGCTGGGCACCAGACATGCAGAGGCATTCTGTATTCTGGAGCTCAACAGTTTAGCCAGGGAAATAGATGAAACAGCCATAGCTAATAGTAATGCAATGTTATTGCCTCTGTAGACAAAAACAAAGATCTCTGAGAGCTCAGAGGGGAAGGAGCCATCTATAGAGAGGAGAGGGGAGAGGCATTCATTGAAGTGATGACAGCCGACTTCAACTATATAGAATGGATAGGATTTTTTTGGGTGGAAGAATTGAAAGAACTATGAGATATTGTTTTCCAGGGGCAGGAAATAGCAGATGCAGAAGTGCCCGATTGTACATGTACTGACATGTCTAGGGATTTTTGGTCCATACTTTATCAAAGTATTTAAAGTCTTTTTTAATCTGGAGCAGTCTAGATAACCAGTCTTCCCTTCCCTCTCAGCCTGCTCCAATATTTTGGATTCTTACTGTTGAAGAAAATATGAGGCCCAGTAAGTAAGAAGTGAGCGCAAGAGCACACACACTTGGCCCCAAGAGTGTTGGCAGAGCTGGAAGGCCACCAGTTGAATCCTGGGGACCTCAGTTTGGCCCCATGGGAGGAAGAATCTGAAGGGAGTGGTCTAGCCTTCTTATCCCTCTGGCCATATGGAGAGAACACATGGAAGAAGGGGCATTTTACCTCAATGATGCTTTTCCTTCTAACATTCCAGTTTCCAAATTATGTGACCCAAATTGGATCCTTGAACTTGACCTGGCAGTAACAATACTCTTCTTCCATGGGGGAGAAGGGGAGGATATGGAGACAGCAGCCTGAATTCTCCTAGAAGGAAATTTCAACTTCCAACCACAACTTTGTTATAAAATCTGATGCAAGGCTGAGATAAGATGTAAAGAAGGCCCTATGCTAAAGAAATTTCCTGTGTCAGCATCTTCATGTTTTCTTCTGGACTTTCCTCTTTTATTTATTTACCTATTTATTTATCTTTATTTCCACCTCCCAGGCCCAGGTTTAATCCATTGTCTCATTTCTGCCTATCCCTATTATTTAAAAAAATTTAAAAAATTTTTATTTTTAGAGAAAGAGAGAGAGTATGTGAGTGGGGGGGGGGGGAGAGGGAAAGAGAGAGAGAGACAGAGAATCTTAAGCAGGCTCCACACTCAGTGCAGAGCCTGATGGGGACTTAATCCCACGACTCTGGGATCACGACCTGAGCTGAAATCCCTAGTTGCACACTCAACTGACTGAGCCACCCAGGTACCCCTGCCTTTTTCTATTAGGATGGCCATTGATAAATTAATTCTAGGGAAAGAGTATATATACTTTGAAGTCAGAAGTGGGTTCAAATCTGGGAACTATTATTAATTTAACTATATGACAGTGGGAATGTTACTTAACCTCTCTGGGTCTTAGCTTCCTTAAATGGAAGCAGGAAATAAATTTGTGACTTTAGATTTGCTGGGAAGATTAAAGAAGATAAAATATGTGTAATATATAACGCAGTGCCTTATCCTCCAGACATTCTATAAATGGCAGCTCTGCTTTTTTCTCTGCCAGTTCTTTATTGGTAGTATGGTATACTAGAAAGAATTTTAGACTGTGAGAACAGTCTCCAACAATTACTAGCTTTTTGTCCTTGGAAGGCTTATTTCACCTTGACTAGTTTTAGTTTTTTCTTTGGAAAATTGGAAAAATGATACCCACCTCATTGGATTTTCATGTGGATTACTTGGGGGACCCTACAGAAAATACTTTGCATGGTGTTTTACATAAAAGGTGCTTAAAAATACCAGCCCCTCCTCCTCTTCCAAGCCCATACAAAGTTTCTAACTTGTTTTTGTTTTGTTTTTTACTTTTTGCTAGCATTCTGTCTCAGTTTCTGGTAAATTCTATCTAGTTAGCCATGTTGAACACTGACTCCTGGATGTCCACCCAAATCCATTCTCCTATTTTTGTTTCGTTTGACCATTTTCTCTCCATTTCCAGCCTTCTTAATCATTAAGTGTAACCACTTGACTAAGTGAGTGGAAGTGATGTGTGCCGCTTCCAGACTTGGCCATTCATTTCCCACAAGCCCTCCTCTGTGCTATTCTTCCCCTTCCAGACAACTGGGATGGGGCTGCCCAGAGTGATCTTGGAAGCCATTCAGCTGAATTGCTCTCAGTCTGCGTCCCTGAATAACTGTTGAACAGAGTAAACCTTTGACGTTTACCACAACTAACACACACACGTACACACACACACACTGAATAGGATGGAACATCTGTAAATAAACTATAGTTTTTGAGCCATTTAATTTTGGGTCTTTTTGTTTAGTCTACCTTAACACTCATTTTTTTTCCCTCCTTCTCTCTCCGAAGGTGACTGAGATAGCTAGAAGATGCCAAACTGTAAAGCACTTTTGAAAGAGCACTGAACCGACAAGCAGAACTGGGTTTGAGACCTGGCTTGGCACCTAACAGCTGTGTGAACTTTTTATTTATTTATTCAACCCTTCTCCTTATTGAAAAAAAATGATAACCTGTATAGCATTAAACTTCTTTTGTTTCAGATTATTTACCAGCAAATGATGTCACAGAACTATTATAAAGATTAATTCGGATAATACATGTCATAATTTTAAATCTGGACAGTCCTATAGAGTGTTACTGTCTAAAATGGTAGCCCCAAACCACACGCTGTTATTGGATACTTGAATTGTTGTTAATCTGAATTGAGATATTCTATAAGTGTAAAATACACATCAGATTTCATGGTCTTTGAACAAAAAATTTTTTAAAAAATTTTGTTAATGTTTATTTATTTTTGGGAGAGAGGGAGAGAGAAAGAGAGAGAGTGAGTGAGCGAGTGCACAAGCAGGGGAGGAGCAGAGAGAGGAGACACAGAATCCAAAGCAGCCTCCAGGCTCTGAGCTGTCAGCCTAGAGCCCGATGCGGGGCTCAAACTCACGAGCCTTGGGATCATGACCTGAGCTGAAGTCGGACTCTTAACTGACTGAGCCACCCAGGAGTCCCTTCGAACAAAAATTTTTAAAAAGAATGTCAACTTACTCAAGAATTTTAATGTTGACTCCCTGCCAAAATGATAATGTTTTGGATATATTGGGTTAAGTATGTTATTGAAATAAATTCCCTTTTTGATTTTTTAATGTGGCTGCTAGAAAATTTAAGATCACATATGTGGCTCATATTACATTTCTATCAGACAGTGATGTTCTAGATATTAAAGTGTTATTATTTAGAATAAATGGACATTTTCTAATACCTGTAATATGGGGTGTGGGTAGTGGGAATTGGGAAGCAAGAGTTTTTTTGTTTGTTTGTTTTTGTTTTTTAATGGAGATGATGATTCTTTCAGGGCTGTTATTGGTATTACAATTTTTATATGTGTAGTCTGTGGTTTACTGAAGTTGTTTAGCAATGGTAGATGTTGTTATTCTCCCACGTTTTCTTTTTATTCAAGAGCAGTTTCCACAATCAGTGGCTATTGGCTTCAACTTTTCTCATTAAGGAAAAAATTCTTCTGTTTCCCCTTTTAAAAACCCTTCTAAAATGTATTTGCAATATCAAAGCTGAGGCTGTTTTTGTTCTCCTTTACAGCCTTTTTAATGTCACTATCTCCCTAAGTGTGCAGTTATAACAGCTAACCTCTCCCTGGATCTAATCTAAGGAAACTGAGAGCAATTAGGTTCATTGGAATTAGGGGAATATGTTTCAAGTCTAGCAATCCCTATTTTTAAAGCCCTTTGCTTACCTAATGCTTTCCTTTAATCGAATCACTGCCCCTTAATTTTTAAAGAAAGAGGGGTGGAACTAAGTGGCTATTATCCTAAGCCCAGAAGTGTTTTATTTTTCTCTGTTTTTGGTTGAAGATCCATAATATGGACTGTCTACATGAAGCATGTGTTTTCCAATACTGCTCTCTTGGAAGCAAATTCCTGTTTCCTCGGTTCTCTTGCTGTCTCTTCTCATCTCCTCTCCCCCTTCCCGCTATTTACATCTCTCTTCTTTCCCTCCTTTCCTTCTCTGTCTCTCTCCCCCATTGCCTCCTTTCCCCTTTTCTCTTCCCTCCTCCTCCTTTGTTCACAAAGATGGAAAGAGGGTGACACATTATGAAGACTGAGAAACTGTCCCATTTGTGGCTACCTACAAACCAGAAGTCACTAAGATCAGGCACCAATACATTTCCTCTCAAAGCACTGATGTACTTTGTATTAAGATGGCTCTCTAGACTTTCTTGAGACCAGTACACCCTTCTTACTTCCTGCATGGAAGCTGTTTATGTTCTCGTTTGAGGGGGTAACCTTGAGATACGTATGTGTTCAGTGCCTTTTTTTTTTTTTGAGTTCACTCTTTTAACGTATACAATTCAATAGTTTTTAGCATACTCAAAGAGTTGTACAACCATCTCCACTGCCTGATTTCTTCATTTCTTCAACCCCTAAAAACAAGTACACATTTGCACTCGGTTCCTATGCCCTCTTCTTCCAGCCCATGGAAACTGCCCCTATGCTTTTTGTCTCTACTGATTTGCCTATCCTGGATGTTTTCTGTGAATGAAACCATGCAGTGCACGGCCTTTTGTGACTGGCTTCTTTCACTTAGAATCAGGTTTTGAAATTCATCCGTATGGTAGCTGGTGTCAATATTTCCTTCTTTTGCTTGCTGAATGAATTTCATTTTATGAGTTTATCACCTTTTGTCCGTCCATCCATCCATCCATCTATCCATCCATCCATCAGTTGTATTCACTGTTTGGCTATTATGAACAATGCTGCTGTGAATATTTGTATACAGATTTTTGTGTGGACATTTTTTATTCTCATGGGTATACACCTAGGAGTGGAAGTACAGATCAAATGGTAAGTGTTATGTTTTATCACCAAACTGTTTTCAAAAGTGACTGCCTCATTTTACCACGTCCTCCCAGACACGTATGAGGGTATAACTTCTCCACGTGCTTGCCAACACTTGTTGTCACCCATTGTTTTCATTTTAGCCATCTTAGTGGTTTGAAGTGTTATCTCGTGGTTTGATTTGCATCTCTTTGGTTATTAATAATGTTCAATACTTTTCATGTATTTCTTTAGCCATTTCTATGTCCTCTACTGAAAAAGACCTATTCAAATTCCCTGCCAGTTTTTTAAATGGAGTTGTTTGTTTTGTTGTTGTTGAGTTGTAAGAGTGCTTTATACAGTCTGTGTACAAGTCCTTTATTAGACATACGATTTGCACGTATTTTATTTCATCTGTGGATTGCCTTCGCTTTTTGGTGGAATCCTTTGAAACACACAGTTTTTAATTTTGTTGTAGTCTACTTTTTCTGTTGCTCTGTCACTTGTGTTTTAGGTGGCACACCTAGATGATAATGAATGGCCTAATTCACAGAAGTTTCTTTCACGGCTTTAGAAACAGAGATATGTAGAAGAGGATGGTTCATGATTTCTAGCCTGCCCTTGTCAGGCCTCGGTTTTGGCCATGCTATCAAAGGATTGTTCAAATCTTATTTTCATAGCAGACTGGTGGTGTGAGGAGGGCACAGCTGCTAGGCATTTGGACACTGCAGCAATTGCCTTAATTGGACATTCCTCACCTCTCTGATCTGACTTGTTAATGGCTTTTTAAGTGAGACACACCAGCCAAGTGAATTAGACTACTTGGCGAGTCAATTCTTGCTCACTTGGAAGCGTGAATCCATGGAAAATAAGCAGAGGCCGGCAGCCAGGAGGAAACCTGAATTTCATTTGCAGAGGTGAAAGAGAAAGAGCTGTTGTCTGCCGTCTCAGGAGCTTCCAAGCACTCTTCCAAGGGCTGTCTGGAAAAAGGTCTTATCTAACTGCTCTCTCAACCACACTTCTTCAATGCAGCAAATGTTTGTTAGCGCCAGCGACGCAAAGGAGGTCTGTCATGGTGCCTGCCCTGAGGAACTTCTATTCGTTGGAAGGAGTAGAAAATGCACTAGGAAAGTTTTAGAAATAATCCACTAAATATTTAAGATACTTTCTCCATTCACTCCTCAGCTTCGTGTACTCTGGCTTCAGTTGACTCTACACACATTTTTCACCCAGAGAACAATGAATGTCACCAATAACCGACTCGTTGCCAAATATGATGAACTTGCAAATCTGTGTTTATGGCATTGACCTTTCTTCTGGGCTCCACCCTGACTTCCCACCTGCCTCCCACAGAGCTTTATATAGAATTCTTAGCAGCACATGGACCACACATTGAAAATGGAACTTTCTTTCTTCCTTCCTTCTCACCTCTTTTACCCTCACCCATCTGTTCTACTCCTCTGGTCATGGCAAAACCGCCTACCCTAATTACCAAATTCTTCTCTTTTCACCCCCATGTCATCACTTCCAGTCTGCTACATTCCTTTCCTACCCACTGCCTTCATTCAGATTTTGAACAGTATAAACAGTATAAAGCTACTCTATACCCATTTTCTCCTCTAATCCTTGGTCTACATTTCTGCCAAAGTTATTTTTCAAAATCTATAACCTCATCCTGCCAGTCCTTTGTTTAGGCATCTTCAGTGACTCTCCACTGCCTGGAGAATAGTCGTAAGTCTTCATACAGCTTATGTTGACCTGTTAAATTTGGCCCCAGCTTCCCTTTCTAGCCTTATCTCCCGCAGTTCTAGATTCCTCTCTGTTCTCTGATCACATCATGGTCTTCTGTACGTTGACACACTTGACCACTCTCTTTCCTCTGCCCGGAGTGCCTGTCTCTTTCTTCTCTGCTTGCTGAACTCTTACTCAACTCTTTAAGTTTCCAGACCCAAATTGAACTCTATAAAATCTTTCTTGAGACTCATAGGACATTGCATAGATTTCTGTTATGGTTCTTCTCATACTTGTGTGATTGTTTACAAGTTTTTCTCTTGCTCTGGTCTCTCACTCTTGGTCTCTCCAGTGCATTCTTCAATCCCTTGTTCCCCTTTCTTGCTCTCTCAGTCTCTCTCTATCCCCAAACTCCACTTATAAACCTGACAGCTGCTAGATAAACAGCAACTGTCTTGCCTCAGAACCTAGCATAGTGTCTCAGAAAAGATGTTAAAAGTCCTGATGATTGAATTTACTGCCCCAAATATGATTGATACTTCCCACCTAAAGGCAAACATGTCCAAATGTCAAATTAGTCCATAGTGTGGTTTAAGTGCTTTTCATGTGCTAATTGTTTGTTTGGATGGTGGAGAGAGTTATGCCAGGGTAACAAAAACCAGAAAACCAAATGGGAGGAATTTAATGATGCTAAATTGGCCATGGAGGGCCAGGAGCCAAGCCTGGAGTGGCTCATCTGGTCCCATACTTGGTGCAGTCACTTCTGTAACTGGCGTATAGGTCTCATTTGAGGTCATTTTCCTAACTTCTCTGAAACTGAGTGGCCACCACTGAGATAGGAAACAAACACTCCTGTTAAGGGTTTTGTGGGAATGACTAGGATAATGTTTGTGTGATGTTTAGCCAAATCCTTGCATGTCGCTGTCAAATGGGAGCTATTTCATGTGTATATTTGGAAGGATATGTATGTATTGTTTAGTCTGGAAAAAATATAGGTGATATTTCTAACTCATCTGACCCAGTTCCCTTGAGCATGGTCTCTTTTCTTAATTTCTTGGACTGGGGACAAGACTCTCATTCCTGAATGCTACTGATGCTTAGAGAGATGTGCAGTTCAAGCCAGTGAACTGAAATTGTGCAAAGTGAAATTATTCCTAGAATTTATATCCTTGGGGATATTTAAATAGCGATGTCCAAAGCTGTAAACACAGCTGAGAAATGCTGTTATTGCATTTAAGAATCTCTTTTCTGTAATATTAAGACATTGTGATTTAATTGGTAAGCTGTTCTGTGATAGCATTCAATTTAAATGAGGTTTGTGGAGGGGAGGATCATAAGGCAATCTTTCATGGATCAAAGATTGCTGATGAAGTCTACCTTATTGCCATGTGTCAGAAATTAAATCACTGTCTACTGTCATGAACCGATCGATCAGGTTCTCCTTTTGATGGTAGAATACCAGTGGGGGGAGGTGGAAAAAAATGAGGATATAAAATAGAATTTTAGCACTTCTGTGTTGTTCAGCTTCTTTATGGTATTGGAACTGCTCTGGCCCACTGTACTGGAATATTACCAGTCAGTATTTTCATCTGAAACATGTGCACATACACCTACTCTAAGAGTAGAAATCTGAAGGAAATATAATATAGAGGTAACTATAATTTTGTCTTACAAAAAGTCTCCGGAGACTTGGGTTCTATGGTTAGGATTATTCCACCTTAAACTTTGTTCTGCATCATTTCCATCAGTAGATTGGCAACAAAGAATGCCCTATTCCCTTTTGGAAGAAGGAAGTAGAAGTGAGTGTTTGCTGAGTTCCCTAAAGTCCTGGACAAGAACACTGTCATTGGTGTCTTTTGGTTTACACGAAGATGGAGGAGCTCATTTAAAATGCAAAATCTTTCACTATTAAAGCTTCACATGAACCCAAACTGACACAGAATCAAAGCTTTTTTGAGACCATGAAAGAGATTGATTATGTCAACACACTGGCTCTCGAAAATATTGTGAAGCATCAGACTTAGTATATTGCATGACACTGCTAGACTGTATCTCAAATTTGGCCAAATTACAGAATTCTTTTACTATTTCTCATTTAACATGGGCTTAATTGGAGCATAGCCTCCCATGGAAAATTATTGATGCAATTACATTAACCCTGATCGCCATGGTGACATATAACTCTAAGCTTGGCTGAAAACACGATAAGGCAGGCAAACCAGGCATCATTTACTTTTAGCACAGGAGGCCCCTCTTTGCAGAGCATTCTGACTTTCTTAGTTGCCAGTGTTCTAGCAGATGGCATGGGCTGTTGGGGTATAATCAGTTCCCCATACGCTGACTTGCATCTTCCAAGGGGATTCTGTGGAAGGATGGTGCGTGCAGCACAGACCTTGGGATTCTTGAAAGGATTCTCAGTGGCCAATCGGCATTTAAGGGGGAAATGGTGGTAAATGAGGTAGAAGACTTCTGTGAATGAAGTAATGGTCTGGAAGGGGCAAAGTTTGGATTCTCATTCTGTTAATTTTCTCTGTGACCTTGGCAAATGCCTTTATTTCTCTGCTTTTGCAGATGGCGAGAATCATGCAAATGGTCATACGAAACCTTGGAACCATAAAATGTTGTAGAGATGCTAAATATATACCATCTAGGATGTGATTTTCCTCTGTTCTGAGGACAGTTACTATTTCCAGGCATAAGTGGATCAGAGGAGGATAGTACTCTGATGCTCTAAGAAGAAAACTAGTGTTAAGCTGGATGTTGGTGTGTTTAGCTGCAATTAAGGAGCTGCTGTGGAATTAGTGAGTCACCCTTTATCAGGATGGTGAAGCTGTCTCCTACCGAGTTTTTGACTCTTCTCTCCTGTTCGGTTTGTTAGAAGTCCCTTTTTTCGTGATAGGAGAAAATGACAATTATCCTCCTCTTGTGTTGTTTCCATTATTGGTAAGCAGTGGGCGGAGTTTACATTGGATAAAATTTCAAAGGCTTGTTTTTGTGACAAATTATTCCCTCCTGACAATGGCAGAATGGTAGGGGAGAGACTGTAGTTGGCTTTTATTTTACCAGGTTCAACCATCTGCAAAGGCTAAATTCAGTGACTAAATTCAGTGTCCCATAGACATTGGGAATCTAGTTATTGTCACAATCTGTCTGTGAATTTTGTAGTTCTTAAAACCATCCTGAATTTTACATTAAGCTGTTTGGCCCTGTGAGGTTGACTACATCCCGGTGCCATTTTATCACCCTCCTCCTCCCTTATTCCCTCTGAGTTATTTGGGCTTGGGAGGGATACAAACTATTTTTAAATGCAAGGTTAGCTTGAACAAATTATAGCTAAATGATAACTTTTGTAGGAAAAGCAGTGCACACTGAGGCCATCTGCATGCAGATTTTGAATTATCTGCTCTTTTGTTTTATCTGTTCTATAGTATTTTTCCATTGGTGCAAGTAAGAAAGAGTCGATTGAACTTCCTGTCTGGAGAGAGATAAACCAAGATTGGGAATGAAATCTTGCAGACGTTGCAAACTGGCCCTGTAAGGCTGAATTCGGCCCCTGTATATATTCTATTTGGTTATTGCAAATTTAAATTCAGCCGTATTTAAGTGGCTTTCCAGTGCAGTTTGTTAAGGTCCCCATTGCTCCCTGCCTGTTTCACTGCTTTATTGTCTCCTGCTCCCTGAGTGAACGTGAATTTGCAACCTCTCGTTGAAAGACTTGTTCCTACCAAGAAGCTGTGTGTTTTTATGCTAAGTACTTCATCTTTTTCTCTTATATGCCAGGAAGGGATAGCTGCACCAGAACAATAGTTGAAAACTGGAAGGGTAGAGAGAAAAGAAGGACAAAAGGAAAAGGCAATAGTAGGGAGGGGGGGTTTGGGGGGGCACTATTCAACGGGTGTAATGTTTCGATTATGCAGGATGATTAAGTTCAAGATTAAATTCATGATTAAGTTCTGCTGCACAACGTTGTGCCTAGTGTTAACAAAGCAGTATTGTACATTTAAAACATTGTTCAGAAGGTAGATCTCATGTTAAGCATTCTTACCAAAATATTTTAAATAAAAGCATAAAAGATAATATGTAAAAGTCAGCAAAATAATAATACAAGGAAATACAATAGAAATCAAATACATTTACTTCTATGAGAGCTTCTATAAAGGAAAAGGAAAAATAAAGTATAAAGATACAGGACAAAAATAGAATTAGAGAATTAAAGAAAAACTCTCAGTGGTAAGACACACATACACACACACACACACACACACACACACACACACACACACACAGTACAATTAGGAAATGCTAAAGAGGAGTCCAAATCTAACATATTTAACTCATCAGAAAAAAAATACAGGTGCTTATAATATAAAACTTAGCAAAATTGAATCTAATATTTTAAAGGTAAAAATTAAGGTGCTTTGAAATAGTTTAAAAACATATTTCTACTTTGTATACATTTGACTTGCTATAACAAGTATTAAATTACCTTTGTAACTTAAAAAAGAAAAGAAAAACGTTATGATCTTCCCTCCCTCTTTCCAATTCTGTTTCTTTGGAACAGCCATTGTGGAATTGATTGCAAATCCATTCACTTTTTAAAATCGTAGTAATTTTTGAAGGTAATCTTCATGTAAGAGAAGGCCAGCTATCTGTAATATTCTTTAATCATAACAAAAAGACACTGAAACTCGGAGGCAGGAAGAGACCCCTATTATGAGAGCAGAGACTAACATAACAGTGGGAAGAAAGGAAATTTCCTGAACAAGTTGCTTTACTGCAAGGTAGGTGCACGTTAAAGTGATACCATAAGTGGCATCCCACCGCTTCCATGAGTTTAAATTGTATCAACCCAAAATAAAATCTAAGTCAATTAAAAAAATAATTTGGAGGATACATGCGAGTACATTAGAGTTTTTATTTTTGTTCTGTTTTAAATAAGATTAAATTTCTGAAAACATAAAATTACTTGGGATTTTTTTAATCTCCAGGAGACTTGAGAAAACAAATGCTATGTAAGTTATAAACAGGACACAGTGAATAGTGATTTCACAGGAGTGGGGGAAGAAAACCCAGTCACAAAAGTTAGAATCAGAGTAATCTGAGGCATTCACAATACTTTGAATATCCTGTCCATATTCAGGGCTACTGATTATATTTCTAAAGAAACTTACAAAACCAGATGTCTGGTTGGCAATTCATTTTGATGAATCTCCAAATCCTAGCAATGAGAAAATTTGACAGTTGTCAAAAGCAGCCAGTTATTATGAGTGAGACAGGAAATTTTTTTCACTGCTGCAAGTAAAGAACTGTTACAGGAAGGCATTGATTGCATCCTGACGTCATGTTTATAAAGAAGGTCTCAGAGCATATGGTAAAACCCCCAATTTTTAAAAGTGACAGTTAATTTTCCTAGATGTTGGAAGGTATTTTAATACCTCTATTACACATATATGGTTTTATTATCACCAATCAAAATGCCTTGATATTTGTTAATTTTTAGAAAATTGATTTTATAACAATTACATTGTTAGAGATTTACATTGCCAAGAATTACATTGCCAGGAATGACACTGATATGGCTTCTCATAGTGAAGCCTGGTACATCAGAATAATTTGGAGGGACTTGTTAAGTATACAGTTGTTGGGTCCCTCCTCACTCCTAGTCATTCTGATTTAGGGATCCGGGGTGGAGTTCAGGCATCTATATTTTCAACAAGCCCCATGGGCAATTCTGAACCGTAGTTAGGTTTGCAAAACACTTATTTGGGTAGCACCTGATTTAGCCCAAAGAATTTACAAGTGTCTTTCTTCAGTAGCCCTTCAGCAAGAGTAGCTCCATGTGCTGCCATGTTTACTCCAGTATATCTCTCCTTTGTTTGTTCTTTCATTGCCCCACTTGGGTCTCTGCTTATGCTCTGTGCCGGTCCTTTTGGCCTGTACCCACTGTTCACTAAGGAAAGCTAGTAGCTTCTAAAATGGGCCCAGCCATGCAGTTGATAAAAACCAAGAAAAAAATGACAGGCTATTCTGCTGAATGATATTGGAAAAAAAGGGTGTGATAGAAGCCCTATGATGTTATTTTATTTTCTGTCCAGTATCTTTGCACTCTTGCATGCTTTTCCTTTCATTAAGTTGAATCTTATGCAGAATCACACTCTGTAAAGCAGATGAATGTGGAGCTGCTCTGGCTGGCAGCCCTACTTCTGACTCAGACCCTGTTTAGGCCCTTGTCATGAACCTGAAATCTGCTGTGACCTTTAAGCTTTAGTGTCCCATCTAAAGCAATAAGCATATTGCAGTGGCTTTTTCATGTTTGAATTGACTCATCTAACTGAAATGTTCTCCAGGTAGGATTGGTCTTTAATTAAAATGATTCACATGTAATCTAAAGTGTTTTTCATCATAAACCTATCTCCAACTTTTATAGGGAAATTCAGTTGTGAAGTAAGATGGGGTGTTAAGTTTCATTTTTTTGGAAGAGATATTTATTCAATAAATATTTATTAAGCACTTTCTAGATATGATGCAATTCAGTTTCACAAGTACAGCATACCCCCTTAAAAACTGCATAATCTTTAAATTGAAAGACTAGATATTGTCATCAAATATTGCTTCTTTGGGTCCTTACTTCCTTAGCTTTTTAAAGAAATGGGCACCTTTAACATGAATGGGTTTATATCCAGATGATAATTCCAGAGCCATCAGGGCTTCAGGTTGCTGGCGAAGGAAATCACTTTTATTGTCATTTGAAGTCTCCCCTGGGATGAAGCAATATTGGAGGAAGCAATACAGTCTACAGCGTCGACTTTTCAGAGGGTTGGACTTTGCTTAAACAAATACATGATCTCTGACTTAATGAAATGTCTTTTGAGCACCTGATATATATAAGGCACTGTGGGAGGGCTGGGTGTGCATGGCGTTGTAAGATGTGGCTTCAGCCCACAAGGGGCTTGCGGTCTAGCTGGAAATAAAGATCTGGCAATAAGCGATCACAATGAACTCAAAGAAAGGGACTAGACTCTACATACTACACGATGCATAATATCATTGAAAAAATCGAAATCACCAGGTTGCACAGCAGACCTGGAAAAACCAGCAAGGTTGTTTTGGACATATTTGTGACCTTCAAAACTTGCTTCCTCCAAAATATTCTAGTGAACTGAGGGCATCAAAAAACTCTAAACTCTATCAAATGTAATGGGAGTATCTTGTTTCTCTGAGAAGATTTATATTCTCCCTGCCTTTTCATTCCTGTTTTCCTATCTTAGATGCTATAAACAAAACCTCATTCAGGAAAATAAAAGATGAATGCATGTTCTGAAAGAATATAGAATTATGATGCTCAGCTGAAATGGCCATGATTTCTTTTAGGAGATGAAAAAATTAAATATGTAGGTGGGGAGCATTAGAATGAAATGCTCTAGGTTACCATTTGCTTACAAAAAAAAATCAAAAGCAGCTGCAGCAATCGACACTTCTAATGGCAGAAGAAATCGAATGCTGCGTACAGTGGGGACTGAGGACTACTTGGAGGCATAAAAGGAAGGTGATGTCATGGGAAAGCCTGGGCTCCAAGGAGAGACTGCCTGGATCTAAATCCTCACTCATTGCTCCCCGGGAATGGTTATCGCACCTCTTCGTGCTTCGTGTATAGTACCTGCCACATGCATTGTTGGGCAAAGCTCTCTGTGTAGTGTCAGGCATCCAGTCGGTGGTCAATAAATGTTAGCTGTTCTCATCACCACAACCACTACCACCACCCTCTGCTAACAAATATTAAACCCAACTATCTTGGGTTTAATATTTTAATACCTATAGCTCCTTTTAAGAAGTTAAAAACAACAACAACAACAACAACAACAACAACAACACAGTACTTCATAGATTACATTGAGGAAATTGCAAGTGAAATGGGTGCCATTATCTATATGGTACTGACTGTAATACTTCTGTCTATTAGCATATACACGTTGGTGCTGCATACATACACTCTGGAGCTGAATTTAATTAAGTTTGGGCAGTAGCATTTTCATTGTTGATGAACTTGTATTTATTTGCTATGATTTACAAAGCAGCTAGGGTTGTCCAAAAATCGAGGAATCTACATAATTAAGACTTTTCTCCTTCATTCATATGTTTGCTCTAGAACCTACAGTGGCTCTCCCGAGGGTGAATAGAGAGGCTGGTCTGTCTGTCCTCCTTTGTCACTCTTGGTGTCATTTTGCTTTTTTCTTCCTTTTTCCAACTGACGTGCAGGATGACTGGGCTGTGTTCATTGAGCTCACCTACTTCAGGGCCTCAGAACCCAAAGGCCTGTGGGTGATCTATGATCATGGCAAGCAGGAAGCTTTGGGGACCATGCTTCCCATTTGAAATCGTCCTGGTTTGAAAATGTGGGAGGAAAGCCGAGCAGCTAGAGAGCACCATGTGGCTGTCTAATCAGAAAATGTTGAAATGGAAAGATGTTGGAATAGAAAATCAAATGTCATTTATTCGTAGGCCTACGCTTTCACAAGTACCTTCCTGGAAGCCTAAGCATATTCTTTGTGGTGGTGGCCTTTTAAATGTCAATCTGCAGAAGGATTTCTGTTTTTAGCAAAGACTGTTCTCTAAGGCAATTAGAAAACAGTTAAAGTAATAATCATTACTTATTGAACACTTGCTATGTGCCAAGTACTGTACTCAACACTCTCTTTACATTATCTCATTTAATCAGGACAGCATCCCTATGAGCTGGGATGTTATTATCATCATTTTGTAGTTGAGGCAGCTGTGGTTTAGAGATAAGTACCTTGTCCAAGGTCACACATAGTAAGTTGCAGAGATGGGATATGAACCCGGACTGCAAACTTTGTCTGACTGCAAACCTTGTGCTCTTAACCACTTCTCTAGACTTCTTCATGTATGTTTCTTGGGTGTACACTTTATGCTGAAAGGATATTTTACTTTGCTGATAAATCAGAAGGAGCCTAGAGAAAATTAGGTATCGACTCAGGTTAAATTTAACGTGTCAGTCTCCCTTATTCCTTTATTTATTCATGTAACAATCTTACCTTTTTTTATAAAGAGATTGTTTTTTTCAATGTCTACTTATTTATTTTGAGAGAGACAGAGACAGAGAGAGAGAGTGAGTACAGGGGAGAAGTGCAGAGAGGGAGAGAAAGAGAATCCCAAGCAGGTTCCACACTTAGCACGGAGCCCAATGTGGGGCTTGATCTCATGACTGTGAGATCATGACCTGAGCTGAAATAGAGTCAGATGCTTAACCGACTGAGCCACCAAGGTACCCCAAAAGAGGTACTTTTTCAACATTTTTTAAAAAAGTTAACTATATACCATGAACATCCAGGTTGAAACATTTGTGTCTGTCTTTTAATGGTTGCATAATATGATTTGGATACACCATAATTTATTCAGTGATTCTTTTGTTGGTGGGTACACTGTAATTTATTCAACCATTCTTTTATTGATGGGCATTCATGTGACTCCATGTTGTTTTTCCAATTAGGTACATTTTCCACTTGAAAGTTGCTGCTGTCTGCATTGCAGCTGCTATGTGATAAAAACTGAGTATTGATGATGCTGGGACAATCAGGAGACATTTAAGCCCAGTAATGAGCACCCAGGCAGTAGAGTCAGCCAGACCCTGGGCCAAGTCCTGGCCTTACCACCCACCTGCCGTGTGAACTTGCATAAGCCACCCAACCTCTATCTCAATTGCTTCATGTGAAAAGTGAAAGAAATAGTGATGCTCTCAAAGAATAACCCAGAGAAGTAACAGAATACTGTGTGCAGTGGGCTTAGCACAGAGCTGGGCATGTGGGGCAGGTGCTATCCAACAGGGCCAACCGTATTACAGGGGCCTAGCAAACATGTCCTCTGGCGAGAACCAGGACATGTGTTCTCTGAGGCCAGAACCATGTCATTTATCTTTGGTGCATTATAGAGACTCAATAAATATTTGTCGATCGAAGTGGTTTGAAAAAGGACTACTGTTCTGGGCCATATTTGCCTCTTCTTTCCTGTATCTTTATCATAACAAATTGCTGGACCATATTCAAGTGTGTCTGGGATGGAGAACCTTTAGGGGTTTAATCTTGCCGAGGAAATGTTTTTCACCTGGAAAGAAGACTGAGTGAAATTTATAGAGATCTTGCCTCATATTTTCATTTGCCCAAACCATGTGTTTATGACTCCAACGTCTGGCCTCTCAACCACTGAGCCATATTGCCATAATAATGATGATATGATAATAGCTAACATTTACTGGGCACTTATTTATATGCCAGAAAAATGTGCCCAGCACCCTTTACCAACTGTCCTCTAATTATCACAGCAATCCCATGAAGAACATGCCCTCATTGTCCTCATCTGATACTTGGGGAAACTGGGACTCTTTGATATACCCAATTTGCTCGGGTTGGTGGGACCAGGGCTCTCACCCAGATCTGCCCAATATCAGAGCCACCATGCTAATTTCATGCCATGCTCTTATAATTATGTACTATAGGGCCCAGTTTTATGGAAATTTATATTTGTAAAGATATTGGGACGCTTTACTATAATACAAGAGTAAAGGAGAGACATACGGAGGGCTAAAAGAAGAGAGTATCACTCTGTTAATTTTGATGCCTCTCCTTCAATGTTGATATTTGGATGATTTAAGTAAGTGTATGCAATATTCAAGAGACTGCTCTGGCTACTTGGTGTAGAATAAAGTAGAGGTGGTAAAAGCTAGAATCAAGGAAAGCAGCGAAGAGGCTGTTGTAGTCTTTACGCATGAAGTCAGGAAATCTGGGATGAAAGGGGTGGTGGTGGAAATAGAAACAAATCAGCAAATGTGCTAAACAGTGCAGCAGGACATAGGGTAGTAATTAGACCCGGAGGGGATTGTGGAGAGTGGGGAGCATAGCTGGTCATCCCTCAGAATGTCATCTTTCCCTGGAGATTGAAAAGGTGCACCCAAACATTCCCTAATTTCCCTTTCCAAAATTTTAGGGAACATTCACCAGTGGTGTTTCCCAAACTTTGGGAGTGATATCTTCCATTTGTCACATCCTAGTTAGGGAAGATTTTCCTTTTATCTCCAGCCCACTGAGTCCATGGTTATGTGGTGATCCAAAGCCATATCTCTGAGGCTATTGTCTGAGAGTACCTCAGGCAGGGGTTCTCAGGGACAGCACCTTAGCTGAGTCACCATGTGTCAGATCTGATCTTCAATTTTCTGAGTATTTTCAGGTGACCCAGTTCAGTCTCTGCCTCAGGAAAACTAAACTGGAAGGACAATATAGAGGTTATGGTCCTAGTCCTTTGCCACTCGTAACCGTGTAAACTTGGGTAAGTTACTTAATCTGTCTCAGCTTCAGTTTCCTCATATTAGCATGGGATTTTCCTTGTAAGATTCCATGCTGATTAAATGTGTGTAAAGCACTTGAGTGGGTGCTTGGACCATAGCTAGTGCTCATACACATACAGCCATGTGTATAAATCAGAAGTAACTTGTGTGATATCCTTTTTGTAGAGATGTTAAATCTCAGGTCTCTATACTGAGGGCTCTCTGTGCTCCTCCTCCTCCTTTTCTCTCCCCCACCCCCTTTCTCTTATTGAAGTGGCTGGGAGACTGAATTGTTCATCAGAAGGTAGTTCAGTGAGCATGGAATCAACAAAGAAAGGAGATTATTTAGGGATGTAATCCTGAAGCACTGGGAGAGTGACACAATATTTATGCCTCACAATAACAGTTACCTTCTGGTAGCAGAATTGGTTTAGCTTCTCAGCTCCAGGGTCTCATTCTTTTGGAGACTGCTGAGTGAACACATTTTGCCCCTCTGAACACCATGTTTCTCTAATGCTCATCCCTGGCAGTTGACATATTCTTTATGCTAATGTATTAGAATCACTCATTAAACCAAAGTCAAGCTTACCCTTCTTTTGGCCTGGGACGTGCTCTTTTTCTATCTTCTATCTGTGGCTTTTGTTCCCAAGTGGCATACCATTGCAATACGATTGTTACTTTGTACAACATACAAAAATGATGGAGCTGGAAGGAGCCACACAGATTACCTCCATCCCCCTCATTTTACAGATGAGGAAACTTACTTAAGTAATAGTCTGAATTCTATTAGAACAAGCAGAGAATGTGTCAGGAGGGAGCTGGGGTTAGCTCTAGGCAGCCACATCAGCATAATGGGAGTAGCTTCAATTTTTCTTCATACTGTGCTGAATTCATTTGTTATAATGAACCTATCTATCTATATATATTATAGTCATCAAATTATCTTCAGTAACTAGATAGGTGTTATTAGTTTAAACCTTTAAGATCCATGAAAATACTTTGCTTCACCAAGCACGTCTGCCATATGCACTTAAGGAGATTCTTCACTGAATGGTAATTGTGGTAACTGCTGCCCTACTCTTGTAATATCTTCTATAAAAATAATAATTTGTGCTTCAAATGTCTCTTTCTTTGAGTTGCTCAGAGTACTTTGCAGGAATCACTTACTTAAATCCATCCTTCGGGATGGTATATGGAATAGCTTACCGTGGAGTGGCTCAATAGGAGTGGAGGAAGAGTGCCAGGAGCTCCTAGAATCCAAACCCTAACTTGGTCTTGTTCAGATGTGATCCTTATTCGTGACATTAGAATATCAACATATGTGTTCAAAGTTATTTCATATTTATTGAATTAATGATAGATCTTCATTGAATTCTTCTGAAATAGTAATGGTAGATATTGTGACAGGTGACTAAAACAAGATGGAGATGTCTTTTTTGGCGTTAAAAACACCAAACTGGTTTTTTATGAAACTATACCTCATGACTCTCAGCTGTAACTCCAATGTCTTTTCTACTAGATTATATTACCTAGAGATGTGTTTTCCTTGATAACATAGTGGTACTTTTAAGGAGTGGTCTTTATCCTTCTGGATTACAAAAGATAAACTACCTATTCCTCATTATATGAAGACCGGTAGCTCTTTCAGGAACATCAGGAGAGCATTTACAGCATCCAAAAGCTAAACCTCAATGCCATTTTGCTCCAGGAATAATTATACAGGTGATATTTGACTTTGACAAATGCTTTGAAAAAAATTTTTTTTTTTTGGCTAGAGTAAGCACAATTAAAATTTGATATGGCAGCTTTCAGTGAATCATATGTTTTGTTTTTTTCAAAATTCAAGTTACTGAGACCACTTGTGGCTGCATTGGCCTTCCAAGGTTGCCTGTAGGCAAGCCATGGTGGTTATACAGGGTGGTGATATTGATACAATGTCATGCTCTAAGCATGTTACAGCATACTAAGCCAGCATTGCTAATCATTTTAAATCAAGACTACTAAATTCACTTGTAACATTCCATTTCAGTGCACAAACATTGCATTATTCACCAATATTGCTATTTTCCTTCCTCCCTGTTTTTTCTGCCCCTACTGCTCTTCACATTGATGGGCTGTGAAAACATTACCCACAAATGCAACCCTATTTCTTCTCAGTTCTATGCTGCAAGCATACATTTTCATCGAAGTTAAAGTAAAATAAGACTGAAAATGGCACACAGAGCATTCTATCAATCATTGGTTCTGTGGATGGCATTCATTGAACACATTTCAGTGTGTAAGAGCAGGGGTTTGGGATTTAGATAGACCTGGGATGGGTCCTGGCTCAGCTACTTACTGGTCGTGTGACTTCTAGTTCAAATCAGTTTCCTCATGTGTGAAATAAGGAGGATAATACTTGCCTCATAAGATAATTATAAGGGTTAAAAGAAAATGTGTATGAGACATCAAGCTTAGGGCCTAGTATTGAGTGTTTTTCAATAAATTAAATCTCACTATTTCTCAAATTATTGTATGCATAAGTGTCAACAGCAGTGCTTATGAAAACTCCAGATTCTCATGTTTACTCACATCCCCTGCCAAGGATTTTGAGGCAGTAGGTCTGGTTAGGGACCAGGAATCTGAAGTTTCACAGGTAGATGGTCTCAGGATCATAGTTAGAAAAATCATGCTTGAGGGAGTAAGCAAATGAGCTATATGAAGAGTTCTTCCAACTTTTCCAGGTTATGGTCAACTTCCCTCAACTTTTCAGAGAAAGAAATGGTAACTTTCAGGGGTCGCTTCACCACCTGCAAATAGCTAGTGGTGGAAAACTGGATGTAGTGGAATTCATTTGTTCATTCACCATATGTTATCAGGTACATTCTCTCCAGCAAGAACCTCTCCAAGCTGCAGGGACCGCAATGGCAGACAAGGCCAGCATGGAGGCCAAGCACCAGATAAACACCTCCCTCTCCTGGGAGCCTGAAGCTCTGTTTCCCAGGACTTCTCTTCCTCAGTATCAACATGTCTCTCTCAAGTAGGTCCATAGATCCTTTCTAGTCCCCACTGCTTAGATTGTTGCCGTTGCTCCAGAAAGATACTGGGTCTCCAAGGAAGTTATCTCAGAGGAAGTAGAGCCTGAAGTCTCTCCTTTGTTGGGATCAGACCCTGCATTCCTGGCTAAGAGGAGATTTACTATTCTTATCATTGGACGTGGAGCACAGGCTCCTGGAGAGCAGATGTGGCCTCCTGGTTATAAAGGCAAGGCCCTTTAATGCTTAGAGGAAGAGAGTTGGTTGCTCTTAGGGCCTTGTTTAACCACAGGCTCAGTAGATGCCATCTCTAGTTCTCATCTCCCTTCTCTGGCTAGATTCTAGCCAGCCATCTGAGCTTCCTTCTGTCATCCTGCCTGTGAGTGCTCCAGCCACTGACTCTGCTCCCTTCAGTCCCACTGTGGGCAGAAACAATCTGGAATGTTGAGGAAGTCTGCCCTCTCATCTGGTTTGCCTCTCCGGCCATGTGTTAGATGCTGTGGCCACCTACAATCACAGGCTCAGCTGCTCTGAACAGATGGCCCAGGGAAGCCATGTCTTTGGGTCGTATCCCCTGGAGGGCCCTGCTCAGGTCTCTCTGAGGGGCAGCGTGGTGTGTGGTGAGAAAACTGGGCTGGGAGCCAGCAGTGGCAGCCAAAGCCCCTCTGCTCCAGCCAGCTCCCCACCTTGGCCAAGGACCACATCTTTCTAGAGAGTTCCAGCTCTCCTTCTAGCCCAGAATGCTTGTGGGCCGTGTACCCACACCCCAGCAGACTCTAGGCAGGAGTGGGTGATGGTCTAGTGAATCCAAAGAAAAGATCTGGAAGCAGTGACCATGACAGGTTTATTGGGGGAACTTACGAACTGGACAAAGCATCCACTGCTGGAATCTATGTGCAGCAAGCTTTTATAGTGTAGCCACTTAGCCTAGCAACTATCTGTAGCTTCTCCCTTCCTTGCACAACCAGGTTCTAAGGTCAACAGCTGCCATCCAGGCAATCTTCATTACAAAGGACAGGCTTCAGTTTGGCCATTCCCAGAGCCCCTGACCTCGAACACTGAATAACAATGTTCTTCTACATATTCTGCTTGATGGGAATATAGAGGGAGGACAGTATCTCTACATTCTCAAGATAGTGATTAACAGGGGCACTCAGGGTATGCGTGCAACCTAGCTATCCAGCACGTACCATATGGAGCGGTGGCAGACAGCACCTATGTTAAGATCTCCTTCCTACATCCTGACCTCTTTGACTTAGGTCATTGATTCCCTTGTCCCCAGTTACTTTCTCCAGATTATGAGTCCTCAAGGCCTGACTTCTTGATCATGACCCCTTGCTTGATGGACTCATGGAACTCTCCATCTCTTTCCAGCTTATAGTGACCTCTCTGGACTTGGTCAGTCTTCCATTTCACTTGGGATCTTGCTAAGTCACCTGCTCTGTCGCCCTCATTCTCATCCTAAGGTCTGTCATGCCGCTGTCCAAAGTTGGAGGAGGCAGAATTGCTGCATTCCTTAGTGTATCTTCCTCTTCCTCCCCTTTCCCTCTCTACCGGGGAAGAGCAGCCACAGTCCCCTCCTTGGACCTTGACTACCTTTTCTTCAAGGCCCAGCTGAAAATAAGATCAAGATTCTGAAGGAAAATATGTCAGTACTGAGGCTGAGTGTGAATCTGATCTTTATGACTCTTGGATTAAAAAAAAAATACATATTTTCTGAAGAAAGTCTACTGTTATCTTAATTGTCACCCCTGTAAGATTGCTGACGGTCTGAGGCCCAAGAAATGGCTTTGTTCTGACTATGTGTGATATGCAAATGAAATGAATTCATGGCAACCGAGACCCCGGCTTTAAAATCAGCTCTTTGTGAATCGAAAGCAGCCAATATTCTGTAAATCCTCCCTAGATAGGGTTTCTTACAGAAAATACTGGCAGACTCTGTAATGACTGTGGCTGCTTTGATATGAGGATGTAGTCGATACCTCATGAAAAAAGATTTCAACTTTCTACCTTCTGCAGTACAGAGAGGAAGGGAAATGGTACGCAATGTTCTCATGTCCATCTGACTCAGCGACCAAAATGCTTTATAATTTTTTAATTGATTTGTCTGGAGAGAGACCATTCCCTGTGGAGCTCACAGATCTCCATTTATATAGGGAGGAAAGCTGTAGTCCTGTCCCCACAGCTGCTTGAAATTCCATTATTGATGTGATAAGCTCTTTGTTCCTCATTTTGATACAGATAAGATATTGAACTGAAGAAAATGCACGAAATGTATCTTTTTCCACTAATAAACCGAGAAGTGGTAGTGGTGCTGTTTGTTAATTCAAGATTTGCTTTGCTTTGCCACATGGATTTGCTGTTAATTTCACTCAGGCCCCACAAAACTCTACATCAGTGACATCCAGAAATGGAGGTGAGATTTTCGAGTTGTTGCCAGAAGGTATCTTAATGATGATGCTTGATGCAGATTTAAGAGAGAGAGAAAGCAAAAGCAATACATCGCACTGGAGTGCTGGAGCGGGGACAGTGACTGTGGCCCCGAGTGGGACCCTCCCTCTCTGAGCCTGGCCCAGTGGCAGTCAGCCTTTCCCTTCAGCCCCCACGCCAAACCAGTCAGTAAAGCCATGCGTGAGGCATGTTGATTTGAAGAGAGAGAGAGAAATTGGCTCCCAAAGTCTCAAAGCTGAGGTACTTAGGCACTAAACTCTTAAGAGCATTTCATTTTTAACTAGCTTCGTGTTTCCCATAGTTTGACAACAACCCAAATCAAGAAAACACTTCAGGAAGAAAAGTAGAGCTGCTGGAAATTAAGGGCAGTGCCTGACGGCAGAATGGATTTGACACTCTCTTCTCCTCTTGTTTGGATACGATTGTTTTCATTTATTCATCTCCAGGTGTTGTACCCATCTTCGGAGGCCCAACTGAGGGTTCCTTGGTCAGACCCCTAGGCCTCCAGGGACCACTCAGGTTACTTTATCACTAATACCACACATTTGGACACCTTACGATGCCTCGTATTTCTGCCTCACGTTTAATTTCTTCATGGCATTTAGCTGTATCATTCTAGAAAGACTGTATTTCACCAAAGGGAGAAAATTTGACTTTGTTTTGGTCTCAGGCTCTAAGCTATGGTCATCTGTGGAGAAGCTAGGAACTAAATTTGCAGCCCATCTCCAGCTAAGTATAGACTTGTGTGGTGGACACTGTGGGTCATGACCCTATTTCTGGCTCTATTGCATTGTTTCTTTTCCTCCCTCCCCTTTCTCCTTGTTGTCCGTTTCTTCTAAGCCTCTTTCAATCCTTTTAGGGATTAGGCAGAGTATAAATAACCTTCTATACGTGAAGCCAGGGGTCATCAACACAGATGCCTCCAGACTCCAGGCAGGTAATGAAATGACTCAGCCCAGGGAAGAGGGCGTGACCCATCCCTGCATAGCTCCAAGCACTGGTGGCCACACAGGAATGAGAGCCTATTGTTGCCAAATTTTTAGATTTTTCAAGAGAAGTCAAATCCAGTCTTAAGTAAATACCACAATTCTGAAACATAGTCAACTAACGTGTGTGTATGTGTATGTGTGTATATATATACACACACAGGAATATGTACATACACACATATATACACAGGAATACATATATATATAATACATATATATATATATGTATATACATATATATATATATGTATTATATATATATACACACACACATACATATTCCTTCCTTTGTACCTGCTCACCCCCACCCCTACCCCCAAATATTTTGCTGCCACATTCAGCCTGTGCACCACTGGTTTGCACTGTCTGCTTTAAAGTTTTATTTGGTAGCCGCCCAGTTATAATGGGATTGACTATCCTACCGTGGCTCTTTTAGTATGAGGCCATGCATATTTGGTCACTTGCCAAGTGCTGTTTTGCTGATCAGCAAAAGCCGCTGAAGGATTTGGAAAGGAATAGGAAAAAGGAAAGCTAGTTGCTTAGTTCTACAAAGAGCCAGACCATGTTGTATCAACTATGAATACACTGTTCAAAATCCAGGACCTTGCTAATGAGCTCTGTTGTCTCCCCCAGACTAACTGCTCCAGAGCATTTAGCAGAGAACCCAAATGCATTTGTGCCTGAAACCCAGCAAGACCAAGTTCCTCTCTTTTGTCCTTATCTAAAGCATCAAGTTAGGGTCATAGCGTTGCTCCCAATGCCAGGCTCACTCTGAGATTCTGTCCCCAGATTAGGGATTCAGGAGCATTTACATGAGTGCTCCCCAAATGTTGGTACCTGAGAAAATTCCTCTGACCTACATCTCCTGCTATGAGAAAACAACAACAACAACAAGTTATTTCATACAGTTAAAATTACTGACCTCATTTTGTGATTAGGTACCTAGTGTTTCCTATGAGTGTGTCAGAATATCCAGTCGAGGAGGTCATTTTAGAAAGAGTACATTTGCTTGACCAAATAAAAAGTTGGCAACCTTAGAATGGTTCCTGCCATCTCTCTTTATTTCTTTATTTCCAGATTGTGTTGGTCTGTGAAATGGAAGTCTGTGAGCCACACCCTCAGTTGATGAAAGGTACAGAGAAGCAGGGAAGGGTGGGAGCAGCAGAGAGCCTCAGGGGCAGGAGGAGGTGGAGTGAGAGTGGTCACCTCTGCAAGAGCAGAGTGTGCTCATTCAGCCCACATTTGAAAGAGATTTATCCAAAAGCTGTTGCAAGCAGCTCAGGGTTTTGGGTTTCGGTGGGGCAGGGGGTGGGGGTGGGGGCTGCGGTGGGGGCCTTTGAGAGGGGGATTTGACCTTTTCTAGTCTTTGAAAGAGGCTGTATTACTCTTGAGAAACAAAAGATCTTATTGTCAGCATGCTTGAATTTAGCAAACAGACCTGGAGATGGTCCCGAGGGATGATGGGCTCAAAGAACATGGATGATATCATGTAACTTTGACCTATTTCATATGAGCATCACCGAGCCTGCTTTTTGGAACTGGCTGCCTTGTTTGTTTTATAAATTAATCCCCATATCGATTTCTTACTTGATGGCTGTGGAAAAGAAGTCTCTCTCCTGTTTGAACTCATGTCTTTGTGGGCTGCTGTTAATAAAGGACCAGCCTGCTTATCACATGAAAGTCTTCCCAACCCTCATTGATTTGCCAAGTGACTTCCTTGCTGAGAATTTTCCAAGCTGTAGAGTAGGTGTGAAGTGGTTTGCTGCAGCGGGAAGGGTTAAAAGAGAGGCTCCTAGCTCCATTTGGAAATGACAGTTAACTGGTGTTACTCCTTGGAGCCAGAAGAGCTTATTCTAAGAGACAGAGACATTATTCATAGATTCATAATTATTCACAATTATTTGTTGGGTATTTCCTGTGTGCCTATCTCTATTTCAGGCACTGGGGCTATAGCAGCCACTGAAGAAAACAGATACAAATGCCTGTCCTCAGTGATCTTATACTCTATTTGGACAAAACAGACAAAAACCAAAACCAAACCCAGATGTAGAAGTACATTTCATAGTATGTGAGGAGGGGACAGTTTTGTGTGGAAAATGAAGCCAACAAAGGGGAATCAGGAGCACGGGAGAAAAGGATTGCTATCTATCTATCTATCTATCTATCTATCTGTCTATCTATCTAAGTTTATTTATTTTGAGAGAGAGTGTGAGAGGGGCAGAGAGAAAAAGGTAGAGAGAGAGAGAATCCCGAGCAGGCTCCCTCTGCACTATTAGTACAGAGCCCAGTGTGGGGCTCAAACCCAGAAACCATGAGATCATGACCTGAGCTGAAATTCAGAGTCGGATGCCCAACTAAATGAGCCACCCAGGTGCCCCAGGATTGCTATGTAAAATAGGGTGGTCAGTGTAGGTATCCCTGATTAGGTGACATTTGAGTGATAACTTTACTTATATTTTAGAAAAGACTACTCTGGCTTTCTACTGGGAAAAGACCACAGAGGAGCTGGGCTGGAAGTCTGGAAACCCCTTAGGAAGCTATTGCAATAATCCTGGCAAGAGATGCTGGTGGCTTGGAGCAGGGTGGTAGCAATGGAGGTGGTAAGAAATGGCTGGATTCCAGGATATTTCAGATTTATAAATTTATATCATAGAAAGGGACTTTAGGGATCATTTAGCTCTATTCCAAAGCCAGATAGGGAACATAAGTAGGTGAAACCAGCTGCATGACAGCAGGGGCTTTTAGAATCAGAATGCTATGCTCTATTGGATTAAAAAAAAAAAATTAAAACACGATGTGAGCCAAACTAAATACATTTGTACAATTGGCCTGTGAACTTTCAAACTGCATCCTCTCATTGTCAAGCCTTTCATTTTACAGATGAGAGATCCAAGGTCATAGGAAGTTCATTGACTTGTCCAAGGTCATTGGAGGCAGAATCAGGATCAGAGCCTCAGGTTTCCTTGTTTGTAGTCCAGTGTTCTTTCATTACATTTATACTTGAACCACGAATCGCTTTTCAACTTGATGTCACTTTGAGTGAGCACCTGCAGAGTAGAATGCTCTTTTTAATTTTTTTCCAAGAAGACAGCTTGATGTACTCATTTTACATTCCCTTCATCTCTATCTTCAAGTGTCCTATTCTTAAACTTGCAAGTCTTTCTTGTCCCAGTCACCCCACAGAATGCCCTTGGGACTTACTGATCAATGATGTGTGTGCCCTAGCACTTGTGAGCCTTGAGGAGATAAGGGTAGCTCAACATCTTCACTAGTTTGGTGGGCATTGCAGTGAGGGGACCAGTCACAGAGCCGCCATAAAATGGGAATAGAAGGTTATACTTTGCTTTGGGAAACTTGATGGGTGGATCAGTATTTACATAACAGATAAAAGGGGAGTGTGTGGGGAGAAGAGAGGCCATTTGAAAAAATGTTCTGAGGGATCAGTTATGGTCCTTTCAGTGACAAGATGTTAATTACCTTTATAAATTTAAAATTATAACATTTGTTCTGTTATAAGAGAAATATATCCTGCTATATAGAATAATTTAATATATTTGATAAAGAGGGTATTGCCAGGAAAAGAATGTTGAGAAAATGAGATATCTGGGGAAACATCAAGTTCTATTTTCATCTCATATCATAGATAGAAATAAAAATCTCAATGGATTAGAATTTAAATGAAAAAAATCACAAAAACTCTAAGGGAATTTAGTGAGTATTTGATCACTGAATAGAGAAGGATTCTGAAGGTTTAAAAGCAAAGAAAAAATTGGGGGAGAACATGTTATTTATCACATAAAAAACTAAAACACAACCAGAAAAACATTTACAATACATATTTGACAAAAGATGAATGAGCTTAATGTAAAAAAGTTTATGTACATCTTGAGGGGGGAAAAACCCAAACATTAATGGATAATGGAGTTGAGAGGAAGAAGTCACAGTTCCCAAAAGAGGAAATACCAATGGCAAATAAACTTATAGGAAAAAAGGTATAACCTTCCTAGAATCCAAGAAGATGAAAACTGAACTAGAATGAGACATCATTTTCTGTTTGTCAAACTGGTAAAGTTAAACAAAAATTTTAATTTGTAAAGCTAATAAATTAAGACAGATCCACTTGTATGTTCTTGGTAGAAATATTCCTTGGTATTTCAGTCTGGAAAGCAATATGCAATATGCTTTGAGATTTTTAGGACATTAATATTCACTGACCCATTAATCTTACTTTTGAGACTTTTTTCTAAAAAAGAGAAAGAGAACATTGGAGCCAAGATTTACATCATAGCTTGATTTACAATAGGGAACAATTGGAAACCATCTAAATATCCCCTCAAGATGTGAAGGTAAATTTTGTTATACTCATATGGTAGAATGATGTTCCTGAAAGTTTACCTCCCCACACACATAGACCTTGTACCACTCTTGTGCTGTATATACTATGGAGGTCTCTTGTAAAAAAAAAAACAAACACAAATCTCTGGCCATTTCTAAAGCTAGTGGCACCTCACAACTTCATTCAGCGGGAACATGTTACATGGCTCAGAAGTGAGTCCCATTTATCACAGGAACTTTGGAGTGTATATAAAACTAAAAGCAAGAAAAAGATGAGCTATAATCACCACATCTAAAGTCAGACGTAGTTAATATTATAGTATTTTCCCTTTTAATCTTTGTAAAATGGATTGATACAGAGAATTTTCCTTAGTTGTCATAGCTCAATAATGAAAAACCCCTTCAAACTATGCTTGGATTATATATTATATGCACTTGTGGGTACATATATACTATGTATTATTTACAAGTGTTATCCTAATTCTCCAACTCAAATACTGGACTCTGAGCCTGTTCCAACTCATATTAAATTTTTAAAGTTTTTATAAAGATCCTAATTTACCCACAGCCTTTTAAGAACACACCTGCTATGCAAAGTGAAGTTTGGAGGATCCTGCTGTGAACTCTGTCTCTGTAACTCTTTTAATAGCACAGCATGCTGGAGCCAGCAGGAGCAGTCTTCATGAGTTTGCCCAACCTCTCCCAGTCTCCAGTAATTCAGGCATTTCACTTTGCTCAACCTTATCTCTGATCAGCCTCTTCTCCCATAACTCATCATTCCACATCAGGAATCCGCTAGTAAGCAATTCAAAAACCTTGAGTGGAACATGACTTCAAGCTATTTCTGCGGCCCAAACTTCTTCAATCAATAAAAGAATGTCAGCAGTTCTATAGTTTGGAGTTACTACATTCTAATGTGATTCTGATATTATTTTTAAAATGCTAGCCCTAGCCCTCTCTGTCCCATTTCTAGTCTCTGAAGGAAAGGGTAAATGTAAAAGGAAAGGTTAAAGGTATTCTAAGGCTCCGGGGATCGAAAGGGGATGCTTTTCCCGGGTGCTCTCTTACTGTGTTCTTGACAGACCTCTGTGATGGAACAGTTACTGGTGGAGACTTTCACCCACAGTTTGTTACTATGACAGCAGAAGCAAGCACTCAACATTGGGGAATGTCAAACTTCATCTCGTGGTGAATTCAAACCTGGCGGAAGGCCGTTGCTCCACTAGGGAATGGGAAAATGTCAGTCTCTGAGGTGGCAATAGAGGGCGCCTCGGGTTCTGCTTTGAACATGGCGTGAAAGGATGATAGTATGGCATCCCTGTAGACAGAGAGGCCAGCTGCCTCTGCTGTGTGGCAACAGTGTTTTCTAAAATGTGTTTAGCAATTACAGTTTCTCAGCTTGTGATAGATGCTCCTCTAGAAAAGTTCATTGCTTAAATGCATTTAGGGAAAGATTCATTGCAGGGGTTTAATTTTCTAAGGTGCATTGTGAATCAATAAGAACAGGTTGTAGCATGCAACATTTCCTAAACCTGTATAACCATGAAACCTTTCTTCATGAGGGAGTAGTGTTCTCTAAAGCTTACTTTTGAGAAATTCTGTGTTGGAGCTTTGCCAATGTAGCAGGTTTGAATCTTGGTCTACAAACTCAGGCAAGAAATAGCACATTTTATTTTTTGAAATTTTAAATTCTGATTTTTATTTTATTAAAAAAATTTTTTAACGTTTACTTATCTTTGAGATAAAGACAGAGTGCGAGCGGGGGAGGGGCAGAGAGAAAGAGAGAGGGTGGGGGGAGACACAGAACCCAAAACAGGCTCCAGGATCTGAGCTGTCAGCACAGAGCCTGATGTGGGGCTCGAACCCACAAACTGTGAGATCATGACCTGAGCCGAAGTCGAACGCTTAACCAACTGAGCCACCCAGGTGCCCCTAAATTCTGATTTTAAAGCCCCATCCCTCCTGGGTGGCAGGAAGTGTAACTGTGGCCTTCGTTGGGGCTGTGCTATAGTTAGTGCTATGCCAAAGTTCTGATCATTGTTCATTTGTCTACACTAGACCAGTTGTCTCTGGTCTCAGATGGTGCCTAGGAACCATCCTGAGGACTTCCCTGGACAGCACTGGAGTCTCCACTGCTGGAGATGTGGATGTAGATCTTTTCTTTTTTTACTTGATGGTTTTCTTCGTATTTAAGAAAATTACTTCCTCTAGCACTTATGTTTTTTAAACAAAAAGGAAATTTACTGATGTATATATCTAGCTTATCCACTGGCAGTGCAAGCTTTAAGATTGATTTGATTTGGTAGTTTAACAGTGTCGCAGGATACCAGTTTGATTCTTCTATATTCGGGTGACTGTAATGTGAGGTTGATCCTAAGAGCTATTCCTTTTTTTGAAGAGAAGGGGAATAGCTGAAGCGATTCCAGATTTTATAGTTGCATACCACATCTTCTAGGAGAGAGAAGCAATTGGCTTGGGGTAGCTTTTCAGAATATAAAGATTTCCTCTCTCATCAAACTTCTCTGAACTTAATAGTCTTCACTGGATCCCACAAGGTCATTAAAAATATTTTGAAATATTTCCTACATATAAAAATATATGTAACATGTAAGATATATAAAGAATAATATACATAATGCAATTCCATAGAGCTACGACCAAGCTTAAGAGCTAGAGTATTACCAATTCCATTGGAGGCTGCTTCTAGTCCTTGCTAGCTGTGCCTCCCACATTCAATGCCGGAGATAAGGTTTCTTTGTGTTTATTAATATCTTGCTTTTTTAAATATGGTTTTACTCCATGTATATATTTCCCAATAATATATTATTTAATGCTGTATGATTTTGAATTTTATACTAAAGATCCCATCTGTGTTTATTCTTCTATAACTTGCTTTTTTCATTCCGCACTGTTTATGGGATTCGTCTGTGTCGATGGACGTCTTCACTGTGATACAGCATTTCAGTGTGTAATGAAACCACAGCATATTCATCTGTCTACTGTTGATGGACCTTTAGTTGGTTCCAGTTCGAGACTATCATGAATGATGCTGCCAGGCATCTCTTGTGCTGGTGCCCGGGTGAAAGTTCTCAAATGCACATATATATTTAAGAATGACATCGCTAACTGAGATCATGCACAGTTTTTAATATTACTAGGTAAAGCAAAGTTACTTTCCAATATAGAATAAAATTATTTTCAATACAAGTTGAAATACAAAAATATAAGATATGCTGTTGTTCCACATCTTTCCCAATATCGGTTTTGCCCAGAATTTAAGCAGTTGCCAAATTGGCCTGTGAAAATTGTATTTTGTGGTTCAGTTTACTTCTTTGACAAATTAATTAGGTCAAAAAATTTTTGTTTATCAGTATTTTTATTTCCTCTTTTGTGAAATACCTGTTCTTGTCTTTTATGCATTTTGCATTTGGGTTGTTTTACTCTTCTAAATTGATTGATAAAACTTCTTATATATTCTCCTTACTAATCTACTATTGGTTATTTATGTTATAATATCTTTTCCCAGTTTGCAATTCATATTTTTACTTTTTTTCATTTTAAAAAATAATGTATTTTAATATGTTAAAAAAAGTAAATGATTAAATCTAACAAACTATTCCTCATGATTTATAGGTTGATGTTTTATAAAAATTGTTTCACACTCCAACTTTATTTTACACACATAGGCACACACACACACACACACACACACACAGAAACTCTATATACACATACAGATCTTTTTTTTTCTTTTGTTGATTAATTTATTTATTTTTTCAATATATGAAGTTTATTATTGTCAAACTGGTTTCCATACAACACCCAGTGCTCATCCCAAAAGGTGCCCTTCTCAATACCCATCACCCACCCTCCTCTCCCTCCCACCCCCCCCACATACAGATCTTTAATTGACTTGACATGAAAGAGGGGTCCTATTTCTTAATTAATTAATTAATTAATTTAAGGGAGAGTGTGGGAGCAGGGGGAGAGGGGCAGAGAGAGTGGAAGAAAGCGAATCCCAAGCAGGCTCCCCACTCAGGGCAGAGCCCCACATGGGGGCCAGTCTCACTACTGAGATCATAATCTCAGCCGAAATCGAGAGTTGGACACTCGACTGATTGACCACCCTGGCGCCCTCCATTTATTTTTTGAATATGGCTATTAATTATCTCAACACCATTTATCTTTTCCCAATGATCTGCAATGACGTCTCTGTCAACTATCAAGTTTCCATATATGTGTGGACTCATTTCTGGACTCTCCATTGTGTGCCTTTGTCTGTTTGCCTGCCTTTGTCTGCCTTTGTGTCAGACACACAAAGTGTGTGGTTGGGTGTTGAGTTTGGTAAGTTCTTTATAGATTTTGGATACTAACCCTTTATCCGATATGTCATTTGCAAATATCTTTTCCCATTCCGTCAATTGCCTTTTAGTTTTGTTGATTATTTCCTTTGCAGTGCAGAAGCTTTTAATCTTGATGAGGTCCCAATAGTTCATTTTTGCTTTTATTTCCCTTGACTTTGAAGATGTGTCGAGCAAGAAATTGCTGTTGCTGAGGTCAAAGAGGTTGTTGCCTGCTTTCTCCTCTAGGGTTTTGATGGTTTCCTGTCTCACATTTAGGTCTTTCATCCATTTTGAGTTTATTTTTGTGTATGGTGTAAGAAAGTGGTCTAATTTCATTCTTCTGCATGTTGCTGTCCAGTTCTCCCAGCACCATTTGTTAAAGAGACTGTCTTTTTTCCATTGGATATTCTTTCCTGCTTTGTCAAAGATTAGTTGGCCGTATATTTGTGGGTCTATTTCTGGGTTCTCTATTCTATTCCATTGGTCTATATGTCTGTTTTTGTGCCGAGAACTGACATTTTCATAATTTTATAGTATTGAGTCTATCTTTAGCTTTATCTATTTATATCTTTACTAACTTAGGTCTTTATCTCTTTGGTTGCTATTATAAATGGTATCTTTTAACATCACATTTTTAAAAAATGTTTATTTTTGAGAGAATGAGAGTGCAGGGGAGGGGCAGAGAGAGAAGGAGACAGAGGATTCGAATCGGTCTCTGCGCTGACAGCAGAGAGCCTGATGTGGGGCTCAAACTCACAAACTGTGAGATTATGAGTTGAATGAAGTTGGATGTTTAACCAACTGAGTCACCCAGGGTCCCCTCAACATCACATTTTCCAATATTGCTGGGCATTTTTTTTTTCAATGGACTTTAGTGTTTATATAAGAGGGGCTTTTGATATCTGTTCACCTCTACATTTTGATTAGCCCAAATCACTGAGACAAGGAATGAGTTTGTCTACTTGCTTGAAAGGAGAAGGAATAAAAAACTAAAGAAGAGTACAATTTAAAAAGTAATTTTAGTAAATTTGCCTGCCACACCTACATGATCTTACTAAACCCCACCTCTCAAGGGAGGTGTTAGTTCTTCTGTTTCAGTGGCCAGGAAACCAAGGTTTAGAGAAGCCCAGTAACTTGCTTAAAGTCACACAGCTAATGTGTTCATGGAAAAGCCAGGATTTAAAATGAGGAGAGTTGCACTCCAAAATGGTTTTATTCATCACACTGTGCTTTCCCTCAAGCAAAAAGGACATTCAGAGTTTTCTAAGCACTGAGTACAATGACCAGAAAGGATAAACCATTCTGTAGCCCAATTATGTGACATGACACCCCCCCCCCCCCGCCCCCTGCCCGAGTAAGTCAGCAGGGGTTGGCTAGCACCTGATCCTGGTCCTTGTCCCTATTGCTGATGGAGGAAGCCAACTGGCCTCCGGGAATAGTTTCTGCACACGTGAGGAAGCAGATAGCAGACATCAGCAGCACGCTTCCCCTGGACTGTATGCCAATACACGTAGCCAGGCTGGGGAACTGAAATTGTAAAGCAGAAGTCTGTGTGGAGCCTTTTAATATTTTCTTAAACAGTCAGTGATGGAAAACTCCGATAACAACTCAAGTAAAGGCTTATGGCTGTAAAAAGTCTCCTCTGTGGATTCGACTGGAAAGGATTCTCTGCTGAATATGGCCTGGATGCCTGAGCCCAATGTTCTTCAGTGAGAAAATTACCACAAGTCATCTCGCCATCTGGGATCCTCATGGGTGGAATCTTCTGCGGGAAGACACAGTCGTTATCAATCAACCCGCACTATCCAACAGGCCACCGGAGCTTCAGGGGATATTGTTACAGAAGAAATGGGAAGGAGGACTCTTTTGTGGGGAACGGATGATTAGTGTTCTTGGTGGCTTGTCAGAGGCAGGTAGTGGCCGTAATCAAGTGAGCACAGCACCTGAGAGTGCTGGCTTCAGCTGCGGTGCCCGGAGCAGGGGCTGTCTGCTGCTGTCCAATGCAGGAGCGGAGCCCTCAGTGTCCATTGCCTCAGGAGGTCCCCCAGCTTGGTAGAGCCAGAGCACAACTGTCACTCCCCAGGCATGCTGACCTCAGGAGCCTCGCCTGGGTCTCTGCAGAATGCAAATATGAAATATGAAGAATTGGGAAGGAAGTTTCCAAAACTTGGTAGAGATCCTCTTCCTAGATGCAGTTTCAGAAATGGGGTAGAGATAAGGGCGATTCAACTGGGGGAGCGCTAAATGCTTCTTTATCATAATGGCTTTTTGAGAAAGTGGGTGCTCAATAAACTTTTTTTCTGTCCCCCTTCCTCTCGTTCATGCCTCTCCCTCACCCCTTCTCATTTTGCCCCTTCTTTTCTCTTTCTTTCCTCTGTCATTCTCTTTTCCCTTCCTTCTGTCATCTCCCCTTCTCTTTCCCCTTTGTCTCTCCCGGCTCCTTTTTCCTCCTTTTCTCCTTCTTTCCTCTCTTCTGTCTCTCTCTTTCTCCGCTCTACCATTTTTGAGATTCTGAGTCAGTGATGCCAAAGTAGAAAGTTGGAAAAAATGTCAGAACGTGTATTTATATTTATTTCAGCACTTGTATATCTCTAACTTTTGTGTCAGTAAAGCAGGGATATGTTCTTAAAAATACGTTGCTAATGGAGTGAGGAAGACACTGTTGCTTTCAACTGTCCGTTTTCATCGTAGAACTGCCTACGTCCTTTCCAGCTGGAGTGCATGGATTGTGTTTCTTGTATGGTTCTTTCAGTGTTTATTATTTTTGGTGAATGAATACCTAGTGTGCCACTTGGGGAGCTAATTCTGTCACTGTTTGTGTTGGGGGTGAGGACTGTGATCTTGTGTTGGCTCTTCCCTGGCTGCTTTCACCGGAGCCAAAAGATTGAGTTGGATGCACCATGAGCCAGGGCTAGTCCTCTGTCCTATCACCAACGATTCTTGTAAGAATTAAGTGAAATCGTAGGCGTGGAATTGAGAAAAATAACTGCTAGCTGTTATCATTGTTAATATTATGCGCATGGTGTAGTACAAAGGTTTGGATTAGGATCAACCTCTGTTCAAATCCCAGCTCATTCACTTGCAGTTTTGGCCAAGTCCCTGTATTCTATTGGAGCTTCTTTTCTTTATTGGAGTTTTCTTTTCTTTAAAAGGGGATCAGTAATACCCATTTGGTCATAGAGACAAATGAGGTAACATATGAAATTTCCTAACAAAGAGTAGATGCTCACTGATTATTGCCTTTCTTCTGCCCACCTATGTCTATTCCTTGGGCCCACTAGGACATACTTAGGTATGTATGTCTACATATGTATGTAGTTACCGATCAAACACCTATCTAATGCTTACTTTGTGCCATACACTGTTCTTTTTTTAATGTTTATTTATTTTTGAGAGAGAGAGAGAAAGAAAGAAAGAGAAGGACACAGAGAGAGAGAGAGACAGAATCCCAAGCAGGGTCCATGCTGTCAGCACAGAGCCCATTGTGGAGCTCGAACTCACGAAGCATGAGATCATGAACTGAGCTGAAATCAAGAGTCAGATGCTCAACTGACTGAACCACCCAAGTGCTCGAAAAATGTAGTATTTTATTCATTTTGAGAGAGAGAGAGAGAGAGAGAGAGCACACAAGCGGGGAAGGGGCAGAGAGAGAGGGAGAGAGAAAATCTCAAGCAAACTCTGTCCTATCAGCACACAGCCCACTGGGAAGCTTGATCTTATGAACCATGAGATCATGACCAGAGCCAAAATCAAGAGCTGGATGCTTAACCAACTGAGCCACCCAGGTGCTCCCTGTGCCATGCACTGTTCTAAGTGTTTTATAAACTTGACTCTTTAATATCATAATCGCCTTCTGAGTACTCACCATTATTACACACTTTACACATAGGGAAACAAAAGCACAAAGAGGTTTAATAGCTTGCCCAAAGCCACTAACTGATATTTGTGTGAGGACACCTTAATGTAAGTTTTCTGTTCTTTTAATTGAAGATATCATTACCCTGAGATGCTGTCTAGAAATCAACATAAATTTCTCTCTTGAGTCTGCAAATTTTCTCATAGAGGCCTTAGGGAAGGAAAAAAAACACAAAAACATGAAATAAGAGCACACTTTATGAGTTTATTTTCTGCGTTAATAGAGTAAAGGGGTGAATGGATTTCGCAAAACACGTTCTCATTTGGGTCCAGTCTGAGGAAGCATCAGACTGCAGTGGCGGCCGCGTCTTCAGCCCTGAAGCTGGCCAGACAGAAGTGGCCCGCAGTGTGCCTGGGAGAGCCCCTGCCAGCTGCTCCCCAGTGTGCTTGCACCTCATCTGTGCAGAGTGCACACAGTGTTCAGAGGCACACAGATGGGAATTCAAGTGGGGCCAAGATCACTGGGAAAAGCGTTGCAAAGTGAAAGCTGGCCCACAGACAGCGCCCTTCTGTTTTGCCAGAACTCTAGAGCCGGGTCCAGAGAGTAATGACTACAAACTGGTCGTGGTTTGGGTTTAATCAGCGTCTTGTTCTCATTTTCACATGTTTGGTCCTTGGGAAGATCCCAGACCTCCCTTTGCTGCACAATCATATGGCCTATTTAGGAGTTTTCAAGAAAATGTTATTTGTGTGGCCTAGGTTTGTTATTATTTAAGATCATTCGCATGTTTCAAGGCGTAATTGACAGTAAGGAAAGGGAAGACGGGACCGCAGATTGAGGACATACCAGGTGCCAGGTGCTGTGGTGGGCACTTCTACCCATGTTAGCTTAGCTGATAATGGCAGAGAGGCAGAAATGCCTTTAGGCAGTAATGGAAAAGGGAGGAAAAGGTTAATGGAAAAGGGAGGATACCTGGAAACTGGAAACAGGAAACGTAGGACATCTCGAAGTCGTTTTGATTCCAAAATCCATGGCTTCAAGTCACCTGAAGTGATTAGCGACAGTATATAATTGCCTTGTGTGAGGAGACAAAAATTATGTTACATGTGTTTCTCATCTTTTCTGTCCTCCTGCGGAAGGAGTCTCGGCTCCATTTATTCAATTACTTTCCTTCCTTTGTCCTATCCTGAGAGACGCGTTATATAAGCTTTTGTGATGGATTTCAGGAGGGAGGGAGGGAAGAATGGGGCAAAAAGCTTATGGACACATATATATATTCCTCTGTGTAAGTGCGTTTATATTTTCTACATGTATGTATATAAACTTCATAGGTCATAAATACATGAACATTGTAAAATGAGATTATACCATGCTTAAGCTTCTGTTACCTGTTTTAAACCCTTTAAGTTTATTATGAACATTCTTCCATGTCAGAATGTTTAAAACTGTAATATCATTTTTAATACTGCCTAAACTTTGTAAAGTATATGCCAATGCTTGATTATTATTTAGCTCATTTCCAGTTTATAGCACTATGGACAGCACTGCAATGACACCTGGAAAAAAATTTTATTTTATTTACTTGAGAGAGAGAGAGGAGAGAGAGAGAGAGAGAGAGAGAGAGAGAGAGAGAGAGAGAGAATGAGCGGGGGAGGGGCAGAGAGAGAGAGAGAGAGGCAGAGAGAGAGAGAGAGAGGCAGAGAGAGAGAGAGAGAGGCAGAGAGGCAGAGAGAGGCAGAGAGAGAGGCAGAGAGAGAGAAAGAGAGAATCGAGAATCCCAAGCAAGCTCCAAGTTGCCAGTGTGCAGCCCGACGTGGGGCTCGATCCCATGAACATGAGATCATGACTTGAGCTAAAACCAAGAGGACACTCAACATACTGAACTACCCAGGTGCCCCCAGAAAAAAATATTTTTAACTGGCCCAAATTTCTATTTATCAGGGAAAAGGTTTACTGTGATTTTTCCTAAGTCAGAGGAATTACCTATATTTTCAAGCTAATTTTCTAAAGCGCTGGAATCATTCTTGCAGCAGTATCTGATGGAGGATACACTGTGTGAAACCCATAGAAATGGCCCTTCTCTCCTGGGTTTGCCTCCTCCCCCTCCCCCACCCCCAGTGACCCTTGAGCTCCCACAATAGTCCGGAGCACCCTGGGACATGGTGGGAAAACCATCAGCTAGGTACTGGCTTTGTTTGTTTTCTGCGATAGAATTATTTGCTCCTGTTACATAGTACTGAAAATCTGTTTTTTCATTTAAAGGAGGAAACTATATTTTCTCTTTCTAACTCACATTGAGTTTTGATGTGGTACTTAGCTAGCAGAATTAATAATAATTTAATTTTTTAAATCTATTTCTGTATGTTATAATAGAGCCTTTATATTTCAACAAATGCAAACACATTCAGGCAGCTGGGGTAGACTCACTGAAGTGTTTTGTATGCCTGAGTAGTGACATGAAGTCCGTTCAGGGTCCATTGTCCCATTAACTTAGGGGAAGGCACAAGGGACCAGGATCTACCATATCTCCTGGAGATAAAAAAGAAAAACTTGGATGGTGCTACTGTGCTACTCTATGTCTTGACCTTTTGATCTTCTACCTTAAGCGAGGGTTTGAAATGTTAGCTCAGCACATCTTGTCATTACTTTAAATAGTCCGATTGTTTTCCTTTGCAACGAAGCTCTGGTTTTCCTATGATTACTATGCTTCTTCCATGATACTGAGGAGGGGAGGAGTCAGGAAATAGACATGCAGGCATCTGTCTTTGCGTTTTCATTGCAGTTCTTTTGTGCCCTCCAAGGTGAACCTCTCTGAATGAGTGTGATCATAGCTGCTAATAAATAAATAGATGGCGTTTTTTTTCTTCAGATGTTGGGATTCAAATTGTCTGGAAATTTCACATGTTAGGCCTAACTTATAGACTCCATGTGACCATGCAAAAGGGAACCTTCATGAATATGTTATTAGGAACCTGATCCCTTTGTCATTCATCCTTCTGTGTCCTTGCTTGTTGGAAGATGAGAATTTTGTGATTGGTTCAAACCAATGGAAATGTCAGAGAAATGAGTTAGATATGCAGAGGATATTGAAAGGACAGAAATTTATGCTTTAAAGTATTACCATTATTAGATTTAGAATTTTAATTTTTTTCCTCTAATCTTAGATAAGGTGAACTGTTGACAGGTCTCTGAGACCAGAAGGAAATTAGAAGATAAATGTGTATAGGTAACTGCAAAGGATCAGAGAGCGAAATCTCTTAGCAAATAAAAGCAAATAGGAAGAGGACATCATTGTAAACAAAAACGTGACAAAAAGGAAAGGTTTGGGGCTAGAAATGGTCAAATTATTCTTCCAAAAGTGAGAAATCTTTTCTTAAAAAACACATTGGACTATTTTCTGTTATACTGGGACTAAAGGAAATAGGAAAGTATGATTGAAACATGTGGGATTTAGTTGCTTTTCAAAACTTTAACCAGCAAAAAAAGGGCATTTTTTTTTGGTCCAATTAGTAGCATTAAGATAAATTTAACGTGCTGGCTTCCTGGGATTTGTGCCTTCAATTTATAAGCTTTGCTGATAAAGAAGAAAATCAATTTCATTTTATTCTATTTCCCAGGGAGATAGCAAAAAGCTTAGGGATTTTGCAGGGGACTTTTTAATTAGGACTATTATAGAAACAAGTTGAAGAACCAAATATCAAACCTGTAAACTATGTCCTGGGGATAGAGTATGGATGATGGTTAGGTTCGGAGGCACATGATTCTTAAGGTTTCTCATGTAAGTGTCTCAGTCTTCATAGGCCAAGGTGATCAAATCCAGTTGTTCCTGACCCTTACCATGTGTCATTGGTTTGTTAGTCCTCCAAACAGGTAATTCAAGTATGAGATGCCAAGGGATCCAGAGAGATGGTGGTGGGTGTGAGTTGTGTCACAATAGGGTGCTAGTAAAAGGGAGCTGGATGGTCCCATATCCTCTGCCTTCACCCAGCCAGCACTCCTGGTAAGAGATGCAGGAAACAAGGCGAGGAGAGGAGCATCTGAGTCCTGCCCAGGGCTTCCGCTGCATCCCTGAAGCAGATGTCTAGTGGACCAAACCTGGCTGCATGGAGAAGCCCTTGTGCCTAACCTAGAGCTAAGGTGGGCAGGAACACACACTTGGTGTATTTCTTTCTTTCTTTTTTTTAAATATTTTTAAAAATGTTTATTTATTTTTGAGAGAGAGACAGAGCGTGAGTGAGGGCGGGGCAAGAAGAGAGGGAGACACAGAATCCGAAGCAGGCTCCAGGCTCTGAGCTGTCAGCACAGAGCCTGACATGGGGCTCGAACTCACAAGCCATGAGATCATGACCTGAACCGAAGTCGGACACCCAACCGACTGTGCCACTCAGGCTCCCCCACTTGGTGTACTTCTATTTTTATTTCACCAGAAGCCTCAGTCTTAACGTCCAGCATAAGGACAAGACAAGTGTCATCACCCTAATCTATGAGAAGCAGAAGAATGTCCAGGAACAAGGTCACATTGGGCCCAAAACTTAGGGCAGAAGGAGACTGTATGATTTTGCTTACACTTTTCTAGGTTGGGAAAGCAGGCTAGTCCCCTGTTTGGCTGGGTGTGGTGGTGGTGGTGGTGGTGTGTGTGTGTGAGGAGAGAGAGAGAGAAAGAGAGAGAGAGAGAAACACTCTGACTATAGGGCACAGTGCCTGAGGCTCACAATAATTTTAAATTTTTTTTAACGTTTATTTATTTTTGAGACAGAGAGAGACAGAGCATGAACTGGGGAGGGGCAGAGAGAGAGGGAGACACAGAATCTGAAGCAGGCTCCGGGCTCTGAGCTGTCAGCACAGAGCCCGACGCAGGGCTCCTCACGGACCGTGAGATATGACCTGAGCCGAAGTCGGACGCCCAACCGACCGTTCTCACAATAATTTTAGAGGCCCACAAAAATGTTTTAATTTTTTTAATCAGGAGAAAAAAACTGAGTATGATATTAATGAATAAACAGTAATGGCTCCATCCTGGATTATACTTGCCTCTTTACTAATGCAGCCATAAAATAGGTCTTTTTACTCGTATATAAAATGAAGGAAGGAGCCCATGAGGGCCAAAGTGCCTAGGCCCCACAAAACTTAGAATGCAGGCCTGACTGAACAACCATGACAGAGGCAGACAGACTAGCAGAGACTTGCAGAGGCAGACAGAACAGAGAGACAGGAAGACACACACAGAGTGAAAGATAGGGACAGAAAGACAGAGAGAGGGGGATGAAGAAAGACACCTACCCAGATGGAGAGACAGGTGCACAAACACGCACACACACGAAGATGTTAAGGGGGACATTCTACTACAAGGGAGCAGCCATCATCTTAGTCTGATTTTTTTCCAGCCACTCAGGAGCAAATGTGTCTGAAGATTACAGTCCTCTTCAATCATTCCCTTTGCCCCCAGCCTCAGAGAATCGAGGGAGAAGTGAGGGCCAGCCCTTCTCCTTTTTTTCCCATGCTCTTGGTACATGGGAGTCCTGAGAAGGTTTGTGTCAGTCCCTGGTCTTGGCCTTGGGCCACATTCTTTTTGCATGTGAACTGAAATACAGTGGTTTTTCTCTTCCCCCACAAAAGTGCCTTAGTCTATGTTACAAAGCCACAGACCTCATGGCCATGTTTCACCCAAAGGAGATGGGAGTGGCAAAACTGAGAAGATTGGGTTGAGGCAGGAGGTGCTCCAGCCTGAGCCTTGGGATTGCTGCCTTGATTGGGGGGGGCACTTGAGGGGCTCTGCCGGTTAAGCATCCGACTCTTGGTTTTGGCTCAGGTCATGATCTCATGGTTCGTCATTTCGAGCCTGCTTCTGGCTCTGCACTGACAGCTCAGAGCCAGCTTGGGATTCTCTCTCTCCTTCTCTCTCTGCTCCTCCCCTACTTGTGCACACTCTCCCCGCCTCTCTCAAAATAAATAAACTTTTTTAAAAAAGGAAAGTATATAGAGGTTGGGAGCAGGGAGGCATTGTTTCGGTCACTCTGAAAGCAGAAACTGGACAATTTGGAACGACTGGGACATAAAGACCTTTTCATTTAATTGAAAGTCACATTATTCCTTTTCACTTGTGTTGTCTCTAGGAAATAGGGTTAGAGATCATTTATAAAAGATCCAGGAAGATGTATACCATTTGAAACGCCTTACAAGAAAGCCCAGTGAAATGAAATAATTTACACTAAAAAGTGTACATACTTCAGTCTGTTCTGAATTCTAGTCTTCTAATATTGCCAGAGATGGCTGTAGGAAGAAACCAATAAAGAAAAAAGGAGGAGGAGGAGAGAGAGCAAGCGAGAGAAAGAATTATTATTTTTAATGTTTATGTATTTTTGAGAGAGAGAGACCGTGTGTGCATGTGTGCACGTGTGGGAAGGGCAGAGAGAGAGGGAGAGAGAGAATCTCAAGCAGGCCCTGCACTGTCAGCACAGAGCCTCATGCAAGGATTGATCTCGTAAACCTGTGAGAGCATGACCTGAGGCAAAATCAGGAGTCGGATGCTTAAGTGACTGATCCACCCAGGCACCCGGAGAGAGAGAAATTATTAAACCAGAATGGAACTCAGCCTTCCCACCTTTCAGGGCCAGAAAGAAATCAATGGGAAGCAATAGGCAGTGGGTGCTTTGGAAAATGGTGCCAGCCTTGAGGAGAAACTGCTCACGTGTCCTTGGTTGTGGAAAGTGTTTTCAGGTGAAGTGATTTCTTATTTTGCACAAAGGATCCCAGCATGTGTCTGTTTGTAAATTCAGTCACAGCCGCTCTCCAACAGCATTATAGAGATAATTTTCTCAGTTAAGAGAATAAGGGCAGTTGAAGTTATTTATAAGTTTGTTTTTTGTCAGTTGTAGGTTATTTTTCTGCCATTTGTTGGCAGCATCAGAGTGTGGTATGGTGTATAAATCCCACCAAAAATGGAGTTATATGGCCACATTAAGCCGAAGCCTCCCCCGCCTACCCCCCCCCCCCCCAAGCTAACTGCAATTACTTTGGATTCATTTTAGTAGGTGTGAGAAGCTCATCTATTTAGAAGATGAATAGTTTATTTAGGATCATCTGGTAGCAGCAGGTTAATTAAAGAGTGACTCCATCATCTCTAGCCAAAATCACAGGCATTATAAAAGCAAGCCCTGCTTTATGACTGTCATGTGAGAAATGCACACAATGATGCCCAGAGAGTTTAAACATTATTAAAAGTTATCCATTGGGTGCATTTGTTCTTCTTCCATGATATACAGATATAAACAGTATCTGCTAGTTTCCTCTTTCCTGATTATATGCACCTTTTGTCATATAATAAAAAAACGATTGTGCTTTTGCAAACAGTAGCATAGCCAACAACACCCTTCTAAGTGTGCCGCATTTAATTGTTCCCACAGCCTTTTAGTAGGAATACTGTTATTTGTCAGCCCCATTTTAGACATGAAGAAACTGAAGCACAGGGTGGTTAAGTCATTTATCTGAGGCCACACAGCTTGGGAGCAGCAGGGCTGAGGTTAGCAACCAGCCTGCCTTGGGAGCCAGTGCTTTTATTGCCTATATCTGTGGCCCTCCTCAGAAGCAGCACAGAAAATAACATCTCCAGCTCTCTGTTGGGAGAATATTGACTCATTATTCGACTGATGGGGCAAGTTCTTCTGCTTACCAGGATTTTAGATAGTACTTTTGAGGCTGTAGGGCCTAAGCTATGACTGTTACCTAGAAACTCCAGGGGGAAAGGATGGTATAAAATTATTGTGGATGCTCAGAGACGAAATTTGGATTCTTTTATTTTCTCCAATCTTATATGCAATAATAATGTTTGTAGTTTTTTTTTGTGTGTGTGTCTAGTGGTCCAATTTTTGCTTTCAGTGTGACCAAAACAATGCCTCCCTGCCCCAGATCTCTATATAGATGTTTGAATAGGCACGGTCTAAACACAAACCACATCAGGCACCCGTCACCCAAATATGTCAACCCATCAGCAATGCACTAATTGCCAGGCCCTGGAGAAAGTACCTAGAAGTGTAAATCCTAGCCACTCCCTCTCACCAAGGAATTGAGGTCTTTCAGAGAGAGTAGCACATAGAAACTTCAAGGCCACCCTTACTGCAAAGAGCCTTAGGTGAGTGGTGCACCCCATGAATCCTAGGAAGCTCAAGTGAAGGAGAAATCCTTTCTCACTGAATGGTGGGCATCTCCAAGGAAGGGGCAAGATGTGGGCTTCTCTGAGGATGTGAGATTGGCTTTGAGGTAGACCTTCAAAAACTGGGTTAGACTTGGATGACTGGAGAGGACATTCCATGTGTAGAGGTGTGCAAACAAGCCTCTGGGAATGGAAGAGACTGGCAGTGGCCGGAGCCAGGGAGGAGAGCACTGTTTTTAGAGTCCTGGGTGATGAAGTTAGAACAATACCAACTGACCCGACTTCCCCACAGGGAGCAGGAAAACGAACATGTTGTATTTTGCTCAGTAGCGTATGAAGGTATGGAGCTCAAAAATCGGATTTTTACGAGTAGCTTGTGGAATCAGTCTTTACCCGCCAAAGTTAAGTCTTGTGTTATTTTATGTTCTGATCTTGTCAAAGAAGCTATGTTTTTAAATGCCACAAATTCCAATAAAAAAGTGTTTGTTTTTTCTTCCTCCCATTTGTGTTCTTGAAACCTATGTGTACAGGACCTTATGTTACTTACACACTTTAATCCCACTTCTGTTTGCTACAAATACAGGGAAAGGTGACAGTTTCATTCAGGATAAACTCCATTGATCTCTCTGTGAGGCAAGAAATTTTTCTTGAGCATTTTTGGCACATTTTTTCTAAGAGGCAGAGTGAACATAGATGGGGCTTGGACTGCATTGGGATTTCAGCTCTGACACTTAACTGCTGGGGAACCTCAAGTAGGTGCTTAACTTCTCTGTGCCTCAGATTTCTCATCCAGTTCACGTTTGATGTTCTAAGCGGTACCTGGTACACAATAAAGAATCATCAGCTTAAATCTTGTATTCTCAATAGGGTGACAGCACCCCAGGAGGGCAAAAATTCATGAATGGCATGCTTAGGAAAAATATTGCCCTTTTGGGAGTGTGTGTGTGTGTGTGTGTGTGTACAAAAAAAGTGTTTGAGTAATAGAATTGACTTAAGTCAATTCTATTAAAGTAGACTCAATGAAACACTGGTGGAATCCAAAAGGACGTTTAGATGTACTTTGACACCTAAGAATCAACAGAACATTTAATCAGCAGGCATTTACCAGGGCCTGTTGTAGGCACAGTCTTAGGTCACTTCTTGGTCATTTGCAGAGTGAGGTGACCAAAGGAAGGAAGATCCCCCTTTAGCTGGGTCTTTTCTTGAAGCTAGTGGTGGTGGGAGAACAGAGCTGAGATGGAAATGAATTGCTTTGCCCACTTTGACCAAAGGGCCGTGGCCTGGGTATGCGTGGCTTGGCCTGGACAGAGCGAACAGTAAAAGCTCACATCTGCCAAGTAGGTTTTGTTTTTGTCAGAGTAGTTTCACACACATTATCTCTCACGAGCACTGTTTTCCTTTAAAAATAACTTCAAATTACACATTAAAGAAAGAAACACATTCTTTATAAGAAAATTGACATATTACATGCATCTTATGTAAGCATAAAAATTCCCTCTGGGCCTCATTCCCTGCTCCCCTCCACAGGGTTAACCACCATTAACGGTATGTGTATGTACGACACTTTTTTCTGTTCATTGACACACAGCTAAACCTATTTTTAAAAGTACATATTATTTTGTATTTATATGTTACTGATAATATACTATATATGATATATACTACTAGCTTTTTTTTTTTTAACTCGTGATATGCCTTGGAGATCATTCCCTAATAAAACATGCTGATCTCATTCTGTTAAACTGCTGCATGCCCATGGGAGGACTATCCCAGTATCTACTTACCCATTTCCCCTTCTGGTAGATATTTATGTTATTTCCGTACTTTTCTTTTACCATAGCTAAGAATGCTGCCTCTTTGGGTATGTGGTATATTTCTGTTGCTGTTCTTTGAAGCAGAGATTATTATCTGACAGCAGAGGAAACTGAGGCCCAGAGAGGTGACATAATCAGTAAGTAGCAGGCCTAGGATCAGAACCCAGGTATTTTTGTTCCAAATTCAAGTTTGATGGGTTTTTGTCCCATCCATAGCTCCCTCACAATCTCCCAGACTGAAATGCGTGCATTGGGCGACCTATTTCCTCACAGTGTCGTTTGAGGGGCTGCCCCAAACGTTGCTGCTTCTTTACTCACTTTCGATAATAGATCAGCTGCCACATGTTCCCTGCAGGAAGGGTGCTTTCTGCAAGTGGACGGTTATGTGCAAATAAAATGGGGGTGGAGGAGATTGCAAAGAAAGGCTGGCCCGACCTGTTTACCAAGTCGTGCCAAAGCAGGCACCGATTTATCCATCCATGGCTGAAATTTGAAAGCTCCAACTGAGAAATGTCAGGATGAAGTAACGCTTAAATTATTAAGGAAGAAGGTCTTAAAGAGGGTGGGGAATAATAACCTATGGTGACTGGCTTGTTTTGAGCAGGAAAGAAGGAGATGGATGTTGTAATTGGCCATCATACTTTAAAATAAAAAAGGTTCCTGGGGCCTACTAAAAGCTTAAATTTCAGAGAACCTTGAGCTTCTTTTGATGAGCCTTCTTCAATATTTTACAATGGCGTAGCGAAAGGATTTTTTTAATTAAAATCCCCCAGTATGTTGTTGGGGCTGCTGATCAGGAAGGTTGGACCGGTCCTTTCCTCCCCTGCTGATCGAGGCTGGCATGCCAGGGGCCAGACTGCCCACATCCATCGGCTGCCCCAGACCAGGGGGCACTCTGGCAGCCGTGCCAGAGAAGATTCCAGCCAGAGGAGATCCTGGCAGAGAGCAAGGAGCCTCGCAAGTTTGTCATGGCCTCACTGCCCCGATCCATGCAGACGCTCCCCTGGACCCAATTAGCAGATTGGAAATAGCATCCAAGTGTGTTGCAACCACTAAGTTAGAGAAGAATGACACACATGAAGGAATCAAGGGGGAAAGGAGCATTTTGGATCCTGAAGGAGCAAGTTGCTTGTCAGAGGTGTAACGAACCGAAACAAAATAAGTTGCTGCTCTTAAGCCTTTTTCTAACACTGCCTGGATTCGTTAGCTTGGGGGGAAAAGCACCGAAATGACAAAAGAACAAAAAAAGAGAGAAAAGAAATGCTTATTGTTCCCACGTTCAATTTCTTATTTAATATCACTTAAAAAAAGAAGATTTAATAGAAAAGGGAGGGTATCATTAATTTTTGAGTCTGCAAGAAATGAAAATGAAAAATGATCTGCTGATTAGTGATATGCAATTTGTTCCTTGAACGTCTTCAATAATGTGTGAATGTCACATTATATAACACTTATAATGATTAAACCAGAAGATGAAATAAGATAGGAAAGATCTTGTGTTCTTCCCTTGACTAGTGGACAACTTATCTCATTAATCTCTCTTGGGCTTGCAGCCTTAAATTGAATAAGCTGTGTTATTGGGGGAGATTTATAGCCACAAGACTTAGCAGCCTCACTGAGGAAATCTTACAGTACTATTTTGAGAAGCCTCCAAGATAATTCTTGGGATTTGTATTCATTGTAGCCTGTCATAAAACATTGCCGGAACCAGTAATGAGTAGTATACCTTCTCAGGAACTTAATATTCTGACAGCAGCATTGAAAACAGGCCGTTGTTGGTGCCTCGTCTCATGGGAAGTTAAAGTATTCTTGATCTCAATTTAAAATTTCTGTTAGAAGCAGGGGCTTCAGTGTAGTAAGAGATTATGTACTGATAGACCTGGGTATGGAGGAATGCTCATGAAAAGTTCGTGCACTTTTGACGTTACAAAGGCAGATCTGCACAGAGCAGGTAGGAAGCGACTTCTATGAAGTGTTTGTTGAAAGAATGAATGAGCGGGTAACCAGGAGTCCTCCTCTTTTTGCTTAACTACTCCCTATGACTGAAGTCCTGACACTGGGGGATAAGTACCAGTAAGATCAGTTCATATAAGGCAATTTTTAAAGGAAACACCCTGCCACACCTTGGACCAGTAGCTGGGAATTCAAGCTGGAAAAGAGGTGGTTGTTCTCCTCTCAGCTTTACCGAAGTGTAATTGACAAATAGGTGTGTATATTTAAAGTGTACAACCTGATGGTTTGATACATATATACACTGTGAGATGATTACCACAATCAGGTTAATTGACATGCCCATCACCTCACATGGTCACTCATGTGTGTGTGTGTGTGTGTGTGTGTGTGTGTGTGTGTGTGTGTGTGGTGAGAACGTTTAAGATCTATTCTCTTAGCAAATTTCAAGTATAAAATACAGTATTATTAAATAGTGCCTGTGCTGTATGTTAGATCCCCAGAACTTTTTCATTTTGTAACTGAGGCTGGTATCCTCTTACCAGCATTTCCCCACTTCACTCACCCCTAGCCTTTGTATAACTACCATTCTACACTCTGTTTCTGAGTTTGACTTTTTTTTTCTTTCTTAGATTCCAAATAGAAGTAAAATCATATGGTATTTGTGTTTCTCTGGCTTATTTCACTTAGCATAATGTCCTTTGGATTCATCTACATTGTTGCAAATGGCAGGCTTTCCTTCTTATGTCTGAATAATATTCCACTGTGTGTGTGTGTGTGTGTGTGTGTACGTACATACATATACCATCTCATTTATCCATTCATCCATTGATGGGCATTTAAGAAAAAAGAGGTTTAACTTAATGAATCAGGTGATGCAAGATTTCCCTTTAAAAATCATTAGTAAGCCTTTCCATGCCTTCTTCCTTTGGAGTGTTCCTTTCCTCTCACAACAGCCTGTTTATTACTGGACCGTCAGCTACCTTGAGGAGAGTCCATGCCTGTCTCCATAGCTCCACATCTTGATTAAGCCTGCGGCATATTAAATGCCCTTGAAACCAAAGTTTTTGTTGATGTTTGAAACCAAATTTATTCTTTATATAGAGTCAAAATCCACCTTTTGGACTTAATTCTACTTGGCAGACTTAATTCTGTTTTTTGCCCCAGACAGAACTATACCAACTCCTTCTTCCATGTGAATATTTTCATTCTTAATCACCCCTTTGGTTTTCTCTGCTTCAGATTAATTCCCAGTTTCCTCAATTAATTACTTTCTTTAGCAGCTGTGCCAGTCATTTTGAACTTCCTGGTCAACTAAAACCTCAGGTCTTTTTGCCTTTAAGTAATATCAACGAAACATTCCTACCCATCTTTTATTGGAGCAAAGTCTTTTTTGTTTTAACTTAATTTGTAACCTTTCCCATTTATCATTGTGAAATTTAATCATACTAGTTTTTACCTATTTTTCTACCTTATTTTTTCACTTGCCAGTTTGGTTAACAATGTTGTTGCCATAATGTTATATCTTTGCAGATTTGAGCAACAAAGTTGGTAACAGAAAACTATGGATACAGGGTCCTCATTTCCCTTTGGGGTGTCAGTAAGCTATCATTTAGCCCTCTTCTGTGATCATTAAGCCTACCCAATTTTCTACATGGTGCTAGAAGTGACTTTAGAAAATGTTCCATGTATTCATACTATACCAGTTTCACATATAAGGAAACCGAATCAATTCAAAAGAGCCCACAGTTACTCGTCTGGTTAGTAGAAACACCCAGGCTAGAACCAAGGCCAAGTGATACCAATGGCTGTTGTCCTTTCTTCTCTATGAGAACTTTTTTTTTAATAGACAATTTTTTTAGAGCAGTTTTTAAGTTCATAGCAAATTTGAGCTGAAGGTACAGAGATGTTCCACATACTCTGGCTGGCCTGACTCATACATAACCTCCTCCGCTAAGAACATCTCTCACCCAAATGGTACATTTGTCACAAATGATGAACCTACATTGACACGTCATTATCACACAGAGCCCATAGTTTACATTAGGCTTCTCTCTTGGTTGTGTACATTCTATGCTTTTGGACAAATTTCTAATGACATGTATCCACCATTATAGTAACATATAGAGTAGTTTCACTGCCCTAAAAATCATCTGTTCTTCACCCATTCATCTTCCTCTTCGCCCAGCTCCTGAATTGAACTTTTTGCTATCTTCGTAGTTTTTCCTTTTTCAGAAAGTCATATGGTTGGAATCATAGTATATAACCTTTTTAGATTGCTTTCTTTTGCTTAGTAATACATATTTAAGGTTCCTCCATATCTTTTCAAGGCTTGATAGCTCATTTCCTTTTAGTGCTGAGTATTCCATTGTCTGGATATTCCACAGTTCATTTATCCATTCACCTACTGAAGGATATCTTTGTTGCTTACAAGTTTGCGCAGTTATGAATAAAGCTACTATTCACATCTGTATGCAGGTTTTCTGTGACCATAAGTTCTCAAATCCTTAGGGTAAATACCAAGGAGTGTGACTGCTAGATCATGTGGTAAGAGTATGTTTAGTTTTGTAAGAAACCAGTAAACTATCTTTCACACCTGGCAGTCTTCATATTATTTCAAGTTTAATACAGAAACATTAAATGTCTTGTTGAAATCCTATCATTTTGTGGAAGGTTTCCTAGTCTTTTTTTAAATTAACTTTTTTATTGAAGTGTAATTGATGTATGATGTTACGTTAGTTTCAAGTGTACAACAGTGATTCAGTTTCCTAGTCTTTTTTACACAAAGGTCATATACTAATGTTAATTTGAAGATAAAGCAAAATGGTGAGCTTTCTCCTTTCTTCTTCTTCTTTTTTTTAGCATTTAATTTTTTTAAAATTTATATCCAAATTAGTTAGCATATATCTCCTTTCTTCTTCTAAGACCATCAGTAAAATTCTATTTCTAAAAGTAAAACTTAAAAACATGATATGGTAGTGTCACCTAAAAACTGGTACATTACAGATGCAAGTAAGCATGTGTGTGCGTGGATAGGCCAATGTATATTTGCTTTCTATCATAAATAAAGAGTTGGAGAAAGAGAATGGTTTGCTGGTCAGTGAAAACTTTTTGCACATAGGCAAACTGGTCATTCATGCATAGCCATTGTGTGGGGGGGACTATGGAGCCTTGCTTTGTGCTTCACTAGAGGAGCTCTATTTTTGATGAGGGATTGTACCTTTGTTCAATGGAAAGAAAATAGCTCTTCGTACCTTGCTGGCTTAATTGCTAACGATATATTCTTCAACCACAAGTCTCATTGTTCCCATTATTCAGTATTTAAATACACATATGTAATGTCTTCACTACTGTTAGTATTTCCAAAGAGCTTTTTTCTTAAATCTCTAAAACCCAGGACCAAAGAATACTTTCCTCTTAGGTATATTTTATTATTGGTTAGAATAGAACCAATCCATAAATTTTTAGAGTCAAAAAACACTGAGAAAAAGTTTTCCATAGAATCTTCTTAGAACTTAACTTTCGTATGAGACTATCTTCTAAAAAACAACAACAACAACAACAACAAAAAACCCCACCACATTTGAAATCTGTTGTTTCATCAGAATTGTTTGTAGGGCAAATGTAAACCTCAGTATTGTTTAACTGCAATCCAAGAGAGGACTATCATATTGCACTTCTAATCAAAAAATAAATTGAACATAGTGGTAGGCTTACAGAAAGAGAGAGAATTAGATTTGATTAGATTAGCTTTAACCTGCCCGGAATAAAACTGTCTGCCTTTCCTGTTATTTGTCAGTGTTTATAGCTGGTTTCGTCTACAATGCTTTCACTATTATTTCCAGGCGGTAAAAGGCAGTCAAGCAGAAAAGACACTCATAAATGTCAGAAAAGAGTAAGTTTTTTTTGCATTTCAAGGGCTTTGAAGGTCAAGTTCAGCCCACTTAAGGGAAGCAGAGTGATGGGTGTGTGGTAGCATGTTGTTAGTTGGTGTATTTAGGCATATAATTTATGTGAAGTTAATGCACTTGCCTATTACTCTAAGAAAGTGAAATATCCTGGGAAGATTCTATTTATTTTATATATTTTGTTCACCTGTTAGGAGGTAAAATAAGTCAAATTTTCATAATCTGTGATGAGGAAGGGAAGATGTTCAACTTGTCAAAACCTGATCAGGTTATGGAGCCCTGTGATTCTTTCCTTGCTCCTCCTGTTAGAATTCTGTTCTATCTGGCAGCTTCCTCACTCTGGAGTATGAGGAAGAAGAGCTCTGTTAAGAATTTTGCAAACCAGTGCAAGATTTTTCCTCCAGAAGCCCTTATTGAGATGTTTTCTTTTTCTTCATGAGACTTTATTTTTTTCCCAGGAGAGAGCCTTAGCAATTACAGTTTAAAGCTACCGAAAATAGGTACGTTCTTTGATATCAAAGAGCTTCTTGAAGATTTTTCAAACTAAAGAGACCCAAAGGTTGTATTTCAAGGTGCTACTAGCACGGGCCTTTGTAGTTAAAAACTCGAAGAATGTTCTACCAAGTGGATTATTCTTTGGAGATGCTGGACTTGAGTACTGTTGCATTTGGTAAGAGGTAAGGTGTTTGAGTTTGTGAGGGTATGCTTATGTGTATTCCCACCTGTGCTAAACTGAACCTCAATAGTTACAAAGTGTTGCTGTCATGATGTAGGATGAATAGACAGAGGATGGTGGCCAGGGAATGGAACAGACATTTAGGAGCACTACTATGTGCCAGATACACAATGTGTGCTTCTTTTTTCAATCCTCATTGTTAGCATGAGAAGTGGTAGGTTACTATCTCCATTTTCCAGATTGGAGGGCCAGGGAGGTAAAGTTTATGTGTCTAGGAGCAAACCCAAATTTCCTAAATGTCCGCAGTTAGCTCACTAAGGTAGGCTCCAGAGAGGTGGAGTTAGTGGAAAGAGAATAAAGCCTGTACATCAGAGCTAATTTCTTAGGGGAAATTATGTATGTGTGTTAGGTACGAGGGAGAAAGTACAATTTCATGCAATAAAACTGTATCACTAGATAGTTCAGGGGCTGTCTTTTCTTTCCAAAGAAATGTTTTTTGGTCATCCCACATAGACCCTGCCTTGCTCCTCCTTTCCTGGGCGTCTTTTCATTTGTTATCATTCTCTTCCTTTCCTGTTGTCAGTTTCCATCTGAAAATTCCTGTGGCTTTTTACATAGAAAATTCATTTTTCTCTTTGATTTTAGCCTCCATTTCCAGACCACCTTATCCTAGAAACCTTTGTCCATGATGGTATTTTACTAACCCATGAGTGCACCATGAGTGTGTAGTCAACAAATGTTTGTTGAGCACCACCTGTATACCAAATATTGTACTAGGATGATGTATTGGCAACAAAAACAGACACAGTTCTTGCCCTTGTAGAATTTCAACCCTAATTAGAAAGATAGACATTAAGTTATTTTTTAATGAACACATACTAGTTTCCTCCGTCATATTTTCTCTCACGATCAAGTTTCTTATTTTAGGAGAACAGAAAGAACTCAGACCTTGTAGAAACATAGTGTTGGTGCTCAGTAAATATGTGTTGATTTGTAGAAAATATTACATTTCTTCAGCCCTCAGTTTTCTTGTTACAAAAGTAATGTTTTAAAATAAATATTCTTCAAGGAAAATCATCTTTTATAGTTGACAATCCAATCAACATTTGTATGGAATTTTAGTGTTTATGAAGGAAGGGGTTTTATCAGAGTTAAACCCTATAAATCTGTTAAAGGGGGGTCTCTTATAATCTCCATTTTACAGTGTAGAAATCTGTAGATAGAAACTAATTTGTTTAGGGGCGCCTGGGTGGCTCAATCGGTTAAGTGTCCGACTTCAGCCCGGGTCACGATCTCGCGGTCCGTGAGTTCGAGCCCCGCGTCGGGCTCTGGGCTGACGGCTCAGAGCCTGGAGCCTGCTTCCGATTCTGTCTCCCTCTCTCTCTGCCCCTCCCCTGTTCATGCTCTGTCTCTCTCTGTCTCAAAAATAAATAAACGTTAAAAAAAAATTAAAAAAAAAAAGAAACTAATTTGTTTAATGTGGAGCTGAGATTAGACCACAGGCTGTCTCGAAATCATCTTTTCTTTTGACTACTATTACCTCTTGAAAATGATTAAAGCAAAGCATCAAGAGATATACAAGCATCTTGATTTCCACTTACAATAACTATTTTTCACCTGAAAGCACAGAGGTAAATTATTATATTCATTTAATTTATTGATTTACCAATATTTTATTGAGCACCTATATGTGCCAAGCAATGAGTTTCCAGTACTAGGGGTCCAAGATGCAGTTCTTTTCTCCAAGGCATTATAATTTATTAGCATAGACAGACATATGACTAAACAAATACAGGACCAGGAGATAAAATATTCTTGGGGTATAATGCAAAGATCACTAGCTTTTTGGACAGTCTGGTTTGAATCCTGACATTAATTACTATTTATTAGCTATTATCCTAGGCAAGTCATTTATCCCTTTTGGCCAAAGTTTCCTTAACTGTAAAATAGGGGATAAAAGTATTAACATGCATTGCAGTTGTAAATATTAGAGGAAATGTGTGTAAAGGATCCAGTATAATCCCACATACTAGCCGGTGCTCAATTAATGGTACTACAATAATAACATGACTGAGCCAGTACAAATTTTATGTGTATAAAATTTTGCTTTATATCTGTAATTGTTTTATCTACCTATCTTCTATCTGTCATCTATCTATCATCTGTCTATCTATCTATCTATCTATCTATCTATCTATCTATCTATCTATCTATTCTCTGATTATGGACTCCCCAAGAATCTAGGGATTAATTTCCTGGTAAGAAAGTAGAAAGGCCAGGGGAAATATCTGAGAGGAGGTGAAGTTTTTTTGTGTCTGAAGACAGATTTTTTTTTGGTTTTGTTTTTCATTTTCCTGAACTGAAATTTTAGGTAGAAGGAACTATACCAGTGTATGAAGCTGTCAAAAAGCATGTCAAAAACCATGAGATGCTTACTATAGCTAAAGTAGGACATATGAGCTTGAGGAGACTGTGGGATATGCTGGACAAATAGTCATAGGTCAGATCATAAAGGGGCTTTTATATCATGCTAAGTCACTTGGACCTTGTCTTACCATATGCACAATTTTCTCTCACCTAAAAAAGAAAACGACAAGGTCAGAGTTAAAGTGATTGAAACAACTTATTTTGGTTGGTGGAGTTCTTGATTGCATGGAAAAAAAAAGAAATCTACCAAAAATTTATTCAAAAATACAAGAAATGGTATATATTGAACAAGAGTCTTTATGATTAGTGGATAATGGAGAGCTGAGATTTTTAGTGAAATATACCATTAAAAGCCTGTTAAGCCAAGGTCTGGAAGGAACATTTAGTGCCGAAATGTTACAGGTCATAGCTCCCTGGGAAAGATTTTGTCCGTTACATGGCAAGTTCTACAGCAGCAGGGAAAGGACTGAGAGTACCTGAATCCCAAGTAGAACACTCCCGGTTTTTCCCTGAAAGTCAGTATAAATATTTGATAACGTCTCCCTTTCTGTGAAGGGGCCCTCTCTCAATGGGAGTGGTACCTAGTATCCCTTAGCAGAACAGAATTATTTGTTTTCTTAAGCTTTTCTTTATGTCCTGGAGGTGGATTCTAAAAGCTCCTAAAGTATTTTGATTTTGAATTCTCATGAAAGTATTTTTTCTTTCACAGTAATTCAATCTAAAAGGCAATAAAAGTGATATATTCAGAAGTATTCAGGACTTGCTATCAGCACCACACGGGAATAAACTATCTTGCCACTTGCACATCCCACGGGAGAAAAGAATCACAATTCACATATAGGAAATATTTAATGTGCTTGCCTCCGTTTTGCTCATATTGTCTGCTCTGCTGAAAGGCAGATTTTTTTGCAGATAAAAGCTGCCCTGTCTTGCTGAACTGCTCATCTGTTTTGCTCAGGAAGAAAAACCTTTGTTAAAATCAGAGGCAAAACCTGATTTTCAAAATATTGCCTAAAAATAACAAAATGCAAGAATATATCAAAATATGCTAAGATTATGGACCAACTTCGTGCTTTGAGAAATTACTGAAAAAATTTGGAAAATACTGTTTTTAAGTGAACAGGAATTATGTGTTTTCTGAGCATCGTCTTATGAATTGGTGGTCAGGTCCTCTAGAGTGTGGAGGTGGCCTTGCCCTTGTGGCTGGGCTAGGCTGATAGATACATGGTTAAAAGAGGTGAACCATGCTGCACTCACTTGGGCTTTCAAAACTGTTCAGATTACTCATTGCTTTCGAGGTTTGTGTGCACAAGACTTCTGGCTTGGCTGCTTTTGCCAATGGGGAAGCATTGGTGAACAAGGCAGATAGAGCCTCTGCTTTTCAAGAACTCACAATACAGCAGGGAGAGAGATAGGAAGCCAGCCGTTGCAACAGTCAACAGAGATATGCTGGGGAGGATCAGTGTACCGCGGGCAAGCCCTTTAGCAGTTGTGAAAGTTCAGTCTTTGGGACCTAAATTCTGCCAAAAAACACCCACCCAGTCTGGGTCTTGGGCACCAGAACTGAGATTTTATCTAGCATAAGTTAACTCCTGTCAACTGAATGTTTCTAAATTTGGGGAAATGGCCTTTGTTCCTTCACATCTGTTTATTGGTAATTCTTCCCCTGGAACTACCTTTGTGAATATTTTTATGATAATGTTTACTGAGTAAATCTGAATATTTGACTTGTAGAACAAACAAATAATCTCCAGAGAAATCGTCATCTTTTTTAAAAAACATTTTTAATGTTGATTTATTTTTGAGAGAGATGGGGGGGGGGAGGCGAGAGGCAGAGAGAGAGGGAGGCACAGAATCTGAAACAGGCTCCAGGCTCTGAGCTGTTAGCACAGAGCCCGACACAGGGCTCAAACCCACGGACCATGAGATCATGACCTGAGCTAAAGTCGGATGCTTAACCGACTAAGCCACCCAGGCACCCCTGAGAAATCATATTTATACAGTCACATATAAGATACAAAAACAGATATTTTCTTATTTTAATAAATATGCATAGAAATGAAAATTTTCATACTCACTTTGCTTTGATTTCAGATTTTCAACAAACTAAACTCAACAGACATTTAAAATTCCTACCGTGAGGGGAAGGGAAAAAAAAGTTAGAGAGGGAGGGAGGCAAACCCTAAGAGACTCTTAAAAACTGAGAATAAACTGAGAGTTGATGGGGGAGTGGGAGGGAGGGGAAAGTGGGTGATGGGCATTGAGGAGGGCACCTGTTGGGACGAGCACTGAGTGTTGTATGGGAACCAATTTGAAAATAAATTTCAGGAAAAGAAAAATAAAATAAAATAAAATAAAATCCCTACTGTGGGTGCCAGGGCTTAGTGGGAGTGGTTTGACCAGGTGTGTTAACCCATCAGTGTCTGTATATGTATGAGAGACTGAACCTGATTCTGTTCTGCACAACTGGGTGAAAAAATATGGAAGCTTCTTTTCAGATAAGGGTTAAAAAGGAAATAATCTCTTTTGCTGCAAACTTTTTCTCAGCAGGTGCAAAATAGCTGCAATCAGGTAGGCTTTGGTAAGTGGCAGCTGCTATCTACCAAGTTGAAAGATCACAAATTCTCACCCCATTTCGATTTCAATTTCAGAGACACTGGGTTCAATTTATGAGTTTCTGAAGGCATGCCTAACTCTGTGGTAAGAAATGGGCCTTGACCACGTGTGGGGCCACATCCAGAGCCATGCCAGAAGTCTTACTTGTAGTGACACCAGCACTGCCCAGTCAGGGTACCTGGGTCATCGTTACAGTGTCATTAGACATGAAAGCCAGCTAGGATCCTGAAGACATTCCATTGTCCAGATGAAGAAATCAAGGCCTGGACAGGATAACACTCTTACCTGTGGTCACGTTGGTCATAGACTAATCAAGGCACTTGTTTCCAAGCTGCTACTTGTTTTGCTGTAGAGAGGTCAATATCCCAGGTCGAATTACTACCACCGCTGCCTGGAGCATTGTGTTGAAAGGATTCCGAAGTTGCTTCCTGACTCAAGGGGAGGGGGTGCTGTAGTTGATTAGCAGTGTCTGTCTGAGGAGAATGTGGGGGTCATGTGTTCTCTGAATTCGGTTGAATGATGAAGGTTGATTGGTAATCAAATAATTACCACATGATTTGAAGTATGCTTCAGAACAAAGTGCTCTAAAATCTTCCTGGAGGGTCAGGACCATTTCATAGGAGATGACACTTAGATTTGGTCTTGAAGAGTGATTAGCAGTTTTCCTAACAGAGAAAGGAAAGACGAAGATGTTCCACGAAGGCAGAAGAGCTGGTGCAGCTAATTTGAGGAGAAAAAAGAAAAAAAGGAAATTAATGATCGTTGATTGCCTCTTATGTGCTGGACACTAAGCTAGACCCTTTTATGTATTATCTCATTATTTAATTTTCAAAATGACTTTAAGATTTTACAGATGAGGAACGTGGACAAAGAAAATTAAGATGCTCAAAGTCATGGTGTAGGGTGAGATTTTAGTTATTGGGGCTCTCAGGGAACTTTAGTGGTAGCTATGTAGAGGGACAGTATAGATGAGGAAGAGATGATTGGGGAGGGAGGATATCATTGGTTTAGATTTGGACTATTAAATTTGAGTTGCCTCTGGGACATCTCAATAGAGAAGGCTTGTAGGCTGTTGGGAATAATGGCATTGACTGATCTGTTTATGATAAAAATATATATCAAAGACTCACTGATGACAGACCTTATACATGTATTTCTAGGCTTCTGCTTAACAGTGGAGATCATTCTGCCTTTGCTATTCTAGCACAGGAGACCATAAGTAATAAACTAATATACTTTATGTTTCATGGGTGATTCAAATTACTGCCAATGCAATATGAAGCCCAGAATTGACGGGGAAACTGTCCTACTTTGAAATTCACCTGTTCTTGGCACAGTACAATTTATTATCACCAGGAGGCCTGTGCTCTGGCAAAACTCTACTTGTGTTCAGCAAAGACTTTTGAATATATATGTTCCTCTGCCAGGGTTCAACTTCGACCTACGAGAGGACAGTGTCTATTCCCGAGGGAGATGCTGGGAGGTGCCACAGTTGACATCTGTGTATGGATGGGTTATAACATGCATGTGTGTGCAGGGTCACCTAGCCATGTCAAGGAAAGAAGGCTTTCCAACTTCAAAAAGAAGGAAAAACACCCAAAAGGCATTTATGTTGGCAAATTCCAATGTCCCGGAGAACTCCCGGACTCTTTGTTATTCTTTCTTTGTGCACTGTGGTTATGGCTCCTTTAGAGTACAGGGTAAGGGACAGGCGTTTAAAATAATCCTGATCCCATTCCTGATTCTTTTTATTCTCTAGGATGATGATGATGATGATGATAATGGTGACGACAATGATTTTGATACCACCATACTTCATTGATTTTAAAATGTTGTTTTTTTTTTTTCTCATATCTAAGAGGGAGGTGTCTTTGTATACTCCATACCACCTTGCAGTCACTACCAGCCTGCAACAAAGCTAAATTCTCCCAGATAGGATTTGCGTTGTTTCAAATGGTCACCTGGGGATACTACCAACCTGAGACCACTTTAAATTGAATTATTTACTGCGATTTTTCTTGAGTCATACCAGTAGTGTGAAGCTGTATCAAAAACCTGCATGAGTACCTGCCTGTGGTTCGAATTCTCAGGGGAGACTATTTTTCCTTTCCCTTTTCTTGCTGTGCCTTTCTGAATGGCAGCTTTATTTCTGGAATATTCTAACTTTAAGGAAATCTCATTTTGGTGTCTTGGCTTTTTGCAGAGGTCTATTATTAGACTTCCCATCTTGCTTTTCTTTCTTACCATATTTAGAGTAACTGTGTATCTAACAATTGATGGTATCTTAGAGTTGATGAAATACTGTTAACAATAAACGCTAACATTTACTGAGCACTTTCCCTTTGCCAGGTAGTGCTTTTAGGGTTCTTCTTATGTAGTAAATCATTTAAACCATTAACAATCATAGGGGGCACCTGGGTGGCTCAGTCAGTTGAGTGTCTGACTCTTGATTTCACCTCAGGTCATGATCCCAGGGTCCTGGGATTGAGCCCTGAGTTGGGCTCCGCAAAGAGTGTGGAGCCTGCTTAAGATTTTCTCTCTCGTATGATCATTAAAGCTTCTTCTGGGGTGCCTGGGTGGCTCGGTCGGTTAAGTGTCCTACTTCGGCTCAGGTCATGATTTCGCAGCTCGTGAGTTCGAGCCCTGCATCGGGCTCTGTGCTGACAGCTCAGAGCCTGGAGCCTGCTCTGGATTCTGTGTCTCCATCTCTCTCTGCCCCTCCCCTGCTCACACTCTGTCTCTCTCTCATGCTCTCAAAATATAAATAAACACTTAAAAATATTTTTAAAAAAAGATTTTCTCTCTCTCTCCCTCTGTCTCTGTCCCCTGCTCACATGCTCTCTCTTAAAGACATGCTTTCTCTTAAAAACAAACAAAAACCTGTTAACAATCATATTGGGTAGGCACTATTATTTCTTCAATTTTAGGTGGGAAAACAGGCACAAAGAGGTTAAGAACAATGTGCCCAAGTTGACATATATTGACTCATTTAGTGTAACTTGACCACCTTGAGTCTACAGATAGGCTGCTGGTGAGAATCTGTTTCATCTTTGTAAAGTGCTTGCTGAGCACAAGTCTCTCCTCTCAGAAAATGTGTCATCGTCCTTATTACTACCACAGTTATCCTTCTGTTACCCACGTCTCATTCACTGAAGTTGGATTCTAGCTTTAAGTGTTGTCCAGAGACAAGAGTTGGTTTTCTTTAAAAAAGTGCATTCTTTAAGTCTTTTCATTATGTACCCTATAAAGGTTGTTGCTTTAAGCAGGTTTGCTGCCATTCAGATCTGCAAGCTTCCAAGCAATTCTCAGAATACTCCAGTTCTTCTTACTTCACTTTATATTCCCCCATCCTAACACTTTCCCCCACCGCCCCACCATACCCACGTCAGATCTACAAGCGAGGTGAATTAAGAGGAAAAAAGAAAAGAATACTTTGTGTAGAAAACATATTTCCCCTAATGATCCCAATTTGAAACTTTTCAGATAATTTACTGCTTAAATTTAGAAGAGGATACTTTTTTTTATTTTTTTTAATGTTTATTTATTTTTGAGAGAGATAGAGTGCGAGTGGGGGAGTGGACACAGAGAGAGGAAGACACAGAATCCGAAGCAGGCTCCAGGCTGTGAGCTGTCAGCATAGAGCCTGACATAGGACTCAAACTCACCAGCCACAGATCATGACCTGAGCCGAACTGACTGAGCCACCCAGACGCCCCAGGAGAGGATAATCTTTAATCCTCAATCTTTCCTTGTCTCCTTCATTCTTTTCATTCTTCCACACATATTGACTGAATATCTTCCAAATTCGAGAAGTTGTGCTTGAGGGTGCTCGAGATGTTTCTCAGATGTTCACATTCTCAACGACTGATTGCAAACAAAACTAGAGGGGAACCTTTCCCTTCCCCCAATCTCTCACCACCCCCCCCCCCCCGCCCCACCTCCTCCTTTCCTGTTTCCTCCATCTTCCTTCTCCATCCACTCCATCTCGGCTCAGTCTCATCCATGACCTGGAAGCCAGGGAGGGATACAGGCATTAAGGAGGAGACACCATTTGAGTGGAATTATTTGTGAACTTGTAGAGATGAGGATGGGTAGATGCTCCCAGTGGGGAGCAGTCTGGACAACGTCACAGGACCTGGGTAGCAAAGGAGCGTTAGAGAATGGTGAAATGCAAGCTTGAAACTGGGAGGCATGAAAGGACAGAGGGGCATGAGACTTCCGAGCACCCCCACTTCCCTCTCTACTTCACTGATTACAGGGAGAATCCTTTGGGGTGATGGGTCTGAAAGTGTTTGTAAATATATATGCTGTACAATGTTAATGTCCTGTAGATTCACAGAAAAAGAAAGGGTCCCCATCATCATTGTCTTCGTGGTTATCATTCTTGCCTTTATCGTGGTGCCTCTGGGAATGACCTCCTCCCTAATGGCACCAGGATCCCCAGACTTTATCCTTCTGTTTACTAAACACCTTGAAAGTAAGAATTGGATTCTAAGAGATGAACTCATCTCTGCAAGAATGAAATATGCCAAGCAAATGTTTGCAGAAACCAACAAAGGCCAGTGGGCCATTAGGTGACTGAAAATAAAACAAAATCACTTGCCCTGGTTACCTAATCATCTTCATTGTGTCTGCTTATGTAGCACCTCCCTTCCCTCTACAGAATGCCAGGGGTATGGAGAGACAATAACAGGCAGACTAGGGGATATTGGTTCCCCTAAGTTCAAGAATTTAATGAAAAACAGAGGTAACTTCAGGGCCATCTACTCCAATCTCTGATGTTCTTATCATGAGAACCTGCCCTTTGGATTAAAATTCTCTGTGTCTATTGGCACAGCCACACTGAGAGACTTTGCTTTCTGGGCCCTTCATTCTACATACTCAATACCAATCTTCAGCTCTATCTTATGTTTCTGAAGAACTTTGATTCCTTTCTGCCATGTGAAAGGGCATGTGCTGAAGCAGTACGATAAAGATGAAAGGCAAAATGGGATAAACTGGTTTTATATAATTTTTCAAAATGAAATAAACTCAAGTCAATGTGGCCACGATTGTATTCATTTGATATTTTAGCAGTTTGAAAATCAAATCAGGGCAGAAAACCTAAATCCCCTCTGCAAATAAAATAAGAAAAAAATGTGTAGGCACACAAAAACCTCATTGACGGTTTTCATTATGGTTTTAATATAGGTGTCAAAGTTCAGTGTGACCTCTTATCATGTCATCTGACAGACTTATAATGCTCAGGTTAACTTGAGCTTCTCTGCAGTGTTTACAACTATAGGGAGTCTCCTTTGGGGAAAAAAAAACCTGAAGAAATTTTGGCCACTTACAATTTTTCCCTAGGATTAGCTTTTTGTACAGAATAACGTATGACAGTGGTGCCCACGAGAACTGTATTGCCTTGGTTTCCGTTTGTGGGTTTTGTAATTCTTGCTGAATTCTACCTATGTCTGATGGTGACATGTTGCCATGGATTCCAAATTCTTAAAGGAGGTCACCATACTGAAGGTTGTCTATTACTTAATTTTTTTTATGAAACCGTCAACATTATGCTGTTTAGCTGCATCTTCATTGAATAAACAGAAAACGGCAGAACTGTGGAGCTAAGAAAGGCATGTCTGTTTTACCATGTTAGTCCCTACAAACTACCTGTAATAGGGCTCCATACCATTGATTGACAAAGGGCACCGAATATTCTGTAGCCGGAGTAGAGGAATAATTGCTTTATTTTCCCTGAGTGCTAACCAACGGTACCCTAAAGTTGTCTTGTTAATACTGGGAATAAAGCCAGAATTAAATTTGCCCACAAATTACTGATTTTGAGGTAAATATAATTACCATGCTTCAGATCAGCCACTTAATTTTCCATATGAATTATTTTGTTTATTGACAAAATGTATTACAAAATCTACTTAGGGCTAGTGCCAGTTTTTAAAATCTCTGAACCACTCCTCTGAGAGTATTCCCTTTGGTATGAGTAAAATGGACAACTTAGTTGACACACATACTAGAACACAGGCTTTGAGTTCAATGCCTGTGTGTATTATTTCCTTGCTCTGTGACCTTGGGCAAGTCACTCACCCTCTCTACATCTCTATTCCTTTGTGTGGAAAATGAGGGTTACACAAGTATTTCTCCAACTAATTGCACTCATTAAATATTATCTTCTATTAAGACGGTGATTGGAGCACCTGGGTGGCTCAGTCGATTAAATGCCTGATTCGATTTTGGCTCAGGTCGTCACCTCCCATTTTGTGAGTCTGAGCCCAGCATCTGGCTCTGGGCTGACAGGGTGGAGCTTGCTTGGGATTCTCTCTCTCCCTCTGTCTCTGCCCCTCCCCCACTCACACTCCTTTGTGCATGCTGTCTCTCAAAATAATAAGTTTTAAAAAAAGATTATGATGATTGTTCATACATATACACTATATCTGGACTTTAATCCTAGTGCCCCTACTAGGACAAGGACAGCCAGTTGCTAAAAGTATCCATTGCAGTTCTCATATTGAGAATTTAATGTCTATTAGTGATATCTGATGATGTGGTGCATGTTGCTCTTGTCCTTGTCTTTCCAACAGGCTGTTTCCCACCTCCTCATTCATTGACCACACCATGTCCAGAGTGAACTCTCCAAAATCAAACCTGATCCTATCTCACACTTAGACCCCTTCTTTGGTTTCTGTGGTGTAAGTCCAGATTCCCTGGCATGATATATAAGACCTTCCACGATCAGATTCCTTTCTGCCTCTCTAGGTCCACTCCCTCCACCCTCCTCAAAGCCTACTCTCAAAGTGTATTTCTTTTAGGTTATCACATTTTCTTCAACAGCTTTATGGATTGTGAAGTGCTGCTTATTCTCTCATGTTGACCTTGTTTGGCATTCCCTACTCTCCTAGATGTCCTCAATGATTTTATCACCAGCTGTGCTGCCTAAGTATGGACTCCACGAAATTAGGTCTGACCCTCTTGTTATCACCTCCCTTTCCTCACCCCCCTCCCAACAAATGGGTGATATTTTCTCCAGAGTTCACTATAGTTTAATAAGCAGGATCCAGTTTGTTGATTCAATAGATAAACAGAACAAATGAAGATTTTATCTGTATACTCTGAGCTTTGCTAATTCATCCTTGTACAAATGAGAAGCAGCTTTATTGTATTTTGGGAGAACCACATTTGGAGCTTGGCCAATGACACAAGGTAGAATTAATTTCATGACACAATTTCTATATGGTAGAAGAATTTGTATTTGATAAGGTCACACATACGCAATGGGTAGGCACTCGTCAATGTGTGAGGTGTTTGAGTACTGATATAAATAACACAGTCAACCCAAATATTTGTTATTGGATAAATGACAGCATATGGACAAAAATATATACAGTTTTACCCTAGAAAACAACTACTTCAGTCATTAAATAATACTATTTAAATAAAAAATATAGCTTTATACTATTGTTTATCATTTATGAAAAAGAAACAAAACATCTAGCAACTGACTATATTAAAAGATAAAGATTTTATCTTGAGGTTAAAGGCTAATTCTGTGGTAGAAAGAATAAAAACATACAAATGTTAATATAGCTTGCAAATTTGCTAGGTACAAATATTGGCAATTGTTTTTTCCCTAAATCATGAATTCTCTGTGGATTTTATTTTGAAATAGGTATTTCTGCTATAAGTCTGATAAATGATATTCCAACTCTAAAGAGCAAGCAACTAGAATGCCACATTTTTGATGCATATTTTTGCAGCACAGAGGGGATTAAATTCTAAATGTCTCAGCTGTTAAAGGCCCCTTCAGACTTGCCCAAAATGAGGAACAAAGAAGGAGAGAGCTTTCCCTAAAGCAATTCATCAGATCTATTTGGGCACAGTGACATTCTATCAGAGCTTGTGTGGTTAAGTTGCACTGAGTGGTTCAAGGGTGTGCAGCTGCTTGGAACATTTGAGAAAAAGATATCTCCAAGTTTTCTTCATGCATTCACATGGGCTGGCCAATTCTTACCAACTGGCTAATGGCCAACAAGGCTCTGACAGTTAGTAGTTACATCATCATAATAACATCTCCCATTTTTGAGTGCTCCCTGTGTGCCAGAACTGTGCTCTGCATTTTGCACCTGTTGTGTCACTTAGAAGCTGATACTTCTTCCTTTTTTTTTTTTTTAAATAGGCTCCATGCCAAAGGCAGAGCTTGAACCCATGACTCTGAGATTGAAAGTCACATGTTCTACATTGAGCCAGCCAGATGCCCCTAACATTCATACTTCTTATCTTAAAGGAATGACCTATCAAATGTAATGCCAGTTTTTGCAGTACGAAGAGTTTGTCAGAGTGAGTTTTACACATTATAAACTTGATGAGTACTTACTGTTGTTTTTTCTCACCTAGTTGCTGGCTGTTGGATCTAGGAGAGGCTCTGATTACTTCAGCAAGGCAGCAGTGATCACTTCCATACACAGACTGTTAGACCTAGAACACATATAAAAAAGTCTTCTCCTTGTCTGAGTGTTGATGGACTCGAAACAATTGCTAGAACAAGCCACTGATGGAATAAACTTAAGTTACTGGAAACAAGGCAACGTGGATGGCAATTTCAAATAAGATGTGAAGAATATTTAGAATTATAAAGCATAGCACTTTTATGCTTTTATCCTTTCATTGTCCTAATGTTAAGATGGATGGGGCAGATAATTGCATCTGACTGAGTGTATCTGGCTTACTATATTTTGTGTTATGGTTTGCACCCTGTCTGCTTCCCTACCATCATCTTCCCCCACATACCATCTGTGTGTTCTTTTTACCAAAAGATTTGCAAATTTCTGACCAATTTAAGGCCTTAGTTTATGCTGTTCCCTCTGCTGGAATGCCCTTCCCATCTCCACTTGTCTAACTCCTCCTCATTCTTCAGGACTCCATTTGAATACTGCCTCCCCAAACAAGCATTCCCTGAATTGTCCCACCCACAACCCTTCCCACTTCCTCTGGGCTGGCGCAGTGCCCTGTGTGTACCTCTACTACCTCATTTGATAGGTGACATTACACATTTCTGTTTACTTGCCAGCTGCTCTAAGGTGTATCTCTCTGGAAGCTTGAAGCATGGTCTGTCTTTTATGGTTTTATTTCTCCTTTTCAGCACCTCACCAAATCTACACAGAATATGGGCCCAATGAGTGCATGTGACTTGAAGGAATAAATACATTCATATGTATCATACACATTTGTATTTTGTTACTTCCCCAACTCCCCATCCCTCCCCTACCCGCCCCCCCCCCCCCCCACACACACATTCTCACTGCCTTCTGGTGTGGTAGACTTTAAAAAGCCTCATCCACGGTTTTTATTGTAATTGCTAAAGCTCAAGGTCACGATTTGGCAGGAATGACTGCTAGAAGGATGCACATCAATGCTGTGTCCTGCTGTCCTTGCTGTCTGGAGTACAGGATGTGTTTGAAATTATACCTTTTCTAGTGAAATTTCAGGGTGGTTTTATATCAGCACTATGAGAATGCTTTCATGTTAAATAAGAATGTTGAAACATAAAGAAAGGCAAAGAATCAGGTCCAGGCAAAGCCTGAGCTATGAAAGGAACACCTCTGCCCACCGCAGAATATGATTCCAGGTCAAGCACAGAGGAGTCTGTCTGGCTTCCACTCTCCATTTGCTCCCCTTATCCTCTCTGTGCTCATTACTTGGTTCCCTTTGATGAAACATGGGAGGCAGACATGGATTACTAGGGAGCAGGCTTTTACAACTGTGATCTCGTTCCATTTTGAAGTTGCTCTCAAAATGGTTGATTTATTTTCCTCTCATGTATGCATTATGTATGTGTGGCTATGCGAGATCTGTGAATTCAGAAAGGCCCTCTGTACCTTTGTCCCCAAATCCCTATCCATGCAATGTAGTGCAGCAACCAGTAGAACCAGAGAGCCACGCAGGGCTTTGGAATAGACAAAGACACAAATCCCATCTGGGTCTCCTTCAAAGAAAACTGCTGTTTTGCAACAAGCTACCGGGTGGCGATAAAAAAGGTTCTTACCTGTTTACTTAATGGGTGACTGGCCCCTTTGCTTTTATTTAGCCATCTGTTCTGGTCTATGTCCCTTTAAACTTGTAAGATCCATCACCTCATTTAAGCTGTTACCTTGACACATTGCAATGTTGTGGACATAATGATTCCACAGAGGAGCAAATTAAAACAGTTTTTCATGATTAGAAGGTTAAATGAGGTAAGGCTGTGGTAGTTAGTGGTGAGATAAGGAGTTTTGAGGAGGCAGAACTCAAGGGACTTGCAGGTGATTGGAAAATTAGGCTGGCTAGACAGAAGGACGGGGCTTTTACAAATTACGGAGCTGAGCAAGAGCTAAGACCTCCTTTGGGGTCTCTGACTTCTGGGGGGCTTTAGTCTCCTGTCCTTGCAGAGACTGTGATCATGGCCAGGGAGGAACAGGGGCCGGCTTTGGGTTTCTTTTCTACTTTGGGACATTCTGTGAAGAGCAAAACGAAGTTTTTTCACTAAGAAGTGATAAGCTGGAAACACAACAACATACATCAGGTCATTCCTGGATAGTTATTTGGCTTCCTTTAAGTTTGAAGAAGAATTGAGGGCCAATCCCAGCTTTGTGGAGGAATATCTGATTGTGTCTTCACCCTGGACTTCAAGGCATGGCTGTTCCTGACATCTGCCCTCTGCCCTGCTCTTTCTTCTTGCTCTAGACCTGACCCTCCACCTGACTCCTGGATGGCTCCATTCAGGTGACCCACCATCTGGATAAAAACTAGGACTTAGGAAGCCCAGGGTTTTTAAATCATTTTGTACCCTTTTAAATCATTTCTTACTCTGACTGCTCTGGTTTCTCCTAATATAAACAGTATTCTTGTAGTAACATGGACTCAAAATTTTCCATCTCACCTCTATCCAATCAGGAGCCATGTTCTCTGCTTACCACCTACGTTGAGTTTCTCATATTTTTTCTACCTTTGTACTCCCCTTGCCACTGCTCTAGTTTGCATCCCTCATTACTTTTGTCCTAGCCAGTCAGAATAGCCTCCTAACTCATTGCTGTCTGTCTTTAGTTCCTCCCTGCTTCAAAACATTTTAAACAGTGACGTTTGATTATAACTTATAACAGTTATAATTATAATTATAATTAAACAAGCAACAAACAAAACCTCCTTTGGTTTTCTATCACCTACCACCCTCGATAGACCTCTCAGCTTGGTGTTGTAGGCAGTCCCTAAAGTTATCATTTGTTGTTTCCAGCCTTTTCTCATCCTCTGTGCCCCAGGAAGACAAAGTTCTGTGTAGCTATGAATCACCCCATGTTTTCTTGCCTCCTTGCTCTCTTCCCTCTACCTAGAAAGCTTCACTCACATATCTCTACTGATTAAAATTCATGCATTTTATCCAGCTCAATCTCAAATACATCTCTGCTTTCCCCACCCCAGTCAGATGCATTTGCTCTCGTTCTTGTTCCATGGCAACCCATTAAGGGGGATGTTCTTAAGCTGCTTCGCATGGATTTTTTTCCTACTTTTATTGTTAGCTTTTTGAGTCTTAACTTTTGCATAGCCTTTCACAGCACAGGCAGCTTCCTGCCTGTAGCAGGTGCTAGATATAGAAATAAAGTAATTGCTGATAATTTGTCTACAAGGATGGGAAAAATCCATTTATTCATTCACTCAAATATTTCGTGGGTGCCTACAATATGTAAGGCAGTGTGTTATGGACCTGGGATCCAGAGATCAGTATGACAGTATATTCTGGTTCTCTAGGAACTCGCAATTAGATGGAGGAAAAGTCATATAAATAATTATGCAGTGAAAACTGTGCAACCATAGACGTGCCTTCAAGGTATGGGAGTGCAGGACTCTGTTAGGTTAGACAGGTTGGGGTGAAGGGATGGTGGTGGGAGGCGATGCAGCAGTTAGGAAGGGTTTCCTACAGTTGGGAATGTCTGATTTGCGTTTTGAAAATTGAATAGAAGTTGTTGAGGAATGTGGGGAAGTAAGGAAGGGTAGGAATGGAATGGAAAGATAATCTAAGAAGGCTTCTCTGCTTGTTCTCAGAGGCTGGCTAAAGCAAACTGGTCACCAAATGATTAAATTCTGTCTCCAAATGAAATCTCCTAAATGACACAGTCCTTTTATCCCTTTGAAAGAAAAAGAGAGGGAGATAAAGGAATCTCCCTCTGTGACTACTTTTGGTTGGTAATCATTCATTCATTCATTCATTCTTCTTCTTTTTAATGTCTTGTAGAGAAAGTCTATGATTGCAGTGAGCTTCATAGCAGCGTTCCTCTTCCTGCTGGTTGTGCGCCTTGTAAATGAAGTGAATTTCCCACTGCTGCTAAACTGCTTTGGACAGCCTGGCACAAAATGGATACCATTCTCCTACACATATAGGCGGCCCCTTCGAACTCACTATGGATACATAAATGTGAGAACACAAGAGGTAAGACCTCAGAGGGTTTCCTAGGATTTGTGGATATCCATGGTAACAGTTTTTCTTTAGGAGCAAAATGGTTTCCAATCACTGAACTTACTCCCTCTGCCTCTCCAAGCTTCTTTGGGTCCCTGACATCTTCTGTTTTCTCATTCTTAGACATTGTGACATACACATGTCTAATGTCTGCTGCCCCTCCTACATCAAATCTTCTGATTGTCTAGCTTCATGTGGAGTTGAGGAGGCAATTACTTGTTTTCCTGGTGTTTTAACATCCATCTCTTTCTATTGCAAAACTCTGGTCAGCAATTACCAGCTGGAGAACTGGCTGGCTTTATTTCCTGGAGGTCAACTTGTTGGGGGCAGCTCTTTGTAGAACGGCAGAGAAGCATTTATATTCTTTAAAACTCTGTAATCCTTAGACCTGGAGCTAGAAAGGCCAAGCTGATTTTAAAATTCTCCGTGGTTGCCGAGATAATGGGATTTAAAGAGTTGCCAAATTTAAAGGGGTTAACATCATTTAAATCCTGTAATCACTGAACCTCTAAATCTTTGTAGCCAGTCGGTAGCACAGGAGAGGATGGAGGTATATGGACAACTAGAAAGTATGCTACACTTTTCTAGTAGCACTTTTGCAAGCCAAGATTTGCATTTTAGAGCGAAGTAAAGAATTTGCATTTTAGAGCCAAGTAAAGAACCTCCCAAAATGTGTGAAGTGTGTAGAAGTGGTTAATGACATTGTTTTTACTATTTGTTTCTATGGAGTGCGGTAAATGTGAGGTTACTATTCCTAGATGCAGAGTCCAAGCCTGTTTGATTGTTGGTGACAAGGGTACAAGTCATCCGTATGTCTATGTCACTGGGAAGAGTTTTGGATCAGATCCCATCGACAGGTCATTTTGTAAAAATACTAGAGAGGAGGGGCTCCTGGGTGGTTCTGTGGGTTAAGCGTCCAACTTCGGCCCAGGTCATGATCTCGCAGTTCTTGGGTTTGAGCCCCATGTCGGGCTCTGTGCTGACAGCTCAGAGCCTGGAGCCTGCTTTGCATTCTGTGTCTCCTTCTCTCTCTGTTCCTCCCCTGCTCATGCTCTGTCTCTCTGTCTCTCAAAAATAAATAAAGGTTAAAAAAATTTAAAAAAAATACTAGAGAGGAAACTTAGGTATAGAATGCTGCTACTGTCCTGAGAGTTATTCTTAGCATCCGGGGAGGGACACTTAATGCTGGCTTGATCTGTCGTCTTGTGTAGGCAATATCATACCTGAGTCACTGCTTCTGGCTAATTTGATTCTTTGAAAATTGTTTCTGTACCTGCAGGGTTTACAGGCTTTTTATTAGACCTTTATAGTAAAAAGAAGAAAGCACCTTTAATAACATATAAATTCTTAGGAGTTTTGCTTGATGTTTAACCTTTAATTGGTTTTAAATCAATTTTTTAAAAAGTGTCCATTGCTTGAATTTGTTGAGTGTCCTAATAAATCGATTACCTATATAAAAATGTATCTCTTAGAGAATAGTTTGTGTCACTCTTGTCTTTTGGTACTTTCAATTTTGTCTGTCATTGAATATTCTATAACTACTGGATTGTGTTGGTCATTTCACAGGTGCCTATCACAGGTAGAAAATGAAACATGTGAAAAAAGTGTCTTATAAATTACTCTTGTGAGGGAAATCCCACCAAATGTTAAAGACCCTTTCATTTATCCAAATATTAATGGCTTCGGGGCACCTGCGTGGCTCATTTTAGCATCCAACTTTTGATTTTAGCTGGGGTCATGATCTCAAGGTTGTAAGATTGAACCCCATGTCTAGCTCCACCTGAGCATGGATCCTGCTTAAGATTCTGTCTCCCGGGGCGCCTGGGTGGTTCAGTTGGTTGAGCATCTGACTTCAGCTCAGGTCATGATCTCACGGTCTGTGGGATCAAGCCCCACGTCAGGCTCTGTGCTGACAGCTCAGAGCCTGGAGCCTGCTTCAGATTCTGGCTCCCTCTCTCTCTGCCCCTCCCCCCGCTCATGCTCTGTCTCTCTCTCTCTCTCTCTCTCTCTCTCTCTGTCAAAATAAATAAACATTAAAAAAAAATTAAAAAAAGAAAAAGATTCTCTCTCTCTCTCTCTCTGTCCCTTCCCTGCTCCTGCACGGGCATGTGCACACACTGTTTCTCTTAAGAAATAAGTAAAAAAAATAATATATATATATATAAATATATAAAATAAACAGATATATATTATATATATTGGATTTTGGACTGTTACTAGAAAACTGACCTGAGGATGCAGTTATTTAATTAACCACATCAACCAGGCTACCCGTTGAAATTCTGTTGGTATAGTTTTTATTTTTTTAATTTATTTTATTTTATTTATTTAGTTTTGAGAGACAGAGGGGGGCAAAGGGAAATCTTAAGCAGCCTCCACACCCAGCACAGAGCCACACGCGGGGCTCAATCTCATGACCGTGAAATCATGATTGAGCCAAAATCAAGAGTCAACACTTAACCAACCGAGCCACCCAGGCACCCCTGTTGGTATTAGTTTTTTAATACAATGACTTTACTAAAGAATATTGATCATTTATTTTGCTCCTGCAGAGGTTCTATCTTGGGAGGAAGCATAGTTACTGGAAAGAGTTTTTAAGCCTTGGAGGCACACAGGCATGGTTTACGTGCCAGTTCTGACATGCAGAAAGTAAGCATGAGAACATCAACTAGCTAAGTTATTATAAATGCCAGATTGGTAAAAAAATTAAGAATCTGACAATAGCAGATGTTGGTGAGGTATAGAATGACAGGAATTCTTATGTACTGCTAGGGGCAATATAAATTGGAACAGCCACTTTGGGAAAAAGTTTCCTGTTCTTGAGTAAAGTTGAAGATCTGCACACACCATGTCCCAGTGTTTCCAGTCATTGATGTACCCAGGGGAGACACTCATGGGCATAGGCACCAGGAGGCATGGACCACGTGTGGGGCAGCATTATTCATGACAGGTGGAACCTGGTAGCAACTGAAATGTCTCTCTGTAGGACAATGGCTTAAAATTGCTCTGCATACCCTGGAATACCACACATCAACAGCAATGATGAAACTGCAGCTACGTGTGACACTAGGGGTGAATCTTGCACAAGCAATTTTGAGCAAAAATGCAAGAATAATAGAATACAGAGTGTGATTCCATTTATAGATCACAAGAAAAGGCAAAACTAAATGATGATGCCTAGGGACATATATAGGAGATAAAACTACAAAGGAAAAAAAAAGGTAAGGAGATTATCATTGTGGAAATGAGAAGAGCAGTTACCTCAGAGAGATGTACAGTTTGTGATCAGTGTGGGTTGCTGGGATGTTTACAGTATCCTGTCTTTCGATCCAGTTGGAAGTTACGTGGGTGTCCACATTATAATTATTTATTAAGTGTGTGTTCATGTTGTTTCATTTTTATGGATTTCTATTTCATATTAAAAAACTAAAAATATATTCTGAGCCCAGGTAGGATATTTATTGACCAAGAATCACACAGAGCACCTCACCTAATGTACAGCAAGAGGTAACTAAAAAGAAGCATTAGGGCATTAAGCTATCTAAAACAAGAAATATTTGAAATAGGCAATTTCATCTTATGTAAAGACAAACGGATAATATGGGTAACTTACGTGCATGATAGACAGAGAAGTTCCATATTGTAACATGAGAGCAGGTGATGAACAGAAAATTTTGCATGGATGTTGAAATATAATATAATAACATCCAAAGAGAATGACAGATTTTCCTCCAAACTCAAACAATTTTAGGCTACATTGGGAGGAAAACAAAATTTTGTGGTTCCCTACCTCCTTTTTCATGATTTCATCTTTCCTTCTCACAATTCCACCCCACCCTCACCCCCATGTCTGGGCTTCAGTCTTACTCCCTGATGCTCTGTATTCTGGTCCTCACCAAATAATGATTTCAGATGCAATCCTTCCCAGAGATGGTTGTATTTAAATAAGGCTTGCATTACATAAAGGAAGAAAAAGTCTTCAAGAACCAAAGTAACATAGCTTAAATGGTGGGTGGTACACTTGATGTTACTGTGCAAACAGCTTCAATAGTGACCCTCAAACCTTGCTTCAAAGGTAGCTACATACTCCTATGTTCCTGTTCACTCTACTTTAATCTGGAAGAGGGTCAATAGCCATGGCTTAGCTAAGTAAGTAGTCACCAAGCTGATGTGTTTATTTTTAAATTTTTTTTTTCAACGTTTTTTATTTTATTTTTGGGACAGAGAGAGACAGAACGTGAACGGGGGAGGGGCAGAGAGAGAGGGAGACACAGAATCGGAAACAGGCTCCAGGCTCCGAGCCATCGGCCCAGAGCCTGACGCGGGGCTCGAACTCACGGACCGCGAGATCGTGACCTGGCTGAAGTCGGACGCTTAACCGACTGCGCCACCCAGGTGCCCCTAATGTGTTTATTTTTAATATCTTGGTCCTTGAGGTTTTCTCAGAAGAAAGTACAAGCTTTCTAGAAGCCACCAGACTTCCAAGAATTTTTAAACATGTAGACATGCCAGCAATAATTTCCAGACCTAGAACATCTGCAAACATGATTATTGTTAATGATGGCTTTATTGCCTGATGCTTTAGCTGGACCAGACATCGCTGCCATTAAGCAAAAGTTTTATGAGTGAAAATGTTTACAAGAAAGAATATCTGTCCAATACTGTCTAAAACAATGAGGGGGTGAGATGGCAGAATTTGAAGATTTAGTGGACATTGAGGAGAGCAGGATTACTTGGGAGCAAAATCTGATTCTTTGGTTATATTTAAAATAAGATGAACTCTGGTCCCTTTGGCTTGGCACAAGTGGAAGTATAGGCAGTCTTATAAATCTGTGACAGCCTGTCCTGAAGGCCTCACAGAGAATAAATTATACTCTTTTCAAGCTTGGATTAATGTTATCAATTCACCTAGTTCTTAAATGACCTATTCTCAAGGGAAGTACAAGAGGTAAAAGTACAAGGAATACAGGAAAGATAACCCGGTGGACTTGCTTATATTTTATTTTTATTTCTTTTTAAGGTTATTTATTTACTTTGAGAGAGCATGTGTGCAAGCGAGGGAGGGGCAGGGAGTGAGGGAGAGAGAGAATCCCAAGCAGGCTCTGCACTGTTAGCACAGAGCCCCATGTAGGGCTCGATCCCTCGAACCCACGAACCATAAGATCATGACAGGAGCTAAAATCAAGAGTTGTACACTCAACAGACTGAGCTCCCCAGGTGCCCACTTGTTAAATTGTTGGAGTATTTTTTTCCTGATCTAGACCCATAAGAAAGCAAGTTTTGAAAACTATGAAGACTATTCTAGTGAAGTTAAATTGAAAGAATTAAAATACCCTTCCTAGCAAAACAATGACAATCTAAATAATGCAGTTGGTGATTGCCTCCCCACCACCTTCGTTGTCCTCTGGCCCTTCTCTTTCTTACCCAGTACAGGCTACAGTTCTTATCTTTGGGGGAGGGGAAGTCTTGAGAAGCAGAGAAGTAAAATGAGTTACAACAAACAGGGTGAGTGCTGAAATTCTGAAAGTCCTTGCTGGCTGCAGAACCCAGAATTCCTCATCAATACTTACGTGTGATCTGACAGTAACCATGAGGAAGTGCCAAACTGAAGTTTGGACCCAGGGAGATTTAAGTGTCGTAGTAGGCCCTACACTCCCCCTGCGTCCACCTCACTTTAATTCCTGCCCCACTAGCTGCTCAGATTTGCCCTTCCACGTCATTTACTGTGTTAGTAAAGCAACTCTGCATTTTAATAAGACTGACTTTGGGGGACCCCAGCTACAGCATTATGGCAGAGTTATTGTATTATTATTTGACCTTGGACATGGTTAGAAAGCATATGATACCCAGTGTTTCCAAAAAATCCCTATCTATGCTTGGCAATAACCTATGAACTCTGCTTTCTCCTTGATGCAAATGTTAATGATTTGTTTTAAATTAATTAGTTGTGGCAGATAGAGAAGGTGTAAAAGCCTAAGGTACCGCAGGGTTTGCTTCAAGGCAGCTATTGTTTCTCCCTGTTTGAAATCATGGCAGATTTTGAGGGAAGAGAAAGGAAATGAACTTCAGGCTAGATTCTGTTTAGTTTCTAGACCATGGATTTAGTCATTGTGTTGCCTTTTTTGTTGGGTGACCTGGTGTGAAGACATTGCTCAGAGCAAGCAACCTGCAACTTATTTGCATTAACTACTAGATAAGAGAATCAAGTTCTAGCAATCAATAGGATGCCCGGCCAGATCTTCCTGGTGATTGGTGGGGGTGACAGATGTCTCCCTCACGTCTGATAAGAGAATATAGCATGCTAGAGCTGCAGAGGATTTCTGGTATTTGTGGTAGAGTGCTCTTTCAGGCACCTAAAGATGTGCTAAGTGGAGAGAAACAGGATTTCTGGAACATAGCGATCAAGTTGTAGGGCTGCATATTGATTTGCTTAACAATTTAATGAGGCCGAAATATGCCTCTTTTAAAAATGAGAACATTTTAAAGCCTCAAGTAGACTAAATAAGAATACTTAGGATCAGTTGCTGTGACAGACAGGCCGCACTAGCCTAATTAAAGATGTGCATAACATATTGATGTTGCAATAGAATTTCCTGAATTGTGGTTATAGCAACAATTAAGGCACATAGCTGACTTTCTTGGCAATAAAAGCACACACTCCACAAATTCAAATAAATGTACACATGTAACTAAAGCTGACATGAATAGGCTTTCTATATTTGGGAATATAGGCTTTGGATTTTATATAAGTATATTGAGAGCAATTATATGCAAATGAATGTTCCAAAAGTTTAAATCTGATCAATTTAATTGTTAATTAAATTCTGAATATTCACATTTGTGTAATCATAAAGCAAAAGAAATTTCAACTATCAAATTGTTATAGAAAAGGAAACAACTAAATTAACATACCATAAAGATTACTTATTTGGCATGTGCATATTGGATTCATCATTTTTAAGATAATTTATCTTTTTCCTAAGTATGAGGGCATATGTATATTGAGTGGAGAAGAGATTATGTTTCTCAGTCCAGTTGTGAAATAGCAATTCCCAAACAATGTCTGCATCTCAAGGCCACCTATACTCCAGTGCTGAATGGGAGGGACAGACATAACTGTGCTCTTGGTGTAGGAGAAGGATTTGGATCGGCTGGAGAGAGGAAAGAAAGCAGAGCTGGGGAAAAGAGCAAGATTCAAAGTTCTGAATAGACACTGTCCATTTTCCTTCAGCTCTTACCACTCCCATTTGGCCAAGTGTACTACACCAAAAGTCAAGGTAAATTCCTAAGGTCTGCGTGGATCATCACCTCCACCTCACACTCCATTGATCCATTTCTTATCTCTTTCAGATTCTATTACCCTTGTTGCTAATCTCTTACCTCCTCATTTTGCTTGGCTAGTTACCCAGTCTTTTCGTTTTGTTTTGTTTTAAGTTTATTTGTTGTGAAAGAGACAGAGACAGCACAAGTGAGAGAGAGGCAGAGAAAAAGGGAGAGAGAATTCCAAGCAGGTTCCGTGCTGCCAGTCTAGACCCCAATGTGGGACTTGAACCCACGAAGCCGTGAGATCATGACCTGAGCCAAAACCAAGAGTCAGACCCTCAACCCACTGAGCCACCCAGATGCCCCTAGTTACCCAGTCTTGGAGTGCTCTTACTGTGGTCCTGCTGTCCTGAAAACTATATATGGGGTCTCTTCTAATAATGCTTCCTTCTGTGTTACCTGACATGGGCATGGTATCCCATGCCCAAGAGGTCCCTGAGGCACTGCCATAGGCCTGCATGATCCTCTGACTTTCCAGAGAAAGAAATGAGACACATCTCTGGACAATAAGTAGGCCACTCTGCCTGGAATGCAACTTATTGTAGGGAATAAAAGATAGAAAATGAATTTCATTGGGTAATGATGATCTAGGATATAAATGGGATCCCTGAAAAGGGAAAAACCACACCCATACTTGGCAAAACAGTAACACATACATTATATACATACATTCATATTCATGAAACAACATATACAAATATACAAAAACACATACATATATATATATATATATATATTTACATGCTTGCAATCTATACATACACACATATGCTTACAGAACAATTTATACTTTCTTAAATATAAGCACACAGACTATATGCATATATACTATATTAGATAGTAAAATGGTTAAAATATGTGGTTAGCCAGTTAGGTGTATGTGGTACTCTTGGGCTTGTCTACCCTCTACCACAATCCCTCCCTTCTGATGAGAGGGGTGAGCAGAAAATTCAGGCTAGTGATTAGCCAACCAAGTAATTGGTCAAGAGATAGACACATGACCCAAGATGAGCCATTTTGAACTCTTCCCAGATTTTATTGTTTTTCTGGGTAATGCTGTGCTCTCTCCTTTGGTTTTAGAGCTGTTGAGAGGTGATTCTATAGGTGGCAATGGCTGTGTTCCCTGGAGAGAACGAGACTAAGACACTGAGAGAAGCAGGAATCAGTTACAGGGCTAAAGCAGGGGCATGAACAAATACTCTAGTGCTGAGACCAGTGGTTCTTGAAGCCAGTCTGCCTTCCTCTGTGGTTTGGGCATATAAGCTAATAAAATCCCTCCTTTTTATGTGTGCTGGTTTGAACTATGCTGATTTGGTCACTTGCAACTGGAGTCCTAGCTGATACGTATGTTACAGCTTATAGTTATTTTACAAGAACCACAGCCAAACATTCTGAAGCTCATCTTTAAACAAGGTGTTGCCTGCAGGATGAGAGGAGCTGTCTTTCCAAATCCATACTTCAAAACGCAGGGAGGCTGTGCACGAGGGGACACGGATGTCAGTCAATCAGTCAGCTCATGTGTCCACAGAGATGCAATGCTGTATATCTTCCTGCTCAGGGACATATGTTCAAGAAACTAGCTTGCTCTTTTGACGGAGGAGAGTGAAGGTCACAATTTCCCAATGTCGTCAAGCCAGAAAATGGCCAGACAAGACTGAATACTTACTGAATTTCTAGTCTTACTCAACTGATAAATCATAAAGTTTTATTATAATCATTCAGATGAAATCTTCCCAATTGCTACGAGGCATCATCAGTCAAAATAGATTGATTTTCACTTTACAAATCACATTCGTTATTGATGAAAAATCCATTATCACAGTTTTCAGTGTAGTAATTGGTTCCCCAGGAAGATATAGGGAATTTTATTCATGATCAAACCTTAGGTAGATAAATGCCGATTTTGCCAACTGCCGTGTTAACACACTTGAAAGGGGCCTATTAGAAGTTGAAATTCATTTGCGACAAGCAAAGAAACACAAAACAGGGGCGCCAGGGTGGCTCAGTCGGTTAAGCATCCTACTTCAACTCAGGTCATGATCTCACGGCTCGTGGGTTTCGAGCCCTGTGTTGCACTCAGTGCTGACAGCTCAGAGCCTGGAGCCTGCTTCAAGTTCTGTGCCTCCCTTTCTCTCTGCCCCTCCCCCCACCACTCATGCTTTGTCTCTTTCTCTCTCTCTCTCAAAAATAAATAAACGTTAAAAAAAGTTTTAAAACAAATTGTTTTAAAAAAGAAAGAAAAACCAAACAGCGCACCCACAAAAAAAAGCACCCTGATTTGAGAGTTGAAATAGGTGATAGAACTACGGCCCCAGTGGTAAGGGTTTTCATTCAGCTTTCTCAAGTTCCGACTAATAGCCTGACATAATGACAAGCACAAAACCACTCATCGAGTGGCAGTTAGTATTCACCATGAATATTCATCAATCACCACATATTTAAGAAGGGCTTGCTTAGTTACGGGCCATGTGCTAAGGATTCACAAGAAACCGCACTTAAAAAAAAAACTAAAATTGGGGTTCACAAGGAAGAGAGTGAGATAGACACAGTTACAAGTGTCCTCGAACAATATCACCTAAAGGGCACTGACATTTCAGCACCACAGATTTATTCCACTGCTGTTAAGAATAGAGAACATTCAAGTAATTTCAATTAGACAATTGCACTCAACGTCTGGAAGATAATTTGTCACTAAGTAGATGGCATCAAGTTGCGATTTCTCCAGCCTAATCATTTTCCAGAGTAGACTTACAAAGGCTTACTTATGAAAGAAAGATATTTATTAAAGAATTTTCATTTAAAAAGCAACTCTACAGCTCCTGTGTCAAATGTTATCCCACAAGGCTTGGGAAATGGCATATTTGGCTAATTGAGCAATCTGGCTAATAGAAACATTTTACTATTTAACCAATAGATTATTGATTTAAAAGGAAAATGCAACTGGGGGTACCTGGGTGGCTCAGTCGGTTAAGCGTCCGACTTCGGCTCAGGTCATGATCTCGCGGTGAGTTCGAGCCCCACATCTGACTGCTCTGACAGCCCAGAGCCTGGAGCCTGCTTCGGATTCTGTGTCTCCTCCTCTTTCTGCCCCTCCCCTGCTCATGTTCTGTCTCTCTCTGTCTCTCAGTAATAAATAAACGTTAAATTTTTTTTTTTTTTTTTAAAGGAAAAGGAAATTAAGAGTTCTGGTCTAGCAATATAGCACACTAAGATAGCTGACAGTTCTCTTGCAGTAACACCAGGACCTGCTGGATAAAATAGGATACCTTATTTAATGCCCAGCTTGTCCTTGCCAGAGAGAATGGAAAGAGAGGTAAGCAAGAACACTGATGGTGTGTGGTTTCCTGGGGTTTTATTAGTATCAACAACTGAGTAATATCTATCCTATAGGAACAGAAGGCAAGACCTGGGTCCAGGAAAGCAGAGAGTCAGAGCCCTCCCCACCCCACGTCCCCTTCCACACACAGACCTAAAGCTGGGCCTTTACGAGCTCTGCCCTAGTGAAAGGGGAGGCTAGGACTTGAAAACTGGCACAGAGAGCAGATAAGGAGACTTATTTATATCTTCGGTCCTTGGATAACAAAACATTATCCCTGGAAATGCAAAATGCTAGACCTCTACCCTAGTGGTCTTCTGGTTTGAATTTTACTACTTACATTTCCAGGAAAGCTGCAAGATGAGAAATCACCCCCAAAATTCATCTCTAGCTAGTGATAAACGGGCGAAGGGGACTAAAATTCCTCTGGAGGGCGTTCCCACAACTCAGACACAAGGGAGTCATTAAAAATTATAAAACACAAGGAAACAGTCTGGTTAATGTGAATAATCACAGTTGATTATAATGTATTTCCCTATACCTAGTTGTGGTGTTATATAATAAATGTGCATTTGCTCTCTCGTCCTCCTCCATGGAAGAATTCTCAGTTCCAAAATATACCTGGTTCAAGGCATTTCGGATAAAGGATCATGGACCTGTGTACTTAAGCACTTCACTTGCCATTATCTCTTTCAGTCCTTACAGACTACCTACTATTTTACTGATTTCATTAGTTTTGCAAGGCCCCAAATTGGTGATTCTGTGCCAGTGACTTTAGTTGTCCTGTGAGGGCAAAGGCAGAGGCTGAGATTGTACTAGTCAGAAGATTTCATTACATGGTTTCATAGAGGGTTCGTCAGTTCATCAAGCTAGAAAGGTCATTGGGTCACACTTGCTGAATGCACTGCATGCTGGGCACTGTGCTAGGCTCTGGAACTGTAAAGACAAAATACTTTTTGTCGAAGAGTACAGAGCAATTTTTCATAATGTTAAATGGTGGTAAGTGAGAGGAGTTTATGTAGAGGTTTGTTTCAGCTCTTGAAGTGTAGACCTAGAAAGAAGATTTGTAGGCAAGAGCGCAAAATATTCACTGTAGTGATCTATGTCTGCATGGTAAGTTTTAGGCGACCTTTTTCTTAAGCATGCTTTCTAGTTTTTCTGCACTGAGCATGTATTGTATTTATTACTAGAAAAAATTACTAGAAGTAAGTACTTTATTTTTAAAGCAGTATCCATCTGTGAAACACTTCAGAGCTGTTTCCATCATCAAAAAAATAGAATTTAAAATGTGTAGATAAATATATTATTTGGAGTATTTTATTTCTTATTTTTTTTATTTGAGAGAGAGAGAGAGAGAGAGAGAGAGCACAAGTGGAGGAGAGGGACAGAGAGAGAGAGGGGGAGAGAGAGAGAGAGAGAGAGAGAAAGAGAATCTCAAGTAGGCTCCTTGCTCAGTGCGGAGCCTGGCGTGGGGCTCAATCCCAGTAACTGTAGGATCATCACTGCACCAAAATCAAAAGTCGAGTGCTCAACGGACTGAGCCACCCAGGCACCCCTGTTTGGAGTATATTAAAAGTGAGTACTCTCCTACTCCTTAAGTATAGGTTGCTTATAGTGACTTCCTTCCAAAGAGTGCGATATGGAAAAGGGAAAAATAGTAATTTTGCAGTGGAGAAACCTGACAAACACCCTCAGCCAGGTGAACAAGGTCAACATCAATAGTGTTAAATCATGTTGGTAGTATGTACCCTTGGTGTGATGCCATGAAATGCCACTTTGGCTCTTTGATCATCTCCCAAACCCATAATCCCTGTCTAATTATGAGAAAAATCCCAGACAAATATAAATTGAGGACCATTCTGCAAAATACTGACCAGTACCACTCAAAACCGTCAGGGTCATCAGAATCAAGGATGGTCTGAGAAGCCGCCAAAGGCAAGAGGATCCTAAGGAGATAGGACTACTAACTGTAATGTGATATTCTGGATGGGTTCTTGGAATAGAATAAGGACATTAGGTCAAAACTAAGGAAATCTCAACAAAGCATCGGCATTAGTTAATAATAATTTACCAATATTGGTTTATTAATAATAACAAATGTATCATGCTAATATAATATTTTTTTAATGTTTATTTTGAGAGAGAGAGAGCGTGCACAAACTGGGAAGTGGCAGAGAGAGAGGGGGATAGGGGATCTGAAGCAGGCTCTGCACTGACAGCAGAGAGCCCAATATGGGGCTCGAACTCATGAACTGCGAGATCATGACCTGAGCCAAAGTTGGATGCTCAACTGACTGAGCCACCCAGGTGCCCCAAGATAAGATTTTGATTGTAAGGGAAATTGAATGTGGGGTATATGGGAATTCTCTGTATTGTCTTCTCAATTTTTATGTGAATCTAAAACTGTTCTAAAATCAGGAATTGATTTTTTTAATGGCATTAGATTTTCATCCTGTGTATCTAGATGGTTGGAATTGCTATTAACTGAGATGAGGAAGACCACAGAAAGAGGTGGTTCAAAACAATTCGAAATGTATACTATTCCAGCCCTACAGGAAGGGATGTGTGAGACAAATGCATTGTGAATACATCACTGTGTTCATTTTCTATACTGAATACAAGAACTACTTTTGGAAAAAAAGTATTCTAGAAATAATTCCTGCCGTCCTTAAAAATCTTAGGAAATTCAAATACTTCAAAGATTCCTCCAAGAACACATTGGAAATCAATCTGAGCTTTTAAATTCTGTTACTTGTACTCATGCACTTAGGCAATTTCCTTTATGGTTAATGCAACCCACTTTTTGGCAATGTAAATTACCTGTAGAATTCCTAGGAAGGAAAGGTACAAGTAAATAACTTTTTGGTGGTTCAGGATGGTATTGCATTTTGCCAATAACTCTCATAAAGCTCGACAATGTTTATTGAATTGAGGACACTTACCTATCTTTCAATTATCTTTCCCAAAGCTCATAAGAAAATGTTTTCAGCATGTCCCCAGAAGATAGGAACAATAACATAACAATAATAATAACGATGATGATGATAAGCCAACACATATAGTGCTTACTATGTGCCAGGCACCATTCTTACTATGTGCCAGGCACCATTAGATACACTAATCTACTTAAACCTCATAATTCTAATAATTAGGTGTTATTATTATCACATTTTGCAAATGAGGCAACAGCAGCTCAGAAAGGATAAGTAACTTTTCCAAGGTTACGTTGTCCTTAAGTAGAGTTACTGAGATGTGTATCCTGGCTCCAGAGCCTCTGTTCTTCACCACCACACACACTGCTTCTAGTAATAATAGCTAATATTTATATACAGTAATCACATCTCTGCTATGTAACACTTGAGCATGGGTAAAGGGACTACTTTCTTCCTCAAAAAATGCCTCTTTCATATGTCTTATATATGCCAGAGATAGTCAAATGCTACCTGAAATATTAAGAAAATTTCAAATGTCCTCTGTAGGTGATTTTGCCTCTAGTTTTAATATATAGTGTTGGGCACCTATGATTATATTTTTCTGGTCTTCATGGTTTCTCCCAAAACTCTTGAGACAGGAGTTTCATTTAATTATCCTGTTATGCATTAGTTTTCTATTTAGTCTTTTTCTATATGTATATGTTTATGAAGTTATAATTGTGGTGCGTATAAAAGTTTGTGTATATTTTTTTACATTGCTAACCATTTATCATTACATTATTCTATAATCCTTTTTTGTTTTGGGAGTCCCATTATATATTTGTCTTACCTTTGTTTGTTATACTGAATTCTTCTGTGACTTCCAGTTAAGTTTTAGAAGATTCCTCTGGATTGTTTTAGTGTGCAATCTCAGTATTTTTTTTTTAATATTTTTTATATTTTATTTATTTTTGATAGAGAGAGACAAAGCACAAGTGGGGGAGGGGCAGAGAGAGAAGGAGACACAGAATCTGAAGCAGGCTCCAGGCTCTGAGCTGTCAGCACAGCACCCGACGTGGGGCTCGAACTCACAAACTGCAAGATCATGACCTGAGCTGAAGTCGGATGCTCAACCGACTGAGCCACCCAGGCGCCCCTCTCAGTATTTTTAAATGCTGTTTTTCTCACTTCTTTTCAATATTTATTGCATTAACTAGAGCTTATCAAACAATTGTAAACAACAGCTTCTAAAGAGATTTTTAAAAAGAGTGCTTCTAATTTTGATCACTCAGTATAAAATTGACCTGACTTGGTTTTCTTTACTGTATTAAGGAAGAATTCAATTGTTCTTAGAATTATTTTTCTAAAATCATATCTATATGTGTTAAATTATGTCAAATGGCTTTTGGGGCATCTATTAAAATAACTATGATTTTTCTCTTGAAATTTATCAAGATGACACTTATTTTGAACCACCTTAACCAATTAATTTCTTTTTTTTTTTCATAATGTATGCATTAGTCAGAATTCTTCAGAGAAACAGAACCCATAGGAGGTTCTGAAACAGATTTGTTTTTAGGAATTGGCTCATGTGATTGTGGAGACGTGGTAAGTCCAAAATATGATGGAGTAGGCTAGCATTCCTGACTTACAGTTTGAGTCCAAAGACAGCTTACTGACAGAGTTCCTTTTCATTTGGTGGAGGTCAGCTTTTGTTCTAGTGGACCTTCTACTGATTGAATAAGGCCCACCCACATTATGGTGGGTAATATGCTTTACCCAAAGTCCAATTTAAGTGTTAATTTCATCCATACACAACTTCACAGACACATCCGGAGTAATGTTTCACCCAACATCTGGCCATGATGGCTCAGCCAAGTTAACACAACATTAAGCATAACAGTGTATAAGGCTTTTGATGAATCAATGAATATGAAAATGTTTCATAATATGGGTTATATAAAATTATTCTCCCATATTGTGGATGTGGAAATTGAGACTAAGAAAGGTTATACAAATTGCTCCAAGTCACACTTGCTCATGGTGGCAGGGCTGAGTCTTGAAATCTGGACTCCAGAGCCCCAAGTTGAGTCACATGATCAAGAGCATCCAATGTATTGACATGTTGTTCTTCATATTCATGTTCTTCAATTGCCTATATCTCTCATATGTGACTTGGTCTTGATTGCTTGTATTGAGTTGGATGATGAGTATAAGAGCTGAGATTTTTACTTACAGATATGAGCTGATGTAAGTCAGTTATCTCGTTGTAGTCCACATCTGGGCTAAGTACAAAAGTGAAACTCTCCTCCTGACTTTTTACTCTATTGTACTGCTAGGCATAACAACCACAACATCACCATTCTTGCTATCTTGCTGATGAATTGACTTTATATTTTTCTCCTTTTATTTCTCAAAAGAAACAGTGCTGTTTTGTAAGTTATTTAAGCCCTGTTTCAAAAGCAGTATGGTTGGTAACTGTTTTATCTTGGGCTGCGCTGAGGCTTTTAACCCTGTATTGTTGAAATAATACGAGCCTTCAGGCAGGATGTGTTCAGGATAGCCTTTCAGAGTGAAAATGTTGATGTTCCCAAATTAAAGAGCTCATGGTCTATGGTAATATATTCTCTTGATTTAAAATTAGGTGGAAATTGGTATAGTTTGTCAGAAACCTACTGAGGATGAAAAATGAGGCACAGTTTTAGGTGCTGAGCTGTATGCCAAGTAGCCCTTGTATTTCTTTCTTAAGCATCTACTTCAAAGAGGCAGATTTGCCTTTGATATCTGTGGGAGCATGAATATGAACTAATTCCAGTTGCCCCCATCATCTCCAGAATTACATATTTGTTTATTTATTTACTTACTTATTTAGTGCATGGGTCTGTGGTCAATTTGCTTATTTGTTTCTTGAAACCAGCATGATCATTGTAATTCTCCTTTTCATTAAATAACCCACTCTCAGCCTGTTGTTGTTACCCCTACTTAGAGGTTGGGAATGGAGTCACCTAACATGAGGTCATTCATCTCTTCAGTGAGTGGTGAGCCTGTGTTACAGATTCTTATGCTGACAAAAAACAGGAATCATGGCAACAGAATAATATGCACCATCTGAGCCACCTTGACATTTTCCTGCTAGTAAGAAGCTTTCTTTTTTCTCTTCTGCTTTTAACTTAGAGGAATGCATCTTAAATTCTGTAGGCTACATAATCATGCCCATGAGCTCTCTCTTTTCAATGCATCCTGCCCCTATAACTAGCTTTTTTTTTTTTTTTCTGTAAGTGATGCTAAGTATGCAGAAAGCCAATTAGGAGGTTTCACTTAGGATTCCTTGCTTAAATGTTTCTCTAAGCTTATGTGGCATAACAGCTAGAAAAAGATGTTAGGAGAGTAGCATATTTTATATCCGTCCTTCAATTTCTCACCTTCATGCCTTAGTTCAAACTGGAAAGCTTCCATCTGCCATCTCTATATGTAGAAAATCTACCCATCCCTCAAAGCCCTGTCCAAAGGCCATTTCCTCCATGGTGGTTTGCCTGATTCTCCTTAGAAGTCACAGTTTCTTCCTATGAACCCCTCAGCACTTTCTATTGTAACTAATATTGATAAACATTTGTATAATTCTTCTTGCTTTACAAAGTTTATAGACCTCTTATCCCATTTAATAAATAATCTTGTGAACTCGATATATTCTCCATTTGAATTAAGAACATTAAACAAATGAAGCACAGAGAGATTAAGTAATTTGTTAAATGCCGCATAACTGTCCTCTGTCTTCTGACATGAAATCTCTTCCTTTACCAGCTGTATCCTTTTGGTCTCGAATTATTGTCATCTTCTTAGCTAACCCTTACTGAGCACTTCTTTTTGCCAGGTATTCTTCTAGGTGGTTATATGCAGCAGAAATAATACCTAACACCTCCTTTCCAGATACTCCATCTTTAAAACAATTCTATGAATAGATATCATTATCATCCCACTATTTACAGATGAGTACTCCAAGGAACAGGGAACTCAAGTAACCTACTCAAGATCAGATAACTGCAGGAAGTTACTGGGAGTGTCAGTCTTTCCACATCACAAATATGGTGTCTAGTCAGTGAAAATGCTATGAAAACTCCCAATTGTCAGAAGCCACACTCAGGCATCAAAGCAAGATTGAGCTCCATTTCCTTTGCATTTCAAATCTTGCAGGAGTGCATTCCATAGGCAGAATACAAATGCCATCAAGGACCTAGTCATCAGGAAGCCTGGGAAATATGGCTGTTAGTTTTTCAGCCTTTGCTCTGCAGGACAGGGGAAGAACACAGAAGGTAAAAATAGATATGGAGCACTAGTAGATGATACTTAGCATAGCTTTGATGGTGATGTGAGTCCCTTGGCCATTCCTTTAGAATAAGACCCTGTCGAGATGGTCATGGAACGTTGTCACTCAGATTTGTAGTGGTTTCACTGGACCAGCACAGCAGAAGTGAGTGACCACATAGTTTGATGTAGGAAAAGATTGCTTGTTAACAAGTACTGAAACACAGGACTGAAAAAGGAGTGGTTGCTTTCTACAACTTCTGAGAACAAGCTTATTCTATCTTTAATGGAATATTAGTCAGGCAAACAGATGCCCGGAGGGTTATATCCAGGTGTTTTCCTACTTGCAGTCACTCAGTGCATGTGCAACCATCCAAAGGCTTATTTTTCATTTATTTGTTTATTTATTCATCTATTTATCTGTTTATTTTTATTTTAGAGAGAGGGTGAGCTGGGGACAGGGACAGAGGGAGGGAGGGGGAGAGAGAGAGAGAGAGAGAGAGAGAGAGAGAGAGAGAGAGAATGAGTCTTAAGCAGATTTCACACTCAGCACAGAGCCTGATGTGGGGCCCTATCTTGAGATCATGGCCTGAGCCAAAAACAAGTCAGACGCTCAAGCCACCCAGACGCCCCCAAAGGCTTCTTCAATTTTTCAACTAAGTAATGATTGAATAGAACCTTTGTTTCCCTTTTCCTGCTTAAATGCTCCTTCATTAGCTTTACTTCTTGTTCATAACCATCATCTCCTAAGTTTTCTTCAACTTGTCGATTTAAATGCTGGATAAATTACTACCAGTTGCTCATCTAACATGTTGTTTCATCAGTTGCTTGCAGGTTCCCACTCTAGAAAACAGTCTTAGCATGGAAATGTCCCATCACTGTATCTTCCCCACTACCCCCAACTGATAAGGGCAGGCTTTGCACTGACGAATATGTGTCTTGGGTGGGCCTTTGTTTGAAAAAGTGCCAGAGACTCCTTTTATGGGGAATAAATGTAAATGTAAATGTAGACATTTGTTTACCAAAAAGACTGGTAACTTAAGAATTACTAGCTAATAATCACTCTACTTGTCAGTGTATTGTGTCTTTTCCAATTAGTCCTCTTTTTATGAAGAACCCAGCCTAGAATATCTCATGGATTTTTTCCCCATAAGTGTACTTTTGTGAAGTTTCCTGGGAGATTGATTGGAACACAAGGATTTCAGTTCATGGCATCCTGTTAATCGGTGCAGATTTGTTAAAGTCATTAGTGTTATAAATTTCCTTGTACTTATAGTTTTCTTTACCTGGAGTTAATTTGTTGGCGGTGCATTAGTGTGGGCAGAGTACCTTCCACCAACTCAGTGTTTTTAATGGAGCTTACTCAGTTTAATAACAGTGGAGATCCCCAAAGGAAAAACAAGGCATTTGGCTCAGATTTGTGGGAGCTGAACCCGCTAGAATGTTCTGCTGGGGGACTCATCACTAATCTACCAACAACTGGAGCCTGTATCCCATCAATTCCTCTTCACTGAAGCTAGGAGATGTGGTGCACTTTCTTCATCCAGTCATTTCTTTTATCTTGCTTTTTAATTCATGAAAGAGACACAGGAACATTTGGAAAAGTTGGGACTCGGCAGATTGTGAGATTGATTTTCCTTTGTTGGTCCCCATAGTATTCAGATTTGAGATAAGGTACTTAACTTCCTGGGCTCCAAGTTGCCTTCTATAGAACAGAGTCGATACCAATTCTTGGAAAGAAATCAGGCCATGATGAGTCAGGTTTTCACCATGTGGGGGCTGTGCTAAGTGTTTCAGGGCTAATGGCAGTCCTTTATGAGGTAGTGGATAAGGTGGTTACAAGGTTAGAGCCTGTGATGTGAATCCATGAATAGTCCTTGAGACTGTTCGGTCTACAGACACTGACATCTGCCCATGTCTTGACTTATCTCTCACAGTCCCTGCTCCCCATAGTGCTCAGTGCTTTGGCTGTGCTGAATCACTTTGAATTCCCAAATACACAGTATATTTCATACCTTTCTGAATTTTCAAATGCCTGCCTCTCCCCTCATTTACTTGATGAACTATTCAGCTTCCAGGCCTTTTCTGATAACCTCCTTCTTCACCGTGTGCTTCTGTTCCTTGTGTAGCCTCTACATATTTCTGTCAGAGTGTCTATAACCATTTGTTGCCAGTACTTGTGTGCAGAGCTGACTTCCTCTCTCTAACCGCAAGCTACTTAAAAGTAGGATCCTCTTTAGACCTCAAGTCCCTTCCATTCTCTTCCTGTCAGTGTTAGTACCTCCACTCAGAAGGAAGCACATCCAAAAATATTTTAAAATGTGTGAATTTCGGTGTAGTGTTTATTTCAACCCTGATAGAAAACCAGATTGGTTTATTCAGACACGTGAGCCTCCTCTATTAGAGTACATTCAATGGGTGGAAAAGCTCAGCAAGATTTGTATTTTATAAAAATCACAGGAGGAAGGACCAGTGATCAGAAGATATGAAGGCAGATTTGAGCTCAATATAAGTAATGACTCTCTGGGCATTGAAACCGTTCAAAGCTGGATGCCTAGGTGGCTCAGTGGGTTAAGCGTCCAACTTCAGCTCAGGTCATGATTTCACGGTTCGTGAGTTCGAGCCCTGCATCAGGCTCTGTGCTGACAGCTCAGAGCCTGTAGCCTGCTTCCGATTCTGTGTCTCCCTCTCTCTCTGCCCCTCCCCCACTCACACTGTCTCTCTCTGCCTCTCAAAAAAAAAAAAGAAATGTAATAAGAAAAAATTAATAAAAAAAGAAACTGTTCAAAGCTAGAATGTGCTGTCTTGTCAAATAATGGGGTCTCATGACTGGAAGTATTCATTCCAAGACTCACAGGGATGCTGTTAAATATATATTCTTACATTGTTTTGGAAATAAGTGCTTGCCAAGATTCTTTCTAATCGTAAGAGTCTATTTTTATCTCTATAATTCAGTTCAAATATCATTAAAGTTCTCATAATTTCCAATTATGGAGTTGATATCCATCAATTTATCTCAACCTTCATTAAAACTTTTTGTATTAATCTAAGTCAATGAAACAATTACCTTCTGCCTCACTCCGCAATGAATCTAGCTGTCCTTTTTTATCCATGTTTTGCTTCACTCCTTGTCTATAAATACATAGTAAAATTCCTAAGACTTTTAAAATGTCTTTCAAATTAAGTTGACCAATACTTGAATGGCAGACCAGATGTAATAGGACGTATAGAGAAGTCATGAAAATGATTATGGGAGCTAATGTTTATCAAGTGCTTACTGGCATTTTACGTATATCAACATATTTGTTATTCACAACAATGCTGTGTGGTAGGTAGTATTTTCCCATTGTATAGATTAGAAAACTGAAACATAGAGAAGGTTAATTAATTTGTCCAAGATCATAGAGCTACCAGGTGGAAGAACCCTAGCAATTTGACCTAAACTCTGAACCTGCAACTTTAAGCATTACTGACTCTTAATGAATAAATTTAATAAGATACTATTCTCTTACCTTCAAAGATGATTTCACCTGGTAGAATTAGTGTTTATTATATAATGGAGAAGGCAGTCCTTGCTTTTACTTATTCTGAAGATTTCTTCTTTCAGGTTTCTCTTTGTTGTTATTGCTTTAGAGTATTCTGGCATTGGCCAACCCAATCCAAGCTGGTGTATATATATATATATATATATATATATGTGTGTGTGTGTGTGTGTACACATACACATATATACCATGCTTATATACCATTTATGGTTTTCTAAACTTGCTATCTAACTACGTATCTTTAGTCTGAACTCATAGGAATATGATTCTGTCTCCATGATTATGTTAATTATCCTCCCCTGAGACTTCTCTCTTTATATTTTGCTTTTGTGGGAACCACAATAGTATGCAATAATCCAATGACAAATTGATTTCCTCTATAAGCAAACATTGGTCCTTGTAAAGTATAATTTAGAGAAGCAATTTTCAAATTTTAACATTTACCTGAAGGATTGGGTAGAACACTGGTTCCTGGGTCCTAAACTCAGGGTCTTAGATTCAGTTAATCTGAGGTCAGTTTCAAGAATTTGCATTTGGAATGTATTGTCAGGTAACGCTGACATGGTACTGGGACCATGCTTTGAGAGGTTAGGCTTTTTAGAGGTTAGGCCGGGTCACAGATATTACAGGTACTTTTAAAAAGCTTCACAGGTGATTCTGATGCACACCTAGAAGTTATACATATTCACAGTATTACTCTAACTCTTTCAGAATGCTTGAGTCGGTGCCATTCAGTCCTCTACTGACTTTGTTAATTTGGTCCGGAACACTTTACATTTTTCACTACTTGATAACATGTCTGCACCTACTTGCTTCAAAAGATCATTCAGGAGCAGAACTCTGCCTGATGCCTACCTCAATAAAGACCAAGCAAGTAATTAATGGAGGATTTAAAATACCTCCTTTTCCAATTACCATATGTGGCACAGCACGTAGTAGATGCTCAAGGAGTGTTTGTTAAATGAATGACTATCTCTTACAATAAATGCCTTATTCCACCAGGCCAGGTTGACTGACCATAGATCTCTAACCATGGTGGAATACTAATAACTTACTTCTGATAAGATTATGAATTTCATTAATCCAAAAGAGCCATATAAAATTGTTTTCCTGTTCTTACTTGCTATTTTCAGTTTTTCCAATTTGGGCTCAGCCAGCAGTGCCACAGCCGATCAGGCTGCATGGATTTTAATAAGGACTCCTATTTCGGGGAAGGATGATAAACAGGTCTGGAGGGCATGGTCACACTCCTGAAGTCTGCCTGACACGAGGCAAAGATGAAAATGCTAAAGCACCTGCTGAGAAGGCTGGCAGGAAGCTGCAGTTCCTTACCTGGATTTCCTTGGAGTGCCATTAGCTTACCAGGAAGAACACAGGGCAGATTGCATTTACATGAGGAGGCAAGGCTGAGCTCCGTTATCTCAAAATTTTTTGGCATCCTTTCAATTATTTGTTAGAATAATGGAACTTTGATCTAAAACATGTTTCTTAGTATCATATTTCTTAGCATGGCAAGGCACAGAATATTTCCTGTTTTCTGTAACGATTGTCATAGAATGCCCTTAAATTTACGATATAAGTGAATCCCAAGACAGTAGTATAGAGATCTCCCAATTCTAAACAGTAGTGTATCTTTGTGGTACAAACAAGGCCCTCGTATCGCATTCGGCATCAGTGATGGAGTCTCAGCACGCTGGGCAATTGACAACAGTCATGTTTTTATTTGATCTCCATTAGAAATTGGGGAGATAACCGTTGGCATCTTAACCCCATTATATAGGAGAGGAAACGAAGTCACTGCATGGTTAACTGATTTGTCCCAGACAAAACAGCTGTGAGAGGTGAGGTCAGTGACAACATCTCAGGTTTTCCCAGCCCTGGCTCAGTGCCTGATTTTCCACATGGCACTGCCCGGCACCTCTGTGAAGAGGAGCGCCTTTTATTCCCTTTTGCCTGAGGAGAGAAAATATGAAGAGGAGAAAGTTTGGTGACTTGGTCAAGGTCAAAGGGCAAGGCTGATTCAGTGGTGCGGATAAGGGCGAGAGCTGCAGGAATTTCATGTCCGGAATCTATGGAGAAATGTACCCCACCCGGCCATACCAAAGGGATTTCTCAGTCATTGCCTCTCCTGTCCCCATTTGGTCTGGCCTGCTGCATGTTTGTGAACAGCAGCTGCATTATCAAGGAGCCAGGGCTTCCTCCAGATTAGCTAATGCGCCGCCAGAGTGGAAACTAGCAGGGCTCACTTCACGGGCCAAAGGAGGCATCTGCATTTGCCTCACAGCCCCAGTCATTCAAATCTGCCCGCAGCTGGAGAGATGACGTCCTGGGCAGAGGCCAGCCTCTGATCTCTGCACTCTGCTTTCACCCAGATCTGTCCCATCCTGTTGCTTACGCACAGTCCAGGCTGCGCCCCCTTGGACACCAAGCACAGTCATTCTGCAGTCCCCAAGCACCCTCTGGCTGCTGTGTCAGCAACTGGATACTCGCCCAGACTCTGCAGGACTCTGGAGTCTGGAGCCTGCTGGCCTGCAGGCAAGAGAGCTGCCAGATGTGCGTGCTAATAAATGGCAAGAGCTACTGTGCAATTATCGTGGTACAGAAATAAGTCGGGAAATTATCTCTCCCACTGGGTTTGGAATCCAGAGTAACCGAGGCAGCAAACTTCTCTTTGTGTGTGAAGTAGAACTAGTTACTGGTAGCTTCTGTTCAGGGATGTCCCCCTCTTGGAACGAGGCCCTCTTCAGCAGTCTAAGGGGTGAGGGGTTTAAGAGCAGGTTATCTAGCACTTGATACCTAAAGTGTGGCCTGCAGGCCACCATCACTTGGGTCCTGTTTAGAAATGTGGAATCAGGGCCCACCCCAGACCTACTGAATCAAAATCTGATTTTTAATAAGCTCTCCAGAGGGTTTGCTTGCCTGTTTGGGAAGCCCTGACCTCAACACTTATGAGCCTGGGGAGACGCTTGGGGGCTGTGACACTTGCTTTGTACTTTCATAATATAACTTGGCCACATTGAATGGGGTCTTATCCCAGTACTGAGAATGGAGTGATATTAATCTTGCTGTCCTTTCTGGCCCAGAGTGACATTTCCAGAGGGCTGCGTGAAGTGGTACATGACCAGACAAGGAATTACTGGTCACGTGAGCTTTCTCCCAAAAGTCCTTGAGCTACGTGGCCCCTGCAGACCAGACTCTGGTCTACATACACTGCACCTTATCGTCAGAAAACCCCACACTGTCCTGTGTGGACGAGCCACGTAACTAATGGAGAAGAAGCATACTGAAAATGATGTTGTGGCTATTAACATTTTTATGGGTGGGCTGCTTTGCAAAGCTGAGGGAAAGTATTATTCTTCTAGGATTAATATATTTAACAAAAAGTCTGCCAGGAGAGGAGGCTTTTGCTGATAAATATAATTCTGCTGTTGATTTATCTAGTAATGGAGACTTGAAATTACAGGAATCAATGTGTATGTGAAAGCCATTGTCATTTGGTTAATTATGTTTTGCCAGCAGTATGGGGAAGCACTTTATACTCGGTGCAGCCAAATGTATTTCAGCCAGAATCCTGCATTGTAAGTGATGGGCCTAAGCGTAGATGAAAACAAAGACACCTATAATTCCAGACTCCTGGACATTTGATGCATCCCTCTCCTCCTGCACTGAGGCTGTCGCATTTAGGTCTGTTTCCTCTAGGGCAGTAGTTCTGAACTGAGGTGATTTTTCACTGCCTCTCCCACCCCATGGGACATTTGTGAATATCTGGAGACATTTTCATTCTCATAACTGGGAAAGAGGTGGTGTGGGCAGAGGCCAAGAATGATGCTGATGCTAAATATCCTGCAATGCACTCCCTCTCATCCCCAACAAAGAATTATCTGACCCAAACTATCTGGAGTAGAGATTGAGAAACTCTACTCCAGAGCACCCCTGCCTCTGATTCTGACCCAAAGAATTGGGACCAACTCCATGTCCTGTTTGTCAACAGATTAAAAAAAATGAAGTCTATGAGCATCACAGTCATCTATGATTATCTGCCAGGATACCCACCTAAGATGCAGTCAACAGGAGCATGCAGTGAAAGAGACTGCGATGGTTCCCAGGCTACGGCCAACTGTCTGTCATTGGTAGTGATGCTGTTATCAGGATTTTTCTCAGCTTTCCTTTTCCTTCTTTTTGATGAATCAGCCCTTAGTTTGGAAAGCCTAACCTACACGGTAGTCACAGCATTGCTATTTACTGAGTGAGCTTGAGTGTGTGGTAGGCAGAATCGTAGCTCCAAAGATGTCAACATCCTAATTCCTGGAATGCGTGAATGTGTCACTTTGCCTGGCCAAGAAAGAATTACAGATGTGATTAAGTCAAGGATTTTGAGATGAGATTCTCCGAGATTATCCAAATAGGCCCAGTATGATCACCAGGGTCTTTACACGTGAAAGATGGAGAGAAGAGAGTTAGCATCAGAGATTAAAGATGTTATGCTGCTAGTCTTGAAGATGAAGTGAAGTTGGCTAAAGGGGCCTGAGATGAGGAATGTAGGCCGCCTGCATAAGCTAGAAAAGGCAAGGCAAGGTATTCTGTCCTAGAACCTCCAGAAGGAGCACAGCCCTGTCAGTACTTTGATGTTAGCCCAGTAAGGCCCAGTTTGGGACTTCTGACCTCCATGACTGAATGATAATGAATTTGGGTTGTTTTAAGACCCTGAGTTTGTGGTAATTTGTTATTGCAACAATAATAAACTAATATGTTGAGTCAGACATTTTCCTCTTGATATCCCACTGTAAAATAGGGCTCAATCCATTGTAAAATGGGCCTCACTCACTCAACAGTTATTTACTGATTACCTGTTATGTGTCAGGCACTATTTGAAGCATGGGGTAGAGCAGTGAACAACACATTCCAACCACTGCTCCAATCTAGTGACAGGAGACCAATAAACAACAAAAAGTCAGTGAATGTGTAAGTGATACATGTGATAAATGCTGTGAAGGAAAATTAAAGCAGATAAGGAAGGTGGAGTCCAAGGCTGTTTCTTAGAAAGCATTCAGGCAAGGATTCTGTGATAAGGTGACCTTCAGCAGAAACCCCAAGAAAGTGAGGGAGAAAGCCATGCAGGAATCTGAAGGAAGACTGGTCTCAGCAGAGGAAAAGGCAAGAAGCATGCCCTGAAGTAGGAGCCTGATTCGGGGATTCAAAGTACAGGGAGGGAGCCAGTGTAGATAATGATAATAATTACTTGACAAGGCTGTTGTGAGAAATCCTGGCAAAGTACATGAATCCCCTTGGTGAACTTCAAAGCACTTTGCAAATATGGTTATTTTCACTGCTCTGGTCCCTCAGAGTGTATTTGTGGGGTTGTCGAGTGACCCAAAGGGTGACCTGCATTTTCTGTTTGGACGAAAGTGAGGAGGAAACAGCTGATGGCCCAAGGCTCTGGAAGTTGTGAACAGAGGCCCAGAAAGAGGAGCATTTTCCCAACTGGAGATGCTGGGGAGTGTGCCCTTCAGATTGGCAAACTTTTGAGGAGTGGTGAGGACAGGGTAGGATAGATGGGAGATCTATGGCTAATCTTACCTCTTCCACCTTTCAGCCAGGAGGGTGCTCTCCACCAGCTAAGTGGGGCTTAGAAGTAGTCCCCTTGTTTCTCATGAAGGCTTACAGCCACTCTGGGAAGGAAATCATGGAGGAATTTAGAGACGTTGAACTTTACCTGGCCAGGGACCAGCCAGAAGCACTTAGGATAGCTTCTGACAGCCCAGCCTTGCTGGCAACTAATCCCCCAGGAGGAATCAAGCTCTGCCAAAGGATGAAATTGAAATATTTGAAATATAATCTGCACACTTCTTTTTCCAAGGCAGGTGCTGAAATGGTCTAGGTTTTTATAAAAAGCTGAGAAAATTAAAATGCTGACATCCTGCACAAGGCTTGTGTTTGGGAGTAAGACTTTCCTCGGCCAACTATGGGGGGATTGGAGGAGGCTCAGGGTGTGAAGCACCCAGAAGATTCCCAGAGGCTAGAGCTGACCCCTGTGCCTACCCATTAACATTTTAGGTTTAAGGGACTTTTTCAATGCATTCTTTATCTCTAATCTCATAATGACCAAGGCAAGGTCATTGATGATGTGTATGTATTTCATCCTTCTTTATGCTGAATAATCCACTTGTAGCTGAAAGGCATTTCAGCCATTATTTGATTATCCTGTTAAATTTTTTTTTCCTAAATGAGTTTCTCTAAGCTGTCTTTCCCTACTTTTTGATAGATAAATGGAATATCTTCAGAATTGAAAGATTAATGTGAGTGCTTTATCATCTGAGTGGGGAAGCTTTCTCTTTGGAGACATAGTAACAAAAGTAAAATGGACATCTTCAGCCTTACCACTCTTTCTGTGAAAGAACCTCATTTATAAAACTTAGACTTTGATACCAGTTTGTTCTGTAGCCTGCAGGGACTGTAACAGGAAAGGTAAAGGAAGGCTAAGCAAGATGAGCAACTCCAAATCAGGACAAATGAAAATAAACAGAGGGGGAGATCTGTGTGTGCTCGGAGTTCTATGGCAGCCGAATCTGTATCCCAGAATGCTTGGGAAAATAGCACAAACCAGAGAGAAACCAGGCACGTGGCCAGGATGAACAGCTAGAGGAACCCCGAGGAACCGTAGCCTGTCGACTCTGGGTATGTAGGCAGCTTCCCCTGTCCTCAAGGTCAGATCAAATGCCTATACTACTTCTCCTTTCTTCTCTTCAACATCTAAAGCAAAACCCTGTGGACTACAGAGAAGTGAGGACCAAACTCATCCCTCTAGCTTTGAAGTGCTTTGATATTCTTTGCCTTTTATTCTCTTAAAGCCTCAACAGTGTGTTAATGCCATGGAATAGCAGGATTCCCTTGCATTATAGGATAAATGTGCGAGTGAAAAGTAATTGCAAAGCAAGTTTTTACAGAGGAATTAAGACGATCTGAGAATTGCTTTGAGTGGCATATTCATTCACGTATTTATCAAAGGGCTGCGGTACCTACTAGATATCAGACACTGAGCTAAGCAGTGGGTCATGGGGCGGGTGTGGGGCAAGACCGTATCCTGGGCCTCCTGGAACTCATAACATAAATGACAAGGGAGACACCATGCAAATGAATAAATATGCAATCGAATTACGGATTGTTGAAAGTGGTATGAAAGGACAGGCATGATACTATGCTGCCGAGTTAGGACTGGCAGGTGTAGGATGAGGGAAGCAACTTCCGGCAGCCAGGGATGGCCTTCCTGAGATGTAATCTGAGAAGAAGCAAAGTATACTGCTAGAGGCCAGGCATGGAGACAGGGTCCACGCTGGCTACTCGGGGACGACGAAACAGGGTCCACTCTGGCTACTATGGGAATGACGGGAAAGCCTGTGTTTACTAAAGGGGATTTTCATACCATACGACTTCACTCACATGTGGAATTTAAGAAGCAAAGCAAATGAACAGCAACAACAAAAGAGACCACAAAAAAACAGACTTAACTGTAGAGAACAAACTGTAGGTTGCCAGAGGGGGAGGTAGAGGGTGATGGGGAAAACAGGTGATGGGGATGAAGAGTCCACTTACCGTGATGAGCACGGAGTAATGTATGGAATGGCTGAATCACTATATTGTACTCCTGAAACTAATATAACACCATACGTTAATTACACTGGAATTTAAAACATTTTTTTTTAAAAAAGGGGGATTTTGATTTACAGACTCATATGGTCTAAGAGGAGCCTTTCACCATATGCTTCTAAGGAGACTGGGTCCCCCCCCCCCCTTCCATACCACCCCACCTTCTGTATTTCGTACTCTCTCTCCCAGCGTTATTTTTTCTCCCTAGCTATCACTAATATGTGACGTACTTTCTAATTTACTTACCTGGTTTATTGTCTGTCTTTCCCACTAGAATGTGAGCTCTATAAGGACCCACGTTTTATCTGTTTTATTCATGATGACTATGTCTCCAGTGCCTAGAAGAATAAGTAGGTGTTCAAAGAATACCATTTCCACTACACTAAGCTATTTCTTCTTGCCCCTAGAGAGGAGTATGGCATAGAAGAAAGATCAACAATTTTGAAAACTGCCAGATCTGGAATAATATGCCATATTTTACAAGGTTGTTGTGAGATTTGAATGAGAAAATGTACATAAAGAATGAGTGTCATGCTGGTGTGTAAGGCCTGAATAAATATTGTTCTCTCATGGTTCCCCATCTTTCTTTCTCTCTGCATACTCAGTGAGGGTGAGAGCCACAAACCTTGTGAAGTAGGAGAAGGTAACACATGTTTCTCCACTCCCTTGCTGGGGTCCTCCTAGGCTATTCCAGTGCCTTCCTCCAGCCTCCCTCTGTCACACACTGCACCTAGGTCTAGCCTTCCATCGTGTCCCATCCAGTCCTACCTGTCTGTCATGGTAGCCCCTCAGGATCCTTGGCTCTGGTGTACAAGGAATGGCCTATTACTCTCAGCCAATTCATGCTGAACCCCTAGTGACTGTCACTGCACCGGGGGCAGGCCAGCCCTCATTACTGTGTATGGGTAAGAGCAGGAGAAGCCAGCAGACAACATCACCCTGCTTGGGAACTCAGCCTCCCTCTCCCCTGTGGTGAGGGGCAGACATTGCTGCTGTTGGCCTCTACCTATCCCATTCCCACGTGAGCTGACAAGCCTCAAGAAAAGCCTTCTTGAATCCCTTTTCCTCAGAGGAAACGCAGGGGGATAAAATAGTGCAGAAGAAGGGAGACAGCAGGGCCAGAGAGCAGAGGCATAGAGAGAGGACAGAGTGTAAAGAGGAAAGGGGTGAGGGAGAAGAAAGGAGCTAAGAGAGTGAATGAAAGAGCAAAGCATAAAAGAGGCAGTGGGTAAGCAAGCCTGTTAGATGCTGGCATATCTCACACCCACAAAGAAGATGTTAACAGCAAAGTCTGTGAAAATTCTGGAGGGGGGAGTATCTCTACCGTGGAATACTATTTCTAATAACACAATAACATTTATGAAATACAATGCTAAGAGTTTATATACATTATCTTCTCTGTATGGTCCTTTCAACTGAAGGCAGATCCTGTCATCCCTATGCTCAGAATTCATAGTAAAAGCCTATATCCTTATAGGACCACTCTTCAACCCCACCTCTCAGTTGGATCCACTTCCCACTCCCATCTCTGAAAATCCTCCCAATCTCTCCCTTGCTCCCTCCATTCCATCCATAGTGGCCTCCTTGCTATTCTCAGACTAATTATCCTGCCTCAGCGTCTTTGCACTTATTCTTATGTTGCCTAGAACAGTCTTCTCCCAGATGACTTCATGACTTCCTCCCTTGTTCCTTTGGGGCTCTTCTTCCTTTACTTGCTAAGCAAATTTACCCCTGGCAACTCCCCATTGCTATCACTTCCTCCTGCTCCCCATCCTCCTCATCTTTTTTTTCAAAATTTTTCTCTGTTACTTATCCTCTCCTGGCATATAATATTATTTTATGTCAATTGTTTGTCTTTGGACTCTAGACTATGAGTACCGGAACTATGTCATCTTTCTTCTTGATTCATAATAGACTCATGATTATTATGTTCTCACAGTAGGGGCACCTGGGTGGCTTAGTCAGTTAAGCATCCGACTTCAGCTCAGGTCATGATCTCACAGTTCCGTGAGTTCAAGCCCTGTGTTGGGCTCTGTGCTGACAGCTTAGAGCCTAGAGCCTGCTTCGGATTTAGTGTCTCCCTGTCTCTCTGCAGACACCCTCCCCTGTTCCTGCTCTGTCTCTCTCTCTCAAAAATAAATAAGCATTAAAAAAATTATTATGTTCTCACAATAGACCTAGAAGGTGGATACTGGTTTTTATCCTCCATAGTACAAAATAGAAAAATTAAGCTTACTTCAGGTAAGTAAATTTTCTAACATCATAGATAGAAGGTGGTAAAGTCAGGCTTCAAAAAGACATCTGCTGGGGTCCAGAGCCAGTAAGTACCCTTAACCACTATGCTAGGTGGTTCCCCTGGGGCTTCTCACAATGTAAGGATGCCTGCCCCAGAGGGTAGGTTAGCATAGTACCTGGCTCATGGTAAGAGTTCAGTAAGCATTCAAGATATTACTATCACCATAATCATTATGGAGTTAACTTACTGTATATATGCAGCAAAGGTTTTGGTTGAAAAGTTATCTGTTCAGGCATTATCATTTTTTAGGAAAGAGCATCTAAAATTTGGAAATGAGGAAAAAAGATAATTTGCATACTCTTTCATTGTCATACCAGAACATTATCTGACATGCTTTCCTAAAGGTTGTCTGACTTTTCTGGACCGTACAATTTTGTTTGCTTTATTATTTACTATTGATTACAGTCCAGACTCTATAAAGTTGATGTTAATGTGTATAAAACTGGCAAGATGCAAATCACTACTGTCCCATAGGGAAGTAAATGATTTCCAGAGAGTAGAGACAGTAACTCCAAATGATCAGGTTTTATTGCTTTCTAAACCATTAGGTTTTGGATATGTATCTTAGAAAGTTATTCCAGCAATCTTTTTCCCACCTATCCCTCCATCTGTCTATCTGCCTGCCTACCTACCTACCTGTCTACCTATTTACTTACAATCAGCTTCTTGCATTCTCTTTCAAGTCAGCTTTTTTGTCTTGCTAGTTCCTTCATTAATGATTTTAATATATTTTTGACAATGTTTCTTATGTATTTGTATGACAATAATTATGTTTTTGACTTTGTCAAATATATTATAATAGACTAGCTAGAATAGAATAGAATGATGATATGATATGATATGATCTCCTAATAAGGAATAGATGGTACCTAAGCCATTGAAATGCTGGTGTACCCTAACAATTATCTAATTCCTATACTGCTACCCATGATGAAATTGAGTGCTTATGATAAGGTTTACCTTACTTTTGCTTACTGGATATAAGAAGGTTATGTATCATAGTGATTAGGAACCAGGACTACAGAGTCAGACTACCTAGGTTCAAGTTCTTGCTTTGCACTTATTAGCTCTGAGATTGTGATGGTTAATTTTATGTATCAACTTGACTGGACCATTGGGTGCATAAATAAACATTATTTCTTGTGTGTCTGTAGGCTGTTTCTGTATGAGATTAATATCTGAATCAGTAGACAAAGTAAAGCAGATTGCTCTCCCCAGTGTGGGTGGGCCTCATCCAATCTGTTGAAGGCCTGAATAGGATAAAAGCCTGAGTAAGGAAGTATTCTCTCTCTCTCTCTGCCTCACTGTCTTCAAGCTAGAACACTGGTGTTCTCCTGCCTTTAGACTTGGTCTTGGACTGGAACTTATATCATCAGCTCTCTGGGTGTCCAGCTTATTAAATGTAGATTTTGGGCTTCTCAGTCTCCATAATTGTGTGAGCCAATTCTTTATCATAAATCTCTCTCCTCTCTCTCTCTCTCTCTATATATATATATGTGTGTGTGTGTGTGTGTGTGTGTGTGTGTGTGTATACATACATATATATGTGTGTGTGTGTGTGTGTGTGTGTGTGTGTGTGTATACATACATACATATATCTCTCAACCCAGCTGGGTCTATCTACCTACCTAATCTGTCTCCATCCATTCATCCATCCATTGTATTGTTTCTGTTTCTCTAGAAAACCCAGACTAAACCAGTGATCTTGGCTAAGTTGCTTAACTAAATGCCAACAAAATGGGGCATATGAGTACATCTAATGACAGAAGGTACTTTTAGGGGTCAATGTAGTAATGTATTTAGAGTGGTTCACATGGTGTCTGGTATTTGATGTTTAACAAATATTAGTTATTATGACTTATGTTTGATTTTCATTTTAGAAACTTATGTAAAGAAAATGAAACGTTACAAATCTATTGATGGATTTTAATTGTAATACTCTCTCTGCAAACTACAGCAGTAATTATATAATAAGACAACTTTCTTCATGTTCTTCCTAGAAGCTTACCAACTAGAAGCTCTGAAAATAAGTGTTTACTATGAAGGATATTGTATTCTTAGCCCTACAAATTAAAATAGCCCATTCTGAATGTGTTTGAAAAATGGCCTTTGTTATTTATTTTCAAACTTTCTACACTGTGTTACAGACAGAGATAACTTATTATTTAGCACTGACTGCCTAGTCTGTAGTTTTATTGTCTTGTGCACTTTCTGACCCTATTGATTTACCCTGAAAGTCTAATTTAGTGTGAGAGACCACTTGTGATTTTTGTACAATTCAGAATGTGGAAGTATCTTTCCCAGCAACCTGTACATTCTGATTTCCTTTGCACATGAGAGTTGATGTGGAAAAGGCAGCTGAACAGAGGTTGGCAACCTTTCAGAAGTACTATGCCAAGTGTCCATTTATTCACTGTAATTTAAGGGTTTCTGTGCCAGGAAGAACTTCCTCTCCTCCAAACCACTGGAGGCTGAGAACTTCCAAGGCAGAGCAAGGCTACAGAAATTGAAATTATCATTGTAGGATATATTTTCCCATTTTTTTCTTTCCCCAAAAAACAAGAACTTTGAAAAAGCTGATGCCAGTTTTATGCAATCCAGGCAGAAATGATCATGTATGTGATGAAGTGGTTGGTGGACAACATTGGAGTTCATGCACTGTGCATTCATTTAAGAATCCATTCGTTAAATCAGCAGCGAGCCCCTGACTTTACATATGCTACGCTTCGTTTTTTGAAGAATAAATGAAAGAATGTATTTAAAGTATCCAACACAGTGCCTGGCTCATAGTAGGTATTTAGCAGTGAAAACCCTTAGTTTTAATCTTCTCTTTAAATATTTTACAAAAGTAAAAATGTACATAGTAAAATAGCTAATAATGCAGAAGAGTTGAAATAAAAAGCAGCAATTCCCCCATCCTTCTTCTGTTCTTTCCCAGTCATATTCTCCAGAGCTTTGATTGTTAAAACAATTCAGTTTTTCCAATAGTTGCCCATATAGAATTAAATAATTCATGTACCGGGGTGATGCTTCCTTCATGTTCTCTCATAGGTCCCTGCTGGGTCCCTGCTGGGTCAGTCTAGATCACCTTGGTTAGGGGCAAAGTTCCCTCTCCGCCTTTCTCAGGTGGAGGTCTTACAAGTGTTCACAATTATCAGATGCCAGACCTATTGTTCTGGGGGATGAATTGGAGTGGAGGAGTCCACAGTCAGGGAGCTCACCTTCCGAATCCCTTGTGCACCACTGTCCAGACCTTGGTGGGAGCTTCTCTCCTTTCTGTCCCACCATGATGTCTTCCTTTTCCTTTCACTGGGTTGACCCTTCTCTTCTCTCACACTTTCTCCATGACCTGTCACATTCAGTCTCTGTGAGAAGAAAAACTCTGCAAACCTCTTAGTCTGGCTCTTTTCATCTTTGTTTCCCTTGTGGTATGGCCTGGGGGTCAGTGTGGAAGGAGGAAGGTAGCTCTTGGGGGTACAAATGAGGCAAGTAATTGAAGGGAAATGCACAAAGAACAACTAGATTAACATTTTGGTGGGGCACCTGGGTGGCTCAGTCAGTGGAGTGTCTGACTCTGTTTCAACTCAGTCATGATCTCACAGGTTCGTGAGATCTGCTATCAGTGCAGAGCCTGCTTAGGATTCTCTCTCTCTGCCTCTCCCCTGCGCACTCACTCTCTTCTCTTTAAACAAACAAACAAACTTAAAAAAATAAATAACTAAATAAATAAACAAACAACTTAAAAAAACATTTTGAGATAAAACTGTCCTGCCTTATTTCCTTATTTTACTGTTCCTTGATTTATCACTGTTAGACATGATTTATCGTTCCCATCAATGAAGTAGGGGAATTGAGTTCATCCTTTTTCCCTACTTTTTTTCTCTTTTTCTTCCCAAAGTTTGAGGGTTTTGTTAGTATTTGCTTCTTCTATTAGTTTTCTTTTTCATTTTAAATATTAAATTATTTTTTTTCCATCTTCTGTAAGCAGTCTCTCTTGTCCATCCACCAAGGTGGGCAGGCATATGCCCTATTCTTCTCTTCTCTTTTACATTGTTGAGGTTGCTAATGCCCTCTTCTAGAACCACATTTAAAGTTTCCAAGTTTTATAGATAGCTTGATTATAAAAGTTGAAAACCAATAAGCAGGATTTATATTCTAATGTTGATTACCAAATTTTGAAAATGGACTCTATATTGGAAAATATTGTTTCACTATTAAATTCCCTCAATTTGGTAATTCTATTTTGTTTACATAGAGACTATCATTATACTTACAATACACATGCCAAGGGACTACAGCATGCTCCCACAGAGGTCTGGGAAACAGTGCACAGGGGATTGAGAAGACCTTGAGGTCTGCAATGTATTTTCAAATAGTTTAGCAAAAATAGGTATATATAGAAATATAGAAAGATAGATTGATGGAGAGAGAGATAAAGTCAATGCAGCAAGATGTTAACAACTGCAGTTCTAAGTGTAGGGGACATACATCTCTCAGTCCCTTCACTTTTATGTTAGTTTACACTAAAAAAAAAAAACATTAAGGAAAATAAAGTCCATTTCAAAGTCCAGAATTTTGAACAAGTTTAAAATAGATGAATGTAATCACGGTTACATCTCCCTCTCAAGATTTACCAAGTACTGAATTCAAAAAGGACTATTTTAGGGACGCCTGGGTGGTTCAGTCGGTTGAGTGTTGGACTCTTGGTTTCAGCTCAGATCATGATCTCACGGTTCGTGAATTTGAGCCCCGCATCGGGCTCTGTGCTGACAGTGGGGAGCCTGGTTGGGATTGTCTCTCTCTCTTTTCTCTCTGTCCCTCTCCCACCTGCGTTCTCTGTCTCTCTCTCTCAAAATAAATAAATCAACTTTAAAATAAATCAAAGGACTGTTTTAGCTTCCATTAATTTAATGTATAACTACTGAGAGTTAATGTTTAAGAACCAACCATGAAAATATCCATTGAGTGACACATTTTAGAAGCATGAGTTTGAATCAGATTGCTTCAACTCAAGTACAGTTAATAATCTAACAAAAAGAACCATCCATTAGATGGGTAGATAGGTGAATCATGTTTTAGATTTTTAAACTGAGACAGGTCGAAAATAAACACATTTTCCAGCTTCTTAGATAAGCTTTCTACTCTACCAACTCTGTGACATGGCTTAAAATAATGATAATGGATTAAAGTTTTGTTTTATTTCATCTCAAACACAAAATATTAGTGTCATGAAGCCTTGTAGTACTTTACACTAATAAAGGGCTGGCAGTTGTGAGGCAAACCATAGGCTGCTGGGGCTTGCCTAAGCATTATTATTCTGTTAGATGATTGCACTATTTTAAACACCACATCTCAATTTTCTGACACATTTTTCACTTTTATAGTTCTAAGGACTTGCAGCATCACATTCTTTTCTAAGAAAAGTGTTAAATTAAGTATGAAAGTTCAGAGTGTAATGTAGTGTTGAGAAGTAAGGCAGATTTTGTCCTGGATCATGCATACTAATCAGCTTGTGATGATAGATTAATTTCTAGAATTTCCTTTAAATGTGCATGCTTATATTCATATGTGAGACTGGGCTACACTATTCTCTTTTGTGTATTAATTTTGTCAAGCCTAATATATTAGGCTTATATTAGTTTTATAAAATGAATTAGATAACTTTCTATCTTTTTGTTCAGCTTGAGAATAGATTATGTAGCATATTATGTGTTTTTTGAAGATTTTAAATAATTGTTTTCTAAGGAAATGTATGGCCTAAATTTTTTTCTAGACATATTTCATTGTTAACATTTTCAAATTCTATCATAATCATCTATAACTGCTTTTTAAAAATTTTTTATTTAAATTCCAGTTAGTTAACATACAGTGTAATATTTGTTTCAGGTATAGAATTTAGTGATTCAATACTTCCTTACAACACCTGGTGCTCTTCCCAATAAGTGTGCTCTTTAATCCCCATAACCTCCTTCACCTCCCCTCTGTAACCATCAGTATGTTCTCTATAGTTAAGAGTCTGTTTCTTGGTTTCTCTCTCTCTCTTTTTTTCATTTGCTTGGTTTTTGTTTATTAAATTCCACATGCATGAAATCATATGGTATATTTCTTTTTCTAATTTATTTTGCTTAGCATTATACTCTCTAATTCCATCTATGTCCTTGCAAATGATGAAATTTCATTCTTTTTCATGGCTGAGTAATATTCTATTGTATATACACACCACATCTTCTTTAGCCATTCAGCAGTCAATGGACATGAGCTGCTTCCATATCTTGGCTATTGTGCATAATGCTGCTATCAACGTCGAGGTGCATGTATCACTTTGAATTAGTGTTTTTGTGTTCTTAGGTAAATACCTAGTAGTGCAATTGCTGGATCATAGGGTAGTTCTATTTTTAACTTTCTGAGGAACCTCTATACCGTTTTCCAGAGTGACTGAACAGTTTTGCATTCCCACCAACAGTACATGAATGTTTTTTTTCCTCCACATCCTCGCCAATACCTTTTGTTTCTTGTGTTGTTGATTTCATCCATTCTCACAGGTGTGAGGTGATATATCATTGTAGTTTTGCTTTATATTTCCCTGATGATGAGTGATATTGAGCATCTTTTCATGTGTCTGTTAGCCATCTGTACGTTTTCTTTGGAGAGATGTCTGTTCATGTCTTCTCCCATTTTTAACTTGATTATTTGGTTTTTTGGGTGTTTTTTGAGTTTTCTAAGTCCTTTATATATTTTGGATACTAGCCTTTATTGGATATGTCATTTGCAAATATCTTCTCCCATTCCATAGGCTGCCTTTTAGTTTTGTGGATTGTTTCCTTCACTGTGCAGAAGCCTTTATTTTATGTAGTTCCAATAGAAAACCCAGAAATAAACCCATAACTGTATTGTCAATCTTCAAGAAAGCAGGAAAGAATATGCAGTGGGAAAAGGACAGTCTCTTCAACAAATGATATTGGGAAAACTGGACAGCAACATGCAAAAGAAAGAAACTGGACCACTTTCTTACACCATACCCCAAAATTAATTCAGAATAGATTAAAGACCTAAATATGATATCTGAAACTATAAAAATCCTAGAAGAGAGCACAGACAGTAACCTGTTTGACTTTGGCCATAACAAGTTTTTCTAGAAATGTCTCCTGAGGCAAGGGAAACAAAAGCAAAAATATAACTGTTTTTAAGTCCTCAGTCCCCTTAAAAAATATATGCTTTCCCAGAAAATTCTCCTTTTACCTAGACTTTCAAATTTCTTAGTATAAAGTATATATAGTGTTCTGTGATAATTTTGAAATCATATCTGTGTTTTTATATGCTTTTTATAACTTCTAATTTGCTTTGTGTTTTCTATTTTTCTTAGACTTTCCATATTTGACCATTTTGTTCATTTTTTTGACAAACCAGCTCTTAGGTTTATTTACTTGTCCATTTTGATTTAATTCATTGCCAATTTTATGTTTATCATTTTTTCAGAGTTTTATAATGAGTAGGAGGGTCACACATTCCATTTTGTATGGGAAATTTTGGCATTTTGGTGTATGCCTACTGTCCTGATAGAATTACTGATAACACACTCTTTCCTCTCAAAAAAATATATAGGTTAGATAATAAATTATAATGATAAATCTAATGATGAGTGAATTATACAATTTCCCCTAAATGCAGCTTTAACTGTAGCCTATAATTATAATGTGTGTATTCTCAACCAGAGTAATGTTGCATTCATAGGGGGGTGAAAATTGATTCAAGGGTGGAGCAGAAGTTCTTTGATATTTTAATGGCTTATGGCCTTCTAAAGGATTATAGTACATAAATTGATATACAACTTATCCATGGTGTTAAAATTTCATAGACATGGCAGTGCAATTAGGAAACAAGGCTCCTTGAAGGGGCGATAATGGCATAAATGTTAAGAAACACTGTTTGATGGCTGTTTGAATACTGCCATTCATTATTTTGTTGCCCAGTTTTTGGGTTTTGCTTAATAGTTACTCAGGAGTTTTATAATTTGAAAATAATTGTAGAAGTGTTTCAACACTGAAATGCTCTTGTTGACATTTGGGACATCAGTATTGTCAACACAGTTGTCTCCTTCATGTCCGTGGCTAATTTCACCTCTCAACCATCTCTGACCCTTTCTTCTTACAGCATAATTAGCAGCCTCATAGGAGTCAGTGAGCTGACAGCAAATTGCTCAGAACTGGGCCCGTCTCTTGGTTTCCCTTCTACCTCACTGGCTATTTTCAGACTTGTTTGATTGCTTTTACACCTCCAGCTGACTTCTAATTGCTGGAGTGTAAAGAGCTTGAGCCTGGGTCCTCTTTTCTTCTTTAGATCTCATTCCTAGGTCATTTTATCCAATTTCATTGCTTTAAGTCCTCTTCTATAAATTCGTGTCTCCAGCCTGAACGACTACAATGAGTTTCTAACTAAAATAACCCATTGCTTGCTCGACACTTCCGTGTGGTTGTATAAGAGTTATCCCAATTATGTACGTGTTCAAAATAGAGTTTTCTCTTCACACCTAGGAATAAAGATTCTTCTTCATCTCAGTAAGTGGCAATGACATCCACTCAGTTTCTTAAGCCAAAACCCTAAAAGGCATCCTAGGGATTTAATTGCCTGCCTCCTTCCACATCCCACCCATCAGCAGCTGTATCTCCAAACCTGTGCACTTCTCTGGAATTTCCCTGTTACTCTCTAATCTAAAACACCACTGATTCACCTGCACTGGTCTCCTGCTTCCACTCTCCTCCTCCATCCATTCCCCAGAGCTGTCAAGGGACCTTTTAAAAATATAAATCAGACTTGTTGGCCTCTCTCCTTAAAATCTCTATTGGCTTTTCATTGCAGTGAGAATAAATGCCAAGCTCCTTATCATGGCCAGTAAGGAGCCCTGCCCACATCTTCTCTTCAGCCACACTGACCTCCCTCTGATCCCAGAACATGCCTCACAAGTTGCTGCCATGGGATTGCTTGCTGTTTCCTCTACCTGGCTACTTTATAGTCTGTGGTCTTCATGTAGCTGGTCAATTTCATCTGAAGAATCTTAGCTCATTTGTCCCTTCCTCAGAGAGACCTTCCCTTCTTATGCCATAACTCACGCTGGCCCCTCTCCAGTGACTATTAAGTTACCATGTCCAGTTTATTTTGTTGTTGTTATTGTTGTTTTGAACCAGATAGATTAATGCAGAAATTTGGCCAAGGTTCCAGCAGGGTGGCCCCATATGATTTTGAGCTAGGGCTTCCCACCCAGGGCTGGGCAGGTGAGGCAGTAAAGATGACAAGGAGGTGTTCTGGGTGTAGGCTTCAGAGCTGCAAGATGATCCTGGAAGCCAGACTGCAGGTGAGGCCTGTACCTTCTGGCTCTGTATTCAGGGCCTTCACCATACTTCATCCATTATCATGGAGAACCCTTAAGCCAAGCAATTTCAAAGAATGGCAGCAAAGAAGCATCTTGTAATAAATTTGTCCCCTCCCCAGAAGTCCCAGTAGGACCAGCCAGGAGCTGAACTTTGCCTTCCATATTGTGGGCTCATACCCATTCACCAGTCATGACATGGACACTCAGACATAGACTTGGACCCCTTTTGGCTTCACAGCCGCAGCGTATCCCATAAACCCGCTAGCAGGTGGGTCTTGGGGCAGTCCAAGGTAGAGGCATACCTCTTGCCCTTGTACAGCTCTGCCTGGTTGATTTTTCCTTTACATGGCACCATGCCAGATGGCATTTCCCATCTTGATGGGGGCGATGGCCACAAAGGCACTGCTAAAATTGCTTCCACCCTTCTCTTTCTTACAGTTGCCATCCTGCTTATGCTGCTGCCACTGCCACAGACCCACAGTGGCTGCCCTAGTGATTACTGTCCTGTCCCAGGCTGCTCAGTTTTGCCACCTCAGGCCTGGCCCTAGAGCTTCAACTAGTCCACTTGCCCTTGGGCCATCACCTATCCTATAGAGGAGTCCTAGAGTTGGTCTTAGCTTGGGGTATGGCCCCTTCTTTCTTGCTGGCCCTCCACTGCTGTCTTGTCAGCTCTAGTAAAGAAGGGACCTTGTTGCTCCATTCACAACACATTCTCAATAGCTAGAACCATAACCTGTCCTAAGGTAGATATTTGAGTGTATAGGTTACATAATGGACTTTTGGCTGAATTCTCAGATCCAAATGATGAATTTTAAATCACTGAATGCTGAGAGTATGCTGTATTTCTAAGTTTTTGTTGATTGGTTGGTTGGTTGGTTTTAAAATCAAACCAGCCTTTATGTATCGAAAATGTTATGGAATTTGATAAGGCATGTGCATGTGCAAATAAGTATATAGGGGCGAGGTTTCTATTTTGTTTCCTTTCAAATGATAAGTTATGCTTTGCCACTGTTGCTCCGGAAAGTCTATGAATATTGGTTTGGGGAATGTAGCCAGTATTGAGAATGTTAACATTCATCTGTATTTGGCTATCAGATTTACCCTTTGAATTCTGCTGTTTTTCTTTTCTATTATGGTCTCTTAAACAAAGCAAAGACAAAGAAAGCAAAACTGTTTCGGTAGGCTCTTACTGAGATAGGAGGGGAAATTTTAAGAGATAGAAAATATTGAATTTATTGAAATAATTTTCAGATGCAGGGGTTGACTTTGTTGATTAAAACAGAATTTAAGGAGTATCTAGGAATTCAATTTTGTTTAATATACTTAGCACCTCATCAGAGTGATAAGAATTGCCTATGCTTTGGTTGTTTCCAAAACAATCATATGGATTCTCTTTTTTTTTCCTTAAACTCAAGTGATTTGGATTGGTATAAAATACCCCCCCCCATTAATTTATTCTTTCAGTAGAGATGCTATACTGCCAGAATTTCTTAAGATGACCCATGAGCTTATTGCCAAGAAACTTGGGTCAGTGATCATTTTTCAAAAAAACCTTTAATTAATTTTTCCTAGTTGGATAATAATATCCATTGCAAAGAAATAGAATAGAAATTACATGTATTCCAAGGAAACTTTCCATTTTAGTAGACTTCTTTTCAGTCCTTTTTCTGATATATGATCTTTTTCTTTTCCACTTTGAGATATGCATTGTGATTTCCCTTTGTGATAAAGAGGATAAATCTGCTGGCTCATTTCCCTTTATAGACTGCCACCTTCTCCACAAACCAAGAAAAAGTGTGTTCTGGATTTCGCTTGGTTTGCAGCAATTTATGCTAGAAGAATTATAAAATGTAGAATCTGTAATCTGAATTTGGCCAACTCTGTATCAGAAAAAATAACTTCCACCACAGCCAGGCAGGAACTTTACGTATCACTCAGAGAGCCAACGCTTTTGATACATATTTTATGATCACAGCTGAGGCTTTTCCAAGCTCAGAGTGCCATATCATTCATTCAGTCTTTAAAACTACAAGATTATTTTTGGCTCTTTGTGTTGGCACGTAAGACTTCCCATTACTGATCTGCATGAACCATTTATCAAGTCAAGGGTTTAATCTATCAAAGTCAGAATTCCTTTGTTCTGCCTCTCTCTGTCTCGCCTTCCCATATGGTATTATCTTGTATGTGTATACTGTTGGCTTAAAGAAGGTTATTTGAATGTGAGGATTTATCACGTTTCTCTGCTTTTTCAAAATAATATATTACAGAGCAAAGTGATATTTTATAGGGAATTATAATTACACTGTTAATCAGTTTTTAGAACATTAATCTCCAAACCTGTTCCTTCGCTAGTATTCTTGGTTTTGTCCTTGCCAGTAGCTCCTACTTTTCCTACTCACTCAGCCTGAAAATCTGAATTGGCTTTGATTTCTTTCTCTCCTCTTTTCTAAGCATCTACTGAATTGTCAAATCCTTTAGATGCTACCTCCTGGATGTTTCTTGAGTCTACCCTTCATCACCTTTGTTTACTGGACTCTTGATGTTGTCTGTTGTCTTACAAGAAGCAAGAATGCTTTTGATGGGCTCCAGATATAAAGACCAAAATAAAGTAATTCATTTAACAACACCGAGTGCCTGTCATGTGCCAAACCCTGTTTAAAGCTCCAGAGATACAGCAGTAAACAATAGAGTAAGGTTTGTTTTTTGTTTTGTTTTGTTTTGTTTTGTTTTGTTTTGCCTCATGGAGCTTACATTCTAGTGGGGAATGGAAGAAAGTGACAAAAAAATAACATAAGTATAATAACATAAGTATGTTGGATGTTGTTAAATGCTATGAAGGATGTTGTAAAGCAATGAAGGGACATAGGGAGAGCTGAGATGGACAGGGAAGGTATAGATATAAAGCAGGTGATGAGATGATAATGAAAGTTAATTAAAACTTAAGCGAGTATCACGGACAAAAAGAATACAGCAAAAGGCATTCTAATTCTATAACCTGTTAATTGAATCTCCTGGTAGTGATGCCAAATCATAGTGATAATCTATACCTGAGCATAATGCAACAAGAGCTATTACAATAGCCACCAAGCTATTCTTCCTCTCTCTGAGCCATCTCTGTCCTAGGTCAGTACTTGTAGTGAAATCTTATGGAGATCTAAATATAATTGTACGGAAGGAAACAAAGAAGAAAGAATGGAGGGAGGGAGGGAGGAAGGAAGGAAGGAAGGAAGGAAGGAAGGAAGGAAGGAAGAAGGGAAGGAAGGAAGGAAGGAAGGAAGGAAGGAAGGAAGGAAGGATGGAAGGAAGGCAGGTGGGCTGAAGGGAAGGAGGGCAGGAAAGGGGGGAAGGGAGGAAAGAAGGAAGGGAGAAATTGTGCTTGGAGAAAGTACTAAGGTCTACCCAAAGAGGCATGTGCCCAAATAGGTAGGTCAGTGTACATGAGATGGGACTTCCAAGGGCCAGAATGAGACGTAAATGGGAATCATGAATAATATTTAGCAAATTCTTACTGTCAATAGGAAAAAGTCTAAAATTTTTAGTGTAATATTCATGGCCCTCCACCATCTAGTTTTCCAAAATTTTCCTGCCCATTCCCCGACACCAATCTTCTGATTTCTTTCCTTGCTGCCTTTACTTTATTTTATTTTATTTCCAGTGAGAAGATTTTTCTCCACCATCTCTTTAATGCCTAAATTCTTTCCACCCTTCTGGACTCAGTTCAAATGTTTCCTTTTCTATAAAAACTTAATGAAAATAATCACCACCTCTTCTGAATGTTAATAATAAACTCTTTTGGGCACTTCGCACTGTATTTACTTATGTATGAATGTACCTTCACATTTCTGTTAGTTAAAGCCCTTTGAGAGTAAGCTTCTGGGGAAGAAGGTTGCAAGAGATAAAACACAAGGGAAACTAGGGGCCAGATTATAAAGGGGTTAGTAAACCATGTTAAGACATTTTAGACTTTGTCCTGTGGGCAATATAGAGCCATCAGATCATTTGGAAAGAAAATGACAGGATCTGATTAATATGTTATAAGTGTTCTAAGTTGAGTTGTATCCCCTAGGCCCACCATTCATTTGTTGAAATCCCAACCCCAGTGCTTTAGAATGACACCTTATTGGGAAATAAGGTAATTGTAATTAGTTAAGAAGAGATCACACTGGAGTAGGGTAGGCCCCTACTCCAATATAACTAAGTGTCCTTATTCTAAAAACTGCCATTTAAAGAGATAAACATGCTCACAGAGAGAATGTCATGTGAAGATTGGAGTTATGTTGCCACAAGCCAAGGAACAATCAGAAGTTAGGAGAGAGGCCTGGGACAGATCCTCCCCTAGCATCTGCAGAGGGAGCGGGGCTTGATATCACCTTGAGATCAACACCTTGATCTTAGACTTCTGGCCTCCAGAACTTTAAGACAATATATTTCTGCTGTTTAAGCCCCTCAGTGTGTGATGCTTTGTTACAATGGACTGAGCAAATTCACGTAGTAAGGCCAAGTCTGGCTGCGATATGGAGAATGGTTTAGAAGTGTGCAGAGCTGGGTACAGGGAGGCAATTTGGGGCTATTAAAATAAATGAGGATAGTGACTGCAGGCAAGATGAGAGAGCTAAAACAAAAGTAGAATCTACCAGGATGGGTGAACGGTTAGACTTGTAGAGCTGAGAGAAGAAAGAAGGCTTGAGAAATGGTGGAGGATTTCATTGCCTGGTGATTCCCAAATGCATATCATTAGCTGGAACTTCTCTCCAACCTTCCAGATTCTTATATCCAAATGCCAGCTCAGCTCCACTTGGATTTTCCACACCCACTTTGATGAATGTTAAAATTAATTAATTAATTAATTAATTACTGATAATAAGGGTTGCCATGTAGATGAGAGGAGAGAATTAATGTGTCAGTCCTCCAAACAAGTGTATGCTGAAGGGGACATACTTTCATTTTACCTAGGAAAGAATTTTTAGTCAAACAGAACTCCCCAAAATGGAATGTATATGGGAAGTATATTTTTTTTCTCGTGTTATTAAGCAGAATCTAAATGACCATAAGTCTATGGCTTTAGTCTGATTTTTCCCCTCTTTTGCATTGTTACAGCACCACCACCCCCCTTTTTATAGCTCTTACATATTCTCTTTACATTCTAATTTTATAAAGGTCTATCTATCTTCTTCATTTTGTAGTAAGATCTCTAGAGCAAACACTACACTTTCTTCATCCTGCCAGTACTTGGAGCCTAACACTAAGTTATACAACTTAATAACTAGTGTTCTGTTGAGAATGAACAGCGTTGGGCCCTGATTTCAAATATGCTCTACTCCAGCTTTTTTTTTTCAAGAGTTCAGTAATAAATATACCTGTCTATTTCCTTGCGTAATAATGAAAATACAAAATGTTGGGATGAAATATTTCTGGTGGCTAATCAATATTCCTGTTATCAATTATCCATGCTAGATTATATTATGCATTAATTTGGCTCCATGCTCTGTAGTATATGGTATGTGTGTTGTGCGAACTCATAATTGCTTGTGTTCATACATAGTAAGTAGGTTGGGGAATTGGTCTGATGGTATATCTTAGTTATTAATAGTGATTGTCAAGTGTACATTTCAAGTTTAGAACCTCATTGGCCTTCTGGGAGTCAGCGTCTCAATTTCAAGGAAAATTTAAACCTTTCCTTTCATGTACTCCTGTTCATTTAATCCTGTCAAAATAGGAGATTTTGTGTGTAAGAATAAGAGCTAGAAGCTAATTAAAGGACCGACTCATGGCAAGGGTTTCATGGCTCTCTGATTTCTCTCCAAATGAGCGATAAATTACATGTAAATGAGTCAGAAACATACCTTATGTTTTTTTTAATTGTGAAAAATGTATAACATAGAATTTACCATTTTAACCATTTTTAAGTATACAGTCCAGTAGTATTATTTTAAACTTTTTTTTTAATGTTTTACTTATTTTTCAGAGAAAGAGACACAGAGTGAGAGCAGGAGAGGGGCAGAGAGAGGGGGAGACACAGAATTTGAAGCAGGCTCCAGGTTCTGAGCTGTTAGTACAGAACCCGAGGCTCGAACTCACAAACCATGAGATCATGACTTAAGTGGAAGTCAGATCCTTAACCAACTGAGCCACCCAGGTGCCCTTACAGTTTAGTAGTATTAAGTACATCCATATTATTGTGCAGTAAATCTCCAGAACTTTTGCATCTTGCAACACTGAAACTCTGTGCCCCTTAAACAACTCCTCCTTCTCCCCACCCTCAGCCCCGGGCAGCCACCATTCCACTTCCTGTCTCTATGAATTTGACTACTTTAGATACCTCATATAGGTGGAATCCTAGAGAATTTGCTTTTGTGACTGGCTTATTTGACTTAACATAGTGTTCTCGACATTCATCCACCTTGTAGCATAGAACAGGATTTTCTTCCTTTTTAAGACTGAATAATATTCCAGTGTATGTATATACCACATTTTGTTTATCCGTTCATCTGGTGATGAACACTTGGGTTGCTTGCTTCCACTTCTTGGTTCTTGAGATTTTTTTAAAAAGCTAACTGTATTTGAAATCTAAAGTTCTTAGATCAGACCTGTTTTTAATTTCCCCCTTTAAGGTGAAGGAAGGATATTTTAATATGCTAAAACGTTTCCAAAACTCTTTGTCACTTAAGCCTTCTTATTCTAGATTGTTAGTCTCTGGCAATACTGGTACCAAGTATTACTTTAGGCAGAATGATATTGTGAAACTCAGTACAAGGAACAGTTAAAACTCTAAAAATAGATCTTGGATGTTTGGGCAGTTAGGTAGAAAGACTGTGGAAATGAAGGACTTCTGACCTTCTGAAGGATCAAGGACACTTTGGACAGAATCATTAAGACAAACCCATCTTTTTACAAAACTCTTTACGAATTAGATTCCTTTCCATACTTACTGAAGATGAAACTATTATTTTTGCTTTGACACTATAGTGAGTAGACTTTTTTGTGATATCTTAAGTAATTCCAGGACCCAAGAGTCTCAGAGGTCTGTGCCAGTGAAAATCAATATGTCATCCACATAATTAAGATCTTTTCAAGAAAGAATTCACAAAGGCTTTGAATATGTATGTAAAACTAGGTCCTAGAATTCTTTTAAAGTAATGACAAGCATAGTCTTTTCGTTTTTCCACGTTCTGAAAATTGATAAACTAACAGAGCCATTTACAGTCTATTTAATTTTCTGAACATTGGGTTCATTAGTCTAATTCATGGTTATCATTCCTGTGTCAATGGCACAGATACATTTATCTATAAATGTAATCTACTTTTACTTGCTTCTCTCTCTCTCTCTCTCTCTCTCTCTTCTTTCCTTCACTCTACTTGCTTTCTCTCTCTCTCTTCTTCTTTCTCTCTCTTCTCTCTCTCTCTCTTTCCCTCAAGTCCTTATATTATCCACAATCCCTGACAAAACATATGTGTTAGGTGTGAAATTACAGAATTGCTAGCATCAGAAAAAGCTATTGCCTTACTACCGTAGACTGAGTCCCTCTCTTTCCATATTGGAAGGTTTCCTTATTTTCAGAATTAACTTCTTGAATTCATTTTCTTGAAACTGATTCATAATCCATTTCAGAATTCCTTTCCCCTATGCCACGTTTTCCCTTTAAGTCAATCTGTGCATGAAATTAGTTTTTAACCCAGTGTAATTTCTTCCAGTGCACATTTTTGTTTGTTTTTTGTTTTTTTGTTTTGTTTTGTTTTGTTTTTGTTTTGCTTTCAAAGCAGGCAAGAAATGTGTGGATTCAGGTCCATGATCTTTTAAAAACTTAATATGACTGACCCCTCTAAAATTCTTTTCCTCTGATTCTTATTTAGCTTCTAAAATGAAGTTTCTACTATTTAATTTTTTTTTTAGTGTTTATTTATTTTTGAGACAGAGACAGAGTGTGAGCAGGGGAAGAGCAGAGAGAAAGAAGGAGACACAGAATCTGAAGCAGGCTCCAGGCTCTGAGCTGTCAGCACTGAGCCCTACACAGGGCTCGAACCCACAGACTGTGAGATCATGACCTGAGCCAAAGTCGGATGCTTAACCGACTGAGCCACCCAGGCGCCCCTGAAGTGCCTACTATTTATATTTTTAGAAATTTGAAAGTAGATCCTAAGTGCAAAAAATGTGCATGGTCAGTTCTAGTTGATTCATGCATTTGTTGAAACATTACTTGTGAGGTTTTTTTTTTACTCTCATGGATTATCTACTTACTAAAATAATTAAGTAAGAAGGGTAAGGATACAGTGTTGCAACATGACTGCCATGTACCATGATCTTTCTCCTACTTTGGACACCTTACTTTGTTGAGAAGCTTTAGATCTTTCCCTGTTTGGTTTGATTTCTTTTACATGGTCATGCATATAAAATGATAAAACAGAAAGTTCCCATCCAGCAAGTACCAAAGTACCCCTGGTGTTGTAATTTGAAATCAATCAAGAAATCACTTTTTCTTCTTGGTAAAAACTGCCTCCCATTTCCCCGGTCTGGCAGAACATACAAGTGCTGAAAACAGAAAACTGTAGCAGATAAATAGGACCATTGCGAGGCATAAGATTTGGAAACCAGCACTTTGCAACAAAAATTTGGACAAATAAAACTCCACAGAAATACAGTTAGTTAAATCTCTTTTCTATAAGAGAGATTGAGAAGTACTTACAGTTAGTATTAAAAATTCTGATGTAAGGAAGTGACCATTCTAGCAGGTCAGCGTTAGAGAAGACAGGGTGGCCTCTGAGGCAGAGAGAATCAGGGGACCTGCCTAATCTGGACAAAGAAACCAGAAGAAGACATAAATGACACCAGAGAAGAGAACATTCTCTGAGTGACACCTGGATAATTCCTTAGTGTGAAGAAAATGGGGGTTGATACCAGAAACATATGGTTCATTATTCATGTATTATGCTTGTTAGCTATAGAGCAAACCATATGTAAAATTTTCACTCCGTAGTACGTGTAGTTAATATATACTGAGGACCCACGAGTGTTTCAGGTACTGACCTACAGTGGTGAAAAGGACACAGCTTTGCCTTCAGAGATCTTACAGGAATGGGGCAGATGTCAGGAAAGAAATGGTACTGTGTAGTATACACAGTGCATTATGGGAACAGGAAGTGGGGATATTTATCTGAATCCTTGTGGGCAAAGGAAATAAGTATAACTAAGAACAGAGGATAGTAGGATTACAGAAGGGTAGGGGAGAAGGTTCCCAGAGAAGCATGTACTAAATTTTGAATAGGGCAAAAGTTCAGTAAAGCTTTTGTTATTATAAAACCCCAAAGTAAGTGTCCTTTGCTGAACCGGATGTCAAGAACTGACAGTGTGGCCACACTGGGTGTTCCATCTGCCTTCAGCATTTCCCCTTAAGAGGGCTTGTCATGTGACTTTTCAGATCGTATGTTTATTCTGCATGTTCCTGGAAACTCGAAGCCATAATCTAGAAACCATTTTTGGTCTCAGCAGCATGAAGCGAGTTAGTGCCTCCTAGTATCTTGGATAAAAATGTGTCTTATAAAAAGGATTCCATGAAGCACAAATGTAAAAACATGCCACAGAGGCACATTTCATGGTGCCACAGGGGCTGTTGCTGTGAATTTGAGTTGTAAAGTGCACAGAAAAGTGTACCTGTCGACTCATTCCATTCTGCTTATATTACTGTCCAATCCAAAACCAGGAGGAAGTTAACCAGGAGAATGCTGACCACTTTTCCAGTTGCCCTCTCTGATCTAGTCCATGGCTCAGCAATTTTTTTTTTCTGTAAAGGTCCAGATAGTAACTATTTTAAGCTTTGCAGAGCAGAAGCAAATGCTGCCATTGCAGCGTTATACCAGCTACTGACAGTATGCAAACAAATGGTCACGGCTGTATTCCAACAAAACTTGATTTGCAGAAGCAGGCAGTGGCCTGAGGCCATAGTTTGCTGACCCCTGGTTACAACAGTTTTCTCTAAGGCAAGCATCTGGACCCTTGTACATACTGTTGCCATGGTTTGGAATATTCCTCCTCCCTCTCTGCCTGGCTAGATTTTAGTTATTCTTCAGCTCTCAGCATAGAGGTCACTCCCGAGGGAAGAAGCCCTCACCAGTGCTCCAAATTCAGGTTGTTTGCCCCTCATGTGCTCCCACAGCACCGTGTACCTTCCCCTCCAGAGCACTGACTGTTTCTAGTTGCCTGGCGACTTGTGTCTCTCACCCTTCCAGACTGCCAGTTCCAGGAGTGCACAAACATGCTTGCTTTATCTCCCCCTCGTATCCCTAGCACCTAACACAAGTCGCCTGGGACATAGGAGGGGCTTTATAAGTATTTGTTTAATGCTTAGTGAATGAAATAATTTATCCTTTCCCTGACTTTTTCAGATCGTAAGCCTAGCAGGTAAAATTTATTTATGACTATAGTTTACGAGCCACGTTGCCATCACTATATTGTAACAAAGCAAAAGTTTCACTATTATCTTGGTTCCAGCAGCATTCAGAGGGCTGTGGAAATCAATAGTTTTAGTCCTTCTCTAGCTAAGTGCCATTTGGGCTGTCTGAGACCACTGAAGGTTTTATTCCCCACCTTTGCCTCCCCCCACCCCATTACTGCTCTGTGGCAGTGGAGGATAGCACCTCTCTGTTCACATCACTGTCTTATACTCTTTTCAGAGACAGACTCAGCACCGTGCTGTCTGTTCTCCAGTGTTTTACAGAATTTTTAGTAAAATATCTCTTTCCTTTTTAATATAGCTCATTATCTCCCTAGAACCAAATAGGTCTATTTAACTTAAGAGACTAGTCTGAAGTCGGATCTGATATAATAGGAATAACTCTTCTCTCCACTAAGACGAAGGCTTTGTTACTGAGCCCAAATTGTGGGGCTCAGCAATTGGGAAGAATTATTTCCCAGAGAGCCCCTCCATCCCTTACAGGCACACACTTTAAGGGGCCTGCCTCCCAGTCTGTCAGCATGCCTAGACATCACTTTGAATCCTAGCCAGAGAAAGCTGGGACAGTGGCCACAGAAGAATCAATCTCTCTCTCTCTCTCTCTCTCTCTCTCTCTCTCTCTCTCTCTCCCTGGTTTTCCTTTTCTACTAGCAGAAGAACAACTAATAACAAATACTGACATGGAGCTCACCACACACCAGGCATTTACTATCTGTAAGCTATTTATAGATAGTAACGTATTGAACCTTCATGGAAACTTTATTGCAGTATCTTTATTTTACCAAAGGAAAAACAGTAGCACAGAGGAATGAGCTACCTCGCCCAGAGTCACACAGATAGCAGTCGTGGAGCTAGCAGATGAACTTGGACAATCTGATTCTGAGTCCTTGCATTAAACCATTTCACGGAAGCTGTGACCCGCGACCTCCCCCGATCCCCACCCCACTTTGGTAGCATATACAGCCTCCATTCTGTCTGCTTCTGTCTTAGAAACTAAGAAAATAGGAATGAAGTGGGAAAGGAAACAAGAGCGCATGGCTTACAGTGGAAACGGAGGCTGGATTGAAATGTTCAGAGGCCACGTTAGACATTAAGCAATACTATCTCTACAGTAGGCAGAAAATTCCTAATCCATAGTATTATAAGTCTTGAAAATCATGACTGAAATGAAAATGCCCTTGAAGGGCTATGCTGCTTTCACTTTTCAAAGAGCTAGCTTGGAACACTGAAAAGATGTTCTCATACACTGAATGTTTTCCACTGAGTCTGAAGTAGACTTTTAGCCATAAAGAGATATTTTCCCTAAAATTGAAATCAGTTTGTGAAATAATGTAGAGAGTGCCATGCCTGTTGCTGTTTTTCCAGTAACAATGCAACAGAGACCAAGCATGAGAAGTTTAGTCATCCTTTTGGACTAGGTACTCATTCATCTCTAGAATGGTGACACATGAAATTATTCTCACCATTCCATGTTGCAAGTAAAAATTAGTAAATTAGTAATAATAAATGAACTCCTTTGTGGTATAGGAAGTGGCCACCGTGGGTCTAAAGATATGAAATCTCAAATGCTTTGGGGAACCTATCTTTATTCTAGACTTGATTAAATTAGCATAACCAGATAACTCATCCACTTTTCAGTGTAAAAATCTCCCTTCTCTTATTTCCATCTTCAATGGCTAATTCTCATTTGAAAAGATCATTCTTTTTATGGGAGAGTCCCCAGACGAAAACATGATTTTTCTGACCCAAAGAAACTGTTTCTTCATAAAGTATTAGGCATTATACTAAAATTTCAACCACCTGACCCATTTTATCTTCCTTCTCTGCTCTATTTTTCTTCATTGTACTTATAATCATCTGCTGTTCTACATAGCTTACTTATTTTGTTTATTGTCTGTCCAATACTTTAGAATGTAAATTTTATTAGGTCAGAAAAGCTAGCCAACTTTGTTCATAGCATATTCCGGCACTTAGAATAGCACCTGGCAATAAGGGATAATAAATGTGAGGACTGTTGAGTGAACTTTTATTGGAAAAATATTTATTTATTATCTGCTGCTCTTCAAAGTACTGGACTGAGAGCCAAAGGAATCTAAGATGAAACAGATATGGATCTCTCAAGGTGATTCCAGGCTAATAAAACCATTACCAAAATATGTCCTTTAAACAGCATCATTACACAGGGAAAAGTACTTGTTCCCATATGAGAAATGAATCAGAAGTGCTATTTATACTTCTCCCTGAGAGAAAGGCTTCCCTGAGGAAGTGACATATGAAATAGACATTGAACAAGGGAAAGGATTGGAAATGGGGAGATGGGTTGGAAAGGCATTCCAGGAAAAAAAAAGTGATAGTTGGAATTAAAAAGTAGAGGTGGGAAATGCAAGATCTGTGGGAGACGGAAAGGCTAGTGGTTCCATTAGAAGAAGCTTGGAGACCTAAAAGGGAATAAGGGACCATTTATCTGGGAAGGATGATTGAACGAAATTACAGAGAATTTTCATGGCACTTTCTGGCAGCAGTGAGTTCAAGGTTCTCTTTCTCTGATCTCTGAACCCTGCCATCCTCCCCTACATTATAACTTCTGAGTGACAATATTTTATGTTTTATGTTTCTGGTTTTAAATCAGCAACTTGGCCAACTTTGCTTCTAGAGCCTGGAAGGAATCTTGTGTGAAATGCAGATTTAGTCTTTGATCTATGTTTTGTAGGTCAACAAGCTCAGTTACTTGACAGTAATCACAGGGCTCACAAGGATGTTGTTCTTGAAAAAATTATCTAATCTGTTAGCCACAAACAAGCTTTCGCCACTGCGCATCTCACTGTCCCTGTTCCTGCTTCTCAGCAGGGAACTATGAATTGTCCCCAGTTCCCAGAGATTTTTTTCAAAGCTGATCTGGAGTATGGATTTCTACCTTCATAAGAGTTTCAGCCCTAGAGCGGTGTAATAACAGACAGCATTTTCTACTCCTAGTATCATTTAGGGAGGACACCAGAAAGTGTTTTTCTCTTGGCATGTGAGCCTGTCGAGTGTGTCCTTGTTCCATAAGTGTACTTTGGCACCAGGAAGCAGAGACAGCAGCTTTCAAGTGATAGGAGAAGCAGGCTGATTAAGGGTTCTGCGTGGGCAGACGGCACTAAAGCTGCTTGCATAGTCCTTGCCTACCAGTCGGGGGTTTTAGTGGAAAATTTTCCAATTTTGGATCATTTGGTGGAATTTGTTATTTCCCCCGTCCCCAATTCCTTCTCTCTCAGTTAATGCCACCACTGTCCTCTGTCTTCCCAGGCACTCAGATTTGAAACTCCAGTGCCATTAGGAAAAACTGGTAACTGCGTAATTTATTTTAAATAAATTTAAGTAATGTATTTACTTTTAAAAATTAAAAAAAATGTATATGAATTAGCACTGAAGGACAGAGCTAATTTCCATGACATGAGTATTTGGTCTTTCTATTCATCTTCCACTATTTTGGCCTTCTATCCCTTGACTAAATTCTGAAGTGGGAGGGACAGCAAACGTTAATCCAAGAGTTGGTGATCTGAGAGTGCCAGTTCTCATACTGTGCTGAGTGTAGCCACACTATCTCCTCACAAAGCGATCCAAGTCATTTTCGCAATGACTTCCCTGATCGTACCAGCCAGACGTGCTCCTTGCCTCTGCTACCTTTCTACAATAAAAAATTGCACCAGGAGTGACGCCACACTTATTTTGTACCTCTCTTGTGGCTCTAATGACTATGACCTTGAAGTGTTATCGTTTGTTGAAAGAGCTCAGTTTTGTGGCCAAGAAAACCTGGGTTCACATTATGACTCCCATCATCTACTTGATAGCTTGGGGCATGTCATTTGAACTCCCTGACCTCTTTGCTCCCCTGGCAGATGGAGATAATAATAATCAATACCTTTCTGGGTTGTTGTGGGGAGTAAATAGTATGTGTAAAGCACATAGCACAAGACCTAGTAAATAGGTGCCAATGGAAGTTATCATTGTTGTTGTTTTATTAACAGTAAAATGGAAAATTCTCCAGGACAGAAGCTGCATCTTCTGTACCTTTGAAGGGTAGTGTTTTTGATAAGCAAAGATGTGCGTGGGGTGGGGGTAAGGTGTGAGCATTGAACTGTGGAGGCTTTCGTTGCCTTTTCCCATCATTTTGTAGATTTTCTTTAGTATCCTGCCTCCTGGTAATGAGGAAGGGAGAAGGCACCTCATACATTTATATGTTTCAGGAAAATCATTTTTCATCTCTAGGCCATGGGTAATCTATTTGCACGGACGCAATCTGTGATAGCTCAACATTTGCTTTGTTTTCCAAAATCAAGCCAAGAGAAACAAATGTTAAGTTTGACGCGCAAAACTCTCTCACAAGAAAGAGAGTCCTAGAAGTGTTTGCATTCCCCCCTAAGCATTCTAGAGCCTGAAAATGTGTCTTCTCGCTCAGCATTTTTTTCTTATGGTGCCTGGCGAAGATTACATTAAGACATGAGAAACACTCCAGGGTGCCCAGACGCCTGCGTTCAGGGGCCACAGCTGAATTTCTGAGTTCTTTCTCCTGTGATTTATGTACCTATGGTTTGACTACCGCTAGTTAGAGAGAAGGAAAGCTCACACATTTTGCAGGGAGCCAAGGTAAAAGAGAACTCTTTTGTCAAGGTAATAATAACACTTAGCACTTATATAGGGCTTTTTATCTTCAAAGGGCTTTCCAAACATTAGCTAATTAAGAAATCCGTGCAATGTGCAGCAGCTGTTGAAAAAATAAATGTGGTGCTTGGGTGTATTAAAAAAAGGGAGCCAAAACATGAGGACATCCTATATCAAGCAGCTGTGGTGCTCTGTCTAAATTGTTTGCTTCACCTGGTGGAATAGATCAGACGTTAAAGTAGTCCTGCTGTGCCGGGTAATAATGGTTAGGCAGAGTCAGAGCTTGCACATTATGGAACATAACAAGGGCTACAGAATATTTGTCTGAAGAAGGAAAGCCAAAGAAAAGCTGTATCGCCTAACTTTTACTAAACTTTCATAATCACAGGCAATAAAACACTAATAAACAACACTAATAAAACAGGCATCTGACATGGAGACACAGATGATCTAAGAACAACCATTGACAAGAACAGGCATTCTCACTGATTCATTCAAGTTTACTCAACGGATATAGAGACAGCACTTACTAAACATTGGAGACGTATATTTTAAAATTACATGGAACAATTTAAAAGTGATTATAAATATGTCACGGTATGCCATTTATGTATGGCACCTTAATTTGACACTAATATTACACACACACACACACACACACACACACATGCACACACAATTCAGTCAGCACTTTGTTGGCTCACTGGCAGAAATGAGCCAACATACTAGTACATGAGCTGAGCTGTGACTGGTTTTGAAAACAAAATAACCAAAAATGCTTTTTTGTTGTGGCTTTCTGCAACAGGCATTGGGAAGTGGCCAGATTTTCTTTATCTCGTTATTTTTTTTAAATTTTTTTAAATGTATTCATTTATTTTGAGAGAGAGAGAGAGAGAGAGAGAGAGAAAGCCTAAGTGGGGGAGGGACAGAGAGAGGGGGAGAGAAATCCCAAGCAGGCTCTGCACTGTCAGCATAGAGCCTAATGTGGGGCTTGAACCCTCGAACCGTGAGACCTGAGCAGAAGTCAAGAGTTGAATCCTTAACTGACTGAGCCACCCAGGTGCCCAATTTTTTTCTCTTTATTTATTTTAACAGCAAAATTCATTAATTTATACCCACCATTCTGTCTAAAGTGCCTCCTTGGGAGATCACAAATTACACAGAGATAAGGGGAGGTGATTTGTGAAGAACAAAAGGGGAGGGGGCATATGATGTCAAAATATGAGTACCTGCTCCCCATTATTGTAAACACCACACTATTTGTACATGTTTATACACCTGTAAGGCATATTAGAACACCTTCCTTCCATTGTACTCAAGAAGAAAGGGTAATTATACTTTTGATTGAGTTGCTTGTCAAAATGGGGTTGCAAGAAAAATTTTTTCATTCATTCCAGGAGGACAAGTCATGGCAGGGGTGGCAGGGAGGTAAATAAATAAGGAAAAAGGGTGTTCTAGGTAATTGGGAGAGAACTGAGAGGGAACATCTTCATAAAGTAGAGACAAACATCTTTAGGAAACTATACATAGGTTCACTTTTGCTAAGGAAAATTTACAAGCCTAAAAATAGAGAAAAATAACAATGGGAAGCTGAGTGATGCAAAGCCAGGAGCATGGTCATGGAGATGAATAAGCCTCTGGTCAGCATGTGCTAAGTTCAGGGTCCAGCACACTCTGAAGTGACTAGAGGATCTAGGCCTAGCTCCCAGGGGCCCAGGACCAAGGGTTGCTTTTCGAGGGGATATGTATGGGGTCATGGTTAGACATGGTTAGAAAAAAATCAAATCAGTGTTCACTGGCCCACCCTGGAGATTTGTCTGTAATAGGCACTATTTGGAAATAAACTAGATGTCTGGTTTTGGTTGGACTGTGTTTTTCTATGAAGAAAGGACTGATTGAGTCAATCAGGGGTTTTTCATAAGTTGGAATCCTGTGTGGCTATTAAACAAGGAGCTCTATCATGGCTGAAAGCTCAAAGATAAATTGGTAAACAGACTTCTAACCACAGAGAACAAATTGATGGTTACCAGAAGGGAGGGGTGTGTGTGGGGGAGTGGCGGGGGATGGGTTAAATAGGTGATGGGGGTTAAGGAGGGCACTTGTGAGGAGCACCAGGTGCTGTATGGAAGTGTTGAATCACTATATTGTGCACCTGAAACTAACATTACACTGTGTGCTAACTCACTGGAATTTAAAAACTTAAAAAAAGGTAAAGTGCTTTGATAAAGCAATGTTGGGGAAAAGTGTGTATGGTGTTAAAATTTGTATAAAAACTATAAATCTATATGTGTATATGCATTCAACATATTTATATGTGGAGAGACTCTAGCTTATGTCTGACAAGATGTGTAAGAAAAGAGCCACAATGGTTATTCCTGGAGAAGAGAATGGAGGGATATAGAGACAGAAGTAAATGAGATTTCCTACTTAATGTATATTTCCTCCATCAGTTTTTTTTAATTTTTAATTTTGATATAATTGTAGATTCACATCAGTTGTAGGAAATAATACAGATAGACCCCATATACCCTTCACCCAGTTTCCTTCAGTGGTAACATCTTGCAGAAATATAGATTAATATCACAACCAGAAAGTTGACACTGATATAATCTACAGGGCTTATTCAGATTTAACTGGTTTTTAATGCAGTTGTGTATGTATGTGTGTGGTGGCGGGCGGGGGGGGGGGGGGGTGGGGGTGGGCGGGAGGTTCAGTTTGCTGCAGTTTTATCACACGTGTAGGTTTGCATGACCAACATCCCAGTCATGATATAGAACAGTTCCACCATAAGGATCTGGTGCTACTGTTTTATAACCATACCCACCTCCCTCCTTTTCTCTCCTTACCCTGGGCAACCACTAATCTGTTCTCTGTATCTATCATTTTGTCATTTCAAGAATGTTGCATAAATGGGATCAAGTAGCCTTTTGATATTGGCCTTTTAATCTCAGCATAATTTCCTTGAGACATGATAGACAGCATATTATTGGATTGTTGTGTTTGTTTTTATTTTCTTAATGTTTATTTTTCAGAGAGAGAGAGTGACCAGGGGAAAGGCAGAGAGGAAGGGGGGCAGAGGATCCAAAGCAGGCTCTTCACTGACAGGGCTCGAACCCACAAACTGTGAGATTATGACCCCAGCTGAAGTCAGACACTCAACAGACTGAGCCACCCAGGTGCCCTTGGATTGTTGTTTTTATCCACTCTGCAGAAATCTCTGACTTTTAATTGCTGTTTTCAGACCATTTACATGCAAAGAAAGTATTGATTTGTTAGGGCTTAAGTCCTCCATATTATTATTTGGTTTTTGTTTGTTTCTTCCACTTTCGATTCGTATGTTTTTCTTTTCTTATCTTCCTGAGGGTTACTTGAACAGGTTTTAGGATTCTGTATGTCTTTATTTATAGTGTTTTTGATTATATCACTCCATAGAGTATTTTTAGTGGTTGCTCTGGATATTAAAACATACATATATAAATTAGCCAAATCTACTAGCATTATATTCCTTTTTTTTACCTTTTGGGTTACTTTTTATTGCTTAAAAATTCATTTAAAAAATAAATAAAACTAGCAAACCAAAATATCCTCCCCCATTCACACTCACTCAAAAGAAATGAAACAAAAACTCACCTGTGTATAGTCAGACTATAGATAGGAAAAATGAAGATCAAAGCACTTCAAAAGAAATAGCCCAAAGAAATCTTGAAAAGGAAGAAAGCACTGAATCAAATATTTCCAGGGCATGCTTGAGAAATTGAAAATTGGGAGTTTGTCCAGAACCTCTGAAGTATGGAATAAAGAAAGCCACATTGTTGAGTATCCAGGCCTTGGGTTTTTATAAACCTGCCACTCACATGTACCACCTGGGGGAACTCATTCCATTCTTTAAACTCTCTAAGTCCCAACTATAGAGGAAGTCAATAATGGAGCCAACTTCATAGAATTGTTGTGAGGATTTGCCAAGAGAGTGTATATAAAGTTCTTAGTGTTGTATCTGGCACATGGCAAAAAGTGAAACAATTCATTGCCATTATGTAACTGAACTTTCTCTTGAGTGCCTACTTGGGTTCAGGGGTTGCAGATATATAATGTCATGGTGTCACTCCTCAGGATGAGAAGATAGTGTCCCTAGACATGCCCCTTTGGTACTGCTCACTCCTTTGCATGGATGGCACTATCTCTCCACTTTTTTTCATGAAGGCCAGATATTACATATAACCATATTTAAGGAAAAAGGGCTTATTCCAGGCCTTTTGGCTCATTTCCCTAGGCCTTTGGCTCATATTCCCAGGCCTTTTGGCTCATTTACACTGGTGGTCTTGGTGTTTGATAGTAGTTGGATATCAAAAAGGAAGAGTAAAAAAAATTTGGTTAGGACCTATAGGTTCTTACCTTTGGAGGATGAGAGAAAGCTGTCTGAACTGGTAGCATTGTCCCCAGCAGTTAGATACATGATCAGTCTTTTCTAGCTTTCATGTTTCCTTGTTGACAGATCGTTGGATAGAAGATGGGGGATAGAAGATCTTTGGATAGAAATGCATGGGGGGGGGGGGCGCCTGGGTGGCTCAGTCGGTTAAACGTCCAGCTTCAGCTCAGGTCATGATCTCATGGTTCGTGGGTTCGAGCTCCGCATTGGGCTCTGTGCTGACAGCTAGGAGCCTGGAACCTGCTTCTGATTCTGTGTCTCCCTCTCTCTCTGCCCCTCCCCTGCTCACGCTCTGTCTCTCAAAAATAAATAAACGTAAAAAAAAATGCATGGAATGCATGATGTTTACTTATTTTATATAGGACCCAGAATCCATGTAAATGACTCTTACAGTTGCTTTTTTAGTATCTTCTGTCATACAAAAAGTCATCCAGGTCTGCTGGATGGCACTTCCCACAATCAGAATGGTCATGTTAGGCTATTCTAACCACACAGAGAGCACTTCCTTAGAATGGTCCTTCATTTTACTTCTTTCATTCCTTACTTAATACATAACTTTCATGGTACAAAGACCTGGCTCCATTGGTGGACCAACAGAAAGATTATCATCAGAACGAAGAATATTTTTCTCTACTTATGTCTCTTCCCTGATCCTTTGCTTAAACAATTTCCAATTCATTTTGACTGTCCATAGATTTCTTTCAGGGCTTGTCCCCAAGCATCTTGCCAATATCCCTAACCCCATCTTACCCTTCACCAGACCCTGCTAAATCTCCCACCGTAAATTTTATTACCTGATTAGAAGTTTGGCCCCATCTCCCATTCTACTGAGCAAACTGCAAAGAGATTAAGACTAAGGGCAGTTTAGAGTCAACAAGAGCTCAAAAAACTTGCAGCTGGTGGTACCATCTGTGCTTGTCATACTGTGGCCAAGTAGTTTTCCATGGTGGGGAAAGACAGAATCTGATAATGGCTTTGGTTTGAGGTTACTGAGACATGAGTCTACCCTAGAGGAAGATTAGGAGAGCTGCTAGGCAGCTTGTGCTCTTTGTAATGTGTGGCTCGTGTCCCAGAAAAACAGGCTTCTTCTGGGAAAGGATCGAATTTGACATCCGAGACCCTAGAGTGGCCTCCTGCGTGTGTCCTTTCTTTACTAGCTCATCTTCAGAATTCATTCTGTGCCAAGTGGCCAACATGACATAAGGGAGTGGTAGAGGCATGAAAGGGAATTAGAAAACCTCACAGAACTTACAAAAGACTTCTATGTGAAAGAGACATTTCGCAGGCTTTTGGTGATGCAGAAACAGGAAGATGGTAGAGAATAGCAGCAGAGAAGAAAGGGGGAGAATTCCTGCTGACTGTATCTCAGTCAGAGAGAGAATCTGAATATTAGAGGAAGGAAAGAGGTAAGAAAACAACTATGGCAGCTAGTCCACATCAATCCATGTTAAGCAAAATACATGAGAGCAGGTGAGGGGGCAAGGAGTGTGTCACATTAGCCACATGGGCTTGAGGTGAGGGAGAGGCTCCTGAGAGAAGAGGAGAAGGGAAGAAGGAGATTTTCAAGAAGTGTTCTTCATGGGAAAGACATGTAAACAGGCACTTCACAAAAAAGGATAGTGAAATGGACAATAGAAAAGTGAAAGAATGCTCAGCTGCATTACTAATCAGGGCAATGCCAATTAAAACCACAATGAGATATAAATATCACCAGAATGGCTAAACCAAAAATGACAGCAAGACCAAGTGTTGGCAAGGATATGCAGCTCTGTACCTCTTTTACACTGCTGATGTGAGTATAATTAGTACAACCTCCATGACAAACTGTTTATTACTGTCTGTTAAAATTGAACATATCCATATCCTATAACCTAGCAATTCTGCTTCTAGGTATATACTCCAACAAATGAGTATATATGAGCACTGAACATTATGCACACAAATGTCTATAGTAGCTTTATTAATAATAGCCACATGTGGGAATAATAAAAATGTCTATCAACATAGAATGGATGAACAAATTCTCTACTTATATAATGGGGCACTATACAGCACTGAAAAAGAATGAAATGTAGGCAAGTCTCACAAAATATAACAAAAGAAATCAGGTGTTAAAAGCTACCTAAAGGTGTTAAAAGCTACCTATGTGATTTCATTTATATGAAATTCAAAAGCAGACCAGGTTAATCACTGTTTAGGATGGTGGTCACCTCTTGGGCACAGAAAGAGGAGTATGGTGACAGGATTGGAGGGGTTTCTGAGGTCTCTGTAACATTCTCTTACATGACTTTGAGGGGTGGTTACCTACTCATGGTCAGTTTGAAATAATCTATTAAGCTGTATATTTATTGTTTATGCTTTTTTTAAATTGTGTTTTTCAACTTAAAAGTTTATTAAAAAGAGGGAGGAGAATTGGACTGTAAATTAGATATCTATCTATCTAATTTTGATAAGCCAAAGTAAAGTTGGAATTGTTTTAAAATTGTTATATTTGTTCAATTCTATTCCTTAAAATTTTTTTTAATGTTTTTTTTTTTGTTTTTTGTTTTTTGTTTTTATTTCTGAGAGAGAGACACAGAGCACAAGCAGGAGAGGGGCAGAGAGAGAGGGAGGCACAGGATCTGAAGCAGGCTCCGGGATCTGAACTGTCAGCTCAGAGCCTGATGCAGGGCTCGAACTCACAGACTGTGAGATCATGACCTGAGCCGAAGTCAGACGCTTAACCACATGAACCACCCAGGCACCCCCAACAACTCTATTCCTTTTAATGTGACATTGTGCCTGAATGTCAGGCACATGGGACCCAGGAAGTTTCCTGTGTATATAATATATTTGATTGCTTGTCTTTTTTTTTTTCTCTTTTCTTCTTCCTTCCCAGTTTTTCTGTGTAGTTTTCTTCTAGCAACAAACAATCTAAGATTGACATTTAGACCATCCTGAGTCAGATTTCTCTCATTGTTTGCTGTTTCACCTGATGCTTGTTTATTCTGGATGATAAACAGGCATGATACCTAGGCCATGATGTATATTTAGTGTATTATGGAATGAATATAATGATAATTTGGATTCTGGTGAGCACTAAAGAAGTGGAGTGATGCGTAAAAATCACCAGAAATTTTGCTTGAGCCATGCCAAGCCTTTCTATAGTGGGACCAAAGAGGATAAAATACTGAGCATTGTTTTCCAAATTATAGTATTAATGTTTAAGTCTTATTTGATTCTAAGAGATGAAATGTCCAGAAATTGTCCCTATGGTAGTAGTTTTTTTTAAGTTTATTTATTTATTTTGAAAGAGAGAGAGAGCAAGGAGGGAAAGGGCAGAGGGAGAGGGACAGAGAAAGAATCCCAAGCAGGCTCCACACTGTCAGCACAGAGCCCGTTGTGGGGCTTGAACCCACAAACCGTGAGATCATGACCTGAACCAAAATCAGGAGTCAGAGATTTAACCTACTGAGCCACCCAGGCATCCCACCATGGTAGTAGTTGTTAAACTAGATTCCTCAAGAGCTTTTGGACTCCAGGACTACTATATAACTCAGGAGTGCCTATCTATCTATCTATCTATCTATCTATCCATCTATCTATCTATCTAGAGGGTTGAGATAACAGTAAAATAGGCAGCTTTGGATCATTTATTGGGGATCTACATAGATTTGGTTTGAAAATAGCTGGGGCAGCTAACAAAAAAAGAAGAAAGAAAAAGAAAAGAGACAATCCCTTCTTTAGAGTACTGTTAATGTGGTGATAAAAGGTTACCAGACAGGGGAAAGTCTGGTGCATAAGACCATGTAACCTAAAGGTAATATCTGTGTACTTGTAATGCCAGGGACAAGTATGAGAATAAATAGCACTTGGAATTGGGAGTTTGGGGTAGGATTCCTAGGAACATTACACTAAAAGATTCCTCTGAACTAAAAGTTAGTTTATATGTAGTGATAATAATATTAATAAGTATTTGTTGAATATTTACTATTATTTAATACTGTTAGCTGTTTTTTAGACATTATTTAATCCTCACAAGAGCACACTGCTTGCAGAAATGATGGAGTAGCTGACATCATACTGTCTCTCCCACTAAGAAGCCGGATAAATTACTACCTGGAGGCATCAGAATGCACCTAAAGAGACTAGAATTTGAGAAGTCAAGACAACTGAGAAAGGGAAATGTATTGAGGTGAACAGGACTCTCTCTGTGGCTCTTTTTCTTTGATTCATTTGCAATACACAAAAAGAGCATAGAGGCCACACAGTAAGTAGTGGCCTAGATCTTACAGGAATCTCAGTGGAATTAGAAGACAGAAATTCTTGTTCAGGAATACCAACACAGCCATGATATGAAGGACCAAGATCCCAGAGAAAAGGGAACCAGAGATATCTGAGCCAACATTCTGCATGCAACAATCCCTGAAGAACCTGTGGACTTTGCACTCTGCGCAAGAGAAGCCAAGAAGAATGCAGCAAATAAGAGGCCAAAAGTCTAAGCAGGTATTTAAGCAATCCCATATACCTGAAGAGGAAGAAATTGTGGTTCAGAGTCTCCCATGGGGGAAGGGGCCTGGTAAAAATTACAAATTCTCAATGGAGACTTGGAAGAGCTAGACTGTAATAGTAAGGGCAACCTGGAAATAGACCATTCTCTACTGGATCAAGGTAATGAGTCTATGCTCTACCTTTCAGAATAAAACAATATCCCCAATGGAGGAAGAACTTAAATAATTGTTTCACTTAAAATGTACAAGTAGTTAATAGAAAATTACCAGGCATGTCAGGATACAAGACCAGATACCTGAATTTCAAGAGAAAATAGAAATAGACTACAGGAATCTATAAGCAATCTATAATTCCCTTTGTAAATTTCAAAACAAGTAAAATTAAGCTATAATGATACAAATCAGAATAGTATTTTGTTTTCTTATTATATACATGTTATACCTCATTAAAAATATGTTTTAAAAAACCCTAAAAGGTAAACAAGGATCAAATAGAAATCCTAGAATTTTCGAAAAACATAAATTAAGAATGCAAGAGATGTGTTTAGTAGCTCATTACACTTGGGAAAGAGAAGATTAGTAAAGCTGAGGATGTTAGTAAAACATAATAGATTGAAGCATAGAGAACAAAAATCTAAAACACACACACACACACACACAAAGAGACCACAACAGACATAGGAGGCCAGTAGGAAAAATCTAACATGGTGCTTCTCAAAGTATGATTCTGAGACCACTTCTAGAACTGGTCCCTGACATGAGAAGTAAAAAAAGATAGAATATTAATAAATATTTACAACTGACTTAGACAGAAAATCTTTAATGTACTTTATGACAGAATTGGTCTGCAAGAGATTATAAATAAAAGGAGAAAACTTTCATCATAAATAGTTGGACAGATACTGGCATGACATATATCTACTTGGAGTTCCAAAAGTGAGGAAGAGAAAGAATGTACCACAAGTAACATTTGAAATTGTATTGATTGAAGATTTTTCAAACAGACCTCAAGGTGCCACTTCATGAAGCTCCATTAACCCTAAGCAACAGAAATATAAATAAAACTATACCTAAGCACATCAGAATGAAGCTACTGAAAACCTAAGACAAAATAAAAAATCTTGAAGTCTGACAGGAAAGAAAACCTTCAAAGGAACAATAGTAAGACAGAAAATGCTTTTCAACAGGAGTGGTGGAATCAGAAGTCAGCAGAGTGGCATCTTCAAGGCATTGAAAGCACATAATAATAATCAGGCTGCTAACCTAATTCTATATCAAGTGAAAATATTCTTCAAAGTGTAGATGAAAAAGATATTTGTGGACAATATCTGAGAATTTGATAACAGACTCACCCTAAACATTAGAGGGAACTGTTTAGCCAAAAAGAAATGATCTTATATGGAAGTGCTGAAATGAAAGAAGGAATGAAAATCAATTAAAAAAAGTTTTAAATGAAAGTAAATATAGATGAACACTGTGCAAAATAAAAATACTAATGTCTAGTGAAATTAAAATACATGGCAACAATAGTCAAAATGTAGAAGCAGGGTAAAGTGTTAAAGTGTTGTAAGAGCCTTGCAATGTTTGGGAATTGGTGAAAACATTAAACTATATTATACCTTAATATGTCAAAGAAAAAAATAATGTAATTTGTAGGGCAACAACTAAAAAGAATAATACAAGAATGTAGAAGTAATAGACTAATAGAGAAAAAAGTGGAAAAATAAAAATAAATTGACTTGATTAATTTTTAAAAAGACAGATTAATATACAGGAGCAAAGAACAAATGGAAATGAAAAACAAACAAGAATGTGGTAAAATTAAATCCAGATATATCCATAGTTATCTTAAATATAAATGATCTAAATATTTCCATTAAAAGACTTAATATATGAAAATACTATTATGCTACCTAAATCAGGACACAGAAAGGTTGAAAAATAGAAGAATGGAAAAAGATATACCATGCAAGCACTAATCAAAAGGAAGCTGATGTAGCTATACTGATATTACACATTTTAGATTTTAAGGAAAGAAGTCATGCTAAAAATGAAAAAGCCATGTCAATAGTAACAAAATGAGCAATTTGACAGCAATATCCATAACCTAAAAAGATATGCACTTAAAACAGTTAAATCAAAAACTGGCAAAACTAAGAACAATGGACAATCCAACAATCATAGTTGGAGATTTTAATAGATCTCTCTCTCTTTAACTGTTAGCATTAGCAGACAAAAATATAAGTAAGGATAGAGTAGATGTAAACAGCATAGTTAACAAACTGGACCTAAATGATATGTATATACAGTTCTGCATCCAAAAATTATAGAATACACATTCTTTTTAAATAAACATGAAACATTTAACAAAAATGATTATATACTAGTCACTACAGTAAATCTTTAAAAAATTTAGTGGATTGAAATCACATGTAGTATTTCCTCTGATCACAATGGAATTAGGCTATAAATCAATAACAAAAAGATAATGAGAACATACACTTATCCTATGACCCTAGAAACCTGCCAACTTAACACAAATGGCTACATTTGGCAGGAAAGAAACTATACAATAATGTTTATAAAGTTGAACATCTAGCCTTTTATTCATCCATAATAGAAGGAAAAGTTATGTTATATGTTCATAATAGAATAATGAATGAATTACTTCTACACACAACAGCATGAGTTTTGCAGGTGTAATGTGAAGAAATGAAAAGCCAGGCACAAAAAAGGCATACATACTGTATAATTCCCTTTGTAAATTTCAAAACAAGTAAAATTAAGCTATAATGATACAAGTCAGAATAGTATTTTGTTTTCTTATCATATACATGTTATACCTCATTAAAAGTATGTTTAAAAAAATAAATAAATAAAACCCAAAACCTCCTCAAGATAAAAAAAAGTAGAAGGGTTTTTTGGGTGAAGAAAGGTGTGCAAACATTGCAAACAGAAATTTCTTGGGTTCAAGTTTTATATTCTCCATGAACTTTCCTTCACCTACTAAACTTACTGTTAAACTCCATTATCATTTTCATCTGCAATTTATTATGGAAATAAATATTCTAGCTAATTGCATTATTTAATTGTCTCAGATCTTTGCTCTCCCCCATCGTGTGGGGCATGTAGGGCAGCATGATGTAGCGACTAAAGACACAACCCTAGAGACAGACTAGCTGATTTAAACCCCAGTTTAACATTTGAGCAAGTCATTTAAACTCTCTGGGTCTTGATTTCTTCACTGTAATGAGAGGTAATGGCAATACCTGTGTCATCGTGTTGTTTTCAGGATTCATTGAGTCAATAATTAGTTAAAACAATGTCTGGTACAAAAGTGAGCACTCCACAAATATTTGCGATTGTTATTGTAATTACCTTGGGGGGGGATTGGACCACTCCTTCTATTTGTTTTAAAGCCATCTAATACCTGGAACTATACTGAGCAATCAAGAAGACGGGATTTCTGGAAAGCTAGAGGCAAAGATATTTTGAGAACTGACTCTGTTTTCTCTGCATGGATGAGGATGAGCTTACACTGATGACAATTTTGGCTCATGAACCAGAAGCTTAAATAGAGCTGCATAAATTAGTGTGTTAAGAATAAGATGGAAAAAAAATTGTTTTCTCAACACTGGCGGCACCCTACAACCCTAGTGTCAAGAGCAGCTTAGTGCTCTGCTAGGGAACCAAATGGCGAGTGCCAACACATGTGAACTCAGTCCCTTCCCGGTGCAATCACCTTGCTTCCACTGTATTCTTCATTCATAGCCAAGTAGGCTGGGAACCTCCAGCGAGGGTTCGTGTGTCATTTTCTGCAAATGTGTAAACTATCTGAACTCTGAAAGCCTGTATGTTAAGTACTACTACTACCAATAAGGTTTGTAGATTTAATTGAGTCAAATTGTACTGATTTGCACTGAAGTGAATCTTGAAAGATGACTAAGAACCAGAATAGCTTAATTGCTTAGGTCTCAGGCTTTGGAGTCAGATGGATTTGAGTTTCATATACCAGATGTATGTATTTTCACAAAACATTTAACTTCGCAGGGTCTCAGCTTCTCCATTTGTAATATGTGGTCAATAATTATAAGAACCCCATAGGATTGATGTAAAGATTAAATGAGATATATATCTGATACATGTGTTAAGCACTCAGTAAATCATAGCAGTTACTGTTATTGTGGATGTTATTTATTTATATTTTAAATTTCTCTCAGCCATGAGACTTAAACTTGGCTGAACTGAATTGTGAAAATTAGGTGTAAGCCTTACAAATGTGTCCCTTCCTTATTTTTTAAACTCTGTTATGTTTTTATTCTTCTGGAAACCCTCAGAGTTTGGACAGGATAGGCACTATTATCTGCAGTTGGCATATGAAAAAATAATATAAGAAGATAAACTTATTTGTCTAACAATCCCATGACTGTTGGTGTTAGAGAAGAACCTGGCCTTTTCAGTGCTAATCTTGAGATTTGTATTCCTTCCTGTTCTGTCTATATTCTTACCTCTGATAACCAGGGAGAGAGTATTCATCACCCCCATGTAGAGGAGTCTGGAAACAGAGATATTATCCTAAATTAGTAGTACAATATCTCATCTTTTCAGATGTGGTAGTAAGATGGTTGACACTGGTCAGTACAGGTTTCTAAGAGGTCTAAGAGGTTTGATACTGACATTCACTTAAGGATGCCCCCTCCTTCTGAACCCAGTATTTCACTCTCCCACACTAGAGCTCACTTTAGCCTCTCCCAGCATAGCCTTTCATCTTGCTACATTCTCCTTGTTCTGAAGTGGCCTTTTTCTGGTCCTCCACCTACCAGGCTGGAGATGGTTATCTTACCTGTGGCTCCCCAGTTTGTTGCTCTTCATTTCAAGCCACCAACAGAGACTCAATCCTCAGTTTTTACATGGACACTTAGTTTCCTTGAGGAACCTGTAGATCAACAGCCATGCCATTGAATTTTCTTGAAGGTGACCCTAGGACTGGAGGAGGTGATCTACTTGCCCTCTCAGCACTATCTGTAAGCTTTGTGAGGACAGAGGACATTGTCTCTCTTCCCTGCGGAATCCTGGTGGGGAGGGGTCACAGAACAGAGGAGATGCTTATTACATATTTGCTGAATAAATGAATGATGTTTTATTCAGAAACCACTCACATTTTTTCTACCTTTGGTTATCCCTTTTACAATACATTTATTGGATTACATTAAGTTAGATTAGGTTTAGATTCTGTTTAAAATATTTGGGTTTGGGGTTGCCAGGAAGATTACTAACTGGAGTTTAAGTGTCCTGGCTCTGGGGTACCTAGATGGCTCAGTCAGTTAAGCATCAGATTTCAGCTCAGGTCATGATCTCACGGTTCATGGGTTTGAGACCCACATCGGGCTGTGTGCTGACAGCTCAGAGCCTGGAGCCTGCTTCACATTCTGTGTCTCCCTCTCTCTCTTCTCCTTTCCCACTCATGCTCTGTCTCTCTCTGTCTCTCAAAAATAAATAAATGTTAAAAAAATTAAAAATAAATCTATCTATCTATCTATCTATCTATCTAATCTATCCCTGGCTCCTTAGAGTAGTGTTTCCTGCCCATACCCTGCTCCAGGTGTTTATGACCACAAATTTACCTGATTTTGAAGGTTGATTTTAGACTAAATGAATTAAAAATAGCACTATTTTGTCTTAATTAAATTCAGGCTCTAAGTTACTTAGGAAATTTCAGATGTAAGGTTTTCTGTTCCTTAAGGTCACAGGATATTCTTAAAATTGGCTTTTTAGTCTGAGATGCTGTTTCCATTCTCATTGCCTATCATACAGAATAGCATTTATGATTAGTTGAATTTGATCTTCCATAATAGGACATTGAGCCACCTCTTCTGGGCCCCCAAAACCCAACCAACCAACCAACCAACCAACCAACGAAAAACGTTGAACAAACCAACTCGACAACAGCAAAGTGTAAGCCAGCCTATGCTGGGCACTGAGGTGGTTGACTCTGGATTCTAAGTCCTGAGTGCCTGCAGAACCCGGGCCTCCATGATGCTCCCCTGGGAGTAGGGGAAGGTTTTTTTCCCCCGCTTCCCTTCTGTGCCAGGGCAGCTGGAAAAGCTTTTAATCTACTCTATTTCAAACAGCTGCAAGCGAAGAAAAAATATCATGGGAATATCCAGACTTGGGCAGATAATAGCCCTCCTCTTTGTATCCCACTTATTAATCCATAGGAAGGAAGGGGAGAAACAGTTTTTTGGATGGTCAACTATCCGTGCACAGTAGTTTGATGCTGAGCCCTTTTCACATGTAGTCAGAATAAAAATGAAACCCCACTACTTGTTTTGCCCATTAGATAGCATTATCTCCATGGAACGCCAATTCATATCTCTTTGTGCTGTGTGTGGTTCTCACATATGGGATTTTAATAACCTCCATGCTGTGCTATGAATTTATAAGCAGGGCCAATAGAGGAACAGCACCACAGGACTTTATTTTTTCATTATTACTCTTTTGAAAAACAGGGTCTGCCTCATTTCTGTAAGGTTCTTTTGGCAGCTCTGGCAATGTTGCAGCTAGTGGTATAGTTGTTACTGTGGAAAGGAATAAGCTCTTTATTTATTTGCTATCTATTTTTTTCTGGACTCCCTATCTCACCCTGTCCTGCCTTTAGCCACCTTCATAATATCCTATGGCATTGTACTTGCAGCTTCAGTGAACTGATTATACAGAAACAGGCCCTGTTCTTCAGCACTATAGTTCATCTTATATTGTGATATTTTTTTCCTGCACCTCCTTTTAAATGTGCCTGCATTTGTCCTCTGTACAATTCTGCATGTTCAAGAAGCCTGTTTAGTGCAGTGGTTAGGAAAGCAGGCTCTGGAGTCATCTAGTCCTGAATGTGAATGCTGGTTTTTCTCTCTGATCCTGGAGAAGTTATTAGGATTTCATTAGCTCATTTATAAAACAGTAATGATAAGCCTTCCTCCTAAGATTGCTGTGATGGGTATTGGTATTTATTTATGAATTGTTCTATTCAGTATTTGACAAAGCGTTAACAGAACTTGCCATTATTGTTGTTATTCACTCAACAAATATTTGCTAATTGCCTGCGAGATGTCAGACACAATTATGGATGCTGGAGTCATATAGGGAACAGAACAATTTCCTTGCTTTTATAAAACTTATCATAAAATTATTAAATAACCATTAAAATTGCAATTGAAAATTATGCTTTCTACCTTTATCCAGTGACCCTTAAAGTCTGTCTTTTTCTCTTCTTCATTAAACATAGGAGTTAATAATGATTTTATACTCTTGTATCCAGATGAATATCCTACTGTGTTTTTATTCTTTACTTTCCTTGTTTTCTAACCTCTTTTCTGTTTTCATGTTGTGCCCATTTAGACTGGCCTGCTTAAACAAGAAAAGTCCTGTGATCCTGGCTTCTCCAGCTACCATAACCTTTTCATCACAAATTTAAGTCTGTTTTAGTTCATTCCCTCTAACTCAGTGTGATACTTTATCTGAAATTTCATATTAGACCTTTTGGATATTAAAGTAAAATGTAGGTTAAGAAAGCAATTTTTGAGAAGTTCAGGAGAAGAAAGAACTCAGGGGCTAAATCCTGACATGTCTATTTCAAGACAATCTGTCCAGCAGGGCCCCTGACTAGGAATCTACTTATAGGTGGGTTTTGACACATGTACACACATGTACTCCTGTACACACAGACATGTATATATGTGGTTTAGACAGTGACTACACTCAGTGTATTTTATACTGTTGCTCAGTTCAATGGAATGAATTGTATATCCCATTGGTATCAGAGGTCTCTATATTCTTGGAGATTCCTCTGAATTCGTTGAACTTAACAAAATTTAAGATTTATGCTCTGAAAGACAGATACCATATGTTTTCACTCTTATGTGGATCCTGAGAAACTAACAGAAACCCATGGGGGAGGGGAAGGAAAAAAAAAGAAAAAAAAGAGGTTAGAGTGGGAGAGAGAGCCAAAGCATAAGAGACTCTTAAAAACTGAAAACAAACTGAGGGTTGATGGGGGGGTGGGAGGGAGGGGAGGGTAGGTGATGGGCATTGAAGAGGGCATCTTTTGGGATGAGCACTGGGTGTTGTATGGAAACTAATTTGACAATAAATTTCATATAATAAAAAAAATACAGTAAAAAAAAGATTTATGCTCTGAAAAATATAAGATGGCTGTGTGAATAAAGTAGGATCCTACTTAACATTGATATTGGGTAATGGTGCTAAAACCACTCTATCACTAAACATCACAGCTAAGTCTTTTAACCAATGTGATATTTACAGTGCATCTGAAACTACTTTTATGTGTTCAGAAATATTTATTAACATCTACTTTGGGCCAGGCAACGTGTTAGTGTTGTTGATATAGTGGCAAACGGAATGTTCTCTTAACCTCCAAGAAATTTAGGGACTAATGGGAAAGACTGACAATAAATGAGTAAATGGATTAAGAAGTACGCAATTATATCTGAAGGTACACTATTGTGTGCTATAAAAGGGCCTAATGGGGAGGATTTACCTTGAACTTGAATAGGTGGTCAGGAAAAGGCTTCTTTGAGAAGCTGACATTTCAGTTGGGTCCTGCACAATGAGAAGGAATTTGCAAAAATGGCTTGACAATAGAGCGTAAAGTATTCCAGGAAAAAAGAGACAATGTTCCAAGTCCTGAGGCTGTGGCAAGAACATGACATGGTCAAGAAACAAATTAAGTTTGCTGTCTGGCTGTGACTGAGAGGTCCAGAGTCCAGGGTGCCTGAAGCCACATGAAGGGTTTAGAGTTTATTCTACATACAGCGGGAGCCTTGTTGATTTGTGGTTAACAAAAGTGAAAACGCAATCCCCGTAAGGTTTCTTCTACCAGGGAATGCCAGAGGGCAGCATCTTACTGTGTGTAGTTAGTGTTTTGATTCAGTTACTTTTATGGACCTATAGCTTTGTGAGAGGAGGATATGTGAATTCCAGAGCCTACAATCCCCATGTTTATTTTGAATGCTAATTACCACAAATATGTTTTTAATTGGTAGCTGTGTATCTTAGACACACTTCATTACATTTAACCTTTGAGATCAGTTTTAATTCACCCTTTAAAAAAAGTTTTCTATTAAGAAAGTATGGCACACATCAACATTTTAATTACTTTCTTCTGGAAGATTGTTGTATTGGACAGAATTTAATTGTCACGGAGGAAATGACAAAATGATCATACTTTGAGTAAATAATGCAAAATAAGATCAAGTGCCAAACATCCCAATGCATTTGTTGTCTAGATGATTTAGTATTGAGCCTTTACAGAATACTGTTTGTACACTCAGCCTCGCTTTTTGGTGCCATTTATTAAGAATGTATATAATTTAATTTTTCATAATAGCCAACAGTTTAAAACAGCTGGATATTTGCTTTTTCCTCTTTCAGTGATGTGCTCCCACTTCCTATCATTGTATCATACTGACCTTTAATCCAGCCTCTACACACAAACCCGGTGATATGTATGATTCTTGTTTTAATGGGTTTTGATAGATTTTTCTGTGCTCATTTATTTATATAATGATTTATTATTTATGTTGGTTTCATGGCGCTTTTATTTCTGTGTTTTGTATTGGTGGAGCCACCTTGTATTCTAACAAATATTTCTTCACTGGGTATACATGAATTTTAGGTAAGTTGTTGCAGATAAATAAACATTCATGATTTTTTCTACCCACTATCTGCATCTATTATTGTCTTTAATCTCCAAGGTTTTTTTTGGCTTTGTTTGTTTGTTTTGCTTTTTAAAGGAATTTATTGAATTAAATCTGAGCCAGTGAGAGGGACTTTGGTGTTAACTAAAGAGATGGCATTACAGATGGCTGCCTTTCCCTGGCATCTACATTATTGATACTTGATTAACTATCAAACTTCTATAATACTAGTATCCCAGGGTGCCTGGGTGACTCATTCAGTTGAGAATCTGATCTTGATTTTGGCTCAGGTTATGATCTCATGGTGGTGGGATCGAGCCCTGTGTCGGGCTCTACGTTGAGCATGGAGCCTACTTAAGAATCTCTCTCTTCCTCTGACCATCTCCCCTATGCACGCTCACTCTCCCTTTCTCAAATAAAATATATAAAACTAGTATCCTTCAAATTCTAAAACTTAGCTAAGATTTATTAAAGATTCTGCTACTGGTAATCAACCTTTTAGCTAATGGAGCATGTATTGATTTTTTTTGGTTTTTTTTTTTTTTTTTTTTTTTTTGCACAGAGGATGGTTCCCTCCCAAGGGCTTTTGGCTCCAAAGACTAAGTGTTGCTTTGTGGATTTGGCAGGCCTCAGAGGAGCCTCGCTGCTGGGAACTGAAATGCTCAGAGCCTGCCAACCCAAAACCACTGTGTTTCTCACAGCCCTCCAGTGCCAAAACTCTGTGTGCCAAGGAAACAGAAATCTATCTAGAAAATAAACTGTTTTCTCTTGACTTTTCCTCTAGGAAGACTAGAAGCTAACCTCTAAGTTGTTTTGTGGTTAAAAAATGACTTAGGATGTTCCGTTGGAACTTTAATCCTACATATTTATATAGAAAACAAATTGGTGCATGATTTATGCTCCCCAAATCATTGTGCTCCCAATTCCTGAAATGTGTATTTTTTTAAAAAGTGATCAGTGTAATTGTTGGGGTGGTGATGGTGGTGGTGGTGAGCTAAGCAGCCCCTGTGTGTGACAGGCCTCAGGTGTGAGTGTGTGTTGTGAGTGTAGGATGGGATATGAAGGTTATCCGAGCTGGTTGGTTGTATACAAATGTACATGGTTTATGTGGACAGGTAGTGTTGATGAGAGCAGTAGGAGATGCCTTTACTTGCTAACAGAACTCCTTGTAGGAGTGCATACTCTTTAGAAACAAGTTGCAAAGCTATTATATATTATATATATATATATATATATACACACACACATATACACATATATTATATATTATTATATATTATATATAACATATTATATATAATGTATAATATATATAACATATATTGTATATAATATATTACATATATTACATGTATTATATTACATATATATTATATACATATACATATGCATATGCATATACATATACATTCTCAACCTCAGCACTACTGACATTTTCGGCTGATTAATTCTTGGGGGGGCGTGGCTTTGCTCTTCATTGTAGGATGTTGAGCAGCATTCTTGGCTTCTACTCACTAGATGCCAATAGTACCACTGCCACCTTCCACCCCCAGTTATGACAGCCAAAAATATCTCTAGACATTTGAAAATATCCCCTAGGGAACAAAATTTATCCCAGTTGAGAATCACTATTTTAGACCCAGGTACTTGGAAAAATGTTCCTATAAATCAATACGTTAAGTGTAGGGGTTTTTAAAGTTTTTTTTTAGAGACTGGATTTCCCCCATCTTATCTCATTATTTTCAATAACATTCAAATTCAAAAGCCATTGCCCAATGCTAGCAAAATTCTGAATAGAAAGTAAACATCTCCCTTTTTATTAGATAAGATGTCCAGCAATGAAAATCTCTGGATTTAAAGAGCTTGTTAAGATGTATTATGTCAGATGAAAAGTGCTATTTTAATAACTCATTATTATTCTTAGCATGGACCTTTTATTTTAGAAAAATGGATAATTAGCATTTTGGCTTATCACTTTCTCTCCATGAATACAAATAATTTGATAGACAGACAACCAAGAGAGACTTCATTAAATAATGGGTCTAATCAGCCTGGGACTAGAGTAAATTAGGGGTTATACTTCCAGCTTGAGAGTTGGAAATCAGAGTTTGGTGGCCATGTCAACCCATTCATACAGGATATTTTTGTTGACTGACCTAATGTTGCAGTCAAAAACCAGAGCACAGGTCAATCGGTTAGAAATAAGAGTCAAAACTCATCTTGGGAAGCCACAGGCTACTCTGCATTTAACTTAACAGCTGGAAAACTGCAAGAACCCATTCAAATCATAACTACCAGACCTACGGTATTTGGACTTACCAGCTTCAATTTTAAGATAATGGCCCATTATTAATGTGAAAGTATTAGTAAGTTTTCCCAGGGGAAAAAATATCAGCTTGGAACCATTCCCCTTTGCATACATTATACACTTTACTGCCATCTGTGGTTATCCATACTCTGCATAAAACTTTACTAGTTTTCCAAAAAGACTACAAATAGCCCTTTATTTTTTTGAGAATAGTCTTCCTAACATCCAGCCAGGAAATCTATTATGAAATTAATTTTCTTTTTAAAATTTGTTGTGTAATCTATCCTTTTGTTTCTAAGAAACCAAGCCCAGCGCCATGTTTGATTTGGAACTGCCTCACTGTCGCTGGGAGGAGACAGATAACCATTAGAGGAATTTTCCTGGCCTTGGTTGTCTTTTGAAGCTTGCCATGCAGTGTTAAGAAAAGATCATGACTGTTACTTAGGTTTCCTCTGTGGGGCAGAAAGGGAACTTCGATCTGAGAAATTATTCCCATCATGAGCTGGAGGAATGATTTTCGTCACAATGCGTGCTCTACATTCACGATCCAGCCCACACAGAAAAGCCTTCACTCTGTGTGTCCTTAAGCTGCATCTGATGTTTTCTACGTAGCACTTTTTTTTACCAAGCAGACTTATGTGGGGGGAAAAATGAAAGAAGCAAGTGTATGGATGCTTCTGAAACATATTTATTACCAACATCTGCTAAGAAAAATAACAAAGCTAAAGCCAAAGCAGAAAGATTTTACTAGTCCTGAAGGGAATCCTCAGATGACACAAATGCAGAAAATAAAAAGCCTTCATTTCCTCTTGCAAAGTGTGTGTATGTGTGCTTTTATTTATTAATCACAAGATTTGTTATTGATACATCTCTACTAACTCCTGAGAAGGGTCGATCTTGGTAACTAGGGAGTCTAGGGGGCTGAGTGAGTGATAGTTGTGAGAGTCCAGCTGGGAAGAACCATCAGGAGAAATATATAGCTTTGTGAAGAAATGCAGAGAAATAGAGTCTGGGGTGTGTCACTAGGAAGAAACGAAGATCTGGGAGGGGAAAGCCCTCTTTCATATCCCCAAACGGTCTTCCACTAAATTTATATTGCCCACTAATGACTGTAGGTTTTTTTTTTTTCTTTCTTTTATGGGAGATGAATAGTAATGTTGAATTGCATTCAAGGTTGTCAGGTGGGCAAATACAGTGGTTGCCCACGGATAACTAATAAATGAATTGTAGAACTTAAAAAACAGAGAATCATGAAGTTGAGAAATGTATGCAAAAGCACCCAGCCTAGAAAATGACAGCGAGGAATCTGAACACAACTCTGATAGCAAAGTCAGTGCTTATTTGTGTTGTACTATGCTGCCAGAAGATGGTTCTATTCTCATTTTCTTAAAACACATTAAGTTCTTTTCAGATAAGAAGGAAGTGGAATATGATGAAATGGTGCATGTTGGTTGTATTGAAATGACTATATGCAGTGATCTATTTTTATATATGAAAGTTTACATACTAAACTTTCAAAGTCCTGGTATTAATAGCTTTCATTTTGAATCATGTCTTCATTTTTTTTTAATCATCTTTTTTTTGAAGTTTTTTTTTTTTTTTTATTTTGAGAGTGGGAGAGTGCAAGTGGGGAAGGAAGGGGTGGAGAGAGAGAAGGAGAGACAGAATCCCAAGCAGACACTGCACAGTCAGTGCAGAACCCCATGTGGGGCTCAAACCCACAAACCACGAGATCATGACCTGCGCTGAGATCAAGAGTTGGATGCTCAACTGACTGAGCCACCCCGGTACCCCATCATGTTTTCATTATTTAATCTGTATTGGAAAATCTGGTTTATGGGCAAATGTATGCTTCCAGCACTGGAAAGATAGAGAAATGATATGGCCATGGTATAGCAAACTGCCTGTCTCCTCTCACAAGAAACAAATATTCAGTTGGAACAAGTCCTATTTTTGTGAAGTGTTACCTATTCTTTGCTGAAAATTAGTATTTGTTGATAGCAGTTACACACACACACACACACACACACACACAGAGGCATATCATTTTCATAACAATTAGAACTAGAAAAATTATTTGGCTTTTCACAGCTCCCTCTCACTTCTCCACGTCGCAAATGAAATTCTGGGAAACAGAAAGGTTATTTATTTATTTTTATGGCCAGGCTGGTATATATTCAATAATATATCCATACATAATTCATCAGCTTAATTAGGCCCTATGCTTTAGATACGCAGCTACAGACGGGAGCCCAAGCGTGAGGTGGGGGGCTGTGACGAGGACCGTGTCTCAGCTGCTGCACCCAGCCAGGACTTGTGCACAGTTTACATTTCCTTCTTTTCAGGAAAGGCAAGGACACCCATTCTTTTCATAGCCTGTCAGTAAACCTATTTTGTAAATGAAACAAAAAATAAAAATTTGTTTACATTTTGGATTGCCTGTGCTTTTTTTTTTTAATTTTTTTTTTTTAACATTTATTTATTTTTGAGACAGAGAGAGACAGAGCATGAACAGGGGAGGGGCAGAGAGAGAGGGAGACACAGAATCTGAAACAGAATTGCCTGTGCTTTAATGTTTTATGGCAACTGACCCTGTTTTAACTTCAGGGCCTTATTTTTTTATTTCAGCTTCAAAATATGTAAAGGAGCTACAATACTCAGTGCTTGAGAGATGTTCAAATTGCCCTTTATCAGAATGATCCCATGGAGAATTCTAAACTCCAGTTACATAGGTTTTGGAGAAGACTCTACGGAAGTCTGAAATCTCTTAAAATTGTGACGACTGTGCACCATAATTTTCAATAAAACATTTTGGTTCATTCATCCTGTGAATAATTATTTGTTTATTGTTGCTCTTGCTCTTCTGAGGCCTGAGCGAGGTCTTTAGTTTGTCTAGTTGCTGGAGTCTTGGGTACTAGAAGGGTGGTAATTTTCAGTTTTAGCTAATTGCTATGCTTTACATGGTCACAGGGAGTGAGCATTTTAGAAAGCCACTTCATTAAAGCATTAAAATACTGGGGCTCAGTAATTTCATTTACTGGGTCAATAACCATGATATCTAGAAGAAGATTTAAAATAGTTTAAAAATAATTATTCAAACAAGAAAGGGATTTCAAACTATAGTTACTGCAGTAATAAAGGGAAGAGAGTCTCCAAAGCAAGTATAAATATTATATTTAAATCTTACTATCAGATTCCTATAATTCAAAGGCTTTATTTAGCTTGTCCAGTAGTAGATCACAAAATCTAAGACCAGAAATAAACTTTAGCACGCATCTAGTCTCGATGTAGAAATTAATTTTTTTTTCTTAAAAAACACTTATCATTCCGTATCTGGACTGACAGCCTATATGTTTGTTTTTCATAGAGCATTCACAAATTTCTTATTCAGTTTTTACCCCTAGGTATTTTGCATTTGGTTGCTATTATACATTAAATAGTTTTCAGTTATAGTTCTTTTCTTTTGCTGGTGTACTATGGATGTAATTGTGTTTTTGGTATTTATTTATTTATTTATTTATTTATTTTTAATATAATTTATTGTCAAATTGGTTTCCATACAACACCCAGCACTCATCCCAACAGGTGCCCTCCTCAATGCCCATCACCAACTTTCCCCATTCCCCCAACCCCCATCAATCCTCAGTTTGTTCTCAGTATTTAACAGTCTCTTACGGTTTGCCTCCTTCACTCTCTGTAACTTTTTTCCCCCCTTCCCCTCTCCCATGGTCTTCTGTTAAGTTCCTCAGGATCCACATATGAGTGAAAACATATGGTATCTGTCTTTTTCGCCCGACTTATTTCACTTGGCATAATACTCTCCAGTTCCATCCACTTTGCTACAAATGGCCAGATTGCATTCTTTCCCATCACCAAGTAGTATTCCATTGTATATATGAACAATATCTTCTTTATCCATTTGTCAGTTGATGGACATTTAGGCTCTTTCCATAATTTGGCTATTGTTGAAAGTGTGATATAAACATTGGGGTACAAGTGCTCCTATGCATCAGCACTCCTGTATCCCTTGGGTAAATTCCTAGCAGTGCTATTGCTGGGTCATAGGGTAGATCTATTTTTAATTTTTTGAGGAACTTCCACACTGTTTTCCAGAGCGGCTGCACCAGTTTGCATTCCCACCAACAGTGCAAGAGGGTTCCCGTTTCTCCACATCCTCTCCAGCATCTATAGTCTCTTGATTTGTTCATTTTAGCCACTTTGACTGGCGTAGGGTGGTATCTCAGTGTGGTTTTGATTTGTATTTCCCTGATGAGGAGTGATATTGAGCATGTTTTCATGTGCCTATTGGCCATCTGTATGTCTTCTTTAGAGAAGTGTCTATTCATGTCTTCTGCCCATTTCTTCACTGGGTTATTTGTTTTTCGGGTGTGGAGTTTGGTGAGTTCTTTATAGATTTTGGATACTAGCCCTTTATCCCATATGCCATTTGTAAATATCCTTTCCCATTCCGTTGGTTGCCTATTAGTTTTGTTGACTGTTTCCTTTGCAGTGCAGAAGCTTTTTATCTTCATGAGGTCCCAATAGTTCATTTTTGCTTTTAATTCCCTTGCCTTTGGAGATGTGTCAAGTAAGAAATTGCTGCGGCTGAGGTCAGAGAGGTCTTTTCCTGCTTTCTCCTCTAGGGTTTTGATGGTTTCCTGTCTCACATTCAGGTCCTTCATCCATTTTGAGTTTATTTTTGTGAATGGTGTAAGAAAATGGTCTAGTTTCATTCTTCTGCATGTTTCTGTCCAGTTCTCCCAGTACCATTTGTTAAAGAGACTGTCTTTTTTTCCATTGGATATTCTTTCCTGCTTTGTCAAAGATTAGTTGGCTATACATTTGTGGGTCCAATTCTGGAATCTCTATTCTATTCCATTGGTCTATGTTTCTGTTTTTGTGCCAATACCATCCTGTCTTGATGATTACAGCTTTGTAGTAGAGGCTAAAGTATGGGATTGTGATGCCTCCCACTTTGGTCTTCTTCTTCAAAATCACTTTGGCTATTCAGCGTCTTTTGTGGTTCCACACAAATTTTAGCTTGTTCTAGCTTTGAGAAGAATGCTGGTGCGATTTTGATTGGGATTGCATTGAATGTGTACATAGCTTTGGGTAGTATTGACATTTTAACGATATTTATTCTTCCAATCCATGAGCACAGAATGTTTTTCCATTTCTTTGTATCTTCTTCAATTTCCTTCATAAGCTTTTTATAGTTTTCAGCATACAGATCTTTTACATCTTTGGTTAGGTTTATTCCTAGGTATTTTAAGATTCTTGGTGTAATTGTGAATGGGATCAGTTTCTTTATTTGTCTTTCTGTTGCTTCATTATTGGTGTATAAAAATTCACCTGATTTTGTACATTAATTTTGTATCCTGTGACTTTGCTGAATTCATGTATCAGTTCTAGCAGACTTTTGGTGGAATCTATTGGGTTTTCCATGTATAGTATCATGTCATCTGCAAAAAGTGAAAGCTTGACTTCATCTTTGCCAATTTTGATGCCTTTGATTTCCTTTTGTTGTCTGATTGCTGATTCTAGAACTTCCAACACTGTTTTAAACAACAGCTGTGAGAGTGGACATCCCTGTCGTGGTCCTGATCTCAGGGGGAAAGCTCTCAGTTTTTCCCCATTGAGGATGATATTAGCTGTGGGCTTTTCATAAATGGCTTTTATGATGTTTAAGTATGTTCCTTCTATCCCGAGTTTCTCGAGGGTTTTTATTAAGAAAGGATGCTGAATTTTGTCAAATGTGTTTTCTGCATCGATTGACAGGACCATATGTTTCTTATCTTTTCTTTTATTAATGTGATGTATCACATTGATTGATTTGTGAATATTGAACCAGCCCTGCAGCCCAGGAATGAATCCCACTTGATCATGGTGAATAATTCTTTTTATATGCTGTTGAATTCGATTTGCTAGTATCTTATTGAGAATTTTTGCATCCATATTCATCAGGGATATTGGCCTGTAGTTCTCTCTTTTTTTTTTTTTTTTTGCTGGGTCTCTGTCTGGTTTGGGAATCAAAGTAATGCTGGATTCATAGAATGAGTCTGGAAGTTTTCCTTGCCTTTCTATTTTTTGGAACAGCTTGAGAAGGATAGATATTATCTCTGCTTTAAATGTCTGGTAGAATTCCCTAGGAAAGCCATCTGGTCCTGTACTCTTATTTGTTGGGAGATTTTTGATAACTGATTCAATTTCTTTGCTGGTTGTGGGTCTGTTCAAATTTTCTATTTCTTCCTGTTTGAGTTTTGGAAGTGTGTGGGTGCTTAGGAATTTGTCCATTTCTTCCAGGTTGTCCAGTTTGTTGGCATATAATTTTTCATAGTATTCCCTGATAATTGCTTGTATTTCTGAGGGATTGGTTGTAATAATTCCATTTTCATTCATGATTTTATCTATTTGGGTCCTCTCCCTTTTCTTTTTGAGAAGCCTGTCTAAAGGTTTATCAATTTTGTTTATTTTTTCAAAAAAGCAACTCTTGGTTTCATTGATCTGCTCTACTGTTTTTTTAGATTCTATATTGTTTATTTCTGCTCTTCTTCTGCTGGGTTTGGGGTGTCTTTGCTCTTCTGCTTGTATTTCCTTTAGGTGTGCTGTTAGATTTTGTATTTGGGATTTTTCTTGTTTCTTGAGATAGGCTTGGATTGCAATGTACTTTTCTCTGAGGACTGCCTTCGCTGCATCCCAAAGCGTTTGGATTGCTGTACTTTCATTTTAATTTGTTTCCATATATTTTTAAAATTTCTTCTCTAATTGCCTGGTTGACCCATTCATTCTTTAGTAGGGTGTTCTTTACCCGCATGCTTTTGGACGTTTTCCAGACTTTTTCCTGTGGTTGATTTCAAGTTTCATAGCTTGTGACCTGAAAGTCTGCATGGTATGATCTCAACTCTTTTATTCTTATTAAGGGCTGTTTTGTGACCCAGTATGTGAACTATCTTGGAGAATGTTCCATGTGCACTCGAGAAGAAAGTATATTCCATTGCTTTGGGTTGCAGGTTCTAAATATATCTGTGAAGTCCATCTGATCCAATGTATCATTCAAGGCCCTTGTTTCTTTATTTTTCTCTGTCTAGATGATCTATCCATTGTTGTAAGTGGAGTAGCAAAGTCCCCTGCAATTTCCACGTTCTTATCAATAAGGTTGCTTATGTTTGTGATTAACTGTTTTTGTGTATTTGGGTGCTTCCAAATTTGGTGCATAGTCATGATGAATTAAAAAATGCTATAAATGAGGTGCAAAATAAAATGGAGTTGGCCACAGTGCAGATTGAAGAGGCAGAGGGGAGAATAGGTGAATTAGAAGATAAAATTATGGAGAAAGAGGAAGCTCAGAAAAAGAGAGATATAAAAAATCCAGAAGTACAAGGGGAGAATTAGAGAACTAAGTGATCCAATCAAATGGAACAATATCCTTATCATAGGAATTCCAGAAGAAGAAGAGAGAGAGAAAGTGGCTGAAGGTGTGCTTGAACAAATCATAATTGAGAACTTCCTGGATCTGGGGAAGGAAACAGGCATTGAAATCCAAGAAGCACAGAGAACTCCCTTCAGCCGTAACTTGAATGGATCTTCTGCAGGACATATCATAGTGAAACTGGCAAAATCAAGGATAAAGAGAGAATTCTGAAAGCAGCTAGGGATAAACAGGCCTTAACATACAAAGGTAGACACATAAGGGTAGTAGCAGACCTATCTACAGAAACTTGGCAGGCCAGAAAGGAATGGCAGGAAATCTCCAATGTGATGAACAAGAAAAATATGCAGCCAAGAATCCTTTTACCCAGCAAGTCTGTCATTCAGAATAGAAGGACAGATAAAGGTTTTCCCAAAAAAACAAAAACTGAAGGAATTTATTACCACTAAACCAACCCTACAAGAGATCCTAAGGTGGACTCTGTGAGTGAAATGTTGCAAGGACCACAAAGTACCAGAGACACCACTACAAGTGTGAAACCTACAGACATCACAATGACTTTAAACCCATATCTTTCAATAGTAACCCTGAATGTTAATGGACTAAATGCTCCAACCAAAAGACATAGGGTATCAGAATGGATAAAAAAACCAAGACCCATCTATTTGCTGTCTACAAGAGACTCATTTTAGACCTGAGGACACCGTCAGATTGAAAATGAGGGGATGGAGAACTATCTGTCATGCTACTGGAAGTCAAAAGAAAGCTGGAGTGGCCATACTTATATCAGACTTTAAATTAAAGGTTGTAACAAGAGATGAAGGAGGGCATTCTGTAATAATTACAGGGTCTATCCATCAGGAAGAGCTAACAATTATAAATATCTGTAATTTTATATATCCATGTTGTAACGGCTACCATTCTAAATTTTTCCTACTGGTTCTAATAGTTTTCTCTGGTCTGTTGTGTTTGCAAGGAAGACTAGCATATCATCTACAAACAATGATGATTTTCGCCCTCTGTTCCAGTATTAATACTTCCTGCAACCTGGTCTCCGGGATTCAGTTATTATATTGAGTAGAACTTCCAGAACAATGTAAAATAATTGTGAAATCATTGGGCATTCATGTCTTGTTCCCAGACCTAATAAGACCATATCTATCATGGAGTTTCCAAACTATGTTCCAAACCATTATTTCATAAGACATTAATCAGTCTGCTACCAGAAAAATAAAAAGCAACAAAAAAAAGGAGGGTAATGTTTCCAAATAATTTTCTGGAACTCCGAATTAAACAAAATGAAACAAATTTTTTCAGTGAATGACTTTTCATAGCCTTAGGTATTTAATATGCATTGGCAGTCTCTGAGAGGTGGAGAATATATGTGACATTTGTCAACATATTTGTCCTCGGAACACCATTTTTGAAGAACACTTAACCACCATCTTGTAACACATCAGTGCTATTCTGGCAGGGCGTTGTTAACTGTGATGTTCATTATGGTTTCAAAGTGATGTTAAGAAAATCTCCCCGGCTTAGCTTATTCAGAGTGTTGTATAAATAGGATCTTCTACTCTATGTTCCTTTGTGTCTGGTTTTCGCTTGACATGTTTTTGAGATACATGTATGTTGTTCATTTGTTTTCAGTGATGGACAGAATTCCTTTGCACAAGAATTTGAGGGTGTTATAAACCATGCTGCTCTGAATATTCTTGTATATGGATCCTGGATTACAAAAGAATGCATTTTTGTAAGTGATATGGCAGGGAGTAAATTCCTGAGTCTTAGGGTGTGTATGTATATTCAAGTTTATAGGAGAATGCTATACTTTTTCAAAGTGTTAATGCAGATTTCACATGGCTGCTAGTTATTGTTTGAGACTTCCAGTTACTATACATTCTTTTTAATACTTGATATTGTCAGATATTTTATTATTTTATTTTATTTTATTTTATTTTATGTTATTTTATTTTCAATTTATTTATTTTTTAATGTAATTTATTGTCAAATTGGCTAAAATACAGTGTATACAGTGTGCTCTTAGTTTTGGGGGTAGATTCCTATGATTCATTGCTTATATACAACACCCAGTGCTCATCCCAACAAGTGCCCTCCTCAGTGCCCATCACCCATCCCCCCCCCCATCAACCCTCAGTTTGTTTTCTGTATTTAAGAGTCTCTTGTGGTTTGCCTCCCTCCCTCTCTGTTTGTAACTATTTTTTTACCCCTTCCCCGTGGTCTTCTGTTAACTTTCTTAAGTTCCACATATGAGTGAAAACATGTGATATCTGCCTTTCTCTGACTAACTTATTTCGCTTAGCATAATACCCTCCATTTCCATCCACATTGCTGCACATGGCAGGATTTCATTCTTTCTCATTGTCAAGTAATATTCCATTGTATGTATAAAACTACATCTTCTTTATCCATTCATCAGTTGATAGGTATTTAGGCTCTCTTCATACTTCGGCTATTGTTGAAAGCACTGTCGGATATTTTAATTTCAAGCAAACTGACAGAGGTGCAATAACATCTCATGGTTTTAATTTGCATTTTTTGATTACTAATGATAAGCACCTTTTTTAAAAAAAAATTAACATTTATTTATTTTTGAGAGACACAGAAACAGAGCACAAGTGGGGATGGGCAGAGAGAGAGGGAGACACAGAATCCGAAGCAGGCTCCAGGCTCTGGGCTGTCAGCACAGAGCCTGATGCGGGGCTTGAACTCACAAACCATGAGATCATAAACTGAGCTGAAGTCAGACACTTAACCAACTGAGCCCCCCAGGTGCCCTGATGATCACCTTTTCTGATACTTATTTGCCATTTGAACTTCCTCTTTTATGTAATGACTGAATCTTTTGCCCATCATTCTGTTGCTTTGTCTATCTTTTATTATTGACTTGTAAGGATTTGTTATATATCTGTATATTGACTCTTTTTAGGATATATTTATGTATATATATACATACATATGTATATATGTGTGTGTATGTATATGTATATGTATATACATACACACACACATACCTCACAGAGAGAGAAGATACACACACACACACACACACACACACACACACACACACACACACACATCTGTGGCCTGCCTGTTTACTCTCTTAATGTTGTCGTTTGAAAGACAGCCATTCTTAAAATTAATATAGTTTATTTTCTCAATCTTTTCCTTTATTATTAGTGCTTTCATATCTTTTTTAAGAAAAAAATATTCTTACTCTGAAGGTATAAAAGTTCTCTCCTACTTTTTTTCAATAGACTTTTACTGTCTTTCAGATACAAGTTTCCAATTCACCTGCATTATATAAAGAAAGGTCTATATTTACTTTTTAAAATTCAGTTATTCCAAGTCCACTTTTTAAAAAAATGTTTATTTATTTTTGAGAGAGAGAGACAGAGCGTGAGCAGGGAGGAGCAGAGAGAGGGAGACACAGAATCTGAAGGCTCTGAGCTGTCAGCACCCCAACTCCACTTTTTTAAAAGCCTGATTTTTTCCCTCTCTCCACTACTCAGCTTGGCACTTTGATTCCAAATTATTTAGAGTCTTTATTGTGTTATCTGGGTCTCTTTTGTCCATCCTGTGCCAGTACCATCTTGTTCTTCATCAAGGGTGTCCTAGTTTTTCTAGCCCTTTGCATTTCATATGCATGTTAGAATTCTGTGGTATTTGGGGATTTTGATTGAGATTTCTTTGAATCTATAGATCAATTTGAGGACAATTTACATCTTTACATCATTAAGTTTTCTAGTCTATGTACATGTTATATCTCTCTATTTATATGAGTTTTTGATAATGTTTATTAATAAAATTTGTATTTTCTCAACAGAAGTCTTGCACATCTTTTACTAAATTTATTCCTAGGTATTTTATATTGTGAGACAGTTATAAATGATACACTTTCTTCAATTTTCACTGTTGCTGAGATCATTGAAATATAAGTGATTTGTATCTAGCAATACTACTAACTCCAACAAAAATTATAACAAATTACATGTGCATTATTTAATATTATATCATCTGTGACTAATTATATTTTGTTTCTTCTTTTCCAATCCTTATACCTTTCATTTTTTTTTCTTGCCTTGCTGCATTGGCTAGGACCTCAGTGTAATACTACATAACAGTGGTGATAGTGGAAATAAATGTTTTATTCCCAATTTCAGAAAGACAGCTTCCAACATTTTACCATTAAATGTGAAAGTACATTGGGGCGCTTGGGTGGCTCAGTCAGTTAAGCATCCAGCTTTGGCTCAGGTCATGATCTCACGGTTCATGGGTTCGAGCCCCACATTGAGCTCTTTGCTAACAGCTCAGAGCCTGGAGCCTGTTTCAAATTCTGTGTCTCCCCCTGCCACTCCCTCTCCCCTGCTCATGCTCTGTCTCTCTTTATCTATCAAGAAGAAATAAACTTAAAAAAAATTTAAATGTGAAAGTACAATGTTGACTCTAGAATTTTTGTTTTGTAGAAAATATTTCATTAGACTAAGGAAGCTCCCTGTTACTTCCCCTTTAAATTAAAGTTTTTAATCATTAGTTGGTGTTGAATTTTATCAAATTCTTTTTCTGTGTTTACTGAGATGATATTTCTTGTATGCATTTACTTTTGAGATGATTATATGATTTGAGTGTTAATGTTACAAATTACATTGATATAGTTTTCTCCCCAACACTTTTTATTCTGAAAAATGTTATATGTGTTGCAAGTTTCATTGAATACCATTTTTACTTGAAATAACAGCCAACAGACAAATTATGAATATTCGGATTTAGGTATTTGGCAGACATTTTCTTGAAAATGAATGACGTGAACCTGTCATTTCAAGAAAATAACAGGCAGCATATTTTACTAATGACAAAAATTGAGCCTTCAAGTCAAAATTAGCATTTTGGAAAATTTGTATTTGTTACCATCAGCTTTCTGGTTTCTGAAAACTTAAAGACTTTTCTGATGAGATCAGTGGTAATATCAGTGAATGTTTTTATAATATATATTGGAAAACTTCAACACTTCAAATATCTTCATTACTTATTGCACTAATGTTTTTCAAAACCAGTGTGTGATGTTACAAAATCATGCATGCACAGTGTTAAAGATGCATGAGAAGTGTAAGATAGACCGATGAATTCTAATGTAATGGTAGAAAATTTTATTCATATGTTTTCAGGTTCCATATTGTGAATAAAATTTAAGAAATTGCCAATTTTGGTATAGATTCAAGGAACAATATCTACAATTATCTCCCCTTTCCTACTACATATCTGTGTGAAGCTGGATTTTTTTTCTCTTCTGTTTCAACCCAAAACACACATTTGTAATGGATTGAAAGCTGAAACAAATATGAGAATCCAGCTATCTTCAATTAAGCAAGATGCTAAAGAAAGTTGCAAAAATGTAATATAAATTAACTCTTTTTATGGTTTTGTAAAATATATAGTACTTTTCATTAAAAATGTGATATGTTAATATGATATGGTAATATTTTTGTTATTTTTAAATGAATTCATATTTTTAATTTTTCTCATTTTCAATTTTGAACATGGTGAATATCACTATATGTTCAACTTATGTAAACAAACTATCCTTGGAATCCTCAATAATTTTGAGAATATAAATGGCACCTGAGACCAAAACATTTGAGAACTACTGCCCTAAGAACAGCATCTAAGCTTATGAAAGTATAATGTTATTTGGTACATTTACCCTCTTCCCATGACTATGGAAGAAACTGAAAGTATTTTAAGTCCACTTACAGCCTCCCAAATTATATGCTATTTTATGGTAAATATAATTCTAGAATCTCCTCTTTGTTTTTGTGTTTCTGAAGCTTCACTATACTATGTTTAGATATAGATTTATTTTTTATTTATTTTGCCTATGAGTCATCAGCCTTTTGAATGTGTGGATTCTTTTAAATTGTAGAAAATTCTCAGCCATTGTCCTCTGTTCCATTTCTCCTCTCCTCTGGTATTTCAGATAAATATATGTTCAGTCATTGAGTTCTTCATTTCTTGTATTGTGTTTATCAGTTCTAGAACTTCTAAGTGGTTCTTTTTTTATGTACACTCCATCACTTTTTATAGTTTTCATTTCCCTGCCAGTATTTCACGTGGCTTTTATCTCCTTGAATGTAGTGAACATAGATTGTTTCTGTCTATGCCCTGTAATTCCATTTGTGGAGCTCCCATGGGACTCTTGCTTTTGGTTTTCTCTATTGGTGCCTTGTCTTTTCATGTGTCTGGATTTTTAGATTGTCTGTTGGGCATTGTATTTACAATTTTATTTGTAGCAATAATTTGAGGCCTAGTATGCTATTATCTTCCTCCTGAGAAGATATTTTTCTTTGCTTTTTCCAGGTGTCTAAAGCTATGAGAAGTCCAGGACTACATAATGCAATTTCCAAAATTGAAGTTTTCAGAGCCAACCAACCAGCATGAAAAAAGATGACAAATTTTGCTAGACTGGTTTATTTCAAACTAATTTTTAGCACACATCTTAGGAGTCCTAGAACAAAGTAGATGTTGATTTACCCTTTGGGAATTTGCATTCTGATTTCTGCCAGAAGCAGAACTCAACCATTTATTCCAGAGCCACAAATGCCTCTAGGGCTAAAGCAGCCTTTAGTGTTGGTCTACCCCCTGAGTTCCAGATTTCTGTAGGCTGGCAATTTCTCGCCATGTTAAGTCTTGGATGATCTTAAATAGATTGTTTTTACATTTTTTCCAGCTCTTTTATCTGCCATGAAAAGTTTGTCTGAATTTTATAAGTTAATTTATTGAAGCAGATATTCTCATGCTGGTACTTGTTAACAGTAATGAATTTGAATATCCTTTGCACTTTGGTTTTGCATTTCCAAACTAGAAGGAATGACTTATACTATAGTTTATTTCCTGAAGCCTGAGCCAGTTGAAAGCCTATATAAGCCACATTTTTTTCTTATTCCTAAATAAGCATAGTCTTAGGACATACAGTACATGCATGCTCTCCCTGTCTCCAGTGAATGAACATAACCCCACTAAGACATTCATGTTGCCTTATCTTTTCCACTTGCTCATTTTGCCACCATTTCCTTCCACTTTCAGCTTGGAATCCATGTTACTAGTGCTCATAATTATTTCTCAACTGTGAACTTTCAGTCTATCACTTACCACAATCTCCAGCTCTAGATCAAGCTGGCTAGTTTCTTCATTCCTGTCTCTGTGCTCCTGAACAGCACTAGAAAGAATGTATAACCTTTCAATACATTCATCAAAAATCTGTAATTTCTAAATTCCAGCTGTGGCACTACTGCAATCTTTCTTATTCTTGCTCAAAATACTCTCTTTCTCAAAAGTTCATCCCTCTCCTAAAGTCTGTTAACCTTACCTCTAAGTATCCCATCTTTCCATAATTAACCCTTACTTGCTTTTTAGAAATGCAAGGGAATCCTGAGTGAACTCTAATTGCAGTCATGTCTTGTAAGGTTGTCTTTTCTCCTCTCATTCTCAATTCTTTTTTCCTGTCTCAGAGGAAGAGGTGTCCCTATCTTTTCAAAGGATAGCCGTTAAACTATATTCTTAAATTATTGACTCCTATGTTCCCTGGGTTCTCACTCCATTCATGGGCCCTTCACTGATATTTGCCATTGCTCCATCTCCACCAACCCCTTCTTCTCAAAGCATCCTTCAGCCTAGAAAATGAAACAAGATGGGAAAGATTGTATTTAGTTAATGTTCAATTTGTCACTAGCCTTAAATGCTCACCAAAATTCCACATGACAATTAAGAAAATTGATCAGGCAACACAATTTTCTTCCTTGCTTCCAAAGCAAATTTTAGCCAGAACATATGGAAGACCTCTAAGGCTCTATAATAAACATAACTCTGTGGGAAATAAAAGTTCTCATGCTTGGTACTACATGCATACTTGCAATATCCTCTCCATATGCTCTTCATGACATCTGACTTCTTGGCCTGATTTCAGTGGTAAGTGCTGCTTACCAATCTAGCTGGTAGTAGTCGAGGTTGTAATTGGAAAGATTTACTACCCTAGGATCTTCTCCACACAGTACCCCAGGGATCCAACTTTACCATTTTGTTTTTCATCTCTTTAATCTGGCATTATGGTCTCCTCATTTATCATTGCTGATCCCTCTAGGAAAGTGTTTCTCAAACCTAGATACCCACTGGAATCATCTGTGGAACTTGAAAAAAACGCTTACTTGTAGGTGCCATCCTCAAGAGTTGTCTGATTCCATTGGTCAGAAGTGGAGTATATCCATTATAATTTTTTAAAAGCTCTCCTGATTATTGTTGAGTTCAGTTGAGAACCATGTCCCTAACTGAGTGACATGTTAAGATTCTAATACTGTAAATATAGCCAAATTATGGAAAGAGCCTAAATGTCCATCAACTGATGAATGGATAAAGATGTGGTTTATATATATAATGGAATACTACTTGGCAATGAGAAAGAATGAAATCATGCCATTTGCAGCAGCATGGATGGAACTGGAAGGTATTTTGCTGAGTGAAATAAGTCAATCAGAGAAGGACAGTTACCATATGTTTTCATTCATATGTGGATTTCAAGAAACTTAACAAAAGACCATGGGGGAAGGGAAGGAGAAAAAATAGTTACAAACAGAGAGGGAGGGAGGCAAACCACAAGAGACTCTTAAATACAGAGAACAAACTGAGGGCGGATGCAGGGATAGGTGGGGGGAGAGGGGAAAATGGTGGATGGGCATTGAGGAGGGCACTTGTTGGGTAAGTACTGGGTGTTGTATGTAAGCAATGAACCACAGGAGTGTACCCCAAAAACCAAGAGCACACTTTACACACTGCATGTTAGCCAATCTGACAATAAGTTATATTAAAGAAAATAAAAAAATAAAGAAACTAATTGGGGGAAAAAAGATACTAATACTGTAGCATGAATCAGTGTTCTTTTTTACTTTCTTGGTATGACATAGAGGGTAGAATGTTAGCAAAGTATCCTGAACTCATCTTCCTAAGAGAAAAGAATCCAGAGGTAAGTTGGTCACAAAATTAGTCAGATTTTATGACCTAATAGTGATAGTGAAGTGTGAATTATTTCATTATTCCAGCCAGTAGGAGAAAACTCTTGGTTTGAGAAGACTTGTTTTTTGCTTTCCAGTCCAGAGAGTGCAAGCTGTTTTCTTTGGCATACCTACATGATTATACAGATCCATTCCCCTCAAGGAACTTCCAAATAAAAAGAACACATCATCTATGGCAACTGAGAAACATAGCTTTATGTTACCTGTTTTAGAATTATTTCTTGACATTAACATTTTTATGTACCCCCATATTAAGTTTTATGTTTAGATGTAATGCCACCAGGTAGGAATCAAGGTAGATGCCATATCCCAAATCCACAGAGAATCAGAGCCAAACTGTGGGTTATCAAATCTGTCTTTTTATGTGCTGTTACTCATAATATGTGATTTATATACACTACTTTTGAAAGCTGCATTAACTGAAAGATGCTGGTTCGTAGAGGGGCAAAGAAGTGCATTTACAAGCTGGCTTGGTTGAACTGTGTTGATTTCTCTCTAGAACAGTCTTCACAATTCTTTGCTCACAGTTAGAGGTCTGCTGAAAGTGACTTGATGTAGATGAAAACAGCTTGCTTAATCATTCCTGAAACACGGGAAAAATTAAAATACATTTTTTTCTTTGTCAAGCAATAAAAACAATGCCAGATTGTTAATGCCTCTTTTGTACCTTTTACTTGAAAGACCTCAAAAGAACATCAAGGAGAATAAAGGCAAAATCTATTCCCCAATGGCATCATTATACATGTTGAAGCCTCTAAAACTAAAACTCTAAAAACATTCATGAAGAGTGGAGAAATAAACGACAGCAAACTGGAGAGTGTATCTCTGGAGCTTTGTTCAACTTGCTTTGTTCAAATTCATTCAAATTGGACGATGAAAAGCAAAGATCTCATTTGTTTCAATATTAAAGTAGTAAATTAGTGAGTGGTGAGTTGCTAATTGTCCTGTAAAGCATTTAGGGTGCCAGGAGTGCCCTGTGGCCAATATTTTAAATTGCATTCTTATGGTTGAAATGAAAGCAACCGTTAGACTAATGTAAAAAAATGTTTTTAATAATTTAGGCTAGTTCGATTCAAACATGATTTTCATTCTGAAATATTTATCGAAGCTCCTGTTTTTATTTGCGATGAGCGAGTTTCATTTAGACTTCAAGGCATCAGGTAGAAATTCGTTTTTAGGGGCTAAAATGGGGAGATAGATTTGCACTCTCTAGTGTTACGTTTCATCCCTGGCTGTGTCTGCCTGCTTCTAGGGTGCAGAATTAGCAGGTTTGGTTAAATTTTACTTGAGTTTTTGGTGACCTTTTCTAATCCTGACTGTTTCATAATTTAATGTCTTGACCTTCGTTTTCCATAGAGCCACCTTAGTGATAAATACAGAGATTTAATAACTAGAACTGGTTGACAGGTGACCTTTCGTACATGGCCATTTCTCTTTGCTGGAGAAACCACACTATTTTTTGCAAGTTCTAATTCACAGATTTTAATTATCTATCTATTCTATAAGCTCTAATTATCTTGTCTATATGCTTATTCACAGAGAAAAAAAAGAAAGGTTAAATATTTCATTCTTCTTGCTGATTAAAATGTAAAGTGCTTGGCAGTTGTCCCAATATATCATTCAAAAAAGACAGGACAATTTGTCAGGTTCTTACCCAGAGAAGAGAGAAGGGGAATTTTCCAGAGCAGTTGGTAAGGAGCAAGATGGAAACAGTGGCCAGTAGAGTGAGTGATCTCATTAGCTGGATGAGGGTAACTGTGTGTGTATGAGTGTGTGTGTGTGTGTGTGTGTGTGTGAGAGAGAGAGAGAGAGAGAGAGAGAGAGAGAGAAACAGGAGAGTTCTTTAGCTATATGTGTATTAATTTCAAGATAAAAGTGACTGAAAAGTAAAAAAAGGATAAACTTGCCAATCAGAGAGAATGGCCTGTTAGTTTGGGTAATTTTTCCTTTTTTTTTTTTTTTTAACCAGGTAAGGATCAATAGGGCATGTCATGGTAAATTGGTTTCTCGAGCCTATTTAAATAATATTTAAACACAGAAAAATAAAGCTGACTAATTATAAAAATGCAGATTCTTAAAAAGAAGGAAAGAGTAGCCAACCTTCCTCCTACCCTTCCCCATAGGATCAGAGAATATAGGACCTTCTTGGTTTCCTTGGGTTTGCAAACAGAATTCATTTTGTGCCAAACACTAATGCTTCTAATAAAGTAAAAATTAAAAAAAGACATTAGGGACACAGGATCCCAATCAGCAAGTGTTCTGGCATCTTTATGAGTACAGAAGAGAGAATGACTCCTGAGTTAGAGAATGGCTTGGCAGTCTTGAGCTACCTTGGATTCCCAAGGACTTGAAAGCAGGCATTGTGGGCTGCTAAAGTGTATTTACCTCAAGGAGGTTTTCATATGGGGGGAGATACTCCCTTTGGCCACAGAGAACAGTTTCTTTTTTTTTCTTCCAATATATGAAATTTATTGTCAAATTGGTTTCCATACAACACCCAGTGCTCATCCCAAAAGGTGCCCTCCTCAATACCCATCCCCCACCCTCCCCTCCCTCCCACCCCCATCCCTCCCACCCCCCATCAACCCTCAGTTTGTTCTCAGTTTTTAACAGTCTCTTATGCTTTGGCTCTCTCCCACTCTAACCTCTTTTTTTTTTTTTTCCTTCCCCTCCCCCATGGGTTTCTGTTAAGTTTCTCAGGATCCACATAAGAGTGAAACCATATGGTATCTGTCTTTCTCTGTATGGCTTATTTCACTTAGCATCACACTCTCCAGTTCCATCCACGTTGCTACAAAAGGCCATATTTCATTCTTTCTCATTGCCACGTAGTATTCCATTGTGTATATAAACCACAATTTCTTTATCCATTCATCAGTTGATGGACATTTAGGCTCTTTCCATAATTTGGCTATTGTTGAGAGTGCTGCTATAAACATTGGGGTACAAGTGCCCCTATGCATCAGTACTCCTGTATCCCTTGGGTAAATTCCTAGCAGTGCTATTGCTGGGTCATAGGGTAGGTCTATTTTTAATTTTCTGAGGAACCTCCACACTGCTTTCCAGAGCGGCTGCACCAATTTGCATTCCCACCAGCAGTGCAAGAGGGTTCCCGTTTCTCCACATCCTCTCCAGCATCTATAGTCTCCTGATTTGTTCATTTTGGCCACTCTGACTGGCATGAGGTCATATCTCAGTGTGGTTTTGATTTGTATTTCCCTGATAAGGAGCGACGTTGAACATCTTTTCATGTGCCTTTTGGCCATCCGGATGTCTTCTTTAGAGAAGTGTCTATTCATGTTTTCTGCCCGTTTCTTCACTGGGTTATTTGTTTTTCGGGTGTGGAGTTTGGTGAGCTCTTTATAGATTTTGGATACTAGCCCTTTGTCCGATATGTCAATTGCAAATATCTACACAGAGAACAGTTTCTAAAAACATCATCTGGCATGGCCTTTTTTACCTCAGACATGAACTATAACCACTTAATGTTTCAGAAAGAAATACAATTCACTGCTGTTATGAAAAAGTTTTGAAAAAGAAATTAAATAAAGGTATGGGTTGCCTGGGTTGCTCAGTTGGTTGAGCATCAGACTCTTGGTTTCGGCTCAGGTCATGATCTCACGGTTCCTGAGATCGAGCCCCCAGTCAGGCTCTGTGCAACAGTGCAGAGCCTGCTTGGAATTCTCTCTCCCTCTCTCTACCCCTCCCCCACTCATGCTCTCCTTCTCAAAATAAACAGATTAAAAACAAAAAGATGTGGAGAACCATCTGAGGCTAATAAAATTGGTTGTGATTAGTTTATCTTAGACTGAAGTTACAGCCATATTTCAAATTGAAAATAATAAAAAATTTTCCACATAGTTCCATATGCCATGCTAATACCATTGCCAGAGAAAAGAGGTTAATTCTGTTCATATGAAAACCCTATTATTCCTAAGGAGCCTTTCATCAGTTGGGAAACATTGTCCTCTTTTGGTGAAATTCTTGTTCACCAAGTTGTTTAAAAGCATTAATTTATAATTTAATATAAATAATTTTAATACAATACTGGGTGAGACTTGAGGTGTTTGCCCATATGTATATTAGGAATAATGCAAATTAATAATAAATATTTCCTTCTTAGCTATGAGTACATTTTATATAAGGTAACATATACTCCTCTTTTTAACCTGAAAAATATCTGGTACCCACTGGATATCATGTTCATCTCAATTTTCCCAACTCTATAATGGGAAATAAAAATGTAACTTATACAGAATTTATTATGAGAATGAATGGAATAATGTAATAAAGTGTTGAGTAGGGTGACTGGCCCATAATAGGTGTTCAATTATGTTTCTATCAATAAATATAATACACAAAGCTTATTTATCTTTCTCACTGTTTCTTCCTTTCCTCCCTCTCTCATCCTTTCCCGTGCCCAAGACAGGAACCGAGTCCTTTTTTCTTGTAAGGAGGCAAATGTCATGATTCATTTTAGCAGAGAAAGGACTTGTTTTTCAAGGCAATCCCTCAGGCCTTTAAAATAGTGCATGAATGGACCCTAGTTAATCATCAAACTCCACTATGCCTCAGAGCTGTGTACTAAGATTAAAAGCTCACACTGATTAGAATTCTAAAATTATTTTATCCTTCATGCTGCCTTTCACAGAATAAGTACTAAGTAAAAATTACTTGGTTGCTTAATAGATGTCAGCAAATTCTTAACTTTCCACAAGCTGAGTGTTCATAACCAGATGTGCAGGTACAGAGTTTGTATACTTTTGCAAGGGAGAAATACCCAAATCAAATGTAGTGATCTTAGCATTAAAAAAAAATCAACATACACACACACACACACACACACACACACATATACATATAATATACATACATATAATTTAAATATATATATATTAGAGAGAGAAAGAGAGAATTTTTTTTGTTTGGTTTTTTGGAGAGAGAGAGAAAGAATCTTAACATGGGGCTCAATCCCACCACCCTGAGACCATCACCTGAGCTGAAATCAAGAGTGAGCCATCGACTCACTCTGAGTAAGCCACCCAGGTGCCTCTCAACATGTTAGATTTTTATTTTTTTCTAAAATGTTTTTTTAATTTTATTTTTGAGAGAAAGAGACACAGAATCCAAAGCAGGCTCCAGATTCTGAGCTGTCAGCACAGAGCCCAATGCGTGGCTCGAACTCACGGACCGCGAGATCATGACCTGAGCCGAAGTAGGACACTTAACTGAATGAGCCACCCAGGCGTCCCTCAACGTGTTAGATTTTAAATAAAAGGAAATGTTTGATGTTTGTGGGCTTTCTTTTCACAGGGACACAATTGCCCAGTCAGCTGAATATTGCAGCAATCTCGGTTTATAGACACAGTGCGAGCCCAACCGAAGCATTTGCCTTGATGATGTTTTGAGTGTGCAATAAAAAAAGATGAAGAGGTTAAGTTTGTTTTAAATGAAAAGAAACAAAAAATAAGGACAAGGCGACTAAAAAGGAGAATTCAAAATTAAGATAAGGCTTGATAAAGTGGAGCTGGCTAAATCTTTCCAAAGGTCTCAGAAAATTCAGGGCCTCAATCTGGGAAGAAACTGCTTACTGAGGCAGAACCGAACGAGTGGAAACATATGGAATACATTTTCGAGCAAGGGCCCCAAGTCAAATAATATAAACGAGTTCGAGAAATAGCAGTACATTTTAACAAAGAAAGTTGAGATCACAAGATGCAGCGATAAAGCTAATAAAAGGAACGGAGATAACCAGATAAGAGCAGCTCTTGGGTCAAACTGTCCGTTCATTGCTAGGTATTTCTTTTTTATCATGGCTTACCGTAGTTTGAAGTGTCTTCAAAGGTATAAATGAGTCCCTTGGGCCTTAGCAAGCTCTTGGTGTTACCTGCAGCTTCTGATTATGATTAGGAATGTTTCATTCATCTAGCCCTGCTCTCCCAGCATACTGTAAAATGGTCCCTGCAGCCAAGTGGCAAATAGAGTGGTCACCATGTGCAGCCACATCTCCTGCTACCTCATTTAGGAGGTCAGGCAGCTAGGCAGGACAGTGGCCAAGCAGGATACGTATGTGGAAGGCTTTTACGACTCTGGCTATGGTGACAATATATAAAAGAAAGGGACAGTTTAAAGATCACAACCTATCCCCCCAAGCCATTACATTCCTAGCATTCTGCCCAATTACATATTTGTTACATAAACAAGAGGCTCTTGTTGCCAATGTTTGCCCTCAAGTTGTTAGTCAGCTGCTGACCTCATAATCTGCACAGCTGCGGCATCCCGATATGTTGTCATGAAACAGATTGTGATGTCTTAATTGATCACTTTCAGAGGTTACAATTGTCAAGTGAAGCCAGTGTGCTGATTCTTATTAGTTAAATTAAGTCTTGTTACAGCACAACCAGCTAATTCACTCTAACGACTAGGAAATCCGATGCAAATTTGTAGAACAGAACACATCCAAGGCTCTCTCTCTCTCTTTTCTTTTTGATTTTTTTTTTTAATTTGTAGAGGCCATACCCAAAAAAAATGCTTTTATTATACAGTGAAGCAACTTCTTGGAACAGAAAATGGAATGTAACCTCCCTGCACCATATGCATCTTGGTGATAAGTTGGAGTGTGCCATATGACACACACAGTTTAAATCAGGCATTGATTTGCATGACTCTAAGTGGGTTTGGAGGACTTAGCTAAGTGTAATGTATGTGAGGCCCTGCTGCAAATCGTCTGGCAGAAAGAATATCGTGTTTTCCTTCTTGCCCTGAAAAACTGTAGGCTCCTAGATGCATGAAGGTCTTCGATCAATGTCTGGTCCCAAGAGGTATCCACTTATGCCACCATCTGATCGTCGGTGAAGTTTTCACTGTGGCACCAATCTACAGGACCCATTTCTAAGTGCACTAATACACTCACTCACCTTGAGCAGACCTATTCTAACCTACTTTTCAGAAATCTTATTGCAGCAGGGGTGAGGGACAGTCCCTCTGATAGCAGAGTTTTAAGACCCTTCATAATTGGTGAGACCTCAGCAGAACATCCAGTCCACACCTGAGCTGTGGTATTTAATGTCCAGCCCTGTCCAATCCCTATGTGATTCTAACAGCTCAAGAAATCTCTTTTTATATGGGAAAAAGGAGACATTTCATAAATGGACCTTTGTGGATTCAACAAGTCAAGTTTGTTTTCAAAACCCTTAATTTTGATATTAAATACTTTTGTCCACCCAGCATGTTTCACAGGTGCACAATAAAAACTAAAAGAAGTACAGTTAACTTAATAAATGCTAGCATCCAAAACACAAGGATGGTCATCAAAGCAGTTTCATAACAGAAAAAAAAATCAGATAATAGCTAAATACCCAGTGGTGGGCAAACAGGTACATTATGGTATGCCCACAAAATGGAATATTGTGTTGACATTAAAAATATCTCTAAGACTGTTTACTGGCATGGGAGAGTTTAATGATGTGAAATTAAATGAAAAACAAAGGTTGCCAAATTTTATAAATGATATTTCTCAATCTGTCTAAAATAATGTATCTAGAAAGAAAAAAATACCACAAAATATTGTAGCAATTGTCAAGTGGCAGAAATATGGAGAGTTTTTTATTTTATCTATTTATTTCAAGTTTTCTACGATGAGCCCATATTATTTCAATAATCAGGAAAAAATAAGTGTTTAAAGGAGTTTGAGTAGTTCTATTACAACGTTAGCTGTGGGACTCTGTGTTCAAGGCATCTCAAATCTAACAGAGCTGGAAATGTGCTCATTTTCCTCCTCAGATCCTGTGCTTTTCCTCAAGCCTTTGCCTTCTTTTTTTTTTTAACGTTTATTTATTTTTGAGACAGAGAGAGACAGAGCATGAACGGGGGAGGGGCAGAGAGAGAGAGGGAGACACAGAATCGGAAGCAGGCTCCAGGCTCTGGGCCATCAGCCCAGAGCCCGACGCGGGGCTCAAACTCACGGACCGCGAGATTGTGACCTGAGCCGAAGTCGGACGCTTAACCGACTGAGCCACCCAGGCGCCCCAAGCCTTTGGCTTCTTATTTAAAGCCAGTTCCAATCTTCCAGTTGCTTAGGCTAAAAATCTGAAGTTCTCCTTGATTCGTCTCTATCTCTCAGATCTCGTATTCCATCTACCGGTCAACCCAATTGGCTCTACCTTCAGAATATGGCCAGCGTGTGGCCAGCGTCTTGCTACCTCCTCTGCTACCTGATGTCGTCCAAGCCACCATCATGCCACACACCATGCCATGATTGTGGCCAGCAGTCTTGTCTCCTCTTTGTCAGTTTTCCGCATAGCAGCCAATGCTGTTAAAATACAATGCAGATCAGCCACTCCCCCATTCAGAGCCTTTCAAAGATTCCTAAGTAAAAGGGCCTACATGATGTCTCCCTGGTCATCTCTCTGACCCCAGTACCCACTAGCTCTCTACAATGCTCTGCCAGGCCACACTGCTCTCTTCCTTGTTCCTCTCCTACCTGCCATGGGGGTGTTTGTAGTGGCTTTTGGTTTTGCTTTGCAGGAATATTCCCCCCACCCAAATCCGCAAAGCCAGCCCTCTTACTTTCTTCAAGTCTTTCTTCAAATATCATTCCCCACCCACCCCTAGACCTTTTCTGATCCTTCCACTAACACACACACACACACACACAAGCATTCTAACCCCCTTCCTTGCTTTAATTTTCTTTATTTAGCACCTGTCTTCATCTATCATATTATATACTATGCTGATTCATTTATTACCTTTCTCCTCCCAGTTCAATGTAAGATCTATGAGGTCAGGGATTTCTACTTAAGATTTTCACAGCTGAATAAACCCCAACCCCCAGAACATGGTACATCATAGTTGCTCAGTAACTACTTTGGATTCCTACCATTGATAGGAAAGACTTCTTGTTATACAGTTGTGAGGTAATTATGCAGGTGACTTGTCTGAGGTACTTTGCCTCTCCATTTACTCACCTAGATTGAACCTGTTTGTATATTGATAGGTTTCTTGCAGATTATGTTTCTCTTTTCATCTAAATCAACAATTCTCAATGAATTAGAAAAGTCCATTTCTTCCCTAATATCAAGTTCGGTGTTCAGGTTTCCAATAAATTATCTCAATTCAATTGCTTTCATTTCCTAATTTAGTTACTATATACTGAGCTGTAGTAATCCAAGGACTTCTGGGATTAAAATGAAGAAAACATTGCCTCTTACAGAATTTATGGTGTAGTGGACAGACATAATTAAACAATAAAATACAACATAACTCATAAAATAAGAGCAGTACCCAGTGTGAGAAGAGCCAATGACCAATTGGCCCAATAAAAATGAAAATACAGGATCAAATGTCAGATACAAAATGTGGAATCTCATGGAAGGAAGATGAGAAAGATATATATCAACAAAGTGCATTGCTCCTTTATCATTGTTTTAAAAGATAGGATGACTTTTCCTCATGTAGGAGGAAAGTAACAAAAGGAATTTATTTGGTTTGCTCGAGAGGCAGGAGTGCAGGGAATAGTGAAAAGAGCAATGGATTTAGAGTTAGAAGATCTAGATTTGAATCTAACACTGCAACTTGAATCTCTCATCTGCAAGTTCTGAAAGCTGGTGCTTAACCTCGGAGTCTCTGTTACCTCGTTGGTTTACAACAAGGAGGGTGGTGGTTAGGCCAGCACTAGGGATTATCTCTGTATATCCTTTCCCTGAGTTCTTAAAAGAAACCTTTCTTAATCCATCAAAAATAAGCATAAACACAAAGGCCAGTTAACATGGTGATACAAGGAAATTTTTTAAGGATTTCTGTAAAATTTTTGCTAGCCTGAGACTTGTCTTAAATAGTTCTTGGTTCTGAACAATTTTTCCAGAACCTCATCATTTGCTGAATTTTTCATATTTTCATCAACTGCTATATAACTATTCATACGTATAAGTAAAGTACAGAATTGATGCCTGGATATATTCCCTTTGCATTTCTGTTTTTAGCCACTGTCCTTATTAAAGAGATCAAATCTCCCTATTTCCTCATTTCATTTGAAATTACGGTTTGAAATGAAAAGTCATTATTTAAAATGGAAAACAAATGACTACTTTTCCATTTAATTTTAAACTGACACAAGGGGATAGAAATTATTATTAAATAAAATTATTTCTTAACAATCTGTATTCACTTGTTAAATGGAAGCATGCCCCTAGCTTTATAACCCCTACTGTAGGATCGGTACGTATATTTCAGAAACTCCTACACCCAGCAGCTATGCACAATATCTGAATTTTTTCTTCCCAGAAGAACTTGTTTGGATAGGTGGAACTAACTAACGTACATGTTTCTCCCCCTGTCTTATTTCTCTGTTTTTCAGCCCTTGCAACTGGACTGTGACCTCTGCGCCATAGTGTCAAACTCAGGTCAGATGGCTGGCCAGAAGGTGGGGAATGAGATAGACCAGTCATCCTGCATTTGGAGAATGAACAATGCCCCCACCAAGGGCTATGAAGAAGATGTTGGCCGCATGACAATGATTCGAGTTGTGTCCCATACCAGTGTTCCTCTTTTGCTAAAAAATCCTGACTATTTTTTCAAGGAAGCAAACGCTACTATCTACGTTATTTGGGGCCCTTTCCGCAATATGAGGAAAGACGGCAATGGCATTGTTTACAACATGTTGAAAAAGACTGTTGACATCTACCCGAATGCCCAAATTTACGTGACCACAGAGAAGCGCATGAGTTACTGTGATGGCATTTTTAAGAAGGAAACTGGGAAAGACAGGTGAGTCCTCTGAGAGGCAGCCTCATGTCTTTTGTCTAGCCTTTGTCTTTTTTGCTAGCTCCTTGCTGAGTTCTTTTGCCAGCTATCAAATGAACAGAGTTATTTTTCAAATTGATTGTTCTGTTTTCTTGACTATTATGATTACTTGATGAGCCAGCAGCTAGGCCCCATTTATTCCACCTACACTACATTCTGTTCTCTCCATTTTGATTGGCTTGAGGATCCAAAAAATACTGGATGCTTCCCCAAGATATCTTTAGATTTGTTCTTATTTAGCTCAATTTGCTATTGGTTAAATTGGATGTTAGCCGAAAGGAAGTCTACACATTTTCTGTTTCAAAACAGACATATTAAGGAACTTTAGGACCTAAACTCCTTTGGAAGTTGTGGTAAAAATTTACCTGAGACTACAAGACAGAACAGGCTATTGATTGTCTAATAAGGTTGCACGGCTTCTTGCATGCAAATAGACCCTATGATCGTGAGCACCATAACTTGGTATCTAACAGATATGTTGGTATGTTCAGCAGAATACCATATTGAAATTATGCATTACTGAAAATCATTAACAGTGGATTCTTGAAGAGAAATGAGGTATAAATACCATTTACTCAATTATCCAACAAACCAATTTGCATTTTTCATTACATCCATTTTTTTTCCGTAGCCTTCTATAAAACACCCTTCCCACTTCTTTGTCCTGAGGCCTATTCACCTCATTTTTCTCCCACTCCTTACATCTCCCGTTTCCTCTCTCTGCTCCCTCTTATTCCCTTTTCCCATATAACTCTACTGCCTACCATTTTTTTCTTTCTTTTGAGAAAGGCAACCAGTGTATGAGAGAGAAGTAGAATTATTAGTTCACATTTCTCATTCTAATAAAGAGCCACTGAAGGAAAATATTGAAAACAATTGCAAGAGTTTTAAGTCATGTGTGAATCTTACTTATTCATGTAATACCATGGATAAATTGAGCATTGGCTATAATTCCAATATTAACATTCTGATTTCCTCAAAATGTATCTTTCACTGTTTAATATTATCAAATCTAAGTTTTTAATTACACTGGGGTATGTGCTTGTGGGGGGAAGTTTCTGATATCTCTAGGTGTAATTTGTATGCTGATAATTATTTTAAAACCTTATCTGGACCAATTCTCCTATTGATAATGTAAGTTGAACATAGCATTTTCTATTTCTGAGCACCCAAAATGCACAGCTTCTAATGAATTGCAAGGCAGGAATAACCATAATGCTGGCCCTTTTCCCTGTTAGAGTTTGAAAAAAGAATCCCAATAGTTAGATTTGAATCAGTGTGGAATAAGCGTTCCAAAGAGATAGGCAGGATAAAGGAGTAGGTATGTAGCACAATTCTATATAAATATGACCATCTCAAGGGGGTTGGAAATTTCTGGTCTCTCATTAGCCCAGAGCAATGCAATTAATTAGATATATTTGGTATTTCATTAGTCATAGTCAGCCCTCAGGGTATCCCCCAGTCATAACTATATGCCCTAGAATCATTTGGGGCTATCAGAGAAGCACTCAGCATGCCGTATGCTCCTGTGTATTTATATCATGTTGGCTTTTGCTGTGAGCTTTCAGTGAGACGGCACACTGTCAAAGATATGTGGATTGTACAGCAAGCATTGGGAGAGAATAGCTTTGGAGGATTCATTTTCCTACTGGCTGTGATGAGAAAAGCTATTTGTATAGTAGGAAAGAGCTTGCTTGGTCAAATTAATGTCCAGGTATCATTCATTTGGTAAAGTTACCAAAATAAAAGTAGGGAGGAAGAAAGCCAAATTGATTTTATAATGCTTCCTTCTGTTTTCCTCACCAAGTCTATTCATGTCTGGTTGCATCATAGAGTCCTGCAACCAGACTGAAAGAGACAACTGTGCTAGTATTTGAGAAATGAGCAGAATGGATGGTTTTGGTAAAATCTGGTTGGATGGCAAAAGGTTGACCAAAATGACTTCAAAGGCTGTTATGTGCTCTATAATTTAAATCTGTATCCTAACTTTAGCTGTGTGGATTTTATTGTCTAAGGATTTCCCATAGTGATCTGATATTCATTGCAAAATTTCAAACAAGGATATTTTTTTAAACTTTTTATGAAGGAAAACGTCAAAATTATAAAGTAGAGAGACTAGTGGTGTAATGAACCTCTGTATACTCACTGTTTGGGTTGAATAACTATTAACTCATGGCCAATATTGTTTCATCTATATCCCTACACGTTTTCTCCCTCCCCAAGGATTATTAAGAAGCAAGTGCCAGACATCATGTTATTTTGTTCATTAACATTTCAGCATGTATCTCTAAAAGATAAAGATTCTTAAAAATAAGTACAATGCCATTGTCCTACATAAAAACAGCAATATTTCTTTAATAACATTATATAGTTTGTTTTCAAACTTTTCCAATAATCTTATTAATATTTTTAAAATTTAATTCAGATTAGGATTAATTAGCATTAAGGTCCATACACTGTTCAAATCAGGATTAGCATAAGATCTATACATTACAACTAATTGATATGTCCCCTATATTTCTCTTAATCAATATCTCTCTCCCCCATTATTGAAAAAAAACTAGTCATTTGTACTATACAGTATTCTACAACCTAATTTTTGCTAATTGCACCCTCCCATGGGGCTTTTTGTATATTGGTATTACTATAGTGAGGCTTTACTGGATTCAGGCCATATTTTCTTCTTACCAAGACCATTAGGTGGTACTTCTATCAGCAGGTATACTGACCAGTTTTCTCCATTTACGTTAGCAGTCATTAACGATCATTGTCTAGATTCAGTAGTTCATTAGAGGTTGTGAAATGGTGATATTTCATGTTTTCATTTATATTAGCTGAAACTTTATAAAGAGAAACTTGTCCTTGTTAACTTTTTTTTTAAACCAAGAGATAGAAGATAGGACCAATCCTTTTTCTTTATCAGTTCTAAGGCACTGGTTCCCTAGCATCCTCCAAGAGTGACCAGTTAGTTTATTATTGTCAATGTCTACATATTGACATATATTTAACTATATTTGGAATATTTTGATTTATTAGAATTATGTCTTTATGCTCAAAGTGTCCTACTTTGTGCCATGGGAACCTCTTCAAATTAGTTTTGGAGTCCTTTTGACATGCCTTTAGTAATTTTGGATAGCTTCTTTGATTCCTGGTATTACAGGTTGATTTAGGCTCTTCTTATACAGATTCTGATGCAAAGCTAGATCCAGACATTTCTCCAAAGAACTTTGGTCCTTTTAGTATTTAAGATAGCAAAATCTTGGTGCTACATGTGCGCGTTGCCGCTAGGTTTGTCTTTGTTTCTTGGCCTTTTCATTGGACAAAGCTAGTGTAGAAACAATGCCTATATTGTTCAAAGATAAAATCATCATGATTTCAAACTGAAACTTCCAATTCAGATTCAGGGCTATCATGTTTTAATTTTACCTCATGTATCTTACATGTGTTTCTCCTTTTTGCCATGTTGGCAATCACAGGCCCTAGAGACACCAATGTAATTACTCATCTGTTTCATTCCACAACATACACACAACACTCTTAGAATAACATCACAACCAGCAATATTATTAGTCAGCATTTTCAGATTCTTTTACATCAAAGAAGACGCATTAATGCCAAGCATTCATGGAGGTCCATGCTCACAAAATGTGTGTTACTTATACCCTAACAAAAGTTTTAAATATTTTTCTCCTAAGTAAATAGGAATATGGCCAGTGGATATGTCATTGCAGACATGAGGGAGTAATGAAGAAGGACCTCAGTTTAATTTGACTTTTGTTGTACAGCTATTTTGGTTGATTTGCCTGAACTTACTGGAACTTTTTAGCAAGTGCTCATTTTCTTCATCAGGTTTTTAACAGAGAGGTTATGTCACCATTATGATGTATAATTTATAGAATCTAAAAAAATTGTGTCCCTAGTAGTTAAAATGATTCATGGTAGGAAAATGACTAAATGGAGTTTCTCAAAGAAAAAATTTGACTCTGAGCTTGCTTCTTCAAATTGTCAAAATCTTTTTAAAGAAGTATAAACCTCTCTCCCACGTAAGGTGGGCATCTTTTCATTTTGTCCACTGCTTTTCTTTTTTTTTTTTTAATTTGTCTTAAGGGATTCTTCATTGTGGAAACATGAAGTAGTAAAAGAAATGTATATAGTGTTAAGTTTCTTAGAATAAGTTTAGACCAACTCATAAGCATATTGGAATACTTTTTTCAAACCAAATGAAATTTAATTTGCTTCCTTATCAGTTACTGACTAAAATTATTTGGCTTGTCACTTAGGAAAGAGTGACCTTATGGGAAAGGCTGAGAAAAAGAAAGAGAAGGCAGCTTGTCTTTTCTCTCTTCATCTTCTGGGGCCCAGTTTTCTTTGGAATTCTAGGTCTTTCGGACAGTGGTCACCTTTACATTTTCACTTAACCAAATATTTTTCTAGGAAACAACCTTCAACAAACCAGAAAACTTTGGAATTAAAAGGTCCTATATTCAAAATAAACTGGACCCAAATGGATCTTTCTTCCCTCTTTGAATGATTGGTATGCATAAATAACATTAGCCTGCTGACATTTACACATTTGCATTAATACATCTTAAGACTGAAATACCCTCGAGGTGATGTCAGGCTGACGGTGGCACATGGCACCACACTCAGCATCGGAAGAATGCGATTATGTGCCTGGCCATGTACTGACACAAAATGAATGTGAACTCTCCTGGAGAAGCAGCAGAGAGCCAGTGGGAGATATTCTTCTTACCTGTAGGCAGGTGGGCAGTTGCAGCTTGCCTCCCACTTTAGAAATACATTGGCAAATGCAAGCACATTATTTAATTAAGTAATAATTGAGAAAGCTATAGTCCCCATTAAAAACGCAAAGCTAATTTAGGGCTGATAAAGGGCCCTGAGCTGCCCTAAATAGGTCTTAATTAGCTGGCACCAATGTGGCTCCGCCTTCAGGGATGGATGAAATTAATGAAAGCTAGCAGCAAATAGATCAATGTTTTAAGATGTTACTGCCTCAGGTGCAGAGGTTGAGAAGGGAGGGAGTTACTTTTAAGGATTGTTTAGGAAACAGGATGCACAAAAGTCACTTTCAGAAAACACTATCAAAATGGCAAACTGATTCGTAAATATCAAGATGGCTGCCATGTTTAATATTTGCCAGCATGTTCCATCCTTTCCCACTCCATCCTAAGGAGAGAAAAAGAAATCAGTGAGGCGTCATTTCTCACTGCCTTCTGTTGGAGACAGGTTTGTCATCTGGCATGGTTTTAACTACAGCCTGGGTTTTGCTATTTCAGCTTGGCCATTTTGAAAGTTTCTTAGGATTAAGTTGGCTCACATCCCTTAGGTTTGCAAACCCTTAGTGGCTTCTAGAGTGGGAAGAAGTTTTAAGCCCCTTCGCCCTGAGAATTTGGGAACTCTCTGAGAGTCCTTTCCATTGGGTTACAAGGCAGGTAAGCTGCCTCAAGAAAAGGAGGACAGCAAGGGGCAGGGGCAAAAACAAAATCAAAATAAAAGAAAAAACTGTGCTAGCCTGAGAGTTGGCCACAAGGCACCGAAATGTGCCTAATTCACCCAAACTAGTACTGTTTTTCTACCTGGACTCTGAAAACAAAGATGTCTAGTTATTCATAACTCAGAATAAATAATAGGTATAACTCCAGGAAATCCTGGACCAACAGAAAATAGGCAAAGTGGAAAGATTCTTGGACTGAAAGGCTGGGCACAGTATTAAAAATAGTATTTTTCTTTTTTTCTTTTCTTCCTTTTTGAAGATGGTCTTTGAAAATTCAGCATCTCAGCACTTTTTCAAGAGCAACGTTGACACACCTCTGTTAAAATGAATTAATGTTCCCATCCCAGCTGATATTTTTGGCAGGAACAGTAAGTTCACATAGCAGTCATGGGCAGACCCACAGGACTCCTGAGTCAAAAAGTATAATAAGGCATCCAGGGCTCTGTTTTCATGCTAACAAGCATTGGGAAACAAGGGATTTTGTTTTTCCCATTATTCATGATGGCATCCAATGACCTACATTAGGCTTCTTCTATAATACACATCACTGAAAATTAAAAATTCAATAAAAGAGGGAGAAGAATCTATTTTAATAATGGGAAAATGCTTGAAGGGATGTTTGTAATTTATCAAGCTATCAGTACCAACCTGCCATGTGCTTAAAAACAGACACATGTGTGCACACATACACAGAGTGAACACTGATATATTTGACAAGACAGCTTAGTTGAGGATTAAAACAAGAGAAACAGCTAAGATTCAGTGACCATATTTTTAAAGGGAAGGCTGTGCAGACTACTGATATTGCAGAAATCAAGACTTGCAACCAGTGTACTTGGGGAAATAAGTTCTCCTGGGCCTTAGGATATGACTTGACAGAATAGCTAGATACATGGCCAGATTATACTGTAGAGAAAGAAAGTCCCAATAGACACTTACGCTGAACATGCCCTCGATATAAAGGCCTTTGAACACCGCAGAGGGTGTGAAACAGAGACAAATAGGCTTCAAATTAGAAACCCCACTAGAATATATCTACACTTTTAAACTTTATAAGGGCTTTGGAGGTTTTTAACTTCTCTTGTTTGTTTGTTTGTTTGTTTGTTTGTTTGAAGTCATCTATCTCTTAAGCTCGTTTACTCCTCTCCCATAATTTGGATTTCTACTCTCCTTTGATATTTTTTTCCAACCATCTCTGTCTCTCTTCAAGTTTAGGTTAAAGTCAAAATTAAGAATGGTTATATATTTGTTTATTAAAAAAACATATGAACCAGGAGCGGTCTCTTTTCTTTTTCCTTAATTGTTGCAAGCCTAGACTCTCAAGACAGAGTTGATTGTTTTGAGACTTTTCATGCTATACTATATCCATCTGGGCGACTAGATTTTTAATTGCTTGGACAACCATTTCAAGGTAAAAATAGTGTGTAAGATGTTGTAGGGGCTCTACGAGTGCCTGTAGAATTGAATTTTTTGGTTCTCTGCAAACAAAAACAAGAGACTTATCAGGTGTGGTATTATTGACCTTCTAAATGGGCTTCCCTCTTTAGCTCTTTTTCTCAGAAAAAGAATGGTCCTCTAGATCAATAGTCTCTTTCTTCTTTCTTTCTTTCTTTCTTTCTTTCTTTCTTTCTTTCTTTCTTTCTTTCTTTCTTTCTCTTTCAACACAGTACTTTCAAACTTAAGTGTGCATATAGTCTCCTGACCTGATTCAGGTGATTTTGAGTGGAGCCTGAGAATTTGCATTTTGAAGAAGTTGCCAGGCCAGGCCAGGACTGTTAATCTGAAGATGATACTGCAAATTGTGCTATTGTAGATTGCTTTGATTGAAGGATAAGACCACATTTCATTGATCCTTGAGCCAGAGAAATACGGAAGTGAAGAATAGCTATTTCCCAAATACCTTCGTAATCTGCTTGTAGTTGAATCCCAATTTTGTGACTATGCTCTGTTTCTGGCCAGTTAAGTGTGGTGACCATCTTAAGTTGAATCTTAAATCCTTAAGAATTCAACGATTTATCTGACCTTACCATGCTTAATTTATCCATTTCTCTCATTGACGACACACCTCATAAGGACAGGGACTGTACCCAGCTCCATTTTGTTCTCAGACCTACCATGGTGGTGGTTTGCCACCAAAATACCAAATGTATTGTTTTCACTCTACTTCTATCAGCTAAATGGCCCAGAGATATTTCAGGTTTCCTTGAAATAACCTCAGCAATAACTCGTCTTCTTTGTTCTGTCATTATCACTACCAATGGTGCAGTGTAGGCCTTGTTTGCCCCTCACACGGTGACAGCTAACCCGACCTTGACTAACACAGCTTTGCAGACTTTGTTCCCTCTGCCTAAATTGTACTTCCTCCCATCACCATGCACACAAATGCATCCTTTATGACCAAATCAAATGTTACCTCTTCCATGAAGCCTTTTATAATATCTCTAATTAGGACTCATATTTCCTCCTCAGAAAATCCATAGCATTTGGACTTTTTAAAAATGGAAATCATCACTCCCTACCATGCGTTATTGCCATTTATGTCTAATCTCTTTAGGCAGTCCATAAACTCTTTGAGGGAATATCAACTCTTATGTATTAGTTTCCCTAGCACCTGATATAATATTTGACTCTGAAGGGATAACTAGATGAGCAAATGAGCAAAAAAAATAATAACTGGTAGTGTGGTTTTTTTTTTAAGTCTTCAAGTCCCTTTGCCACTCTTTGAAATACTTGTGAATTTCCAAACACTTTTCTTCAGTATATAGGGGTCACTGTAATACAACGAGGCAAGTTCCAGGATTGTGTTTTGATAGAAAAGTTTCCACAGTTCTATTCAGACAGACTACCCCTTGCTCTGCCTTACCAAAGGTTGGCAAATCTATTACCTTCTCTAGGAATTTTGTGTGACTGGGCACTGGGTTTTTAATAAGTCACTGACAGAGCCATTCCTCAAATACAGGTTTCCATTTTAGTTGCACATCAGTGGAAAAGCAGGTTCCGAGACTTCACTCACAATTCTGTTAGCTGTCAGTTGCCTGGTGAAAAATCAGTTCCTAGTACCCACACCTAGGGTTACACTCTTGGGCTCTAGGAAGCAAATACAACAACCAACCATCACAGAAGGCAGGGGACAAAAGACCAAGTAAAGGAGAACTGATCACCACCCAACTTTATCTTTTAATTATCTCCCACAGAACATTTTCTTCTTTGATAACAAAGAAAGTGAATTGCCTTACTGAGAATTCTTTTTAAACCACTGCATGAATGGTTGGTGAATTTGTACATGGATTTAGAGGAAACTTAACGAAAGTGTTTTGACATAGTTCAGATCCTGTCACTCTTCCACTCAAAACCCTGCTATAGCCCCCTATATCCCTTAAAGTACAAGCACAAGTTTTTACAGTGATTTACAATTACCTTTAGGGTGATCTGACCCCTTGTAGCCTCACTGACCTTCATTTATGAAACTTCCTTTGTGCTCACTCCGCTCCAGCCACACACACTTCCTAGCTGCACCTCACCCACGATCGGCATGCTCCCTCCTTTAGCCTCTACTTTAGCTCTCTGTGGGATGACCCTTCCTCCCCATATATTGCATGATTCACTTCATCATCTCCTTCAATCCTTTTCTCATTTGTCATCCAGTCAATAAATCTAACATAATGTCACTTAAGATTGAAATCCTACTTTCCATAACCAGCATTCCCACCTATCCTTACCTTGTTCTACTTTCTTCTTTTCCCCCATAGCGTTGTTTCCTTCTAACATTCTATAGAATATGCTTCTTTATTTTATCCTTTATCATTTGTCTGACTCCCCCACTAGGATAGAAGTTTTTTAAGCCAGGGATCATTGTCTATTTTTGTCACTGATAAATCCCAAACACCTAGAACAGTGTATAGCACAGAATACATATTTAATATTTGCTGAATGAATGACCAAGAGAGGGGAAAAACAATCACATAAATAAAGGATCGAGGCAAACTTGCATAGCTTATCTTGCGGGGTCTACCAAAGTTCAGCTTAAAAAGAAGAAAATACAGGGGCGCCTGGGTGGCGCAGTCGGTTAAGCGTCCGACTTCAGCCAGGTCACGATCTCGCGGTCCGTGAGTTCGAGCCCCGCGTCAGGCTCTGGGCTGATGGCTCGGAGCCTGGAGCCTGTTTCTGATTCTGTGTCTCCCTCTCTCTCTGCCCCTCCCCCGTTCATGCTCTGTCTCTCTCTGTCCCAAAAATAAATAAAAAACGTTGAAAAAAAAAAAAGAAGAAAATACATACTTTCGAAAACTATGCAATTAAGGTAGGAGTAAGGCCATTTGTTCTGTTGCTCTACAGAAGGTTACCAGCGTGATAGCCCTCTGTTTCAAAGAGATCATCATGTCACTCAAGGAATGGTCTGACCGAGTTTTTATTCTTTAGCACTTGGACCAGCTTAAACAGAATTGACCAAATTAACTCATTTCTTTAGCACACGGCAGAAACAGCAACAATCTTTGACTCTTATTTGATTTGGTAGGAAGGTGGATCCCGAATGTGAGCTGACATCGGAATCGCCTGGAGGGACTGCTTAAAACTGACTGCTAGACCCATCCTGAGAGTTTGTGCGTTGTTGGTTTCGGGGGCAATGCCACAGCGTTTGTGTTTCTAACAAATTCCCAGGTAGTGCTATTGCTGTTGTCCTAGGACCGCACTTTGAAACCCACTGTGGTAGAGAAAGAGTCTAAGATATCAGGAATTATATTCAATGATTTTGAAAACCTTTGGTTTTATAATCTTTATACTATTGGTGCAGTGTTATGTGAACACCTAAAGTGATTTTTATTATGATATTTTTAATGATGAGAATTTTTTAACCTTCTGTGAAAATCCAGCTACAGCTCTGTCATTTTATTCTTCACTTTCTTAAGATCTTGCTCCTCTGTAATCATGCCAGATGGTGTTGCTCATTAGCTTATGAGGAAAGGCTGCTTTATCATTCTAGACAGAGAGACAAATCATTCCGTTCTCCAACTTTGAGTCAAGAATCAACATTTGGGTGTATGTTCAACCTTCTATTTGCTTTACAATTTTGCTCATTAGGTATTTATTACCTGACAATCTATGAACTAGTCATTATCCCTCTGTCAAGTATTTCTTTCAAATTATATTCATTTAACGTTCATATTGGCACTGTTTGACAACTGCCATCATCACAGCATTACCTCCACTAATATGTGATTTCCCTTTTGCCTGAATTATCCGGGTAAGGTGGTTATCTTGGAAGTATATCCATAAAATTAAGACACTGGATAACATTCCGTTCTCTGACTTCCCATGTTCCAAATGGATAATTGGGACAATTGGCATTGGTGATTTGTGAGAAACAATAAAACTTGAGGGGGAGAAAAAGTAGCATTATGACCAAAATCATTGCATTCTTTTCATTCATTGTATGTTTTTCTTAGGAAGAAAACACAATGAGGAAAACATAGGATTGAAAGAAAAGTGTTAAAAAACAAAGCCAAACCTCAAATACTTAGCGAGACACTGGCAGGGTAGACAGGGACCTTCATACCATGGGAAGTGGAGAACTAGTTAGAATTCAGGATCCAAAAAAATATATACCTGAGGCATTAAATTCTTGTAACAAAAAACATTTATAATTTTCACTAAAAGGATAATTTAAATTATTACTAGATAATTCATGCAAAGACACAATGACAGGAATATTTGTAATGGTCTCCTGATGCAAACAGTTTGTTTATTGTCCCTGAGAATGTTTCCCTATACCATTGCAATATTGAACATGTCAAATTTTCTTGAACTTTTGTTGAGCAGAGAGCAGGGAAAAGAGAAGGGGACAGACATAGTGGAAGACTTCTGGGAGGGATTGTCAATCTGTCTTAATTCTTCTAGTTGACAGTAGATACTTGAGCATTATATCTTTCTTAAGTACAGTGTTAATATCCTTGTGGTGAAATGAATATTCTACAGCCTACATGTATCATTGTGGAGGGGCAAGAGCTCTGAAGGTAAATGCAAGATGAAAAATGTTGCTATTTCAAGGTGACTTTTGCACTACCTATTCTGTATTTGTTTTTTTTAATGTTTATTTTATTATTTTTGAGAGAGAGAGAGTGCAAGTGGGGGAGGGACAGAGAGAGAGGGGAATAGAGGATCCGAAGCAGGAGGACCCTATGTGGGGCTCTAAAGAGCAAAGAGCCCGATGCAGTGCTCTAACTCACAAACCATGAGTGAGATCATGACCTGAGCCTAAGTCAGATGCTTTACTGACTGAGCCACCCAGGTGCTCCTCTATTCTGTATTTCTAATGTGTTGTGTAGCCTTTAACAAATACAGTCATGTTTACTTGGGAGTGCATTATATTTTCCCCTGTCAGTGGAGCACATTTCACTTACATGATTATAATTAATTTGCTCTTTATCTCCTCTTTATCTTTACTTCACTCATAACTCATCTGATAGTTCACCATCCCACCCTGATTAGAAGAGAAGACGCTTCCAACGACTGAACCATTGGCAATTTTGTCACCTGGAAAGAATTACGAAAAACAGAAATGCCTGCCTAACTGGTTCATCATATTTTCCTTAGCAGGTGGATTCTTGGTGGGCAGAGTGTGTTTCTGGTGTTTTTGCTGCCAAGCACGTTGAGGGTGTTCAGTAAATATTAAATAATAAGAAGAATTTCCTAATTAAGATGAACATTTTTCTATATTAAGCAGATGGTGCTCAATAGGAGTAGCCCATTATTTACAAGTATGACACAAGGTGCTGGCAATTGTCTAGGAAACGTGGCTCTCACTTCAGATGCTGATTATATATGTTAAAGCAAACTTTTATGCCAAACAGCTTGATCAATATTAGTTAATGTTTGTGATAAAAACTGAATGGAGGTGGACTTTGTGTGTGTGTGTATGTGTGTGTGTGTGTGTGTGTGTGTGTAATTCTACTGTTTTGATTATTAATATTGACTTCAACTATAAAAGTATTTCTTGCTATTTGCTGCAAGACATCTTTTGGCAAATCAGTGTATATCCTATTTTATCCCTTAGGCTCACCATTTGATTTGAATTCTTGTGATTGCCTGATTTCTAAAGAAATTTTTCTTCCAAGTCCTTTTAGTATCTCTTTCTGGTTTCTAAAACTAGATGTGAACACCTCCATGGTATTTGCAATGCTTATATTAGTAGCTGAAACCTCAGTGGAACTGAGGAGAGTTAATTAGGCATTCCCAAAATACACATCATTTTATGATTTTGCAGATCACCCCAATGGAAATAACAGTCTAATTTCGTCAAGTCATGTAAATTACAGTAAGAGGGATGATGAGAGTAGGCAATTCTCGGCTCTTGGAGAAGTTAATTTTGTTGTCAGCACACACATCTCCAAAAATCACAAACCACAGGCAGAACTTTCTAGCTCAAGTGAGATTCGGTGATCATATACTATTTCTACTTCTAACGTCTGCCTTCTATAAAGGGTCTATGCAAATAGGGGCTTTCAAGGATGTAAAACTGGCAGCTTCCTCTACTAGGAGCTTAGGGAGCAGCTGCCTTGCTTTCTCATAAAGGATTGCAAACATCCTGTTTACTAACATACACCCACACGCCCTCACCCACTACACTCACACCAAGCTATTCTATTCAGGCAGAGTTTTTATTTTGGTTTGAGATAGGCAGCACAGACGTGTTTAAGTCTTTTACAAACATTTCATTCATTCTTTGAGCACATATTCCCTGGGTGCTAACTAGGTGTCAGACATTGCCCTAGACACGGGGAATACACTGATACTTTGAAACATACTCTCTAGTTTTATTGGGAACTCATCAGAGGTTCTGGCATGTGTTGGCAGGTTCTTTGCATCCGGTCTCACCTCCTTATTTTTAATATTTATAAATCATGCTCATCAGGCTGTCAGCAGGTAGGAAATGAAAGTAGTTGAGAAACCCCTGCCAAGACAGAACAAATCCCAGAGTGAACTAAAAATATGTTGACCGCAAGGATGTGAGGCAAACCAAGATGTGTTCTCGAAGCAGCAAAAATTACTGTTGTGCCAAAGTCCAAGCTTTACCTCGTTGTCAGATAATCAGTGGGCTAGAGATTTCACCTGGACTCTCCACAAGCCCTGTTAAGAAATAATGACCATGTGCTTTCTACAAGCCTGGAGTCTACCCAGAACATGAGCTCATAAATATGTTAGCTAAAGTAAGGCTTATGATAATATAGAAGATGAATCATCTCCCTATTTTGAAAAACATGTACTCTGTAACTTAGTACATCTGGAGTCCTCCCAGAGACCTCTATGATTTTGCGCTCTCATTTTCTTTAGGTTTTGATTCAAATGTTGCCTTGTCAGAGAGCCCTTCTTTGACAACATCCTCCATTTGGCCCCCTCCCCACAGCCTGCTTACCAAACTTTATTGTTCCTTCTGTCACTTATCATGGCCTGACGCATCATGTGTTTGCTCTTCTCCATCTTCCCCCTACCTGACTGTAAGCACCAGGAGATCAGGACTGCATATTACCCCGTGCTATATCTCTACCCCCTCAAGTAGCACCTACCACATAGTGACGCTCACTACCCAGTTGCTGAGTGGATGACATGAGTCTGTTTGGAATTGTTAGTTTCTTACTTTAAGAACCAATATTCGTCAAGAACTTTCAGGGTTGGACTGGAACTTAGAAATCTCTATCCCAGTCTGTCCCGACATTTTTCATACCAATATTCCTTTGTGTGACTTTACCCCTACAGGCTTTATGCTTTGAAAAATGTGATCCTTAAAAAAAAAACCAACCTATATTTTTTAAGTAGTATTCATTTTTCCATCTACATAAATCTGAAAAAAATATAACTGCCATCAGAAATTCTGATAACCAGAGGTGATACAGTTCCAGCTGAAAACCAAAACTGTAGATGTGTCCGTGACTTTGAATTGGATAAATAAATGATTCCTTTTTGACATTTCAGAATTTTATACATAGCTCAATAATGTCTATTGCCAACTTCATGATCTCCTTATAAGAGATCACAGTAAGGAAATTCCAAAATGAGCCCAACACGCATCTCATGGGTGGGAAACCTAAGACCGGGCTAGCTTTAATGACTTTCTCAAGTCACCTCTTATGACACCTCTTATGGTAGCAGAGCTTCTATCACAGGGTCTTCTGAATCCTCCTTTAGTGCTGTGTTTACTGGCCTGTGTGGCTTCCCTACCGCTGAATTGAGCACCAGCTGCAGCAGTATTTCTCAACTATATTCTGTGGACCACCTGTTTCAGAATCTTCTGGAATGTCTTGATAAAAACAGCTCCTCAGTCCTATAGATACATAATCTCTGGGAATAGAACCTGCGTTTTAATCAGTTCCTCAGGTGTGTCTTACACATTACTAATGTCTGAGGACAAGCCACCTATTGTGTGCCAGGACTCTTGCTTCTCCTCCATTTGAATGGAAAAATAAAATATTCAAACCTTATCACCAAAATATATGAGTAGATATTTGTTGAACACTTTGACCAATAGCCTTTATTTATTTATTTGTTTATTTTTATTTAAAAAATTTTTTTAGTTTATTTATTTTGAGAGAGACAGAGACAGCGTGAGTGGGGGAAGGGCAGAGAGAGAGGGAGAGAGAATCCCGAGCAGGCTCCATGCTGTCATCGCAGAGCCTGACACGGGGCTTGAACTCACGAAACCGTGAGATCATGACCTGAGCCAAAACCAAGAGTCAGACGCTCAACTGACTGAGCCACCCAGGTGCCTTGACCAATAGCTTTTCTTGGAGAGGGGCACTGGGCCATGTGAAAATCTGTTTCCCTTTACCATCAAGTTAGATAATAAACTAAGAGCTACTTTGAAGTTTTGGATTCCAGTCTAACTGGTTCATTAATTTCTTCACTAACCTTGTAAAGTGCAAGGTGCCCAGGATTCAGAGATAATGGAACAGCCCTAGTGAAGTTGGAGGAGACATAGTGAAGTTGGTTTCGGAGGACTGCAGGGAACCCTGAGGGGCTTGTGATGCCTCTGTATAAGGCCTCGAGACCAACTCACACAACCAGCTAAGGCCAGGTGTTTTCTATGCTGCATTTCTAAGTCCCTTTCCATGCCTCTGGATACCTCTCCAAGTCGACCAAATGGTCTCAGACTTCACCAAAAGAATAACGAGGGGATCTGCGATTTCTCTGAGGTAGTGGTTAAAAAACGAAAACTTTGTTTGATGTTATTATTGTTATTGCTATTGTTTTTAGGTTGCAGGACCCATAATCACTGTTGCATAATCACTGTCCAGTTGCATTACCCTTTGCCTTTGTTCTAAGAGATGTCTCCCACTTTTCATCATCTTTGGGGATGAATCATACAGTTCATCAGCATTTTGCTTCTTGACATACAACCTTGAGCAATTCAAAAAATTTCCCAGAAATGGCTTTGTGGGATGTTAATTTAATTCTCTGAATGGTGAAAACTGCTGAAGACATTTTTCAAAGGTTAGGCTATTGAATATTTCATACCATGGAAACTGACTTAAGAAAGACTTGCTACTTAAGGCCACAAAAAAATGAGGGAAAATATACTTGAGAAAACCTTACAAACTAGACCTTCTCAGAAGAATATTAATATATTATTTTTCTCCATCTTGAAATATCCTCAGGCGTGTGTTGAATGAGCTGACTTCATGGTTGTAGTTTTGTTGTTCTTTCCATGTTGCTTTGCAATTCTCCCTGTGGCCATCATATTGATTTGAACATTGTGGTCATCATTCTAGGAAAATGAAGGCATTAATAACTGGGTCTCTGTGGACAGATTGTAATAGAAAACCTTATAAATAATTGCCCACTAATGGGAAAATTGAAAATATGCACTGTATTATAATGGTCATAATGTAATCATTAAAATTACAATTATATGACAATGCAAGAACTCATTATACGCTAGTTTATCTTTACATAATGTTAATACCTAATGAAAGTGTGACAATTACGTCTAATTAAGTTTAACAACATTTCTGCACTTCTTGTAAATGGACTATATTTTGCTTGAAACAGTGTATGTGGAGACATTAGTGAAGCTGAGGTCCATCACTATTATGAATTTTGAACGTGGCCATCAGTCCTACTAGAAACCATAATTTAGTGCCTTTTTGTTAAATGAAGCTTACCAAGGGTAGCTTCATAAAAAGGTTTTTTGGATTGTGTCATTCATGTAGTTGAAGTATCCGTTAACCTTCCTCCTCCCACAAATCTGTGTGTGTGTGCTTGATTAATTTATGTTTTGTCTTTTAGACTTACACTAAAATTTCAAGTCAGAGGGCATTCACTTGGATTTGGGTTATAATAATGGATGGAGTTTGATGTGTTAGTGTCTTGCCATAGATTATCCCATATCCTATCTGTGTCCTACGTGCACTCTGTGTTGTTCATTTTTTTTTTTTTTAATGTGTGAAGTTACAGTGAAAGGAATAACATCTGCTTCCTTTGCTTTGCTGGAATTAACATTTATTTTGTTTATAAATTTAATTTATAAATGTATAATAACATTATTTAGCCTGGGCCTGGCACATAAAGCATTAGCAAATATTAGTTATTATGATTTATTTTACAGCCATATTATAATATCAAGAGAACAATTCCAAGCTTAGTGTGTCACTTTTCCTCCACTGACAGTTTATTATGTCTTCAGGTAATCATTCAGACTTTTATTATTCTGTTACTTAAAAAAAAAGTTATTATACATATCGTATTGAAAACAGCATGGGACCCTCAATAAGTGATCAGCTATATTCTCCAGAATGGAGTTTTGAGATGCTTGAACCATGGTAGACATTGGCCAAGTCACCAGGGCTTCTACCTGTTCAGGTTTTACTTTCCGAATGATGGACTATGGGTTCCCTCCAGACCCTTGGCCAATGTCACCAGTCTTGGATCATCAGGAAACAGAGACTGTGGAAGGAATTTGAGATAGAGGTTGGCCAACCGGTCCGTTGCTACTGTGCTTCCAAGAAGCTATGACATTTATGGCCTTTATTTTTTTTTCTCTGTTCCTTCTGTATGTTAAGCACAAAGGAAATGTTCATTCCCTGAGAGGACTTATCCAGCTGCATAGTGTCAACTAACAATGTTACATGTTCTTTCAATATCTGATAATCACTTCTGAACATTGTTCTCTCAAACTAGCTACTAGGCATTTCTTTGTGAAACTTAATTTGTCTTAAAACTTGACTCATTTTTCCAAACCAAACTCTGATCGTGTTACCAAATCCTTGATTTCTTGCTTCATAGCATTGATTATATGATCATATGCTTTATTTTTCTTTCAAGACTCTCATTATTCATGTCTAGACTGTTAAAATTTTCTCCCTCTATTCTGTTTCCCATCTTTTGCCCTTCAATACACATTTTGTGCTTCAGCAGATTAATCATATGAATCACGTTTGCATTTCGTTCGCCTAGCCACAAATCTTTGACGGCTCCTCATTGCCTATAGCATCTTTCATCTGGCATTTTTGTCCTGAGAACTTTGCCCTACCTTCTCTCCAACTTTGTCACCAACTAGCTTTTATAAATACTCTCGAGCTCAACCAAATGAGTCTTCTCATTATCCACGACACACTCTGAGCTTCTTATCTCTACTGACCCTGTTTCCCCAGCTGCAATGCCCTTCTGTTTGTATTCTTGTCATATAAATCTGTTTAGGCACAGCTCAGGAGTCAGTTCTTTCATGCAACTGTCTCTAACAGCCCTATTTATTTCTCCCTCCTATGAATTCCTCAGGCGTTTATTTTTCCTACCCTGTATCTGCACTCTGTACAGGCCACTTTGGCTGTTTCTTATCCTTTATGTATGGTTTTGGCTGGCCAATGAGATTGGCAAGATTAGAAGCCCCTCAAGGCTGTCTCACATTTCTCTGTGCAGAGTACTAGGTGTATATTAGGTCCTCAACAAATATTTGTTGATGAGAATGTCAATTTTTTAAGCACTTGGAGATGCTACTCAAAAGCCTTCTTGCAACTACCGGAATCTGCCTGGAGCTGATTTCATACTTAGAAGTAATGTTTTCTGAGCCTCCTTCTTATAGGAGTCTTGTAAAACCTCTTGGTAGAATTAAGCACAATCTCCTCTGCCCTGAATTCAAAGACCTCCTCCTTGGGGAAGTATCCTTTTAGCTGTGAATTTATGAGAGAAGACAGACATGCAGGGATTAGCATCATAGCCCTGGCAGCTCCATCTTCTGCTGAAGGCAGCTTTCTCAATTTCCCATTTCAGAAGAGTCCCAAACTTACCTTGTTTGTGAAAGAACTGAGGCCAGGTCATGTGTAGCAGATGACATTTAGCAAACCCCAAAAATAAAAGCAGTGAACAATGAGTATTCTTTCTTCAACTCTGTTACTAACTAGGCAACCTTGGTCAAGTCACTTCCCACAATCACAAGGCTTCATTTCCTGCACTCTAAAATGGTTGAAGAACTCTGACATTAAAATGTGATTATTTTTATATTTTTAATCACCCACTAGATAGATCCAATAAAATGGAAATTGTTATTTTGGTGAAAAAATTAAATTCAAGACAAATCTACCTGATTTTTTTTGTAGCTGTTTATCTCATAAGGGCAAATAAATCACAAATCTCCCTTCTCTCTGTGTCTATGTCTGTCTGTCTGTCTGTCTGTCTCTCTCTCTCTCTGCCTGTCTCTCTTGGTCTCTATCTCTGTCTCTTTCTGTCTCTCTGTCTCTCTCTCTCAGACACCCATACCCACCCACCCACCCACCCCCGCCCCATAGACACACACAATTCTCTGTCAAAGCAGTTTTCTTCCCAGAAAGCTTTTGCATGCTCGGTTCTCCTCTATGTGGAAAGAGCTGCCAATGATATATGACCCAGGAATAGGATAAGTAGCTGACTTCCTTTTTAGAATGTTTTGTTGTATACACCAAAAAAATTCTGGCTGAAATATGTAGCTAAGTTGCCTTCATTAATTTTTTTTATCTTTTATAATGCTGAGTGATTTACCTTTTTTTGAGTTACAGATTTAAATATAAATGGAAGTCTCTTCTCTCATCTGTACCACCTTAAAATATTTTGATTGTTTAACAAAAATAAAATGAAGAAATTGAGCAGTTCACGAACTTACACAGGTGGTCTTCCAGGGTCAGATCAGGAGTAGGGGGCATCTCCGTTCTTATGTTGCTTATCTTCTTGTGGCCATTCCTGCTGCCTTCTCCCTCTTGTGTTCTTTCCTTGCTCTCTCCTCCTGGTACCTGCTCACTCTGTTCTCTCCATACCTCTTTGTTCTTCCTCAGAGCTCTTGCTTCTGCTTTTCAGTGCCATGGTTTTTTGAGACAGGCTGGTTTGATCACTATCATTTCTTCTTCTTCCTTTTGAAAGCTTTCTCTGTCCTGTATATCTTCTGAATGTCTGATAATGCTTGCCATTCTTATTAGGTTTTGTTCTTGTTTCGATTTGATTTTTCCTTAATTTTTTTTCTTTAACTGTATGAGAGAAAGAGATTTCATCCTCACTCTTCTTCCAGGTTTTCCTTTCTGTCGTGTTTTATAATGTGAATGAGAAATGTGTTTTACAGACCAAAAGGATAGATAGCAGAGTGGGTGGTGGGGGTCGTGCATGATTTCTGTTTTTTTCATTTTGGTATTCGATATTTTCTGAAATTATTTCATGGTGCATATGTGCAAATATTTATAGTGAGAAAGGAAAGGCAATGAAACTATTTCCATTTGGCAAAGAAAAATATCTAATGAGTGCTTGGCTTTGCATCTTGCTTCTCGCTCTCCATCAAACCTCCTTTTCCTTTTCTGTCTTCACCACCAAGCGTGACCAAATGGCTGGCTGAGCTGGAGATGGACAGTAGTCCATGGGGATTGTAGAAAAGAGCCAATGGTTAGCTGCTGCCTATGAGACTGCAAGTCATGGGTCACTTCTATTGATTCCCCAAGGCCAGGCTCTTGCTGCCAGTTGTTCCTAAGTGGAAGAAATGCAGGAAAATAACACTCACTACCTTATGAAACCCAGCAAACTTTGTCCAATATGGCAATTATTTTTTAAACCTGCTGATGATAGCAGATAGTGGTAAGATGTAATGAGGCTTTGCTCATTCAATAGCATCACATTGTGATTCAGATTTTTTAAATTGTTTTATCTATTTATTCATTCATGTATTTATTTTAGCTTTCTTATTGATTGCTCTTATTGATTACTGTATGCTCATTTAAGTTGTGTGACCGGTGTTGCTATTTGCTCACTCCTCACAGATAACAACCTCAAAAAGCAAACCATGGCAGGTCACCCAGAAACTAAGGTGGCAGGGGTCAGAGACGGAGGTAATAAACTTTGGCCGGAGGGCAGACCCATTTTTACTTGCCAGTAAAATTGTTGTTACTCATTGTAAACATGTGAACATAGGCATGGGATTTCATGACTATGAGCTGTCATATTCTAAGTTCTTTGGCTTATTAAGCTGTTAGCTTAAATGTAAATTTCCCTCCTAAGAAGTTAACTCCCATAGTATGACAAACCAGCATTTCATTTATTTTTGCAACAAGCATATATTGAACATCCTCCACATCTACTATATGCTAAAAACTCTGAAACAATGAGTAACACAAATTTCCTAAAAGTACTTCTAGTGAGAAATGTAGACATGTTAACAAATAAATGCCAAGCGAGATTATAAAAAAAAGAATCTTAAGAAGAGGTAGCTATTAGACTCTTAAAAACTGAGAATAAACTGAGGGTTGATGGGGGGGTGGGAGGGAGGGGAGAATGGGTGATGGGCATTGAGGAGGGCATTTTTTGGGATGAGCACTGGGTGTTGTAGGGAAAGCAATTTGACAATAAATTTCATATTAAAAAAATTAATTTAAAAAAAAGAAAAAAGAAGATGTAGCTATTTACAGGATGCAGTACAAATAAGTTAAAGTTATGTGAAGCCATTTTTTTATTGTCAAATGAACAAAATTGTATTGAATTCACTACAACTGAGTAATATATGGATACACTTGCATATTACAAGCTGTCACTGGAAGATAACTTTTCATTGCCATTTTATATTTTGGTAATTCATACCCAGTACTCTTAGTCACTTAGTTTTTCAATATCTCATTCTCCTTATCTATAAAGTTGAGTTAATAATTCATGTATTCAATATTCAAAAAGTAAGTATATAGGTTAGGGTTATTAAAAATGTATTCCATAAAGTTGATTGAAAATATCAAGTAAAAATATGAATCAAAGACCAGTTGAGAATATATATAAAATGAAAGGTATTATAATTGTTATCATTAATAGCTTATATATGGGGAAAACAAGTGATTAAATTAATATATACATATTATGGAATACAAATTTATAAAATATGTGCATGTAGCAAATAGAAAAATCTAGTATCTCCTCTTTCAGAAATAAGGAACATTCTTATTCAATTGCTAGAGCAAAGGTTAAAGAAAGTTTTAGAGATTTGACATTCCCATGTTTGAATGATAGATCATAGATATGATTGTCCTGAATGCTGGGTAAATAATTTAATAAATCCAAAAAAGTGAACTGAATTGTGCTGAATGATACCCTCCCTGGATACTGTTGTTTGGTCAAAGCTAAAAAGACCTGACTGTAATTCTCCTAAAATTAAAGTTTTTTTTTTTTCCTTCCTGCAAAAGTAGTTTCATAGGATTCAGGTCAGTATTTCTGTGTAATTTCAAGATTATATTAATTTTGATGGGTTTATGGTTTATATTGGTAAATTAGTTTCCGTTGATGATGAAATATCTACAAATCATAGAGAATATCAGTAGAAAATAGACCCATTGCTGTATGCTTCATCCTCTTCTAAAGCTTCTCACATGGACTGAAAACCAAAATCACTATGTTGGTTTTAAAAACTTCTTCAAATGAAATTTGTAAACTAGTGCCTTTATATCAGAGCGTTCGACTGCAAAAAGCATAAATTTTCTGTGTCAATATGCAATTTTCTAAACTCACTTAAGCTCAGACTGCTAATAATCAAATGAGACTGAGTTCTAAGCTAGATTAAAGGATAACTGATTGAGTATGGCAGTAATTCCTGAAGGATCTCGAAGTCCATCAGAATATCACATTTGGGAAACTGCTGGTCATTAAGGCTATGGGTTGTGAATTTACGCCTAGAGGGATGTTGCTTTTTTTAGAATGCTTTAACCAGTCTTATTGTTGAGGTATCCTCAGTCACAATTTTTTCATTTAATGGGACTATGTAACTCAAGAAATCAGGGTCAACATTTCTGTTTGACATGATTTGGATGTGTCAGCTATTATTTAATACATTAAATATTGGAAATAAACTCTTAACCAAAAATATAGTGGATATATAAATGTCAGGCCTTCTTTTTTAAAAAATAATTTAACAAGTCCTTGATCTTTACTTGACTCCATGCCAATTATTTTCCTTTCATGATCTCATTTAATCCTTAACAATAACTTCATGAGGAAAAATATTACTCCCCGTATACACACACACATAAGGAAATTGAGACATAGAGACCTTAACATATAGTCAAAATTTTTGTCTAAGACAATGTATAACATTTGGAGAATTTCTTTTTTAACTTTAAAAATTGTCCCTATTTTGAAAACAAACAATTATTGATTATGGCATCATCACTTTTAGGAACTGAACCATTGCATTTTCTAGAGATATTTATCTCCAATCCTCAATCCAGATGGTGTGAGGGAAGTGGACTTTCTGACCAGAGAAGTTGATGTGCAATCCGCTGATCTACTCTTATTATTGTCACACAGGATTCTTACAACTCCTTTTTACCTATAATCCCATATGACTATGCATACCAGTAGAAGGTGTGATACCACAAAAGGAACAGTTTCAGCATTCCTTTTAATTTTTTTTCCTTAAGTGTTTACATGCTCAAAGGGAATATATTTTATGAAATCAGGTGTGAATGAGAAAGCAAAAGCCCCACCTAATAGAAGAGAGGACCTGCCTGTGGAAGTTGATTTCTTAGGTCCAGCTTTCTCAGGTCTCTCAAGATACTAACTCACAGCCCTTCCTCTGAAGCACAGGATTCTCCATTCGAGTAGCTCTGTTAGGTTTGATATCATTGCTTGCCACCAACCCTATTCAGTAAGATTTCCTGTTGTCTGATGGTTCTCATAATCAGATGTGCTTTTCTGCTTACCAAGGTGATTCTGTTCTATAATCAATATTTCCTTGGTTTACTGTTAGTGTCCAGTTAAGTTTTTCTTTAACTTGATGAATTCCTTACTACAGAAAAAAATATATAAAATTTTGCATTAGTAATAAAATTGATTGTTTAGTTTCATGTAGAACTTTTCATTTTTGTATTTTCTCAATTTCTTAAAATCAGTTCTAAAAATTTACTGGGTAAATAAGAGGCTCTCAATAAGTTTTTATTTTTAAAAATTAATGTTAAAATAAAACAGACCTGAGTATTTGAGGTGTGACAAAGGCCTAATCTAAACTTATTTTTGCCTAACATATTCTGTCTTCTAAATTTTTGAACCAAACCTTGATCTGATTTTTCAGATACTGATGACCTGTCCGGTTAGGAAGGCCTTATGATTTTCTTTAATGAATCCTGACATCATTAAATGCAATGCTATCGAACAACATAGCCTGGCTTCCTAAAAAATCATTTAATTGCATTTAAGCCCTATAAACTTCTGACTTTCTCCTTCATATTTTTGTATGAGATTCACAGTTATAGCCTCTGCCCTCCTTCTATGAAGTAGAAAAAAAATCTTTTTCTGCTTTCTTCCTTTCTCTCCTTCTTTTATATCATTAAGCACCCCAAGCTCTAACGAAACAGTATTCTAAGCCTCTCTTCTTGCCTTTATGCTCATAACCGCATTTTATTCTATCTGTAATTCCAGTTCCCACCTTACCTTTTCCATACTTGTCTCCCAGGCCAGATCTAGTGCTTCCTTGGGGCACAAAAGTGGGACCTCCACCACCAACCCTCCCTGCTATGCCCACATCTACACAGGGAGGTTCCTTCTTTCCTCTGGGCTCTCAAATTTCTGGTGAGATTATGGAATGGAGTGGCTATTTGAGTAAATGTCTTTCTGACCACCTAAAATGTGAGCTTTCTTGAAAGCAACAGGCAATTTTATTCTTTTTTTATGTGCAACACCATACTCAATAACTTTTAACTTGGAAATCAGAAATGTAGTCGTATGAGGAACTGAATGTCCATGGTTCACTTTTTCTTCTTTGCAATAAGGACCCAGTTGCTCATCATTATATGCCTTTCTTGAAAGCTGAAATGGATACCGAGATGATGTCTTTGGAAATGTCTGAAGGTTTTGAATAGTGACATAGTAACTCTGCCATAGTAAACCTCCCATGGTAACTGTTCACCTAAACTACTGGTCCAGATAAGTGATGTCCAAGGGAGAGCATGAAATGTCATCTATCATTGGTTTTCCTGTGACAGCTAAGGGGAGAAGTGAGTCCTGGAGAAATGGTGTAGTAAAGAGTCTTTGCAGAAGAGTTACTGTCAAAACTAAACTAAGCTGTCTCAAGAGACTCTTGACTCTCCCTAATATGTATAGCTTAAAATAAAACCTAATGTTTAGAAATGAAAAAAGGGAAGTTTATTTTAAAAGGTTTGGGGCATTGAAAAGCTATGCTTTATGTTTTCAATTTCTCCTTATATGCTTCAGTAACTCTTCAGAATTTAGGAGTGTGTAAGGCATTTGGTTATTGCTGTACGTTGAAGCATGTACTTTTACAAAAGTATACCTTCTCTGAAACTCTTTATGTCCTCTCGCCTACCCCTCTTACTTCTGTTCCATTGATAGTAAACCTATTTTTGCTGCCAAATGAAGATATGATAGCATACATGATGTTAGGAAAACATGTAGAGAACGTAGCTGCATTTTCCTTATTGGGATTTATGCAGTTAGTAACTTTTAGTTAAGTGCTAAGTGTAAAGTGTAGTGACTGAGTATCCAAAGGTAAATAAGAAAAGGAGCTTATAACACACCAGTCTCTAACAAGCACCGATGTGGTGATATAAACAAGATTCTATAGTAGAAAAGAGGACAAAATTAATTCCAATTGATCAGAAGTAGCATCTACTTACCAGCAATGTGACTTTGGACACATGACTGAATCTCTATGCACCATACTTTTCTCTTCTTTAGAGATGATAATAATACCACCTCTTAGGATTTAGTGGATATCGAACTAGTGTGTATGTGGTAAGTGCTTACAACTATCCTTGACACCAAGTATGTACTCAATAGAATATGCATAAGATCTGTTTTTCAAAAGACACTCTAGATTTTTAGGAGGAAAGATGAGAAGATTTCCCTGGCAGAGGTAACAGCTTGAGTAAAAACATGAAAGCATGGACATGTGATGTGCACTGGAAGAATTCAGTGTTGCTAGAACTTTCTTTTAATGGCAAATATTGAGAAGAGGTCCTGGGAATGTTGTTAGGCCCCAGATTAGAAAGAGCATTGTATATCAGATCAAGAAATTTTAACCTTGATGTTTATATTTTCAAAAAGTGAGCTTTGTGGCAAAAAAAAAAAAGATGGCTTGTAAAAAGGGTGTAGCTAAGGAGCCCAGTTCAAGTTACTAATTGGTTATTGCTACAGCCAAGGTTAGAGATGATGGGGCCAGGATGGGGACATGCTGTCCATGGAAAGGCAACAAGAACCAGGATTTGAAAGCAGAGACCCTACCAAGAGCAGAATACCCACTACAGGTACATTCTTTCCCTTTCTAGAAAATAGAATTGTATTTGATAAAATCTATCGTTCTTCATCAAATTCTGTTTTAGGTTTTTACCTTCAAACTACCCAGGAACATTATAGCCTCATATATTACAATTAATTAATTTTATGACTCACTATTTAAAGTGAATGGAAGTTTTAAACTTGTTTTTTATCATGAGAGTCCCTGTCTGGTAGTAACTAGGCAGAGAAAATAAGATAAAAGAGGTACTTTTTTTCAGGAGCCACTGAGTAGAAAAGGAAAGAAAAAGCAACATGGATATCAAACATTAAGGAAATATGACAGAATATGGATTTGTTCCACTCAAAAGATTGAACAAATGTGTATGTACCTGTAATTATTATTTAAATAATAATAAATATTTGTTGTTAAACCCTTACTATATGCCAGGCTCTGGCCTATGTATCAGATACATTATCTCATGTGATCATCTCCATAACCCTATGAGGCAGGCACAATTATTATCCTTGTTTTATAGGTAAGGAAAGTGAGCCTCGGAAAGATTATGTTAATTTTAGCCTAAGCTAGCAGGGAAGAAACTGTAGAGGGAAAAAATGTGCTCAAGGCAGGATTCGAATCCAAAGTTCATTCTAGAGCTCACACACTTGACTGTCCTATACTGGAGCACCCAACAAATATTCATGGGAAACACTATGTGCAAAGCTAAAAAATTTCACAAGGAGACAAATGCCATTATCCTTCACCAGGTATGGTTCTTTTTCTCTGGCGAAGGACATACCTTAGAAAGGTAAGTTTCCCTTGATGTCAGTCTCCATCTTCAAAGCACAATTTCTCTAAACAACCCTTCAATGATCTCTCATTTGTCAATTTATTAGAGCCTTTTGTCACCCCGTTTGTGTTCTTCCAGTCTTCTCTGGATAAGTACTGATACCCAGATATGTAGAATAAGTGGAGGATTCTGTGTGTCATGGGATAGAAGAAATAACAGTTGTAGTTTCCCCTTCCAAAAAATGAACTGATGTCCACTTTCCTTTATGATCTAATGATTAGTTATTTCTAAATTTGCCACCTGGAATCTGTCTACAGAAATACTGCATTCCAAGCTGATTTATTTCTTCCACCCTAATTGTCTCCTCCACCAGATGATGTGTATTGAGAGGCTACACACCAATTTTCACATTTTCATAAGCAAAATACAAACACAAAAGTAAACCTGATACTTTGTAAACAATATGGTATAGTGTATAACCAAAACTAAGTGATCTGATTTTGCTTTGTTTTGGAATATCCGTATCACTGATTGTTTTCATTAGCATGACATGGTTCAGAGTTGACGAGATTGGTTTTACTCCATACACTTCTTTTTTTTTTTTTAATATTTAATTTTCAGAGAGTGGGGAAGGGACAGAGAGAGAGGGAGACACAGAATCCGAAGCAATCTGTCAGCACAGAGCCCTGTGCAGAGCTCCAACTCATGAACCATGAGATCACGACCTGAGCCGAAGTCAGATGCTTAACCAACTGAGCCACACAGGCGCCCCTTACTCCGTACACTTCTAGGAAGCAGTCTATGTGTATTTTGGTAGAATTCATCTCAGGCTTTAGTGAGCCATGGTGTGGACCAGGGAAAGTATCTGCTTTTTGGCCCAATCAACCAAGAACACATTTCTATTTTTCCCATCTGTTCTCAACAACAACTCTGTTATCTGATGAGAGCCCCCTAACTTGCACCCAGCTTGGCATTATTCTCTTGGCTCACTGCTTCTTTTAGGACCCCACTTTTGACTTCCACCAACAGAATGTGACCGCCAATCCAAATATGTATTTCTTCAATGAACTTAAGACTCAAAAATTTGAGTGGAAACAACTTGGCTGTTCGTCTTTTATCAGACTCCTGAGGAAATTCAGCCCTCATCTTTTTTTTTTTTCACACATAAGACTGATAAGGAAGAACAAAATGGGCTCCTACTGTGTTTAAGATCTTTTCTTTTTTTTTCTTTAAATTACTGGCTTTCTGTAACTTCCTTCTGTGATCTCTAACATCTATAGTATCATAGTTATAACTCAAGATTTCTCCTCCTTGAAGTCTCCATTTCTGAAGTCTTAAGATCACCAACTTGGTTTAATTCCAACACATTTACTGGTATACCTTTTAATTATAAGATCCAAGAGTCTAGGCCAAACCAAAGCCAAAGGCAGGCCTGTCATTGTTAATTCAAACAGTTCCTGGGACAAGTTAAGGCAGTGTGATCCAACTTGGCCTTAAAGAGTGATGACTCTATCAGTTCATTCAGCCTAGAATTAGAAGGGCTCTGCTTCCTGTCTGCAAGATTCTGTTGGAGAGCACAAGGCAGGACTTCTTAGAAATGCTAACCAGAGCAGGGAACTAATTCATGGTCCTCTGTAGTTCCTAAACACCTTTCTACTCCTACCCACTACATCCACTAAGAATCCCTATATCAAAAAGTATCTTATTTCCTATTTTTAATAGCCTTGGCCAAAGTGTGAAAAAGACTGTAGTTTAGCCTTTTTTGGCCTTGTCAGTTTTTTAAAGCATAGTCTGATGCTCTGTAAAAATCATTCTATGAATTGTAAAACAAAATGATTTGAAAATGATGATATTATGATAGAAAGTAGCCTTCTGATCTTGTCTTATGCATCACAAAGAGGTCAGGCTTCCACCCCAGAGAGATGGCAAGAGAACTATATTTCAGATAAATGCTGTTTACTCTCCCTGTCTAGGAGACTCTATAATAGGTATAATTTGGCATATTCACAATTATGGAAGTGTAGTAAATAGTGTTTCCAATTATTTCTCAACACAAATTTTCATTAAAGTAGTTTTATTATAGTAGTTGAGACCAATGCTTCAAGTAAATGGAATAGCTTTTTTTTTTTTTTTTACAGAATTAGAAGCAAAAAAAGTGGCATCCTTCTAGAGAAGGAGAGTTAGCTTTTACTTTGTGATAGACTTGGCCAACTACAATCTTTATTATATCCACACCCAATTTTTCTCCACCAGTCAGCTACCAGCTACTAATATGGCAACCCTCCATACTAAAGTATTCATTCTCTATAAAAACAGATCAGATTATAGACCCTTAGAGTTAGATGAAGGGATATTAGATTCTTTCCCTATTTTTCTGAGGCTGGAGGAAGGAAAACCTCCTGTGTGCTCAATATATTCCCCAATCCTCCCAGACAGTGTGTACAACATTTGTTTACCCATTTATTTAACAATTTTTACTCAGTGCCAATTCTGGGACACCCACTGTGCTAAGACACCATCCAGTTAAAGACAGGCAAATTCATGAAACACTGTAGTGAAACTGGAGAATCTTTCAGATACTAGCTCATGCACAGCCTCAATGCTGTTCTGATCTTGAAAATCCCTGGCAGATAACACTGGCAATAATGTACCTACTATATATTTGCATAGAACCTTTATTTTCCAAAACATTTTTGGGGGGTTTGATGTCACTGGATTTCTATGTCCACCCTGTGAAGTAAAGAGAAAGGGTCTTTGTGTCTCCTGATTACAGATAAAGAAAAGTCTTGGCCAAGGTCACATAGCTAGTGAGCGACAGACAGAACGGCCATGAGATGCCAGGCTGTGGATTCCCAAATGAAAAACATTTTATCATTCAGCCTCTGCTTACACACTTTGAGTGCAGATGGTGTTATTCCCACTAATGATCTGCTTGCTCATGGGCTAGTGCTTATGTTCTGGAAGATGACAGGGTCATCTCTCTATCCTAGGTACTGCTCACTACAGTACCTTCATCCTAGTCAGTGCTCAGTAGATGACTATCTGTGTGACGTATTTTATACTGTTTGGATTTTACATCGTAAGTCTCCTTTATTTTTGTCCTTTGGAGGGGGAAACAAATGTGAAAAAAAATCAATGAGGACAAATTAACTGGCCATCGTGAGAGCAGAAATTAGTTTTTCTGATGAGTCCTTACCATCCTACATAATCAGGGATGCCCCTACCTCTGCAGGGACTATCAAGTGTGTGGGATAGTGTCTGGGCTCTGGTAGGAAGTCACTAATGTTAGTCCTCTCCATTTTCCACTCTTTCCTCTCTTCTGGAGAGATGAACAGAGGAACAGCATCTACAGTGAGTAGAGCCCCAGCAGAAAGTAGTCCTGGCTGACTCTGAACCAGCCAAGGCAAGTCTTATATCCTCTACTTATTAGACTAAATCAAGACTCCCTTCCTTTCATCATCAAGGCCCCCATACTTACATGGGCCCCTCCCAGTCATTCCTAGCTCAGAAAATTTTGGTTATCAAAGTACAATTCTTAAGCAGTCTTTTTTCCCCCCATTTCCTCATATTGTCAATCAAAGGCATACAAAAACGCCAAGCAGAGATGCTGAGTTGTCTGAAATTACAAGTACTGACTAGAGAATTCTAATTTAAAGCAAGGAAATGTGTTCTTTCTATTAGTGTATACAATCTTATCATTAGTAAGTCCAGAATTCCCATTAAGCTCTGTTGCATTTGAAGATGGTTTTCCACCTTGGTGAGGACTTCAGAGACTACTGAGAACCATTTAGGATGCTATGGGAGCATGTCCTCCAGAAGACTTCTGTGATGCCCTTGCTATGCCAAGTATGTCAGAGAACTCTGCATATAACAATCCCAGTGGTATCCAAAGTATAGTCCCAGGGGTGCCTGGGTGGTTCAGATGGATAAGCAACCAACTCTTGATTTCAGCACAGGTCATTATCTCACAGTTTGTGAGATGGAGCCCCACATAGGGCTCCACACTGACAGCGCAGAGCCTGCTTGGGATTCTCTCTGCCCCTCCTCTGTTTCCTCTCTCTCTCTCTCTCTCTCTCTCTCTCAAAATAAATAAAAATAAGAAAACTTAAAAAACAAAGTGTAGTCCCACACCAGCAGTATTAGCATCTCCTAGGAACATGTTAGAAATATAAATTATTGCCCCCCATCCCACCCCAGACCTGTTAGTCAGGTCTGGCATGGAGCCCTGCAATCTTTGGTGAAACAAGCTAGCTCTCTAGGTGGGATTCTGACACATGCTCAAGTTTGAGAACCCCTGAATCTTACTGGTAAACACATCATTTAAAACGATCAGTTTATATGTGTGCCTCCATACTAGACTGGAGGTCATTTGTGGGTAAGGACCATTTATTTTTGTATCTGATGTATATACACAGTGTGTGTGTGTGTGTGTGTGTGTGTGTGTGTGTGTGTGTATGTGTGTGTGTTACAAAAATAGAATCATAGGGGAGCCTGGGTTCCTCAGTCAGTTAAGCGTCCGACTTCAGCTCAGGTCACGATCTCGCAGTCCGTGAGTTCAAGCCCCTCGTTGGGCTCTGGGCTGATGGCTCAGAGCCTGGAGCCTGCTTCCAATTCTGTGTCTCCCTCTGTCTCTGCCCCTCCCCCGTTCATGCTCTGTCTCTCTCTGTCTCAAAAATAAATAAACATTAAAAACAAAAAACAAAAAACAAAAATAGGACATACACTATATATGGTTGTAACCTGCCCTTGTTTCCCCCCCAAAAGTATATCATGAACATTCTTTCTGTTGGATACAGATATTTTGTGTATGATATTCAATGGCTGTGTAGCATCATATTGCATTGGTTGTATCCAAATTTCTTTGATTCTCTACTACTAAAAATCTGTTTTAAAATAGCACCCATGCACCCCTCCCCAATTCCTCCTTCCTAACTATAGAAGCAATCACTTCTCACACCTTTAGATGATGCTATTTATATCAGTGTTTCTAAGTAACATACATATACTTCTCTGATGTCTCAATTTTAGACATTTGCTATGAAATTTCTGGCCTGGCAGTTGAGAATTTATCTCCGTCATGTCCCCACACCTGTTCTTTACCCACTCTTCCAATACAGCTTTACCATAATTTTTACTTAATGCAAAAGTTCAATATTTAAAACTGTATGACTATCATTCATCACATGTCATGGTTACATTTCTTTTCTTGAAAAACTTTTTGGAGTGATTTTAGTTGCCTAGTATTTTTTAAATATTTATTTTTTTTAATATTTAAAAAAATTAACATTTATTTATTTTTGAGAGACAGAGACAGAGTGAGCAGGGGAGGGACAGAGAGAGAAGGAAACACAGAATCCGAAGCAGGCTCCAGGCTCTGAGCAAGCTGTCAGCACAGAGCCCGATGCGGGGCTTGAACCCACAAACCGTGAGATCATGACCTGGGCCGAAGCCGGACACTTAACTGACTGAGCCACCCAAGTGCCCCAGTGGCCTAATATTTTTACTTACATGGTTTTCTGAATAATCCATCCACATTTTCACGCACACATTGATTTCCCTCCCCCACCTAATATTTAAACATAGTGCCACATCCAGATAGGTTGTCTCCTTGAGGCCTCGAGGTTGTCATTACAGGATCTCCACATTATATTTGTTGTCTGACTTCTCATTCCTGAAATCTTTTCTTTTCCTCTTTCTCAGTTAATGTCCTCATTTTGTTGGATTACATCTTCAAGAAGCTTCCTAAGAAAGGGTGGATTAAAAAGATAAGCTTTTTGTATTTTTGTCGGAAAGAATCTTCATTCTACCTGCATACTCGATTGACAGTTTGATTGCATGTAGAATTTAGCTGGGAAGTCCTTTCCTAAGAATTTTGGAGGAATTGTTCCATCATTTTCTACTTGGGAGGTCTGATACTATTTTGATTTTTTACTTCTTTGTTCTTGACTTTTTTTTTTTTTTCTCGTTAGAAACTGAAAGAATTTGTATGTATCTCTGGAGATATGCTAATGTGATATGCTTAGGTTGGGGTCTTTTCAAGTGAATTGTATGAGACTTCAGTAAGCAGTTTGAATATGGAGACTCCAGTTTGTTGTTATGCTCTGGGAAATTTTCTTGAATTGTTTCTTTGATAATTTCATACAATCCATTTTTTTTTCAGTTCTCTTTCTAGAACTTCTGTTAATTTTTGTACTAGATATGGATTTGTTCTCTAGATTTCTTGTCAGCTTTCATCTCTTTGCTCTTTTATTCTGCTTTCTGGCAGATTTACTTAAATATGCATTCAAATTATTAGGTTTTTAATATTCAGCAATTAAAATTTTCATCTTCAAGAGTTCTTTTGCATTCTCAATTGCTTCTGTTGCACAATAGCCTGTTCTCATTTTATGGATGCAGTATTTTTTTTTTCTTATTTCCATTATGCCATTACATTTTCCTCTGTTCCTGCACGAATTATGTATGCATATTATTTTTTTAGTTTCCTTTTTCTGTTTGTTTTGATTTTGGGCTTTTATTTTGTCAGCTTTCCTTGATTCATGGCAACCTTCTGCTGCTGATTCATATTTAAGAATACAGCAAAGAATAAAGCCTGACTGAAAGTTGTGTTTTGCATGGAGGGCTTTGTGTTCACTGTAGTTTTGTCTTGCTGAGCCAGCTTTTTTGGAGGACTCCTAATTTTGCATATGTACATTTTACTTTAGGGAGATACTTAATTTTTCCGGGAAACACCCCCAATGTGGTTGGTAGGATGCTGAGGATCTCAGTGTGCAAACTCAGGGGTTTCAGCTACAAGGTTTCAGCCCCACTTTCCATTGTGCCTACTGTTCTCTTTATTTCAATTACTCTAGAGAACCCTTGGTGTCCTTTCTGGGGGATGAGCTCAGTTGCTGGATGATTCTCTAAGTACTGACTTTGATCAATACTGCATCTCTGGGTTTTTTGGGGTTTTTTTGTTTTGTTTTTTTTTTTAGAGAGAGAGAGACAAAATGCATGTGAGTGGGGGAGGTAAGAGGAGAAGAGAGAGAGAGAGAATCAGAGAGAAAGAGAGAGACCAAGACAGAGAGAGAGAGAGAATCCTAAGCAGGCTCCACACTCAGTGTGAAGCCTGATGTGGGGTTCAATCCTACAACCCTGGGACCATGACCTGAGCCAAAATCAAGAGTTGGACATTCAACCGACTGAGCCATTCAGGTGCCCCAATACTGCATCTTTTTTTTAGTTCAGCATTTTGCTTTGCCTTTTAGAGTACCTTGGATTCTAAGTCTGACTGTTACTAACCCTATAAACGAAAATTGGTGGTGCCTCAGTTAAGCGTCTGACTATTAATTTCAGCACAGGTCATGATCTCAGCACATGGTTCCTGAGTTTGAGCCCTGGAGCATGAGTCTGATGGTGCAGAGCCTGCTTGGGATTCTCTCTCCCCTTTGCCCCTCCCTTGCTCATGCATACACGGGCTCTCTCTCCTTCTCTCTTTCAAAATAATAAATAAATTTTTTAAAAATAAATGAAAATTGCTTAAGTTTTGAGAGCCACCTTACTTTCTCTGTAAAATGCAAACATTACAGGAATATTGATTGAATGTGTGAAAACTATAAAGCACAATACCATTCTGCAACAAGATTGTGACTTGTCAGTGTGGTATTAGAGGGGACCTTCACACTTTTCCACTGGCATGCCCAGTGCTATACCGCTATACTGCTCAGATTTGTATGGTTTGGTGCAGTTTATGAAGTGCTTTTAAATATTCCTAAGGGCTGGGGAGAATGAACTTGCCCCTTCAGAGTCTGGAAGCCAGTGAGCAATTTCTTTTAAGTCTTGTATAATCTTAAAAATACATGTGGATCTTGCATCTTGCTCCATAATGTATCTGTTTTAATATAAAAATAATGTTCTTAGATCCCTTATCATGGAGCGAGACTGACAACTCAGGAAGATGTACTGTATTATTTCTGGGATTTATATACCTCCTAGCACATTGGTAAATATCCCTGGGAGTGCACATACCTATGCTTAAGTTGTACAGAAACAACCTGTAAGCCATCAGCTCTGAGAAATTTGGTTCCTTTCATTTGCTTGTCTTGAAACTTAGATTCAAGATGGGCTGACAAATTAAAATAGTGTCCTTAGACAATAAGGCGTCACTGTCTAATGGAGAAATATGGGGATAGAATGGGATTGATTGTGGGCTGCCGAGGGGAGTAGCTTATTATGTTTATGTAAACATGCCTGCTCCCTGTTGCTACTCAAAACAATAAAAAATGCCAGGGGAGTGGAGAAGGAAATTAGCAGTGTTTCTGTATTGCAGAGGAGAAAAGCAGTGACACTGAGAACAGCAATTATAGACGAGGTTCATTTAAATAAATATAGATAACAAAATGTGAACTTTGTTGAGTACACGGAGTCTGCTTTACTTTCTGTGTGTCCACTACAAGGAATACTATCCCATATTGATTATTGTAAATGGAAAAACTGGCTACTTTTTTTAAGTTTGTTTCATTTTGAGAAAGAACAAGGGAGCTCAAGCCAGGGAGGGGCAGAGAGAGAGAGAGAGACAGAAGATCTCAAGCAGGCTCTGCATTGACAGCAAAAAGCCTGATGTAGAGCTTGAACTCAAACTGTGAGATAATGACCTCAGCCAAAGCCAGATGCTTAAACAACTGAGGCTCCCAGGTGCCCCAAACTGGCTACTTCTATAAGATGCTTTAACATCGGTGGTGCTATCGGGTGGTTCCCATAATTTCCCCCCTTTATTGATCTCCATCAATCCCTTAATTCTAGCTGTCCGAAGTAAATACCCAGTCTAAATGAAAACCATTATTTGTGCTTAGCAAACACAATTTTGATGCAAATCTTCTAGAGCCCTTTCAGACATATTGCTACTCCTAACCATTTCCCTCAATTCTGTACAGAACTTCTGGAATTGCCATGAGGAGTGTGTGTGTGTGTGTGTGTGTGTGTGTGTTAAAATACACATTGTATAAAATTTACCTCTGTAACTATTTTAAAGTATCCAATTCACTGCTATTTGGTATATTTACGATGTTGTGCAAACATCACTACTATCTAGGTTCAGACCATTTCATCACCTCAAAGGAAAAGCCATACCCATTAAGTGGTTACTCCCCATTCTTCCTTCCCCAGCCACTGGCGGTCATTTACTCTCTGTTTTCTATCTCTATGAATTTGCTTATTCTGGATATTTCACATAAATGTGGTATTTTGGGTCTGGCTTTTTTTCATTTAGCATGCCGTGTTCAAAGTTCATCCATGTTTTAGCATGTGTCAGTGCTGCATTCCTTTTAATGGCTGAATAATATTCCTTTGTATGGATATACCACATTTTGTTTATCTGTTCATCAGTCGGTGGATATGTGAATTATTTTCACCTTCTGGCTATGGTGAATAGTACTGCTATGAACATTTTTTGAGATTTCTTTGCTTGAACACCAGTTTTCAATTCTTTGGGAAATTTACATATGAGTAGAATGGCTAAGTCTATGTTTACCTTATTGAAAAACTGCCACATTGTTTTCTACAGTGACCGCAATATTGTACATTCCTAGTAGCAATGTATGAGGGTTCCAATTTCTCTATATCCTTGCCAACCCTTGTTATTTTTCTTTTCTTTCTTTTTTTTTTAAATAGCCATCCTAATCTGTGTGAGGTGGCATCTCATTATAGTTTGGGTTTGCATTTCCATAATGACTAATGAGTTTGAGCATCTTTTTATGTGCTTGTTGGCCATTTATATATCTTCTTTGGAGACATGTCAAATCTTTTGCTTATTTTCTAATTGGGTTGTTTGTCTTTGTGCCATGATGTTTTAAGCATAAAACTCGAGACAAATGGAAGCTACTGGTCGGTCATTTTATTAGAAATCACACAAGTTGAAAAAGTCTCAGTGATAAATTTTGCTAAGTTTTTTGTCCACTATTCACTAAAAAGTCTCTTTCTCATTAATTTCCTTTTGATCATTGGTCCTCTGGCTCCATCTGTCAAGAAACAAGCCTGTCTTTGATTTCAGCAAACAAATGAGACTCAGCAGAACCTAGTCTCACTATTGCATCTGAAGTTTCATCACTGTGGGTTTCCAGGAGTCGGCATTACTGTCAAAGACAATTGCTAAATGGGCCTGACTTCATTATTTTTCATTTGCATTAGCAGTTGCTCTAAGCAGTAACAAGATTATAACCCTAACCAGCATCCTGTTATCTTTTACTTATTTGATTTAATATAGAAATGGAGTCTTTTAAAGAGCATTTACTTTTCTTCCTCACATCACTGAAATCATTCTCAATGCAAACAGCCTGATAATGTGGATGAATTTTTTTTTTCAGATCCAATCACTAGGTAGGAGACTCAGAATTTCTGATTTTGTTTAAGCTTTTTGGGTAAATGGATAAAGAGAAGGAATGGTAGCGATTTTACAGTGGTTGGACTAGGCTTCTGTAGGTTTTGAGTCAAGCGAGTAGAAGTGATATTGGTGACCATTTTATTTGAAGGCCTTATTTATCGAAGTAAGGTCACAACACAGAAAGAATCTAATGTAGGAAAGCTAGACGTGGAAATGGAATCTTGAAGTCAAGATTGGTCATTGTCTTATTTAATCTGGTTCTGCTTTTTTCTTCTCACCTATAAAATTGTTGTTTATGGTACTCCGTATCTGCCGGTAGTTCATACCCTCCACAGAATTCTCTAACTATGCAAACCACACAGTGATCAGTTATCATGTGAATCTCAGTACAACTTTAATAAGCTGTGTTTTATATTTAAGTAGTTTCTCCCCTGGTGGTTGCCCATGGCAGACTTTGGAGTGTGTTAGTTCTTCACTCCTTATTTTACATTTTATCTTTAAGTAATTATATGCTATGCCCTTAAGCCTCAAAAGCATCAAAATATTTAAAATTACACAGTTAAACACTTCAGATAACAGTATTAAAACTTCAGGAAAAGACACTCCAGAGCAATCATACATGATGCTGGAGCCTTTATTCCATTTCCTTCTTCTCTAAAGACTTCAGGCCACGGTCTCTGTCTCAGCATAAGCATCTACCATGCTTATTACAAATTCAGGAGACCTAGCCTCCAAGTCTAATTGTTCTTATTCAGGATACCATTTTGTAAGGAAGATCTTGCTAACAACTTTAAGGGGGAAAACAGAATGATGATCTTGACATTGACAGTGATAGTGATAATAGCAGTGAGAATGTGTTGGACTCATGGTGCTGTGCTAGGCTCCTTTTTGTGCATCACTCTGCTTAATCCTTACTATAACCTCACTAGGTGTGTGTTATTACCCTCTCATTGTACAGGTGGAAAGACTGAGGTTCAGAAGGTTGTTAAAAGCCAATGAGATAATAAAAGGCAGAACAAAGATTTAGAACTGGGTTACCCTGACCATAGCCCTGAAAAGTCAAGCTGGTCAGGTTCTCCAAGGTACCTAGCATTTCTTTAGCATGGCCTCCTCTGGGCAGTGTACCTGTTTTTCCCAGTTGGGCTGACCCCACGGCCTCCTGTTTCCTCGGCACCGTGTATATCTGTATATTTCTTCAGCAGCTATTGTCATCCATATAGTAATCAACTCCATACTTGTCTCCATCTCCCCAGATTGTGAACATCTGGAGAACATAGGCGCTTCTGTCTTTTATCTCTGTCTTCAGGATACAACACAGAGCAGGAACTCAAAGTTTGTGGAATGAATGATTGAATAAGTGGGAAAAAATTAATGTAAGTGAATTAATAGATTGTTTTCTGCTCTTTCTCCCAACTCTTAATATAAAATGGGCTCAGCCATCTCCAGAGGCCCTGGATAAATTACAACATTGTTTTTCTCTTTAGTTTCTTCAATCCCTATCATTTCTTTTTTAAGCAGCCTGTGCTCTCTTATTTTCCACACTTTGCACTTATATATGAGCCTAATGAAATCAAACCTCTTAAAACTATAGGTCTCTACCCATTAGTAGATCTTGAAATTAATTTGGTGGGTGGCAGTCAGCACTTTTTTAAAAAGAAAAAAAAAACAGACTAGAAAAGAATACAACTTATCAGTATGTGTGACACATAGAAAGACACCGTATTTGTTTTTGATGGGTGAATAAAGAATACATATCTATCAATAGTACTGATTAACTATCATATATTAAGGCATGTTTTAAGCAGGGCAAATACCATATTGGCATTAAAAGCAGTGTATTTCTAAATGTTTGACCACTATTTACACTAAGAAAAACATTTTACATTGTGACCCTGTATACATCTGAGTGTGTACTAGGTTACTGTGTGAAGGATATTGCTACTGTTTGAAATACACTGTCCTAAATGACATCCCAATATTTGACGTGTGGTCAAACATCACTATTCTGCTTAAACAGTTCCTAAAGGGGTGCCTGCTGGCTCAATTGGTAGAGCATGTGACTCTTTATCTCAGAGTTGTAAAATGAGCCCCACATTGGGTGTAGAGATTACTTAAAAATAAAATCTTTTAAAAAATAAAACAGTTCTTGAAGTTTTCTATTTAGTCAGCTTTGGTATAAATGTGGCCAATGTTAAAACATACACACACACACACACACACACACACACACAAATAGACCCATAGATCAATGGACCAGAATAGGAAACCCAGAAATGATATTAAACCCACAATTATATGATCAGTTAATCTTTGACAAAGCAGAAAAGAATAACCAGTGGGGGGATAATGTTTCTTCAACTAATGGTGTGGGAAAAACTGGACAGCAACATGCAAAAGAATGAAACTGGACCACTTTCTTACACCATACACAAAAATAAATTCAAAATGGATTAAAGACCTAAATGTGAGACCTGAAACCACACAAATTCTAGAAGAGAGCACAGACTAGCTTCTTTGACATTGACCATGGCAACTTATTTCTAGATATGTCTCCTGAGGCAAGGGAAACAAAGAAAAAAAAAACTACATCAAAATAAAAAGATTTTGCACAGCAAAGGAAACAATAAACAAAACTGAAATGCAACCTACGGAATGGCAGAAGATATTTCCAAATGATATATCTGATAAAAGGTTAGTGTCCAAAATACATAAAGAACTTATAAAACTCAACACCCAAAAATGAATAATCCAATTTAAAAATGGGCAGAAAACATGAACAGACATTCTTCCAAAGAAGACATACAGATGGCCAACATACACATGAAAAGATGCTCAACATCACTAATCATCAGGGAAATGCAAATCAAAACCATGAGATATCACCACACACCTGTCAGAATGGCTAACATCAAAAACACAAGAAACAACAGGTGTTCACGAGGATGTGGAAAAAGGTGAACCCTCCTACACTGTTGGTGGGAATGCAAAATGGTGCATCCACTCCAGAAAACAGTATGGAGTTTCCTCAAAAAGTTAAAAATAGAACTACCCTATAATCCAGCAATTGCACTACTGAGTTTTTACCCAAAGAACACCAAAATACTAATTCAAAGGGATGTATGCCTCCGTATGTTTATAGCAGCATTATCTATCCACAATAACCAAATTATGCAAACAGCCCAAGTATCCATTACTGATGGATGGATAAAGAAGATGTTGTGTGTGTATAATACATAAATATACAACCTCTATATATATTACACACACATGCACACAATGGAATATCATTCAGCCATAAAAAAGAATGAAATCTTGAAATCTTGCCATTTACAATGACATGAATGGAGCTAGAGAGTGTTATGCTAAGCAAAAAAGTCAGAGAAAGATGAACACCATATGATTTCACTCATATGTGGAAATTAAGAAACAAAATGAGCAAAAGGGAAAAAAAGAGAGAAAGACGCAAACCAAGAAACAAACTCTTAACTATAGAGAACAAACTGATGGTTACCAGAGGGAACGTGGATGAGGGGATGGGTTAAATAGGTGATGGGGGAGTAAGGAGTGCATTTGCTGTGATGAGCACCAGGTGATGTATGGAAGTGTTGAATCACTATATTGTACACCTGAAACTGCTATTACACTGTATGTTAACTAACTAGAATTTAAATGAAAAACTTAAAAAAAACATTACCAAGGTTTAGGAAGTTTAATCCCAGTACAATTATTTTAACATCATCTGATCAGCAATAAAAATACAACAGGTAATTTTAATAGGAAAAGCACAGAAGGTTTTAAAATTTTTTTATAGTAGAAGCTTACCTTTAAGTCTGCAAACTTTTTCCATTTTGTACTCTTCTTTAAATTTGCTCTTCCAAATGTTTACCTAAAAGCACTGCTGCTTTAGGTAAATCGTGGGGGCTCCGCTTATATCAGTCAATAGTATTAATATAGGATTTAAACGTGAACTTGCTGTGAAGGAGCTGAACTGTGCTGTGGAATGCATTCATGTGCAGAGTTGCCTTGCACAGCTCATTGGAGATAAGACAGTTTTGACTTCACATGCCAAACTTTTGTCACTTTGTCTATTTTCATATTTCTCTAAGACTCTGCAGAGACAAGCTTTTGATCGTTTCAGTAGCAAATTGAAAATGTTCTTCTTTAAAAATGTAGTTTTGAAGTGAATACCCAAGCAATACTGCTCTTCCGACAACAAATATTTGTTGAGTGCTTATTCTGAGCTAGGCAGTTATTGGACAACAGGGTTACAAAAGTGGTCAAGACACAATTTCTGTTCTAAAGGACCATCTGGTCCAGGTGCCTTCCTACCTTGGGACGTGGTTTCATCTTGCCTGGGTCTATGGGTAGACTTAAAGATCCTCCATATGCCCTCCCAGACCCACTCTACACCCTTCACCTTTCTCTCTGTCCCTATATGAGTTTGACTCATATAGATTACAGCCGAGGGCTCTCTTGCTGTCTGGACTTTGGTTGAGTTTAGACAGTGGGAATACTAGCAGGACACCAGCAGGAGGGAGGAGATTGAGGTTGGAGTATTTCACCTTCCAGCTCCCTCCTTTCAAGTTCTCTCAAGACTGGGTCTATTGCTCTAGACAAAATTATACCTCCTTTCAGATGCCCTCTCCATACAGCTGTTTCTCTCTGTGTTCCAGTGACCCCTCCCCATCCTCTTAGTCCTCCAGTACTCCCCCACCCCACCTCGACTGCCCTGGCCACCAGCTGTTACCCAGCTGGGGATACACCACTACCCATCATGGCTTCGCTACACCCTGACCACATTTTTTATTATCTTTTCAGCACTGTATACCTTTTTTTTTAAGTTTTATTTATTCTTAAGAGAGCGAGACAGACAGACAGAACATGAGTGGGGGAAGGGCAGAGTGAGAGAGGAACACAGAATCCAAAGCAGGCTCCAGGCTCTGAGCTGTCAGCACAGAGCCCCATGCGGGGCTTGAACCCACAAGCTGTGAGATTGTGACCTGAGCCAAAGTCGGACACCCAACCGACTGAGCCACCCAGGTACCCCACCACTGTATACCTTAACTGAGCACTACTTTAATTCAAAACTTCTTTCTTTAAGATCTTTTAGTTCTCTTGACTTAATGCCTTCTAATTTTCTGACATACACAGCTGAAACAATTTCAAGAGACTTATTTATTTTTATCTGTTTCCAGGAAATTGTCTTATTAATCAATATGGAAAGGTATTTAAAACCACAACCTCTGGTTCCTACAAATATATTTTATCTCTATCCAATTGATACCTTTGAAAAGCTCAGTAAATATTTGTCATTGTAGGTGATGCTGATCATGACCCATGAAGTGTTCATAGCCTTCATTGTTAATTACCTAGTTCACTAGGCTTTGTGGTAAGTTTCCTGGGAGGAATAGTCTTGGAGGAGAGTAAGAGAACTCACCACCTTGCTAACAAATTTGCCGCAGCCCCCACTTTGTGAGTCCTAGTTGAGTGTTGCTGTCTATTCTCAGGAAAGATGGAAAAAGGATGAGGTAATAATTTAAAATCCTTGCAACAGCAATAGCAAGAATCAGTGGCCACTTATTCATCACCTGCTGTATGCCAGGCACTGTACTGTACAGGCATCATACTACAGTCTTTAAATTTATCATCTTATTTAATCATTGCAATTACTCTATGAGGTAGCTCTTAATTCCATTTTATAGATGGAGAATCTGAAAGCTAAAGAGGGTAAGTGACTTGTCCAGTGTTGCACAGCTAGTTTCAGAACTAAGATTTGAACTCAGTCCCAGAAATGTGCTTTCTACTCTTTTCATCTCTCAAAAGCCTCTTTGTTTGTGCCATTAACTTTTCCAAAGGTTGCATTTTACCATCATGTTTGATCTTCAAACATTTTTAAAATCAGGGATTCTATAAATGGCCAAAAAAAAAAATCTGATTGGAATTCATTTTCTTTCCTTCCAGTAGTAAAAGAGTAGAGCATGAAATTTGATGGAGAAAGAGAAAAGAAAAAGTGAACTTTATATTAACAAAGGACCTGGGGAACCCTCAAGTGAAAAACAAGCAAACATTGAATTTTCTGCATGTTAGGTGCTGAGTTACTTGCCCTGTGACCCAATGAGACCTTCTTCTGATTCCAGAATTTGAACCTGTGTCCTTGGAGAATAAAGGCTTTACCACTAACTGGCTGCGTCACTTCTCTGGGCTTTAGAAGAGTCCTACCTACACTTTATTCCCTTGGAAGCAAGCATTTCCCAGAGTTTCTGCATTAGGATGAGGGACTGGGGCTAAAAGAAAAGAGAAAGCCAACAAGTCTATCTGAAAACTGTCAGTTTCATCTCGATGGGGAGTTATGATGTTTTGACTTCAATAAAAAGGCAAAAGAAAGCAAGCCAGCCAGTTATAAATTTAATTTATGAAAATAATACCACAGGCCTAGAACATCCACCAGTACAGCCATTGATTCTCCTTTCTTGTTCCTTGGGGAGCCGTTGCTGTGTTTGATATGGTGAACTTCAAATTGTCTTACTTTATCATTTAAATGTCACATCAGCCTTATGCTGAACGCAGCTGAGGAGCTGTGCACCTACTGGGGAAAGACAAGAGAGTGTTTTTCACTTCTTTTAGAAAAAAAAATGTGACTTGGTTGAAAGATTTTCTCTCTTGGTGAGGATTGTTGTTGCTTTTTCCTAATTTTTTTCCTTCCTATGTTTTCACCGCAAAGTTGTGTCCCTTCAGTGCTGTGTGAGGCAGTGGGAAAGGGTAAATCGTGATGATCCGGGTCTGTGGTCTTTCCTAACCTCTGGGATTATTTTCTTTAACACAGTTGTTGGAAAGTCGGCTGTTACCTGCCAGAAAATAAAACAACCAATTTTTCATCACAACTTAAATAAACATTGAAAAATCAGCATTCTACAAGGACCATTAGCTTATGCATCACTGTAAAATGCTTTATGACTCTTGGTATAAAGGATGCTCATATAAAAATAAATTGTGTCGTAACAAACATTTCTCCCTGTCATGGTTTGTAATAGCCCTAATATCAAATAAATCTAGGTTGAATATTGTTAGTCTCCTGAAAAACCGACCTTCAGTTTCAGATAGTTGGGTTAAATCACTGCGGTGATGACACAGCCTTAGACATAAGGAGATACAAACTTGTATCAACTCCCTGGATCATCTTTTATTTAGAAGAGGAAAGACGTCTCAGTGAACTGGAATGGCTCTGGAGTGACCCGTTTTATTTATGTATCTGTTTATTCTCACTGCTGCTTCACACGTGGTGCCAAGGAGCATCCTACACAGAGCTCTCCTGGGTTTTGGAGAGACAAACCCATGGAAATACATAGATTAAAAACCATAAGCAGTTACCATTTTACATCTGTCAAATTAGAAATCATTTTTAAAGCTTAACAGTCACTGCTGCTAAAATATTGGTGAAACTGCCAGACTCCTATCCTATTGGTAGCAATGTAAATGCTTTGAAAAGCATTTCAGCACACATAAAAGTGTCCATATCCTTTGATACTATATTTACACTTCTGGGAAGTTAGCCTAAGGAAATCATTTAGGGGAAGAAGAAGAAAAAAAGCTAGGATGCTCATTGCAGATTGTTTTATATGAGTGAACAATTAGAAACAACCCACGTACTCAACAACTGAGATTCTTCCAGTCAGTTTTTAGAAAATCTGTGTGGGTTATATGCATGAAGTCTGATTGGTACCATGTAAAATTTTATGATATAGGGCTCAGAGAAAAAAATTCTGATTATGAGCACATAAAATTATCACATGCCTATGAAGGAACGGCATTTGGTAAAATGTGCCCAAATTTAGGTTTTAAATTTCATTTTAGCATTATAATGTCGTTTTGCATGTCACAATAATTAGAATCTAAAATTACTTGATTATGAAGATTAATATCAATGGAAAGGTTTTTTTTTTTAATTGGAACTTTGCTAAAAATATTGTAGTTGTTAAATGTAAACCTTGAGGAGTGAAAGTGTCAAGAATTTGGAAAACTGGCATTTAAATAATCAAATTTAAGTAAAAGAGAAACCAAACAGCTAAGCAAAAGAGTTAGACATCTTTCTCTTTCTTTCTTTCTTTCTTTCTTTCTTTCTTTCTTTCAGGTATTTATTTTTGAGAAAGAGAGAGAGAGAGAGAGAGAGAGAGCAAAGGAGGGGCAGAGACAGAGTGAGACACAGAATCCAAATCAGGTTCCAGGCTCTGAGCTGTCAGCACAGAGCCCAACGCGGGGCTGGAACCCATGAACCGTGAGATCATGACCTGAGCCGAAGTCGGACGCTTAACCGACTAAGCCATCCAGGCACCCCATAGACATCTTTCTATAATAATGAAACCTCCTATCCTTATTCTCTTTTAAATGTTTTAATGTTGGTGCCTGGAGTAAGAAAATCTCATCAGATAATTTAGACAGAAGTCATTTCCTTTAACATGTTGCAACAGTGTAGCCTGTAGCCATGAACTGAGCAATCTTTTATATGAGTGGGGTAAGTGGAAGTGGAAGTAGAAGAGGCTCTATCCCAAAGAACCATAGAACAGAAAAGGAAATATGAAAACATCCCTGCAAGGCTTGAATCATACCTAAAAACATCCATAACAAAAGGCCTATTAGAAATAACCTAAATACCCAACGATACAGAATTGGTTAAATAAAGCATGCTGTGGTCGTACAATGGACTATTATTAAATGGGCATTGAAAGTCAAGTAGAAAAATATATATTAATCTGATTAAATGTCTATAGTAATGTTATAAGAAAAAAGAGATATAAAACTATGCATAGAACATTACTCCGACTTTTACACTCTTACTCATAAGGAAAAAAGAAATTTAAATGTCATAAACTTGTCAATAGTGGTCATCGGAACAGTGGGATAGCAGGCAATCAATTCTCTATTCATGTCCATATCCTTCCTTTTTTTTTCCTCCCTAATTTAAGAAGAAGTTGTCTGTAGAAATTGTTTTTTAAATTGAATTTAATATAGGCACTCAAATACGTAATGATTGAACTGATGCCTGAAATAATTTTAGAAGAGGTAACATATATGAATTAAAATAAAATGAAATCAATAAAATACAATTTGATTGCAGCAATTGACTAAAAGTCTACAGCAGTGTTCAGATAAGGTCATTTGCTTTTTATTTCACTCCACCAGTGAAGAGTTTGCATTGAAAAATGCCAGATATTGGTATTTATGTATATGCAGTCTCTTGCTGACACTCTCATATTTTCTTTTTTTTCTGAAACTTTTTTTTGCTAAAATTATGGTGTTATATATACCAGAATCAATCAATTCTTTCTTCAACCCTCCCTCCCTCCCTGGCTCCTCTCCTCACTTGCCTCCTTCCATTCAGTTCTACAACAGTAGGCAGCGAGAGGAAGGATGACTTTAGCTCAAGTTGCCCATTTGTGAAAATTCTTGGGTTTATACAATCTTGAAAAAATGAAAGTAACAGTACTTAAGACAATAACTTAAGTACTCATTATCAACTAGCTAAAGCTTTTCTCACCAAATACTTTAATGCCTAAGATTTAAATATCTGAATGTGGGCACATTGAGGAGCTTGATGTTAGCCTTCTGGAGTCATACAGTAAGAAACAAAAATTGTTTTAGCTTTGAATCTTCTAGAACACCCTGCGAAAGGAAAATGTTGTATTATTTTGGTGAATATACTGAAGGAGACTTGTCCCCAGATCTGTCTGCTTTCTCATCACTGAACATACCAGCCCTGCAGTTAATGAAATGATGTAAACTCTCAAGGCTACTACATTCACCCACTCCTCTAAAAGTACTGATAAAGGGGGAGTTTTGTTACAGTTCTGTTTCTGTTCTTTACCCCTTTTTTACCAAAAATATTTTACCTTTGGTTTTAATACTTGAGAATCTAGACTCCTATCATATGAGGTCAAGGGACTGTGGAATTCGAGGTCCAGAGTGTGAATATGCCAGTGTACTTAATCATTAGAAGGGATTACTAATCAATATAATTTGATAATAGCAAAAACTATGAAAATTTCTCCTTAGTTTTTTAGTGGTATTGGGTAAATATTTATAAAATGGAGAAAAAAGAAGAAGAAAGACAGGAAGGAAGGATGGAAGGAAGAAAGGAAGGAAGGAAGGGAGGGATAAAGGGAGGGAGGAAGGGAGGGAGAAAAGAAGGAAGAGAAGATAATACTCCGCCATCACGATGAAAAAATAATAGTCTTTCCTTGACTACTGTATCTGCTGATGGAGAATCACTTGCTTTTTCTACCTTAGTGGTGTAAATGAGAAAGCCTCACAAAAGGGTAACCTGTTCATTATTACAATCTTATTAGCTAGGTAGTAAAAACATGTTATTTATGCAGAAGACAATTATTGCATCTGTTTCTTTTAAATTCCTCCGGTTACGTGTTGCAATGATTTTGCTTGGGGGTTAACCAAAAATGTTTTTCCCCTAATCAAAAAGACTATTGTTGAAAGACTTCTTTTTCCCTATTTATTGCTGCCCTAACTCAACACACCCCCTCCTGTTTCCTTTTCATGTCCTCATCATTTACATTTTTGTTACTTTCTTATGGATTCAAGGAATGATATCTAAGAGTACAAAACATCAGATTGCCCCAGGACCTAGCACAGTATCTTGCATAGTGTAGGCATTCAGTAAATATTGAATGAATTCAATTTAGAACCCTGGGGAAAAGAGACACAAATTTATCAAATAATTCACAAAGAGACATATCCCTGGCAGCTAATCCAGTTAACTGTATTAAGGTAAGCTGAATCCAGAACATGTTTCAAATCATTTTTCTTACAAAAGTTTTGTTTAGTGGCTGGAACACTTGTTTCTCAGTATGTTGATCAAATGTGACTTGAGCAAGAGAGATTCACAATAAATAACACTAGGAGGCTTATGAATGATGTATAAAGCCCACCAATTTAACAATAGGTAAGGCAGAGGAGAGCAGTTATTTTATTTCAGAATATCCAAAGCCTTGGCAATATAATGCCACCATGGGAATAATGAGTGGCTGTGACTAGTTGGCAGTGAGCTAGAATGAAAAAAGTTTGAAATGTTCTGACTGATGTTTGATTTTTTTTTTTTTTTTTTTTTTTTTTATTAATGAGGCCATTGCTTTAGGTGAGTGTGTGTGAAAACGGCCCCTCTTGCTTCTCAAGCTTTGGACCAGAAGAGGTTATTTGGGCCAGCTGAGTGATATTTCCAGTATTAATCACTTTTTACTTGCAGTGAAACTATACTTTTTCATTTTTTGGAACACAGTCTTTCATGACTTGTTTTCTCTCTAAAGCCTAGATTCTGCAATAAATCCAAAGGATTTAATGTGTGCCTAGTAGTGTGATTCTCTGCGATTGACTCGATGGAAACATAGATCATAATATTGTTGGGTAGAAGTAAACCATAGTTCATGGGTGAAAGGGATTCCGAGTGAAGCTAATTGACTGCTTGCATCTAGGGACAGGAAATGATATTGTAGATTTGCTACACAAAGACTGGTGTCCTGTCCACTAGATCTCTTCTATTTCTTCATCTAAAAAAAATCATCCATTCCTATGTTTAGTCATTAAATGAAGCTCTTATTGTGTCAGGATCCTTCAGCAAGTTAGAAAAAACTTCTAGCTGAAAATGTTTTCAGTAACTAAGGAAGTTATTATGAAATATGAAATATACTTTCTCTTGTATTGTCTCTATTTTTTTAAGTTTATTTATTTATTTTGAGACAGAGCACAAGTTGGGGAGGGGCCAAGGAGAGGGAGAGAGAGTCCCAAGCAGGCTCCACGCTGTCAGCATAAAGCCTGATGTGGGGCTCGAACTCATGAACCAAGAGATCATGACCTGAGCTGAAGTTGGACGCTTAACTAAGCCACCCAGGTGCCTAGTGTTATCTCTATTTTTAAACAGACTTTTCCTACATGCTTCCCCAAATCCAGTAGGGAACAAGAAAAAACAAGGGCTTTTCTTCCCTAAGAGTTTAGACAGAAATTCTAGGCCTGATCTCTTTAGTCCAATCTGAATCACATTTCTATCCCAGGAACCCATCACTAAAGCCAAAGTTGCATCTGGGTTGCCTTTCCTCTTCTGAAACTAAGTTCAGCTCCACAGACATTGGGCTGAGCATGGGGCAGGGATGATTTTGCTTAGGGCCAGATGCTGAAAGCAGAGGACAGATATCCACTCTACTCACTGATAGCCAGGCCTTGTGCAGGCTGTTGTTACAAAGACAGACACGATTTAGTCTCTTTCCTTCTCTGAATCTGTGTTAATACTTCATCAATGCACCTTCTTAAGTCAGCGTTCTAATCCCATCCTCCCCCTCCCCAGTAGTGTTGCTGGTTCCTTCCTACCTATTGATTAAAACACTAACTTCTTGGTTAATCTTACTTCTTGTTTATCTCCCGGAACAACTGATCACATATCTTTTGGGTTTTCTTGCCTCCGTGGCTTTGCCCTGAGATCTTTTTCTCCATGTCTGTCAGTGGTAGTCTCAGTCTCTTCCTCGTCCAGTTCAGATTTCATCTCCATGAAATACACGCTGATTTTATTTTTCTAATGTCTGCAACATATAACATGAACCTAAGTTATAACACTTACTGTTTATTCAACAAGTGTTACCGAATGCTTACTGTATGTTTATTCTTGTTGTAAATATGTAAAAAACTTTTTTTTACAATTTGTATTATCATTCATAGTGTTCTTCATGGGATCCTTAAAGGGCAGTAACTTACCTACCCCTCATGGGCTGTCAGCATATGCCTCATGGATGAATAAATGTCCATCCAGTTTGCACATATTGAGCAATAGCATTTAAAGTCAAAGAGAGTAGAGCCCTGTTTCCTCTGAGACCACTCTCTGAACATAATACAACAACATGCATGTGCTTGGCATTCAGTAAACTTGTGTTGACCACCTAAATGAGATAGAAATGAAAAATATTCAAATATGTAAGAGTGAACTATTTTCCCTTTGTTTTACATTCTTTAGTCTCTTGGCATCATTTCTGAAACATTTTGTTGTTATTATGTTTTTCCAAACAGCTTTTTGTTCTGGTTTTCTAACTTGAATAGGATTAAGGTCATTTTTTTAACAATGGGGACTTCTTTCAGTAATTGCACATGCCAATGCTATTGACCCACCATTAAAAGACCAAGTTTTATAAAATGCTCCCAACAGCAAAAAGCTTTGCAGACCCATGTTCTGTGCAGGTGTTAGTGAGTAAGAGTATTCAATGGCCCTGGCAAAATTGGTGTTTAATGAGGTAAACACTAGATTTATGGGATACTTGCAGGTATAATCGAGCCCCTGCCTATAATTGTGAGTTTGTGATTTGAACTGACTAACATTTAGGATGTTTCCATGCAGGAATTTGGTCTAAAATACATAAGGCATAGATGGGTGGCAGACATGATTCATTTTCTTGGTTTCAGCCATGCTGGACAAGGACAGAGTTTCCCATCCTAGGCCGGCCGGCCTGAAGAAAAGACAGGAATCCTCTGCCCTCTTTCTTTTCTTTTCAGTTTCCCTCTTCATTCTTCTTCATGAATAATTTGTCAGTCACCTTAGATGACTGCCAACAGGTAACAATTGAAATTAGCCACTAGCCTGGCCTTGGTGACTTGTGTGAGAGCTGGTGCAGGGACATGGTGAAGGCAGAAGCCAGAATGGAGTGAACTGAATAGCATGAATGGTTGAGTCATTCACATCTGGAGACCACCCAAGTTCAAACCCAAACTCTGCCATTACTAGCTGTTGACTGTACACAGATAACTAAATATCTCTCTCTCTCTCCCTCTGTCTCTGTGTGTGTGACTCTCTCTCCCCCTCTCTCTCTCCTCTCTCTGCCTCAATTTCCTCTTCTACAAAGTGAAAATAAAAATAGAACTATCTCAAGGTTGTTATGAGGAGTAAATGAGTTCAAGTGTGTAAAATGCTTAGAACAGTGCCAGTTTCCTTTGAAGTTTTCTGTAAATATTCACTCTGGTTTTTGATAAGTATACAAGGACAAGTTGAGACTACTTTTGAAGCATGGCTATGAAAACTGGAGAGCAAATGAGGTCATAGTCAGATATTGGGCAGAGATTAAGAAGTTTATTCCAAATAGGTGAAAGATAGATATTTTCTTTTTTAAAAGATTATTTCTTTATTTTGAGAGAGAGAGAGAGAGAGAGGCTGAGAGAGTGGGGGAGAGAGAATCCCAACCAGGCTTTGCACTGTCACCGAGAAGTCTGGCAAAGGACTTGAATCCACAAACCGTGAGATCATGACCTGAACCAAAATCCAGAGTCAGACACTTAACTAACTGAGCCACCCAGGCACCCCAAGATGGATATTTTCTATGCTGGAGGGAAAAGAAATGGCTCTTAGAGGCTGACAGTTTGAAGATAATAGAAAAGAGATATTAACTGATGGAATAATATTACTGAGAAGATGAGGAAGGTTAGAACTCAGAGAAGAGGTAGATGGATGGATGGACCTTGGAGAGGGGAGACTTCTTGTGTTCAAAGGCAGGGGCTAGAGTGGGGTAATAAGGAGGGGCAAAGCTAAGGATGCATACCTTTGTGAGTGGAGCAGAAAGTTGAAGACCTTCAAGACTAATAGCCAGTTGTCTTTGTGTAATAGGAACAAAGTTGTCTGGTGGGAAAAAAGGGGTGGCAGAATTGAGGAATAGCGTAGGGCTGATAAATGAAGGAGGTACACAGCAGTAACTTCTGGAGATGAGATGACACTGGCCAGAAGGTAGTGTCTGACAAAAGGAGTGAGAATTCCTCTATGGTAAGAAGTTGCCCTCACAAAGTGTGAGATTGGTGTTTGCTTCCATAGATGGAACAGTTTAAGGACATGACAATCTAAGGTGAACTATTTGAAATTTTTTTTTTTTTTGGTCCACAGTGTGAAGTTAAACTTTAAAATAATTCTTCACCAAAAAAATAAAAAAAATATTTTTTACCACAAATTGAGGATTGATTATATTCACACTTGTCTTGCTTTTTTGAATCACACTTCTTTTTCCTATATATAAATTTGCAATGGTATTAGAAAGTTAGACTTTGAGAGTTGGATTAGACCCTATCTCTATACCACCCAATCCGTCCTTGAATATACTTACAGATAGGAAGTGCACTTTTTATAGAACTGATCATTTCTATTTTTGAAAAGACTCTATATCCATTAATATTGGAACTTAAATGACAGAATATAGATTTTACCTCATTGTGATGGTCACACAAAAATCCCTCCCATCCAGAGCACCTGGGTGGCTCAATCAGTTGAGCATCAGACTTTGGCTCAGGTCATGATCTTGTGGTTTGTCAGCTCAAGCCCCGCATCGGACTCCACACTACTTGGGATTCTCTCTCTCTCTCTGCCCCTTCCCACATGTGTGCTCTCTCTCTCTCAAAATAAATAAATAAACTTTTTTTTAAAAAGCCCTCCCATTCTACATACCCTCCCTCAATGTTATTTTGTGACTCTTCCCATCAAGAGATGGAGTAGATCCCCTCCCCTTGAACCTGAGCTTGGCTTATGAATTGCTTTGACCAGGATGAGGCAAAATGACACACTGTGACTTTTCATGCCTAGGCCTTAAGAGACACTGTAATTTCCATTTTTGCTCTTTGAATCCTGAGCTACCAAGTACAGAAGCTCAACTTCTCCGACCTGCTGGAGAGAGACGCCAGGTAGAGAGAGGCTCTGGTGGTTTGAAAGAGTATGAGAAATATAGGCTCAGGAAGCCCCATCCGATTCAGCTACCCCAGCAGAATCACCAGACATGTCCATAACACCAGCCTGAAGTCAAATCAAGTTGCTCCAGCCATTATGCATGAAACAGAGACAAGCCATTACCACTGAACCCTACCCACATTACAAAATTATGAGCAGATAAATAGTGGTTGTTGGTTTAAACCTCTTGAGTTTTGAGAGCTTTATTTATTATGCTGCAATAGGATGTGACGAGGAAGAGTCTCAAGGCAGGGGAACAAATTAAAAGACCTTGAACAGAATCCAGATGTCAGGTGATGAGTTGACAAGTATAGAAAGAGAGGTAAGATAAGATGTGGGAGAACAGTGGGCCACAAGGTTCTGTGTAACCTAGTGATTGGATGGGGGACAAAGAAGAAAGGGAAATAAAAGGTTTTATGAGGCTCCATCTGGGATATAATGTTGTACGGACAGCAATATGTCTAGACAAAGAGCTGGATTCTTGAGGAAGAAAAATCCAGTTTACAGTTGTTATTTTTTGATGTGACAGCACAACTTCCGTGTAAAAATGCTCCCTTAGCAGCTGAAGACACAGGCCTGAAGCTGAGAGCTGAGTCGGGGCTGGAGCCCTTAGAAGTTTCAAACAAAAAGATGCAACCAGTTCTCCTACCCTTTTGATCCCGCCTAAAGGGTACTTTCTAACTTCTTTCTCTGGTAAAAGGTAGAGACATCAAGCGAAGGCAGAGGGGAGAAAGAAAGGAAAGGGAAAGGGCTCACGTGAGAGAAAAAGGCAACGTGGTGTCCTGTGGGATTATACCTTATTTTAGTTACACTTCTTGGAAGCCTGCATTGCTTCAGTAAAAATAAGGAATGCCACATACACACTCAACTAAAATTACCACCATTCAAAGGTTCTTCCTTTAAATATCACCAAATGAAAATGCAAAACCCCAACCTCAGCTTTTTAAATCACAATGAAAGGACAAGAGATGCTTTCTTTTTATGGATTCTTAAACCTTCAAAAAGGGTACTTTTGTGTCCTGAGAAGGATGGCTGTGTCTGTGTGCACAGGTGATGAGGTGATGCGGAGGTGATGAGATTTCATCTGGCAGGCAATGGTGCGACTTCCCACTCGCCAAGTCGTGCAATATTTATTTTTTTTAAGGGAAAAATAAAATATACGGTCTCTCTTCTAAGGCGGACAGTATAGTGTAGTGATTCTTCAGTGTAGTGTCAACGTTACATGCTCGTGCCATGCAGTCAGCTAGAACTAAGTTCAAATCCTTGTCCCATCACTTACTATCCCTGAGGCCTTGGGCATGCTATTAACCCCTCTGAGCCTCAGTCACTTCAGCTGTAGAATGGGGAGAACACGGTCTACCTCATGGGGTAATTTTGAAGTGTCTTTGAATGAGATATTGTACGCAAAGCACTTAATCTAGTATGGGCACAATAAGTGGTGACTATAGTCGCTGGCATTAGTGGTAATTTGGGGCTTTTCATATATTTGGCCAATCATTGAGACGATTTTTCGGGCATCTTTACATAAGAAAATGGGTGTGACTACATTTTAGTCAATGCTTTAAATGTATTGAATGCTTAATATATTATATAACAATGGGTCATTTTATCATTTATAAGTGTCATTAAGATTTCCTTCCTGGGGAGGCGGGGGGGGGGGGGGGGGGAGGGCACCTGAGTGGTTCAGTCGGTTAAGCGTCTGACTTTGGCTCAGGTTGTGGTCTCATGATTCATGAGTTCATGAGTTCGAGCCCCACGTCGGGTTCTGTGCTGACAGCTCAGAGCCTGGAGCCTGCTTTGGATTCTGTGTCTCCCTGTCTTTCTGCCCATCCCTTCCCCCGCCTCAAAAATAAATAAACATTAAAAAAAAAAAAGATTTCCTTCCTGGGGACAAATTCTGTTGTTTCACAGAATTTTTGTGAATCTTCAGGCAAATCAGACTGACACACTGGTTCCTTCTTATTTCATTGCTCATAATTTTAAATGTAAGAAAATACACAATGTTAGAATGAGGATTCAGCAAACTTTTTCTGGGAAGGACTAGAGTAAATATTTTAGGCTTGCAGGTCACATATGATCTCTGTCACATCTTCTTTGTTAACTTTTTACTACCCTTTAAAAATGTTCGAGCCATTCTTAGCTCATATGAACACAGGCTACTGCTTGAATTTAACCCACAGGCTATAGTTGGAGACCTTTGCTCCAGTGTAAATTTGTATTATTTATTGCTAGCATACTTCTGCCAATAAGTATTGAAACAAAGAGAATGAGAAGATACATTAAGTAAATAACACATAAGTTATTCTGATTCTAATTTGGACATATGCTGGGCTTAAGTAAGATCGTTGATGGCTTCCCTTTATGGCAGAGGACCATTTTCACTGAGACATAAAGAGGTTAGGTATGGTTTTGAGGACTGAAGACCATTCAGCACATTAGTTGTTGAACAACATCCCTGTGCTTTGCACACATTTTCTTTCTCTTTCTCAGAGGAGCAGTTTGGATACAGGCTTTATAGCATCAGGCATAAGCTGCCATTAAAACCCTAAACTGAATATTGTGTTGCCCTTTATGAAAATGAACAGCTGGTCAGACCCAGATCTATTTGTGTCTGTACAAGTAGCTGTAGTATCCATTCACAGTAAGGGTTTTTAAGGCATTTGTCAATCATCCATTGCAAAAGAAATCTTTGCCAGCAGTGAGTGGTCTCTCTCAGTGCCTGACTTGCCTTGGCTTCTGCCTTTCTGTGGACCTATGAGAGAAATACTCTCCTGGAAGGCATGATCTAGGATTGTCTTGATCTTTTCTTTTCTGACTAGTATCTCAAGAAGCTTCCCTGGAGATACCTGTAAAGTGTCTTTTGTCCTGTTTGCTCTGTTTTTCACTTTCCCTCTCTTTTTCCGTTGAGTATAGAGATAAAGAAAAATGAGAAATGATTTTAAAACATAAAGTACCCCCAAATATTTATCCTTGGACATGCTGAGAGCAAACCACATTCTTATCTTAGAATCCAGCACTTTTTTGTTGAATCCCATATTTTATGTTTAAAGAGGCAGATGGAGTCCTGACCCAGGATCAATCCTACCCTCAGCTATTTCTCTGCTACCCTGAGAACACAAGGTCAGGCAAAGGGACCCCTTGGCTGAGGCCTGGCTTTATGCTGTAATGCGATCATCTGTGAGCCAGGCTACACCGGGCAAATTCATTTTGGTGGGTTGATCTTAGTATAACAGAGTCTGGGGCAAATAAAGCAAACAGCTCCCTTTGTCCCTTTCACCCTAAGCCTACACTGGAGCCTGGCCTTTGGCATGTCACCCATCCAGCAGGGAGAAAAGGTGAATTCAAGAAGAGCCCTTGTCAGGGAAGAGAAGCAGCTTCATACCAAGAGGGCCTGAGCATATTTGTCCAAGTTCCTAGAAGAAAGCCGCCCTGGTCTGCCTCTCCTAGCCAGCTTGGGGCCCTTTGCTTCAGGCGTTTTCAGGGCATGAGCTGCAACAAGGGAGAAAGCACCCTTCAGTCTCCATTCAATGCTTATTCAGTCACTCATCCACCTAACACAGATGTAATGAGTAGCTATCGTGTACCAGATGCTCTTCTTCTCTTTCTTTTTAGAACTTTTTCGGGTCTTTTTGTTTTAATTTTTTTTAAGTTTATTTGCTTTTGAGAGACAGAGAGTGAGAGATGGAGCATGAGCGGGAGAGTGGCAGAGAGAGAGGAGGGAGACACAGAATCCAAAGTAGGCTCCAGGCTCCAAGCTGTCAGCACAGAGCCCCATGCGGGGCTGGAACCCAAGAACTGCGAGATCATGACCTGAGCCAAAGTAGGACAGTCAACTGACTGAGCCACCCAGGTACCCCCAGATGCTCTTCTAAGTACTGGAGATAAAGCAGGAAGTGTGAGAGACACCGTGTCTGCCATTTCACTCCATTCCTTGTTTGGAAGATACCATCCTTCCCTGGGCTCTGTCCTTGATCACTTGTGTTCAGTATTATGAAACCCGGCCTTTGACCAAGGAACACGTCTTTGAATCAGGCTAATCTCTAGTGCAGCCCTTTCTGGAAGGGTAGGGAAGGAGGAATGGTGAAGAGGGTTCTGTGACAGGCCCATTGTCTTCATAGGGATAATGGTCTCTCATTTCTACCTCCCCTAGGTCTCGAGAAGATGTGCAATCCTGTGTTTCATCTCGTAACCTCATCTCATTGTGTTCTCTTTGCCTGGTGTTGGGTTAATTTCCCTTTAGCCTACGTTAGGATCTTAAATTAAACCTCAGCTTACTTAGGCCCAGGGCTGTTGCACTCACATTATAGGCACCATCTTTATCATGTCTTGGCAGTCAAAGGGTCTTATGTGTATGGTAGGGAAGTTCCTTTGCTGGTTGTAGACCACTTTTCCTGAGCTTTTCACACATATCCTTTTCTGTTTTCTATAGCCCCTTCTGGTTTATTTTCTGAGGACTCTTGACTCCCAGGCTGAACCAATGCTTGTTCTATGTGTGATGTATCCAGGCTTTTCTGTTCTGACTGATCTACTGTACATAGTTTCTATGGAGACTTCAGTTCCTCTGTTAAGTCAGGTTCCTTGTATAAGCAGGCCCTGTATCTCTAACTCCCATTCAGACAGAGAATGGGCATTAATTACCCACAAGACAAAATTGCATGTAATTCCTGTTCTAAAATCAATATACTACAAGTACCATTATCTTTTCCAGTCATGTCCCTCTACATTGTTTTCTCTGACTGACCTTCTTCCCATGGTCAGGTTTGTGGCTACAGCCCTTCCTTCATAATACCCTCCCCAGGACAGAATCAACAGGCTAAAAGTGGTTTTCTGGAAACATACAGAACTACTGAAATACTATCCTCTCCACATACATCTCTACATCACTAGAAGAGATTACTCCAGGAGATAAGCTTTGGGGGGGGGGTGGTCATTGAAATGTAGACACAAACAAAATCAACTTTCTTCCCTTTTCCCATACCTCACATAGCCATATGTAGTCGAACAAGATGATTTTCTCTTGGCCTATAAACACTCCCCTAAGTATCTGCTGTTAACCTCTTATCCAAATTTATCACTTTACTCGTCAGTCCACTGCTTAAAAATTCACATTTTTTATATAACATACCGACCTAAAAGTAGTGAAGTCGTCTGTAGCAGTTGGTTAATAAAAGCAACAGAATTGACAGTTCCCATGTCTATAATTAAATTTGTGAAACCAGCAAATGGAAATAATAGGAAAATTTTTCTTTTCTTTTCTTTTTTTTTTTTTTACTGGTCACGTTGTGACATCAATTGTATTAAATAATGAGAGTGAGAACTTTGAGGATTTGCTTTTGATTGTGGTACAAATTAACATAAAACCAATGATCTGAAATGGATTTGCATAAGCTACCACTGTCAGTAATCATTTGGAACTCATTTTACTCAGATAAAGTGGAGTCTCCAGTGATAACAAGCAGGACTTCTCTTCTGCAGTCCTGAGGAAAGATTAAAATGATAGCTATTTAGTATAACTGGCTCTTGAGATTAGACACACACCTTACACGTGTGGCTTTTTTTAAGTATAAACATGAATTAATGCTACATGAAACTAACAAAATAAGATGGAGTGCATTGATGATGATGGCCAGGCTAAAGTCAGGAAATCACAGATTGAAAGATGCTAAAATGTCACCCAGTCCATTCCCCTGCATGGGATACATAGGACTTCCAAGTGTTGTCATACTTCATGATCTCTGAGGAAGAAAGAAGAAAAAGATCCTACAGTAATCACCTTTAGGAATGCCTTCACCCTTACCCAAACACTAGCCCCTCAAACTCTCTTTATAACAATCAATTCTTGTGTATGTATATAGCTTACAATAACAGAATTGTTAGAGGTGAGGACAACAGGTAATCATTATTCCTTTTTATTATCCTGCAAGTATGGTATATAACAATAATACCAACCACAATCAAATCACCATATATTGAATGTTTAAATGGGTTAGACATTCTTCTGAGTCCTTTTTTAAAAGAAAGCATTATTCTATTAGTACCCACTGTTATTATCCATAAGGAAATAGAGACTTGGAGAAGATAAGTAATTTGCCCAGTTTCACAGTTTGTAAGGGACAAAGTGAGAATTCAGACCATTTACTCCAAATCCTCACTTATACCTTTCCTGATTCTGCATCATCATATAATGAAGTACTGTGAATCTACTCACACACTATGAATCTATTTTTAAAAAACTCTAGTTAGGACCCCTGTGAGTTTTCTTATCTCTGGATTAATTACAATAAAACTTTGGTTTGCGAGCATAATTCATTCCAGAAACATGCTTGTAATCCAAAACACTTGCATATCAAAGCGAATTCCCTCATAAGAAATAATGGAAACTCAGGTGATTCATTCCACAACCCAAAAATACTCGTATAAAAATGATTGCAATACTGTAATAGAATACAAAATAATAAATAAAATACAAAATATAAATAAAAAATAAACAAATTAACCTGTTCTTACCTTTGAAAACCTTTGTGGCTGGTGTGAGGGAGACAAGAAGAGGGTTACTGTGTAGGACAACTTTCACTATCACTAACGGATGTTGACCACAGTACAGTATTAATGAACTCTTGTCATATACTGTATTTAATGTAACTGACAATAAGGCAGCAGCAGAGGAAAGGGTCTATATCTGCAGGCAGCCTGACTTAGAATGAAGCAAAACATTTCAAAGCTTATTCTTGTATGGAAAAGCAAAGGACTGTCCATAGGTGCTTTGAAGTAACAAAAAAATAAACTAGTGCCAGTTGTGGGCACCTTCCAACATTCTGAAAAATCACTGATTTCTGCCACACACCACAGCCTGAGACCAAGCATCTGAGCATGAGAGACAATTACCCACAATCCCACAGTGAGAGACAGAGAAAGAGAGTGAGAGAGAGAGAGAGAACCATTGGCTCAGTTGTGATCAAGTGATTTTCAGAGTCATGCACTACTCGTATTGCAAGACATCGCTCGTTTATCAAGTTAAAATTTATTAGAATTGTTTGCTCGTCTTGCAGAACACTCGCAGAAGAAGTTACTTGCAATCCAAGGTGTTACTGTGTTTCCAGTTTCTATCATTTTGCCACATTGTCATGTTCTAACATTAGTCACTAACAGAGATGTATGACATACTGTTATTTAAATCCACAGGCATCAAGAAAATAGGCCTAATTGGCAGAAATTGAGGTAGTTGCAGTTTCCTGATGATTACGCACAAGAATACATTACTAGTGGAAGTTGTAGAATTGTCTCTTTTGAAAATCTGAAAGAAAAGCACAAATAAGGTTTTAACAAATGAATTTGGACAACTTGCTTCCTGATTTTATAAAAATGAATGGTTTAGAATAGGTGATCTCCCTTGGGCCTCCCCCAGCCCTCACATCCCACTAGTCTGTAACTTTAGGTAGGGATTGGATGTTTTAACCTTTCAAGGTCTTTAGGCTTCTATTTTTATGCTTGAATGATTCTTGACTCTCTTTGGTTCAGCTTCACATTCTAGAGTCTCTTTCAAATGGAGATCTCATAAGAGCTATTATTTAACAGTATCCCAAATGCATGATGCACAGAATTAAATACAACTGTGCATTTAGGACTTCCAACAATCATAGTTCATTTATACTGTGTGTTTGTTCTCCTATTTGATTAAGGTTAAACAACAAGACCGTGTTTCCTCATTGGGTAACATTTTAAAGTGTCTTATGTATGTGACAGATGGGATCTTATAAATGCATTAAGCATGCTTATTTTAATATCTAAGCATATGCAAAAGTTCTAGAAATATTTTACATGCAAATGTCGAGGCTCTGTAAGGGCCTATAATAGAAATCCATACTCTGTGACTTCAAAGCTTTAGTCTCGACAGCTAATCACTTGGCTATTTCCAAATCAAATTTCTTCAAACAAATCAAAGGCATTTGTCCTACCCAAGAACCAAGTTCTGTGGCAAGTTTGACATTTAAAATCAAGCTGCTTATTGAGATATTCATGCGCTGAAAAAGGCACCCAGAATTTCTTTCAAGGGATGAGAAATACCTTTTTTCATGCTCCAGTGACTCAGAAATTTGTCAAAGAGAATTTTATCAAATTTTCTTCGCACACACACACATGAAACTCACCTTTGCAGTAAGAGCCAGCTTTTGGAATTTCAGCCCAAGAGGTCCTTCATTTTCTGAAAGGTTATGAGCCCCTGAGATTTCACTCCTTTCCGAGCCATGATCACCATGTCGCTTCTGAGTTGTTAACAATAACACTGATTAAGGGGAGAAAAAAGGAGGAGATATTCCACATACCAGTATTAAATGGCTTCACAAAGTAGGAATATTTTAAACACCACAGCATCTGTGGTAAGTAAAATAAAGTGCCCAATTTCCCAAGGAGCAGAGCAGGAAAGAAAAGAAGAGGATGATAAATAACTAACCTTTATGGAGGGCTTCCTATGTGCAAGGAACGGCGCCAGCTCCTTCACAGGCATTGTTTCATTTAATCTACCCAACAGCCTTCCAAGGAGGGGTTTTTACTATAGCATTTTTTACCCACGAGGAAACTGAGGTTCAGAGACATGAAATAACTTGTCTAGATCACCTAGACAAAATCCAGACAGGGTGCACTCCAAGCCTCTGCTCTTAACTGCTCAAATACACCACTGCCTTCTCTTAAGAGTAGAGCAAAAAGCCCTGGCAAGAAAAACTAAGGAAGAGGAAGACAAGGGTGGGCTTCCAGTAGACAGCTCTTTAGAGCCCAGGTCCACTCTCTGGTTATGTGGGCTTGCTCAGAGCCAGCGCTAATAAATGTTTATTGAATGAATGACTGTATGAATGAATGCAAGACAGTGTAAGGCAATTTACAGAGCGTTCTGGCCCTTCGACCCCCTCCTTCCCCCCACTACCAGTCATCCATTCTAGCCCATTCTGGCATCTGTCACTTGTCCATGAGTCTGCAATACAACCCTGGCTTCCACTTCCAAAACCAGTGCTGAACCTATCTCTGAAGAGAGCAAAATGCCTGTTTGGTGGCCTCTGCCCTTTCTCATTCTTCGCTGGTACTGCTGCTTCCTAAGACCATGCTGCTCTTAATGCTGGCTGCTTGCTATACAGAACTTAGCAAGCCCAGGCCAAAATCTTCCCATGAACTTTTGTGATCAACTTACTTCTACTTTCTCCTCCTCCCCAGTCAGAATTTCAGGCTTTCTGGAAACAACTGTTTATTTACTTATCTGCCTTCCCCTTTAAACATTTTTTTAATATTTATTTATTTTTTGAGACAGAGACAGAGCACAAGCAGGGGAGGGACAGAAAGAAAGAGGGAGACACTGAATCTGAAACAAGCTCCAGGCTCTGAGCTGTCAGCAAAGAGCCAGACCTGGGACTCGAACTCACAGACTCCGAGATCATGCCCTGAGCCAAAGTCAGACACTCAACCAACTGAGACACACAGGTGCCCCTGTCTTCTCCTTTAAATAGTAAAATCTGGGGTCACCTGGGAGGCTCAGTCGGTTAAGCATCCAACTTAGCTCAGGTCATGATCTCATGGTTCATAAGTTCAAGCCCTACATCAGGCTCTCTGCTGATGGCTTAGAGCCTGGAGCTTGCTTCAGATTCTGTGTCTCCCCCTCTCTCTGCTCCTTGCCTGTTCACACTCTGTCTCTCTATCTCAAAAATAAATACACATTTAATTAATTAATTAATAGTAAAATCTGTGAAGATGGGAGATGTGTCATCCGTATATCTCCAGTGCCCAGTCATGGTGACTGGAATAAAGTAGTTGTTTAGTCAATATTTGTTATCTAAATTAGTGAATGAACAGATGAATGGATGAATGCTTTTCACTGAAAACCTTACTTCTCAAGATTGCAGGTAATTGGATACTATTACCACTGATAATTATTATAATAATATACTTATTTAAAAGTTTTATTATAGGAAGATTTATAGTTTCCAGGGTTGCGTGTGTGTGTTTGTGTGTGTGTGTGTGTGTGTGTGTGTGTGAAACTAACATGTTATTGATTTATTCAATAAATATTTGCTGAGTACCTACTATGGGGTTGTTCTAGGCATTTGGATATATAATTGCTGACCATTCAACAATCACAATGAAACATTGTCTTCTGCCATCCCTTTACATTATTTTTTTGGAGTGGAATTCTCTTTCTTTGCTCCTGAATGAAAATTCTAGTAGGCTCTATAATTTCTCAACTCATGGGTAAAACAGCCCTAACATGCCTTGAAGTCACACACACAGTCGCAGTTCAGTAATTATAATTTCTAGTTCCGTGTAATAATCAAATCCCTGAACTTGAGTTAACATTAAGTCTTCTCCCCTCCCGCAGGTGGAGCCCTGTGGTCAGAGGGGACATCATGGGCCTGGGCTCCTTCTCTACTGTTTTGCTCACCTCCTTCTTCACCTGCTGTTTCAGATCCCTTCAACCCAGGGTTGGGCAAGAGACGGGAGCAAAGTTGACAGGATAGTATCTTAGCCTCACTAGTTCTTACTTAACTATTAGTTCTCCAAGCCTGATGAGTGGTTCAAGCTGATCTGCCTGTTTGAGGAAGCTTTCATAGATCCTTCAGAGGTTCCCCAGTGAGCCCTTTCCTCTGGGAACTCTTATTCTTTTTTTTTCTAATTTTTTAAAAATCTGTATTTATTTTTGAGAGACAGAGTGTGAGTAGGGGAGGAGCAGAGAGAGAGGAAGAACACAGAATCCAAAGCAGGCTCCAGGCCCTGAGCTGTCAGCACAGAGCCTGACGCGGGGCTCAAACTCCCGAACCATGAGATCATGACCTGAGCCGAATTTGGACGTTAAATGACTAAGCCACCCAGTAGCCCCAGGGGGACCCTTATTCTAAGCATGTGTTTCTGTTCCAGCCTAGGTGATCTCTTGTGGCTCTCCCCTCAGCCCTTAGGAACTAGAGAGCATATATCCAAAGCGTGAGCCTTCTAGATGAACTTCTTAGGGGTGATGTAAGAAAATCCCATGCCTGCTCTCTCTCCTATGAGAAGAGAGATCTCCTCCATGGGAAACATTCTCATCTGTACCCTGCCTGACTCTGAGAAGATAGGCTAGTTACTCAGGGGTCAGGCATCAGTCTTCTCTATCTCCTGACCAGGAGACACAGCTCACAAGCCTCCCAATGATCTTCTTCAAGATGCCCTCACCTTACTGTGGTAAGAGTGGTAAAGTGGAGTTTCAGCAAAGCAAGAGCTCTATAATGAAATTCCTCCACTCAGCTTTCCCTTACACCACACTGTAGACCCTCTTGGATTCTCAAAGTGGAGATTAATTTATAGAATACAGGAACTCTTTTTTTTTTTAATCTGCACATGATGGATTGACCTTGGAAATTTTCATCTATTTTATAGATTTAAAATGTTTAGCATAACATTATATACTTTGTATATTTGTAGTGTGTGCGCGTGTATGCATGTGTGTGTGTGTGTGTGTGTGTGTGTGTTTGTGTGTGTGTGTATCTCAAGTATATTGAACAAAAACAATTTGTGGGATGTAATGATAAAATTATTTTGTCACCTCTCTCTTTAAAATACATTTAGTTTTTCCTCTGCTCCTAGATGAAAACTAGGTATTCCCATGGCTTTTTTGATACTTCTTAAGTAATAAAAATATTCTGGTCACTTTAAGTAACAAAATACTATCACAATTTGGTACTTTAAATGTCCAGTCCCATGTAATGGTCAGACCTTCCAAATTCATCCAAAATTGCAGCAACTCTCTCCTCCTAGTAGGCCCACAGTGTAGAAATGTGATGCAGTTTATTTCTTTTCCTTTCTTGCTCCTCTCTGCACCAGCTTGCTGCGATCTATAGATCATTTGGAGTTGGAGCAAGAGGTAAGGAGAGATAAGCTCTTATATGGCCAATTCTTTGTAAGGTGACCCCATTCCTCCTGAGCCTAGCCTATATTAAAACCTTTTCTCTCATGGACCACTTTCATGGGTTCTTTGGACTCCCTTTCCCCTAGTGCCAGCAGCCTCCCAACTGCACAGTTGTCTTGATATAGGTGATGATGCATTGTCCTCTGATTGGTTTTTTACTCGTTCCATAATCCTGAGGAATGAGTGGAGAACCCACCCCCAGCTTCTATTTTATGACTTTTCCCATCTTAAAGGTGCTATTGAACAGAATGGAACTAATACAACCTGTATCTGGTTCCCTTGTTTACATGGCCTATGTTTAATCTAAGGGTTGCACTCACTCAACGTTTGTACCAAGAAACTCAGAGAGACATTTCTTGAGCCATTGTTGCCACTGGAAGTTACATATCAGTTTATTACATCTCCCTAGCTGTAGGGAACAGATACCAAATTTCCAAGTGACAGGTCAAAGTTTCTTTTACTTGATTAGATGTGAAGGGACAATAACCCCTTTGGGGAAGGGACCTCACAAGTTAGCTCTTCCTAAAGAAATTCCATCTCAAGCTCTTTCTTCTCTCAAACCTTTTATATTCTGTGTGGTTGACTTGCTTTGGGTTTTAGTTGTCTCCTTTTCAATTCCTGCAGGCTAGTCTGTCTCATAAATCACATTGGTGTCTGATAGCTATAAGAGCTGAGTATTCAGTCAAAACTTCCAGTTTAACATCCTGATATGAATATACAATTTGATATGCACAACTCCCATGGCATTTGCAGCATGTGAGTAAACGAAGGTTCAGTCAAGCTAAGTAACCTGCACTACGACCAGTTAGGTTTTCTTGCTCCGTGGCCTCTGCTCATTTCTTGCCAGTGAGTTAACTCATTGTCCTTCTAAGAATGGACTGGAGGAGGCCCAGTGAGCTAATGAGCAAGAATAATCTTATTGGTGTTCTATAGCCCTATAGAATTTCCAAGAGACACTTACACTGAGTAAATAAAACACGTAATTAATGGGCAGCAAAATAAAATAAAATGGTAGGCTTAATGATGCTTTAGAATAAGTAGGCTTAATTGAGAAAAATAGCCTTACATCATAAAGAAACAAAAATACAGACCTAACAATATGAGCACAGTAAAAATTGAAAAGAAAAACATCATGTATTATTGGAAACAAAATATCTGATTATTTGGTAATAAAAGCTAAATGTGACTTGCCCACGTTTGAAAGAAAACTGATTAGGGGTAGCATATCATCAACAATGAACCCCACCTGTGCCATAGGAAGTGTCTTGGGAAACCGAACCACCCTCCATGTTGTAATGTACAAATTTAATTTGGGCATGGGTGTAAGCCCTGATGTGGGACTACCCACCATACAGTACAAACCAAATGGTGGTGTTGGGAGGGGTTTAAATAAATATGTAAGACTAGTAAGCACAGGGGTTGAGAAATTTTGGAGTAGTACAGATCTCTTGTGGGGTAATGTCAGTAATGTCATTTATAAGCCATGTTTTATTGCCTGTTCTACTAACCAGCTGACTTTCCTGAAAGGAAAGGTCATCTTCTAGTGCCCTGGAAATGGGGCAGTCTAAGTTGTGTTGAGCTCTACACCCTTATTTCACCGGGGGGGGGGGGGGGGGGCAGGTGAAGGGGATATGGAACAGAGAGCTAACATCTTTTCTTTTGTTGACTTATTTTTAAAGTACCGTTAGACCTAGTTTTATGTATCATTTACTCCCTATCAAGTTCAATTTTAGATTTTTTTTCAATTGCTTATGTCATTCAGCAACCTTTCAAAATTGAATGCTGTCTTTGGAAGTAAAGAATGTGATATAAAACTACTTGTGCTGGAGGTTTTTCAAGTGGCAGGAGAGGTAGTAGATGCTGCCATATAGAGGTGGCAAAGTCAGAAAGACATGTCCTAGAAGCACACCAAGCCGAGAGAAACTGATAAGGGGACATCACTGCAAAATAGCCTTTGGTGTGGGTTTTGTAAGGCAAGGGAATTTAGGGAATACCAGAAACAGAAATGTGGTCTTAGTGTGAAAGAAAAACACAAAAATTCAACTATAATCCCTTTGCCTCTGGTCTCATTACTCCAACCTGTGCTTGCTCCTGATTTTGCACTGTGATCTCAAAACACTGATTACTGATTTTGATTTACCTTTACTCAAATGTGCCGTTATGTTGAAGTCTTCTAGTTTTCTAAAATGTGAGCCTTCCTTTACTGTCCAAAAGAAATGCCTAGTTCTCTGCTTTAAATGAAATAATAGATATAGGTATGTTTTCAGGAATTCAGAAAAAAAGACAGTGCAAACACTGAGTATGATTTCTATCTTTTTATTGTACAGCTTAGTCTTCCTTAAAAACCTGTTTAACATGTATTAATTTATTTATTTGGCCCACTTTGTCATTTCACCATGTGTATTAAAGAGAGGAGGTATTGAATTCAGTCTTCAGAACTTTTTCAAATTGATACCAACAAACTTAATCTGAAAGTGTTGTCTATGTGTAGAGCCCTTTCCTCAAGGATATGAGCAGGTTCATGTAGACGTCCCACACCTCCAGATTTGTTTCCTGTTCTCATCAGAGCTCCTTTATCATCTCTGCACAGATCCTTAGTAGGGTTCTACTGTTTTCCATATCTCTAAATCTTTGCAACTCCTTCAAGTTTTTCAAATAGAGAATACCTATCAAAATGTCTTGGTGTTTTATCAAAACTGTGACTCCATCTTGGTGGTGGGATTTCTGAACACATCCCTGATGCCATTTTCCTAATACTTTTTACATCCATTTTGAGGGCTAATTGGTATCTTGACCACATCCTGTGCTTTCTAGAATTCATACCATCTTGAATATCTAGCATTCTCATTTCTGACATTCTACTGAGAGAATCCTATTTTTAGGTCAAGTTGCTTTTATTACTTGGAAAATGTTGGTCTTAACAAATCACTTAAGCCTCTTGAATTAAATTTTCTAGTCCATTTGTTAATTTACAAACATGCAAGTTATATACTTGTATAATCAAGTGTAAATTAGAGTTCTCCCAAGAAACAGAATCAGTAAGAGGTAGGTATGTGTGTATGTGTTTGTGTGTATGTGTGTGTGAGCACACACGTGTGTATTTATTTATTTATTTATTTATTTATTCAAATGTTCATATATATATAAAAGAATTGCCTGGGGCCAGTTGGTTAAGTGTCCAACTTCGGCTCAGGTCATGATCTCACAGTTTGTGAGTTCAAGCCCCACATCGGGCTCTGTGCTGACAGCTTAGAGCCTGGAGCCTGCTTCGAATTCTGTGTCTCCCTCTCTCTCTACTCCTCCCCCGCTTATGCTCTGTCTCTCTCTCTCTCCTTCAAAAATAAATAAAAACATTTTAAAAAATTAAAAGAATTGGCTTACATGATTGTGGAAACTGTCAAATCCCCCCAGATCTGCAGGTAGCAAACTGGAGACCCAGGAGAGCTAACAGTATAATTTTTGCCCAAAGGTTTGTAGGCTTCAGACTCAAGAAGAGCTGATATTGAACCCAAAGTAAGGGAAAAAAAATTCTGATCTTAAAGTAGTCAGGCAGGAAGAACGCCCTCATGTGAAGATCAGTCTTGTCTTGTCTTGTCTTGTCTTTTCTTTTCCTTTTTTTTTTCCTCTTCAGGCCTTCAACTGATTGGATGAGGCCAACCCAAATTAGGGAAGGCAATCTGCTTTACTCAGTCTCCTGATTCAAATGCTTATCTCTTCCAGAAAATCTCACAAACACATACAGAATAATGTTTGATCAAATGTCTAGGCAGTTTGTGTTCCATTCAAGCCAACACATAAATTTAACCATCACAGAGTATATACGTCTGAGTATCAGGTACTTATTTAACAGAATGTTTTACTATTATTAAAATAATGGAGAGTTAATTTTACTATGATTAGAGAAGACTACTGAAAATAACAGCATACTTGTCATAATAGTGTTGCATATGAGGAGTCAGATGCTTAAGAGGAACATTTCTTGTCATGGTTGGTAGTTGGCAGGGGTTGCCTTTATAATCCCAAACACTGGTGTGAAAAGTTCCTTGTATTAGTCAGAGAAAGTATTGCTAAGTACTGTAACAATCAATCCCTAAATTTTAATAGCTTAATTTAAAAAAAAAGTTATTTCTCATTTACCTCACAGTCTGATAAAGGTCAGGAGGCTCTCCTAGGTACCTCTCTTCCAAGTTATAATATCCACTTATAGAACACTTCCATATGTTTAAATATAGATTTTAAAATCAAAATGTCTGTCACTTTACTTTGAAAAGGAAAGACATATAAAGTTAACTCCAAAAATTAAATATTTAATTGATTACTGGCCCCTATAAGTTAGAAGCTGCATAACCTTGGAAAAATCATTTTTCTCCATTAATGATCTTCTGTGGAACCCAGTGGGGAAAGACTATAAGTTGAAATAGCAAGTTAAACTTTCAATAAGCTTTGTTATGAGGGAGTCTTCCTTAACAGAGAGCATTGGAAATGTGGACTTTTTAGGCTGATATAGCAGAGGTAACTTACAGATTGAGTTTTAAATTCAAGTACCAATTGTCCTCATCAAGCTGACTAGCCCAGGAAAACCAGTTAATTGCTCTGGGCCTTCGTTTCAAAATTTGAAACTTAAGATGTTGGCTACACTGATTTTTCTGATATTGTTTCCAAATCAAAATTGCAGTTATTCCAATTGAAAATCACCTCTTTGGCTTTGGTTTAAAGATAAGTTCTACTTGGAGGTGAGGGAAGGAAGTGAAGAGATATGAAGTGCCTCTGGTGTCCTCGTGAAACAACCCCACCTGAGATGTAAACAGGTGCGATTCAAAACTGGAAGTCCACCAAGCATCAATCTCGGTTCAAAGAGAGCTTTGTGTGAACGACGTTAAGTTCACAGGTCACGTTTACACGGTGCTAGAGCTGCTTGTTAGTCGTAATGTGCCAGAGACTTCACTGGCTTCACAGGGGAGCACAGAAGACCCAAACCAGGCATTCTGTCCCCTAGTTTGATTTCAGTTCTAGATTAGACATCATCATTTTAATCTTTATTTGCTGTTTCAATTTGTTAGCATATGAGTTCCACACAGAATGCAGACTTGCTCAAATGAATTCCCAAGAACTTGTAACAGGAGCATGTAGAACCATCCTGGACAGACCCCTGCTCTGCCATACACAAGCATATTGTTCTCAGGGAGTCATAGAGACGCTGCCTCTGAGCCTCCTCCCGCCCCCCACCACTGCCACTTTGATACAACCCCAAGAGAAGCCACCCATCTTGACAGGTTTCCTTTCCTATGGAGGAAGAGGTATAATTAAATTGTGTCCCAGCAGTGAAGGTTCCTTAATGATGATGAGCCAAAACTAATTGTATTGATTTGTTTATTACTGGCTTAGGAGGCCCATCAAACAAATGGACTGAGACTATTTCCATATTCTTATCTGTTGGGTAAATGAGAAACAAATGACCTCTCCATATGTCTGCATCCTGAAGTCACTGTCCTCTAAGGCTGACTGCTCTGTGGCTGTGGGTGGGAGCTTTGTCCAATGCTGAGGCCATTCTGCTGTTTGCTGTGAGGAAACTGAAAAGTTTGGTATTTGTTCTTTTGTTTTTAATTTATTTAGGGGGATTCAGTTTGAACAATTATAATTTGGAACTTTGCCAAAGGTGCCAGATGGTCTGTTTCCTTCAGGGGACCTAGTCATGAGTATTAATAACCCTAATTCAGGATTCTCTGAGGAAGGGGGAGCTACAGTATCTGCAATGACAGGAAATGAAGAGTCACTGACACCACATGAGTTCAGATAAAGAGACTCCAGTTCCTGGCCATGAGTGACATGTAACTGTGGGCAACTGTCAGGGAGCCAGGGGAAGAAAGTCTGTTGTACCTGTGCCTGTTGGATCTTCTTGGTCATTGGTAGTAGAGCCCACTGCCAGTCTGTTGTAAGAGAAATGTAGAGGATTAGAGGAGGGTTCTTTCTGAAAAGATCTATGGTAAAGTCCAGGGCTGGAAATTGGGCTCATGTTGAAGAAAATCAAAGACAGGGTATTACTTAGTTTCAACAACATGAAGCCTAACCACGGATGGACAGTTGATGTGACTATTCACTTTCACTGAGGTGAAGGAGCAAAACTAAGCCTGGTCCTTTCAAAAGATTTAGGAGGATATAGAATAGACGTAACCAAAGAGGTAAAAGATCTGTACGCTGAGAACTATAGAAAGCTTATGAAAGAAATTGAAGAAGACACAAAGACATGGAAAAACATTCCGTGCTCATGGATTGGAAGAACAAATATTGTAAAACATCAATACTACTCAAAGCAATCTACACATTCAGTGCAATTCCAATCAAAATAGCACCAGCATTCTTCTCAGAGCTAGAACAAACATTCCTAAAATTTCTATGGAACCACAAAAGACCCTGAATAGCCAAAGTAATGTTGAAAAAGAAAACCAAAGCTGAGTTGGAGACATCACAATCCCAGACTTTGGCCTCTACTACAAAGCTATAATCATCAAGACAGTATGGTAGTGGCACAAAAACAGACACATAGACCAATAAAATAGAATAGAGAACCCAGAATTGGACCCACAAATGTATAGCCAACTAATCTTTGACAAAGCAGGAAAGAGTATCCAATGGAAAAAAGACTTTTTTTTTTTAAAAAAAAGAGCCTTTTTAGCAAATGGGGCTGGGAGAATTGGACAGCAACATGCAGAAGAATGAAACTGGACCAATTTCTTACACCATACACAAAAGTAAATTCAAAATGGATGAAAAACCTAAATGTGAGACAGGAAACCATCAAAATTCTAGAGGAGAAAACGGGCAACAACCTCTTTGACCTCAGCCACAGCAACTTCTTACTTGACATGTCTACAAAGGCAAGGGAAATGAAAGCAAAAATGAACTATTGGGACCTTATCAAGACAAAAAGCTTCTGCACAGCAAAGGAAACAATTAACAAAACTAAAAGGCAGCCAACAGAATGGGAGAATGTCATTTGCAAATGTCATATCAGATAAAGGGTTAGTATCAAAAATCTATAAATAACTTACCAAACTCAACACCCAAAAAACAAATAATCCAGTGAAGAAATGGGCAGAGACATAAATAGACACTTTTCCAAAGAAGATATCCAGATGGCTAACAGACACATGAAAAAATGTTTAACATCTCTCATCATGAAGGAAATACAAATCAAAACCACATTCAGATACCACCTCACACCAGTCAGAGTGGCTAAAATTAACAACTCAGGAAACAACAGATGTTGGCAAGGATGTGGAGAAAGGGGAACCCTTTTGCACTGTTGGTGGGAATGCAAACTGGTGCAGTCACTCTGGAAAACAGTGTGGAGGTTCCTCAAAAAATTAAAAATAGAATTGCCCTACAACCCAGCAATTGCACTACTAGGAATTTATCCAAAGGATACAGGAATACTGATTTATAGGGGCACGTGTACCCCAATGTTTATAGTAGCACCATCAACAATAGCCAAATTATGGAAATTGCCTAAATGTCCATCAACTGATGAATGGGTAAAGAAGATGTGGTTCATATATACAATGGAATACTACTCACCAACGAAAAAGAATGAAATCTTGCCATTTGCAACAATGTGGATGGAACTGGAGGGTATTATGCTAAGTGAAATAAGCCAGTCAGAAAAAGATATCCTATGTTTTCACTGATATGTAGAATTTGAGAAACTTAACAGAAGACCATAGGGGAAGGGAAGGGGAAAAAAGTCACAAATACAGAGGGAGGCAAACCATAAGAGACTCTTAAGTACAGAGAACAAACTGTGGGTTGATGGGGTGAGGGCTTGGGGGACAGGGAAAATGGAACATGGGCATTGAGGGGGGCATTTGTTGGGATGAGCACTGGGTGTTGTATGTAAGTGATGAATCATGGGAATCTACTCCTGAAGCCAAGACTACACTGTATACACTATATGTTAGCTAACATGACCATAAATTATTAAAAAAATAAAACACACACACACACACCCACACACACACACACACAGATTTTGGAGGATACAGAAAGAAAACCAGTATCTCTTGAGTTCATGTTCTGCTTCATTTACTCTAAGTGTCTTACATGTATTGTCTCTTTAATTTTCTCACCTACCCTGGCAGGTAGCTATCCATGTCCCATTTTAGAGAGGAGGCAGCTATGGCTCAGATGGTTTATGTAACTTGCCTAAAGGTGCCCAACTAGTGTTGGTAGATTCCAACCAAAGGGTGTCCACATCAAAGCTATATATTAGGAGGTAAATACACATCTATTTCTCCCCTTTATATTTCCAATACAGGATAGGGGAGTTCCATTCAGCACCCCTGCATTTGCAATATTGAAGAGAATGGCACTTCCCTTCTTTGTCTCAATACCCTCACTTTCCCCAAGGGAGGGCCTCATCTAAAAAAGGAGAATATGGAGAACCTGCGTGTTTTTTACCATATTGGCCAAGGGCAGGACCACAACACAAACCCACCCAAGCCACCCCTATGGCTGAGCTCTCTCATGCCCTGTACATCAGTCTGTTCTGCTCTGAGTGCCTTGGCCTGTGACTCCACCCAAAAAACAGGCTACACAGGAGCTACTTCTAACAGCCCAGTCAAGAATCTGCCCTCTCAGTCTCTGCATTTCTGTTTGCACCTGGTGCCCATCAGAGGCATGTGACTGCAACAAGGTGGCAGGAGGTCCTTCCACATTACCCATTGACTTATCATCAGTAAAGCTGATGCTCTATTGTGGTCATCAGTTGGCTGGTTCTTTCTGTCCTCAATTGTTTAGAACCTTAGGAGAAGAAGAGTGAGTGGCTAGGTTTTTGCTTTCGTTTTTTTCCTACCACCAGTCTGTATTACTGACAAGACACGTGGAAGAACTTTCTGAATGTGAAGTCATTAAGATGACCCGATAGCTTATAGTGAGTGTCTGGGAATGTTTAAAGGAAGTCTTGACCCACAGGAAAAAGAGGTTTTCACACTTCTCTCTTGGCCTTGCTTGAAGTCTTGTTTGGAGTTTGAAATTGATCTGACAAATTTGCATTACTTTTTTTTTTTAATTTTTTTTTAACGTTTATTTATTTTTGAGACAGAGAGAGACAGAGCATGAATGGGGGAGGGTCAGAGAGAGAGGGAGACACAGAATCTGAAACAGGCTCCAGGCTCTGAGCTGTCAGCACAGAGCCCGACGTGGGGCTCGAACTCACGGACCGTGAGATCATGACCTGAGCCGAAGTCGGCCGCCCAACCGACTGAGCCACCCAGGTGCCCCCTGCATTACTTTTTTTAAATTCAGTTTCATTTTTTAGAAATCCAACTTCTAAAAATACTTCACATTTATCCTTCATTTACAGATGTAAACTACTTTACCATTCGTGTAGACTGAATAGGGTCAAGAGCTTTTGATAAACCTAGCCTCATCCAATTATCAAGACAGCAAAGAAAAACTAACGAAGACATGAAATAAAGTCTCCTCTCTGTAGAGGAGGAAACTTATTGAAGTGACATGTCAAGGTCACTTGGCTGGTAAATGGCCAGAATGAGACTCTGACTGCTTTTCTGCGTTCTGATACGTTAACCAGATGGCCTTAAAAATAACAACACTGCACAACAGAAGATGTAAGAAAAGCAGTTGATAAATTTGATTACATAAAAATGCAAATCTTTTATATAGCAATATTAACTAATTAAACAACATGAGAAGATAAATAACAAGTGGAGGAGTGATTTGCTTCATTTAAGCAAAGGTTGTTTTCTTTAATATACAACAAATTCTTTCATATCAATAAGAAAAATATAAACAACCAAAAAATAGGCAAAGAAGAAGATAAATAATTGGTCAATGACCAATGGGAATTGAAGTGACAATTAAAGAAATACCACTGAGATAGTCATTTTATCACTAACTGATGATAACTTAAAAGTTTGATGATATGAAACATTGGTGAGGATATGGGAGGAAAGTCTTGGTGGGAGTTTAATTTCAAACAGCTTTTCTGGAGGGCAGTATTTATTTAACCTTTTAGTAATGCTCATAATATCTGGTAAAGTGTGAAAGTAGAATCCCATCACCAGAAATAAAGTATTCATAGAGCCCAGAGGATGTGTTTGATCTGCCCATTAGGTCACTTATCAGACTATAGGGTCCAACTTAGAAGAAGATCAGGAAATCTCTGCTCTGATCTCCTTTTCTACCACCTGTTTTTTTCACCTCCTTTTTCCATGGTTCTTTCCTTCCCCATCTGGTCTTTTTATCTTTCTAGTCTTCCCCCAGATTTGCAGCTTCTGGGATCTTAACTCTATTAGATCCTACCCTAGTGGGGCCCTGTTGTGTCCTGGGTGTTAGCCAAGGGCAAGGGGCCTTATGGACTTCAGAGTGAAAAAACATAAGATAATATAACATCTCCCTTGCTTATTTTGACCATCACTTATAGTGCAACTCAAATGCACTACCCTGATAGAAACCCCTTTGGTGAAGAAGAGAAAATAAAGAAGGAATAGGACATTCTATTTCACTGTAATATAAATACACCCAGAAATTACACTTGGCAGAATTTATTCTGTAGACATACTTGCAAGAGTGCATGAAGATACATCTGAAGAGATAATTAATCTGAGGCAACATTATTTATAATTGCAGAACATAAAATATAAATAGCTGTCGTTAGATTACTGGCAAAATAAACCATGGTGCATCTCTAGTATGGACTACTAGGCAGCCCTTAACAATAGAGTGGATCTTCCATTATACTTTCTGAAAGTCTTTTAGAATATAAAGTAGTCTGTATCCTCCAGTGTGAAGATTTTATTTTTTAAAGACTGGCCAACCTAAATGTATGTGCTTGTAGAATTACAAATGAAATTATTAGACATTGACTTATACTTATTAATCTAGTTACACATTCACATTTAAGATCATATACCATATAACGTATATGGAAGTATTTCCACTTTCTGCATTTCTTGAATCAGTATTATTTAAATGTTTCGCATGCATCTTTAACAAACGGGAGCTCTTTTCTGAATCATCTAACACATATTTTTCGGTGTACATTTGACTTATTTCCATCTGTTACTTGAGAAGCAGCATTTGTTGGCCCACAGATGATGTTCCACTAGAAATTTTATCCCAAACCACAAGTCCCAGCTGTATAACATGAGGAAAATTGTCCTCCTATCACTCATCCTGTAGGGGTATATGTAGAATTTCACAACACAACTTCTTACTCTGTTACTTATTAAATGATCTTTGGAAGTCCTGTTTCCAATCTCAGCCTTGAAATTTTGAGTTCTTACCCCCAGGAGTAAAGACTAATCTGTGATAAATTTCTTTGCCCTCTTTAAATCAATTCCAGCAGACAAACTTAATAAGCATCTGGAAGGGCTATTGACTGAGTTTGTTTCCGGCTAATGCCTCTTTTCCAAACAACAATCTTTTGTTCAAAATTAAGCAATGAGGAAAGCCTCCCAAAATTTGAGAAATTTTGCAAGAACCCAATGATAATTATCCTTTTTCTTCTGAAGGATAATTTGGGGAAAGTAACTTCACCTTTTACTCAAGCATTTATGGAATGTAAAAAGATGTGGAAAAAATATCCAAGATACATTTTGAAGTGAAAGAACAGTTTGCAGAATCATGTCTACCGTGAATCTATTGTACAAAAGGAAAGGCAATACCAGTAAACATTATTTATGATCATATATGACCACATATTCATGAACATTTTCTGTAATAATGCATAGCGAAAACTCTTAGGATGGTGGGGGAAGACCACATATTAACTAATACACTACTTAACATTAACAATAATGTATTAAATGGGTATTCATTTAAAATATGCTCCTTTCCTTTTCCTCTCTCCCCTCTGTCTCCTCCTACAAGCTGTTTCTTATTTGGAGTTTTGCTTGCTATTACCTTGAGCCCAAATAAACCACTGACCTCCTGGTGGAAAAGACCAGACCCTGTTCAATGGTCCCAGCCTGTTTCCCATCTATTCTCCACTGTAGATGCTCACCGAAGCCCTGCTTATGCTCCATGTGTGATTTGTAAATCCCCAAACACATACATGATGCTCTGCATGGCAAAGGATTCAAAAGACAAGGTCCTTATCCCAGGAGATTAGACACCAAGTCACACAAAAGCCATTTTGAGTCTTTTCTTGTGCTGAAACAGCAGGAAAGGAGGTCAGTTTGGGGAAAATTGACTGGAGGAAGCAAATTTTCTGAGATGAGTAAAGGAAATTAAAAGAACAAAACATGCTTGATGAACAAGCTAAATGCAGTTTTTTCAAATTAATGAAACCAAAGATAGAGAAGCAGGATATCAAGACAGCCTAAACAAATAAGTCTCAAAAAGAAGAAAGAGGAACAAAGTTACAGAAGCTTTGACATAAGAACAAAGAAGAAAGGGAATCCGTGTTTAATAAGTGCACTACATGAAATGGGAGCCTTATTGCCTCAGTTCCGTGTGAGAATCCCTGGCTAAGAGTGCCTAAACAACACAAGTTTCTTTTTCTCGTGTAACAAGCAGTCTGAATACTGCCAGTCACTGGAATTGATCCAGCCAATCGATGAAATCAGCATCTCCATGATACTTGGCTTCCTTGACATTCTCACAATCAGAGCTGGGTGTGGCCGGGTCAAGCACCACATCCTCCCCACAAGCCACTTCCGAGCCTGGAGCCAAAGGGGGACACAAGGCCCTGTTTCTCCACCTGTGACTCAATTATTAGGGAAAGATAGCCTGCTCAGAACCCCCAGCAGTCTCCCCTCACATCTCGTTGGCCATAGCCGTGTCACGTGGTCACCCTATTCCAGGGACTGCATCCACATTTTTGAGATCACGGGTCCTCTTCCTGATGCCTAAGGAAAAATCAGAGCCCCATTAACAAATAACAAAAGGTAATGGTCTTCAGGGAAATGACCAACAAGGTGTGCCACATTCTTTGATCCTCTCAAAATAAGTTTTTGGGGTATTTTTTTTAAATTTTATTTATTTTTGAGAGAGACAGAGAGTGAGAGGGGGAGGGGCAGAGAGAGAGGGAGAGACAGAATCCGAAGCAGGATCCAGGCTCTGAGCTGTCAGCACACAGCCGAGTGCGGGGCTCAAACTCACGAACTGTGAGATTATGACCTGAGCAGAAGTTGGACGCTTAAACAAACTGAGCCACTTAGGCACCCCATTTTTTGAGGTATTATTATTGCCATTTGTATTAGTTTGCTAAGACTGCCATAACAAATTACCACAAAGTAGGTAGCTCATGCAACAGCAATGTATTGCCTCCCAGTTCTGGAGGCCAGCACTCAGCAGTCAGAAACCCAGGTGTTGAGGGTTAGCTCCTTCTGAGGGCTGTGGGCCTCTCTCCTTGGCTTATAGGTGGCTGTCTTCACATCATCCTCCGTCTATGGGTGTCTCTGTGTCCAAATTTCCCCTTTTTATAAGGATACCAGTTACATCGTATCAGGGCCCACCCTAATGACCTCATTTAAATTTGATTACCCCTGTAAAGACTCTGTCTCTAAGTAAGGTCACCCTCTGAGGTATTAGAAGTTAGGATTTCAATATATGAATTTTAGGAGGGCACAATTTAGCCCATAACATCATTGTGCAGAAAAAACTGACGATTGTAGTGATTAGATAACTTTTCTAAAACCACCAAATCTCCAAGTCTAGGTCTGTTTTATGACAGACTTGTGTTCTTCCCACCATAACACAAGACAACAAAAGCTAATGTGTGAAAAATAGGGTGAGTAAACAATATCATAATATTTCTAATATGTGTGACTGCATGTATAGGGATATGTGAAAAAATACACATGCAGCTAAAACATTTGAATCGGTATCTCAGTGTAGATATAGTTTAAATTATAACTGTAGATCAGATAACATGTAAGAGAACATAAAAGTTAAATGTGCCTTAAGCTCTGTACACAAAAATAAGTAAAGTCAGTGAAAGAATTCAAGGAAGTGGGGCAGAAAGAATAACTAGCCCACCAAACACTATCACAAAGCAGGATTATTCAAGGGCAAAGCCATTCAGTGATGCTTTAATTACATCTGTAAAGACCCTTATTTCATATAAGGTCACAATCTGAGGTTCCAGGTGGGCATATTTTAGGAGGCCACAATTCAACCCACTACAGTATTGAATCAATATCTCAAGTAATAAATGAATGAATACTCGACGTGGCTTCAGTATTTAGCATGAACAGTTATGCATTCATAGCTACATGAAAGTAACCTATCTTTAAAAGTACACAGAAATGTAAATGCAATAGGTCATAAAATAAATATCCTAATCTTATCAAGAAAAAAAGAAAGAAATGTAAATGCAGGTAAAACATTCACAAAACATAGAAAACACAATAATGGATGCTCAGAGAACATTTAGAGGGTATTTTGGCCCTTCACTGTTTGGAGCCTTAGGTTTGAAAGAACCTAATGTAATTTATGGTCCAGTGGCATAACAGATTATATTACAATGAGATTTTACTATTTCTGGAGTTATGTTATTTGCTATTTGAACTTCACTAAAGTATAAAGTGATACTATCTATTAGTTTGATACTAACTAATACTCTCCAGTTATTTCAAAAAGACTTAGACTGTAGAGAGATGTTCTGATGTGTGAAGCATTTTAGTAGGAGCATACCCACTGCCATTTTTTTCCTAGCTTATTTAATGATGGCCCTCTTCAAGAACAGAGGGCTTTGAACCCTCTAGTCCTTCTCTCCCATGTTGTAATTAAGCATATGAAACAACATGGCCAGTGAGGAAGTGAGTATCTTTACAGCAATGTCGTACTCAACAGAAAACAATTCTCTATTCTGAAATGTGGCTAAATATTTTCCAGTACCTAGTAGAAGTGTTATTTTCAGTGGTGATGTGCTAATTAGCATATTTAGGCAAGAAACGGGCAGCCAAAACTTCCTTGAAAAACTTGGGGTGATATGTCAGATAACATTTAGACATGTAATCACACCAGAGTTTGTCCTACATCATCAATTACTGACAGCACAGGGAGTGGTTGTTCTTATTAACAGATCCACGTAAAACCTAGACTGGGCCACAAATGGGTAAGACTCAGCCTAATTTGAGAATCTTATTTCCAAAAAGGCAAGGACTTCAATACATTTAAATGTAGAGTCATCTCTACATCCTTGGAGAAGCAAGCTAATCCCTCTGGCTATGCATTGCTTGGGATACAGTACTGCACATTAAAACCTCTGAAAAGAGAGCTCAGAATGGTGGAGGGCCTTAGGCTTCACTACCATGAATCTTCCACCTTTGCTAATCTTAACAATCAGAAATAATTTGGAAGTAGACATGTGGAACAGCCAGTGCAGGGGAGGAAGCAGAGCCACTTAATTTCAGTGCCAGGCACAGTGTTGATTTGACCGTTTGTACTTGTCAATAGCTGCTGAGGCCAACCTCCTTATTTAACGGCAGACGAGAAAATGAAATATGTTCAGCTCCTACCTTGAGACATAATCATTATTTAATAATGCGCTGTATATGAAACATGGGTTTTATTTGACACATCATATGCTAATAAACTCCAGAGTGTTGCTGAGCCCTTGGAAATGGAGCATGTGAAATCAGGATGGTCTTCTGCTTACATTAGGTAGAACCCTGCACAGTGTTGAATCTGGGGACTCTTGCTAATCTTTTATTAGCTGATGTACACCTCTAGGGGAGAGGTCAGCTACTTCTACCACTGAAATATGACAGAAGTTCAACAGTAGTAGAGTACTACTGCACTCACATGGAATAAAGAATGAAGACTCTTGTGGTAGTAAGAAAGGAGTCTGGACCCATCCCAGGCAAAATTGAGAAGATCCCTTACACCAAAACGTCATCTTTCTTTAAATGGTCCCTTTCTTTCTTTCAGTGACACATGTACACAGATTTTCCTTGCTCAGGGGCTTTCCTTGACTCTGTGCATCTTTCCAGGGCTGAGGTTACCAAAACAGCAAAACCCTCCCTAAATTATGTCACATGCCCCAGACCTTCCCAACGCATTCTTTAAAAAAACATTATCAAGCAACTATTGTGTTTGACTCTATATTGGGGGACATATGTAGGATAATACTAATATGCTTTTCTTTCCTGAACATTTATAGTTCAAGGAGGACTTCAGTGTCTTATTCCAAAAGAGAGACCAATAATGGGGATTTTAGGTCCAAGGCAGGTGGCTTAGCTAGTGAAAAGAGGAGGCTGCAGACAATCTGGCTAAGGAGGCTTGGATTAGGGGACAGCAGTCATATCATGTCATAAAGGCAATTAGCTGTCATCCCTCTGGGGAAAGCAGATCCTGGAGAAATGACTAGACGTCAGGAGAAGTAGATATATATGAATGTTGGTATAGTAGAGTAGAGCCTTGGAGCATGCATAGAAGAGAACAGAAATTAATATCTAAGGTGAATGTTCCTTTGGAAATAATGAAAAATGACATGCTGTTGGGCCCTGGCAGGATTTTTCAGGAAGACACAAGCAGGATTAAGCAAATGTCTTTGCTATTCATTATTTGACAAACAAAACGACGCCTGAAATTCTGGGCAGTCCAGTGCTGTGTCTCTCAAGGGCAGCTGCTGGGTTTGATCCTGTCAGTCCCAAGTAAAGAGGAGGTAAGCCTGGAAGGAGAGATGGCTGGAGGAGAGAATATGGGTTAGTCAAACCATGGCACAGCTCAGGAAATAACTTGGTGGGAAATATTCATTCATTCCAATTCTTTTCATTTTTTAAACAGCTTTATCAAAATGTAATTCACATGGCATATAATTTGCTCACTTAAGTGCACAATTCAATGGCTTTAGTATGTTAGGAGTTGTACAGTCATCACTGTAATTAATTTTAATACATTTTCATCATACCAAAATGAAACTCCATTCCACTTAGCTGTTACCCCTCAGTCCCCTAGCCCCCACTAGCCCTGAGAAACCACTAATATGCTTTCTGTCTTTATGGATTTACTTTTTTGTGTATTCCATATAAATGGAATCATACAGGAACACCTGGGTGGCTCAGTTGGTTAAGCATCTGACTCTTGATCTTGGCTCAGGTCATGATCTCATGGTTCGTGAGTTTGAGCCCTGCATCGGGCTATGCACCATCAGTGCAGAGCCTGCTTGGGATTCTGTCCCCCTCTCTCTGTCCCTCCCCTGCTCTCTCACTCTCTCTCTCTCTCTCAGAATAAATCAATAAACTTAGAAAAATTTTTAAAAAATGGAATCATACAATTTGTGGTTCTTTGTGATTGGCTTCTTTCACTTGGCATAATGTTTTCAAGCATCATCTGTGTTATACCAAGTATTAGCACTTCATTCCTTTTTGTGGCTGAATAATATTCCATGACGTGGATATATCACATTTTACTTATCCATTCATCCATCAATAAACATTTGGATTGTTTCCACTTTTTGACTTACGGATAATGCTGCTGTGAACATTCATATACAAATTTTTGTGTTGACGTATTAAGTTTTCATTTCTCTTGGGTACAGACCTAACAGTGGAATTTCTGGGTCATATGTGAATGGTATGTTTAAACTTTTGAGGAAACATTAGGACCATTTATCAAAGAAGCTGCAACAGTTTTACTTTCCAGCCATCAGTATGTGAAGGTTCCAATTTCTCCACATCCTTACCAGTTCTTTCTATTATCTGTCACTTTTAGTGTAGCCATTCCTGTGGGTATGAAGTGGTATCTCATTGTGGTTTTGATTTGGATTTTCCTCATGGCTAATAATATTGAGCATCTTCTCATGTGCCTTTCACTTCTTTATCTTGACTAGCTAACTTGCCTTAAGTAGATTTGGCCTAGCACAATGCAGTCATGATGGCAGAATGGTTTCAACACTCTAATGTCTGTGAATAAAATGGCCCATAGACTGTCTACAGAAAGACTTAGAAAGGCTGCATCATGCTTGAAGTTGATCACCTGGGTCCTAGCATTGCTGAAGCATGACATCTAGATGTCTCAGCAATGTGCTGCTGAGAAAGGCATCCAGAAGAGGCTCTAGAAAGGAGAGTGAGGGAGGGAGGAGGGCTTCATAGCAGGCATCAGCTGGCAGCTAAGCCAGAACTCACATTTCTAGGTGAACACCAGGTAGCATATATCCCCTGGTCTCCTTTCTCCTCGTTTTATACTCTGAAATTTTACAGATTTTGGAACACAGTGCCATTTTTACATTAATGATAAGTTGACACCATTTTCAGATGGTGTCTGAGACATCTCATTTAAGAACGAGTAGGAAAGTTTTTTGGTCATATAAAAAATGTACTGAAATTGGCAGGACAAGCCAGATGGTGAGTGTGGAGTGTCAACTTACTAAGAATTTAAGAGCTTGTCATTTTTAAGCTCATTAAGAAATGGGAACGGGATTATTTATTCTGGAAAGACCAACAGAGTTATTCTTCACTTGTTGCTATAGTATGAAATTATTTGAATGCTGGTGGTCTAAAAAAATATCTTTTATCACTGAATGCAGCCTAAGGCGGGGGGTGGGGGGCGGAAACAGCAAACAAATGAGTGAACACAAAATTGAAGATGAAGAAAAGATGAGAATAATTCCTAGCCAATATGCATTCAAAAAATAGTTCAGAAAATATTGCAGGAATTCAGAGAACTGGCTTGGGTCAAATTGACTTTTATATTAAGAATAGATGGAAATTCAAGGGGCACCTGGGTGGCTCAGTCAGTTGGGTGGCCAACTTTGGCTCAGGTCATGATCTCACAGTTCAAGAGCTCAAGCCTTGCATCAGGCTCTGTGCTGACAGCTCAGAGCCTGGAACCTGCTTGGATTCTGTGTCTGCCTCTCTCTCTGTCCCTGCCTGCTCATGCTCTCTCTCTTGCTCTCAAAAAAATAAATAAACAGACCCAAATAGATAAAATCATGAATGAAAATGGAATGATTACAACCAATCCCTCAGAGATACAAACAATTATCAGGGAATACTATGAAAAATTATATGCCAGCAAATTGGACAACCTGGAAGAAATGGACAAATTTCTAAACACCCACACTCTTCCAAAACTCAATCAGGAGGAAATAGAAAGCTTGAACAGACCCATAACCAGCGAAGAAATTGAATCGGTTATCAAAAATCTCCCAACAAATAAGAGTCCAGACCAGATGGCTTCCCAGGGGAGTTCTACCAGACATTTAAAGCAGAGATAATACCTATCCTTCTCAAGCTATTCCAAGAAATAGAAAGGGAAGGAAAACTTCCAGACTCATTCTATGAAGCCAGTATTACTTTGATTCCTAAACCAGACAGAGACCCAGTAAAAAAAGAGAACTACAGGCCAATATCCCTGATGAATATGGATGCAAAAATTCTTAATAAGATACTAGCAAATCGAATTCAACAGCATATAAAAAGAATTATTCACCATGATCAAGTGGGATTCATTCCTGGGATGCAGGGCTGGTTCAACATTCGCAAATCGATCAACGTGATACATCACATTAACAAAAAAAAAGAGAAGAACCATATGATCCTGTCAATCGATGCAGAAAAGGCCTTTGACAAAATCCAGCACCCTTTCTTAATAAAAACCCTTGAGAAAGTCGGGATAGAAGGAACATACTTAAAGATCATAAAGGCCATTTATGAAAAGCCCACAGCTAACATCATCCTCAACGGGGAAAAACTGAGAGCTTTTTCCCTGAGATCAGGAACACGACAGGGATGCCCACTGTCACCGCTGCTGTTTAATATAGTGCTGGAAGTTCTAGCATCAGCAATCAGACAACAAAAGGAAATCAAAGGCATCAAAATTGGCAAAGATGAAGTCAAGCTTTCACTTTTTGCAGATGACATGATATTATACATGGAAAATCCTATAGACTCCACCAAAAGTCTGCTAGAACTGATACATGAATTCAGCAAAGTTGCAGGATACAAAATCAATGTGCAGAAATCAGTTGCATTCTTATACACTAACAATGAAGCAACAGAAAGACAAATGAAGAAACTGATCCCATTCACAATTGCACCAAGAAGCATAAAATACCTAGGAATAAATCTAACCAAAGATGTAAAAGATCTGTATGCTGAAAACTATAGAAAGCTTATGCAGGTAATTGAAGAAGATATAAAGAAATGGAAAGACATTCCCTGCTCATGGACTGGAAGAATAAATATTGTCAAAATGTCAATACTACCCAAAGCTATCTACACATTCAATGCAATCCCAATCAAAATTGCACCAGCATTCTTCTCGAAACTAGAACAAGCAATCCTAAAATTCATATGGAACCACAAAAGGCCCCAAATAGCCAAAGTAATTTTGAAGAAGAAGACCAAAGCAGGAGGCATCACAATCCCAGACTTTAGCCTCTACTACAAAGCTGTCATCATCAAGTCAGCATGGTATTGGCATAAAAACAGACACATAGACCAATGGAATAGAATGGAAACCCCAGAACTAGACCCACAAACGTATGGCCAACTCATCTTTGACAAAGCAGGAAAGAACATCCAATGGAAAAAAGACAGTCTCTTTAACAAATGGTGCTGGGAGAACTGGACAGCAACATGCAGAAGGTTGAAACTAGACCACTTTCTCACACCATTCACAAAAATAAACTCAAAATGGATAAAGGACCTGAATGTGAGGCAGGAAACCATCAAAACCTTAGAGGAGAAAGCAGGAAAAGACCTCTCTGACCTCAGCCGTAGCAATCTCTTACTCGGCACATCCCCAAAGGCAAGGGAATTAAAAGCAAAAGTGAATTACTGGGACCTTATGAAGATAAAAAGCTTCTGCACAGCAAAGGAAACAATCAACAAAACTAAAAGGCAACCAACGGAATGGGAAAAGATATTTGCAAATGACACAACGGACAAAGGGCTAGTATCCAAAATCTATAAAGAGCTCATCAAACTCCACACCCGAAAAACAAATAACCCAGTGAAGAAATGGGCAGAAAACATGAATAGACACTTCTCTAAAGAAGACATCCGGATGGCCAACAGGCACATGAAAAGATGTTCAACGTCGCTCCTTATCAGGGAAATACAAATCAAAACCACACTCAGATATCACCTCACGCCAGTCAGAGTGGCCAAAATGAAGAAATCAGGAGACTATAGATGCTGGAGAGGATGTGGAGAAACAGGAACCCTCTTGCACTATTGGTGGGAATGCAAATTGGTGCAGCCGCTCTGGAAAGCAGTGTGGAGGTTCCTCAGAAAATTAAAAATAGACCTACCCTATGACCCAGCAATAGCACTGCTAGGAATTTACCCAAGGGATACAGGAGTACTGATGCATAGGGGCACCTGTACCCCAATGTTTATAGCGGCACTCTCAACAATAGCCAAATTATGGAAAGAGCCTAAATGTCCATCAACTGATGAATGGATAAAGAAATTGTGGTTTATATACACAATGGAATACTACTTGGCAATGAGAAAAAATGAAATATGGCCTTTTGTGGCAACATGGATGGAACTGGAGAGTGTGATGCTAAGTGAAATAAGCCATACAGAGAAAGACAGATACCATATGGTTTCACTCTTATGTGGATCCTGAGAAACGTAACAGAAACCCATGGGGGAGGGGAAGGAAAAAAAAAAAAAAAAAGAGGTTAGAGTGGGAGAGAGCCAAAGCATAAGAGACTGTTAAAAACTGAGAACAAACTGCGGGTTGATGGGGGGTGGGAGGGAGGGCAGGGTGGGAGGGAGGGCAGGGTGGGTGATGGGTATTGAGGAGGGCACCTTTTGGGATGAGCACTGGGTGTTGTATGGAAACCAATTTGACAGTAAATTTCATATATTAAAAAATAAAAAAAAAAACAAACTAGATTTCATATACCTATACCTATAAAAAAATAAATAAAAAATAAATAAATAAACATTAAAAAAAATTTTTAAAGAATCGATGGAAATTTATAATATTGGGATTGTTTGGGATGATACTACAGGAATATCTTGGCTAGAATCATGAAAAAATGAGGATCCATTATTAATCTGACACTTTAAAATGTAAGAGCTGTTCTTGAGATACTGGAACTACATCAAAGGGAACAAACAAACTGATTTGTAAATTGTACCGATGAGATTTGAGTTAAGGGAATGTATTAGTTTCCCATTTCTGGTGTAACAAATCACCACAGACTTAGTGGCTTAAAACAACACAAATTTATTTTCTTGCAGTTCTGGAGGTACAAGTCAACTCCTAACTCTCTTGTCTCCTTTTTCTTTTTTATAAAGATCCTTGTAATTACATTGGGACTAAATAATCCAGGATAATCTCTCCAACTCAAGATCCTTAATTTAATTACAATTGCAAAGTCCCTTTTGCCATGTAGGGTAACATATTCACAGGTTTCAGGGCTTAGGATGTAGACATCTGTAAGACCAATATTCTACCTATCACAAGGAAGGAAGGATTTTCCCAACCTTTTGAATATCTGCCTGAATGTGGTGGAGAGTGTATTTCTTTTGTGAGGGCCAAGCCTGACTCTCCAGAGCACAGTTAAAACATGGTGGGCAGTCCTGATATGTCATCTGCTGCTAATGGAATCATAGGATTGGATGGCATAGATTTAACCCATGGCAAGTGAGGAGCTCTGGACAGGAACTTTAGAATGGGTGGTCTTAGTGAATTCAATTTACCTACATTTGTAGATATGATTTTGAGCTAAAAATAGTCTGTGTAAGCATGGGTTTTGATTCCTACCCTTCATCAAAAATACCTTGAGGACCTTGTGCAAGGTAATATGCTGGGTGCTGGGGAAGGTAATGCAAATGAGACACAGACCCTGCAGGTTAGCAGCCTGCTGCAGAGCACATATAACCTCAAGATATGTCATGATAAGAACAGTAGAGTGAGCCATGGGACCAGAAAGAGGGGCGCTAAAGAAAGAATGGTCCAAGAATTGGGAGCAGAAAGTGTGAAGAAGTACAGAGAAACTAGGGATCCAACAATAATAATACCAAATAGTTGTGTGGCATTTACTATATGTCTTTCGCTGGTCTACAGCCTCTGTATATATGAACTCAATCCTCAGAACTCAACTCTGGTGAGTTGACTTCCCAGGTGTAGTTTCTCAAACACATCTCCACTTCCCATACCTATTGCTACCACTCTAGTTCAGGACATAAGGTCTTTCTCCTAACTAATGTCTTTGCCCTCTTTCTTATCCTACACACAGTGATCCATTTATAAAATAAATCTAACCCTGCAACTTCCACCCCTTCAAATCCTGCCCAGAATAAAACATGAATTCCTTAACTCTCCATTCTAAACCCTGGAGAGTCTGAACTTGATCCTCCTCATTGACGTCACCTCCACCCTCTCTTTCCCTATTCCCTCTTACCATTGGCAATCCAGAAAGAGTGGATTCTGTCCACTGCAGGCAGCTGTGCTCTTTCACACCATGGACCTGCCCTCCATACCTCTTTCCCCCACGTAAACCCTGCTGTTGTTCAAGTCTCACCTTCAATGCCTGCTTCCCCTCAGGACTTCTTTGTCAGTCCCCTCCATCCTCACCTGTGTATGGTGCCCCTTTCCTTGTCTCCCATGTGCCCTGAACACAGCTCTGGCATTTATGCCTCTGCTCTCCCCAGTAGACTTGAAGTTTCTTTAGAGCAAGAACATAGAATTTGCATCTTCCCCTCTTCAGCCCTTGGCCAGTACTTGGCACATAAATGCCATTTGGCCTATGTTTGTTAAATTCCGCTAAACTGAGCAGAAACCCATATCCCCTTACTGTGACTGTGCCTTTTTGGCATTCAGAGAGTGGCGTTACAATCGTGGGTGACTTGAGGACACTTAAAAATGGAAAGGGCTCCACATCGAAGGCCTCTTGAATGTAGTGAAAACGAATATCAAAATCAATATGCCGTTCAGTTTAGGAATATGAATAAATGATTTCAATTGAATTGAATTTTCCTCTCAACATTAAGTGGTGGAACAAAATGAATTATTAGATAACATATTTGAAGTAATAGCTCTCTCCTGACTTCCACGATTTGTTTTTACTTCTCTTACAGACCTGTATACTCTGTGTCATGGCGATCCAGGAACTGTTTATCTCCCTTAACCTCCTAAAGGGCGCGTCTTAGGCTCCAAATTTGGAATTATTTCCTGGCGTTAGTCTCTTCTTTCCTCTGTGCTGACATAACATCGTTTCTTTTTCTTCAAATGATTGTTTTTACACGGAAAACCTCACACTTGTATGTTGTTATGATTTTTGTAGGGGAGGAGTTTAATAATATGGAAAATGGAATTAAAATTGTGAAAGATTGCCTCCATTCCTCCTTCAAATCCACACTGCCTCCCCTAGGTAAACTCTAGTAAGAGTCTAGTGCTTTACCTGTGGACATGCATACACATGCACACACCCTGGCTTACGTAGTGTTTGTTCTTTCTGCTGCTGTTGCTGCTTCTTAGATGGAATTATGCTGTCAGCATTAATCTGCCATTTGGGTTGTTTTTTAAATGGTATCTAACAATATGTTGTAGATATATCTATATACAGATACACACATACATACACATCTAAATGTGCATATACAGGTATGTACATATATACACTTTCTTCTTTCATTGTTTGCTCTAATGGATTTATGGTTTTTCCTTTTTGTTTTTGTTTTTTGCTTAAACTATTTGAGTTGGGTGTCAATAACTGGCAATTGAAAAAAAATCCTATTTTTTTTCCTTTTGTTACTGAATATATGTGACTTTCGGATAAATGCAAGATTTTTATTAGGAGAGATTCCTAGATGTTTGGTCAGGGAGTATGTGCATTTTATATTTTGACAGCTACACACTGACAGATTGCTTCCAAAAGGGCTGTGACTGGATAGTATCTGAGCTTACTCTTTTCACCACATTTTCAAAAATACTATCACTGTTTTTTACATTCACAAATGGGCAAAATATGACATATTCTTACTTTAATTTTTATTCTCATACTAGTGAGACTGATGAATTTTGCATAAGTTTCCTAGCCACATGTATTTCTTTTCTTGTGAATGGTCCTTTGTTCAGGTTTCTATTGGCTTATTTGTCTTTATAATTTTTTTGAAAGAACTCTGTATAAAATGAATAATAAACAATTACTGTATGTTATGCATGTTATAGGTATCTTCTCCTAGTTATCTTCTCATTTTGCTTATCATAGCCTTTCAGTATAGAAGTTTAAAAATATATATATATAATAAAATTAGTTTTTTCTTTGTTTTTTTCTAAGTCCTTTTATCGCTTTTTTTAAAGTTTGATATCTGCTGAGACAGATTCCAGTTAATTATGATTCAATTTCAAAGATCTATTTGAGATTCTTGAACATTTTCTTGTTCTGTATAAACTAATGTATCGCTTTTTCTATATCCTTCAACCCTTTGTCATTTGTTTGTTTTGTAGGAGAATCCCTCATTTTGATCTTCAAGTTCATTATTCAGTTTTCAACTATTCTTATTTATTAGGTGTATGGTAATTCTGTTTTTAATTTCCAAGAATTCTGCTCATTTATTTTTCAGAGATGCTAGTTGCTTTTATCATAGATAATATATTTTAATATTTATGATATTTTTAAAAAATGTCTATGTATATAATATACACTTTTTTTTCTTGCTTCTTCTGTTAACTTCTGTTTTCTTAGTGGTTACTTTTGTTTCTTGACTCAGTGACTTTTTTTCATGCTGTAGTTCCTCAAATGTTTAGTGTTTCATGCATGTTTGCTCATATTTGTATCTGAGGACCTTGATTGAAAAGTATTGATAGTGACATCTTATTTACTTAGCACAAATGAGAATTCCTATTGACCTAGCAGCAAATACAGGCTCTAATAACAGGAGCCTTAGTTCCAGGGACTGGACAAGACAAGAGAGACCCATAACTAGATGGGCTTCTGATTAAAGATAGTTCATAACCTCTTGTCTTGGCACAGAAGACCATAAGTTACCAAAGGTGCTTCTCCAAATTCCCACTTTATAAAGCTATACTTACAGCTTAATCCTAGAAGCAAACATTGAAATTGGCTGCTCCAAGAGCAGAGGATTGGCATAACAGACACACACACACACACAGATAAAAATTACCTCACCAACCACCCATACTCTACTACGTACAACCTTCATTACTATTCATCTGTGGTTAGTTGGGATTCTTCTGGAAAAATCACTGATTTTGGAGACTTTTTTATGTCTTTGGCTTATAGCAGAAACCTGCTAATTTTTTTATATTGGATGCATTCATATTTATCATTGTTATGTCCTCATGGTAGACTAGCACCTTATTATGATATCACCTTGTTTATCTCTAGTAATCCTTTTCCCTTAAACTTATTTTGGCTGATATCAGTACAGTGACACCAGTTTTCTTTGTTTAGTATTTACATGGTACATGGCACCTCATTGCTGTTGTAAGCACATATAACTTTTTAAAACCTAGCCTTAATAAATTGATCTTTTATTTTGGACTATTTTGTCCATTTATAGTTAATGGATATTGGGGTTTATATCCACCATTTTATTGTGTGTTTACTATTTGGCCCATTTGTTTTGGGCTTTTTTTGACCTTTGCTTTTTTGCATCCTCTTGGATTAATAAAGTGATTTTGTCATTCAATTTTTTCTATCACCTTATCAGTTTTACATTTTTAAACAAATGTTTAATGATTAGGAAATCATAATATTTGTAATGACTATTATGGCCTAATATAAAAGATGATTTTTTTACCTCTTCCATAGTAATGAGAGAACCTTAGAAAACTTTAACTTTACCCCTTTGTATTATTGTTGTCGTGCATTTTAATTCTGCATATATTTAAAATTCCCTAGATATAACCATCTACATTCAGTTATATTTGTCTACTTATTTATTTTTGTATTACTATGAATTTTTTTCTCCATTTCTCTATCTTCCTCTATGACATATTCCTTTGGCTTAAACAGCTTCCTTTAATATTCCCTTTAGTGCATCTTGCTGACAATGAATCGTCTTAATTTTTTTCTGGAAATGTTTTTATCTCCCCTTTATTTTTGAGGTACATTTTCTTTGGAAGTAGAATGTTAGGTTGATAGTAATTTTGAGCACTTTTAAGGTATTTTTTCATTGTCTTCTGGCTTACATCATTTCTACTGAGTAGTCACAAATTTTCTAATTGGGGTTCCTTTGAAGATTGTGTCTTTTCCCCCCCACCGGTTGCTTTTTTTTTTTATACTTTAACATTTTTACTAGCATCTGTATTCACAAATTTAGTTGCCTTTTTATTTAATAGTTCTTTTTTTAATTTAATTTACTTTTTTAAATTTACATTCAAATTAGTTATCATATAGTGCAACAATGATTTCAGGAGTAGATTCCTTAATTCCCCTTACCCATTTAGCCCATCCCCCTTCCCACAACCCCTCCAGTAACACCTGTCAGAAACGCTAACATTAACAACTCCCGTTGCTTTTAATATTTATTTATTTGTCTCTTTTAAAATCAGTTTTTCTATGATGTGCCTTACTGGTTTTTTAAAATACTTATTTTGTTTGTAGTTTGCTGAGCATTTTGAATTTGAGAATTAATGTTTTTCTTCAGGTTCGAGTGTTTTTTGCCACTATCTCTTCAAATATTGTTTCTTTTCCAATTCTTTACTCTCTTTCTGGTGTATCCACTGCATATATGTTATACTGTTTCTCTTTTGCTCTACTCTTGCCCTCTTCACATTCTTTTATCTCCCTGTGCTTCCTTTTGGATCTTTTCAGTTGTCTTCAGGTTCACTAATTTTGTACACAACTCTGTCCAGTTTGGTGTTATATGCATTAATTTAAATTTTACTTTAATATAGAACACTTTTTTATTTCTGGAATCCCCATCTAATTCTTTGTGCAGATTTTTGGGTGTATTTTCAACTGTGATGAAGGGTGAGAACTTCTTGTGCGTGACAATTGCCATCTAAATTAGAGGCAGTGGAAGGCTAGCATGGGTTTTAGTCCATCTTCCTATGTTCCAGTTGATTCTTTTGGATTCCAGTTTATTCTCACTGTCCTGAATTGCATATCTTTTTCCCCCCAAAATGTTTAACGTTTTAGACAGGAAGCTCCAGTACAAAACGAAGACATCCATCATACAATGAATTTTTAACCAGCTGTGTAAAGATACAAGTCACAGTTGTGTAAAGACAAATCCCTATAATGAACCATATATATATATATATATATATATATATATATATATATATATACACACACACACACACACATATGTTCATATATATACACATATATGTTCATATATAGGCACATATATATTGCAATGTTTATATGTATATAGAATGTAAATATGACTGACTCAAATTCTAAGTACCTGATAAAAACTCTAACATGTCATCGTTGATTTTCATATCAACCAGTTTTTGATAGTCTGTATCTTATAACACTAATGTCTGTATCACCTATGAATCTCTTTTTCTGTTGCCTATTTTTTTCCTCTTGGTTTTTAGACACATGACCCTGTCTCTTGTCATGCCTATAACGATTTTAATAAATGAAACACACTGAATGTAAATATCAAAGAAACCCCAGATATTATGACCTTGCATCAAAAAAGGATTATCCTTTACTCTGCTAGGGGGGTAGAGTTAAAAGCTATCTTAAGTCATTTAGAAAGGGCCAGTTTTAGGCTGGATTGAAGTTTTTATTAAATTAAATTAGATTAAACTAAAACTGAGTTTATATCTGGTTTCCCTGTCTCTAGTCCAGAGGCTTCCATTGCTTCCAATGAAGAGCTTGCTCTATTCACTAGATCCATTTACCATAGCTGGTCTTTGTCATCTCAGCATCCGGAGACTACAGAATTTTCCACTTCGCAGAGTTTGTAGCTTAGTTCTTAAGCCTCCTATTTTGTACACTTTCAGAATTTGGCACATATTTTGAGGGAGAGAGGATCAGTTCTCTCTTGAAGCTCCTCGAGTATCCAATTTTATAACTCCATCTCATCTAAGATGAGAATGTCTATTGGTTTCTGTATCCTCAACAATGGCCCTCTGCCCAGTGAAAACCCATAAACCCATTTTACCAGTCTACTCAGGCAAGAATCAGCACAAGCTTCCAGGGATAGTGCAGCTGAAGATTATTATTACACCTTTCTAAGAGTCTCCCCTTGCCATGCTTTTAACCTCTCCAGACTTCATTATTTCTGCAGCTGTGTATATCTTTAAACAGAGGATTTTTGTGTTTATTTTGCTTTTTTTAAATAACTCTTCTCAGTAGATGACTTGGTCTACCAAAAACTACCTTTAGCTATGTGAAAGAGAAATTCCTGTCAATCTATTCTTCTCTTCTTTATGTCTTCCCAAATTCCTATCAGTATATTGCTCTATTAGGACATCTGGTTTTCTTGTCTTATGGCTTTTATAATGGTTTGTAATAAAGTCGTATCAGTAGTAATTTCAGAAGGAAGACGGGTTTACATGTGCCTTCAGTAAGCCATCTTGAACTAGAAGTCCCGTAACATTTTGAACTTTCTGCCCTATATTATAGTTATTTGATTACATCTATCTCTATTAAGATATTATAAATTTCTTAAAGGTAAAGACATATATTATTCATGTTCATACTTGGCATAATAGCATGTGTAATCACAGATAGTAGATGCTCATCATTTACTTCTTAAATAAATCATGAAATAAGTGAATAAATGACCTCTTGATGTTCATGGTCTGCCTTTATTGGTATCTTTCACATTATGAACTGTATTGCCTTTAAAAATATTTTAAAAATTATATATAATATTAGAAGCAAATATTTTGTTTCTTTACAGAGCCTGGTATAGTCTATGCCCTTAAACAAAACTTAAACAATAATAAAAACAATTTTTTCTCCAGCTTCTGGGATTTCTCAAAGAGAATTCTTTAAATATGAAGAACTTTAATCACCTAGTCCCTTTAGATTTTATAGTAGTTCAAAAAATATACTTTTTAAATTCCTGATATATATATGTCAGTTCTCTCCTAACACTTCTTTCCCTTTAGAAAAGAATAAAAAATCACATGAAAAGGGAAATTGAAGAGAAATGTTACCTAACACATAAAAAGTCACACTTTTCAAAGATTATATTTCCATTTCTACATAATGTACTCTCATTATGAAATCATCAGTGCATTTTTTAGTCATAAACAAGACACTGAAAAGAAAATGAATAGCACTGGAAATGGCTTTCTGGAAAGTGACATCTATTCCAACAACCTCAGAAAAAAAAATGAACCTTCTGAAATATTAATTGATCATAATGAGGAGGCCAAACTTTAGATAAACAGAGGAGCCGGGGAATATTTCCCACAGGCTCGCAGCTTGTTGTTAAGGCACCTGTGAACACTGGCTTTGAATTTAAATTTAAAAGTAAATAAAAATAGATCAGACTATCAGACTGTCAACTTAAAAACTTCAATTGGGAATGCCATGCTTCTGTTCCTTTGCAATTCAAACACAGAGTAGGAAGGAACATAATTGTGCTAGAAAATAAAATTGCCATGATTCCTGGCCATCAGAAAGGCCTTTCAAAAAGAACCGCCTCTGCTTTCTTCCCTAACTTAGAAATGAGTTACAGATATAGGTCATCCCAGGAGCCAATGAACAAATGCCCAGTTATTTTGGCAGTATTCCAACTCTGTCAAGAGAACCTTAATCTAATGTCTTCTTCATAACAGGTACAGGAGACAGGGCCACTACCTACAAAGTTCCAATCCCAGTTAGTCTTCATATTCTAGAATTCTCCTTTGACATTACACCTGAGTATTTCATTTTCCATTGGACCACTATTTATATAACTTGTTTGCAAGGAAACAAACAATTTATTCAGCCCACTTCCTTCAAACACCAGACTTTCATTACCAGAGGTTTCTGGACAGCTTTCCAGAAAGGGCCTAATATGCAATGGAGTTAAATATGGAAGACCATCGAATTCCAAGCTCAAGAGTAAATGCCAAAAACAGTGACAGGTTCTGTATCTGTGCAGTGCTTCAGAGTATCCAGAAAGAGAGGCCTAACATTTCTTCATCTTCACCTACATTGTGTTCTGAAGTTGCTGCCACTGTATTTGGAACAGCATAAACTTAGAGCAGCAAAGGCTCATCTTAGCCCTTCCTTTGTGTGTCTTTCCATAATAGAGCTTCCCTTTTTCTCCAGCATGTAACCTGTCCCTGTGGTTCACAATCTTCCCCACTTTTCTCAGGGGATTAGTGGGCACACAACATCCTTTCCCAGCAGTGTTTATCAAGCAGTGAACTCTAGAACCAAACCTATTTAGGATCTGGTCTTAGAAACCTAAATACCTGTGGATACAACTTCAGGTAGTTTCATACCTAGAGAGTGGGCTGTAGCCCTTTCCAAATATTCATGCATGAAGCTCATTAGTAATTTTCCTCTCTTAGTAACTGAAGATAAATCCTTTAATTTGAAGTGGCCTTAACACTAATGAGCCATGTCATTATTCTGGAATCCTTTAAGTTGTTTTTTTCCCCCATTGTCTAAGTGAGGTAGAAATTAAAGACAGCCCCCATTAGCTCTCTATATTTTCTGAAGCATCTGCTCCTACTTACAAATTGATCCATCCTAGATATTTATTTGTCTGTAAATGTCATGGAGTCAACACTTCGCTTTAGACACTTTTTCCCCCAATCACAAAATTTCTTTTAAAAGTTCCGTCAATAACATCATTTGCAATTTAAATGCTTTAAAAATATGATCCTTCCTGCTGTGTTTTTGAATACTTCCTTCATATTTAATTGCTATAGACACTTTAGTTCCTAATTAAACTTTATTGTTTATGATGTTGCAGTCATTAATAGACATGATGGGGGGGCGGGGAAATGGCTAGTTCTAGTAAATTCTCTGGCTGCTAATTCTAGTCTGAACCTTAATACTTTCCAAAGCAACAATGAACTCACAGGGCTGAGAGGAGGATGGGTAGAAAGTGAGACACAAAGCAAGTACATAGTTCATGTTTTTGAGGATTTACTAGACATTCTGGAAGACAAGCTTGAATTGGACTTGAATTGAATTGGACTTCCTGATTTGTAGGGGAGATTAGCTTAGAAATAGCATCTCAAACACTTGAAAGACGAATATCCTCATTTTTTAAGGCTCCTTTCTCCAGCACATCCCTAGGTTTTGCACTGGTGACAGAGAGGAGCATATATTGCACACACAATGCTTGCCTCATCCTCAGAGCCTTAAATGACTTTTATTGTGAGAGAATGGAGACACTTGATGAATCTGATGGGTTTTGGTCATGGAAAGATTTGCTATGAACCATTGCACCAAGGTTGAAATGCCCAAGAGGCTGACAAGCTTATTGCCCATTTCGGAGATTAAATAGTTTTGGAAAAATTTTCTCCCCTGGCAGTTGTAATTGTGTCTGTGAAATAAGTGTTCATTCTGCTTGAGCACCGTGGTTTAAATGCTTGCTTCTATATTTTCCCCCAGTGGATTGATTCTAAAAAGGTCTGTTCAGATTTCCCTGTACCAATGCAAATTAACCCATGAACTCGATAACACATCCTCCTAACCCCCCACATCCTTGCCATGTCCCATGCTAATGGGTAATCAGAGACACTGCCAAGTCCCTTTATCATGGATTATCTTTGAAGCTGTTCGAAGGCAGGGAAAGGGGCTGAAAAATCTTCCAGGTTAATGATGTGGTTATAGGAAGTGGACAAAAGGTGCTATCAGTAACCTTGGAAGTCTTCAGCTGCCAGAGGAGCACTCATGAGTAAATAAAGTGGTCTTTATTTACTGGGACTTCCAAAGCATGTGGGAGGCCCTCAATTTCCCCCAAATAAAATAAGGTGAGGGTAGCATCTCAAGAAGACGGAAGAGTGTACAAGCATAAAAAAAACACAGGTTCATCATAGACAAATCATCTAACTATTCCCTGACTTTGCCCGGGGTCAACATTGCATATTATTCTACTAACTGTTGGAAAGTATCTGACCTTTTGAGTGATTTGGAATGTTTCTGTTTCCAGCCTGGGTGGATAAAGATCATTCTGTTTTAACACAGACCACAACATATTCCTCTTCCACAGACAATCAACACCTAGAATTCTTAGGTGTACCATTTTAAAGAAGCCTCAAAATCATACCTCAAAATTGAGTGTGAGAATATCCAAGAAACCTGGAGGCGGTTAATAATATTTATTTCTGAGCATTCACTATATCCCTGGGACTGTGCTAAGTCTGTGAGTGATTATTGTATTTAATCCTATAACAATTCTGTAAAGTAGTTTCTAGTACTATCCTGTGGAAACTGATCCTCAGAGAGATTAAGCAACTTGTCTGAGGGCACAGAGTTAGTAATTAGTTCAAACAATTTGAACCCAGGTATTCCCGATCCGAGAATGTGAGCTCAGATTATAAACCTATTGTGCCTTCCCTTTAATCCTCAGTACCTTGAGAAAGGAGGATGAGCTGATGCCAGAAATAAGATGACTTTACTAATTAGAAATGTCTACTATATGAGGACCTGGATGGGGCGGGTCTGGTTTTTGTACCATTGTTTTCATCGAGATGGCTTCTCACTAACTTCGAAAGTATTTTTTGTGGTTCCAGAACATCCTAGGATGGTGTTTTTACCCCTATTACCTTGTTCAGGTACCTTTCTGTCTCTACTTTTATGAACTGTCAGTGCTGACCAGCATCCATGCCTGAGAGGAAGTGGGTGTAGTTCCAATATATGAGTGAAATGTTCAGATGACTGTTGGGATTAGCTCAGCATCACATCCAAACCTGGAACCAGTTGTTAACTGAGTGACAAAACAACATGAAAGAATCTATGCTGAATATGGCCCGAGTCATACTAGATGTTGACATTAGGCGGATCCTTTTTTGAGAAAAGCAGAAATTAGAATAGACAACAGAACTTGAAATATAAGTATTAAAAGGTCATGAAAATTTACAGTTAAAGGCACATCTTATTCAAAGGAAATGAATAAGGTCAAATAAGATCAAATAAGGTCAAATAAGATAAGGTCAAATGATTGGTGTATAGGCATTTGAACTTGAAGAAGCAGGTTGATGGCTGTTTTCTTAGATTTTAACGAACCAGAAGTGAATAATTATTATATGGATTTTTGTATGTTGTAAGTTCATGTGTCAAGGGCAAACATCTACAAAATCAGAGGATGTTCCTTTTACTTTCACTGCCTACAAGTTTCTGTCATTCTTGGCTGCGTGTGTTTCCTTGCTTGGTTTATCCAATTCTTTTCCTCCTTCCCTAGTCCACCAAGTATTTAGATAGCAGAAGGTAGGGAGATCAGAGGCAGGTGCGGAAACCTTCCCTGTCTCACTTGGATTTTGTAGGGCTTAATGAACTAACATATTCTAAAGTGATTTTAAAAGGTGAAGTGCTATATAAGTGTCAAGCATGATTAAGTAGCAGCCAAGTTATTAGGCACCTGAATATTATGCATCTTTTCTGAATTTTAGAAAAATGGATGTGCATATGCATTTTCAAAGGCACTATTATTTAAATGATCTTCAGGCACTCAAATAAAAGTCTAGCCCAATTCTAATTATCTCTACTTTTCTCATACCAGTCATGTAGACCTTCAGAGTGGCATACTTACGCAACTCTGAGTAAGACAGATACAATTACCAATCTTGTGGAGTTTTCAGTGCAGCAGAGGAAAAACACACAGGATAATGCAAAATGGTAGTTGCCTTTCAACCTACACCTCATACTTCTAGCACAGGAGTTATTGAGGCCTAGTGTTTGGGAGTGTGAACTCTGGCCCAGACTCCCTGGGTCCAAACCCTCACTCCACTGCTAGCTAACTGACTTTGGGAAGCTGCTTTACCTCTCTTTGCGTTAGTTTATTTATGTAAAAACTGAAACAATAATAGTACCTATTTCATAGATATAAGGTGCTTGGAAAAGCAGTTCCAAACATGCAACAATTGTTTCTTCTTTTTTAATCTTTTTCGATGTTTATTTATTTTTGAGAGAGAGAGAGCAGAGCAGAGCATGAGACACAGAATCCGAAGCAGGCTCCAGGCTGTGAGCTGTCAGCACAGCGCCTGATGTGGGGCTTGAACTCACAAGCAGAGAGATCATGACCTGAGCCGAAGTCGGACCCTTAACCAACTGAGCCACCCAGATGCCCCAGCTGGGGCCCAACTTCTTAAATGTTGGCTATTATCATTTTAATTGTCATTAATATGATTCAAGCAGTTTCCACCCTTGGATAGAGAAATAATAAATAGAATTGGTGGTCATTTTCCCAGGACTCATATGACATTTGGCAGCTTACAAGGCCATTTACTTATAATATTAACCAATGGTTGTTCGGCAGTTGCTGTTTGCCTGGATCCTCACAACTTGGTGAGTTAGCTTAGCAGAGTGGTAGCTTTTATTTTTGCCTTATCTGTTCAGCGGGATTTGAAACCCCTTGTAATAATTCACTCTAGCCACTACCTTTTACCCCACATACAAAATGGGGATGACCCCGTGCCTGGTCAGTCACAGACTTCTCATCCTGAGGGAAGCATTTGAACCAGCATGGCTGATCTGAGGCCTCCCTTGGAATACAGGAGACAGATTTGATTTGAACTTGAAGAAAAAAACAGCTTTGCTTCTGGGTTCATGATTCTAGAAGAATGTGAAATTAGGGTTACAAGTGGCCAAGTTCATTCAAGCGAAGAAGATATGGCTGCAATACGAGAGAATGAAGCCAAGCAGAGCAGGGCTGAGCTGTGAGATTGAGGAGGAAGGGAAGTTCCGGTGGCTCTGAGTCTCGATTGTAGCGTTTGAGGCCCAGATCCCCATCCTTTGGTTTGGTCAGATAACCCAATATTCCTCTCAGCCATATAAGCTACAAAAAACTTGTTCTGTGTGTTCTCTTAAAATAATTTGAATTGGTTCGTCTTTTGTGACTTAAAGGATTCTCCTAAGACAAATACTATAATCCACCCATTTTATGGGTAAGGGAATTGAGGCTCAGAGAGGTTAGGTGTCTTGCTCATGAAAATCACAGTACCAGTGGTTTTCAGAGCCAGAACTTCATGTCCCATTGAATGACCCCAAATGCTATATGCCAGTAAAGACAGCAAGGCCTCGCGAGGATCTTGGAGAGGAAGCTGGTTATTAATGAAAGGGGCAGAGAAATTTCAAGGCACCGTCCGATCATGGCTATCCACATAGGTAATTCATTCACTGGTTCATCAAACACTTGATCAGTCACTAACAAACAACCTAAGACAAGCTGTCTAGATAGAGGACATGAGTGATCGCAGGTACCCCTGGCTCTCCTGGGTACCTGTCTGCTCTCAGCTACTGCTGGCCCGACAAGGGGTGAGAAGCCACAGAGCCAGCCTACCCGTGTTTTCCAAGTTGCTATTCCGGTGAATGTGATGTATGCGGTACATGTCCAACACTTGGGCCTCTCAGAAAATTGATTATGGATCTTGCCTCTTCCTTAAAAAGCAGGCTTTTTTTTATTTAGCAGGCTTTTATTAGCATGTGTAAATACGGAATAACTTCTGAATGCAAATATGGATGACATTTTATTTTTCTGACATGTTTGGAAGCAGCCTGGGGCAGGGTGGCAGTGAATCAGTAAACCTCATGGGTACACTGCACTGGGAATTCATCAAATGTGCACACAACTAATGGGCTGATGCCATATGTTCCATAATAGCATGTTTGCTAACATGGGACTGGGCTGCCCGATTGTATGACAAAGCTGCCATGTCAGTTTCTTGATGTATAGAAACAGGCTCTGCTAGCCAGATGTAGAAATCTAGCAAGGTCATTTGAGGAGTAATTTCCATTTTGTGTGCTTCTTTTCCCCCTCATTGACTGTAAGAGAATGTGATGTGCCTCATTACAATGTGATTCCAGGTGCATAACACAATAATGACCTTTATGCCAAAGACTGAAGTTCATGTAATTGATAAGATAGACTCCCATTTGGTGATGTTGGAAACCATTAGCCAGAGGCAGAAACTGTGTTAACTTCTTGACATAGGAGGTCACAGGTCAAGGTCAAGACCCAGGCTGCAGCCGTTTCTGGACTCAGAAAAAAGAGGAGAGCAGTGCTGCCTGGCAGCCTCTGTGAGAGGTAGAGATGTCCCAGAGCCTGTGGAAAGTGAAGGGAAGACTTAGGGATCAAGATGGGAACTGAAGAAGGAGCAGCAGATCTCCATGGAGATGCGCCTGGGTGGTGGGTTTGCCCATGCGGGAGTGCTGTGATAGCCATCCCCTCCCTTTCTCCTTTCAGGTCCTTACTGATTTCCTCTGCTTTGCATCTGACCCAAAATTATAGTGTCTCTATAGAAGCATTGCTTCTTTTTCTCTCCTGAATCCAAGATTGGTGGTGCTCAAGTGGGAAATTAAAGATTTGTTACAGAGTCTTTAGAATAACTTGGGAAAGTTAGGATTCCATTTTCCCTCACCCAGGTCACCCAGGGAACCGGTTTCCTGCCAAAGTCATGTGTGGCTTCTGCCCTTTATTGAAAATAGCCGAACAAATCAAGTCCTTCACTGGGTGATTCTGGCTATTGCATCAGCTGTCATTTTGTTAAACACACATTTACAAATACATTTGTTCTTTATTGTTTTTTGTAAGTTTATTTATTGAGAGAGAGAGAGAGGGAGAGAGAGAGCATAAGTCAGGGTGGGGCAGAGAGAGAGAGGGAGAGAGAGAGTACCCCAAGCGAGCTCATGACCTGAGCCAAAGTCAAGAGTTGGATGTTTAACTGACTGAGCCACCCAGGCGCCCCTCCAAATGCATTTGAATACCCAAAGCTGCTCCGGACCTCAGGCCCCTTCCCAACTGTGTGCAGCTTTATCGGAGTCACTCATGGCCAGCTTCTGCTCTTGCTCTTTTTCCTGTTTCACTCTGAGGGAGGACACGATGTCTCATATCTTCACAAACTACAGGAGCCCAAACCTAATGTAAAAAACCAAGCAATGAAAAGGGAAAGTAAAAAGTCACATGTTATCTGAAATCTGGAGCTTAAAAAATAAAGAAGTAATAAAGAACCAGAATGAGAATGCATTCGGTCAGAGGGAAAGAGAGAGAAGTGGGAATTTGGGGGCGTTAAGCAAAGGAAACGAAACGGCTAAAATGATCAATAAAATGGCTTGTTTGTTCGTTTGTTTGTTTACATCTCTGGAGTTATAAGCATCTCAGCCTGACCATGAGTTAATAGTTTTTTAGGAGGGGCCTATCGTGTGTGTTTATTGATATTTGATTTCCAGAGCTTCTAGCTCAATCGGGGACAAAGGCTCTATGTTATACTAATGCTCATAGATGCATAATGCCTTTTTAAAATATTGCCAAGTCTGCTGTCATTTCAGGACCCCAGAGACTCTGCCTATTAGGATGGCAGGCGAGTGAAGAAATGAGTTGGGCAGAGAGGTGGCGGGGGTTAATTTCATATTTGTCATGAGATCTTGCATGATTTCCCTAAAAGATATTTAATTTCCACTGGGCATAATAACTTGCAGCTGCCGGAATATGCTGTATACTAGTGGTGAGTTCTTGTCTTTGGAGATTTATGCAAGTCGTTATTTAAAAATAGAGATCCGGGAGTTACAGCTGGCTAATTAATCTACCACTAAGGAAAGCTAAGCAAGTGACCCACTTAACTGTTTCCAGGAACCACGTCTTCGCTGAAGCGAACTTTCACAAATGTCTTAACACAGAGAACCAAACTGATACCACCCTGTCACATTTTATGATCTTCTCACAGCATAGGTGTCTGTTGTTCGTCTCCCTTTCTTTCCCAGGGACACCACTCATCCGTACACAACTTGAATTCCCATATGCTTCACCGCCTGTGTCCTTTATCCCGAGGATGGACGCCAAGGCTCTCCTTCCTTAGTGTCTTCTTTCTCTGGATCAGTCACCTACTCAGGCAACACCCTCAGTGCCTGTCTCTTACCACAGCAGCTCCAGGCCTCTGCCTGACTTCAGAGGGTTCCCGTAAGAGACACAAGCCTGTGTTTGCTCATAGTTCCTCTACTTTCTCCACATGCACGTTCCTCTCCTGGCGTAATGGTCTCTTTCCTTTCATACTGTCCCTTTACCCAGGTCACCTTTCCATTCCTCTCTCAGCGTGAATATGGTCTGTACATCCTACAAAGCTGCACTCCATCTATCCCAGGCTATATTGAGTTTTCTCCTGAAACTTGACAACAGAGTTGATATAATTAGGCCATGACACATTTTTATCCTTTGGTCTGTGAGTGCCCTGATCTTATTTTTAAATCAATCAATTAATTACTGTATTATGTTTATTCCTCTTCCCCTCCTCTACATAGACAGGCATTCTGTTGTATTTTATGTGCATTTTTGATTGCATACATCTTTGCCAAATAATTATTATTGTTTGTATTTTGATTTACACAAATGGTATATATTACATTTTATCCATTTCTTACTTTATGCACTATCTTTTAAAGTCTGTGTGTGTCTCTAACTCTGGGCTGTTTCATACTCCATGGTAGGCAACCTCTCCACTTTCTCCATGGTATACACACACAGGTCGCCAACTCTCTGGATCTCCCTTCTCTGAAATCCCTTGGTATTCATTTACCTTACAGCTTAACTATATGCTGTTTTTTTTTTTTTAATTTTCCTATGAGTGTTTCTTGCTTTCTTGTTGTCTTTTGTGTAACTCCTTAAAGATCAGGGACCACCTCTTGTACTCTTCCTTTCCCCACTACACCCATCCCTACCTCTGTAGATCTTCTTTGGAACTGGGTGCATAAATGGTGCTCAATAAATCCTTGTTTATTTAGTGAATTGAATAGTGTGACTCCATAAGGATAAGTTATTGTCTCTTCCTATTCATATCTCCAGTGTCTAAACTAGTGCCTGACACGTTGCAGGTGATCAAGAGATTTGTTTGAAGCAAATGGGTATCTTGTCTTTCACATGAAACAAAGGAATATGGAATCATGGGGTACACAGAGGTCAAGATAGTACACTCTAGTTTCTAATCTGCCACCAACTAAGTATACAACACCTGGCATGTCAGAGAACTTCTCTAGGTCCTGGTTAAACTGAATGATTTCACGGATCCTTGTTCGCTCTAACTTGCTAAGCTTCTGTGACTTCACTAACAATTTTTCAAGTAAGAGAGTCTTCAGTATGAAATCACCTGCAAGGAATACAGAATAGACATACTCAAGACAATAGAGCATGGAAGGGGTAGAGGTGAGAGAGCAATCTTATGAGTTCTGATCTTAGGCTCACAGAATGATTGGGAGGACAAAATTCTTGCCACCTGTAAAGTGATTAGAAAAGTATCTAACACATGGTGTGCCTATGTGGCTCAGTCGGTTAAGCGTCCAACTTCAGCTTAGGTATGATCTCACTGTTCTTGGGTTTGAGCCCTGCATTAGGCTCTGTGCTGACAGCTCAGAGCCTGGAGCCTGCTTTGGATTCTGTGTCTCCCTCCCTCTCTGCCCCTGCCTCTTCTCTCTCTCTCTCTCTCTCTCTCTCTCAAAAATAAATAAACATTAAAAAAAGAAAAGTAACACAAAATAAGTGCTCTATAAATCTTTACGATTATTTTTATAAATTTAGGAAAATCTACTAGCCTTTGTTACAATCTTATGTCTGGCATTTGCAAATCTGGACTTCATGCTTATGTGCAAACAAAGCCCCAGAAATTCTAGTGTCATTGCTGAAATTAACAGTTTTCTTTTATAGGACAGTAATCACCAGACAACAATCTGATTTCTTTTAGGCCCAAACTGTTGTCTTTTTGGTAATGGCCAAGTTCTAATTTTCATGGCTTTTGTAAAATGAAGCAAAGGAGTATTATCCTTCAAGATCATGTAGCAGCCAATAAAGATGTTAGGACAAGAATTCTGAGTTTTGTGTTTGCTGTCTATCAAAAAAATAACTGTTTTTCTGTAGAGCAATCACTTGGAAATGGAAACAGAATATGAATGTGTTAATATCTTATGCAGATGTTATTTTTCCCCTTAGTAGGGAAGAAGTAACTAAATAATCTAATTTGCTTTCTCTTATCTTTAGGGAAGTGAATTCAAATATTGGACAAACCATTATTAAAATTCTGAGCAGCTTTTAATGCATGAGCTTGTTTTTTGCTATAAGGCTCCTTTTTCTCTAGGTCAAGAGGTAAAGCTATTTGTCTAAAAGAAAAAAAAATTAAATAGTATTGGTGATGGGCTACAGGTTTTATAACTTAACTATATTTGCTTCATGAGCAAAAATAGCATTTAGTAACTATTTTATTCTACTGTTACTGGACAATAGAAGTCTTAAACAGCATTTCAGTTTGATGCTTTTACATAAAAATCCAATATGTGAATTTGTCTGTCATCTAAAGGTTAAAAAAAAAATCAGGTAAAAATACAAAATGGGAACTGGGAACTGCAAATGAACTGGAAATCTTTAACCAAGGAAAGATTAAAACTTCTACTCAAAAAGTTGGAGAAACAGGTAAAATGACCCATTACAAACAACATAGGAAATAACTATGAATCATTGGTTTGAGAACTCAGAAACACTGGAATAAACTACGACTTACACGGTGAATGGGGAATTTCAAAAAACACTTTGTCTTTTTGGTTTTGTTTATTTTTGTTGTTGGTGGTGTTGGTGGTGATGGTTTTGGGTATTTCTGGATGCATAAACTTAATTTAGGAGGGTACCAAAAATTTGTATTAAAGTAAAGATGAGCTGTGTTCTAATAATGTCTTTCTGTTTTCTCAGGTAGTTCTCAGCTAAAGCTGTCATTTATTTCCATATGCTGTAAAGTGAAATAAAATATACGTCTTGGGGTGCCTGGGTGGTTCAGTTGGTTAAGCGTCTGACTTCAGCTCAGGTCATGATCTTATGGTTCGTGGGCTCAAGCCCCACATCCAACTCTGTGCTGACAGCTCAGAGCCTGCTTTATATCCTCTGTCTACCTCTCTATGTGCCCCTCCCCAGCTTTCTCTCTCTCTCTCTCTCTCTCTCTCTCTCTCTCTCTCTCTCTCAAAAATAAATAAACATTAAAAAAAACTTTTTTTTAAGATATAGATTTTGAATAGCCAGGATGGATTGCCATGAAAATTAAAGGAGATGTGTGGAAGGCAATCTGAAAAATCTAAAGTTCTATACACATATTTGTTTCTGTTGTTATCGTATTCAGTAAAAATCAGAACAATGCCTATGATGTATCAGGAGCTACTTTAGGCACTGATGATTCAGAGAAATGATAATACTGATCTTTACTTTCAAGGATTTATGATTATATTGGGGAAATAGAGAATGTCAAATGTATTGTAAGTGCAATAAAAGAGACAAGCCAGGTGCTTAGGAACATAGAATGAGATCCCTGACTAAGTTTTTAGAGTTAGGGATGTCAGAGAAAGTTAAGGAGAGGAGAAGAAGGGAGTCCCAGGTGAAGATGGCACGACTGTAGCCTTGAGTTGAAAAATAGCACAGTATATTCCCAGTCAGTAAAAGGATCAGTATGACTAGAGCTTAAAATATCAAGCAGAAAATAGCAAAAGGTGAGTCTCAAGAGGCCAGATCATAGAAGGCCTGTATATTCGGTTAAAGGTTCAGGTTTTACCCTGTTGGTGATGGAAACCCGGTGAGGCCAAGGCATAATGTAGGCACTCAGGGGGAGTACAGGAGGTTCATTCAAGGGTCAGGGAGAGCATGAGGAGGATATTGCTGTAGTCCGGGTGAAAGTCTGTGAGAGCAGGAACCTAGGCAGGGAGAATTGGATACAACAGAGAAGGCAAATCTGAAAGAGTAAAGAATGGCAATGTGTGGTGATTGATTTTGTGAGCACTGGTGAGGATGACCCTCAAGTTTATAATTTGACTGATTCGATGATTTGCAGTACAATTTATACACAGAATACTGAAGGAGAATCAGGTAGAGGGGATAAGATATATGTCCATTTTTTGGCCATGTTTATCTCAACATTTCTATAAGACATTTGATTGAAGGTGTCCAAGAGCCAATTGGATATATGGCCCTGACTTGTGAGCAACAGATCTGGGTAGGAAATTCAGATTTGTAAGTCATAAGCATAAAAGTAGTAGTTAAAACCCTCAGAAAAAAGGTAAAGACAGAAGCCTAAGAATGCCAGCATTGAAAAGTTGGGCCAATGAGAAAGCCAAGAAAAATACCAGGAGACAGTGAAATGGGGTCTGAGGTGACCCAGGGCAGTGTCATGTCACAGAGGCCAGAAGAGTAGAGGTTCAGGAAAGTGGTAAGATCCAAAGTGAAACCAAAGCAATGAAATCCAGTATAGGGACTTAAAACAAATCCTGTAAATTTAGAAAGCCATGACTTTAGGGGACCTTATTGGAGCAGTTTCACTACAAGGTGGCAGGAGAAACCTAACTGCAGTCAGTTGAGGAGTGAATCTGGGGCAAGTGAGCACAGTCTTTCTTTGCAGAGAATTTTGGATGGGAGGAAGTAGAGGGATAGGATGGCAGCTGGAGGAAATTCTGAATCAGGACCAGGTTATTTTAAGAGCAGAGTCGTTGAAGGAAGGGTGGAGGTTGAAGAGAATGAACCAATAGTGGGAAAAGGGAAGCCTACATGGTAAAAGAGAAAAAAAAATGATGTAGTGTGTTCCCAAGGAAAGTGGGAGAGGTGGCCCAGGCAGGGTGGGGTATCCATAGGAAAGGTTAGTCTTAAGCAGGAAGGACTTAAACTCTTAAGCCTCTGAGACTGGAAGGACAACTAGAAGGAAGAGAGAGGATGTGGGGGAGAAGGAGAGGCAGGTCATGCTTCAAGGATTTAGGACAGAGTTCATAGCATTTAGTTACTCATTCCCCTGAGGACCCATACAATGCCTTAGCAGATAAAATACCCTTCAGAAGTCCCTCATAATCCTTTCAGGGTTGCTGTCTCACCAGCCATTGAAACATTCCCTCTGTACCCTTGGTTCTCATGCTGCTCCTCTCCCATCTCCATGCATGGGCTTTTCTCCAGTGGTGCTGGATACCCCCAACACACAGTGTTCCCCTTGGAATACCCATTGATTGTCCTCATTCAAATAAATTATAAACTATTTCATTCCAAGATATAAATATCTGACACCCAACTAGCTGGGCCAACCTTCCCAGGAGCATTTGCCCTTTAGATGGATATTCTGGCTGTCAGGGGCCTTGCCTTATTAGACCTCACCCCTCCATTCAACCTTTCTTCCCACACTTCATCAATATGCATACTCTGCTCTCGTCGCACTTGTCTTCACTTTTTCAAAAAGTGAAGCACGTGGTATGGAAATCATATAGTTGGAATAACAGGACAGTGAAGATTTTCTGAGTCATCCCCATTGTCCTACCTGGCAGGGGAACACCTGTCACTCTGTACAGGCAGCTCTGTACAAAAGGGTGCTGCAGCTTCTGATACAGCATAATCCAATATACATTACCTCCATTCATTAGAAGATTTAACCTACAGATTAGGAGTACTCTTTACCCCTTAGTAGGGGTACTTCCCCTACTACTTAGCAGTAGTACTTCCTTAGTAGGAAGTTAGGAAAATTTGAATCAGCGCTGCTTTTTAAAAATCAAGCTTACTGCTGTTTGCTGGTTAGTGTTACAATCACAGAAGCAAAGACTAAGCCATTTTCTCCTTAAAAAAAATAGTGTTTTTCATTATGCCCAAACAATCTCCAAATGAATAGAAGAAAAAAATGCCCACAGGCGCTCTTGGGCTCAGCATCATACCCAGATGCCTTAACCCCAGATCTACTAGCTATGCACTGGTAATAAAATATCCCAGCGGCTCTGGTCTCTACTGAGTCTGGATCTAGAATGTACAACTTTATGATGAGGGGTACTGGTTTTAGAGTCAAACTGACTTGCTTCCTGACTTCACAACTCTGGGACATATCTCAGAGGGCTGTTGCGAGGATTGAGTGTGATCATGAATTTAAAGGGCTTAGCGTTCTTGCTAAGTACATAGTAAGTTCTCAATAAATGGAGGCTGCTGTTGAATTATTACTATTAACAATTCATGCTCTGATTTAAGAAACTGCCTGGCTTAACTGGCCTCAGGCAGAGGCTGGAACTGCTTTCTCACCCAGCTTCAGCTGTACGGCTGTAAAATGATGGGTTTCCTTTTTGGATATACCCACATGCTTACTTCTCTCTCATCACTGATGCTTACTGTCTGGAGTCATTAATGATTGGCCACTTAGGGTAATCGCTTCCCTGAGAACCAAATGTGCTTACATTCAGTGGCACCCACTGTAATGCAGTTACTTTTTTCCAATAATATTCATCTAGTAGATAGGCCCAGGATAAGTGAGGTCCATAATGATAAGCTACCTCCTCTTTGTTCATTTTGAAGAGACTCATTAGGGACAGTGGTCCTCAGCGTTAATGAAATGATAGCATCTAATTATAGAATTACAGTTATACACACAAGTGCCAGAATTAGGGGACTTGCCACCTAACAGGTAATGTCACTGCCTGCACCTTGCTCTTGTTCTTTAGGATGCCTCCACCTTGGTCCAGATCTCATCCTTTCCTTGGGCCTGTTTTGGGATTCAGCCATCTGCTGAATGCTGGTAAAAGCCTAAGCTATAAACAGCTTGCTTTTTGGTAGAACAACTCATGCCTGAGAAAGTTGATAATGATTTCAGAATTTCTTTTAATTGAGTTTTTAATTACAACACAGCAAATATCCCATTCATATGTAATTTTGACAAAGATGACAAGCAATTTCATATTCTTTGGAGATCATTTGACAAGTGTGGGAGCCTATATTAAATACCAACTGCCTTGTTTTTTGGACAGGAGTACCTGACAACCGCTTATTCAGGGAAGATCGGGAACTGGAGCATCTGGATCTCAATAAATTATTTGACAGAACAATCCAAGTGCTATAACACAAGCTGCTACTGGGAATGTAAATCTGATTGGCTGGCTTAGAATCTCGTTTTTCTAATTTATAGCCCACATATTATGAATTGGGATACTGTACAGCCAATGGGTGTTTGGACAGGTTTTACCATAAATAATTTTTTCTTTCTTTAGACTATCAGCACAACAGATAAAATATGCAAATAAGTTCTTCTGAAACACAAAGCTTAAACTTGAGATGGGTACCATGATTCTCTATGTTTTTCTCCTTTGGCATTCATTTAAGAGTTCCAGAGCTCCAGAACTACAATTAGACCAAAGAAACTGCTGCATGCCAAAGAGCAGAGAACCAGTCCAACAATGGCTGGTCCCTACCTACTAGCACCTCCCATAAGTTTTCAAAGGTCATTTGTATGGCCATTACAATATCCAGAGGTCCCAGATGAGGGATCTTTTTCAACCACAGAGCAGTAGTCCTCAAACTTTGAATTTTGGAGACCAGAAAAGAAATTCTTAATTGGAGCCCTACTAAGGTCACCTTTTTAGTTTACCAATTAAAGATGTGTAAATTTTTTTCCCTTTTCACTCATTTGTTAATTTGTGACTATCTATTGAGCACATACTATCTGCTGGTACTGTAAAAGTATGCCCTGGGAATGCAATGAAAAACAAAGCTAGATGTAATCTATACCCTCAAATACTTTATGGGCTTGGTGGGGGAGACAGTTATTGATAAATTATACTAATAGTTGTAAAATTCACATTGAGATAGGGACTGTGAAGGAAATAAATAAAATGGTTCTCTTAGAGCACGTAACACATTAACTTTATATAGACAGAAAAGGTCAGGAAACCCTTCTTCTTTAAAACGTGCTGGGAGAGGGTTGCCTGGGTGGGTCAGTCAGTTGAGCATCTGACTCTTGATTTCAGCTCAGGTCATGAGCTCATGGTTTTTTGAGTTTGAGCCCCCCCACCCCCACCCCATGTGGGGCTCTGCACTGGCAGCATGGAGCCTGCTTGGAATTTTCTCTTTTTCCCTTTCTCTCTGCCCCTCCCCCCATTCATGCTGTCTCAGTCTCTCACAAAGCAAATAAATAAACTTTAAAATTGTACTGGGAGGTTTGGAGGCATCTTTGAGCTTGCTAAGTAGACACCATGAGCAAAGTCTACCCTGTTGAGTTAAAAACATTTATGGACAAGAAATTATCATTGAAATTGAATTGTGGCAGACATTTCCAAGGAATATTGCAGGGTTTCAGTCCTTTTTTGAATCTTGTGATAGATGAATGTATGCAGATGGCAACTGTGGGCAACAGCACAATATGAGAATGGTGGTAATATGAGGGAATAGTGTCATCATGTTAGAAGCCTTGTAATGAGTGTAAACAATGAGTGTGTTCACCAGAAGAAATCAGCTGCTTCTGAATATCCCCTCTCCATAGCACCTGTTTTACTACAATATAAAAATCAGGCCATGTGCATTTTCATATTGAACTTTTTTGTTAAATAAACTTTTGTAAGAGTAAAAAAAATAAAATAAAATAAACTTGTGCTTAGCTTCAGCAGGTCTCAGACTATACAGGGCCTTGTAGCCCATGATGAGGATTTTTAATTTTATGCCAAGAGTGATGGAAAGTAATTATTAAAGAATTTTAAGAGAGTCCTCTGAATGCCACTGGACAATGGATTGGAGGGCAGGAAGAGTGGAAGGAGTGAGATCAGGTGGAACAGAATGTTGGTGCTATAGATATGATTAGTGTGACAGCCATGTGATGGTGAGTCGTTGGATTTGAGGGATATTTTGGAACTGGAACTGCTAAAACTCATTGATAGATGAGGGATGAAGGAAGGAAGAGAGAGGTATTGAGGATGACTGAATATTCCTGGCTTGAGCAACTTGCCATTTCCTATACCATTTACCGAGATAGAAGGACCAAGAGAAGAACACATAGAAGCAGAAAGGATCCCTTTTTGGGCTTGTTAAGTTTAAGGTGCCTATGAGATATCCAAAGCAGGCAGATATATGAATCAGAAGTTTGGAGACGTATTTTGCTGCTAGATACACATTTAGAAGTTGTCAGCATATCGATGGTATTAAAGTCATGGGAGTAGATAAGATTTCAGAGAAATGAACATTATGGAACTTAGAACATTCTGAGACTTGATACAGAAGGGAGAATCTTCAGAGTATCTTTCTATGAAAAGGACAGCATTTTAACACCCACAAAATAGGAAGAACATAATATCTGTTCTTTAAATTAAGGACATTTCATTGCATGAAATCCTCCCTCCATTGTCCTTACCATTCCTATTTTGCTTCAGATCAGTCAGAAGTTCGTCTTGGAGCAGTCGTTGCAAACCACTGCCTTAGAGTTTCTGCGACTGCCTTGGGTGGGAAGGACCTCATTTTGGTAGAACTTCTTATCTCCACTCCCAGTTTCACTTGACCTCTTAGACTCTTCAGGCTTAAAAACACTTCTGGGGTTCGCATGCCTGCATGGCTCAGTCGGTTAAGCATCCCAGTTTGGCTCAGGTGATGATCTCACCACGTGTGAGTTCAAGCCCCACATTGGGCCCTATACTGACAGCTCAGAGCCTGGAGCCTGCTTCGGATTCTGTGTCTCCCTCTCTCTTGGCCCCTCCCCTGTTTGCAGTCTGTCTCTCTCTCTCAAAAATAAATAAACATTAAAAAAATTTTAATAAATAAATAAATACTTCTGGGGTTTCTAAACCAAAGTCGTCCACAGAGTGACTTAAGATCCTACCATATGACATCAGTTCCCTCCTATCCTGAAATGTAAAGTCAGTTACCTCCTACACACTTTGTGGCATTCCTAAGTCAGAGGGCTACACTGTCAATTGTAGTGTAGTTATATGTGTGCATCAGGGTGAATTAACACTTACATAGCCATCTCTTCCTCCTGTCCATCATAGTATGCCACCCATCCCGGTGTTCTTTGCTAGTGGACCCAGTAAGGGTTTCTGAATTGTCTCATCACAATGTTCCAGACAGCCATGATCAATCAGATTGAATGTGGAAATTATTGTAATGATACTACTAGCAATAATAACCATGTATTATCATACTTGTAACTATTATTACTAGTAATATTCTTAACACTTTGTGTCATGCTCTGCACTAAGGGTTGTCCATTCCTCAACTTATGTAAGCCTTCACCACAACTTAGAAGGTTGGTTCCATCTTACAGATGAAGAGGCAGAGGCTGAAAGATGGACTTCCCAGGTGTACATCCCATTATTGTTTTTACATTGTATTATAATAACATGCCATTATCTGCAATGGTGGAAACTCACTGGGACTCCATACTTTTCCTCTTCAAACCCTCAGCACCTAATAGTGCTTGGCACATTTAAGGTGCTTGATAAATATTGAAGATGGTATATACTCTATAGTGACAGAACCCTTTTGAAGGGTGGTGGTTGTGTCTTTGATGATTTAGAATCTCTTGCAGCTTCTAGCATAATTCTCAATAAATATTTGGAAGGTTGAATATGTGGGTTTAAAACGGGCCGAAAAACTCCTGGAAACTAAGAAGGTTCTGACGGCGCTGCTGGTGGAGGGATTACCACCGAAGGAGGATTAAGAAGATGCATCACCTAATATGCTGTGGTGGCAACTGTGGGTCTGATTCTTACTGAAGCATTCTTATTCATGACCTGGGTGGAGAAAAGGAAGAAGCTGCTCATTTTTGGAATTCACTAATAATTTCAATTTGGAAAGTATCGTGAGCAGCTCAGGCAACAGAAATAAAAGGCAAACAACCTGGGAGACTTGAGGTATGTCGGCTGGGAATAGTAACTTTGTGAGCGTTTGAAAAAGGCAAGGCAGTGCGTTCACTTGGGGGAAGGGAATCCAAACACAGAGCTGTTCTCAGGGAAGCAGACGCCAGAGCACAGCGATGCCAAAGTAGGCCCAGGGGGCATAGTGGTCTGCAAATTAAATTCAGGCCAGCCAGGCAGTCTGGCAGAATGAAAGGGAAGGCCAGGTTGAGGCTGCCTGTGCAGAAGGGCACGGAGTAACAGTTCCTCTGTGGACACTTGGAGCTGGGCAGCACCTGGCACCACACGCTCTCTTCCCACTACCTCATTACTGGGGAAGCTCAGGCAATTTGGAAGAAGAGCAGAGAATAGCAAAAAGAGTGAATGAATTCAGGAAAGGACGTGGATGAAAGATCAAAAGAATTAGATAGCTGTAGTTTAGTTGCGGAAAGCTAAAGGGAGGAGGAGGGAAAGGCCTGGAAACTCAAATATCCAAGTCTACTCTGAAATAACCAACTGGAAACTTGCAGAATACCCATCAAATTGAGACCTTTCAGATGAAAATGGACATTTTCTTCCAAGCCATGGGCTTCTTGCCTGAACTGGCAATCTGCCTACCCAGGTGCTCAGTAAATACTGTCTTGTAAAATAACCTTCTTTTGCCAGAAGAGTATAAGATCCGGGAAACAGACCAATAGGAAGCACATTAGAAAATCAGCCAACCCTTTCCACCCTTTCCTTAGTGCCCAGTGAGGACAGGATTAAAGGAACTAGATTTCTGTTGTGTTTTTCAAGTCAGACTCTTTTCAACAATGAAGTTGCCTCTTCCCATTCAGATAAATACAGAGCAAAATAGAAACCTCTGGAGCACAGGGAATGCCTAAGACACGGTTGGCTAGCCTTTGGTTAAATCCTATCGTTGCAATTTCCTTTATGTCAAGGGGACTGGGGGGATGCTAATTTTTTCCCCTCCCAGGCGGTGGAGGAGGTGGGTAGTGAAAGTTGTACCTCTGAACTAAAGGTGGACTTGGTGGAGTTCAGTTTTAAAAATCCAAGTAGATGGATTAGGGGTTCTTTGTTTTATAGAAAGAAGTCTCTGAAAACAGCAACTACCTGGCTGCTATTGAGTCTTTGTTTTCAGGCCAACTCCACTGTTCTTAACCTGGAGCCCAAGATAGTCAAGTATTCAGATTCCCAGCCAGTTGCAAAGCAATCACACACCTGTTATTAAGCTCCAGCATCAGTGGGCTTCTTGTGCTCCTCAAACATGCCAACCCTCTGAAACCTACTGTTTCCCTCTCTGCTGGGCTTGCTTACCTACCCACTTCCTTGTCCCGTTCCTGCTTTCTGCAGGGCTGGCTCCCTCTCATTCCTCTCTTCTCAACTTAAATATCGCCTCTTTTAGAAGGTATCTTTTTGGAGTGATTTTGCCTCCAAATAAGAGGAAATCTTGTTAATAGAGGCTCCAGCCAGTAGGAGCTAAAAAGAAGTTCAGAGTAAACAGTCCGTCCAAACCATGGCTCAGCTCTGACTTCAGGGACCCAGGAGCCCATTACTGTGCTCCACCCCTCACCGCATATGGCTTCCATCTGCATCATATCAAGATGTCTGGTCCATCCCCAGCATCACATCCATGCTGCAGACAGAATAATATACTAGGAGTAAAGGAGGGTGAAAGGCTTTTTTTCTAGTGATGCTCTTTTTGTGCAGAAAGGGCCACTGGCTTCAGAGACCCCTATGTCTAATTAGTAGAACTGTGCCACGTGCAAAAGAGTCTGGGAAATCAATATTAGCTTCCCAACCTCTGTGGTAGAACAAGGCCAGGAAGAAGGGGGCACGTGGATAAATTTCAGGTAGCCAAACTTCAGTGACTGCCATGGTATTTGCCCTGGCCCTGCTTGGTTATTCTGTCTCATAATTCCCTGCTTCTCTTCATGGCATTTCTCATAGTTTGTAGATGTACATTTGTAATCCCACTGGAATGTGATACATATCCTTTCTATGCCTGGCTGTTTTACCATTCTATCACCAGAATCTAGCTTTGTGCCTGACAAATGGAAGGCACTTAATAAATACCGCTTAATTCAGAGGCTAGTTGGCTGCTAGAAGAAAAGAGAAGCTACCTCTGAAATCATCATGTAATCACAACCTCCCAGGAAACTAGGATTCTGGTTGTCAACATTTGATTTTCACACAGATCCTTTTTTATTTATTAAAAAAATATTTCAAATATAAGGAGATATGTATATGTGAAAGAAAATAATGAACATTAAAATACCTGCCATCCAGCTCTATCAAATTCACAGATTTTGCCAGAGGCCTTTGAGGTCTGTTAATATTGTTGTTGAATTTAAAAACAAAACACCACAGATGCAGTTGAAGTCCCTGTGTCTCTTTCCTGTTTCTCTGCTCCTGCTTCTGCTCCTGCCTTTCTCTGCCTGGAGGCAACCACTGCCCTGAATTTGGGTTTACCAGTCTAGTATGTGTTTTTATATTACAACTGTCTATATACATCCTTAAGCAATATAAAACTATAGCATGTTATTTTGTGTGTTCTTAAGCTGTCTATAAATACTATATTTTGTTCAAACACTATTCACGTTAATATAAGTCTAAAGTATTATTGTCCAACCTTTTTAATCTACCTTGTTATTGATGTTTAACCATATTTTTGCACATAGCTATGCAGTGTCACAATGTGAATATACCACAATTCAGTTACCCATTTTTCTCTCCATAAACGTTCGGATTTATCATTTAAAGTCTTTTCGTATTACAAATAATGATACTTACCATTAACATTCTTCAACATGTTTCCTTGCCATATGTGTGAGGATTTCTTAGTGTAAAGTATATACCTAGAAGTAAAATTACAACATAAAGGAAGTATATGTCTTCACTTTTCTTTGATTTTGCAAGAGTGTACTACAAAACATTGTGCCAATTGATATCCTCACAAGTAGTGGATGAGAGAAACTGTTTCTGTACTCAACACTTGATATCAGACTCTGATTTTTGTCAATCTATTGATATAAAGTGATATCACATTTCACAGAGATCAACACATGTGTTAAATTTATTCTTAATTATATTTTAGTTATTGTTGTGAATGAGGTACTTTTTATATTATTATTCTTGAATGACCTGTTACTGCTCTGTAAAAATCCTGCCATTGTTTTTATGTTGATCCAGTATTTAGCCACCTTGCTGAACACGTAGTAAATTCTAACAGTGTGTAGATTCTCATCGATTATTTATGTAAACAAACTGACCATTTATACAGAAATACAGCGTTGTTTCTATCTTTCTAATATGTACCTCGTTTTATTTTTCTTGTCTTATTGTGTTGACTGAGACTTTCTAACAGCATTAGAATAGTGACAGCAAGCATCCTTGTCTTATTCTAACTCTAATGGTGACATTAAGTTTCATTGTTAAGCTTGATCCTTGCTATAGATTTTTGATAAATATTAATTATCAAGTTTAGAAAGTTCCCTTTTACTTTAATTTCCTAACAGTTTAAACATAAGTAAATGTTAAATTGCATTAAATATTTTTTGACATCTGTTGAGTTCACCATGGATTGTTTATTCTTTAATTTGTTGATTACTAATATTGTATAATGCATTAATAGATTTTCTAATGTTGAAACATCTTTTCATTCCTAAGATAATGTACATTGGTTATCAAGGGTGTTTCAAAGAAACACCTGGGTCTTTTCCTAAAGGACAAGAAACCTTAACGTTTTTGAGCAATTATTATTTTGATTTGACTTCATGTAAGTTTCTCTTTAGATCTGTGTGTGTTTGGCACATCATTTCTTTATTTCTTTCATTTTTTGGATTTTCTATATTTTAAAAAATGGAACATGTGAAAGTTGTATAATAGTATCAAAATATATGCACAGGGAGGGAGGAGGAAGATGGAAGTGTTAGCTCTGCTTATTTTGGACCATGAAATGAAGGGGAAGAACTTCTGATCAGCAGAATTTCTAGGGTAACTTGATTGAGTGCCATAATTAGTTTATTTCCTGAGTAGGTGAATCATGCTGGCCATTTGTCTAGAAACCTGGTGACACTTGTATCTAGTCATTTAAGAAAGAAATCCGTAATTGCCCCAGGTAGCTGGGAATTGCTTGTGAAGTAGAAAGGCTTGTCTTCCTAAAAGCTATCCTGGGTAGCACTGAGGTAGATGGTGATGGAGAATGCATCTGCTCTTATTCTTTTAGAGCCACTTTTGGTTTTTCTCTGTTTTTATTCATCTTTGGTAATCACATCGTTTTGAAACTTACATACATGTAAAACCTTTTGTCGTTCTAATACTCAGCAAAGGAACTATGCTCTGTTCAATGATTAGCGCTTCCTTATTTTAAAAATTATTTCAATATAGTTGCTCTTGGTGGTAAAACTGCCAGGTCATTGTAGAAATAAGGTTTTGATGGTTGTTGAACAGTCCTGTTTCTGAATATCTGTTCTAATTGTATGCACATATTCATACAATTACTGTATTACCAAAAGAACTGTATACAAATAGTAGCAATAATGTGATGTCCCGGTCTGTTGGCTTTAAAAAAGATTTCAGAAATTGATTAAAACACTTAATGTTGGTTTTTAACTCAAGGACTTGTGAAGCAAATGACTCATTCCACTTGGAAACGTGTTACAGAGAGAATATTCTTTTCTCCTTCCCACTTCATCCTATAGAGCATAGGGAGAAAGATACCAAACTCCTGGGAGTTATCTCCTTGATTAACTGTGAAGTAATAAACATAGGAAGGCAGCAACAACTCAAGCAGTTGGGTACTAAATCTCCACCTTTATGGCCCGCATTTGCCAACTGTCTCCATATTTGACAGATAAAATGCATCTGTGAATTTTAAGCTTCTCAGGTTACAGTTAAGATATGTAATTAGATTTCAAGATATACATCTTACCCAAAACTTCTGCTACGGGGGGGAAAGCCAATTAAGTCAGGTTTACTCAGCTTCGAAACAAAACTTCAACTTAACAATGGATGGAAGAACCTAACTAATGAGAACACTCCACATGGCACATGTTATTGTTTGTTGGAAACACTGTGTGCTCTGGGACACAGGCTCTTACTTTTCCGAAAGCTAGAGTCAGGAGGTTTACTCGGTTAATAAAGCCAGTTCCTTAAGAGATATAGTTTGATGCATGAGCAGGTGGAAATTACTATTTTGAACATTTGCTGCATACAGTTTTCTAAGCATTTATACTCATTGGATGGAAGTTAACTATCTAAGAAACTGTATTAACTCAAACAGGCCAGTGAAAAACTGCTTCAGTGCTCTGAAGCAAAACTACATTCCAACTATGTAAAAGTCTGTGGGCTGCTAAGGACTAACTTCACGTTAGAAATTTCCAATCATCATAATGACTATGATGATTAAAGTAACTAACATTGCCTGAGCAGGCGTATTTGTAAGTTCTTCCTAGATATTAGGTAAGCATTAACTTATTTATACTCATGAAAAGCATACACAATAGGTATTCTGTCATTTTATAGTTAGAAATGGAGGTTCAGAAAAGTAGAATAATTTGCCCAAGTTTATCTAAGTGTCTCCCTCGGCAGGTTAAATTCTCTCTCCTCTGTGAAATGAAAATAGACTAGCTGATTGTTGCCTTTTGTAAAATAGCCTTAATGCCCTTAAAAGTAAAAGCTTCCTTGGATCATATAAGAAGAGATTTCATTAAGACAGTAAAATATCAGCTCATTAGAGCAAGCATATATTTTATTGTTCATAGACACAGGAAAATCATGTGGGATGAAGTTACTATATACCTTCAAGAAGATAGTAGTCTAATCAGGCAGATAAATACATGAGGAATTACTTGAAATAATTAAAAAACAAAATGTCAAGAGATGCAAGTAGGCCGATACTTAGAAGTGAATTGTAATTCCTCTGGACTTCATTTGTATCAGCAGTGAAATGATGGGGCGGGGTGGACAACTACTTCCCTTAAAAGTTTCTTCCTGCTCCCTGACAGAGGTTGGGGAGCCTGAGTGCATATGCACAGATCAATTTGGAGAACACAGCCAGTGCTGACTATCAAAGCAAAGTGGGGCGGGTCATTCAAGATCTCCTGGAGATGAGATTGGAACAGGATCCAAAGAAGGTGAGACATATTGATTAGTTCAGAGGGGATATTTAGATATGAGGGTAAAGGTAGAGTGAGGATATTGATCAAAGTGGAGATAGAGTGAGAAAATAGCAGGTATAAAGAAAGGTGCAGAGTGACAGATTGAATAAATTTTTCTAAAGTAGACAGGTCAGGAAAATTGAAGGAAGAAGTTGATAAAGCACTTTAGGATTACCAGTGATCAACTTGTTTTAAGCCCCTGTGTGTCAGAACAACCAAATCAGAAACTCTGGGAAGTAGGATGGTGTGTGTTTTTTTAAGGTTTATTGAGATATATAATTCACATATCACATGATTTCACCCGTTTAAAGTTTATAATTCAGGGTTTTTTAGTACTGCGCTGTGTGTCCATCAGCACAATCAATTTTAAAACAATTTTTATCACCCCCCTCAAAACTGTACCCGTTAGTAGTCACTCCCCAATATCCCTAATTCACCTCCCAGATCTAGGCAGCCACTAATGTATTTTCTGTCTGTACAGATTTGCCTGTTCTGAATATTTCATATAAGTGGAATCATATAATAGATAGCCTTTTGTGACTGGCTTCTTTCATCTAGCATGATATTTTTAAGGTTCATCAATGCTGTATGTAGAATGTATCATCACTTCACTATTTTTTATAATGGAAAAATACTCCATTATGTGGATATATACCTATACATTTTATTTATTCATTTATCAGCTAATGAACATTTGTATTGTTTCCACTTTTTGACTGATATGAATAATTATGCTATGAACATTCATGAACAAATTTTGTTTGAACACATGGTTTCATTTCTCTTGGATATATACCTAGAAGTGGAATTACTGGATCACGTGCTAACATTTTGAGGAACCGACAAGATTGTCTTTCAGAGCAGCTACACCATTTTATATCCACAGCAGCAATGTATGAGAATTTTAGTTTCTTCATCTTTGGCAACACTTGTTATTATCTTATCTTTTTGGTATTATTCATCCTAGTGGATGTAGAGTGGTATCTTATTTGGGTTTGATTTGCATTTCTGATACCTAATGATGTTGAACATCTTTTCATGTGCTTATTTTCCATTTGTCAATCTTCTTTGGAAAAAAGTCTATGCAAATCCTTTGCCATGTTTTAAGTGAGCATCCTTTTGTTTTGTTATTGAGTTATCATAATTTGTTATGTGTTCTAGACACAAATCCCTTATCAGATGGATAATTTGCAAATATTTTCTCTCATTTGCTATTGCTGTCTTTTCACTTTGCTGACAGTTTCCTTTCAAGAACAAAAGTTTTTCATTTTGATGAAGTCCAATTTACACATTTATTTTGTCCTTTGTGTTTTTGATGTCATGTCTAAGAAGAAATTGCCTAAGCCAAAGTCAGGAATATTTACTCCTGTATTTTCTTTTAAGAGTTTTATCGCTTTAATTTATACTTAGATCTGTAATCCATTTTAGTTAATCTTTGTGTAGGGTGTGAGGAAGGGGTACAGCTTCATTCTTTTTCACGTAGATATGCAGTGATCCCAGGACTATTTGTGGCAAAAACTATTTCCCCCCACAATGAATTGGCTTGGCCCTGTTGTCAAAAATCAATTGATCGTAGATGCATGGAGTAAATTTTGAAATCAAAAAGTGTGAGTCCTCCAACTTTTTCTTCTTCTTTTTCAAGATTGTTTTGGCTACTCCATATTCCTTAAGTTGCCATATAAATTTTATGATTAGGTTATAAATGAGATGTGGGCTTTTTCAAACTACACAGGTGATTCTAATGTGTAGTCAGGGTTGCAAATCACTGATATAGGTCTGAGAAACACAAATGATGTTTATTGATCTACTAATATGCATCTAGCTTCTGCACTGGGTAACTTACATTTTTTTCTTAAATCATTTGATCTCCCATAATAACATTATGCAACAGTCACTATGATCTCTAATTATAGGTGATAAATCGGAGTCAAAATCTTGTCCATAGTTACTTGGTAGTGATGTTGAGATTTAACTCATGTTGACTATTCCAATTCCTTACCCAAGAAATGTAGATCAGATCATCTGGAGACTAACTCTTACACACCTATGGCCTTTGTATTACTATTATAACATTCTTATTAGAAAGAAAATAAATCAGGTTTGTGTGGTATGGCTGAATCATAAAGGCATATAGGGAGAACATGACAAAAGATAAAGCTTCTTAGATAGGAGGAGCCATGGTGTTTCTCAAATGACAGACTGTGATAAATATTTCATATTCCACAAAAGCATTTTAGGGGGGTAGTCTGCTCAGTTTTTAATAAAGTTAAATTTACTTACAATCCTTGGCCTCTGAGATTATTTTCTTTACTGGAAGGTGCATCTATGTAAAACATTCTTGTTAAATTATGTAGAGAACGTATAAACATTATTTGTTTTACCTTTTTCTCTTCTGAATAATAATGGAAAGTCTAAAACCCTATGTAAGTCTCCCAAAATTGTTTATTTTACTTTGCTACTTCAGGAAGCCCAAGTCTAGAAACCAGTACCATACAAAATAGTGAGCTCCTGAAGAATTTTGAGTGTGAAGTGAAATGAAACCCTTAGGTTTACATGTAAGAAAGATCACTTTTTCAACAAATGGTGTTAGGACAACAGCATATCCACATACCAAAAAATGAAATTAGAATCCTACTTCACACAATATACAAAAATTAACAAAATGAATAACAGACTTAAACGTAGGAAATAAAACTGTAAAAATCCTGAAAGAGGGGTGCCTGCGTGGCTCAGTCAGTTAAGCATTCAACTTTAGCTCAGGTCATGATCTGGCAGTTTGTGAGTTTGAGCCCCATATTGGGCTCCCTGTTGTCAGAACAGAGCCCATTTCAGATCCTCTGTCTTCCTCTCTCTCTGTCCCTCTCCCACTTGTTCTCTCTCTCTCTCTACCGCAAAATAAATAAATAAAATTTATAAATAAATAAACAAATAAATAAATAAAACTCCTGAAAGAAAAATAAGAGTAAATATTCATGATTTTGGATTAGACAATGGTTTCTTACACTCAACACCAGAAGCATAAGCAACAACAACAAAGTAGATACGCTGGACTTCACTAAAATTTAAAACTTTTGTGCTTGAAAAGATATTGTCAAGAAAGTGAAAAAACCAACCCACAGAAAATGAAAGAAGATATTTGCAAATTGTATTCTTGATAAGGGATTTTTATCTAGAACATATAAAGAGTTACTACAACTCAATAACAAAAAGATAAATAACCTAATTAAACAATGATTTGAATAGAGAAAGGATTTGAATAGATACTTCTCCAAAAAAGATACACAAATAGTCAATAAGCACAGGAAAAGATGTTCAACATCAGTAGGTATTAGACAAATGCAAATCAAAACTACAATGAGATTCCACTTTGTAACCACTAGAATGGCTATTACCAAAAAGATAGACAATAACAAGTGTTGACAAAGATGGAGAAACTGAAACTCTGACATATGGCTAGTAGGGATGTAAAATGGTGCAGCTACTCTGAAAAAACACTCATATTTCCTCAAAATGTTAAACATCCAGTTGCATATAGAGTAATTTTACCCTAAGAGAAGTGAAAACACATGTTTTCACAAAACTTGGCCATGAATGTTCATAGCAACATTATTCATATCAGCCAAAAAGTGGAAACCCAAATATTCATCAAGTGATAAATATCTTTTAAAAATATGGTATATACATAAAATAGAATGTTACTCAGCAATAAATAGTATGGATAAGTACTACAAAATGGATGAACATTGTAAAACATTATATTAAGAGAAAGAAGCTAGTCACAAAAATCCACTTCTATCAAATGTCCAGAATAGGTAAATCTATAGAGAATGAAAGTAGATTGGGACAGGGGCATAGAACTGGGACAGGAATGAGGTGAACTGCTACTGGGTGCAAGGTTTCTTTGGGGCTGATAAAAATGGTCCAAAAAGTAGATTGTGACAATGATACACAATTCCGTGAATATACTAAAGACCACTGAACTGTATACTTTAAAGGAACTAATAATATGGTATGTGAATTACTACAAAGCTATTAAAAAAAAAGATTGTTAAGTGTCAATATGGAAAACAGGATGTTAGAGACTGACACTGTAGATAAGGAAATAAACAAAACAGGTGTTGATATAATCCAAGGAAGTGATAAGCTGGGCCCGAACTAACAGTGGTACTTTGGGGACAGGTCCAGGATCGGAAGGTAACCAGGCAAACTAACTCAACATCATCCTTGATGGCTGGTAACCGTCAGTTTATTTAGAAACACCCAGAGCTGAGGCCTCTGTCATTGTTCCTATCCTCCAGCTGGCCTAACTGGAGAATCATTTTTAAATAATTTTATTGTTTAGGATCAAATTTTTCTTGTCTGCAACATTTACCCATTGTTTTAAGTCTGCCTCATAAAAATAAACACGTTGCTTTAAGTTTTGAAAATTTTGTTTGTTTAGTAAATGATCAGGATCTGTTGTGGTTTTTAGGTTATATAAATGTCGGTACAATGAAAGTCAGAGAGGCTAATTCTCAAATTAGAAATCTATAGTTGGAACACTGAAAACTTAACCAGATGTGCAGATGAAGGGATCGAACCCTTTGTAGTGTTGGACCAGCTCTCTCACCATAATTACATCTAGGCTGTACAGAAAAGGCATAGTAGTCCCAGCACCATGTGGGGTTTTCACTGGTGGCGTCTCTTTGGAATCCTGAGAAGGAACTATTGATACTCCTGACATCCAGGTTAATCAAGATGAGATCCTTTTAGGCAACCTAACAATATGTTTACATTACACACACAGAATTTTTCTGTTAAGATTCCATTAAATATTTAACACCACTAAAGAAAAATATGTCCAGCAATGTAGCTGTATCAAAATGGGAAATCAATTAGTTTTCAATCTTGTTTGGCAACCCTCTCACTAAACCAGGCGGGCAAAAAACCTGTAGAATGAGAGGAAGGGATGTTAGGCCATAAGCCAGAGATGAAATGAAATCTCTGTTGGTCCATCTACTTTAAAACCTGCATCCCTTTCTGTGTGCCATCAAAAGGACAAACTTGGAGAGGCAGATGCCTGACATCGCTTTTGTCTGGAGAATCAGAAGTGTTACAGAAGTCATGCTGATTGTTTCCAGCACTTTCTTTAAAATGTTCTTTTCACCCATACAGTTTTCTCTGGTATTCCCCAAAGGAAGATAGTAGTTGGGATTTCAGAGTCTCAGCAACACCCTGATGACAAAGTTAGGCATATTTAGTGACCAATTTAACTTTCATACTCCAAAGCAGTAGAAATAATAGCAATAATAACAATAATAAAAATATTTTACATTTATTTAGCATGGTACGCTTACAAAGCACTTCACATACATTGTCTCATTTAATTTACCCAGTGGAGAAAACTGTGCTATTTAACTGTTCAATATATGTTTAATTTGATTTTATTATGAAAAAATATGAAGCAAAAAGTTTTCCTCCATAGGAAAATAAAGGCCATAGAAGAATTTTTAGCATAGCTTCCATGGCAATGCTGAGCAATGTTCTTTCTCCCTTCTGCCCCCTAAACATATTCTGGCTAATAGTAAATGTTCCTAATACCTTCACCAGGAGTAAAGAGTAACAATAATTTCTCCCATTTTGTCGAGGAGGATCCATTGAGCATCCCGGGTCCCCAGAAGAATAGACAAGAGGTATGGGGGTGAGCATATAATGAACTTGATCACATTTCTCTAACACAGTCGTAGAAAAGAAGTAGGCTATCCACTTCTCATCTGATAGTTTGCCTCTCGTTAGACCATAGACTTAATCTTGCAACGTAGGTTCTTATAGAAAACTGGATAACCTATTGGGATGAACCGAGCACAAGAGATTTAACATGAAGCTAATAACGTTTGAGCCCCAGGTCCCTTAACTTGCGTGGGTCCCTTTTGGAGGTAAAGGCATCACAGAAGAAGGAACTGAATCTTCAGGTATCCAGTAACTTGTGATTTATTTTTTTCTTTCTAAATATTTACTTTTGTACCTAATTTGTATTTGTAATTTTATTTTTTTAAAAGACCTTCCTTCCTCCTAATCATACAGGTTTTAGGCCTCATGCCACCCAGACCCACTCCTGCAAAGCACTTGATTCAGATACCACAGAAAAGGCTTCAATACTCATAGCAAGGCCAGATTTGGTGGTAGATCCACTGGTGATACAAAACTGGTGAGATCAAAAGATAACACGCCAAATTCATATATGCAAACTAAATCCCATGTCTTTATTTTTCTGAAACTGATCTAGTCTTCAGGCTCATCTTCCTCCTGGGTAGTAGAGAAACTTCAGCTTGGTAGTTCTGTTTGTTGTTGTTTTTTCTTGTTCTTTCCATTTAAAATACTCCTTTCCAGGAAAATGCTTGAAGTTTTAGAATTATCCACCTCCCTCTTTCTGTTTGTTTAGTAAACAATCAAAATCTGTTGTGGTTTCCAGGTTATATAAATCCCTATACCATAAAAGTCAGGCTAATTCTCAAATTAGAAATCTATGATTGGAAAACTTGAAGTGTTAACCAGATGTGCAAAGTTGGTGCCTGGCTATAGGGAGTGGGGCTGGGGGTGTCCCTTGGTCTTTGTATCCAAGGGCAGAGGGCCCCTCTGGTCTCACTGATTATGCCTATTTTTTTTTCTGGGCTCTCATTGGGTAAACTTTTTTTGTTTTTATTTTTTAAATGTTTATTTTTGAGAGAGACAGAGACAGCGCGAGAGGGGGAGGGGCACACAGAGAGGAAGATAGAATCCGAAGTGGGCTCCAGGCCCCGAGCCACCAGCACAGAGCCCAACATGGGGCTCGAACTCACAGACCTTGAGATCATGACCTGAGCCAAAGTCAGATGTTTAATTGACTGAGCCACCCAGGCACCCCTCATTGGGTAAACTTTATGGAGGCTTGCCAAGTTGGGAACAAAATTACTCCAGTTGAGGGCATACCCTCTTTAAAGCTTAACACACATGCCATCATCCTCCTGCTGTCTTCCAGAATACAGGAGGAAACTTGAGTTGAGGAAGTTTCTGGATAGCTAAACACAGGCCAGTTCACTATGTGGGGCCACCACTGAAGTCTCCTCCCAAGCACAACCACAACTCCCCCTCCATACCAGGAGACATCAGGACACATGTCTTCTCACTGGCTTCCCCTACCTCTCCCTGTTTTCTTCCCACAGAAGAATTCCTCACTGACAGACAAACACCCCTCCTACTGCCCAATCCCCATTTCTATTCCTTTCTTGAATGGGCTTCCTCTAAATCCTATCCTTCTCGCTAGGACAATAAACCTCAGCTGAAGTAATAGAATGTCTGCTGTGTTATGGAAAAAGCATAAATAAGCCTGATTTGTGCTCCAGGCCTGGTTCTTGATGTGTTAATTAAAGCTAAAAGATTTTAGAAAATCCCTTTCATTTTCAACAGAAACAGTTGTTAAAAACTATTGTCTTACTGCCTCTACCAAAGATCTGGATATCCAAAGTTCTTTATCAACTCTCCTTTTACCTTTGCAATCCTGCCCTAATAATCCTAATCTTCTCTGGGCCATATGGATGCCTCTGGAACAATGTGAGGATGTGCACAAAAAACTGCAGAAAGAAAAGGCACATTAACATAATTTAAAATTATTTTCTCTACCACAAGACTATTAAGAGGTCTTTTTTTCGGATTTTCTTTTGAAAGTATTTCTATTTTAAGCAGTGTATGTTTTTATTTTATTTCAGTTATCATTCTAAGTGACAGTTTGGTACTCTGATATACTTAGAAACTAGTGAGATAAGTACATATTTATGTTTAGTTAACAAATATGACTTCTGTGGATAGTAGATGTTAGGTAATAGTGAATGGCAGGTACCATTTGCATCCTTGGAGGTTGAATTCCAACCATCAAGGCTTTCCCAGATTCTATTCCAGAAGTGACATGCTATATATATATATATATATATATATATATATATATACTTGTTCTCTTGTTAGTACCTTACTAACAAGACAAGATAGGTTGAAGACAATTCTTCAACCTATCTAGGGTGGGTGTATAAATTTGTAACCAAAAGTAAATAACTTGTAGAACAAGTTATTTACTTATGACATGACTTATGGCTGTAAATCTGTATATCTCTCAGACATGACATGATATATAAGTACCTTTCAAAGGGGCCTGGCTTAACAACTTGAAGGTAAAGAGCAATTCATATTTAAGACATCCCAACAATAGAGGGACTATGACAATAACTTCCTAACTGGTCTTCCTGCATCTACCCTCTCTCCCTACAGTTTATTTTCTACACAGAAACCAGAACTTATCTTGTAAACCTAAATAACCCTCCAGTGGCTTCTCATTATTGAGAACTCAAGCTCAAGTTCTTTACAGTGTCCCAGCAGGTCCCCCATATCCTACCTCCTGCTTCCTGTGACTCCATTCCAGCCATACTGGCTTCCTTGCTGTTCCTCCAGCCCTTCTGCACATCCCTGCTTTAGGGCCTTTCCAATTACTGGAGTACTCTTCCCTGGGAGACTCTGCGACTCATGCCCTCATTTCCTTCACACCTGCTGAAATATCACCTAATCAGAGAGATGTTGTTGGACCACGCTGAATGAAGTCCTCTCCTTGCCTTACGCCGCACTATTTGCCTCTTACTCTGTTTTATTCTTCCTAGCACTTCCTCACATTGTCAGAATTCATTTTCTCTCTTGCTCCATTGGCAAGTGTACTCCGTGAGATGGAATGTGCTTTATTTATTGCTGAAATCCCAGCTCCTAGAGGAGTACCAGGCACAAAGTAGACCATCAGTAACTGACCAACTCATCCCAGGTTGCTTTAACATTTCTAAGTTTTAACAAAAAATTTCACATCCTTGGAATCCACTTTGCCCCAGGAAATCCCAGACTATTGGCCACCCTAGTCTCAGTAAGTAGTTGTCAAATTGAAAGAAAGGGAAAAAAAAGAATAAAGACAGGGAGGGTGGGGGGGAGCTAAGAAGGAAAGGCAGGAGGGAGAGGGAAAAAGAGGGAAAGGATATTAATATTTCCCTATTATATATGTGGAAAGCCAGAAAAATATTTTTGTAATATTTTCAGGAGATGCCTGGATCAAATTAAATATGTTTTTTAAAGCAGTGAGACCCTCTTGTTCTTGGTTTTGATGTTTCACAGTACCATAACACATCTGATTGGAATTTCAATTTCAGGTTTAATATACTATGCAAGCTGGTGTAGGCTCTATAATTATGCATATTCATGGGAGCAATCATGCCCTTACTTTTGATATGACTGGCAAAGTAAGGTACTAACAAGAGAACAATAATCAAAGAAACAGGGGGAGTACCAATTGTTATTTACTTATGACATTTTACAGGAAAAACTGAAGCAAAAGAAAGACTATTTCCAATGATGTACTGAAACTAACAAAACAATGTTATAAAATGCCACTTTTTCCCCCTTTACACAATAAAACATTTTAATACTGCACCACTAGGCAGCCACTCCACCAGATGTAATAATATTCAAATGTGAAGGTACTTAATAATATTGCAGTTTTAATTTTTAATTCCTTCGATATTTCAAAGATGTTCTGTAAACAGCCCAAATCAAATCAAACTGGTACTGTCTCTTGTGGGTCCTTATACTGTGGTCCCAAGAACCTACTGGTGCCTCTTCTGGGTGCATTTAAGTTATTTACCTTGACAATTCTTCAACCTATCTAGGGTGGTGTATAAATTTGTAACCAGTTGTGGGATGTAATAAAGGAAGATCTGTCTTCCTGTGCTTGGAATTGTCAATTGTGTATCAGGACCACAGACTCTGTGTTGAGTGTCTGTTTCATGTGATCTAAGCAAATAACTACGTACCTCTGTGCGTCAGCGGTTGCATCTGTATGATAGAAATAAGATTATTGCCACCTTAACGGGAGAAGAGAGGCTTTAGAAATAAAAGCAAGGAAGAAAACACTAAACTCAAGACAGGAGTCACATCTTATTATTTTGTATCACCAGTGCCTGGCAGAACACCCAACTGACTTGCTGTGGGCATTAGGAGGTCGCTTATCTATTATGTCATTCCCTCCTGCAAGCCACCCTGTAAAGCAGGTGTTATCACACCCTGCTTGTAAAGCTCAGAGAAGTCCACTGGCTTGCTAGGATCAGACAAGTACATGGTAGAGGCATGATTCAAACCTTGCCCTTGCAGCTCCAGTCTGGTCCTCGTTCCAGAACAGCTGTGTGTTTTCTCTAGCCATTGAGTTGTTTCATATGTTTACCATTTCACATTGTTTTAACACACCAAAGCCTATCTACAGAAACATATGGAAGGTTTGTGGCTGAGCCTGCTTCTGTACTGTGTGTGTACTTTCTTCCTGACGCTCTCTTTGCAGACCATCTCTATCCCAGCATGAGAGTGGTCTATAAACCCTGTGCAATCACATTGTAATTTGGAATCTCTACAGGAGCTGACTATATTGAACCAGTGCATGGATTAACACCTAGTTCAACACACACAAAACCATTCCCCACTCATACCAGCAGTTTTCACCCAACCAAACAATAGCAGACTGAGGTTCTACGCTATGTATGGATAGATAGCGATGGAAGGGCATAGTGGAAAAACTGACACACCATACATTACTTAGTGTGCAGGTGCATTAATGAGCCCTTGCCTCAAATCCCAGGTTTGCCGAGAGTATCACAGCAAAGCCATCTCGGGTGTGAGTGGAAATTCTAGTAGTGTTCATGCCTGTGCTAAGCATTTCCTGGAACCTATCACAAAAGATTCGTTTCCCAAATGCATTTTGTTAATTTAATTGATTTTGTTCTTTTTGTAGCTAGAAACCTAGAGAGAAATAGAGAAGAATAAATGGGTGAAACTGCTCCAGGGGATGGCTTGTCTGTGGAAGCATCCTGGGCATTCTGAAGGGACCTGGATGAGTCCCATTTGTCAAAGGATCTGCTACGCATTTTGCAGAAAAAAATAACCCCTTTCAGCTGTTGATATACCATTCTCTAGGGAAATGAATGAAGAGCCATATACTACTGTCTCTGCTGCCTAAATATATACTTGTTTGAAGAGAAGGCAACCAAAGCAATACAACAAAAAATAATAATTTCAAAAATATTACATTTTCCTTCCAAGACATATTTTGTTCTTTTGATAGCAAAACAAGTTCAGTATATGCAAGGAGGAGGAAGTATTCCAGACTGAAAATGGATTTCAGCTTGACAAAAATGAATTAATAGAGACACGGTAAGTCACTTATTTAACCCAGTACCTGGGCTGCCAGATTAACCTTGTGTGAGCTGAGACAACTAAAGAAAATTCTGTGTTTGTTCTGCTGCAAAATTAGCCCAAGCAAATCAAAACAAGACTCCTAGGCAAATCAAAATGACATGTTCAAAATAAAATCATGTTAATATGGGTTGCAAATGCAACTTTATTAGCAAGTCAACTTTAAGAGAAGTGCAGTCTGAATGTGAAAACCTGATTGCTTGAAAAAAAAAAAAACACTCCCAAATAATTACTCTCTTAATAGGACCACAGTTAAAATCAGGACAGCATTTAAAGAGCTTCTTCCTACTTCTCACCCTGTGTATTATTTATGGCTGCAGGTTAGGCTATACCCCCCCAAATATCATATTTCTCACCAGAAGCAGCACTAAGTAATTGGGTGCTGCAGGGCTTAATGTTCAATACTGAGTCATTCTGATTAGACCCATATTTTATCACTAGTGCTGTTTGCATCAGTGATTTTTTTTAAGCCACGAAACTTCTGTGTTCTTGGATTTGATGTTCATAAAATTAAGGAAATCAGTTTCTTACGTCTACTTTTCTCAAGAGTCAAGTGACTTAGTGTCTCATCCAGGTCTAGGTGGTTTGAAACAAAAGCCATTTCCTGTGTGACTCTAGATGCGAACTCAATCTGCTTTCTGTAATGAAGCAACAAAGTTAAAGAAGGGCTGGGCCATACTCTGAGCTGCGGAAGTAATGGATCTAATTTAGACAGGTAATTCAGTCATTTCTAAGTAGCATGCACTTGTGTTGGTTGAGCTGATAATGTCTATCTGAAGTCAATATGAAATTTAAACTTTTTGGAATATCTTTTTTTTTGATGAATATAATTTACTGTCAATTTGGCTTACATACAACACCCAGTGCTCATCCCAACAAGTGCCCTCCTCAATGCCCATAACCCTTTTTCCCCTCTCCCCCACCCCCCCATCCACTCTTAGTTTGTTCTTTTTATTTAACAGTCTCTTATGGTTTGCCTCTCTCCCTCTCTGTTTGTATCTTTTTTTTTTCTCTTTCCCTTCTCCAATGGTCTTCTGTTCAGTTTCTCAAGATCCACATATGAGTGAAAACATATGATATCTGTCCTTCTCTGACTGACTTATTTCACTCATCATAATACCTCCCAGTTCCATCCACGTTGCTGCAAATGGCGAGATTTCATTCTTTCTCATCGCCAAGTAGTATTCCATTGTATAAATAAACAACACCTTCTTTATCCATTCAACAGTTGACAGACATTTAGGCTCTTTCCATAATCTGGCTATTGTTGAAAGTGCTGCTGTAAACATTGGGGTACAAGTGCCCCTATGCATCAGCACTCCTATATCCCTTGGGTAAATTCCTAGCACTGCTATTGCTGGGTCATAGGGTAGCTCTATTTTTAATTTTTTGAGGAACCTCCACACTGTTTTCCAGAGCGGCTGTACCAGTTTGCATTCCCACCAACAGTGCAAGAGGGTTCCCGTTTCTCCACATCCTTGCCAGCATCTTTAGTTTCCTGATTTGTTCATTTTGGCCCCTCTGACCGGTGTGAGGTAGTATCTTAGTGTGGCTTTGATTTGTATTTCCTGGATGAGGAGTGACGTGGAGCATCTTTTCATGTGCCTGTTGGCCATCTGGATGTAGTCTTTGGAAAAGTGTCTATTCATGTCTTCTGCCCTGGAATATCTTAATAAAAATATCTTTATAAAATATATAAACCTTTATGAAATATCACTAAAAATGTATGTATAGTAATGGGTAGTTCTTCACCTATGTTTTAGATCCTCTGCCCTCAGTCTGAGGGTCCTAATTTTGCCTTCCTCCCTACCTTGCTCCTTCTTTCCCTCCCTCCCCTGTCCTTCCTTCCTTCCTTCCTTCCTTCCTTCCTTCCTTCCTTCCTTCCATACAGTTATTTCTCTGTACTGTTGATTTTCTCCATGCAACCTATGAGGATGCTTAATTCCATTTTTCTTACTTTTCATTTTTTTTTCAGTCTCATACTCTCCTCTCTCTACTATGATAAACTCTTCTATACTTCATGTAAGCTACTTCGACGTGGTGTATATTCTCAATGTCTTTCTCCCTAAATTTTCATCGACTTCGCTAACTCATGCAGCTGATTTTTCACAATACCATACCAATAAACTTGCCAATGTCATCCTAGGTTGTGAAAGTGCATGGACATTTTCTTCATTTTTATTTCTTTTTCTGGGGCACTTGACCCATTTCCCTTTATACAAAATTCTCTCTTCTCTTGCCTTGGGGGACATCACACTGTTTGTTCTTCTTTCATCTCCTTCTTTGGATTTTCTTTTTCTTAATCCAGAAATATTATTCTCCCCAGGATCTTTTTCTTGGTTCTATCCCTTTCATTTTATGTGTAATTCTTAGGTGGCCTTATCCATGTGCATGGCTTCAGATACCACTGATATATTCATATTCTCAGCCTATGTCTGCTGAAATCCAGACCCAAATATTAGTTATCTATTAGATGTCTATACTTCAGTACCTTTGTAGGCAACTAAAACTCAAACTGCCTGAAATTGAACACATTTTCTTTTCTCCCAAAACTTCTCCTTGGCTTATTTTCCTAAAAATGAAGAAAAATGATGGGCACTCTTGGTGATAGACAAAGCTTCTTGTCTTCTGCATTCATTTGACACTGAATCTTATCTATTCTATGTCATGTCTGTACTTCTCCCCATTCCCACTGCCTTTTTTTCTTTTATATATATATATATATATATTTTATTGAAGTGTAATTGACATGCAATATACAGTTAGTTTCAGGTGCATATCATAGTGATTCAATATTTTTATTTTTAGTTTTTTTTTTAGAGAGAGAGCCAGCAGGGGAGAAGGGCAAAGGGAAGGATGGAGGGAGAGAGAAAGAAAGAGAGAGGGAGAGAATCCTAAGCAGTCTCCATGCTCAGTGTGGAGCCCAACGCAGGGCTTGATCCCACAACCCTGGGATCATGACCTGAGCTGAATTCAAGAGTCAGACGCTCAACCAATTGAGCCACCAAAGCACCCCAATATTATTATACATTACAAATGATCCCCACAATAAGCCCAGTTACAACCCACTGCCTTTTAATTGGCATTTTTCCACTGAATTATTAAAATTTCTCCTGAAATATTATCTCTACTTCTGGTATGGCCTCTTCCAAAATGCAGATGAAATTACATCACACTCCTGATTAAAATCTCTCCTACTGTATTAGGGTTCTGCAGAGAAACAGAATTGATAGTTCATAAGGTATTGAGTCACACAGTTATGGAGCCTGAGAAGTCCTACAATCTGCCATCTGCAGGCTGAAGGAGAGCTGGTGGTGTAATTCAAAGGCCTAAAAACGAAGAGCTCTGAGAAAAGGACATTGATGTCCCAGCTCAAACAGTCAGGCAGAGAGTGAATTCAAACTTCCTCTGCCTTTTGTTCTACTCAAGCCCTGAATGGATTAGATAATGCCCACCCACAATGAGTAGGGTCATCTAGCTTACTTGATCCACCAACCAAAATGCTAACCTCTTCTAGAAACACTCTTTTTTTTTTTTTTTATTTATTTATTTATTTTTGGGACAGAGAGAGACAGAGCATGAACGGGGGAGGGGCAGAGAGAGAGGGAGACACAGAATCGGAAACAGGCTCCAGGCTCCGAGCCATCAGCCCAGAGCCTGACGCGGGGCTCGAACTCACGGACCGCGAGATCGTGACCTGGCTGAAGTCGGACGCTTAACCGACTGCGCCACCCAGGCGCCCCTAGAAACACTCTCAAGACACACTCAGAAATAGTATTTAACCAGCTAAGTAGGTATTCCTTAGCCCATTCAAGTTAACACATAAAATTAATCATCACACCTACTATTTATATTGTGTACCTTCTACAGGTATTTTTTTTATGGTTAGCACGTGGCTTACATAAAATATCCTATAATTATAGCAATCTATTTTAAGTTGAAAATAACTTCAGTTGCATCCAAAAAACCCTACACCTTTACCCCTCCACATTAAATATTAGTGGTATCATATTTTATATCTATTTATATTGTGTATCCATAAATATTTTATTTAGTTATTTTTAATATTTTTGTCTTTTACCTTTTATACTAGAGTTAAAAGTGATTTTTTCTTAACTATAGAGAATAAATTGATGGTTACCAGAGAGGAGGCAGGTGGGGGATGGGTGAAATAGGTGAAGGGGGGATTAAGAGTTCACTTACCATGAGCACTGAGTAATGTATAGAATTCTTGAATCACTGTACTGTATACCCAAAACTAATATAACACTGTATGTTAACTCTAATTAAAATTAAAAAAAAAGAAATGTGGGGAATGAAAAATTAGGTAGACACTAGATTAAAAATGTTAAGATAAATACAAACCAGAAAAAAGTGATATAACCACTGTTATATCTGTATTTATTCTGTATTCTGTATTCTGATATTCTGTATTTATGTATATATTTACCTTTACCAATGAGTTTCATACTTTCTTATGCTATCATGTTGCTGTTTAGCATCCTTTTCTTTCAACTTGAAGAACTCCCATATTTCTTGTCAGGTAGGTATGGTAGTGATATATCCCCTCAGCCTTCTGTCTAGGAAAGTCTTTACCTCTCCTTTATTTTTGAAAGACAGTTTTGTCAGGAATAGTATTCTTGACCAGCAGACTAATTTCAGCACTTCGATTATATTATCCTGAACCCTTCTAGCATGCAAGGGTTCACTGAAAAATCTGCTGGTAATCTCATGGGGGTTCCCTTGAGACAAGTCACTTTTCTCTTCCTGTTTTCAAAATTATCCCTTTGTCTTTGACTCTTGACAATTTGATTATTTGTCTTTGACTATCGACAACTGGATGTCTGTTTACTGCCCCAGATTTGGGGAGTTTTTGGCCATTATTCCTTTGAATAATCTTTTTGCCCCTTTCCTTCTCTCTCTTTCCTCTCCTAAATAATATACACAATATACTCTCATAATGTATGTATTGGCTACATATGCTGCCCCATAGTCACTTAAGTTACCTTCATTCTTTTTCATTCTTTTTTCTTGTTGTGCACCAACTGTTTCTAGACGCTAGTTTACCAGATGAGGTTTTTCTTGAATTCATCCTGAACTTATCTCCCACCTCCTAGGCAAGCAGTTACCTCCTTGGCTTCCTCCCATCTCCACAGCTACACCAAACTGCTTTCATTTTCATAGTACATTTTGGGGTTTTTATTTATGTATTTGTTGTTTGTTTTGCTTGTTTGTTTGTTTGTTTTTACCACTTTTTGCCTTCACTTTGCCCTGGAATAACTCTATATTCCAACTCCCCCCCCCCTTTTTTTTTTAACGTTTATTCATCTTTGAGACAGAGAGAGACAGAGCATGAACGGGGGAGGGTCAGAGAGAGAGGGAGACACAGAATCTGAAACAGGCTCCAGACTCTGAGCAGTCAGCACAGAGCCCGATGCAGGGCTCGAACTCACGGACCGCAAAATCATGACCTGAGCCGAAGTCGGACGCTCAACTGACTGAGCCACCCAGGCGCCCCACCAACCCCCTTCTTAATAGTTGTCCCCCACTTATTCTTCAGACCTTAGATCTATCTACTGAGAAATCTGATTTAGAATGCCCTCTCTAGTTTATGTACCCTTCTCTAGCATTTACTAAATTTTACTGTGTTCGTTAATGGTGATGTTCTCTTCACCTTCATATGCCTTGAGCTTATCAAGATACGTAGCTCTTATTAGATGTTCAATAAATGTTTTTAGAATAAATGAACCAATTAATGAAAGTGAGTAAATGAGCCCCTCTCGATCCGTTGGACCAAAAAATGTGGACTACCTCCGTATCCATCTATTTTTAAGAGGTAACTTCCACATTTATAAAGGCCCGTAATCCTTATACCGGTTGAATAATTTTCACAGCGGTGAATTTATCAGGAGTTGTAGATCCACTGGGTCCTCTTTCTTTTGGAAAATCATGGTTTTATATGGAACTGTGTTGTATTCCTCGCTTCCATTAACCTGTATTTTCAAACTTCAGAGCACTAGAAGTATTTACTATCTTATAAATGCAAACTTTCCTTTTTCCTAGACAAATAGAAATGGAAGCTAGAATTGCAGATAGGAAAGAAAGGTCCGCTTTGCCTGAGGGACTTGATCCTCTTTATTTACCACGTGTAAAGAGTGACTGACTTCACTGTCACCCTGATATGTATGTGTTAATTTAAAACCATTGTGGCCTGGGTTGCCTGGGTGGCTCAGTCTGTTGAGCGTCTGACTTCGGCTCAGGTCATGATCTCAGAGCTCGTGAGTTCGAGTCCCCCATCCAGCTCTGTGCTAACAACTCGGAGCCTGGAGCCTGCTTCAGATCCTGTGTCTCCCTCTCTCTCTGCCCCTAACCCTCTCGCATTCTGTCTCTGTCTCTCTCATAAACATTAAAAAAAACAACAACAACATTGTGGCCCTCACTATACCTTGTACTATTTGGTTCTGATGGTTTATAAGGGAATGATTTATGTAACATCGACATGGGCTTTCTTAATTCTCTTACTAAGAAAAAAAAGAGGAGAAAGTTCCTATATTCCCTTATGATAACTCTCTTAGCAGAAATTATTGCTTTTTTAATCAAAATCAAAATACAGAATAACATCACTTTATATCTTCTATTTTTCTCACATGTTAGGCATTTTTGTTAAATAAGTTATATCTTTCTCATGGGAAAATCATCCTTAGGTCAACAAAAACATCAGCCAGAATTGTTGCTGTGATCTTCTCTTTTTCTTCTTGTGGGTTGATTGGTTTTACAATTTTTGTACATGAACTATTTTTTTTCTTACCTATTCTGGTAAGGAATATTCCTTATCTATCTCAACATCTCATTTACTTTTTAAACAAGGTTATGATGTTTTCTTAACCATATAACACACCTTTTCCTCTTTTTATAACAAAAGAAGTTAGGTGACTTTGATTGGCTGAAACAGTACCCAGCACATAGGAAGTGCTCAGAAGATGTGGTACGTATGAATGAATGAACACAAATCCAGGTAAACATAAGAATAGAGAAAAAAATAAAAATGAAGCTGTAATTAGTAGTTTTTTGTTTGTTTGTTTTCATATCCATGATCTCTTAGTGGTTTCCCAAGAACAGTTAATTGTCCATGTAACAAGGACTTTATATCCTTATGTCACTGGCCTCCATTCCCTTCCCCCACCAGTTTTTGAAATAATTTTACCAGATCACCAGATGCATGCCATTAGCTACTGAAGAATCTCTTGTCTGTCTCTTTAGCTTCTCCATAAATACACACATTTCTTCATTTGTTTTTAAGGCAATGCTGTATGTGTAATCATGTGTGAATCTTTATTGAACACTTATGGGATGAGCCACCTGTTCTTACAAATTAGCTGAGTCCTCAAGAAGGCCCAAATTAGTGAATTAGTTGATGAAGGAAATTTGTTGCAGAAACAGCAAGCAGCTAAGAAATTTTTCAGCTTGTCAAAAGGATTGTTAGTCTTACAGCTTGGCGGAGAGACAAGAAGATACCATTTTGAACACTTCTAGGTAGTGACTTAGCACCTTAAATTCACTAGAGAAGAAAATTAAATTGCTTGTCTTATCAGTTAAGAGAAGTTTTGCTGATCTTGACCATAGCCCAGAAAGTTAACTAAGTTTTGTAGAAGTGGATAATATTTTCTCAGTGATCAATGTGGCTAGATTAGAAATGTGTTGCCAGAGGAGTCGTGGGAAAATAAAGTTCATTGTTTTGGTTGTACTTCTGGCTGGAGACAATGCTGAATAAACCTTAGAAGTCACTTGGCCGGGGTGCCTGGGTTGGTTAAGCGTCTGACTCAATTTCAGCTTGGGTCATGATCTCATGGTTTGCGGGTTCAAACTCCCCATCAGGCTCTGTGCTGTTGGCACAGAGCCCGCTTCGGGTCCTCTATTCCTCTCTCTCTCTGCCTTTTTCCTGCTCTCTCTCTCTCTCTCTCAAAAATAAACAAACATTAAAAAAGTGATCACTTGGCCATCTCTCATCGAGAGAACATGTCAGACACCTGATGATTCTCACAGATGCTTTTTAAAACGATTACCCGTCTTTGTGAGTGAAACTATCTTTTGGTTCCTCTCACAGGCATAAAGTTACTTGTTGAAATGCCAAAGGCAATATGAACTCTCTGACAGGTCATTATGTCACTTGCCTCCTCCATCCACATTGCAAATCTGTTGTTGATTGGCAAGAAGTTGGCATCAAAATCCCATATATTTTAAACACCCAGAGGCAGCCTCCTTATTTTCAAGGAAACAGGGCTCTAGTGTGAATTGCATAGTAGGGAGCAACTCAAGACTGGACCCTGCCCTGAACCAGGGAGCCTAAGTGTTCAACTTGTTCTCTACCTAGGTCTTTGTGTGACTGACTGGGTGGCCTAGTTCACACTGCTTGTGCTTCAGCTACATGGAAGAAAAGATAAAACATCCTCTTGACTCTATGTTTAGAGAGATGTTGGCCAGATTTGTATGAAGGTATGGCCAAGATGCCATCTCATTCCTTTTCTCTATTTTATTTTTTTATCATACAAAACTAATAAAAGTCATAAAAGTTATTTTTAGAAAAACTATTAAAAATGAATAAACATATTTATAATTTGCCTATCAAGATACAATTATTGTTAACATTTTGTGTTTATCATCTGGCCTAACAGTTCTAGGAAGTAATGGTTGGTCTCGTCATGTTCTCTAAGTACTTAGAGCTATTCTGGGTAGGAGTGGGTGGTGGTGGGGCAGCAGAGAAGGATCCAAGGAAAATATTTACCCTAGAAAAATACCTTTATCTTTTTTGTTCTATCTTGTGGGTAAGAAAATGTTCACCATTCAATATGTATTAATTGAACACCTACTATATACCAATTACTGTTTTTTTAAGTTTATTTTTTGAGAGAGAGAGAGAGAGAGAGTGTGTGTGTGTGTGTGCAAGCAGGGGAGGGGGAGAGAGAGAATCCCAAGCAGGCTCTGTGCTTTCAAGGCAGAGGCCAACATGGGGCTCTCATGAACCATAAGATCTTGATCTGAGCTGAAGTCAAGAGCCAATTACTGTTTTAGGTCCTAAAAATACTACAATTAATAATGCGAAAATGCCTGGGGTGCCTGGGTGGCTCGGTCAGTTAAGTGTCTGATGCTTAACTTCAGCTCAGGTCATGATCTCATAGTTTGTGAGATGGAGCCTTGCGTCAGGCTCTGCACTGACAGCGTGGAGCCTGCTTGGGATTCTCTCTTTTCCTCTCTCCCTCTCTCTTTCTCTCAATAAATAAACTTAAAAATAATAATGATGAGGGGCACCTGGGTGGCTCAGTCAGTTAAGCATCCGACTTCAGGTCAGGTCATGATCTCGTGGTCCATGAGTTCGAGCCCCACATCGGGGTCTGTGAGGACAGCTCAGAGCCTGGAATCTGCTTCAGATTCTGTGTCTCCCTCTCTCTATCTGCCCCTCCCCCACTTGCACACTGTCTCTTTGTCTCTGAGAAATGAATAAACCTTAAATAATAATAATAATAATGATAATGCAAAAATGCCTTTGTAGGGGTCATAATAATGGAAAGTGGAAAAGAAAGGGTAGAAATACCCAGTGCAAAACTTTAAAATCCAATAAATAATTTGTAGCCAAACTATTCTAAATAAGCATTTACAGGACTTGGTATCTGGCATAGTTTTGAATGATGATCCATTAAATTCATGATCAGGAATTTTTATCTAATCTGTGTGTCTAAAATAGTGGATTACATAAAAATGAGAAAGTCTTATCAGTCTTATTCCTAGATGATATTTTATAGCCTTTTGACAATTACTTAAGTCTGCACATGGATAGAATTTATCATCAGTTGAGTCAAATCTGTTAGGCTCATAGACTCTCTGAGATAGAAGAGACTTGAATATTATATGGTCTGCCCTCCCTGTTCCTACCTGCTCTAAACCTCTATTCCCCATCTTCTGGGCTGAATCCTCTCCCCAACATACGAAACATGAATTATCAGCCTCTTCTCAAAATCTCCAGGCACAGGGTGCTCTCTTCTTCCAGAGGTGGCCCATTCTACCATTCAGTAGCTCCAGTTTTAAAAATATTCTTCCTTATGAAGGTAAAATCCATGACCTGTAGTTTCTTCTGTTGAAAGTAATATGCAAGTCCCAGGAAGTGTCTCAAGCAATGGAATTGAGGCAGGAGCATATTGCTTTCCCAAGCCTCCAAGGTCAACCAGCCAAGGAGACCCTGAAAATGTCTAAGGCACTAAACTCTCTTTCATAAAACCAGTGAAGAAGATAATAGAATGGATAAGGAAACTCCAGTAGTGTACGGAAGGACTAGGGGTAAGGTGACCTGGCTTTAACATCTATCAGTCCTTTGTCAGCAGGGCTGACTTCCCATCTGACTTAGCTAGTTGGAAAGGTGGCCCCTTCCTCCCTCACTGATCCATGTGTGGCCTGCCTCAAGCTGTATACTAAGACAAAGAAGCTGGTCTTCTAAGCTGTATCTGGGATCTTCTTTGCTCAAGGGTATCTGAAGAGTTAGGTCATTTTAATAGAAACTCTGAACTTGGAACGGAAGTTTGAAGCAGTCTAAATACCTATTTTTATAAATGAGAAGAGACTGTAACATGCAGACTACGCTTTCATGGAGAAGCCAGTGATGAAATGTCTTGGTTTGAGCCGTAATGAAAGTTTATCTTTATATACAGAGGAAATGGGAATTCACTATAGTTACCAAAGGAAAGATAATCATTTCTAGGTTCTCTTCCAACACACGGCAAACACACTAACAGTTTCATTGTAAAAATGAAAACAGTTGAGTTTTCTCTCCATCTTGTGATTTCCAGTAGCATCTAAAACTACTCATAGCCTCTTATGAGTAAGGGGCCAGTCAGGAGAAGAAAAGACCATTCATTAATTGCATCATTGATTCATTCACTAAACATATACTGAGAATCCAGGCTATGTCAGATACTTTCACTGTGCTGAGGATTTACTGACCAATCAGACAGAGCATCCTCCCATCCCCCAAAGAAGCTCATGGAGACATACAAGTAAACAGGTTATTTTAGAAATGAGTTCCAAGGACAAATCAAAGTTACTTAAAAGAAAAAGGGATAGGACATTCCAGGCATCATTGACCAAAGGCTTGTAGATCATCTGATAGTAGTGGAGAACCACTGAAGGGTTTGAAGGAAGGGGCTAATAATAGCAGCTTTGCACTTCAGAGCAATCATATGGACTACACTGTGTAGAAAGAAAGAAAGAAAGCTAAAGCAATAAGGACGAGTGCGGCTAAAAATGGATTGCTGCCTATGTGCTCTATAATTCCGGTGAGGAATCATAAGACCCTAAAATAAAGTAGTAGAGTGTGGGTGGATTGGAGTGGACTGGGTTAGAAGATATTGAGGAAGGAGGTTTGATGGTAACTAAATATGGAAGTGGATAAGAAGGAGAGAGTAGGGAAGGCATAAAGAGTAACTTGCAGGTTTCTGACTTGGGAAATTAGGGGATGGTGGTGCCCCCACAGACATAGGTGAAGAATCATGAAAGAGTAGATTTTCATACGGATGAAAATCTACCAGGAAGAGAACATGAGCAATGATGTGTTCACCAGTGATGGCATTCATGCACCAGGCTCAGGGAACTTTTCTTCAGGTATCGAGGCCCAGACTTGGTGGTATGGTGGACTACAGGGTAAATAACTGGCATCTTTTCTTTGAAGCATTATTTTTTCCTTTTTAAAATAAGAACTCTTGGTTAAAAGCTGTATGTCAGATCCCATATGGGGGCTCTAAGATCTAATTTTACTTAAGGACGCCAAGGCACAGAGGCTAGCCAAGATTCTGAGAATATACCAAATAAAAATCTTGGAACCAATGGAAAGCAATTTTCATAATTAGGAGGAACACAGCACCCCATATATCATCGTTAGTCTGAGACAAGGAACAGAAGGTTGGGGTGGGGGAGGATGGTTTCTCTAAACAGGGAACAGGTGGCCAGTGTAGTCAGGGCCAGCTAGGGAAACCTTAGGCAACTCTGCTCAAAGAATGTCTTCCCTGGAGACTGTCAGATGCAGTGGAGAACAGGATTGTTAGGTATTTGGCAATGAATAGTTCTCTTCATGATGGTGCTTCTATTCTCTAAGCAACACAGGGAAGGGCCAAGGGATAGAACTTAATGGAACCCATAGACGCTATGGAAAATGAAGTGTTTTTGTATCTCCTAATAAATTAAAGTTTTGATATCACAGAATGTCCAAAAAGAAATTTGGCTCTCATTTGAATTGCTTCCTGCAAAGTTAATTGTTTGCTCTCAATCCATAATTGATGATAGCTTTTCCCTTGCTGCAGATAGACCAAGGAATTTTGGCAGTCTAGTGCTGTGGAAGCCAGACACAAACAGGTAATAACACCCCATGAAGAGCTGAAATATTAGTCTCCTGAGACACAGGCTGTGAAAATTTCTCTGACTTACAAAAGAGACATCAGTCACACCTTAGAGCTGTCTTATAGACTTAGTTTCATAAAAGTTGCCTAATAACTCTGGAATATACAGATGACATGTTAGAAGAAATGTCAGAAGGATGAGCTCTAAGGATCTTGATTAACCATTTCCACAGGAGCCACAAGGAACAAGAGGGTTGTCACAGCTGAAGGAGTAGATTTGCATGTGTAACTAATTCCCTTCAGTCTCTCTCTCTCTGTGTATATAATATTTTTACATATGGAATGTATATTCTTCTGAAACAGTCATATACACTTATCACCTGGAGACTAGAAGCTCCATTACTGACTTTATAGGATCTCTTGCCTGGGAAGAGTGTCCCTTGTCGCTATAGCTATCAAAATTCTGGCCTTTTCCATATCACAGTCAAGCCCTAACTCCCCATCTGTTCTTCATGGAGCTTTTTCCTGATCACTGTAGATGTCCTTGGTTTCCCTTCTCCCTGAACTATTTAGAGTCTGTAACATATACCATATAACCATCCCCTTTGACAGATTGTTCTAGGATGGTTCCTTCCCCCTCCCTTCCTAGACTGTAAGACTAAAACCGGCTCTCACATTACTGTACTTCCCCGCTGCCACAGGGTCTAGTAAAGAGGAACACATGCCATGTTGATTGATTGAACAGCATCTGCCACCACAATTGCCACTCCCCCAAAAAACGAAGGAAAGTCAGACAGGCACGCAGGTAGGCAAGGAGGAAGGAAGGGAGGGAGGGAGGGAGGGAGGAAGGGAAGGAAGGAAGGAAGGAAGGAAGGAAGGAAGGAAGGAAGGAAGGAAAGAAGGAAGGAAGGAAAACAAGACAAATTTCTACTTCTATTTCTGTGGTTCAAAGATTAAAATTGTGGTTTTATGCAAAGTTCTTTTCCTTTGTTGACTTGCACAATTATTCAGAGTGGATGACAACCAAAAAAAAAGAGGGGAAATTGTTCTATGTAAATATTTTTAAAGGTTTCTCTGTCTCTTTTGATGTTTTGTTTTATCTAGTTTGTTCTCATTGAATCTTATTCAAGCAAAACTTGTTCATCTTAATATTACTCTGATTTTGATTATAAGGTTGTAAAACGGAGCATTTTGTGATTCCTCCAAAGGGATTGTTTTGTAGAAAAGGCCATGCTAGGTTGCACCACCACTGTGTCCTTCTGCTGGGAAGGTAACCTTTAGTAAGAGCTATGGCCTCTTAATCTTGTAGTGGAAATTGCTCTTGTGAAAATAGGGCCCGATAGTTATCTTGGCTCACTAATTCATGCCATGTGGGCCAAAATTAAAGCATTAAAATTTCATAGATATAATATCATTTATAAATCATGTCATAAAAACATTCATTTCCCATAGACCTTGAAAACTGGGCATGTCTTCCTCCAGCTGTTGTTCAAAGTTCATTACAAGCACAGCAGTATGTTAAAAATACAGCTGAGGTAAAGTAGGGGGATATTTAGCAGCAAAACCCTCAAAGCCTCAAGATGCTGTCCTCTCAGCCCCCCACACACATCGCTGCCATTAGTGGGAATGACAACAGCAAGAGTGCCTCAGTGCATTGAAAGGGCTCCATGCAATTGTATTCATACAGCACGTGATTCTGAGGAGGTCTTATATCACCCTATCCTGTTTGGATGGAGAAAGAGAGGATTTACCACGTTCCCTTAGTTTCTCTTCTATAAAATTTCAATATGTTTAGTGAGTGAGCACAGTAGACTAATTAAGTAGATGGTCAACATTTGCCACGTTTCAAAAAAATGAGACACTTCTTTTTGCCATTTATCCTTAGAGAGCAGATGGGGAGTTGATAATTGTTTAAGTTACAGAAATAATTTGCCCTAGTTTACTACTCAGTCTTTTAAAATTATCTTTGGCTGTGCCTGGATAAAAAATCCTTTTGTTCTTTTGAAAGGGTGGAAATTAGAATATCCGCATTGAGGTGTTTCTGGGAGGTACATGGCACATGTTTGTTTGGCTTGCAGATGCTAATGGATATATAATCACATTTGCCAACCATAAAACCCCTGTTGGTAAAACACTTTCATCTGCAATAATCCACTACTTTCTTGAAACGTGCTAATTTGCTCTAATAATGCAGGGCCCTTAAGGGTTTCTATGTTGTGTAAACAACTAGTTGTGGTAAACAATCAGACGCAGGAGGCCGTTATATAATAATCTCAACTCTGTTACTTTTCAGGAGTTTGGAGTTTTTGGGGTTTTTTTTAACTTGTCTGCCTGTGTCACTTGGTTTTAATTTCATTGTGCTAGCATTTCACAGTGTAGTATTGAGATAGATGCCTTGACCTTTGATATGAAAGGTAGGTGAACCATCTTTGTATTGCCTGATTTGTTGGATTGGAGAAGATTCTATATGTACTCAGTTTTAAAGATTATCCCCAGGAAACTTGGAACTACTCTGAAGTATGAATTCCTAGATCTAGTGCATTTTCTCCAGGCTAAAATTGACCTACACACAGACATTTGGTGGTGTTGAATTCCCTTAATCTTCGAAGTACAGCATCTGCATGCTCATTCACATGGACACACTTTATATACACTACTTCGCCATGCCACCAAGGTCATTTTTCTGGTACATAATCTGAAATGTGCTTTTGTACTAAGTGAAATATTGGTTTATTTGTTTTCAGCCTGATTTGAACCTTCTTTGACAAGGCTAGAAGCAGTGTCAAGCAGAATATCAAAAAGACACATCTGAGGATATATCCATGCATGCACACATTTGTGTGTATGTAGACATACATATATTCTATTCAAATGCACAAGAGAGTTTCTATTTTCTTTCTATCATGTTTACATATATTCGTATCCTTCCATGTGGATATAGCTTTGGATCCGGGGCAACCAAACCATTAGATGTATAGTAACTTGACTGGAAAATATGAAACAGCTTAAATTAGCCAGTTCTTGCTAGTCTTTTGGTGTATAAGTGTATATATCTACTAATTTTTTGTTTTCTTGCCTTTTATTGTGGAGAATTTAAAAAACACAGAAATATGAACAGAACAATATAATGATATTCATATCTTTCATCACCATTCATCATTCACATATTCACCACCAGCCCAGCAAACATCAACTCATTGGTCTACCTTGCCCTATCTCCACTATTAGCAACATCTCCCCAACCCATCCTCTGTATTATTTCGAGGAAAATCCAAAATCATGTTTTTTATATTATTCCATTTTCCAAATACTTGAGTACGTACTTCAAAAAGATAAAAACTCAGTTTTTATATGTGGCCAGAATGCCAATATCACATTTAAAAATTAACCATACCTCTTTGTACTATCAAATATCTAGTTAGTGTTTACATCTCCAATTGTCTCATAAGTGTCATGCATGCTTCTGCTTCCAAAAAAGTCAAAATTTAGGGTCACTTGGGTGGCTCAGTTAGTTGAGCATCCAACTCTTGATTTCAGTTCCAGTCATAAACCCAGTGTCATGGGATGAAGCCCTGCATTGGGTTCTGTGCTAAGCATGGAGTCTGCTTAAGATTCTCTCTCTCTCTCTCTCTCTCTCTCTCTCTCTTGCACTCTCTCTCTCTCTAAAATTTTTTTTAGTCAAGATTTAAATGAAGTCCATATATTGCAGTTGATTGATAGTGATATGCCCCGATTCGAGAGACCCCCCGAAAACAAACCACCAGAGTCCAGAATCAAAGCCAAGCGGCGAGGGTCGTTTATTGCAGGTTTGAACCCGGTCCTCCGCGCACTCGTTGCCGGTGACGCTAAGAGGCCCTGAGTAAGGATCTTACAGCTTCTTTTATAGACCGGCACAAACAAGTTAGGGACCTTTTTTAGAGGTTACAGAGCTGTTGTTGGTTAACATTTAAATTTGAATGCTCAGCAGAACTCTATTGGTTCCCGCCTTTATTTTAAACCATTCAGCAGAACTTGATTGGTTCCCGCCTTTAGGTCAGACTACAACCGGGCACGCCCTGGATGGTTTCGGGAATGACGGGGGGGGGGGGGGGGCCTTTTCTTTGCAGTTGTGAGTACACCTGGTAATTTTTCTCTTAGTCTCTCAATAGTTTTTAATATTTTTAAAAATATGTAGGTACTCCCCTCCTCTTCTTTTCCTTGCGGTTCACTTGTTGAAGATACCAGGTTGTTTGTACCATAGCTTCTCAGTCTAGCTTTTGTTGATTGCTTCCTCATAGTATAGTTTAATGTGTTCTTTGGTCCTCTTATTTCCTATAATTTGTAGTTGGATCTACAGACTTGATCATATTCATATTTTTTTTTGGTAAGACAACTACATATCTGATATTATCTACTTAATAGAAAGCACATAATATCTAGTCATCTCTTCTAAAGAGATGTTGGTGTTCAATACCTAGATCCATTAATTCATTAGAGATTATAAAATGGTGATATTCTTATGTTCTCATGCATCTGTCACTTATTAGATGTAATAATTCTGTAATTTAAAAATTCCCATCATTTACTCTTTGGTTAACAGTGGTACTGTTAGTGTAGAAGAAGAAGGGTAAATTCTTGATTCTTCTCTTTCTAGTTTCTGAAATAATAACTTAGCTCCCTGACATTCCTAAGTACTCAATATTTTTTAATACCATGAAGAACAAAGGAATTAAAATTTTTTTTGAATTATTTCAATCCATTATAGTCATTATCCTTATGGCTACTCAAAATCAGTTCGTCTTTGGCCAGTAGGCACCTCTTAAAGTTGGCTAAGTCCTTTTGATACATTCCTATCTACTCTTAACTCTGTTTCCAATATTGTATTTTAGAGACTTTGGAAATGGACTGCTCCCTTTTACTCAGCCTAACCTTGCTGTCTCTTGAACATTCCAAGTGTTCTGTCACATGGTTTTAACTGGGATAGCTTCTCAAGAATCTAGTTTTTAAATGTCAATTATTGAGATACACAAAAGTGCCAGAACACATTAGTTTTCAACAACATGTCTTATTCTTTTCACATTTTTATGTTATCTTAGGGAACCAAATTCGCCTGGTGTTTGGAATTCTAACTTTGGGGTGGTCTCTTAGCTCCAGATTGCAAATTGCTGTGTTCTTCTCTGTCTTTCTCATCACAGCCTGGCACATGGTAGCCACTGGAATACTTGTTGAATGAATCCGTAACTAAAAGAGCATGAAAAAAAAATCCACTTTATCCTTTTACTTTCAGCCTAAGTGCAGTTGTTGATATTGTTGATGTGCACAGCACAATATAGCTGATATGAGAGAGTTGATACCACAGGACTGGATGAGAGTGGGTTTCCTGAGCCATTTGGAAGGAGGGCTTCAACAGGAAGCTGTCCCTTGTGCGGGAGAGCATTCCCTGGGCAGTCTTTCAGACACTAGTTTTGACAAGCGCCAAAGCAAGACACATGCCTTGGAGTGTTATGGGATTTTGTGCCAAGAGGTTGAAATAATTTAGTGAATCTGAAAGGGGTGGAGGTAGCATAGAGTTATGGTAGCTTTATCCATTCCTTCTGATCTGTTTGGGTGATTTATCTATTCTGATTTCCCTGAATTGTTTAGTGCCGAGATTTCATGGAAATAGGTGTTCTAAAAGCCACTAAATATTGTTTTTTAATTACCTCACGGCCTCAAAGGAACAAGTAATCCTCATCTTCTTTTTATTGGCACTAAAATTCTCTATAACCACCAGCTCCCATAAAGATCATTCTTTTTAAAGCCTTGTTTCTTCCTAAGGAATGTTGATTTTCTAGATAGATCGTTGCAGAATGGAGTCAGGCAAAGAATAATCATTGTCATTCAAGTCAGTGATTCACAATATATCCGGGTGCTAAGAGCCACTCTAATTGGAAAGAGTCCATGTGTTATAATAAAATTATTTATTCCCCCAAAGAAAGCAATAATTTTGTAACATGTCACATGTCAATGCTCACGTACACAAGAGATACATACAGTTAGAGAACCATGGTAAACAGGTTCCTGTGCACCCTACCAAACCCATGCTTGCCACATGTCTTATCCCTTAAATAAGTAGTCTACATACAGTTTTTTCTTGCACTCACTCACAGGCAACCAATTTTGGAGCATTTGATCTCAACGAAGTAGGTCGAACCACATAAACTGACATTTTGTGGGTCAAAAATACTTGGACATCGGTGATTTCACACTTTTCAACCTTTGACTTGTATTTATTATTTACAAATATAATACAAGGCACAACTCTTAGGGTGCGGGTCAGTAATATAGTGGATGTAAAGCTGAACAATTTCCAAATTGTTTAGTTCGTTCTCATCACACTGTCACAGTTTGAGTTCTGGTACTGTGGCTGGCTAGAAATTTGACCCAGGAGGAAGAAAGTATCAACTCTGCCCGTTTCTAGTTGTGCGCATGTGTTTACATTGTATTTCTTTGTCAATCTGTGCTTTCTTTGCAGGAATCTCTTTAAGCCTCTTGTCTACTTTAAGAGGGCTAATTAGTAAGTTAAAAATAAGTAATATAATATATAGGTAAGCCAATTTGACTAGACTACCTAAATGAAAATATTTTGCAATAAGCTAAAGAGAATGTCTGTGGATTCTCTGACATATGGATGAGTGACGGTGCCATTGTTAAGTAGAATACTACATTTTAGTTGAGCTTAATTTATTTCTAATTTTTCATATGACAAAATAGATATAAATGAAAGTTTAAATTTAATTGGAATTTTTCTTCCCACATGGCTTTCTACATGGCTTGGAGCTTTCAAGGCTTGTGGCTGGTTCTGAGAGGGAGCATGTCAAAAGTGAGCATTCAATGCACACAAGGCAGACACTGTCTAGATTTTTAGGATGCAGCTTTGGAAGTCACGTGGTGTGACTACTACCATCTTTAATTAAGTAAAACAATTACATGTTCTCCCAGATTCAAGGAGAGTGGACAAAGACCCCACATCTCTGTGAAAGAAATGTCAATTTGTCAAACTCCAATTTGTGGCCATTATTTATAAACCACCACACTACCCAATGCATGGATCCCATCTAGGGTCCCTAATAAATGGTCATACAAGTTTATTGCCTCTAGTGATGTGGACCTCATTAACACAATACAAACTATTCCTTATTTGGACCTTATTAAATATTAGAAAACCTTTTCTCAAGCTGTACAAATACATGTTTTCTTATAATTTCTAGTCTTTGGTCCTCCTTTCACCCCTGGTAACCAAACAGGGCAAGTCAACTTCCCTTTTTACTCAGGAGTAGCTTTCAAATAAACCATGTTTTTTGTTGGATGCTCACATTCCTGGTCATTCTAGGAACCAAGTTTCCTGTATCCTTCATTACCTGATTATCCTCTAAGCAAGCAATAGTTTATCCCTATCCCTCTTAAAGTGTGGCTAAGTTTGAATACATGTTCCATTTAATACTGCCCCTTGCTGGCTGGGTTGTTATAATACAATTTGTATATAACATAGTTTCCCAAGGGAAAAATATATGCATTTATAGAACAAGTCATTAGAGCACAGATCCTTAAAGTGCCGGCACACTCTGAGGCAGTAAGAGCTGGTATGGTAGACTGTTCTACATGCTTTCAGGCAGCAAACATTTGTGCCCCATATGGCAAATATTCTCAGCCAGTGAACACTCCACTGCACCATACCGAGTTGAAAGTGTTCAGCAATGTGTGTTCTATACCCTTCGGGAGCATCTCTTTTTGCCACATATTTTTGTGTTCTGGTGAACTGCTTTAAACCATGATGGCAGGCAAAATGTATGCAAGTGGTAGTGCTGAGACTGAGACAAAGAAACACAGGAAGAGGATCATACTGGGTGTTAACATGCAGGGCTTCCAGTAGCTTAAGGAGCCTTTGATGAAAAGGTCAAGGTAACAGATGGTAAAGATCAGCAGGAAATTAGGGATTGGTGTAAGTCCTTTTGACATTCTGAAGGGCATTGTAAAGTATCTCTGTGGGATTGACCAACAGTTGTCTGAAAAAAATCCTAGAAGAAAATGAAACTAGAGCATGTCATGACTTCTAGTGATTTGACACAAATGAAAGTGCTTCAGGGCACCCGGATGGCTCCATTTTAGGCTCAGGTCATGATTTCATGGTTTGTGAGTTCGAGCCCCACATCCGGCTCTCTGCTGTCAGCACAGAGCCCACTCTTTTTGTTCTCTGCGCCCCCCCCCCATTCTCTCTCTCTCTCTGTCTCTCTCTCTCTCAAAAAAAAAACTTTAAAAAATGAAAGAGCTTGCCAGTGTATAATACCAACAACTAATATTTATAGAGACTATAAATATTTATAGGGACTATGTTCTTAGGACCCTGTGTGATGCAGAAACAGCTAGTATTACATTTTCAGAAATGTGTGGCCCACACCAAAAAGCATTTTTCTATATTCTGGGTGAGTTTTGATCAGGGTACACTGAAATAGAATTTAATTTTCCTACAATACAACATTTTTCATCTATTACTTGAGTTGATTTAGCTTTTTAAAGTTACATTACGCAGTTGACCCCATAGCAAGCGACTTCAGTGAAGACCTCCAGATCTTCTTCAGGTGAAATTATACAAAGCCAGATTCTCTTCCTCATCTCCATTCTAGCACTTAATCTGGTCACGGTCATGATGAGGTGTATGACTGACTTTTATTGGGTGTTTGCTATGCTCTAGGAACAATTGTTTTTCACCATCTCAGAAAATTTTCATAAGAAACCTATGAGGTAGTTACTTAATGTTCTCCCCATCTAAGTATGGAGAGATTATAGAATCTAGGTAGGTTTTATAGTCAGATGGTAGAATGGGGATTGGAGCAGCAGTTGGGATGATATCGGAGATGTTGAATATGCCCATTATGATGTCAGCTATCCCTCCCAGGTTGGGCTGTACTTGTAAACTACACGAGAACAGGACTTGATCTGGCACAGTGTTTGTTGGTTCACAGTAGATAGTGAACAAGTGAATGAATGGATATGTTATGGGTCAGTCAATCCATTAATCCACTAATAAGCATCTATGACGCAAAGCCCAATTCCTCTTGATGCAAATCAGGTCTGTTACTCTTAATGTATACTAATAATAATTTTAAAGCTGTAATTTCAAAATTATAGGATCCCGTAAAAACATCCTCCTGCAAGAGCGAGCAGCACCAAGGCAGAGCAATCCTTTTGTTCAGGACATGTTATGTATCTCTGTTTTCTAAATATCTTAAAAGCTAGCAGCAGCCTCAGGCATGAAATTATTTAGTGGGCAATCCTAATAGGAAGAACAAGCTCTAAAGGAGAAACATACAAGAAATTATACTTCTGCCTTTCAGTGGAAATTGGCATGGGTCATGGAAACTCCAGAAAAATATGATATCTACATTGGAATTATGTGACAAAAGAAATAAAGCAAGGTCATTGATTGAGCTTTCTCAATGGCTGGGGGGTAGGGGTGGGGGTAGGTGGTCAACTTTAACAACTAACTAGTTGTAGTAGATTGTTGAAAATATTGCCACTTCTCCTTTTAGGTCCCTCCCTATGGGGTACCTCCCTATGGAAAGATGATACATCCCTTCCCTTTTTTATATTTCAAACTTGGACAATTGACTTTTGGGGCCAGTGGCATGTGAGCAGCAGTGATGTGTGCCACTTCCAACAGAAAGTTTTCAGAGCCCTTATGGAGTATGGTGCCATACGGCCTTTGTCTGCCACAAGGCCAGCAATGTCCCAAGTATGAGAGTTCCATTAGCCTGGGTCCCAGACCCATCTAGCCAGCCCATTATGGAGATGTAATACCAGCAAGAAACAAGTTGTTATAAGTCACTGAGGACTTGGGGTTATTTGTTACCACAGAGTGCTTCACCTAAGTTGACGAACAAATCAGTGAATATACGTGAGGTAATAGTAGAAAAACCATTGTTAGAAAAAAAATGTGAGCTAACGGTAGAAAAACACGTTAGGCATAAAAGGAAGAGCAGCACCTTGCAGTCCCATCCACTTTGAGCAAAGAGTGGGCCCAAATGCAGACACCGTCTCTTAGGGCAGAGCTGGACAGACTGGGAACAGAAGCTTACATGGAATGGATGCAGGGCCGTGGTCGAGGGCTTGGGAATAATATGAAAGAAGATGGTGTCTTCCTGGAGAGTGGCCAAAAGTAAATAACATTACTTTTTCTAATCTTACTGCTTCTTCCCTATCATAATCAATCAGTTTCATAAGCCCTTCCTTTGAAATCCATAGCTCTCCACCATCAGTCAGTACCTTAAAATCACTGTAATACCTTAAAATCAATCAAATCCCAAGTGGATTTTTATTTTACTTATTTATAGGTCAAATAGTGCATGTCAGAGTCTGCTGTGGCACTGAGCAGTCGAGGGGTCTGGAACACCCTCTCCCCCCTACCCAGTGCCCCCATAAATCAACTGACCTATACCACTTCAGTCTATTTCAAATATTTGGCTTCTAATTAGATTTCATCTGTACAAAGGGTTTTGCAGCCAAAATGTTTAGAAAACCACTGCCTCACGTAAGGCCGCAAGATCATTTCAACTATTTGAAATGATTATCATCAAATTCTGTGGACTCTGTTCTGATCTGTCCTAATCTCAACCCTTCTTTTCTGAGCATGTGGCAGAAGAATCAGCACCACCGAGATAAATATTCATGTGCATTGCATTTTGCTCACAGGCACTGTATAAACTATATTTAGAAGTCTGAATGTTGAGATGCACTGTGTCAACACTGAAATTTAATTACTGTGATGGACTTTAAATCCACGTACCTTCTTGCACTGTGGAGTGAATATTACCTCCCGTGTTTGTTCATTCTCCTTTACACTCCTATAGGAGAGGGCTGCAATCTGTTGTAACAAGAACACCCACCTGCCCTTCTCTTCCAAGTGAATGAAATGAACTCTCAGTTTTATGACTGTTTTATCTTTGTATTGTGAAAAAGAAGTATTGTCTTGCTAAACTCTTTGGACATTTCCCAGTATGTGATATCTCCCTGCTCCACCTATAATTACTCATTCTGGTAATAAATGATAATGTTCATTGCTAGGATTTGTAAAGCTCTGTCAAGTTAGCCCATTATTTTAAGCTCAAGTTAAGGTAAGGAATTTAGATTTATATAAGCCTGGTGCAGTTTCATTAAGAACTAAAGGTGTTTTAATTTTTCTCTTTCTTTATGCAAGGAACTTTACATTTCTTAATGTTACGTTAATCAGTATTTTACTATTTCCTCAAAATGCACCTATTCTCTGTGTGTTATTTACTGTCTTTGTCAAAGTCAATGAACAGGAATAAAAAGTATCTACTTGGTAATACAGAAACTACTGGCTTCTTGGGGCTTGTGTAATAGTTAAGTGGATGCTTTTAAAAATGAATCTATCCATGGTACTTTTCCTATCCCTGGTTGGATTTTGATTTTTTTTAATGAATGGCAGAAACCCCAGGTCTGAAAACTAATAGAATTTCTGCATTTAACTGCTGATTCATAACCTTTAGGTTAGAATGTGCAACAGTTTGTAGCCAGTTGGTTGGATGAAGCAATGCTTTAAAACTGAAATGAAAAGATTTCTGTTATCTTCCAGCAGGCACCAGATATGAAAGCCAGTTTGGGCGGATTATTATTAGAATGATTTTATATTAGTTTCGATAAGTGGTACAAAATAAGTAGCAGGAAGTAGATAGAGCCCTCTAAATGGGAATAGACAAGGAAAGAAACGTGTTTGTTACCTGACACCAATTCACTCTGTGAGATGGAAGGCTAAGTAGGAGCCCAGGGACTGGGAGAGTATATTGCATGGGTGCTGGTCAGCCATTGTGAGTGTGTATGCTGGCCAGTGGGGTGTCTGGGAAGGCACTACTGTTTGTTCGGTTCTCCTCAGATCCTGTGTGTGTGCAGAACTGTAACTGTGGCTTTAAGATCCTGTTTAAAGGGCAAAGTTGTCTAGATGCTGACAGTCTGGTATAAATAAGGAGCAGCCCTCAGCGCTGCTGCCCTGTACTGGCCCTGGGCTGTCTGAGACAGTAAATAAAATCTATACTTGAACGCAGAAGCTGGTTCAAATCCCCCTTCTATGACTTACTGGTTGGGTGACCCTGGAAAAATTATTTAATCTGTAACTTTGTGCTTTCATCTGTAAACTGGGAGGTGCCATGAGGATTAAATGAAATAATCCAAGCAAAGTGTCTAGTCCAGTTCCAGGCACATAATGGGCTTTTGATAAATGGAAGTTATAAAGAGAGCATGGCCCTTAGGCAGTGAGATTCAGGTCTAATGAGTTCTAGTGGGACAAGAGAAATGGCATGTGGACGTCAAAGCCTGGAGGCTGGGATTGGCAAGAGAGGCAGACAAATCCCACTGCTGGTTGTGGCAGTGTAAGCCACTGGCGTCTGCCAACGAGGCTTCACCTGGACCTCTAAGAACATGAGGAGGGTACTGGGGGCACTGTCCTCCAGCAAGCACAGGGTATGCCCAGAGGGAATAGAGGTAGGAAGCAGGAATGATGGATGCATAGAATTACACTTTGCTCCATTTCCCTTTTATACCCAGAGCCACTCTGCTCTTTGTTAGAACAGATCTCAGCCTAGAGCTCATTTCTCTTTGTGCTCTGTGTGCCCCTAAACCCATCCTAAAAATGAATGATGGACCCAGTAAGTGCTCAATAGTCATGAATATCTTTTTTAAAAATGTAGAGATTGTCAAAAGAAATATACTTAAAAGAATTCCACTGAAATTTTTTTTAAGTTTATTTATTTTGAGACAGAGAGAGAGAGAGAGAGAGAGAGAGTTGGGGGGGGGGGGCAGAGAGAGAGGAAGAGAGAGGGAATCCCAAGCAGACTCCTCACTATCAGTGCAGAGCCTGATATGGGGCTCGGACTCACAAACCATGAGATCATGAGCTGAGCCAAAGTCGGACACTTAACCAACTGAGCGAGCCAGGTGCCCCATCCAGAGATTTTTTTTTAATGAAGCCATATCCAAATAAAGTGTACAATGCCTTCCCCACCTTTCTCCACCCTTGGCACATTCCCTCCTGATCTCTGCTTATCTACTACAGCAAACTCCAGGGTCTCTATGTTACACAGGACACAAGGGATAGGTCAGTAAAAGTCACTAGGACATATAAGGAAAGGGGGGAAAAAGTTAACTGAATTGCAAAGCTTATAGCACAAAAGGCATGTACTTGGGATCTGCTGTGTATGGGATGCTGGGGGGCCATTTGCCTGTTTGTCCTTTGGTCCATTTCCTCCCTTCCCTGCTCTGCTGTCCATCACAGGAAACACCGTTTTTCGGGCTTCCTAGACAATCAGCTCCTGGATAGCTTTGGCCAGCAGGGAGTAGTAGAAGAAGATGAGGATAGGAGGAAGGAGAAATCAAGTATTTCTTGTAAAGTCAAGAAATACTCTGCCTTTGGGGGAAAATTCCAACAGAAACTTTCTCTGCTGGCTCCATTCCCAATGGATGTTTCTTCCCTCAGTGGCCCCAGTTTCTGCAAAGTGGTCTCCACAGTAGTATTTATTCCAGACTGATTGGGCAGGTTCTGGAAATACCACTTCCTAGGGGTAGTTGCTTCCTGCTGCTGCCTGTCCTTGGGATGTCTCATCTTCCCTGATCAGTGTTTCTGGTCTTCGGTCAACTGAGTTACCATTCCAGTATTAAATTTTCTTTATTTGCAGAACTTAAAGTGGTTTCTGTTTCTTGTCTAGACCCTGACTGATACTGCTACACATGGTGATATGAACCTACGTTTGCCCAATGACTCAGTTAGAATAGGAGTGTTAATGTATTTAAGAAGATATATGTCTACACAGCTTGGAATAAAAACAAAAATGCATGAATAATGTCCCAAGATATTCTATCACAGCAAAGCACTACTTTGGTCTCTAATATTTCATGCCATTTGCAAATATCTCCCTGTTTGTTATTCTGGGGATTTTACGTTAGGGCTAAACTATTTCACATGACAATTGTATACTTCTGCAGTAGTTGGTGAGAAATCTGTACTTTTCCAAGTGAGAAAAACAGCTCTGAACTAAATGTTCCCTTCACCCTGTGCTTTCTAACATACAGTCCATTTCTACCCACCAGAAGCCCTGCCCATTGCCCTGATAGGAATTTGCATGGTCCACAGGGCAAATGTGCCCTGACCTGCTTTTCACTATCTCCTGAATAAGAAACCTGGAAAGAGATTTTATTAAGTGGTTAGAGAATAAAACTTGCTAATTTTTGTAAGAATTCAGACAGTAGCTTATAAAATGGGCCATTAAAATAATTCATGTCTGAAATCCAGCATTAATATGATACAACATGTCGAGTTGGGGAGCTGACCCCTCAGAGCACTAAGTCCTAACCTCATGGCTGCTTGGGTAATGCTGAGAACCCATCTGAAATAAGGGAAATAGAAAAACTGGCCTGTTTTTAAGGATGGCTTAAATTAGCTTTGAAAATAGCAAGATCCCACTAGAAGCAGATAAACTGGGCATTTAGATACTTAGTGAGTTATAAACCAGTTCTTCCTTGATGACCAGCAAGCACCCCTTCATGCAACAGCTTTTGTCCACACCAAGTCTGAGGAAGAGAGGACAATGATAGTCCCTATTTTCTCTCTGAGGGGTAGAAGGTGGGCTCCAGTTCTATTCTTGTAATCCGTTATATATTCATTGGCACCTTTCTTTTCAGTGGGTTCAGTACCCTGCAAACTGGGAATGTATTTTAGTCATCTCCAGCTGAGTCCAATGGCAGCTAAGAGCAGAATCAGCATGTGGCCTTGGAAAATGTGTTCAATGTGGCTAAGTTGTACCCATGTGGTACATCTGTACTCGAGATGTACCTCTTTCTACTCCCCATTACCTAGGATTCGTAGCAGTCTGTAATCAAGACCCATACTTTCCTGAAGTCCTGAGCAACTGCTTAATGTGACCACGTTTCATCTGCCATTACTTTCCGTGTCTTTTAACAGAAAAGAATATATCCGTTCTGTAAAAGAAATAGGATTAGGATTTTAGAAAGGCTATAAAATAACGCAACAATAAATTCTTCAATACCCAGTTGTCAGATATGTTTCACTAAATTGCAAATATCAGATTACTTTTTTAATTATTTCAAACCCACACTGGGAATTATGCAAGACCCTCATATTAGAGAGGAAAATAGGCTTACCTTTCCTATTGTCAGACTCCAGGCATCCACACGGATCTTCATGGTGCAGATTTCAGCAACACTGTTAATACTGACTTATTTCCAATCAGAGCTGAGAGATCAAAAAAGACAAACCCTCTGTGGATCCACTCACAGTTTTTTTAAACTCATGTTTAAAATTAATAATTTTCTAAGTCATTCAACAGTGAATAATAAAGCTGAGCTCACTTATTTAAAGTTTTAAAATAGCTCCAGATTAGTTCTCTGTGATGTAGGAAGCCAGGATGCAGAAATCCAGTAACTGCCCCAGGGTTTCATCCCTGACTGTGTGACCTTGGGGAGGTTATTTAATTGTATTCAGTGTCTGTTTTCTCTGGAAAGGGTGGATGATAATGGTGTTTACCTTGGATAATTATTATGAGGCTTAAAGTGGAGCATTTGTTTGCTCATTATTCAACAAATATGTCTTGAACATCTCCTATGTAGCAGACATGGAGCCAGTCCTTGTTGAATTTATGGTTTGGAAGGAGAAATAGAAATGAATGAAATAATTACACCAATAAATATAATTACATGTAGATAAGAGCTAAAAAAAAGAAGATACTTGATATTATAACTATATATGACAGAGGACTTCACTTAGTATGGGGAGAGGGGAGGATCAAGGAAGGTTTTCTGAAGAAATGCAGATGAGTTTGAGATATGAAGGATTCTTACAAGCTAACTAGGCAGGTGCATGGGGGTGGAGGTGGGGGTAGACATTTCAGGCAGAGAGAACATGTGCTCCAGTTCTCTCTGAAGCCCACCACACTGAGACAGCCATTGTCAACCTTCCTTCTAGTTGTGTTTATTTTTAGTTTTCAACAAAGCAAGTTTATTTTGATCCAGAAATTTAGGAAATTACTTCGACAGTAGGTACATATGTGGGTCCTCTGGTGAAATGCATATATTTTGCAGAGGGCAGGGCCAATGTGCATGAATTATAGTTCTCTTGGACACATATGATAGGCATGTGTTGTCATTCATTCAGAAAACATTTGCCAGCCATCTATTCTATGTCAGGCACTACCTTAAACACTCAGGATACAGAGATAAATGACACACAGCTTCTGTCCTCAAAGACTTCAATCCCAGAGTTTAGTGAGGAAAACAGATACCAAAGCACATATTTATAATATGCCATATCAGAGCTATGTGCATTTGGTCCATAAATTCTGGTCGCAAGCAAATGGCCTGACTGTCTCTGCCTGGATGAGTCAGTGACATCTCCACAGAGGAGGTGATGTGTGAGCAGAATTTTAAAGGAAGCTGAAGATGGGCATTCCAGAAAAGCATGTGCAAAGATACCACATCCATATCCCCAGGACCTAGAAAAGTGCCTGGGATCTAGTACCTAAACAATAAATTAGTTTACAAGTGGCACAGTAAGAAGTTCTACAAATTATTCTAAATGGTTCAAATAAACCGTGCAAGTAGAGAGTCAACCTCAGATACGAGCCCAGAAATGTAAACAGAGGTAAAACAGTGAAGATTTTTAAAGGCAAGATGAGGAATCTTAGATTATATTCACTGGTCTAGATGGTGGGAAGCAACTGAAGTATTTTTAACAAGGAGAATTTTGCATGCAGAAAAATCACCGTGGTGGAAGTTCAAGAGATGGGTAGTCAGCAAAAAAGACTGAAATCTGAGAGACCTAGAACAGAGATGATGAGGTTCCAAGTGAATGAAGATGAAGCGGATAGAGAATTTGAGAGATATTATGCAGTAAAATCCAGCAGTCACATGTTGGCTTAAGGGAGAACAAAGCAACAGGGATGGTGGGAGATGTTTCTGGTCTACATGTCTGCTGATACCATTAACTGAGATGGGGATAGAAAACTGGGAAATAGGTTGAGAAAACATACAAAGATTGTTTGGGGGCATGTTATGGATAGGGAGCATCATATACACACAGGAGAAATGTCTAGATGTAAAGAACCCTGGGGCTTCTTGTATAGTTTTGTAGATCATAAACTTACTTATTCACTCATTTATGCACTTACTTGGGTGGGTGCCTGGCTGGCTCAGTTGGTAGAACATGTGACTCTTGATCTCAGGGTCATGAGTTCAAGCCCCACATTGGGCTTAGAGCTTACGTAAAAAAAGAAAAAGAAAAAAAGAATACTCACTTACTTAGGGAAGAAGGTATCAATGAGAAACTTGGGGTTTCCTGACTCTTGTACTATTCGCCCTCCACCCTTCGTCATCTCAGACCTCCTGGGCACGCCTTCCTAGACACTGAAGAACTTGTGAACTGACACACATCCCCCCTTGCCCCAAATCCTGCTGTTGCCCAACCATTGGCCTTGCACATAGTAGCTTCCATGTGTTGACCTTCTCAGGACAGAAAAATCAGGATAAATGCTAAGTGACATCTTGCCCTGCTGGGACACCCATCTGGAAATACAGAGGAGAGAAAGTTGCACCCTATATAACATGGAATGTTAGGGATTGAAGAATCTTACAGAGAAACAAAAGAACATTCTATAGAACAAATCTACTTTTAAAAGAACCATGTATTTCCACACACAAAGAATGCAAAATAGTTTTGTGTGTATTTTGTCCTCCTTTTTTTTTAATGGGTATCCACTCACATTTGCTAAGTTGTTAAGAATTAAATCTGTCAACATGATTTCTTCTAAATAACTCCTTTGGAAAGCACTTAAAGCCCCCATCTATTATCCAAATGCAACTTAAGGACAAGAATGGAAGAATTATTTCTGAAAGAAAATAATCAATGAATCATTTATCAGTTTTCCTGCCCTTTGTGTAACAAATTGTAATTAGTATGATGTCTTTGTTGGCAAGTGCTTATCAGACAAAATGCAGTATAGAAGCAAAGGAAGATTCTGTAAAGAACTGTGTTGTTTTGCAGAGCTAATTGTGATGCTATCGCTGGAATTCTATGTGATTGCATTGTTAATTTTTAATTTGGTATCCTTAGTAGCAACAAGGTTATTAGCGCCTACCTAGGGTTCTTAGTGCCCACATTAGATAACAAAATCTTGGTATGGAGAACATTTGGAAATAAACATCCATCTAAGATAAAAAAAAAAAAAAAAAAGAGACGCAGAAGGCTCTGATAGCCTTGAAGAGAGCACAATTTTAAGAAACTGAATTTGGTAGAATAAAAAGTACTTTATCAACCATCTTTCTAAACTACTTTTATATTTTCTTTTTTTGGTAAAGAACGTATCAGACCTTGTCCAGAGTTTTACGATCACGTCCCAGACTCTTTGAGGAGACTCTTTGAGGAGACTCTTTGCTCTACTTCCCCCAAAGTTTGTTTTCATTCTAATAATTAATCCTCAAATTTGATACTTGCTGGGGAATCAAAGATAAATGGGACCCAATCTCTGTTTCAAGGTATTCACAGTAGAGTCTAATGGGAAACACAGGCCTATAGACAAATGGTTTCATTACAATGTAGTAAGCATGCTGATCATGGATTGCAACAATGACAGAAGAGACCACTTACTCACATGGAATAAGACACCTAGTCACCTTGGAAATCTCTAAAAATTACCCGCACCCACACACAGCTGACAACAATTAGCACAAGAAAGAACCTGGAGTGGAAGGGGCCCTCATGCTGCCTCCTCCCCACATTTCATCCACAATGAGCTCCTGAATTGGCTTTGGACATGGCTCTGAACGTGAGTTGTGGGATAACTTTCAGTGGCTGCTGATATTGTTTGTTAGCCATGTGATTTTAAGTATGGCTTCTGGAAATAAATATATATTTTTGACAAATGTAGAGAATGAAAAAATACTAACATAAAAATGAAGCTATTAAAAAATGAAGCTATTTCTACATATCCAGAACTAATTTTGTTTTTAATTAGCGAGCTAACAGTCTCATCAGTCAGTATTACAAATATGATATCCCACAATTTCCATTTGCAATACTATTCATGATAAACAAAAAAGAAGAAGAACATACCACATCTACCCAACTCTTGAAAGGTTTTGCTCTCCTGTTAGAAAGAAACATATTGTCCATCAATATCTTTCTTGACTTTTAAGACCTTTAAATTACTAAAGATATCTAGTATTCTCTTTTAGCTTTTCAAAAAACCTGTATTATCAAATTATACTGTATAATAAATTATTCTTAACTGTATGTTGATATTGTCCTCTCATAAAGGAAAATCTCAATAACAATAGACAAATGGGTGGATGAATGGACAGAAAGGTAGATAGATAGATGATAGATAGATAGATGGTAGATAGAGGTATTCCTTTGGGCCCTTTAACTCTTTTCTTTGATTATCTTTGAATTAACTGTGATTCCACAGAATTAGCATAAATAAATACCCATATTAGTACTGTTCCTTGAATTGATTTATATGACCATTCAATAGCTGTATGAACATTTGTCTGGGATGTATGAAAGCAAATGTAATACCATTTCTCATCTGTCTACAGCTTCTCCAAGGAGGTAGTAATAGTAGTCAATATTCATCAGTGGTGTTCCTCTAACAGACTCACATGTTTCTTATAGACCATACTTGGCAATATGGACTCAGAAAACTCTAAGACAAGAAATATACCCTGCCAATAACACAGATTGCCCTCCTTGGAAAACACCTTGCAGAATCTATATGGCTGTCCAGAAGCTATTCTCTTGGCATCCAGGTGATAGCTGACATTCTTTACAAGGAATGTAGCTTCATGCCAGACAAGTATGAGAGCTACCATGGTTTAAAAGTGTCATACCTCACAGGAGCCAATGTCCCCTATAATGCCTTAGGCACAGCTTTCAAGACCCCCACAGGGTCATGCCAATTAGATAGGAGTCCCCACTCTCAAGTAAGCTTAATGCTATGGCTTCCTATCAGGTGTTTATAGTTCTCCCAGATCAGATGCAATTTATCAACCAGGTGTCATTTTTATCATAAGCAATTTGGCCTAGTAACATAGTTGAATATTCTATCTTATTAGGTTACAGGGGAAGAGAGCTAGAAAGTTAAGTGAAAGTCAAATTCTCATGCGGAAGGAGAAAGACAGTATCAAATGATGTATATCAGCCTTAAAAACAAAAAGGAGACATTTTTTTAAAAGAAACATTAAAAATTTTGTGGTTTTAGATTTATAATATATTGCAAAGATTGTAGTACAGAGAGAGTTCCCCACACCCACACCAGTTTCCCCAATTATTTGCATCTAACATTAATATTTTTCATTTGTCATAATTAACAAACCAAGATTTATATATCAAATTATTATTAATTAAGATCCATATTTTATTCAGATTACCTAATTTTTTCAAAAAAAAAGGAAAAATTCTTAGTTGGTGTTATAGTCTACACTTAATCCATTACATACTCAGATATGTTCAGACTGGACTCAGGATTGTTTAACTGACACAGGAATCATTTCAAGTACAGTCTTTAATAACCCCCAAATGTTGAGCATGTAAAAGTCTTTTTTTTGTTTAATTTTTTTCTAACATTTATTTATTTTTGAGACAGAGAGAGACAGAGCATGAAGGGGGGGGTGCAGAGAGAGAGGAAGACACAGAATTGGAAGCAGGCTCCAGGCTCTGAGCCATCAGCCCAGAGTCTGACGCGGGGCTCGAACTCATGGACCATGAGATCGTGACCTGAGCTGAAGTCGGACGCTTAACCGACTGAGCCACCCAGGCGCCCCTGTAAAAGTCTTTAAGTCCACATACTGAATTGTAATTCTCAAGAGCCACTATCTATGAATAAACATCATTTGTATATACTAGGCCACTTTGGATTTGATTGCAGTTAGTTGTACAAAAGTGAGCTATGGATTTTAAACCTTTGTGTTTCTGTCTTTCTCTTTTTATTTTATTTTTGTATTAGTTTGAGGTATACAGTGTAATGATTCAACAATTCTATATATGACCCAGTGTTCATAAAGATAAGTGTGCTTTATAGCAGCACTCTCAACAATAGCCAAATTATGGAAAGAGCCTAAATGTCCATCAACTGATGAATGGATAAAGAAATTGTGGTTTATATACACAATGGAATACTACATGGCAATGAGAAAGAATGAAATATGGCCTTTTGTAGCAACATGGATGGAACTGGAGAGTGTGATGCTAAGTGAAATAAGCCATACAGAGAAAGACAGATACCATATGGTTTCACTCTTATGTGGATCCTGAGAAACTGAACAGAAACCCATGGGGGAGGGGAAGAAAAAAAAAAAAGAGGTTAGAGTGGGAGAGAACCAAAGCATAAGAGACTGTTAAAAGCTGAGAACAAACTGAGGGTTGATGGGGGTGGGAGGGAGGGGAGTGTGGGTGGTGGGTATTGAGGAGGGCACCTTTTGGGATGAGCACTGGGTGTTGTATGGAAACCAATTTGACAATAAAATTCATATATTAAAAAAAAAAAAAGATAAGTGTGCTTTAATCCCCTTCACCTATTTCACACATCCTCCTACCCACCTCTCCTGTGGCAACCACCAGTTTGTTTTCTAATATTGAAAAGCCTGGTTTTGTTTGTCTCTTTTTTCTGTATTCATTTGTTTTGTTTCTTAAATTCCATATATGAGTAGAATCATATGGTGTTTGTTTTCTCTGACTGACTTACCTCACTTAGCATTATAGCTTCTAGATCCATCCATGTTGTTGCAAATAGCAAGATTTCATTTTATGGCTCAGTAATATTCATATATATGATATCTTCTTTATCCATTTGTCTATCAGTGGACACTTGGGTTGCTTCCATATCTTGTCTATTGTATATAATGCTGCAATAAACATAGGGGTGCACATATCTTTTTGAATTCTTGAAATTCAAAACAATTCTTCTTGAAGTGTTTTTGTTTTCTTTCAGTAAACACTCAGTAGTGGAATTACTGGATCATATGGTAATTCTATTTTTATTTTTTTGAGAAATCTCCATACCATTTTCCACAGTGTCTGCACCAGTTTGCATTCCTATCAGCAGTGCACAAGGATCCATTTTTCTCCACATCCTTGTGCCAACACTTGTTATTTCTGGTGTTTTTTATTTTAGCCATTCTGACAGATAAGATGATATCTCATTGTGGTTTTGATTTGCATTTCCTTGATAGTAAGTGATGTTGAGAATCTTTTCATGCATCTTTTGACCATCTATATATCTTCTTTGGAGAGATCTCTGTTCATGTCTTCTGCTCATTTTTTAATTGGATTATTTGGGGGGGTTGTGTTGACTTGTATAATTTCTTTATATATTTGGGATATTAGCTCCTTATCAGATATGTCATTTTCAAAATCTTCTCCCTCAGTAGGTTGCCTTTTTTGTTGTTGATGGTTTCCATCACTGTACGTTTTATTTTGGTGTAGTCCCAATAGTTTAATTTTGCTTTTGTTTTCCTTGCCAGAGGAGACATATCTAGAAATATGTTTCTACAGCTGATGTCAAAAAAAATTATTGCCTATGTTTTCTTTTAAGAATTTTATGGCTTCATATCACATTTAGGTCTCTAATCCATTTTTAGTGTATTTTTGTGTATGGTTCAGTTTCATTCTTTTGCATGTAGCTGTTCAGTTTTCCCAACATTACTTGTTGAAGACTCTTTTTCTTATCATATAGTCTTGCCTCCTTTGTCATAGATTAATTGACCCATAAAAGTGTGGGGTTATTTCTAGACTCTGTTCCATTGATCTATGTGTCTATTTTTGTGCCAATACCATACTGTTTAGATTACTAAAGCTTTGTAGTATATTTTGAAATTTGGGATTGTGATGCCTTTAGTTTTGTTCTTCATTTTCAGGATTGATTTGTGTTTTTCTTTTCAAGGACCCACACAGATATAGTTCTGCTCCATTTCTTATCCTCCTCTCAAAATAATGGTCCTCTTGGCGTAGGGCAAGGAAAGTGTCATATAGTTGTTTACTATGGAAACGTAGTTCTCAGGCCTAGTGACATAATTTGAGTCACTGGGGACATTTATTTAAGGTACCAGTAACTGAGACTCACACCAGAGACTGACTTAATTGACCTGTAGAGTCCCCTCATCCCCATTTTTAAGTGCTCCTCCAGTGATTCTAATGCACAACCAAAGCAGAGAACCACTGCATTGGAAAATGCCGTTTATCTTTTTAATTCAGGCAAACACATGAAACGTGGGGCCTTGTTTATTAACATGAGTCCTGGAAGACTCTTAGAAAATTCTTCAAGGACCTCCTGCTTTAGCTTTTGTTTCCTTTTTGCCTCTCAAGCAGAATTAATTACTCCCTCCTTGAAAACTTATGCATCCTCTTGTCAGAAAAATTCAGGCTTTTTTTTTTTTTTTTTACTGTTTTTTTTTTGTTGTTGTTGTTGTTGTTTTATTCTCCAGCTTTCAGTGCCAAAGCAGCCATGCTGAGTTAGGTAGGTGAGCACTGCTCAGAAAATACATTTCAATAAAAGAGAGAAACAAAAACAAAAACAAAACAACAATTATTTTACTTATCCTATGAAATTATAATTATTTATTCAATGCCTGTCTCTTCAGTTAAACAGTCTATCTCTGAGGTACAGAAAGTGTCCTGTTTATGTGAGATATCCTCAACCTTTAATAAAGTTTTGGGCACATAGTAATTGCTCAGTAAGTGTCCTAGGAAGGGAGGGTGGGGCATGAACTTGGGGTGGGGGAACAAAGTATTATTTAGTCTTAACTGAAAAAATCCTTCTTGGACAAACACTGGCTTCAAATTCTAAGAAGTTCATTGTAGACAAATTTGAACTTGTATTGTGACTGATACATACAAGATATACAGCAGCTGTCATATTTTTTTAATTTAAATAATTTAGCTTATCATCTCATTTTAGAAAACAAAACAGCATATCGTGAAATAGGGATTGCTAACAAGTGAATGACTAGTTCCATTGAGCCTCAACAAAGTTGCAACACCAGCCCAGGACTTTCCCCCCCTGTATTTCACATGTCAGAATATTTGTTATGACTATTGCTGTCAGTGGATTGTATACCTGGCCAGCCACAATCTGGGGCTCCACACAGAGAGATGTATGCGATGCTGTCAGTCTCTTTAGACCTGAATTCAATTTTGATTGAATATGTTTATACTTGCGAGCTTATAATTATTCTGGAGTTTAAGAGGTGGCTTAAAAGATTTCTTTTTTTCTTTCTTCTTTTTTTTTACCTACTGCTGTATTTTCAGAGAAATTCACTAGACTAAACAATTTGAGGGGACATTAATAAAAGCAAAGAAAATCCATAGGTTAGTTTGAGTCTGAAAGCATAAAGCAAAGAGATTCTGGGAAGTTTTCTACTGATTCTTTTTCTCATGTGATCGGTGTAGGAGGCCTGCCAAAGACACTCCTATGTAGAATTTTCTGGGGTTAAGGAGAAGTTCTAATGAAGTAGCAGAGAACTAGGTTTTCCACTTTGACTAAACATTCGTGTATGGGTCATCTTACATTCGTTTATTCAATAAATGTAAGTTTCTTGCTTATCATGTGTCGAGTCCTGGTGATAAGAGTGGTAAGTTTCCTTCCCTCTCTGGTAGAAAGTTAGAGTCATACACAGAACAAGCACATGTGTGTGTGCTAACGCGCACACACACACATACACAAACACACACACACACTCATGACTTTTGCCATATAAAATTGAACAGAAACTCAGAATACAAATTAAGAAAGTTATGTCTTCCACATCTGATTTTGTGTCCTGGAATTCAGACCCACTGTATATTAATTCAGGAGGGGTCAAGCATGGTTTGAGAAGCATGGGAAAATAGATACTAGCAAAACTATTCCCCTGTGCTGAGGATGGTTCTGTAGGTTCATAGACTATTCAACTCTGTAGCACGTGAGGTGAGGAAGTGGGCTAGGCATTGAGCACAGATAGAGGAGCTGGCAATGCTCCTTCTGATTGTTGTGGGCATAATTTGTGTTGGGAAGGCATGGGGGAGATTTTTTTTACCTTTCTGTTCAGATTTACAATGAGCAAAAGGACTCTATTTTGAAAAAAAAGTTACCACCATAATATCATATACCCATTGGAAGGAGAGAAAATATTCTTGGCCTTAAACTTTGAAGGATCAGCTTAGACTACTACTTTGAAAGAAATTCAAAAAGTGGATACTTTGGACTTAACAAGCAAATGGACATCCGAACAGCTGCTGAAAATCTAAACTATTTGTAGGCAGAAGGCTTCTGTACTTTGTTGTTTTATAAAGAAGAAACAGACTTAAAGAGATTGAGTAATGGACCCAAATTCCCACTACTAGTAAGTATCAGAGCTGGGATTGAAGCCATGGGGTCTGTGCTCCTTCTGCTGAGCCATTCCTAATAGAATACGTTTGCTTATGCTCCTCACTCTGTGTGGCATGCCCCCTCTCCACCGGGCCCTGATTTTAGTCATCCAGGCTCAGTTTAAATGCACAATGTCAACCAAGATGGCAGTTACTCCATGAGCAGGGTGTCAGTCAGACTCCAGGAGCTCAGGGATCCCATGCATTCATGCGCTTCTGCCCACCCCACAGCATCCAGGGCTTTCAGGAGGCTAAGCTGCTCCCAGGGTACCAAAGCTTGACTGGAGTCAAGCTGACAAGTAGAAACGTTTTGCAAAATGTTGCTTACATATTCAGAATTTAAACTGATGGTGAGGCCTTGGGAAAGAAATAGGAATTCTAATCCTATTTCAATCTTCTGGATCAAAAAAAAATTTTCGTATCTACTTCATTGTATTCAATGATGGGAAAAAGTAAAACACCTTTTCACACCTCCACTAATCCTTCTACTGATCTTGTCTATACTTAATGATTCATGTGTGCTTCATAGACAAGCGTGGAGCCTCACTGCGAATTCCTGCCATAAATGCTTCACAAATTACAAAATAAATGGAAGCCTCTGTTAGACTGAAAGGAAAGGATTCTTTTTACTAAGCACTTAAGTGAGGACCAATTGGGACATTTCTTCAATAATACCAATACCTACCATATACTTCTTCCTATACCTATAAAATGATAAATTTCTGATGAAAATATGTGAAATCTAAGTATATCTAATTGTCACTGCATTTCTGTGTTTTTCACGGAAAGTAAAAACACTGGATGAAACTTGTGAGTATTGGAATTTATTTTTCAAGAGTAATCTACCTTTATTAGTAAGATTTGCTTCTTTTTTGCATGGTTGTAGATTCCTTGCATTGCTTTTTTTCTTACAGATATTTTTAGGATTGTTGATTTCCATAAATTTAATAGAAGAAATATCATTAATTCTTTTCATTTATTTTTCATTAGCTGTTCACATTAAAATAAGTCATCTTTTATCCTTCTGTTCTGCATAAAATAATTGAAATGTTTATATAAATTGTGTGGGTTTTTTTCAGGTTTAGAGTGGAGCTTATTGTGAAGGAACTATAGTAGAGTCAACATTTCGTGGTGAAAAAGAGCTGAGTGTTATGTTCATATGTGAAAAGTCAAGTATAATTCAATTCTGAAGCATGGATTGTTTGGAATATCCAAGATATTATTATAAAATGTGTTGTTTGATTATTTTATTATTCCCTTTATTGTTCAGTCCAGTGTGTGTGTGTGTGTGTGTGTGTGTGTGTGTCACGAGAAGAGTGTCGCTTAGAAAATATGAAGAGTACTTCATTTTCTATCATATTTTATTATTCGGGGTTATACACATCAATGAGATTATGATCATTAATCCTCAATTTTCAGAACATACAATTTGATATCTTATGTGCTCTGTTTATTCTTTGTAGCTAGGAAGCTAATCTAGGGCAAAGACAGAAATAGGTAAGAATTAAAAATCTCTTTTAAAGACTTTTTTAAAGGTACACTAATCTGGGAATGGAATCACCTTCACCCTCTCTCAAATGAAGAGTCGTATGTCAGCCCTACCCTCATTATTCAGCCCAGCGTTTTCCAAGTATATACATTCTGTTGGAAGCAGGCGTATTAGGTCTTTTAAGACACAACCCCTACTCATCTTTCTGTGCCCTTCATACTCCAATAAAGTTTTGGATCTAAGTGTACACCAGCCACTACATCATCCTATATACACACCTGTGCCCCCTCTGTGGCTGTCTCACTGCTGAGAGCGCACTGTGCTGTCTCTGGTAGATGGCTGTCTGGTATGTTTTAAAACGTCAAGGTTATTATAAAATAGATGCATCAAAGACATTTTTTGCCAGCTTTCAACTTCTGAATATGGATTGGCTTTAATAATTAGATTAGAACACTACTTCAGAAGCCATTTATCTAATGTCTTTTTCCAAATCCCATTTCACTGAAAAATTTCCAGGAAATGGTCATCTACAAAATGTGCAAAATGTAATGAGGTCAAGATACCTCCTAAAAAGTCTTCTCTTTGAGGAAAACAGCATATTAAAATTCACTAGCTTTAGTTCTCTTTGCCTTTTATTTTCTAGTGTTCACTGAAATGTAACTGGATAAATAGTAAGAATAAAGTAAAATGAGTAAAGTAATTTGAGGAAAATGTATAGTTATTTTAAATAAATAATGGAATTAGGACATTGGGTCTTAGTTAAAAAAGACAGTTATGGGGTAAAAGTTTTCAATCATTAGCTCAAGACGCCATAGGAATTTATTTTTCCAATGTTGAAAGAAGAGATTAAAGAAGAGGCAATTAAATTAAAAGATAAAGAGAATTTACACAGAGGGAATTCCTATCCTGTATGGCATGAAGTTCAATTTCAAACACTATGTTTTATTTAATCCTCACAACAACCTAATGAGGTAGGGATAATTATTCCCATTTTACAAGGGCACTGTGGCTGAGAGAAGTTCCTCATCTTTCTTCCGAAGCTCGGAACAGCCAGTCACTGGCCAAGTTAGGATTCAAACCCAGATCTCCTAAGAAAAACCATGTGGAGTCCATCACCTGTAGACTTAATGGGAGAAGCCAATTTGCAGTGGAATGAAGCAGAAATGGGGTAGAAAGAAGGAAATAAGCACAGGCATTGCTGAAAGTGACCAGCTGAGGGAGAGATGAGAGCAGCATCATTCACAAAGGAAAAAGCGAAGGGTGAAGGGGTAAGAAATCTAAACTTGCATGGACAGGATCCAAACACTGGGTCCCCTATGGGGTGGAAGATATCCTTCTTCTATTCAAATGAATGAGAACACAGAATAAATGCCTAAAAGTTCAGAGGAACGAAACAGAGAAGACAAAGAGGAAGACATTTCAGAGACTTTTAAATAGTTTCTAATTGCTTTGCCAACTAGGAGATGAGGTCATCATGTGAGTAAAGGAGGATATTAATAGGGCCTCTAGAAAGAGAAAAGCTGTCACATGTACACTTGACTGCTGAATAAAAACATAACATGGGAGTAATAGTGGGTCAAAACTTTAAAAGCACTGTGTTGGTGTGGGAGTTGTCATGAGTCTGTGTTGAAGCGATTTAACTCCATGGGATATTGAGTATCCACTGGAATGGATTTGTTCTGCATTTACATTAATGAATATTTAAATGCAGCAGATATAATTTCAAGTGACTTAACATGAATGAATAAAAGTCAATACTATTGTATTTTAAAAAGAAAGAAAGGGGGAAAAAGATTGGAGAAAATTAAAGACAACCCTAACTACAAACAGCTTGGTTAAAGACTGTGTGAAGCAAGCACCTGGGAATAAGCTTAAGTATGAAAATCTGATTGCTACCAGTTCAGCCAAGTTATCACTGGGGACCGCTTTAGTGGGGAGGCAGAACTGGAGCTGAGCATAGGGAGGGAAAAAGGAGAATGGGCATGTGCATGCGTGTGGGTGTGTGCACGTGTGTGTGTGTTGTGTGCATACATGCACCCTCAAGGAGGAGATTATGAGTGAATGTGGAGTCCAGGAAGAGCGATTTTAGGAGGAAAGGCACAAAATTGTACTTGAGACTTCCTAAGTCATTTTGTTAGTTGTTGGTATAATGATAGATTTGTGATTTGCAAGGCAAGCAGAGGAAATGTGCTTTTTAAAGAATCTGTAATTTGACGTCCAATTAGGATTTTTTTTTTCTTTTATTGGGAAGCAGACACAGGGCAGATCATAGGGCGGGAAGCAGTGTGATGCCTCCTGGCAAGACCCAGGACAATGGTAGCCAGAGTCAGGGACAACACCGTGGCCAGGCCTATGCCCACCATCACAGAGGTGTGAGGCAAGGTCGACCCCTCCACACCACGATCAGCAGCCTTTCCCAGGAAGATCAGAGGCCCCACGGTGATATCCGCTTCTTCGGTCACATGCCTGCGATTTCGGGAAACCATCTTGTGCCGCGGTCTGTCTAGGTGGGACAGCCTCCAGGAGTGGCCCGGAAGGCCACAGCTACCTTTGTTACAACAGTTACAGATGTCAGCAGGGCCCTCTACTGGGAACCACCTGTTAGAAGACTTGATGAAGGAACAGGCTTTGTTTAGCTGGTCCGGGACTCGGTTAGCTGGAGTGACTTTCAGATGGCAGGTGATATAGATCATGTTTCTGGGGTCATTAGCAAAGTGGAAGGTGTCTACTTAAAAACAGCCTTCAAAGCACAAAGTATTAAAAAAAAGGTTGATACACTTGATTACTCTTATAAACGTTACTAATAAATGAATGTAGTGATTTTTATTTTTAAAAATTTCGTGTAACTAATTTCAATTTAATTGATTACTTTTAAGTTAAAAAGATTTAAGGAAAAAAAGTAAAAATAACATACTTTTTATGTTACTTTTAACATACTTTTATGTTAAAAGTGAGAGGAGATACTTTTAACACATACATTTGCGAGTAGCATAAAAGATTCCTGAAAAATCATTAAGAAAAAGAAAAACATCTCATTGGAAAAAAATTAAGCAATAATTAGAACAGGCATTTCACAAAAGAAGAAACATGAATAGCTGATAAACATGTGAAAATATTCTCAGCCTCATCAGTAATCAGGGAATGCAAATTTACACCAAAATTAAATGCCATTTTACACCCACCAGATTGGCAAAAAATGTTAAGGTCTGAAAATATATAGTATTACTGAGGATAAGGAACAGCAGGAGCTCCTCTATGCTATTGATAGGAGTATAAATCGGTCCCAGCCCCTTGGAAAACAATTTGGAATTATCTTGTAGTTGAACATTTGCTTACTTTTCTACCTAGCAATTCCACTCATAGATATTTCCCTAGAGAAACACTAGTACAGGTGTGTGAATATTCATATTGTAATACTTGCAAGAGGAAAAAGAAAATTGGAAACACCTCAAATATCCATTGACAAAGAATGGATAAGTAAATTGTTATGTACTCATAAATGGATTTTACTATGGTAGTAAAAAAAAAAAATGAATGAACTGCAGCCACATTCATTAACGGAGATGAGCCTCACAAAATATTAAGTGAAAAAGACAAGTCACAAAGGAATATATACAAAATAAGGCCATTCCTACAAAGTCAAAAAACCCATAAAACCAAATAATGTCTTGTTCATGGACACATACACATGTAGTAAAACTATACTGAAAAAAGAAATGGAGTGATAAATTCTAAAACTAAAATAACGATTACCCCAGGTAGGGAAATGGGATTGGAATACTAGGATCTGAATTGATAATACTCTATTTCTTAAGCTTGTTAGTTTATTATTCTATGGACCTATGAGTACATTACCTCTAGTCCTTCATATGTATGAAATATTTCATAATAATAATGTAGGTAAATTTGGGCAAAAGTTAAATGAGAAATGAAAAGTTGAGCATATAGAAGAACACTTGGTGTTAGTCTATAAACATACATGTTTGGTTCTAATGCATAAATCTTTGCAACTTTCACTCTGAACTACATAAAAAATTGGCTGGGACTTGCAAAGTCACAGGTCTTTAAAGAATGGCTGAATATATGAATTATGAGAACAGATGAATTTGGTTTTTCATTTTTAATAGGTAAGAAGTGCTTTATTATAATGAATCTGTCAATTTAGCTTCTGTACATAACACAAGATTAAAAGTATGCGGTGTAATATTTGCAGAATATGTTCTATAAAACATCAGATGTTAAGGGTTCTGTAATCAAATGTGTTCAGGAAACGCTGGATACTACACCCACTCTTAGAAATTCATAAGTAAGCACCTAATCTGCCTACTAGAATAGTTTTTTTTAATTAAAAAAATTAATGGAAAGAACAGTATGCATAATTTAAATATTCTCTATGAGAAATGGTAACATAAATGTCATCTCTAGAAATGTCTAAAAGAATCATGCATCAAATTACATCTCTAACAGTGTCTTCTCCATCTCCATATTTGACCTTGTGCCCTCTGTTGACACATCAATTGTTGGAGTTTCTTAAACACCCATTCTTGTTCCTCTTATCTCCTTGATGTCAGTTCCTCCCTTACAATTGATAATCTTATTATTTCAAGATCTCTCTATCTAGACCTGACTTACCCAAACTTCTATTCTAAATTCATCTTGGAACTTCACAAACTGAAGTCCCACAGGCATCTCAAATTTAAAACATGCAAACCAGACTCTGTTATCTTACACCCTAAAATAAAGTGATCTCTGGATTCTCCATTTCTATTATGGTGTCATCATCCCACCTAGTTTTCAAAATAGAAATAACTTTAGTTTGATTCTTTGCTGCATCATCTATTTGCATCCATCTTGCTATTCTTCTTGAATGTTCCTTAGCTGTGGCCTCTATTCTCTCGAATCCTTTGTTGCACCTTAGTCTCCATCTTCATTATGGCTTGACCGGGCTTCCTATCTTGTCATTCTATCACCAGTATTTCCCAAATGCAATTCATAATCCACATAGGCTTATTATCATAAAATTTAATCATATTATTTTCTAATAAGCATCTGCTACCTCTCTATAGCTTAAAAGGTACAATCCAAATACACACACACATGTAGCAAAGACTCTTTCACAGTCCAGCATTTCAAAATCTACCTCCTTAGCCTTATTTTCTGTTATCCAATCATAGATACTCTATGGTGTGGTGATATTAAACTCTTCATCATCCCCTGAATGTACCACGGTTTAAGTTCTGTCTTTGATCATATACTGATCCCTCTGCCAGGAATGCTCTTTCTTTATCTACTAAGCAAACTCCTGTTCACACTTTATATACCCATAAATATCCCTCTTATAGAACACCTTCTCCAACATTCCAAGTAGAAGCCAGACAATTCATTTTCTACACTACCAAGAATCTGTTTGGACCTTCACCTAACCCATTGTACTGTCCCTTCACCTAAACTGCATCTTCCTTGCATTTTCCATTACCTATTAGCACTTGGAAGAATTTCACTAAATGTAAGAATTAATGAATAAAAGGACAGATGGTACTTCTGTACTTGAACCTTTCTTATCATCAATCTTACTAAACTTAACTTTGAGTATAAACTTATTCAGTCTTTGTTAAGGTCATGTTTCCAAGATTATTCTCACTTAAGTCTCTTTATTTAAAAAAATTGTTTTTTGTTACATTTATTGAGATTTATTAAAATAAGGCATTTTGCTCTCCTTACTGCTAATTAATAGTGGCTCTTCCCAGGAGCTTTCTTTTTCCCTTCATTGACAACAAATGCTCTAGCTGTGGAATTGCTAATAATTTCCTTTTTCTCTGCCTTCTGAACTAGTGGTTAAATTACTAAGGAAAGTTTCCATTATGTTCAGGCCCAATGCTATCATACTCTTAAACTTTGTTCTAATAGAAAAAGATGCCCCTTCTAGGTGAGAGATTCCTGGAAGGCATTCCTTTCTCTGGGCTGTTGCAACCAGAACCATGGCAAGTGGACTAAAAACTGGTTTCAGGCCCCATGTGCCCTGAGCTTCCCTCCTAGACTTGTGCCCTTGTGGAGGAGACAAGCCGCACAGCCATGACCTACAGCTCTGATTCTGACTCAGCAGCCCTGTACCTTATATGGTCCCGTGACGGCCCCAACCAAGCATACCACTTGCCTAATTATCCTTGGCAGCCAGCCTGCTGCTAGGTGACAATTCCTTTTAAACTACTTCCTTTATAAGAATCTTCTGATACATTGAAATGAGCCAATCAGTCAACACAAATGGGAATTTTCATGGGTCTGTGACAGATTCCGATTAAAATGTGGTTTTTACCCAAAGCTTTAGTGCCTTGCTTCATATGAAATATAATTTCATTACAAAACAGCAAGTCCATCCTAAGTCATTGAGGTAGCCCTAAGTACATGAACCAAAGTCATGAACATGCTGATATGAATTAAAAGGTCAGGTACACATAGACTAAGTGAGTCAAAAGTCCAATGAATTTAGGAAATACTTAAATAAACAGAGGAAACTAAATGGTATTTTTTCATTTAATCAACACATATTAATTGAGCCACTACTATGTGATGAATATTATTTAGTCCCTGGGAAAACAGAGATTAACCAAATAAATGATATTCATGGAATTTATAATCGAGTGGGAAGAGGAAGACAGGAAATAAACAAACCTCTGCTATATCAGATAGTATCAGGTGGAGCAGAATGAAGCTGGGTGAGAAGGCCAGAGGAGAGGGTGGGGGCATCTGACACTGACACAGAGGGCAGAGGAGAGCTCACTAAGAAGGAGCATTTGTCAGAAAGAAGACCAAGTCATTACGCTGAAAATGTGTGAGACATGTACCTGTGCCATTTTCTTCCATGTTTGCCTTTTCCCAGCGATGTTTAAAGAACAATTTTTATATTAAAACATCAACTCTTTGCATTTCATATGTGTTACCAATGTTGCTTCCCCAACTTTGTTGATTTTACCTTTGCAATTGTCTTTGTACCTCTGGAATTTTTGTCAGAATTGCATTTGAATGTATTCATTTGGGAGACTGGACATATTTCCCAGTCAGTGAAACTGGTAGTCCAGTCCTGAAAGTCCCACAAATTTTTATTAAGATTATTATGTAGTATTTTTAAAATATTCTTACTGTTAATATGAATTTTAGGATTATTTCAGTACATTATATTTTCTACCTATTGGTTCTGGTTATGAGAGAAAACTTTTCATTTTTAAATATATGTATTTTGTATTGGACCAGTTTATCACATTCTTGTATTCTAATTGTTTTTAGCTTCATTCTAAAATTTTTATACAATCTTTCCTGTAGTTGTAATATCTCTGTTTCTTCTTATCATTAACATTTCATGTTTTATTCCATTCACTAAAATCTTCAGACCAATGTTAAAGAAAAACAAGGTAATAGCATACATGTTTTTCTTGTTATTCATTCTTTTAAAGGAGCACTGATTTTTCATTTTTATTTTTCTTAATGTTTATTTATTTTTGAGGGAGAGACTGACAGCGAGTGGGGGAGGGGCAGAGAGAAAGAGGGAGACAGAATCCCAAGCAGGCTGCATTCTGTCAGCACAGAGCTTGATGTGGGGCTCGAACTCACAACCCAAGACAAAACCAAGAGTCAGATGCTTAACTGACTGAGCTACCCAGGTGCCCCCACTTGTTCTTCATTTTAATGCCACATATTTTGTAACCTTTTACCATTACTTGTGATGCTGACCCTTCGTTTAAGAGAGGTGTTCTTTATTATGTTAGGAGATATCTCTTTAGTCCTAGATTAAAATTTTATTTGGATTGAATATTGAATTTTGTCAAATTCTTTCTGGCATCTGTTGAAGAAATGATGTAGTGTTTGTTTTCTTGAATGATTGACACAGTGAATTAACTTAATGTAGGATCCACCAAAAATGTTTTTCCAGAGAACACTTTTTCCACAGGCTGGTCCATGAAAAAAATTGAGGGAGGGAGGAAATTGTCATCTGTTCAAATAACTTGGGGAAATGTTGCATAGCATATTCTTTTCTTACAGATTCATTAGCTCACTATCATGTGAAAGATGCTGAGAAGTCTGAATTTGGCAGTTAAGAAATTCAGTTAAAAAATTACACACACACTCGCACACATGCACACACACACACACACACGCACACCCCATACTGCTGTATGGTAAATTTGAAAGCTGCTAAGAGAATAGATCCTGAGAGTTCTCATACAAGGAAAAGAAACATTTGTGTGCTGTGTATCGATATGATATGATGAATGTTAACTAAGCATTTCACAACATATCCAGTCAAGTCATTAATGCTGTACACCTTAAATTTATACAGTGCTGTGTGTCAATTATATCTCAATACAAAGAAAACAATCCAGTTAACTTTGTTAAACCCACCATTATATTTCCAAACATTGCATGTTCCCCCTTCCTTCGTATAATACTTACTAGTATCCCATTGACTTAGGGTTCGTTCAGTCTAACACACTTGAGGAATGCCATATTAATAGCTTTCCTTATATTAAATTATCCTCGCACTCCTGGAATAGAACCTGCTTGGCCATAGGAGTATGACTATTTAATTTAGTGCTAAGATCAGTTGGTTGGGTTTTAATTGAGGATTTTTGAGTCTGTAATTATAAGTGTAATTGTACTGTCATTTTTCATTCCTACCCCCTTTTGGCTCTTTCCAGGTTTCAGTATCACTGTGATGCTGGATTGGTAATATGAATTGGGAAATGTTCCATATTTTTCTGGGCTCTGGAACAATTTATGCAACATGGGAATTATCATAGGATTTTATTTTCTTAATTTGAAATATTTTTTTATAAAATAGCCAAAAGAAAGACAAACCCAAACACAGTGCTAACTGGTTGTCAGTGAGCTTATAAATGAATCCCCCTGTTAGCTCTATTTTCTTTACTGATGAGGCTTCAAGTGTCTCCATTTTTCCTCGCTCCGAGTAAACATGATTGCTCTTTGCTCCAGAGGGTTAACGGTGCAGACAGCCTACTCTGCTTAGAAGCAATAACTCCTTGCTCTTGTCACTCCAGTTCGCCACAGAACAGGGGGTCACCAAAGTCAGGTCAGGGAAGAAGGAAATGATAGAATCCCAGACAGGAGAATCACCACACTTCTCCATGAGCATATTGTCACTGACGCTGGGCACAAAGTGAGGTGACAGGAATGAAGGCCTGGAGGGAGAGAGGAAACAGAGCTGGGTGAATTATGGATCTAGAATCCCAAGAAGAGGGTTGAAGACTATTGATTTCGTTTTTAACACTTTGAAGCAGTGTTGGGATGATATTGGACATTTTATGGTCCAATATTAAGGGGGAAAATGGGGTGTTAAGGTCCCTTTGGAGACAAATTCCTTCCCAAACCACAGAACCTTTTATTCAGAGAGATGCCACATGATTATAGACAGACTACTTCACAGATCTTCTAAAAGCTCAGGCATAAAAACACACAAAAATGCTTACATGTTTTCCCTTCTAATACAAAGATTACTCAACAGTAAAAGGCAAAATACTTTGTGCAGGGCCAAACTAGTAGCAGGCAACTTGATGTGTTTAGTGTTTGTTGAATAATTGCATATTGTTTGTTAAATAAAGGCCTATGTGTTGTCTTTCCCCGGTATTATGCAACGATGTGCTCCTAAAATGTGGAACATAAATTAAATGAATCTTTTCTCCAGGTTTATATATAATAACTCCCTCCTTAGGTGCTAAATATATGGGTTTTTTTTAATCCTTCATTAGTTAGTGCATTTCTTAGCCCTGAAACTTTAAATTTCAGTACTTTCAAGGTGCAATAATGGTCCCAAATATTTCAGGAACTTACTACTCAAAATGATTTTTTACAAATAAGCTAATAAGTTGCCAGCTTTTTTTTCTAATTGTATTTTCACATGCTGGGTAGAATAAACATAAAAAGAATATACCTTTGTCCAAAGCACAAATTGCACAAAATACAATTCTTTAACCAAATCCAGCTTGTATTTTCTTTCAAGACAAAAAGAAACTGCTAAGATTATACATCCCTGAGTGACTCTATAATGTGATGAATGCCAAAAAAAGGAAACACGTATGTTAGAGGAAAATAATGCCTATCAGTAGAAAAGTGGTTCCCTCCCCTCCACGCACCACTGTTCCCTTCAAAGAAGCACATTGTCTAAAGGTGAATTGTTGGGAGAAACTAACTCATCCATTCATCTATTCAAAGATCCTTCCGCTGAACAGTGCTAGGCCAATGCTTAACATGCTTATAAAATACTACTACTTCTGTAGTGGTGCACAAAGGGAAAAAGAAAAATCAAAAGAAGATTTTGGCGGCGTGAAGCAATATGAACCCAGGATTTGAATGGCTGCAATATTTTAACCAACACTGAGTTCTTTGAAGCTCCTTGATTATCAATCACAAAGCTGAAAATCACTCCTTACCCCTGATTAGAGAAAAATCTGATTTTCCTGTTGCATTGCCTGCTTGAAAGAGATGATGGGGGAAGTGCCATGGTGAAGAGCAGAGACTGAATCAAAGAATATTGATTTTGTGTCTAACCCAGCTTGCACTTTCTCAGTTCCAACACCTCACTGGGAAATACATAGAGGCTGTTTCCACAATAAAGTCACCTGTGACTAGAGAAAATTATTGGATAGGGAGATAGGAAAACATCTTTTTCCATGGAAATACTTGAGCGTTATCCAAATATATACACACACACACACACACACACACACATACATATATATATTATATATATATTATATATATATATATATATATATATATAATATATATATATACATATATTTTTTTAAGCCCTTCCATGATTTTAAAGAAAATGCCAAGATTGTGAAGGGACATCTTGGGTATTGATGGTGGCTCCTTGGGATTGGGCTCCTTTCCACTGCTGCTACAAGCACAGTCACCACCTCATTGCCTTCTGTTAAAGGTGAATATGGATTTCATAGATATACCACAATGGGTGGATATGTTATCTGAGGCCTACATCCAAGCCACTTTGTTACCCAGGGTTTTCAAGTAGCAGTGGGATGCAAAGTAAGAAACAGGAAAGATAACATGAAGGAAGAACTGACATGACTCAGTACCTAATGGGACATGAAAGATGAGGGAGAGGGAAAAGTCAAGGGTGATGCACATAGCTTGGAGAACAATGGTGCCACCATCCAAAAAAAAATAAAATAATTCAGGAGCTGGAGCCATCTACTACCTGATATACCTCTTGGCTGCATTAATATCATCATTAGTTCCTGAACCATGAGCAAGCAGAAGGAAACAGCATTCACAGCAGCACCACAGTTGTGAGCACTTAGTTTTTCTTCTCTTACAATGTACGAATCATCAGTTGCAAGCTTGGGTTTTAGGAAGCCTCAGTAAGTCATGGCACCATCCTGAAGACATTAGCCATATTAACAGAATGCTAGTCATGGGGGATTGCTACAAGCCCAGTCCAAGGTGAATGGCAAATGCTCTTTAGTCAGGGTTACTCAGAGAAGTGGCAGGTCCAAAGCCATTTAAAAACTGGAAAATGGCCTTCTGATAAATGAAATGGCACTTCTCAGTCTGAACATAATTGAAAGAGCTTTGTGCTGACAGAAGACTAAGGACGCTCTCCTATGGGAGGCTAGTATGCAAATGTCACTTTCTGGGTTTTGTTGACTGTGAAACTGGAGACCATACCAGTAGGAGAGGTGCCTGAGTCTTGCCTGTGCCTGTATTATGACCTAAGACATTAATTGCCATGAGATTCCATTAAGTATGTGCTTTACCAAACCAGGAAGATATAAATGACACTCTTAATTTTCTGAGTTTGTTTTGCAGTGAAAATTCAAGAGACTGAAATTAATTTAGTTAAACTGATATTTTATCTTATGATTTCAGGGATTTAATAGTGACTATGCCTCTTGATGTTGATATATCTACTGTGGGTTCATTTATTCTCTTTTCTTTAGCACACTACATGTAGACAGCCCTTTGCTATGATTTGTTATTTATAAAATGTACAGAGCACAGTTCAGTCCTGATAGATGAAATCAGAATTCTGGCTAAGCTATGGGTCAACTGACTAGAAAAAGGGGTTTAAAACCTGATTCTGTCCCAGCTAAAAGGTAAGTAAGATCTAGGAATCGAATGCATACTGTGGTGACTACAATTAATAATACTGTATTATATACTTGAAAACTTTTAAGAGACTAACCTTAAACTTAACCTTAAACTTTTAAGAGATAACCTTAAATGTTATCACCACACACACACACACAGACACACACACACACACACACACACACACACACACACAAATTGTAATAATGTAAGACGCGGAGATGTTAACTAACCTTATTGTGAGAATCATTTTTCACAATATGTATGTGTATCTAATCATCATGATGTACACTAATCTTACACATGTTATATGTCATTAATATCTCAGTAAAGCTGGGTGGGGGGACCTGATTCTGGAGGTAAATGGCTGCAAGGGATGTGTGTGAGACTTACCAAATTTTGAGTGGTGATTTAGGCCACATCCCGGACGTGTGGTGTATCCATAGGCATATCAGTAAGCCTCTCTGTTACATCATCAATGAGAACACATTGGCAAACTGTTTAAAATTCCCTGGGAAAAAAATATTGGCAATTTTCTACTTAGGAACATCCTTCATTCCAAAATGTATTCCATTAAATTGGACATATTGAGTGCCTACTGTGTGCCAGACATAGTTATCTAAGATGGGACATTTTTGCTAACCCGTATCCCTTCACAGGCAAGTTTGCAGTTGGTTTGCAAGTCAGCTATTTATAAATTGGGACACATTTTGCTAAAGAAACAAATTTAAAAATAGTGGTTAGATTTCCAAGCCAATCTTCAAAAGCTAATTTAATTTATAATAAAGTGGAACTCAACTTCTAATAGAATCCTCAAACCTAACTACCATTTATAGCAGTGATTTTCAGCCCTGGCTGCACACATCACACTATAATCACCTAGGAAGGCTCTTTTTCTTATTTATTTTTTAAAATAAATATGAAGACTCAGACCATATCCTCAGAACAATAAAGTCAGAATCCATTATCAGAGCAGTAGTGGGAAATGGAGCCTGGGAAAGGGTGGAGAAGACTGGAAAGAAGGCCTCCAAGGAGGGTGGCATCAGGGCTATCACTAGGAAATGGAGGCCAGTGCTCCAGTGGGGGATAGATGGTGGGGTCTGGGTATTGTGGCACTGATGGATAAAATAAAAAGAAAGGATGCCCCTTGGAGAAGGAATAGACTGTGTACTCAGAACTTTTGGGAGATTTTGGTCTCCGGTGACAGTAAAGGGTTTTTCAGGAAGGAGAAAAGGGTTCAGCTCCAGGAACACAGGATTGGGTTGGTGCAGCAATGATGGGGAGAGAGCTGGTGAGAACCCGGTTCGTCAGCATCACTCACCAGTTGTCTTTGTCCAGTTCATGAGGAAGGAAGGCAGCTCTACCTTCAAATCACTTTCTTATTTTGGGGTAAGGCAGAATTTCATGCCTTGTATTTCCCTTCTACAAAAAGCAAATGTGGTAGTTCTCTTCATCCTTTTGACATGATTTTGGACCCTCAGGACTAAGCAGAATTAAGGGGAATGGAAGAAGAATGGATGAAACCCAATAAACAGGCTCCAAAAATACGAGTAGGCTGGTGATTCTGTCCATCTGCTGTCACTATCCAACAGCTTCCAGAATTCTGTAGCTCTCACTCCTGGTCACTCCCTTGCAACATCTTTAGTTAAAATGTCAGGGATCAGAAACATGGGCTCAAAGTGTTATCAACAGTTGATGAAAACAAATATGCCAGGTGGAGGATATCTTCAACTGTTTCCTCTGCCCTTCTCTTTATAGTTTGGGTGTGGAGATTTCTTTTTCTGACATTGTGCCACTGTTGCAATGTAGGGAGATCCGGGGAGATAACACTCTCACATTTCAATCCGATAAAATTAGAACTCAAGTTCTGAGTTGTACTCTGTATTTCTTTCTTCCTGGCCCTTTCTAGGATATATTGCCTTAGCTCTGTGTTGTAGTTCTCTCTTTATGGCATTTTGTCTACTCTGGATCAATGAAAATATGGGCTATGAGAATTCTGGAGACACCTGAAAGTTTTCTCTTCTGACTGGAACAAAGGAATTACTGCCGTTATCTTCTCTCTTCCTTATATTCCTGATTTTTTTCCTTATATGGGTAGAGTAAGTTACTGCGAAAAAGAAGAGAGGATACCCTGGTTCTGTAAGTTTCTGGAGATACAGGTATGGGGGAAGCTCTGGTGTGGAGAGAGTATGCACAGAAAGACTTATTCCCATGTGTGAATTTACTGTAATCAACACACACAGGTCCTTTCCCCCATAGATTGCTGGCCAAGCTGTGTGGCAACACTATGGGAAAAACACCACCTCCGTGAAAGAAATTATTCACTTCACTAAGCAGGGAGTCTAGCTCAACTGGAAAATCTGGATTAGATTTCACAGTAAGAATGTTCTCCTCTCAAACCACATCCTGTCTCAAGAATAGAGAGAAAAATGGATTTTTTTTTAGGACTGAAATTCCTGAACAAAATTAAATTGGGATAACTTTCTACCTTAGTGGGCAAAAGCTGGTTTATAGGTGAGACTCCAGTAGCTTTGACTGTTTCAAGGAAGATTCCATCACCACATCATTTGACTTTAGGTGTTCTGCCACAGCAGACAGACTCCCTTTCGAGGGATTTGCTCATGCTAGAGTAGAACTAGATGAGTGCCTGCTTGGATACACAGGTGATGGCCTATCATTTCCAAAGGTGCTATGTAAGGTAGTCAGTGACTTCAGCCTGTTGGAAAACTGACAAATAGGCCTCCTTCTCTTAGAAACAAAACTTATCAGTGCCTGGAGATCTGTATGTTAGTTGTTGCTTCTGACCTTTTCTAATTGAATTATCCTTCTTTAGTGAGCCAGATAAAAACAATTTTAATAGATGGGGGAAATGGGGATACTGCTTAGCTTTTCCTATTAAAAATAAATATGCCACATGAAATAATTTATTTCAGGACTTATTGAGCCATTTAACTCCGTCAAAAAAGTGGTAATAGCTTCAGATAGGTAGCAAAATTCGTCTTTCTTAACCAGAAGAATGTGAGAGCTACTTTGTGTTTTTTTAAATTTCACAATTATGTATAGCTGATTGCTTAGGCCCTGGCTGAGGCTGGTTTACTGACAATCCCAGCGGTATTGTAGGCTTTAGCAAGAAGGTTGGATATCCACTTTCCTTCAGTGGTGTGAAATAACCTCAAATCTCTGTCTTCAATCCTTGTTAAAACTTTCAGTTGTCTAAGAGTTATTTCTAAACACAAATTTTCATTTTGAAAGAGAAACAAGGGCTCAGAAAGCATTTTTGTCAGAAGCAAGTTTGAGTCTGATTCTGTGCTAGGATTATTTCTTGAGGAAATATTGGTTGGTTGGTTTCATTCAAGTTCCAGTTAAGTCAAAAAGCTAAGGGAAAGTGACTCATTTCATTTCTGTTTTAAAAAATGAAAAGTAGGAAAGAAAGGGCTTTTATCTACTTAGATGTACTCCTACCTGATTACAATCTTTACTTTTTTTTCTGCTTCAGTCTTAAAGAAAGTATATGCAGAAAAAATGGATGATAAGAGAACTAGAAGAAAAAGTCAAAACCTCCTATTAATTACCTTTATCAGGTTAGCAGTGGAACAGGGACCTATGCCTTGGGTAGAGGAAGGTGATTAGCATTCAGAATACTGAAGCCCACATCAATTTAGGAAGGGCATGATTTCAAGATAAGTTGAAGGGTAAGTTAGAAAGAAGCAATTTCTTAAGCCAAAGTATAACTAGGATCAGATCAAATAGTGATTGTTAATAAGAGTTAAAGATTAGTTAGAAGTAAAGCCCCTAATTATACCTAGAGTTTTTAATAGACTCATTTTTTTGGAAAGGGTCTTATAAGTCAACCAATCCAACATCATATCTCTGGTTTCAAGTAACAGACTCCTCCTCCAGCAGACACAAGCCAAAGAGAAGAATTTATTGAAAGGTTATAGAACCTAAGGGCTGAAAGCCATGTCTGGGGAATGAAGTAGATCTAGGAACTTGATCATTATTTCAGAAGTTGTGCCTTCATGTTTTTTTTAAAGTTGATACAGGGGCGCCAGGGTGGCTCAGTCAGTTAAGCATCCGACTTTGGCTCAGGTCATGATCTCACGGTTCGTGAGTTCAAGCCCCACAAAGGGCCCTGTGTTGACAGCGCAAAACCTGGAGCCTGCTTTGACTTCTGTGTCTCCCTCTCTCTCTGCCCCTCCCCTACTCATGCTCTGTCTTTCTCTCTCTCTCTCTCTCTCTCTCTCTCTCTCAAAAAGGAATAAAAACAATAAAAAATATAAAAATATTAAAGTTGATGCATATATCTGCACCTGTGGCATACAGCTATTGTTTGAACATGACCATGGCTGAAATTCTAAAAACTGTTTTGAATCCTGAAGTTATAAATACAAATCTATAAAGTGGTGGTAGTAACTCTATACTAAAATATACAGCTGTACCCTCCAGCATGGGCTATGTTACCATGACTGCTATTACAGAACTTTAGTGATGAAAGACCCTAAGCCTACCTATGCTATTCTTGTTCTGCCATCAAAAAAAAAAAAAAAATTGTGGCCCAAGAAGTGGCATGTTCAAGATTTCCTAGAGGGTTAACAATAGAATCTGAAGACTTGAAGTTCTTTGATTACTGTCCTATCAGACAGTGGTGTCTGATCGCCTTGGGCGATTCTGAGACCCACGACTGAGAAAGAGTTTAGTTAAGAACCTGAATTTTCTGGTGTCAACTGTCCTTGGGTAAGTCATTTATAACTCCCTGAAGCTTCATTTGTTTAATGGGGATATTAATACCCCCCCATAGGTTGGGGTTGATGTGAGGATTTAATGACATGACCTATACACAGCTCTTGGAACAATGTCTCATACAGATAAATGCTCCATGAGTGGTAGCAGTTATTATTATTAATAATAAAAAGAAAAGTTTAGTCAGCTCTTTGCTGCATAACAAATAACCCTGAAACTCAATGGCTTATAAGAACACTTATTTCCTACTCACAGGTTATGATCAGCTATAACTCTGCTAAGCTTAGCTGAACTTGGCTCCAGTTTTGGGCCCATGTCTGCTGCATGCGTTACCTCATCCCAGGATCTGGGCTAAAAAGCACCCCCTCCTGGGATGTGTTGTTCCTATGATGGAGGGAAGACTTGTAAGAAATGGGAGCCACATGATGCTTTTTAAATGTTCTACTGGGAACTATTAATACTACTTCTGTTCCATTGGTCAAAGCAAGTCATTTGCCAAGTCCAAAGTCAGTGAGGCAGGGAAGTTACTGCACTCACAAGCAAGCCATGTTCTGGGAGGGAATGAACAATACAATGTAATACAGGAAAGATGAAAAAAAAAAATCTATGGTTATTGAGACAAGGGCCTCTAAGGTAGCTTGAATAGTTTGAAAGTAGAACCTACACAGGCTGTCCATAACTTCTCATGTCTTCCAAATTATGGGCCATTAGGGAAAGCAGAGGTCCAAGGCAAACAACAGAGTTTGGAGACAGAGATTGGTTATAAGGGGACACAGTAGCATCTCTTCCTGTAGAAGCTTTACTTGCTGGTGGAGATGTTGCTTTCGAGGTCATTTAGTTCAGTGTCTCTAGAGCTGAAACGTATTTTAAAAGGTTCACATTTTAAATTTTCATTCATCAGAAAAATCCAGTAACTTCAATGTTTATATCAAAAGTGTTGCCCTTTAAAATGGCATAGATCGAGAGCCTCCAGGTAGGTATTGAGGAAGGCTGCTTGCTCAGGACTTGTAACTTAGTTTATAACACAGACAGACACTACTGGGTACATCTGTTATCATCACACATATTTTAATTGTTTTTATTCTTAGTCATATATTGTTTACATTTGTTCTCAATCCTGAATTAATGAGGAATTTAATGAGGAAGGAAAAAACATAATTCTGCCAATTTTTCCCTAGATACTTTCCTCCAGATCCATAAATTTCCATCATCTGAAAAGACTAACTATATAGAACATCAAGATATCTCTAATATTTCAAAGCATAATGTAAGGAAGAAAAATAAATCAGTGTTATGTATGTATCCTGTCTCTAACCAATAATCTATTATGAAAATAAACAAACACATGATGTTTTGAGGTCCATTCCAGATTAGAGGACATATGAGAACTACTCTGTATTCCCTTTATTCTCATACCTCAGTGCAACTACAGAGGCCATTCCCTCTGTTTGAGAGTCTCTTCCTTCTCCTTTTTCTGCCTGGTGTTCTCATTTCACCTTAATCCACAGCCCAGCTCTTACTTCTAGCTGGGAAAGGAATCGCCAATTCCCCTCAGCTGTGTCTGTTGCTCTTCCCACGGTAGTCCCACAGCACTTTAAGGAAATTACCTCCTTGATAGCTCGATTGGTGAATGTGGTCATTAAGCCTGTCTCCCCCACTTGACCCTGAGTTGAGATCAGGGGCAACTTGGTATTTCCCAGGCTGTCGTACTGTGCCTCACACCCACATGTGACTGGAGGAGAGTAAGCAGAATGAGCTTGATGAGATTAGAAACTGAAGGGAACGTGGGAGAGAGCATTTCAGGAAGAAGGAATGTGTATATCAGCAAAATGAGTAAAAAGACAAAAACTGGCATGTACAAGATATGTTTAAAGCTCAAAAAATGAACACATATGATGAGATGGGAGTTCACGAGTAGTCCTGGAAAATACAGTGGGGAGTTTAGGTTTGTGGGAGAGATGCCCATTGTCTTAGCTTGTTTGGGCTGCCATAACAAAATACCCGAGACTGAACACAACAGAAATTTACTTTCTCACAGTGCTGGAGCCTGGAAGTCCTAGATCTTGGTGCCAGCATGGACAGTTTCTGGTGAAAGCTGTCTTCCTGGTTCACAGCCTTCTCACTGTGTTCTCAAATGATGCAGAAAAAAGAGAGTTCTGTGGTCTCCTCTCCCCCCCCCTCCTCCTCCTCCTCCTCCTCCTCCTCCTCCTCTACTTGCACTCATCCCATCATGAGGGCCCGTCCTCTTGACCTAGTGTAAAGCAAATTACCTTCCCAAAATCACATCTCCAAATGCCATCAAATTGGGCATTGGAGCTTCAACATAAGAATTTGGAGGGAATACCATTCGGTCAATAGTATATGGTTAAGGAGCCAGACTGGCCTTAATGAAGTGGGCCAACGAGATCTAACCGTCCATCCCTGACATTCCTGAGGTTACATTGTTCATTTAAGAAAGTGAATGAAACTCCAGAAATCAACATTTCCAATTGAAGGGGCTTAAAAGCCAAAGGGCAAGAGCAAAATAGCCTTTTAATTTCTGAGATGAATGAACAAAGTAATTTTTGTGAGTGGTATCTTCTATTTCTACAGCAGCCATAAATCATACCTTTGGGAGCTGTACCATTTTACTTTTAAATGTACATTTTGGAAAGAACACAGTCGTTTCTTATTATGCTCCTTTTGTACAATTTCACTGCATTCATCACGAGCCAGAGAGTCCTGTTGATTCTATGGCAGGAAAACTATTTGTTATATTCACAGTCCAAGTGCCTACTGATTAGCCCAGGCATCATATTTGCTGATTGGGATTTCTCCATTTACTCATGGTCCATTTTTCATTACTTTTCAGGCCTAGATTTCTTTCATTTGATGCATTCTCTTAAGAATCACTGTCCACAATATGATATTTTCACCCATTTGAGAAGTGTATGTCCATTTACAAGTGATTCAAGCCAACATCAAGAATTCTGCTGCTCCATTTGCAGAAACTTGTTGCTGCCTAAAGATTTGCTGGGCATGTACCATTGATAGATAGTACAAATATACAGTGTTAATATAATGGGAAAACTCCAGAGTATTTCCATAGCTCCTGACTATCGAATAATATACAAAAATATATGACTTGGGGACAGCTGAAATTGTTTCCACACTTTGAGCTCTGCTTCCATTAGACTGGTTCACAATATTAGATTGAATCCCAAGGTGCTACTGATAATCATCAGCTGTTTTTCTTGCCCAGTCTCTTTGTTAAAATGCGTTCTTTCATTATCCGTGGGCCTTTGAAAAAATGGGGGAAAGAAGGTTTTTAATTGAATAATCTGTATTCTGTCAGGTATTCCTCCTCCCTAGGAGAGTATATGGAAACTTACTTTGCTATTTTTATTTATCCTGCCAGTATCGTATATTGATGAGAGAACTGAGATCCAATAGTGTTAAAACAAGACATGAAATATTGATTAATTCTTTTTTTAAATTCCCTTTTTACTCATGAGTATAGCAGATTTCAGAAGCTGCTGCCAATATTGTGCTCTCCAATAAACCTCCATTATTAGAGGGTCTTGATCCCCTTTGGGCTTTGATAAATGATAATTATGCTTTTAAAATGTTAGCTTGGAGTGCCCCAGGCTTTGTTTTCATCAGTTCATAGAAGGAATGAGTAAGAAACAATAAAATTTAGGCTGCAAAGTTTGAGCTAAAGACCCCCAAAGGAACCCTTCCATGAAGAGGAAGCAACTAGCGACTGAAGCAACTTAGACTCCTCATCCTTGCTCCTACCTGACACATTTTTCCTTTTCCCATTGCACATTCCCCACTGCAGGTCAGGACTTGCCTTTCAGGCCTAGGCCAAGTGAATTTGCTGATTCCTAGGGCTGTATTAGAAGGTGAGATGATGATTTAGTATTAGCCAAATGTGAATGGCTTCAGATAGATTAGTAAAGAGAAAGAATAAGATGTTTGGCTGAATGAGGAAAACCAGTGGGACAGTCAACAGAGTGGGCAGAATGGGAACTGTAGATAGGGATAACCTGAATTTTTAGGATCAGGGACATCTTTGAGGCAAACTACTCTAAGCCAAGTGTAGGCACTGGGGAATTGAGAAATCTATTACCCTTTTAGGGCACAGGTGATCTTGGAACAGAGGGGAATCTGGTGAGATATCAAAAAGAAGTTACCGCACAGAGCAGCACACACACCCCCAACAAAGAATTATCTCATCTAAAATATCAACAGTGCTGAGATTGAGAAACCCTGACATAGAGAAAGTGCTATTATTTCATCCATCAAAGATAAGCTTCTTGAGTTCAGAACCCAAGTCACTGAGCTAATGGTGTTCAATAATTAGCAGAGCATCCTATGAATACATAGTAGATTCAGTTTAATCCAGTTTTCTTTTGAAGGGTATTCATTTTAGTTTCTTCAGTTCCTCCCCTGAAATTAGCCAAAAGGGAAATCTCACTCATTAGAAAGTTCCAGCTTGCCAGGTAATAGGGGAAAAATGCTTCACAATATGTGCAGAAATGAGAAGATGAGAGAACATGCTCAGAAGCAAAAGTACAGGTGAATGAAGCATGCTGACAGCCAAAGATAGTGAGATTGGTAAAAATAAGGATAGCTTGACAGACAACGAATCCCTGTGGGCATGTGATGACCTTTAGACATCAAGAAACAGTAAGTAAACATCAAGGGGCAAGGTAGCTTATATTTTATTGGTAATAAACTAGATGAAAGATCATATTTTAAATGATATGCCTTCAAGCATGTGCTATATCAAGGTGTTGACAGCATCATTTTTCCAAGAGATGAGCAAGTAAATTTAAGTAGTTTCCAAGTAGTAAGTATCTTGATTACCAAGGAGCAATGGGATGTAAAGTGTGGCCAGTGGAAACAAATGATTGATAGCTTCCTCTTAACACTCCTGCCTTTACTTTTCTCTGCACGGCTCATTATTCTGCCACATTAATTTAAGCTTTCTTACTGTATTGAATTAGGGGCTTAAATTCTCTTATCATCCCTATGGGAATTTTGATTGTTTATTTGTAGATGACAATAATTGTTTTTATCGATCCCCAAATGTAGAAGGTATAAAAAGTGCTAGAGCTGATGGCCAGCTGGTACATAGTTAGGGCTGCGTGCACAAGTGACAAATTACAAGACAATATTTGGCCCCAGAGGAGACCCTTTAGGAATTTTTTAAAGCATCTTATAGTTATTACTAGTTCTCTTCTATCTGAAAAGCATAAACAATTTCACATATGTCAGCTAAAGTCTTTTTGTTGTTTTTATTGAACCTCAAAAGGTCTACTTGAGTAAAATTTATATATCCTTATTTCTAGTACATCCACACAGCAGGAGAGTTTGGAATGGTGTAGCTACAAAAATTCCCAGGGCCAGTGCCATCCAGGCCCAGTGAGTTCCATTAGAGACCCAGATCACCAGGGCAATTATTCAGAATTCTTGGATTAATCTAGCAGTTGCCATTATGCCACTGCGAGTATCTTTAGATGACATTAACTCCAAGCATTTTGAGAAGAAACCACTTTGCAGTCACCGACATGGGTAGGAAACCTCACATGATTTCACATCCCAAATTTATCAGAGGAACCAGAGAGAGAAAATGCAACTGTCTAATTAAAGTGCTGTTTTTAGGACAGGACACTTAAGCAGTATGAGCCCCCTCAGCCTGAATCAAATGCAACACAGCTTGCTTGAAGATTTTCAGGCAATTATGATCTGTCTATCCAGAAATAAAATAAATCAGGTTAGGCTTAAAGGTAATTAAGTATCAGAGACATGGTAAATTTTCCTTAGTAGTTGGTAACATGGAAAGATATTTAACCAGGTGCCAAACTCTGAAATTCTTGACCTTCTTTTCCTGTGGTAGAGAGAAGGTAGATACGTAGAGGACCCACTTCGACAGTTGCATCCTATTTATCCTTGGGTTCTGTTCTGAAGGTTTGTTGCTCAGCTCTCAACTAAGTTGAACCAGAATGAGCCAGGAGAGTTCTTTTGCAGAATAGAGGTCCATATGTCACACAAATGATCTTCCTTCCTTTATTCTGGAGTTATAATATTATCTTGGCCTTAACAGTTAGCAATTCCAAGGCCAAACTGACTCCCAAGAAAAACACATAAAAAGAAAATTTGCCCTAATTTAGGTTTACTTTTTCTCTCAAACTAAGCTTTAGTCTCAATACTACGATCTAGTTGTGTCCTTGGTCTTGGACATCCATTCCAGCACATTCCATGAGCAGTAGTGTGAAAGAAGGAAATACGGAGCTCCTTCCTCCAAAAGTTTAGTGGCTATAGCCACTACCATTGCAAGGTAAAAACTTTGCACCATTTTTATATATGCCTTAGGCATTTAGTGGCAGACCCACCGCAGAAGTGGACATTAAATGTGATCTCACTGATTAAGGTGTACATTAATTATACATTCAACATGTGTGGAGCATGTTACTGTAGAATGGGTAAAGCTATTAAGGGTGATGATCACAGAAGCAATTGATTTTAAAATTGGAAAAAACCTTAGATGTGACTTAGTCCAACCATCTCATTTTAGAGACAAGGAAATTAAGATAAACATGTTTTCCAAGGCTTGATAGTGGCAAACCTGGAATGTGAAACCAGATATCCACATTCTCAATTCCATACCTATTCTCTACTGACTCTGGAACACATGGGATTGTGTTTTGTTAAACTGTATTGTGATTGTTTTAACAGGTGTGCTACTAGACCATATATTCTTTAAGAAAGTATTCATCACTAACTTCTAGCATAGGATCCCAATAAATGTCTGTTAAAAATACCAATAAATGGGTGAATGAGTGAGATCTGTTCTCCTCCTCATGTACAAATAAATGCTGTAATGTTTAGTTGATCTCTGCTAGTGCATGGTCAGCCTAGTAATGAAGAAAGAGAGGGTAGAAAGCTTGAAAAAATAGAATGAGAAGGCAAGAAGAGTAAATGGTGTATACAATTCAAGTAGGAATATAACCAGAAAAAATTCAGCACGCAGACAAAATTTCTAGATTCGATTTGGGAGCTTTTAATCAAGACTCTTGCCTATTCTGATCTCTCCCAGTTTTCAAATAAGGACTTTTAAGCAGATGGTGCTTTAAGCAGTTCTCATCATTGCTGCTCCCCCTCAGACCCCAGAACACAGGATGGACCACAAGTTAAGTTGTATAATAAGCAAAGTTGCTCTTGAGTGTATTTCACCTCCCTCTGGTACATCTTCCCACCCATTTGGCACCCATTCCTAACCCATGCGGCTGCTGCTCTTCTTATCACAGAGGAAAGTGCATGTAACTCAATGTGGTCCTGTTTCTGGAATATTTCCCATTTAGGACGTACACCAGGAAATACAAAGAAAGACAACTTACATAGTGGATTTCAGACTCAGTGGCAAATGAGCAGAGGGGATGGATATATATATGGACTGGGTTTTTCTCTCCTTACAAATCATCCAAGTCAATTAAAATGAAAGTGAGAAAATCCAGTTACCAACCCCCACTATGAGCTTATATTGCTCCTGAACTTCTTACGTGTTGTAAGTAATTTGGTACTAAACGATGCCTGTTTAAAAAAAAAGAATCAAAGGATTCGGGGTTCTAATTATAGCACACCGATGGTTTGGTACTAGAGAACTGTATCCACAATATAGGACATCAGTGGGCAGCATCTACTGGCTGGTGGGCTCTACCTAGAGAGTGGTTATCAGTGGCTACGTGTCAGGTTCTAGAAGAGCTGGCTATGCTCCCATATGCCAGGAAGTCTAAATGGAAGGTACAACATTTAGTCTTTTTTAGAAATGGTGCTCCACAGTTGCCAGATAACCTGGCAAGACCCAATGCCCCTATGGAAAGACATTAAGGAGATAGGCAGTCATTCATTTAGATGGATTGGGTCCCCTTGACTAAAGCCAAGCATGGAGATCCAGCTTTTCATCCAATGCTCCCTTGAGCTGCTGAAGTTTGGCAGACTCTTCCAGTCAGCACTACATCTTAACTACATCAGCCACTCTCCTCCTTCAGTGACTGTGATTCCCATCTTTTCCTTAAACATACCGAGCGCACTTCCACATTTGTGGTTTTGCCCTTTACATTTCCTCTTCCTGGAACACTTTCCTCTCCTATGGTCTGTTGAGCAAGTGGCATCTGTCTCCTATCACCAAAGGTAGAAATCCAAGCACTTCTTCCCACTGTACCTTATTTGAATCGGCAAGAAAAATACAATACGGTCAAACACTGGATGGAGCATTACTTTACTCACATTGAGAAGAGACAGAAAAAGATCAGCTCCAATAGTGAGCCTTGGTCCCCACGGCCAATGGGTCCTTCCTGGCAGCTAATTCAGAGCCCTTGGCCTACATGCAACCTGTCTTGTGATGCAGAACAAAGAACCCTGTCCACTCTTGGCAGGGGACAGATATAATAGTGGGTTTGGTCAGGTGTCATGTAACATGCATACTTAAGCAGAACAAAGGAGTACATATTGAGTCTGAAACAAGAAAAGATGAATTCCCACACAAGGCAATAGCCTGGAACAGGCTGTGAGGGCTCCTTATCTCTTATTAAGGAAGTGTTCCAGGCTCAAGGCTCATTCTTAATGCAGCCAAGATGAGAGCTGGAAGACTGTACGCATGAGACTGTCTTTTCCAATATGTTCCACCATAGCTTCTTCCTATTCCCACCCCTCCGCCAACAACCATCCCCTGTCCCCCACCCCCAGATTTTGCTCCTATTATCAAAGAGGCCTTCTCTCGCCAACCTTTATAAACACAGCCACCTCAAAATCTATGAAGACAGAAGCATTGGTTGTTTTGATAATTGCTGTTATCGCCAGCATCTACAACAGTGAATGCACATAGTAGGTGTTCGATAAAAACGTGTTGAAAAGATTGGTAACATGGGTCTTACAAAGGAAAAGTCTTGTCTCATGATGTCTGGAAATCAGTAAAGGAAAACTTTGCAGATGCTTTCCTAGACCAAGTAATTCACCTACACACTGCATCTAATTTACACTGAGAAACCCAACAAGTCTTAAAGAAAGTGATATGTCCAGGTAAGCAAGATAACACCATTATCATTCAGTTTCCATCAGGGCTCCAAGCAGCTTTAGAAAACCTGTCCTCTGATATACAGCACTAATTTGTGTCTTACGGAAAATCAAATAAATTATTTTTTTACCCGAAGGGAGCAGGATTATTTGACTTCAGATATTTGCCATATGGCTTCTCTTCCATACAGCATAGCTCCTAGGCTTAAGGTAGTAAGAGTAAGAGCATGCCTATAAATTATTCAGAGATAATTCAAAATAAGTGTGTATCTTTGACAGATTGTCAAGTTTCTTAATGCTTCTTCCTGATAACAAGTGCTATGTTTTTGATAAAAGGTTGCTCGTTTCTCACCACACTTTATTGTTGTTCTGTGTATGTGTTTTGTTTGTTTTGTTTTGTTCATTATTGTTTGTTTTTGTTCCCCCCACAGAGTCCAGTCTGGCTCTTATCTCAGCACGGGGTGGTTTACCTTCATTCTGGCCATGGATGCCTGCTATGGCATTCACGTCTACGGGATGATAAATGACACCTACTGCAAGTAAGATCACAGGAAATTATTTTTATGCATCTCCAATTCTGATATCTTGTCAAAATATCACAATTCATTTTAATACCATAAATCGGAAAAACAGATAAAGCAACAATTATTTCCCGGTGCTCTTTGCTGACATGACATTTTATTGTCAGCACATCAAGTTGTGACTTTTAGGGGTGATAAAAAGAAAAATATTTACTACAATCTAATGTCAAATGTCAGAAGGAACATTTTTCCCTTAATCAGTGGCATATCAGGGATTTGTGGCTTGGAAATACAGAACAAGTTTAGTGGTTATTTAATTTGCAAAGCAAGTTTGTCATTTCTGCTGCTCTAAGGGTTTGATGGATAGCTAGCTACTCAATGGTTATATTTGGTCATGAAGGACAAAATGTCCTGAAGCCTCAGAGAAGCTGACAGCTTAACAAGAATTCCTGGAAATTATATTTCACTAATAAGTGAGTAATCTGCCAGATACTTATTTAAAATGGGTATGTTTGTCCATAGTATATCCCTGCTGGAGGGGTTGTTTCTAATTATTTAATAAAAAAAAAAACCTTCCATGCTTCATCAAAGTAATGAAATGGATTTCCCTACTAAGAATTGGCATAATTTAATTCAGAGAGTATTGTAATCATATTGTCCAAATGGTAACTAAACCACAATCTTCATGATCAAATATTTCTACCCTAACTGTAAGTATAATGGAGCACAGATGAACCGAATATCTTACCCTGAAAAATTACAAAGCTTCTTTAAGCTCTGCAAGAGCATCAGGCTATCCAAAGTTTGCTTCCATTATATACCATTTCCTCCTTCAAGGGATAGGTATATGTTTGAATGCAATTGGTGTGATGTATAAATTTTATTTGATTTATTAAAGCACTAAGGGTCTGGTACATCTTCCTAAAAGCTTTTATACATAATAGCTTTTAACTGAGTTCATGGACAAGAATCATGCATGGGTTTGCAAGTAAATGCATTTACTGGGCACATAATGGATTCTTGCAAATCACTGCTTCATTCTTCATCTTAATTCTTCTCTCCTTTTCTTTTTTTTTTTTTTTTTTTTTTTGTTCTTTTTTAGGACAGAAGGATATAGAAAAGTCCCCTATCATTACTATGAACAAGGAAGAGATGAGTGTGATGAATATTTTCTTCATGAACATGCTCCATATGGGGGGCATAGGTTTATCACTGAAAAGAAAGTGTTTGCTAAATGGGCCAAGAAACACAGGATAATATTCACACACCCAAACTGGACAGTGTCTTGATGTTAGTTTTTCTGATCTTGCCACAACACTTGACATGGTAATACCACAACTGTGATGATATTGATGCTAATGACGATGATGGTGATGACAAGGACAACAATGATGATCAAGTCTGTACATTCTCAGATATGGATGGTGACCCTGCCAGTAATTTGAACTTGGGATTTCATGGAGGGTGGTTGTGCTCTTTCCATTTATTCTGAAGGTTCAACATTACATACTGCACTTTATAATTTAACTGGAATTGAAATGAAGGCCAGTAACATGACAGCCGTGACCTAAGAAATGGGAAGATTATCCTTCAAGATAGCTGCCCAGTATTCTTGAACAGTGAGTAACTTTCAAAAGCCATGGGATTTGGCCTCGTGAGACTAGGTTATTGACTCTATGGTCTCTTCAACTTGAGCAGCTCCACCATCTTGAATGGTTGATTGTCAAACACTGACCCAAGAAATTCTATCTGGGTACAAGTATTGTACCACACTTACTAGTTAGCCTAGAGGCAGTGAAGGAATCTTCCTGACATACCATGGTCCTATAGTACCTCCTACAGCTGAAGCCTCAGGCCATTTCTTGATTAACAAGGGAGATATCATGGCCATCCTACCCATCAGGATTATTCAACAATTCAAACACTTAATTCAAAATGGGCCAACTAGCAGATCTTGATGGATTTCTGCTCCCACCACTCCATTCTCACTACCCCAAACAATATAACCTAACCCGGTACTAGAGTGATCTCTATTACTGTTTAGTTATTTTTGGTTGAATCCTAAATATTTCAGAAAGCTATTTAACATGTAAGATACCAACACTGTAATAACATATACTGTGAAAACATTCTTAAAACATAACCAAAAGGGTTTACTAACTCTATTTCAACATCCAACAACACAAAAATATATGCTTTTTAAAATCATGAAACGAGGAAAGCAAAGCATATTTTTACATCAATTTGTATCCTACCATACTTCATAATATATATTTGTATATTCAAATTTCTATTTTATAGGCTCAAGATGCATCTCTCCATACATTACATTATTGTTGCCAAGTGCCAACTGTTAGACATGGAGAGGAGATGATTCCTTGTATTAAATCTGACCAGAACTTTTGCCTTCTTGGGGTTTATTTTCCCCACAGTGTATCAGTTGTTATACCATAATAACAACAATAATAATGACCTTAATGTCCAAAGTGCTTTGTCATGTAGAGTCCTCATACATATGCTGTCTCATGTGATGCCTGTGACCATCCATTGGGCTATTGCCTGCACATTCTGACACCTCCTTAGCAGATAAACTGTAATTTGTTAATTGCTTTGATATATTCCAGATCTTCCCTTTGCTAATATTTGTATAGAATAGCATTTATGTAGACTAGTAACCAATTGATTTCAGTGCCAAATATAATACATCAGGATATGCAAAAAGTATCACAAGGATGGTCTTGGCCATACACTGGGACTCCTGTGAACGTAAGTACTTTTGATTTTTTTTTTAAATGACTCTTTTTAGGTAGAGAAAAATGAGGAAGCAGGACAACAGGAGGGAATGAATGCAGAGAAATACAGTCTCCTGTCCCCATCTTGAGATGACATTGTTCTCCATATAGTCATTGTTCGTTAAATATTAGAGGACTGATTTGCTGAGAGAGTCACTGAGAGACCAAAAATATCCTTGCAAATGATTCAAAAGATGCAGCCAAGCTTAACTTACAGAGAATGATTTGGAGGATGAGAGTGATGATACATTTCACCTTAGGAGGTCTTTACCATGCTAGGTCCCATGATTAGTTCTCATTAAATGAGCCATCTTGGACTAAAGCCTCTTTGCTGCTCTCTGCTGCCATTTTGATAACACCAATACATCCATGAAAATGACCAAACACCACGGTGGAACTGTTACTGTTGTTATTCTTCTGTTGTTTCCTCATGTGGTTTTCAGTTCTGTGTATGTCAAGATTTTTTGAGCTAATGATGGATAGGATTGCCCACGCAAAGAAAAATAAACAGATGCAAACGTTAAAATTGTAATACAGACTGTTTAACCCCCTGTTGTGATATAAAAGTTCCACTTTTAAATATAAAGGAACATGTGATTCTCAGAATGATTCAGGGAATGACACAATTTATTTAGTTTTCTGGTAAATGCAGGGGTAAACCTATTTGTTTCAGTCCTTACCAAAAAGAAACTTTCAACACTTGCCTGCTCTCCTGTCTCTCTATGAAGAAGACTTAGCAGGAGACTTTGTAGTGGCCACAGACACTCTGTGGCAGGAGTTGTTTGTAGCAGGCAGTGTTTCCTCTGGAGGGGTAAGGGTGGCCTCTCCTCTCCTTTCCTCTCCTCCCTCCCCTCCCTTCCCCCCTTTTTTTTCTTAACTAAACCTCAATCCCACTTTTTATTGTCGTTGTCTTTCATCTCTTTTTTTCTAAAAGTGGGAAATAAAAACCATTATTCTCAATTTGAAGACCTAATTGGATGATTTCCAGTGTAATCAGAATTTTGATAGAATCACATAGCTTATTTTTCTCTGCAGTCTTAATGTTCTCTGCTTCCATGTTCTGTATTTTTTGCCCTCAGCTTCCTAATTCTAGTGGAAATACAAAGTCTAATTTCTCTCATAGTGAGAAACTTTTCATCCAAGAGTTACTGACAGAGAAGAGAACGACAAAGGAGCAATTCAAATTTGTCACACAAATTTCTGGCCACTTCCACTAGTTCTAGTCAATTGAAAGGCTTCATCCAGCAGCTAAACATTGAAAAATTCAACTGAACTCTCTCTCACTGATGTATATGTATTCCAGGAGTTAACATCTATAAAAAACAAACACGTTTCAATTCCATCCAATGCTCTAGACAAATGGACTATTGAAAATGGCCACAATTTGCTGAAATCAGCGTAAAAGCATGCAAGCTAGAAATAATAGAGTAAATATTATTAATTTAGAAGAAAGCAAGGAAATTTTAAAAAGGGTTTTAATATGAACGTGTGAATCCTTTCAAGTTAGCATAGTGATAAGTAGTAATGATTTATATTGTTATGATGGTAATGGGAATTAGAAACCTTCTAGACTATGTTTTACCTTGCTATCAAACCTATCAAAGAAAAACCAAGGATGTTTGTATATATGCACAGAGTCCATTTGTGTGTGTGTGTGTGTGTGTGTGTGTGTTGTGTGTATGTTTAAATGCATACATGTAATCCTATATTTTTCAGTGATGTGTATGAATCACAGAAAACCTATTTTAGACTTCAATGAAATGTGTTGGTTTACATTTTGAATCCTGATGAAAAAATAAAGCAAAAGTCGAAATGAAACATACCAATTGTAAAGAGTACATAAAATAATGTTCAATGGCTGGCCTATTGAAGAAACAGAAGCTGCTTAACCTGGAACCGAGAACACAGATGCCACAGTCGTCAAAGATCAGACCCGCAAGTATAACCATCTGTATTGTAGGCTCTGACAATCACAGCTCTGCCAAAGTCACATGGAAAAACACTACATCAAGCTGCATTCACACTGAAGTGAACACTGGCCCCCTTATTAAAATCAGCCTGTCTTTAGCGTAAGCAGAACTCAGATTTGCATGATTTTTATTATATGGTTAGAGAACTGTGACCATTGTGCGAAGAGAAAAATATATAAGGAGATGGTTCTTTGAAGGTTTGGAATGAATCAGCCGTTGTGAGAGCAAGAGTCTGAATTGGGGACTTTGCTGACCTTTCCAGAAGTATAAAGGCATCAGAAGAGAATCACTGGTTATTTCCTTAGAAAAAAGACAACACTAAGTACTTTACCTGGTGGTGTTAATTGGATGCTAATAGTAAGCTCAGCTTTAACTTTAATAAGCAAGATAATATAATCAGATGGTTTATTTATTTATTTTTTTTAGCATACCCATCTAGCATTTAATGTGGCATGTCAAATGCAAAGAACAAACCATGTCGTCCAGTGTCAGGTGTTTGCATGCCTTAGCACAAGTAATTTATAGTCCCAGAGACATGAGGGGGGATAAAGATGCTTTCCCTGAACTGCATTTTTAAAAGTCAAGACCTCATCATTTTAATAGTATTCAGAGATCCAGTGACTGAAGAAGCCAGTACTAGCCTTTGTTAAGTATTCTAGACTTTCAGAGCTTCAAGGGGCTTTAGAGACTAGCCAATCCAACCCCCCTGTCTTGAAAAAAATAGACCTATAGAAGTGAAGTGACTTGTCCACAGCTCTAAAATAGACTAATGGCAATACTGAGAGTCAAATTCTTACCTCATGTCTCCTCTAATACTTTTTCCACTTCTATTTTTTTTAAAGAACAAAACGGTAGCTGGAAACATGCATAAAAGACTTACTGAAAAAGTCTATGCCTGGAATCCTAAGGCTCCAATTAGTGTTGATTCTACTTATGGTCAGAGAAATCCCTACACTGAAGTGCAGAAAGATTCACATAATTGAAAGAACATATCCCAGTAATTGTCCATATTCTCTGTTCTCTATGTTTATTGCTAAGACTACACCACATTCTTTTATCATGAATTCTAGGACTAATTTAGAGAATGTAAAAGTGAGTTTCTTGCTTCTTTGTTATTGAAGATGATCATGTCACTGATACTCATCTTCTAAGAGGTGTTGATTATGGAGGTTGATTGGTGGAACTGGTACATCTTAATGTAGAAATATCCCCAGACCCCGTGACCTAATCTCTCACACCAGTTGGGCTGCCTATATTAGTGAAATTACCCAACTGCACAGGCTGGTGAAATGCTACCCTTTGTTTTCTCACCCTCTCTGTACCACACAAGATCTTTGAGCCAGATACCCTCTGGGAAGATAAATCAAAGCCCCAAATGCCCCACACGACTTAATCACCATGCAAAACTCAAAGAGTTTTTTCTTTATAGTCCACTCATATGATACTGTTAGAAGTGGAGAATTTTGAAACTATAGTCACTAGGCTCTGAAAATGGTTTCTTTGACTCAGAGATAACATATTGTTTTGTTGCTTGTTTTTGTGGAACCTTAGAGAAACCACCAGAGTAAAATTCCATGTAAATTGCTAAAGCATCAAATCAGGGCTGTCCTTGGGCATTGTAACGTTGCAGAAAATCTCATTTAGTTGTGTTTTTTTAAGTCCTCTCCTTTTTTTCCCCCTTTTCAGAATAGGCACAATTTATTTTCAGAAAAGCTCTTCTTTCTCTACAGATAGGTTTCTTTTTGTTTGTGCCTTGGAGACTTCAGAAAAATAGGAGCTCACTTTCATAAAAGTGAAGAACATCTTAACGAATAAATAGCCAACTTCATATATTCACGTATTTGTCTACATAGTGAACAGTATCTTCTGAGAAACTCCAAAGGGACACAAACCAGGGCATTTCATGGTTCGTTGTTACCAAATCTTCAAAGTACTAATTTTCTTGTGTTTAACTTTGTTGTCATTGCTACTGAGTAAATACCCATTTCTATTACATACAGTATATTTTATGCTTCACTCATTTTTCTGAGTTCACACAATCTTTGCTGTAGTCGCTCATTCACTTTAAAAACCTGTAATCTTCATCTATTTATAGAAGAGACTGTAAATGCACAGAGTTGTGCACTTGGTGAGGTTTTTTTTTCCTAGCATCAAATTGCTTTATTTATAGGCACCATGCCTTAGAATAAAGCTTACTAAATGGCAAAGGGCTACTGGTATATTTCAGTTTGGTTTGCTTTTACAAGATAAGTAAGGACATGTGAATGAAGCCAGAGAGTATTTGTCATTGAAAGAGAGAAAGCAAGGCTGGGGTTGGGGGAGAAGATATTCAATATACTCAGTACTCAAGGCAGAAAGGCTAGGTCTAGACTACTATCGTGAACAATGACAAGAGAAAATATTGGTCAGCTTCCAGAATGAGTTTTTTCCACATTAACTAATGCTGAGGTATATTTCCTTTCTTGCTGTATCAGACCTGTTAGCAAGTTGGGTTAGTACATAAGCTGGTTAAAATACAAAAGTCTTCATTCTTAACTCTCTCCCTCCTTCATTACATCCCTTCCTTTCCTCCTCCGCTCCTCCCTGATTTTCTTTCTAGAAAATTCGACACTCTTTAAGTTGAACATTATATGTGGATAGTTTCTCATTTTACAGATCAACTTACAGTACTTTACCAAGCTCTGTAGGTGACCCCTATTTGGATATGATCTTAAAATGAAAGTCTTCTTTGGGAATAAAGTAGTAATAACTTATATGCCATGTTTATTATAGGGCTGTATACCTCATTCAATATCCTCAAATACTCTGTGAGGTACATAATGTTACTATCACCATATCACATATGAGGAAACAGGAGCACATAGAGGCTAAGTAGCTTGTCCAAGGTTGCATAGCTGGTGATGAAATGAGGTTTTGAGCTCAGGCAATTTGACCCAAAGTCCATACCTCATTGGGGCAGGTTAATCGATGTAAACAACAACCCCAAAATTTCAGTGGCTTAAGAGAATAAGGTTTGTTTAGATGCTCCTCTCCAAACAGCTTGTCTCTGAGGATGATTCAGTGACCCAGGCTTCTCCCATCATGTAGCTTTGCCCTCCTCTGCATTCTTGGAAACCTCTCCATTTGGCCTGCTAATGGGGAAAGAGTACGGAGGATTCTGTGTTGGAGGGTTTTGTGGACAAGTCCACAAGTATGCAACACTCCATCCATATTCCACTGGGTAGTTTCAGTCACGTGGCCTGGTAGAGGTGGGCAGTGTTGTCTGATGTGCCTGGGAGGAAAAGGAACAGAGTTTAATGAATATGTAGCAGTCTCTGGCATAGTATTCTTAGTCATGATGACATATAGCCTAAAAAAAAAAATTACTCAGTTTTGTGCAACTGTATGGATGAATTATGTTGATAATCCTTATTAAGAACACCTAAGAAAAATTTCTCTTTAAATGGATGTCAGTAGCTTTGCAAAGTGGCAGTATCATAGCCAATGAGGTTTATCCGAGGCGTGATTATTGCTAATTGAAAACTAAATGGATGTCAGTATCCATGCCTCAAACAAAATAAACTAGGGAATATTGTTCTAGGTCCTATAATGCCAAAAAGAGAGGAAATGATTTCCCTTACCCAAAAAAATAAAGACAGAAATTAATATGCTAGAAATACTTTCAAGTGACTTAACTCTACCAACAGTAGAAGTAACATGACTTTTAATGTCTTCATGATCTTTGGTTAACATAAGATAGATCTATCCTTGCCTCTGATCAACCAATATTGTGTGTATGCCTCTTTCCTTCCCTTGTAAGATGTTGCAAAAATTAAGTTCCCTTTTCAACTTCGCTTTGGTCTTCAGGTCTATGCAATGTTGCGATGATTTTTTTAAAGTAAAAAATGAAACTGGCGGTTCTCATATCTGAAAATAACAAATTTCTCTCTTGCACACCCCTCCCTTTCCCTATGCACATTGGCATATGAGCTTGTTCAGGGGAAAGGGACTTAATATGCCATATTTGGTTGTCCATACCAAAATGGCATAAGGTATATTCCCCTGGAGAGAGGCCCTTCATACTTTTTTCTCTTTAGCTCCCAACATTTTTCTTCCCTTCTCAATACTTTCTATTTTTGCACATTATTTTCTTTAAGCTATCTAGAAATTCTTTTCCCTTAATGCAAACAGAATTTCACATCCTAAAGTTCTTTCTCACCTAATAGGAAACTATTTGCTGTCTTGGGAAAAATGCTTTGCATGTTAACATATAAATTTTCTTAGTTTGTCTATTGAGAGAGATTAGTTGAGACTCTAAAAACAAAATAATTAGAGAAGAGAAGCAGCCAGTGTTTGCCTTCTTCCAGATCAATGTGAAATTCCTTTTAAGGACAAAAAAACTATAGCATCTGGTTGATGAATGACATAGGTTGGACATTCTGTTTAAGGGCTGTAACTGGTGATAATATCTGCAGGTACTTTACAGGATTAAATTGAGGTTTACTACCCCTGAACCCATGCCTAAAATTGTTGAGTAATACAAATATGCAGTGTGTGTACACCAGCAGCCTCTTACACCATGCATTAAGAGTTCTTGCATCTATCATTGTAAAACTTTTCAAACATACTATTTCTATGCTTATGAAGTCACTTAAAAATCTATGTAATCTTCCAAAATAATTTTCCTCCACATGCCTACGTTTCCCCAGAAGTGTAACAGATACAATTCAATTCACTTAGAATGGTTTTCCATCTTTAGTGCCAGTCTTACCTCAAATTAAAATGGCTTGTCCAAGACATATTTTGGTGACGCTGATTATAGTGGTTTTCATCTCTAGTAAAAAAAAGAAAAAGGACATACTCTATAATCTTTGATAGATAAAAGGGCATTAATGTTGGATGAGGACATTAATGTCATGCAAATGGATCTGTGGATCATGCAGAGCTGTGAGTGGCTGTTCAATATGGAACGATATAAAAAGAAAAAAAGCATTCAACAACACAAACATATGGGTTCAATAAAACCAAATGAAATCTGACAGGAACAAATGTAAAGCAGGGCACTTAGGTTCAGAAAAGACAAGAGCATGACTTTACAGCAGTACTCATGAAAAATATTTGGAGGTTTTAGAGCACTCTAATATGATACATAGCAATTTAAAAGGTCACTGTGACCTAAGATGCATAGAAAAGTCCAAGAAGAGATAGCAAGGTTCAGAATTGATCAGACCACTTCTGGAAGTATTTTTAAAACTTGTTTTAATCCTTAATAAGAAATTGCAAGCATTTCCCCAATGTCATTAAATTATCTTAAAACACTTTTAATAGCTATATTGTGCCATAATCTATTTAACCATTCCCCCATTGTCATTTTTTTCTATACGAACAGGTTTGTTCAAGAGTTTTTGGGCACTTCTCTGATTTTTTTTTTCTTTTAGTGTACCAATGTACTGAGGTGCCTGCTTCCTCACACCCTTGCCAGAATTTTGTGTTGTTTCTTCCATCTTTGCCAATTTCACATATGCCAAAAATGGTATCTTGCTTTAATTGGCATCCAGTTGATTACTATGGAAATTAAACATTTTTGCATATTTTTTGGAAATTTATATTTCTTCTTTCATGAATTAGTTCTTCCAATATATCGCCCATTATTTATGGCAGTGGGAGTCACAATACTTTAAAGACACAGAAAAATGAGAATTCGTTCAAAAGAAAGGGAACAAGTTAAGAGCAACCAGGATCACGAGAGAACTGGAAGTCATGTTGCACCAGCGACTGGAAAGACTTAGCTAGCTTGGTAGAAGTTTTCAGGAAGAACTAAATTCAAACATTCGAAAGGCATTAATCCAGGTATAAAATTCATTTTAAAATGAGTCAAATTGCAGATTTTATCTCAGAAGGACATTCAGAAAAAAATCCAGAATTAGAGTGTAGGTTTTTAGAATGAGTAAATTTGTAGAAAGTTTTCACAGACCAAGACCACCTACTTGTTCAGTATTTTATGTAATTAGACAGAAAGTGGAACTCCTTTGCCCCCAAGGTCTCCTCCAAAGCACATGTTCTGTCAAATGGAATGCAACTCCATGTGGGAAAGCAAGATTTGACATGAGCGCTCTTAAAAAAATTAGCCTAAAATGGTTGTGCTATGGGGGCTCCTTGCCTTAGCGGCAGCATATTCACATACCATCTCTTAAAACAAGTTATTTCTAATAATGGCAAATGTCACCAAATTCATGTTCCTAAACTTTGGGAGCACATTCCATTGCTGGTAGGTGCCCACAAGTACACGCCACAACCCCCAACCCCAACTCTACCACTGTTTATTGCTGACTTCATTCTTGAAATGCTTCACAAAGACCTGTAACTTCCTTCGCTTCCCAGTGGGGGAAATTTGTTCACATTTCACACATTCATATTTTTATATACTTGCTATTGTTCTATGTCTTTGAAATGTAATGACTCAAGAAAATTACTTTTGATATCATGACATTCCTCATGTTGGTAATTTATGATAATAGATGTCACTGTAGATTTAAGAGTCATTTATATTGTCCACCTTTTCCTATTTCTGCTAGATTAAATAAATTCTTCATACCGAGTTTTGCCACATTTTTCAGGTTTCTAGTCTGTATCACTCACTTTCAGTATATTTATAATCCTTTTATCTGGTCTTTGTAGTTTCAAAAATGGTGCCTTGGATATTTTATGTTTTGAGCAATCAATGCCCTTTTCAAATTGCCCTCTTAAGGTTTTTGTAAAATAATATTCTCTATAATATAACTTTAAATTACCTATCTTTTTCTTTACTAGACTTAATCCAAGAAGACTAATTGAACATTAAACATTTTAATCATCCCACACTGTCAAACCTGTCTTCTCATTATTGAGAATTGGATGGGCCATGAGCTTAATTGTGTTCCTGGCAATGAAGTAGACTGGAAGCTTCATAATATGATTAGTATATAACTATAGAATTAGTCCTGGTATTTATTAATACTACACAAATATACATTGAATATAACCAAATTCATGGTGCTTCATTAGTGCTTTGGAGAATACAGAGATGAGTAGGTTGTAGTACTTATCTTTATGAAGTTTACCAAAAAAATAGAAGAATAAATCAAAATTCCAAATAACCAAGATAACCCAAAACAAGTTAATGGCCACAAAAATGATGCAAATGAGAATGTTGCATATGATACGGAAGTAAAAGAAGTATAAGGAAATGATTCAAATATAAAAATTGTCATTACATTATATGTGCAAGTAATGTTCAAATATACCTACAGGGTGATTCTTACTCTTAGGATGACCCAACACACAGTGAATCTCAGGAAGTGCATCTTGAACTTCTGTTAGCAATGCCTTATAGAAATGGTTAATACAGGAGACAGCCACCAAGACAAAAAGATGCTTTCATCTAACACAACTTGAGGCTTCCTGACAGAAGTATCTTATAGAAGAGCAATGTTTACTAGAAAATTAGGAGTTATTCAAAATGCTAAAAACTCTTCTCCTATCTGCTCTGAAATCTGCTAGGGGACCCCAGGGTTCAGTCAAGGTACTATTTTTAAATGTATTCATTGAACAAACAATACCTTTCAAAGACATTTCAAAGTAAGCTGTGAATTAAAATAGCATAGGATGTGGAACCAATGTAAGTGTAAATATGGATTCGTTTTATCCCTTTTATCTGTATAGATCAATTAGTCTTGTACTATTATTCTTGATATGCATTCACTCTCGGCTTTAGTAGTTACCATGAATGTGAATTACCCTGATTAGGTTTTTTTTCTTATGATGGTTTCATCTATACTTATCTACTGAGCTTAAATGAAAATTTTCTAATGTAATGATAGCTATATGCATCTAACTGGAGACTTAAGCAGGGCTAAGAAACAGACTGAGAAAGTAAAAATCATAATATGCACCTGTTCTGACTTTCACTTGCTATCTACAACTTCCAAAGAAAATCTAATAGAGGAGTCACACTTATGTGGTTAAGTGGCTTTTGTGACCTGAATAACCTACTTCCGTCTTCCTGGAAGTGACTAATCCTGTGTGGTAGGTGAGTTATTCTGAGTGGAGAATGAGTAAAGGGAGAGGAGATAGCTAGTTGTAAGATTATTATCTTCCTTGTCTCTTCTCAGTCTGTGCTGAAATCTTATGTTCTTTCCAAAAGGTTCTTCTTCTACATTATATATTAAGTTGAAAAGGCTACCCAATGATCTCATGAGCTATGGTTATTGAGTCCAGAAAGAGATCCACATATGCTTGGTCAATTGATTTTCATAAGGATGCCAAAGTTATCCAATGGAAAAAGAATAGTTTTTTCAACATATGGTGCTGAAACAACTGAGTATCTATATGGAAAAAGATAATAATAATAATTTTAACTCTTACCTCACATATAGAAAAATTGACCTGAGATGTATGATTGATCTAAGTATAAAAGAAAATAAAAATTCTAGAACAAAACAAAGTATAAAATCTTCATCACTTTGAATTAGACAAAAATTCCCTAGGATACAAAAAGCAAAAATCATTTTAAAAGAAAAATATTATAAAGAAGGAATTTAATCAATTAAAAATGTTTTGGAAGATACTGTTAAGGAAATGAAAATACAACCCACAGACAGAAGAAAATATTTGTAATATGCATAGCTGACAAAGGATTTGTATCCTGAAGATATAAAGAACTTTTACAACTCAATAAGATAAACATCTCAATTTAAAATGGGCAATTTGAACATATGCTTCACAAAGGAAGATATATAAATGGCGAATAAGCACATGAAAAGATGCTGATCATCACAGTGAACAGGAAATATAAATTAAAACAGGCATAAGGGATTCACTGGGTGAAAAAATTCAACACAGTCCCTGCCTTTATGAAGTTTACAGTATAACAATGGGATAGTGCTGGGAAAGGAAAAAATACAGGTCATTTGGAGGTGATGACAGAGGAGATCCTTACACAGACAGGTTGGACAAGGGAATTAATTATCAAGGCAGGCTTCCTGGTGAAAGTGAATTTAAGCTGAGATCAGAGGATCAGTGGAAGCAGATTGAGCAAAGGACGTATGAAGTAGATAAGCATGGACAGGGAACAGTATAATATAGAAAATCATGAAAAGAGGAAGCACGAAAGTTCAAAAATCTAGATGTTCACTTACTATGGCTGCCTTGAGAAAAACCATAAGGTGAGAAGTGGAAAGTGGTGGTTAGAGATAAATAAGCAACTTAATAAGTCTTACAGGCTACCATAAGGATTTTTATTATAAGAGCAATCCATGGAAAACATAGAAAGGTTTTAAACAAAGACATATATCTGACTTGCTTTTTAAAAAAAATTTTTTTTAATGTTTTTTTATTTATTTTTGAGACAGAGAGAGCTAGAGCACAAGCAGCGGAAGGGCAGAGAGAGGAAGACACAGAATCTGAAGCAGGCTCCAGGCTCTAAGCTGCCAGCACAGAGCCCGACGCAGGGCTTGAACTCACAGACCGCGAGATCATGACCTGAGCCAAAGTCAGCCCGCTTAACCGACTGAGCCACCCAGGCACCCCTGACTTACTTTTTAAAAGGATCGCAGAGAAAAGAGGAAAATCAAGAATAATTCACAAGTTAACTTCAACAGTTGAGCAGATATCGATACCACTATTTATGATAGGAAATATAGTAGAAGAAGCAATTAGAGATTGAATCCTAGACATAATCAATTTGAGGTATGTATAGGACATTGAAATGAAGTTTTACATATGAAGCTCAGGAGAAAGGTCTAGCCTAGAGATACAAATTTGGGAGTCATCCGTATAATAGAGAATAGGATGTGATAAGTGCTATGATAAGAATATGTACAGAATATTATAAAGGCCTAAAGACCATCTGTATTAATTATCTGTTGGTGTGTTACAAATTATCACAAACTCGATTACTTCAAACAACACACATTTATTATATCACAATTTCTGTGAGTCAGGAATATACGCTTGGCTTATCTGGTACCTCTTCTTTAGAGTTTCTCACAAAGCTGCAGTCAAGGTCTTGACTATGACATATACCTCTTCTGAACGTTCAGCTGGGGAAGGATACACTTCCAAGTTCATGTGGTTGTTGGCTAGATTCAGTTGCTTGATGGCTGTAAGCAGGAGGCTGTTCTTAGTCCCTTGTCATGTGGGCCTCTCTATAGGGCAGCTCACCAACATGGCAGCTTGCTTTATCAAAGCTGCCAAAAAAGAGAGTCTGCTATCAAAAGTTATAATCTCTTCTAATTTAATCATGGGCATGACATCACCTCAATGTTGAGGTATTCTATTGGTTAGAAGCAAGTTCCCAAAGCCATGAATACCAATAGTCAGGATCATTACAGAGTACCCACAAGCTATCTACCTCTCCATCTCTACCTAGAAGAGGTAAAAAAAAAAAGCTTCTACATGAAAGTGACACATAAACATGAGAGAAGATATGTGAATTCTACATAGTAAAAAAGAAAGGGCAGATTGGTAATGCCTCAATTTCTCATCTTGATATTGATTAGCCAAAAATTTCCATATTTTCCTATGTCAGGATTGTTCATGGATCAAATGACTGAAATACACAAAGTTGTACTAAATCTAGTAAACAACTTGAAAGAATCGGGGAGCCTGGGTTGCTCAGTTGGTTGAGCGTCCGGCTTCAGCTCAGGTCATGATCTCACAGTTCGTGAGTTTGAGCCCTGTGTCCAGCTCTGTGCTGACAGCTCAGAGCCTGGAGCCTGCTTCAGATTCTGTGTCTCCCTCTCTCTCTGCCCCTCTCCCGCTCATGTTCTGTCTCTCTGTCAAAAATAAATAAACATTAAAAAAAAGAAAGAAAGAATGAATGAATATAGCCAAAAATAATCCCATGGAGTTGCCTTTACCAAACAACAACAACAACAACAAAAACAAAAACAAACAAAAAAAACAAGGGGAAAGCTTTTAAGAAGTTATCGTGTTAACACATGTACAGAATGGAGAAAAGAACGTTACATATTTAGAATGGAGTTCTGGTAGTAAAAAGCATAACAGGGTGCATAGGTCTAAATGAAGGAATATTAATTCAGTCATTATCAAGAGTTAGTTAAGGGAGTAAAATCTGTTTCTAAGTATACATTGTTATTTGGCTTCCCAAACTGGAACAAATACATTGGGAACTGAGAATCCCAGACACATTGGCACTGGATAGATTCTGAGATGCTGGAAGGAGGACAGAAACATGAGAAATGCAGTCAAGTTTTTAAAATTGATGTGATGTTAGGAATACTGTTTCCAGAAATGCATGAGCCACAGGCTAGAAAAAAAGAAAAAGAAAAAAAAAGCTGAAATCGCAGTTTAAATTAGGGTGAAGCATGCATCACAAACATTAAGTATATAGAGGAGAAATTACAAGATCTCACAAAAAGACAAAAAACTTTTGTATTTGATATTCTGAATGAACAATGTTTATTGGGTATTCATTTATAATTTATTCATTTAATATATATTTACTAGGTGACAGTTGAAAATTTAAGTAAAAACAATTTGGAACTTTTTTTAAGTGGGAAACTATAATATTTCAAATTAACACTCAGGCCTGGTGCTAGGTTATCTCTATCACAGCTGGAATGTGGCAAAGGAATGGAGAAAAAATAAAATAAAGAGCTTTGTGATCTATACCACCTATAGCTAAAATGAAGTTGATATTTCCTCTCTGGCTCTAATGACAGAAAATATTCTTGACTTGGGGATACAAAGTGACAATTCAGAACCCTTGACAGAAAGAAGAAAGTTAAATTTAGAATATATTCTAACTAATAATTTCAGAAACTTTTTTGATTATGATCTTTCTCAATGGAAAATGTTGGTGAATGATATAACTATGGAGGTGAATAAGAAATAAGATAGCCAACTAAAAGACAAGTAAATAATTTCAGGTGTAATATTGGCTCTCTTATTATTCTCTAGATTAATTCTTGGTACCTGTTATTTTCTTTTCCCAACACACATTCTTTTCTTTGTCTTCTTTCTTCATCTAGAAACCACACCATGATCATAAGGGTGAGCCTATAATCCATGATGGGTCAAACTTTGGACCATATCATCTTGCCCATGGTAATTGGTTTGGAATGGGTATCTACCCAAGCAAGGTCAATCAGCTCTCATTCCTGTGATTGAAATATAGATTCTGGAAGAAAGGAATTGACTCTTCCCAGTGATATCACTATGAAAGTACACCGGTAGCCTATTTGGCCAATAACGATCTTCCCTTCAGTTGGAAAAATGCCCCTGCTGCATAGAAGTGAAGAGACAAAAAGCTAGCTGGTGATATTTTGAACCCTCAAAAAATCATGAATAATGCTTATTCTAGTATGTTTTTCTCAATTATATGAGCAATAAATGCCCCTTTTCTTTTTTGTTTCATAAAAACCATCTAAAACCTGAATTTTACTATTTTATTTGCTGTCAGAAGAATCTAGACTAATAAAATCTACCAACAATATGTTTTGAAAGATACTATCTACTATATCGCACTTATTACATGAAAAGTAATTTGTTTTATATTTTTAATAACTGAGAAATTTTACATCTATTCTAAATTTCTAATCAGGATGAGAAAACTACAATTATTAATTGAGTGGACAGAATTCCAACCAAAGAGAAAGATATTTAATGCTTTGCTAACTTTTGAAAACTAATCAAAGATAAACATAAGGCTTCTGTGAAGTTTTGTAAAATATGACAATGATTTGGGACCTACATGACTATCTTCAGAGTGCCCTAGATTCCAGAGACTCCATTGTGGAAACTATGCTCACAAGGACAAATCTTCCTTATAGTACTTACAACATAATAATGTAACTCATGGCTTGCATGCCGTTCTCCCCTATTAGACATTGAAATTTTTGTAGGTAAGAAGAGGGGTACAGAGGGGCGCCTGGGTGGCTCAGTCGGTTGAGTGTCCGACTTCAGCTCAGGTCATGGTCTCACAGTCCATGGGTTCGAGCCTGGCATCTGGCTCTGTGCTGACAACTCAGAGCCTGGAGCCTGCTTTGGATTCTGTGTCTCCCTCTCTCTCTGCCCCTCCCCTGCTCATGCTCTGTCTCTTTCTGTCTCAAAAATAAATAAAAACATTAAAAAACAAAAGAATAGGGGTACAGAAACTGCTGGATGTTTTCTATATTTATTTTTCCATTTTTTTCTTTTTTTGTGGTGTTAGAGCCTCTAGGTTTTGGCTGGCCATTTGGCCACGCACCTTTGCCAGTGAGTATGGTCAAATTATTAAGTTTTGGTCAATGAGGTGTAAGCCTGAGTGTTGTGTAAGCTTGAGGCTGCAACCTTACAAAATGGTTGATAGTTTTCTGATTTCATTTAAGGAGTGAACAACCTATCCCTCACTGTTTACAGCTAAAAATCCCTAGTCAAAAAAATAAATGAACTATCTGAGATCTTTGAAAAGTAAATATTAGCAGTCAGACTGGAGACAGAAACAAAAATGTGAAGAATATTCCATATAGCAGTGGATTCCTTATTTGTTTGTTTTTCTCCTTGTATCTCTTGGATTACACTCTAGGTGTCCCAAATCCTAGAACAGTGCATTATGCATGGACAGAAAAATCGCCTCCCAAAATTCTCTCTCTCTCTCTCTCTCTCTCTCTCTCTCTCTCTAATAAGAGGCTCTCTCTCTCTAATAAGGCTATAAAGATAGCCTTCTATGGGATGGAGCCTCAGTAATGAAGCTGCATCCCTACAATAGTGGTGGCAGGAATAGAAATGGCACCTAAAGCTCTTCTCTGAATTCTCCACTTCAAGGTAGACCCAGTAGGGGGAAGCGCTGAGCAAACAGGGAGGTTAAGGCCTGGATTTATGGACACAGCATCAGGAAAGTGTGCTTCTGAGAAACAGAGTTATGGGAGAAATCACAGGGAGTAAGGAGGTGAGGAAAGGAGTCCCTTAAATCTGTGTATGAAAAGTGGCATCTACAAAAGCCCACAACCTAACATCATACTGAATGGTGAAAGACTGAATGCCTTTCTGCCAATGCTTGGCAACAAGGCAAGGATGTCTGCTTTCACCATTCGTATTTGTCACTATACTGGAAGTTCTGTTCAGCATGATAGGGCAAGAAACAGAAATAAAAAGCAAATGATGGGCACAAAAGTCTCCCTATTCCTAGATGACAGAATTTTTTACATAGAAAATCCCAACAAATCTACAAAAAAAATTCTAGTCTTAGAGATTTTAAAAAAATTGCAGGAAAAGTGATCAATATATAAAAGCCAATTGTATTGGGATACATTGACAATGAATAATTGGAAACTTAAAAAACTCCATTTATAAATTTATAATAGCTATATGAATAAGAAATATTTAGGCGTAAATTTTGTAGAGACAATTCTTTATGGATCTCTCACATCCCTGATGTCTTTCTTGTAAGCAAGGCACTGGCTGCTCTTTGTTCCAAACTACCCTTTCAACATTTATATAGTTAAAGAAACATAAATAAAAATCCCAACAGGATATTTTTGTGGATCTAGACAAGCTGACTGTAACATGTTATGGAAAAGCAAAGGAAATAAAGTAACTTAAATAATTTGAAAACATGAGAACAGAGTTGAAGGACTCAAACCACCCAATCTTAAGACTTACTATAAAGCTACAATAATGAGAACAGTGTGGTAAAAGGATAGAAACATAGATCAATGGAACAGAATTAAGAGTCTAAAAATAAACCCATATAAATATTTTCAATTGAATTTTGTCCAAGGTACAAAGGCAATTTAATAAGGAAAGGATAGTCATTTCAATCAATGGTGCTGGAACAATTGGACATCACTAGGCAAATCAAAACAAAGAACCTAGATATTCCTCAAGCAAAAGTTAAATTCAAAATAGGTCATGGACTTTAACCAATAAAACTTTTAGAAGAAACTCTACATGATCTTGGATTGAGCAAAGAATTCTTACACATATGACACCAGAAGCACAATCCACAAATGAAAAATTGAAAAATTGGACTTCATAAAAATTGAAAATGTTTGATATGAGAAAAACCCTCTTGAGGGAATTGGGGGAAAAAAAGAGTTATAGCTAGGGGAAATTTTTTTTTAATTTTTTTTTAACATTTATTCATTTTTGAGAGTGAGACAGAGCATGAGCGGGGGAGGGGCAGAGAGCGAGGGAGACACAGAATCTGAAGTAGGCTCCAGGCTCTGAGCTGTCAGCACAGAGCCTGACGTGGGGCTAGAACTCACAGACCGTGAGATCATGAGGTGAGCTGAAGTCGGACACTTAACCGACTGAGCCACCCAGGCACCCCTCAGGAAAAATATTTGGATATCACATATCTAACAAAGGATTTTTACATAAAACTGTCTTAGTCAGCTTGGGTTGCTATAACAAAGAACCACAAACAGATTGGCTTAAATAACACACATTTATTTCTCACGTTTCTGAAGGCTGGGAAGTCCAGGAGCAAAGTGCTGGTCAGTTTGGTGTTTGGTGAGAGCCCTCCTCCTAGATTGCAGATGACTATCTTCCTGCTGTGTGGTCATGTGATGGAGGGAGAGAGAGCAAGAGAGAGAATGCCCTCAATGGTTTCTCCCCCCCCTTCTCCTCCTTTTTTAATGCTTATTTAATTTGAGAGAGAGATGGAGAGAGAGAAAGAGAGCACGAGCTGGGGAGGGGCAGAGAGAGAGGGAGAAAGAGAATCCCAAGCAGAGTCTGAGCTGTCAACATGGAGCCCAACATGGGGCTGAATCTCACAAACCATGAGATCATGACCTGAGCCCAAATCAAGACTCAGACACTTAACCAACTGAGCCACCCAGGTGCTCCCCCTCAATGGTTTCTTCTTAATAAGGGTACTTACCCCATCTGAAGAGCCCCACCCTCATAAGTGATGAATCATGGGAATCTACCCCAAAACCAAGAGCACACTCTATACACTGTATGTTAGTCAACTTGACAATAAATTATATTAAATTAATTAATTAAATAAACAAGCAAACATAAAAAGAAAAGCCCTACCATCATGATCTCATCTAAATCTGGTTACCTCCCAAAGGCCCCATCTCTTAATACATCACATTGGGTTAGGGGTTCAATATATGAATTTTCAGACAAAAACATTCAGTCCATAGCAAGACTATATAAAGTCTTCTCAAATCTCAGAGCACCTGGGTATCAGTCAGTTAAGTGGCCAACTCTCCATTTTGGCTCAGGTCATGATCTTACAGTCTGTGAGTTTGAGCCCCATGTTGGCCTCTGCTGTATCAGTGTGGAGCCTACTTGGAATTGTCTCTCCCTCTCTCTCTGCCCCTACCCAACTCATACTCTCTCTCAAAATAAATAAACTTAAAAAAAAGTTCTCAAATCTCAATAATGAGAAACAAAACAATTCAATATAAAAATGGGCAAAAGAGTTGGGCAGTTAATTAGGATTCTGGGGGGAGGTTAGTCCTTTTTCCTAAGGCCTTGACTAATTGGATGAGGCCCACCCACATTATGGAGAGTAATCTGCTTTATTCGAAGTCTACTGATTTTAATGTTAATCTCATCTTAAAATTATCTTCATAGCAACATTCAGATGTGTTTGACCAAATATATAGATACTGCGGCCTAACTAAGTTGACATATAAAATTAACCACATAACTAACCACATTCATTAACCAATAAAAATATGTAGATTGAAATAAATACTTGAGACAATGGTCAGCAATGTTAGTCATTAGGGGTATACAAATTAAAACCATATTGAAATACCACCACATACATACCTATTAAGATGGCTTAAAAAACAAAAACAAGCAAACAAAAAAAGCAAAGCAGCAAAGACAACAAAATATCACAATATTACATGCTGATGAAGATGTGTAGCAATCTGAATGCTCATGCATTATAGAAAAGAATGTAAAATGGGACAGTCATACTGGAAACAGGGAGTTTCTTATAATGTTAAGCATATATACACTTGCCCAATGACCCAGCAATCCTACTCCTATGTTCAGAACAAAATCTTGTACATGAATATTTATATCAATATTATTCATAATCACCCAAACTTGAAATGGCCAAAATGTCCTTCAACAGGTGAATGGATATATTGTGGTACATCCACACCATGAAATATTCTCTGAAATTTAAAAAAATATGAACACAATATGAATAAATCTCAAGTGCATTATGCTATGTGAAAGAAACCAAATAAAAAGTTACTTATCGTATGATTCTGTTTACATGACATTCTTTAAAAGGCAAAAGTGTAGGGATAGAGAATAAATCAGTGGTTCCCAAGGGTTGAGTTTGTCAGGGGGTGTGTGTTAACTACAAAGGAGTAGCATGAAGGAATTTGGGGGGCTGATAGAGCAGTTTTGTGTCCTATTTGTGGGAGTGGTTACACAAACTTATATACATATTAAAACTCAAAACTGTGCACAAAGAGTGAATTTTTTGTGTGTAAACAAAAATAATAATGATGAAGTCTTTCAAAACTAGACAACTGACACTTATTCTTTGTCCCCTCTACTTTGTCCTGGGAACATGAATATGAACTTGAACTATGACAACATGGATGGTGAAAATTACCTGGAAATCAGCAACATACTAGCCCTATACTGGGAGGTCTGTTATTTGAAAGTTTTCCATCAGTAGCAGTCAAAACTGTTCTAAATAATAATCAGTATCTTTTATTTATGATTCCCCAGGTATCTAGTAACACATACCTATTTAATAAATAAACGTTGGACAAAGAAAGATTAACACAATGTTAGCTCTTAATTATCAAAATATTGTATTCCTCAGTTTGGCCAGTTATAAAATATTGTTAGAAGCATTTCACTAATGAGTTGAAAGACAAATGTTGTCCAGGATCATTCCTCTTTGGCAAAACAAAGAATTTGATTGAGCCCATCCTGAATAAATCAGTCATTGCATCTATGGATCCACCACACTATATAATCTGTTCAATTTGTTTAAAACCATTCAATCTAAAGCAGTCTGACTCTCCTGGCTCAGGTTCCAGGACTCTGACTGATCAGCTGTGAGTGGAGACAGCTCTCTTCTGAACCTGATTCCAGTCTCACATTCCCTGCGGAGACTTCCCCTGCCCAAATTTTCCTGGACTGTATGACTTAAATGAAAACTCTAGTTTTAGGATCTGTGAGTTCCCAAACTTTCTTGTCTGTTGGAATCTTAGAATCCCTCTTTACACTTACAAAAATAGGCAAAAATTCAGAGTTGCTTTTATTTTGAAATATCCTTTGCCAAATCCTGCGAACCTAACTTACCATCTTCCTGTGACTTAAGTTACAAGCACCTCAGATCTAAGCATGTTCTGTAGCAATCCGAACCCACCTTTTAACAATTTCCTTGAAATCCATTTGTTCAGTCAATAAACATAGTTTCCACAGTAAGTTTTTTTCAATCTGGAATTTAAAAGCTGGGTCTGGTTTCATCCTGTCTGGGTATCTACTCTTTTCATCATCACGCACGCGTGTGCGCGCACACACACACACAAATCTGTTTCCTCATTTGGAGGTCAAGTATTCTATTTAATATTTTTTATATCCCTGTCGGCATCTACCCAGCCCTAATATTTACATGGAATTTAGCTCATGGTAAACACTAAATATATTTCTTAAATAAATAACAAAAACTATAATTCAAAAAAAACTACAAAAAAGAAACAAATATGGTTATGGCAAGTAATCAAAGAAAGGGAAGAAGGAAGGGGACATTTTTAGCAACACGTCTATCAGTTGTTTGCTCCTCACTGGGCCTTTGGTATGTGTGTTAATGGTTCCTCTGGTGCCATAGCTGCCACTGGACTCTAGAGATTAAATCTCTTGTCTGCAATGGATCAAAACCTGATTATGGTTTTGGATCAAAATCAGAGGAGCACTTTGAAGCCTTAAGGCTTCTGAACTCTGACAATACAAGGATGTTGGATCAAAGTGTCACTAGCAGAACACCTATTTCGTATAAAATGAATAAATCCTAGGAAGTTAAAGGTTTTCAGAATTTTTGTGTCTGACTTTTCTGACATTATTTTAAAACTTTGATGTACTTTACTTGGCTCACTTTTAAGAGTCTATATTCATTTATCACAATGACTCCTTAATGGCATCTTTATGGGAAATTTTAACTCCTGAAGAAAATGAGTTTAATATTATTTTTTAAATTGGGAGATTCCCAATAAAAAATGCATTAATTCGGTCAGACAATATGAGTACATACTATAAGTAGGGCAAGGTGTTACAAATAAAAAATGGACCTGTCTTCTAGGAGTTTACCACCTAGTAGTAAAGATAAAATATGTACATCAAATATTACACTTTAAAAAGCATAAGAGGTTCTGATTCCAGCAATGGCATACTAACTTGCACAAGACTAACATTTACTGCCAAGACCAACTGGGAAAACTGGATAAAATATGAACCCCGCCCCCCCAAAATCTGTTGGATAACACTGGGGAGTCATCAAGGATGCAAGGAACCAAGACCCTTAAAGAAGGGAAATAAAGAGATAAGCCAGATATTTATCTCTGCTTTTCCCTTCAAAATATTTGTTGATTTGTAGGCAGCCTCTGAGACACTGAGAAGCTAAGCAAACTTTTCAGTAGTCTGTGGAGTTGGGAGTAAAAAATTCAAGTCCAAGTCCTACTAAAGAGAAGGAGATAGGGGTGCCCGAGTGACTCAGTCGGTTAATTAAGCATCTGATTTCAGCTCAGATCATCATCTCACAGTTTATGAATTCAGCCCTGTGTTGGGTTCTGTGATGACAGCTCAGAGCCTTGAGTCCATTTTGAATTCTGTGTCTCCCTCTCTCTCTGCCCTTCCCCTGCTCATGCTCTGTCTCTCGTTCCTTCAAAAATAAATAAACATTTAAAAAATATTCTAAGAAAAAAAAAAGAAGGAGCTATGGTAAACACCTAAGACTTTCAGTTGAGACCCTTAAAGGACCTCTCCATAGATGAAAGCCTAAAAAGAAATAGACTAGCCCACCTGAAACTGGATTCTAATCATCTTGATCTCAAGTTGAATTAAAGTGATTTGGCCCCAGCCTAACTGCTTTCAGGAAAACAAACAAAACGAACAAACAAACAAACAACAAAAAAATCTCTGTCAAAGAAAACAATGTGATGCGGAGTCAGATTATTTCTATTTTTTTTATATGCAAAACCCAAATATTTTAAAAAGTAAAAAATCTATTAGACAAAGTAGTAGAAGGGATCAACAGGGAAAATAGCAGACAATACAAAGCAACTTATGGGAAATAAAATATTGGAGTTATCATATGTAAACAAAAATAATTGTCTAATATATATATATTTTTAAAATATATGGCAAGATGAATAAATTTCAGTCAGGAAAGCAGTGGTTAAAAACTTAGGCTCTGGAGGCGCCTGGGTGGCTCAATCGGCTAAGTGTCCGACTTCACCTCAGGTCACGATCTCGCAATTCGTGGGTTCGAGACTCGCATTGGGCTCTGTGCTGACAGCTCAGAGCCTGAAGCCTGTTTCAGATTCTGTGTCTTCCTCTCTCTCTGACCCACCCCGTTCATGCTCTCTCTCTCTCTGTCTCAAAAATAAACAAACGTTAAAAAAAAAAAAAACTTAGGCTCTGGAATCAGAAGTGGTTTCCAAATCCTTATTCCAACCTACTAAGTGCATGATCTTGAGCAGAACACTACTGATAATGAAGCTAGTACTTATCTATCATGTACTGGGTACTTACTTTGTGGTAGGCATTGTAGCTAAGAACTTATCACACCATATCTCATTTAACACCATCAACAACTCAGGGGAATCCAGTGAACACCCACATTGCCGGATGAGGTATCTGAGGCATTTCAGATCTCACTACACAAAGCGTATGACTTTGGGCAAGTTACTTACTCTCCGAAGCCTCACATACAAAGCTAAAATATTTAATTTCTGTAGCTATTGACATGATTAAATGAGTTGATACATATAAAGAACTTGGTCTCTAGTGAGTCTAATGAGTATTCTGCCAATACTATTATCGTTACCTTCCACACTCCCATATGTGAATCATTTATATATGGTATAAAGAAATCAAAACAAAAACACTACCTAGTCAATTATATCCAAGAGATACCACCAAATTGAATTGCTCAGAGTAAGGTACTCATTTTGGAGATAGTTGACAATATCTGTTTCAATTTGTGTTATAAATACAGAACTGAAGATATAAACGTTTGGGATGAGGCATCAAGTTAAAGATAAGCAAATAATCCAGTATCACTTTTCAAATATTAGAAATGTCCCTGGGTCACCAGCGATACTTAGGCAGACAGGTGTGCCTTCCCCCATGCTTCTTCACCCTTACCTCCATATCCAACTATGTGAGGAAATTCCAGGTGCCATAGCTCTCAGCCCACTTTATAGCCTATACCATGTTATATCAAGCAGCTTAAGCTCAGCTTCCCCATTGAAGACCACACAAATGCAGCCCTGCTTAGTGACTCCTTTTGTTTATCATGCTGGGCATCTATGGTCTCACAACTCCAGAGAGAAGAATCAATGTGGTCACTATTCATTTCCATCTATCATGACACCTCAAAGAGATGTCCTTCACAATGACACCATCCTATTCTAATGCTTTACACAGTGTATTATTTTGTCTTATTAATAATCTGATGATGATAAAAGATGTCCTGAAATTCAGCTTGTGTGTCTGTAGTCCTGCTTTCTGGTAATTCCAATTACATCCAGATGTTTTTCTGCCCTTTCCACCTCCAAACACTCACAAGGGAAAACAAAAGCATTCTTACTTTACCTTTTGTTGTTGATGGTGTGCTATTTACAGAAAAGATGCTTAATTCCAAGTTTTCATGTGGTGTCTGGTTCCAAATTCCTAAATTTATCATAAAAAAATGGAATGGACCATTACACATGCCAAAAGTAGCTTTTCCCACTAATAGATGACAAAAGTAAATTAAAGCCCTTTGACTTTTCCTGTGATATATACATGAAAGACATTTTAATAAGAAAATTTAATAATCAAAGACTTCTTCTTCTGACCAAGAAAAGGAAAGACTGAATTCACCTTTCTTCTTGAATCTGCCAAGAAAATAAAATATGTGAAATGTATGTGAAATGTTTTCAAGATACTGAACACCAGGCAGCAAAGGACAGTAATTTCTGAGAAATGGGCAACAAATGAGGTGTGCTTTATGACTGTCCCAGCTTACTACGTGAGTTTCCAGGCCATTTCTCAGGAAGGGGGAACCCAAATGAATTCTGGTGGTTACCCTGAGTAAAGAGGAGAAGGCTGGGATTCTAGAGAGACTGAAGTGATAAGAGTTGGCAAGACAGAGTACTGGACAGGAGACAAGTACACGGACAGAGAATTCTGTCGATTTGCAGCAGGTTCCCCTAGAGTTTTCAGATGCATATCAGCACACACATTTGAGGTTAGGTAATTCACTACCTAAAAGGACTGGAGGGAAACAGTTGCCAGGGTTCACACAGAGCCTGGAATATTACCCATTCTTATCAGCAAGTCTGGAAAACCTCATCATTTATAGAGTGCTGAGTATAGTTCTCAGAAAGTTCTCAACTGAGTAGGAAGAATAATTAGTCCTAGCCTTAATACTGCTCTGGTCTCACCTAACAAGTTGTAAGAACAAGTTGAAAAGATTAAACTGCTTCTAAGCAATTTAACTGTGCTCCAAAACAAAGCTCAAGACTATTTATAAAAATACAAAGATATCCAGTTCCCAAAAAAGTAAAATTTACAACATCTGGCATCCAACAAAAAATGACTAAGAATGCAAAGAAGTAGGAAAAATGAAGAAAAATTAATAAACTAAAATCAGTCCAGAATTGACACAAATACTAGAATTAGCAGGCAAGGGTATTAAAAATTATTATAAGTATTTCAATATGCTCAAAAAGGTTAAATAAAGACATGTAATATATGTAAAAGACTCATTAAATTTTTAGACATGAAAATTGCAATGTATGAGATTAAAAAGATACAGGGTGAAATTAACAGCAGATAAATGAGAAAGGAAAAACTAGTAAACTTGAAGACATAGAATCTGTACAAACAGAATCTGAAGCAATAGAATCTATCCAAAGTGAAACACAGAGAGAAAACACAAATGACAGGGTGGTCAGGATAGGTCTTATTGAGAAGATGACTTTTAAGCAAAAATTTGAAGAAGGCAACGACATTGATTACCACATGGATATCCATAGGAAGACTATTCCAAGCAGTACTGGAAATCATGAGTCTCCAGATAGTGATTGTAAAGTAGTTAACAGTATTCAACATTTAATAAACACTCAAAAGATGAAAGCTATCATTGCTGCTGCTGCTGTTGTCCTTATTAAACACTGATAGTCTGGGGCAGCAGAAGGAGAAGGGAACTCATTTATAGAAGGGCTTCCTTTTGCCAAGTACTCATCTAGGCATTTTATATATATATTTGTGTGTGTGTGTGTGTGTGTGTGTGTGTGTGTGTGTATAGTCAGTAACACTGTAATATGAGTAATTCCATTTTATAAATAACAGAGCAGAGCCTTTGAAGAGTTAAGATATTTATGCAAGGTCTCCAAGAGACCAAGACAGAAACATGATTTGACCTCAGGATTCTCTGACTACAAATCTTATATACTTTCCACTACTCCATGTTGCCCATTGTCACACATGAAATCTGGAGACTTGGGAAAGTAAATGGGAAAGTTAAATGTCCCAAGTTCCTATACATCTCTGTGTTTTCAAGGAGTCACAAATTCATTCATTCATTCATTCATTCAAATGCAGCTACCATGATAAATGATGTGGAAAATTGTGGGAATATAAAATGGTCCAGAGCTATGGAAAGTAGTACGGAAATTCCTCAAAACTTGATCATACAATTTCAGTATGATCCAGCAACTGCATTTATGGATATATACTCAAAAGAAGAGAAAGAAGAGAGAGACTTAAGTAGAAGTTTGTACAGCCATGTTCATAACAGCATTGTTCACAATAGCTAAAAGGTAAAAGCAACTCAACTGTCCATTGGTGGATGAATGGATAAACAAAATATGGTATATACATGAAATGGAATATTATTCTGTCTCAAAAAGGAACTGAATTTTGACACAAGCTGCAACATGGATGAACCTTGAAGACATGCCAAGTGAAATAAGCCAGCCGCAAAAGAACAAAAATTGTATGATCCCTCTTATATAGGTTCTTAGAGTAATCAAATTCAGAGATAGAAGAAGTAAATGGTGGTTGCTAAGGGCAGGTAGAAGGAAGATAAGCACAATAAGTGTTTCACAGATAAGGAGCTTTATATGGGGAATATGAAAAAGTTCTGAAGATGGCTGGTGGTGATGGTTGCCCAACAATGTGAATGTACTAAGTGACACAGTATTGTACTTTAAAAAATGGTAAAAATGGTAAATTTTATGCCGTGTATGCTTACCACAAAAAAACACACCTTCCAAAACCCAGTAGTCCATTATAACATTTGTGTTCACCCTCACAGATCGGCAGGTATGCTAGAGTTTGTATGGAACTAACTTGGTCTTGGCTCCAGCCGAAAAGAGATCCATTTTTCCTTTCATACTTTTTGGACTAGCAGCTCCCTGGGACATGTTTTTCTTGTGGTGAATGACAAAAGCATAAAGAAATGAGAGTATAAGCACATGATACCTCTTTAAGCCTTGGCTTTGAGCTGGCCCATTCTCACTTCTGCCAACATTTCACTGGACAAAACAAGTTATATGGCTTAAATCCCACATCAATGGAGCAGAGAAATATACTTTGGCTACTCTTGGGGAATATATTGCAAAAATCACATGGCAAAAGGTAGAGGTGTAAATTCTAACATACAGAGGGTAAAGAGTTGAGAACGAGAATCCAATCCATACACTGACATAAAGATATGTTTATGTAGTTTTACATACAAGACATCATGCATATCTAGTTCATAACTGATAAATCACAGAATTGGAAGAACCTGGTTTCTAGCTTTAAAATTGCCAAACACTACAAAGTTTATTAATAAACCTAGATATGAAGAGGAATAAAACATATAGTTTCTTTGACTTTTCATATGAATCTGATTTTTTTCATTTGATGTTTTGCACTTATGAGTTTCTCCGGAGACCAACAATACTCGTGAATCAAAATAAACAGTAATACAAATAATTTAGAAAGTAAATAAACACTTCGAATGGATGATTTTAACTTTCCAGAACCTACAAAGATACATTAGCTATCTTGGGAGAGAAATGATTTTTAAACTCCATATGGCCCTAGATAAGATGGGCCACGTAGAGAAAATGGGGTGTATTCTCAAAAGATTATAAAATTAAGGTGCTCCACCCCATTGAAAGGGCTAATCTTAGAAACTAAGAAAGAAAGAGAGCGAGGAGAGAGAAGAAAGAAAGAAAGAAAGAAAGAAAGAAAGAAAGAAAGAAAGAAAGAAAAGGAGAAAGAGAGAAAAAGAAGAAAAGATGGTAGAAACATGACATTTTCTGTTTAAGAAGGGGACTTTTATAAAATGCTTACATTTGCCCGAGGCCAAACACAAAGAGAATCTCAGATCTGGTGTATTCAAGCCAAACAAGATCTTCTTCAAGCCTGAAATATTTATTTCCCACCTAGATTATCAAACAGCAGGAGTTGGAAGAATAAATCTGTGTCATCAGATGACCATGTTCCTATTAAAATACAATGCAATGTATTGATAAAATGAAGTTTCAGATTGGGATCTGCTAGGGGCCTGACCTTTACCCTGAGGAGTATTTGGGGGGAATGATATAATTTTATAACAGTGGTGGTGCAACCCTTTATCTTCTCAATGCTTTGGACACAAAGACCATGGGATTAATTATATACTGTGAACAACAATTCATGAATATTTAACACACTCATCTATACTTAATGAATAAATTTGCATTTTGACACTATTATTTAATGTGCTTTAAGGAAATACTGCTCATTACCTTTCAATTTTGTAGATTAGTTGAATGTAATCAGAATGATAAGGCAGGAGAGATATAGTATTATTTAAATAACATTGTGTTTTATGACTGCTTCTGCTTCCATGAGTTCCCCCCACTTTTTTCTTGTAAGCAACTAGGTTTATTTTATTCTATTCTGGCTGTTTTGTCTTAATCATTTTGCCTCCACGCTCCTTGCAGAAGGGAGTTTCTTTAGATTCATGGGAAAACAATGCAAATTAAATAAGCAGTGTTTTGCTTCTCTCTGTGTGTTTTGTAACAGGGCATTCTCTCACACAAAATATCCCAGTGCATTTGGGAGTAATTGTGTCCTGGGCAGCAAGGCTCAGCAAAGTTGCCACTACCTGCACCATAACCAAAGGCACCATAACCAAAGGCAATGAACAGAGGTCCATAACCAATGGCAATGAGCAGAGGTCACTAACTTACCTAAGGAAAGTAAAACCCCAGGGAATCAGGGCTGAGAAAAACTGGCCACCTGGCAAGGATGCTGTCAGAGATAAGCTATTCTGTTTATTTGTTTGTTTGTTTGTTTGTTTGTTTGTAATCTTTGGCTCATGGTGAGGGGCTTTTTCTCATAAGGCATGGATCTTTGGTTTGCAACGTGCACACTTAATCTACATATCCACTTTAGGGAGTTTGGGTATGAGAACATACCTCTACCAATCCTATTTGCATGAATTTCCCATGCAAAAGGGACATTCCAAAAGGAAATGAACTTTAAAATCAACAGTCAGCCTCTTGGGAATCAGAATTAAGACTGCCCAACTAAGATGAAGGAAAAAGTGGACAAAAGCAAGAGGAACAGAAAAGAAAATCCATATGCCAGACACTGAGCTAAATGTTTACATATTTAACTGTTTTCTAAATGTTTATTTATTTATTTTTGAAAAAGAGAGAGAGCAAGTGGGAGGCGAGGCAGAGAGAGAGGGAGAGAGAATCCCAAGCAGGCTCTGTGATATCAGCTCAGAGCCCAACAGGGGCTAGATCTCATCGAACGTGAAATCATGATCTGAGCCAAAATCAAGAGTCAGAAGCTCAACTGACTGAACCACCGAGGCACCCAAAAAATGTATTACTTATTTGTTTTGAGAGACAGAGAGAATCCCAAGCAAGCTCTGCACTGGCAGCACAGAGCCTGATGGGGGACTTGAACTCGTCAACCATGAGATCATGACCTGAGCCAAAATCAAGAGTTGCATGCTAAACTTACTAAGCCACCCAGGCATCCCTGTATAATTGCTTTTAATCCTCACCAAATGAGATCTCTGTCACTGTGTCACTATCATCATCATCATCACCATCACCACTCTACAAAAGTGAAACTGAAACTTAGATCGGTTTGACACAGATAGTGAAAAACAAAACAAAACAAAATAAGAACCTAGGATTTGAATCCAGGTCTGTTGGAACCTGAAAATCATGATTTCAACAGTTCTCAACTAATTGGGGTTTTAAATGTTTGCTATCAAACGTACTGGGTTTGAGCTGAAATGCACCTTCCTCAGGGAAACCTTCCTAGCCCCCCAGTCCTTGGTTAGCTTGTATGTTAGTTACAGTGTGTGATTATATTATGATATTTATATTCCTCCCCTCACCTCCACACACCTGACTGTTAATTACCAGAAGGCAATAACTACTGTTCACCTTCTAGCCCTAGCACCTAGCAGAATACCTGGTACAGTGCAGCCATTCTCTATTTGTGTGTGTGTGTGTGTGTGTGTGTGTGTGAGTGTGCACACGTGTGTGCATTTCCTCATCTATAAAAATGTGGTCAAAAATACTCACGGTGAGAATTAAATGAGATGATTTATGTAATGTGACTATCATAGAACCTGGAAAATACAAAATTTTTTTGGTTGCCAGGTTGTGTTTCTTTATGTGAGACACTGGTGACACTGAGTTATGTGAAACCCTGGAATTTCTCTGCAAAAGCCCTTCCCAAATTGATGACCTCACAGCCTGAACTAGGGAGATGCATCACTGGCAGAATCAACCATTCAGGATGTGACATTGGCACCCTCTTTGGTACACACCATGAGACAGTATGGGCTCAAGGAGTGGGGAACAGCCTCTCAACAGGCAACTATAAGGGTTTGAGAGAGTTATTCCTTAACATTCCTCTCCCCTCCTCACCCAAGTTCAGAACCAAAAACAAACAAACAAACAAAAAAAAAAAACAAAGAAGACCCAAGTTTAGAATCAATAAAAAGAGAGACACAAAAGTCAGGGAGATTATGATGAAAGCTGATATTGGAGACTGGTGATTCAGAACTACCGGTAGTGGTCCTGGTAATACTTTGTCCTGATTTAAACAGACTTACCCACCCACAATCTCTGAAAGTGCTGAACAACCACAGGCTTCCCCTGGAGGTGGAGAGCAAAGAAGAACATAATTTATACTTTCTGTCAACTATTCTCTCCAAAGACCCCAGGGAGAGGAAGAAACTGAACATTGTGAACTCAGTGTCCCCAAATGCATCAATTAACTGAGATTCTTCATATGGAAACATGAAGCTGGAAAAATGAACTTCCCCCAGATGTTCCCTAACCTAACAATTTGATCAGGGGTGTGGTTATTTTCTTGAGGGAAGAAGTCACCCTTTACAAAGCACTAGCAGGGAGTTTAGATCTTGCCCCCAGAAGACTCTGAAGTCAGTCAGAACAGGACAGGACAGGACAGTACAAGCTCATTCTAGACTCAAAGCTGAAAATTCATTCTGCCATTTGGTTTCCCCACCTAAATCATGTCCATTCGTAATGTCTGATTTAGTTCATTAATGGTTCTGCAATGAGATTACATGACAACCTGAAGACTCTCCAGTACCAAAAAGATTGCAACATATTTGAACTTCAGCCATCTTTCCTTATGGAATTCCCAAGGAGAAATTGGAGTTCAAAGATGAAAGTCCAAAGAAGTGTAGGCCATGCTGAACACTAATAGTTCTTACCTCTCCACTGGGCCGTTGCAAAACAATGAACATCCAGGAACAGAGGAAAGTACATTGTGTACTTTCTGAAGGCAGCCAGCTCCCCAAGAGAGAGAGATAAAGTACTAAATCATACCTGCCTTATTCCTTCTCCCAAACTCACCCACCAGTGATACTCTAGCAGAGGTCCTCAAGGAAGGCAGCTCAGAAAAGTATCCCCCTCCTCCCCACATACACACTTCCCAGAAGTGTTGCAGCAAGACTGCTATTTTACAAATAGAATAGAGAAGTCGAGTTCAGAATTCACATGGAATTTTGCATATATCCCCGATCCATTTCTTGCTGGGATTCAGAAACTTTATATCCCACTTAGACCCACAACTACCCAATGTCAGCTCCCCTCTTCCTGACTTCCTCATACCTAGGAATTCTCTACCATGGCTTCCTCTACATGTGTTGGGACTGGATTTGGATGCCAGTTCATCACCCTCTCCTAATTGCTCAGTCTCACTACCTCACTACCAGATTTCAATGTCTATGAAATTTCTGCAGAGATGCTACTTACAGTTAGATACTGCAAAGTATGGTAAATGTAGTTTCTAAAATTTTATCCAAAACCAAAAATCTTTCAGCAACGGAAGAAACACCAAAATCTGCTTTGACACAAAGTACAGTTGACCCTTGAACAACATGAGGGTTAGGGGCACTGACCCTCCATGCAGCTAAATATCCATGTATAACTTTTGACTCCCCCAAAACTTAACCCTTAATAGGCAACTGTTGACAAGAAGCCTTAATGAGAACATAAACAGTCAATTAACACATATTTTGCATGTTATATGTATTGTACACTGTATTCTTGTAATAAGCAAGCTAGAGAAAAGAAATTGTTACTAAAATCATAAGGAAGAGAAAATACATTTACAGTACTGTACTATATTTGTTTTTAAAAATCCATATATAAATGGACCCATGCAGTTCAAACTCATGTTGTTCAAGGGTCAACTGTACTACATTTCCTAGTTTAAAATCATTTTTTTAATATAGCAATTTTTAAATTAATGTTTACTTATTTATTTTGAGAGAGAGTACACGCATGCATGCACGGGGGAGGGGCAGAGAGTGAGAGAGTCCTAAGCAACCTCTGCACCACCAGCTCAGAGCCCAACACAGGGCTGGATCCCACGAACTGTGAGATCATGACCTGAGCCAAAATCAAGGGTCGGACACTTACCAGACTGAGCCACTCAGGCACCCCAAAACCATTTTTAATGTGACCTATAAACATTTTTGTTTCTCTCTGGACAGACTTCTTTCTTGAAAGAAAAAATAAAAGTTGGACACCAGTGTCAAAGGGCACCTTTATGCTATGCTGTCCCTCTCTCTCTCTGTCTCACCTCCTCTAGTAAGCCTTTCCTAGCTCTCCTTGGCCACATGAGGTATCTGTTGCTGTGTCCCACAGTACCCAGTGTATTCCTCAATTATTGCTCTTTCTACTTGGCAGTGAGATGATCTGTTTATATATCTAGTGGGCATGCTGTTTATGAGCTTTTTGGACTAGGTGTTCTTTAAAGGCAAGAACTACCTCTGTCTTCCCAGCCCCAGCATGATGTCTTGACACATAACACAATGAATATGTGTTGAGTTAATTAGTTAACTCAATGGCAATTTTTTAAAAAATCTACCTAAACAGAGCATCCTGCAGTATAAGGCACTTTATTAATCTCAAGAGAATGATAAAAACAATACCTTATATATGGATAGCTCTCAATTGTTTTCACATAATACTGTCAGAGCTGTTACTGCACCTGGTCTTTTCAACATCTTTTAAGAGAATTAGGTAGAATGGGTGCTTTCAAGCCCATTTAACACTTGTGGAAAATATGGCCAATTTCATTCTGTTAGAAAGCAGCAGAACTGTGTTTTGAGTCTCCAACTTAGAACCTTGTCCTTGGAAACTAGGAGGCTTATTCCAGAGGTTGCTGAGCTCTGCTTGGGATGCCGTAGACTCCCATAGTGGTGCCTCCACCCTTTTCCCCAGGAGAAACTTCTCTCTAAAGTCATAGAGTTCTTCTTTGTTTGCACAGACCCAGACACTCATCTAAATTCATTACTATGGAAATGCTATTTTTCATCACCATCTGTAAGTTTGTAATTAAAAAAAATTATCTACAAAGTGATGAGATCTCTTTCTAATTTTCAATTTCTTTTCCTAACAAACTTCAGATTTCAGTGAATAGCTGTAGACAATCTATCTCTATTTTAATCCTACCTAAAAAAAAGACAGAAAATCACATCAGGGAATGCATGACCTTTGATTCAGCCTAATTGTCTTTAATGCCCATCAGACTAATTCAGGGCAGGAGAATTGCAGTGTTGTCCAAGTTTGTTCTACTATGTTGGAAAGCAAAGGCTCCCAAGATAAGAGCAGACTGAACTTAGGTGAAAGTGAGATAGATACCCTTTTCGCTTCTGCTGCCAAGCAAGGCTGTAGAATGTGAGACATTTCTGCAGGTATTATCCAGAATCCATTTCCCAAGTCAATTGCCATGGATAGATGAGGCAGAAGTAGCACCAACTGCAATGATTTCCAGTTCCAGAACCCTATATCACTGGTACAAAGGCATGTTCTTGAATTCTTAGCTCCAGTTATGGTTTCAGATGGTAACTCTCTTAGGGGTCAGTGAAGAATGGTTTTGAGAACATTCTAGTGCCCTCTTCATACCCACTCCACCAATCCTTCTGACAATTTTGGAAGCAACAAATTCCCCATCTTCAATCCCTTCTTGCTTTAAGTATTTAGAGTGGGTCTGTCTCCTATATGAATCCCTGACTGACTCATTCTCCTTAGCTCTAAAACCACATAGTTCCTCCTGTTAACTCTCTCAGCTGATAATTCAGTCACTCACTCTTCTCTTAAATCTCACCTCTCTTCTATTTTTGGACTTGATGCTGAGCATTGTTTACCATCCAGGTTCATCCAGGGACCTAAGTCAGTAATGTTCTCTAATAACCCTCAATTCACCTTGTGGAACAAGAACAAGTTCAGAAGTGATTCTGCAGACTTGATACTCAGATCAAGAATGTGGCTCCCACCATATTAAGCAGCCAGAATGGATCTGGAAATTCTTTTCCCCAGCAAAGTTATTTGAAAACTGTCCCTTGAAGAATTAACCTTGCAGGAAAGAACCATTCTTCAAAAAATGGCTATTGTAAGTTTTAAAAGACTAGGTAATTGTGGCGCTATTTACAAGAGCCAAGAGATGGAAACAACCCAAGTGTTCATTACAGATGAATGGATGAACAAAATGTGGTATATACATTCAGTGTGGAATATTATTAGTTCATAAAAAAGAAAGAAATTCTGATACATGTTACCATATAGATGACCTTGAAAACATTATGGCATGTGAAATAAGCCAGACACAAAAAGACTGATGTATAATTTCACTTATATAAAATATCTAAAATAGAAAAATTCATACAGACAGAAAGTATATTAGAGGTTACCAAGGACTAACTGGGGTAGGGGGAGGATGGTGATTTACTGCTTTAATGGTTACAGAGATTCTATCCAGAGTGATAAAATGTTTTGGAAATAGGCAGTGGTGATGGTTATAAAACATTGTGATTGTAATTAATGCCATTGAATTTAATTATACCTTAAGAATGATTAAAATGTCAAATTTTACATTACTTATATTTTACCACCACCAAAACAACAAAAGATTAAGATAATGGCAATTATGTAAAAGCAGGGTTTAATTCTCTAAAGGTTTCTGATACCAGTTCTGGGGAGTAATGATGATACAATGCATTTTTCACCAAACACATGGGCTGTACATCTGGAGACCATCTCTCAAATAAGAATTCTGTTAGATTTCTTTCCATTTTCATGACTAATGTTCCACTTCCTTGTGCCTCAAGCCAGTCTCTGTTTAACTTTGTTGTTGTTTTTTTTCCCCAATGTCTCCCTGGGTGTCTATACTCTTCCTGTTTTGGTTTCCTTTACCCTGCTGGATATTCACATCTTCTATCCTTGGAAATGACCCTAAACACTCAAATCTTCTTTCTGATTTCCTTAGGAAATCAGATCCAAGAAACGCTAGCAAGGGAAAGAAGAGGTGTCTTCAAAGGACCTGGGGAAATTAACAGAGAATTCCATGCACACGGTAGATGTATTGCCTGGTCTTCTGTTGCTCATTTACAGGAGGGAGAAGAAGAGGAGGAATAAGCAGCTAGAGATATTAATGGCCTAAAACTCCAAGCTGTGGTTGTAGGTTCCAAGTGTAGCCTCAACTAAGTCATTTCCAGCTTTAATACCTTACTTAATGATCTCCATGCTACCCAAGAACTCGCCTGACACTGGCTCCAAATGTGAGTTCTAAACTGGTACTGCCATGCTGAGCAAGGGCCAGAGAACCAACTGCTCACTCCCAGCTGGAGGTGGCATGCCTTCTTGTGCTTCAGACAAAGCTTTATTTTGCAAGTGTAAAACCTAAGCTGAAAGGCTATGCATGTGTCTCACAAGCAAAAACCAAAGGGGAAAAAAAGATGATTGCAGAAGTCAGTCTTTTCAAGTAGAAACCATGTCACTAAAAAGTTTTCCTAAACTTCTAATCGGTACCCAAAATAGCCTACACAAGTGTAGGAGGCAGACAATTCATTCAAACAAAAGGAACTTAGAAAATTCTTTGCCTTAGAAGATGTCTTTCAGTCTCTCTCAGATCAAAATACAAAGCTTGATTTGCTTACCCGCCTACATATACATATTTTTTCAATCTTAATATCAGAATAACATAATCATATAATCATCATGATAACAACACAATAGCCCTCACATAAATCTATCTCTGACAAAGCAGCTTTGTCTTTATATATGCCAATGCTGGACTACACCACGGCTCCTTGTAATATCAGCATCTTAAGGTTAAGTAGGGTGTTAGTCACCAAACTCTAAAAATAAAAATGATATTTCTTGAAATTCATCGTGCTTTTCAGGCATCTCTGCAGGTAATTTTCTCCAGACTTGTAAGGTTTTCTAGATCAGTATTCTAGTCACTGAACTAAGCCCCACAGGTGATCTCTGGGCTGCAGGATTTGTTGTTTAAACTATGCAACTGACTTTAACCAAGATGACACTTTTTCCATGTGACCTGTTAATGTGAGATATTATGGTTGGAAATGAGGATAATGTGGATATAATGGTTGGAAATGAGTCGCCCACACGCTGTGGGGTTACTGGGGCTATTTTTGCCTTGTTCCAAAGGGAATCTAGTTTTTATCCAGCCCCCAAGTTCACTTACTACAGACCTCCCAAACGTGGCTATTGAACCATCATTTTGGAGTCAACATTTTATAAATCTTACTAAACTGTTAAGTGACAATCTGATGAAATAAGTCTCTTCCCAGAAATATTTTTTTCTGTTTAAACTAAAAAAAATTTTATAACACTTCTCATCCTCGAGCTCTGTTCACCCTGTTCACAACCCCTAAACTAATTAAGGAATTATTTTGCATCCTATTCCTCTGAGAGAACAGAGTGCTTTTGTATGACAGAGACACCATTCAAATGTGATATGTGACAATCCTAATTCCATTTTAAGTTCCTAAAACTTGAGGGGGAGGGAAACCTTTAAGTCAATAAATATATCCAAGGGAAAATTGGAGGTGATGTGCTAGTGATGGGCACTAGGTGAACAATAATTAAAATCATACTTTGGATTCAATAAGTTTGTGCAGAGCTAGAAAGACCTTGAAGATCATTTAGCATTTTAAATGATCAGTTTCTCCATTTTGAAGAAGAGAGATGCTGGAGCCCAAGAACTTGAAAATCTCCTCTTTCTAGTCCAGGCCAGACCCTGGGTCTCTGTGATGGGTCCTTTTATGGATACAAGCCTATCCTGGGTGGTGCATCACTTGTTTTCGGCCCCCCTCCCATGCTGTCTACTATGGCTGTGTCATGCCATAATGAAAGGAAGATGCAGTGAGACAGAACTGAAACAGGAGTGAGCCTTTCCCTCACCCTCACCCTCAAGGTCACCTTGGAGGTGCGATTGCCCTTTGCATATCTAAATGGTTTAATAAGTCCGTTCTGGCTAGGGATGGAGAAACATGGATTCCAGCCATGTTTCTGGCACCCTCTGCCCTTACCCCTCCATATTCCTTCTGCCAATTTTCCCTACCTCAGTTCCCAATATCCACAGACAGGTCAGAAGACAAGTAGGCAGCAAAGCATTTGCTTGCATTCAAAGAAAAATAAAATTCACTCTGTTGTTGAGTGAGATCAACTGATGAGAAGACAAATCACTGCTGGAGTAATCCAGGGAGGTAAGTTATTTTATAGGGTTCAATGGCTCCATTTCTAGCACTAAGAATTGCATTACAGTGCACTTCACTAACATAGTTAGGAGTTTACAAATTTCACTGATCCTGGGAGCTCAAGAAAGAAAAGAGGAGGGGGAAAAGGAAGAAGGGGTGGGGTAGAGAGGTAGAGAGAGAAAAATTTCTCAGATATTTTTTAAATATTCATTTTTGAGAGAGAGAGAGAGAGAGTGAGAGAGAGAAAGAGCACTCACATGCACCCAGGAGAGGGGCAGAGGGAGAGGGAGACAGAGGATCCAAAACAGACTCAGCACAGAGCCCAATGCGGGGTTCAAACTCAAACTGTGAGATCATGACCTGAGTAAAATCAGACACTTAACTGGCTGAGCCACCCAGGCACCCCTTCTCAGATTTTTAAATCCAAAAAGGACCTCATTAAGCCTTTTCTCCTCTGTTAAATACCAAGTGGAGTGCTCACCAAGCGCCGTCTCCACCCATGCTATGGGCATGCCTTACTAGTGGACAAGCTCTTTCATGCTGCTACTGGATTAAGGTAACATCCTTGGATAGGTTATTTAACTGTATGCTGCATTCTAAACTGTGACAGATTGTGTTATGGCAATACCACAGTGATCATTTTCAACTGGCCTTTAAAACATGAAGCAGTCCTGAATTAGCTTACCTGATGGATCTCAGGAATGGTCCCACTCAGGTGTGAGTCATTGTGTATTTCCATCTGATACAGTGCTCTTCTCAGTAGGGGTGACTGACATCTCAGTCAGCCTATCATATTCACAGCAACATAATCATCTCAAGTGGGATTCTTTTCTTCTGATATTCATTGAAACTAATTTTAGACTCATTTGATATTCCACTGCCAAACACAAAGGAAATTCCAGGTCAACAAGGAGGATAGTCAGAATGACTAAGTTCCTACCATCTTCATAATAGCATTGCTCTGATGTGATTATTTACTATTGAAACATGATGTTTCTGTTTCAGAGATAACATGTAAAATTAAGAATCCCCTTTATTCTCGATGTTAATTAATAAAAGACATTTAATTCGTAAGCAGACTGTCCAAAGGGAAACTACATTGCCTTTGGAATGGAAAGTTTGATTTGGATTCTGTCATTCATTCAATAACCATATACTGATAGTCTACTGTTTTTCAGGCATTGTCTTTGGAGTTCTGTCACTTACCAGCCCTATGACCTAGGCATGTAATTTAATATTTCCACACTTGATTTAAGCCAGGTGCCTTTTGTAGTACCAGACTGCCCAGCTGCACATGACAGTCCAATCTCAGAACCTCTAAAGCCATCCTTCCTGCAAAGATGTGTGCTTTCTTAGCCAGTGTCCCTTGTCTGAAGAGTAAACACAGGCACAATTCAGCCCTCTAAGTGCAATTTCTGCTATTAAATCTGTCTTCCAACACCCCCCCCCCATGCCACAGTGCATCCTGTAGGTGGTTCAGGATGTACAAGAGGTGGATGGAACCTTTTTAGCCCCTAAATATCTAGAATCCAAGTCAATATTCCCCCTTTTGAAAGTTAGAAATGAAACTAGGCTGGAAAAATTGAGAGTGAATCATCTATGCACATGTAGAACTATAACACCTGTACGTTTATCCTTAATGATAACGGAAACCTTTCTAAAACTGGGGCCATTTACTATGTATGTGACCCTAGCCAAGTCACTTAACACTCCCAGGTATCTTATGGGGCTTACTGATACTATCATCATCATCATCCTCATCATCCTCATCCTCATCTGGACTTTATGGTCAGAAAGAACATTATTTAAAGACTCTACTTTCAGGTGTTCTAAGACACCCATTAGTGGTAGTCAAACTGCCAGGGTGAGGTGTGAAATTCCATCTTTCATTGGTGGCTCGCTCAACCATAAAGAGGCTGTCTGCCAGCTAGAAATCTATCTGTGTGAATGCCTCCCTGAACAAGTCCAGAAATCTAGGATTGAATGGGAGTCATAACAACCTTTCACAATCAGTGCCACTAACTGAGCAGAACCAGAGGTCCTCATGCTTTTTTTTAAATAAATGGTAAGTGGCTGGTTACAGGGTGCAATCAAGAAATCCCTAGAAGCCCCCACTTCAAGACAATCCCAAAAGATAATTCTCTGGCTGTTAATGGTTTGTGGGGGTGACAGTTTCACTGAAATTCAGATTCTGGGATATAGAGTTCCAAGCCCACTCTTGTTCTGAGACAATCTCTTAAGAGGCCACATACTTGTCCAAGCCCTGGGCCAGTTGCACACTCAGGAAGTGCCGGTAGCTGAGTGCCAAGAGGAGAGCATTCCCAGTTTCCATCTCTATGACAATGGCATAAAAATTCATTTTTATAGAAGGATGGTATCAGGGGCATTGATGGTCAGAGCGGGGAGTCCTGATCTCCTCCATCTGTCCAATGAAGCTTCTATTTTCAATCTGGCAGGTGAAAAAGTTTTAGGATTTCCTCGTTTGAATTGAATGTTTGCCAAACATTGGTTGTCTGTACAGCCAAAAGGGTGTTCCTGGGAATATGAGGTCATAGTGTGATGTCCATTTCTCACTGCTAGGAACCAGGAAGAGCCTCTTGGAGAACTGACTAATTGCTGGGTGGGTGGGTATCAGAGGAAGGGATCCCTAGTTGTGCTACATGGCATGGGCAGCTCAAGCCTACAATGATAAAAGTGTGTATAGTCAAACAGCTCTTACAATTTAATGGGACTAGCGTCTAGTCCCCTTTTTTGGCATGTTAGAAACCAGTTTGTTAGCCTTGAAAATGAATAAGACTGACATAAAATATTCTAGACTGATAGACAAGAAGAAAGATTTTAAGTGTGAGATTTGGTAATCTATTGAACCTGTCTCTTTTAACAGTCTTCTATTTTTTTTTTTTTTTACTTTTGAATAAATACCAATTCTAGAAGAGACTATGGGAGCAACCCACACACAGACCTCACCTATACAAGGTATCACTTAAAATGTCTGTCCCTCCTAATCCTTGCTCAGGTAATCTGCCCATGCCCACAGTCTCTGCCAGTGAGCAGAACCCCTTTCTGCGCCATGTGACATCACTCCAGCCACACACAGCTATAGTCCAGGATGGGCTTCTCCCTCAAAGGCAGTGCAAAATAGAGAGACCAGGAGCCCTAGATTTATGTGGCCAGACTCAGAATGTTTCTCCATAGATATTTGGACCTGGGAAACTAAGAGGCTATCTTAGTTATCTGGGCCCCTGCACATAGAATGATACGGGTTCAGGGTGACCCCCATGGGTCATGCATACACTGAGGTAACTGAGGGAAGAAGCATGAGTAAGCAGAGAAAGGTGATGGTGGAAGAAAGGACTGGAGCAGGTAAGGAGAGCAGGAAGAAAATGCTGTGGGGAGGGAGAAGGAATGTAAAGAGAGCCCCGACTATGCCGACTCCACTGCCATTCCTGGCTTGCACATCCCTTCAGGCAGCTCCTCCTTTCTTGCAACTATGCTGTACACAGTTACTGCATTTTAAATACTACCTCTGGTCACTCCAGGGACAGGCTGGCATTTGCCAGGCAGCACCTCAGGAGGTCTTTGGAGGCATGTTTCTTTCCCAGTTCCCAGCTAGATGGGAGTGTCTGGTCTCTTCCACCAGATTTTATTTTTCATTCTCTCCAGGCAGAAACTGCTATGCTTGCACAGTCTTGACATTAAATATATGGTACATGCTTCCAGGTCAGTTAGTGGAAAGTAGTGGCCTTTACCCTAGAAACTGATTGTTTGATCACAGACTTATTAGAGTTGGAAAATATCACTTTCGGAATGATTCTTTACCATAGCCTCAACAACAGGCTCATTTTTCTTCCTGAGGGACACATTTTAAAGAGCCAGATGGTGCCTACACTGCAGCAGAACTCTGCGTTCTCTCCCCCCACCCTGCCTAGTTCACTTCAAACACTTTCTTTTCATCCAGAGAAAATATCTATGCGCATTTGTTTAGCACTATCCCAGATATCTCACTTGGCCCTCAAGCAATGAGGTGAGAGAACTACATGCGGTATTATTTCTCACAAGTTTAAAATTAGAGACTTCAAAGGCACAGAGAGATTAAGTGACTTGCAGAAAGCACCCAGCACGGACACCTGGCAGAGTGGAGCCTGGAATCCGGGCATTCTGATGCGTAGCCAGTGTCCTCTCCACTACAAAAGAGGACATCTCTGATTTTGTGGCCTACCAACCTTTCTCCGTTACATTAAAATCCTAAACAGCGCGATTAGGTTGAACCAAGACCTTTGCCCATCTTCAGGGCACATGCGTGCATATGCTGAAAAGAAAGGTGTGCACTGGAGCTCCCCTCTGCTCATCTGTCAAGGCCAATGACCCTTAATTGGCCTTTAATTGCCAATATATTCAAAATCATTAAAGAGCTCATAGGGTCTGGGTGTCCAACTCATGGTTTCCGCTCAGGTCATGATCTCACAGTTCATGACTTTGAGCCCTATGTCAGGTTGTGCGCTGACAGGACAGAGCCTGCTTGGGATTCTCTCTCTCCCTCTCTCTCTGCCTCTACCCCACTCATGCTCTCTGTCTCTCTCAAAATAAATAAAGAGGAGTGCCTGTGTGGCTCAGTTGGTTAAGCATCCACCATCAACATAGGTCATGATCTCGCGGTTTGGGAGTTCAAGGCCCCCGTCGGACTCTGTGCTGACAGTTCGGGGTCTGAGGCCTGCTTCAGATTCTGTGTCTCCCTCTCTCTCTGTTCCACCTTCCCCCCACCCCCCACCACTTATGCTCTGTCTGTCTCTTTCTGTAAAAATGAAACATTAAAAAAAATTGTTTTAAATAAATAAATAAATAAATAAATAACTTTAATAAATTAAAATTAAATAAACTTTAAAAAAAGAGTTCATAATGGCAATTGTGGTAATTTTCCCCTTATTCGTGTATGTAAAGTATACTTACTAAGTGTCTGCCATGTGCCAGACATTACTGTAACAGCTGGGGGTAAACGTGAATAAGACAACATCTCTGTCTTCACAGATCTTGCACGTTTGGGGGAAGACAAACAGAAATAAGGAATTACACAAAGTCAGGTAGTGATTAGCACCATGGAAAGACCAACAGCACAGTAACAGCTTGTGATAGGGAGACGCTAATGTGTCAGGTAAGGACTAGGGAAGCAACATTTTGGCGGAGATCTGGGTGAGATGTGGAAGCGAGGCCTGTGCAAACTGGCCTGGCCGAGAGTTCCAGATGGAAGGGACAGCAAGTACAGAGCCTAAGCTGGGAGGACTCCGGGGGGGGGGGGGGGGCGGAGAGAGTAGGCCAGCACGGCTGGAGCTACATATTTGAGGGAACAAGAGGTAGGAAATATGGGGGTGACTTAAGCAGGCAGGATCTTGGTAGGCAGGTCATGGTCGAGACTCTGGATTTCATTTTAAGTGTGATGGGAAGAGATTATGACATTATTGAATTTATAATCTAAGAGGATCATACCAAGGGGATATTTGGAGAAAAGACTGCAGGAGCCAAGAGTGGTTGTAAGAAAACAGAAAGTCACTGCAGTGGTCAAGGCAAGAGGATGATACCGTGTCTCGGTCCCGTTAGCCCACAAATACACCGCTGTCCCTTCCTTTGCTCGGACCCTCTACCCGCCACCGGCTACTGTCTGACTTCTCTGCTCCTCTCTGTAGCACGTCTCCTCCAAAGAGCTATCTGTTTTCACTGTCTCTAATTCGTCTGCTCTCATTCTCTCTTAAACCCTTAACATTGATGGTTTTATAACCACCACTCCTCCAAAATCCCTCCTGTCAAGGGCATCCGTAGCATCCATGTTGCTAAAAGAGCATGCCAAATGCTAAATTAACCATGTGGTTAATTCTTGGACCTTATCTTTCCCACCATCGGTGAGGGATACTACATACAGTTGTGCAGCTGTACCTGTACCTGGCTCCTGGAAAAGGGGATGAGTGGACGTCAGTTTAGTCCACACTGGTCTTGCCACCTGGAGAGGGTGACTTTTCCTACCTCACACAAAGATCTTGACTAGTAGCAGTGATCCTGTTCGCAGCAGTTGACATAATCCTACCTTTCTTTTTAAATACATTTTCTTTATGACTTCCTGGACCCCCCCCCCCCCCCACACACACACACACATGGTTTTCCTTCTCACTCACCAGGGGTTCCCATTAAGTCTTTTCTGCTAGGTCTTCATCTTCTCATGGTGGAAATGGTAATGTTAGAATGCCTCAGCCCTCTGGATTCTCTGTCTCTGCCTCTGTCTCTGTCTCTCTCTCTCTCTTTTTCTTACACTTACACCTATGTGATCTCACCTAGTCCATTAACCTTAAAACCATCTTTATGTCCATGACTCCCAAACTTTATCTCCAGCTTGGACTCATATTTCCTGAACTCCTCCTGAATTCCAAACTCTTAAATCCAACTACATCCTCAATATCTCCACTTGAATGTTTGATAAACATCTCAAATTTCACATAACCCAAACTGAATCCTGAAATCTGCCCCGCCCACAGTTTTCCTGTCTTAATACAAAGAAACTCTACCTTTCCAGTTGCTCAGCCCAAATGCCTAGGGTTAATTTTCACACTTCTCTTTCTCTTGCACACATCCCACCCATCAGTAAACACTACTAGCACTACCTTCAAAATCTATCCAAAAGTAAACTTCTTACCACCTTCACAGTCCTTTACTGGTTTGAGCCATCACCACCGCTGCTTGCCTCACTGCAGTAGCCTCTCACACATTTTCCTGTACATTCTATTCTTGACATAGCACTCAGGCAGATCCTGTAAAAATAGAAGTCCTATTGTGTCATTTCTCTGCTCAAAACACTGCAAGGTCTCCCAGTTTCCCTTAGAGGAGATGCCAAAACTCCTGTTCCCTCTGTGCTTTTCTAACCACGTCCTCTGCTCTCCTTCCACTGTACCTGCTCTGGCCACCTTGCTGATCTCTGAACATGCCAGTTAGATTCCAACTGTAAGGCCTTTGCTTTGACTGTTTCCTCTGCCAGAAACGCTTTCTTCAAAAAATATTCCTGTAACCAAATCCCTCTCCTTCTTTAAGACTTTATTTAAATTTCATCTTTTAAAATTGCTACTCTTCCTCTATTTTCCTGATACTATTTATCCCACTGTACTCTCTTCTGTGAATATCCATCTTCAAACACTTAGTTATTATGCTCAATTTGGTGACCTGTCTCCCTCAAATACAATGTAAGTTCCTTTAAAGGCAAGAGTTTTGTCTGTTCCCTGATGCATACAAGTGTTCAGAATAGAGGCTTGCACATAGTAAGTACTCAAAAAATATTTATTGAATGGATGAAAGAATGAGAATATGTTACTAAATGCTGTGTAATTTTTAGTCCAAATCTGTCCCAAAATTATAATGTTAAACAGTTGGGTAAACTATTAGAATATTTAATGACTTGGAAAGCTATTTACAATCTAGTGCTAAAGTTTTTACAATCAGGTTTCATAAAAGTAGCTACAATATGATACAATTTTTTATTTAAAGAATGTATATATTTGCATTAAAAAGAATAGGAAATATTTAACAAATATTTCTCTTTTTTTTTTTTTAGCATTTATTCATTTTTGAGAGACAAAGAGAACAGAGCATGAGTAAGAGAGGGACAGAGAGAGAGGGAGACAGAATCCAAAGTAGGCTCTGGGCTCTAAGCTATCAGCATAAGCCTGACGCGGGGCTTGAACTCACTGACCGCAAGATCATGACCTGACCTGAAGTCAAACATTCAACCAACTGAGCTGCCCAGGCACCCCAACAAATATTTCTGAAGCACCTACTATGCACCAGGCATTGTGCCAATTAACTCTTCTTGGAGTGAGATTATAAATTGTTTTTATTTCTTCTTTTGCTAATCTGTATTTTTTATATTTCTATGCTAGTGATCTATCATTTCTATACATTAGAAATAATTTAGCTGTGGATTTCTATTTGCTTAGGTACTTTTGAGTGATTTGACTTTGGGCAGTACATTTTCAGGATAAATGCATAGCCCTATATGCATACTGGTTTACTCCAATATTAGTAGAAGAGGCTACAAATGGAGTTCTCTCTTAAATTACACTAACCAGGGAGAATCCCAGATCTCACTTCCTGTTCAAAGAATTGCAGGGACAGCTGTGACATCCACAATCAACATTCTTCAGCAACCAAGGAGAGGCAATTTGTAAGCTACTGGGATAAGAGCAGATATTTTACCATTGTCCACCATACCTGGTCTGTTGGCATTTTAATTCCTTGTTAGTAAGACACTTTGGAAAGCTTTGAGCATGAGAGAGACAATACACAGTAAATTCTAGTATAATTTCCTTGTATTCATTAAATCACTGCCAACTTGAACATGATTTTCTTTGTACAGATACACTATCATTGCTAAGAACAGTAAATTCTATGTACAGGTTTAAAGAGCAAATTTTACCTGGAGTTTATTCCCTGGAGGTATTTCTATAACATGCTATTTGAAGATTCCTCTATTTCAATTTTTAAAAACCTCCATCTGCAGATGCTGTCCTAGGCTGTGACATTCTCAGCATTAGAGTGAGACAGATGTTTCCCAATGCTGATTTTTTTCCCCACTGTCACTTTGTGCTTTGTTATATCAGTCAGATAATGAAATACTTAATTAGCTCTTCCCTTTTGCCACAGGATCATTTGATTAAAAGGTAAATTGAGAGCCTTGAAAGTGAAACATCTCCATTTGGCACGTAGGTATCTAAATCTAGGTATGCCTCCTAACCATCTTTGAATACTTGAAATACTCATGCAAGGATGCTTCTGGTTAGACATGATACACAAGACTTTTCTATTGGTATTGGTATTGGTTGCTGGCTGATGGAGGCCACATCAGCTCTCCTTCCTCAGCAGCCCAAATATCACTTGTTTTATCTGAGAAATAACCAAATTGGGCAAATCAGCAGCAGTGATTCTGGTTTCTGGGAAGATACTTCCAGTGAAGTTCACTCACATTACTTAGAAGCTTTGTCTCTCAGGTGACATCAACCATGGAAGTCTTCACCTAATTCTTGACCCATACTATGTTAGGCAATCCAATGGAATTGTCAGTAGCCCTTTTCCAGATGGTTCTTCCACCGAATGCAATTCACATTGTCAGTTGTAACCTAGTCCCTCAACTTCTCTAATCTTAAAAAGGAGAAGTGTTTTTCTTCTCTCCATTCCATCCACCTGGCACCCCCATGGCTCTAGCCTTTGCAATTTGCTCATTATATAAGAGATGTGTTCCCCCAGCTGCCTATCCATGTTTCCTTTCCTGTTTAGCCTCTTTGGCCCAAGGAGTGAACAAGAAGTTTTCTGAACAAGAGGGTATTTTATCTGTGGTCAAAGTGGGATTTTCCAGTGTGAGCTCCACACCCCCGCCCCCAACCCCACCACACTTTGGCTGGCTGATATTTGCTCAGGGAGAAGCTAGCAGGCAAATCAGCTGACATATTGCCTGAGGTGAACAGTCGAAAAATAAGACCTCAGGATGTTGCTGCAACTACTATTTTTGGCTAGAAGAGACATTCTGCTAGGAAGGATGGCAACTTGGTGGGGTTAGGAGGCGCCACAGGAAACAAGAGCTCAATGCTGATCACTGTTATACAGACCTGGGATGCTGGCACATGCAGTGATCAGCTGATTACATTACCGTATCAGTGCATTCGTTTAATGTAGTCAAGGTCAAGGAGGTCTGCTTCTCAGTGGTGCTAGACAGGAAACTCAAAATATTATGTATGCCGGCAACAAGTGCCATGATTGATTTTTGTTATGGAATTAATCTGTCAAGAGTTGCAGTTTCAGGTTTGCTGCCGTGAATTATATCTCCGGTTCAGCTGGAAGACACAGTGCCAGAGAGAAGGGCTAAGCTGTCTTTGGCTATTTGCCTCAATCAGAGCTTTGTTAAGGGCTTGCTGCTGCTGCTGTTGATAGGGAGGTAGATGTGAAGGCTGCCAAACATCATTCCATTTAAAATGGAATGAAAAAAGACCCCTTCGGTCATGGCAGGCAGACCAGATGTGGATAGATAGTTGGGTTGAGTTTCTTAACCTCCGGGTCCAGCTGCAAAGACTCTGATTTTAGGGCTTCTGAGTGGAGCCCAGTTAGCTGCATTTTAACAAGCCTCATGGGTGGTCAGCAGCCTTACTTGAAAACAGTCAAAACAGAACTTTAGTATGGCTGATGATGAGTCATTAGAAAGAGAATTGCCATGTCTTTTGGGAAGCCCCTGTGAAGTGTGAGGAGGGGGTGAATCAGCATTTTAGAAGGAACACTCAGATACTAGCACACAATTGAACTGGAGACAGGGAGGATGGAGGTAGGTGAGAACAGTGCATAAGCTATTTGCAAAAGGGAATTGTTGCATTACCTCAAGGTATGGACACCCATTAGGGCTGCCATCCTGACCCCTAATGAGGCTCACTCTTCACAGCAAATGAACATATTCACCAAGGCCCAAACCAGCCATCTTTCATTTTATACATACCTCACACTATAAAATCATTTATAGACTGATTTCTTCTGAAATAAATTTAAGTTTTATTCCTATCCCCCCTCTCCTTTCCTCTTACCCCTGCGGCTCCAAGGTGCAGGTTTGAGGGGAGACACTTACTTTCTTTTGAGAGTCATAAAATAATTATATAAATAACTGCTCAAATATGTCACTCATTACTATTTTAGAAAGGATGTTGGAGATCTTTTTTAGAGCAACATGGGTTTTTGTTGTTGTTATTTTGTTTTTCAAAGATGCTTCAGCCTGCACTCAATCGATGGGCAATTTCAATCCCTTAAAGTCAGGGATTATAGAAACATAGGTTTTGGGAACTCAGAGGAGGCAGATCCATTATTGATTACCTCACCAAACCCATCCAAAGCATGAATTCCTCCACAATAATCCCTCCAAGAAATACTATCATTAATAATGTCTAAAGCTTACATAGCACTAGTATGCCTTACATTTGTTAATTATTTAATCCTCCCAACAACGATGTGAGACAGGCATTGCTTTCTTATTCATCTTACACTGAGGGACAAAAAGACACAGCCTGTAAAAGAGGCAGACCTGGGGTTTCAACCCAGGCAATCTGTCTCCAGGATGTGTGATGGCCCATTACACTATACAACCTTCAGTTCAGGTTTTGCTTGAATACCTTCAGGCATGAAGAGTTCACTAGCCTTAGGAATAGACTATTTCATTCTTGTCTGTTCTGGTAGTTAGACACGTCTTCCAATGACCTAAAGTCTTCTTCTCTAATATTTCTACCTAGATAGGCCTCTGGAGTAATAAGAAGGTTTAATCTGTCTGTTGCCAAAAGCCTTTTCCTGGGAATTTAAATTTGTCCTCCAACACCTTAATTCATATGCCATTTCTTTGGAAAGTTTTTGTGTGTGACAGTTAAAAGCTGGTGTATTTTTTTCTTTGATAAGTTCTGATGGTCCCACTTAAGAGTGTGTGTTTAATTACTACCATATTTGTGCGTTTGATGATTGGGTCATTTTTTTTTTAACCATGGGAGTAGAATTTTATATTTCCCTATTAAATTTTTTTTCAAGATTGAGCCTAGTTGCTGCAACCTATTAAAATCTTGTGCTGTACTAAATATTGCTCGTTAGTCTTAGTTTCATGTTAATATTTAATAAAACGTGAAGAATGAAGAAATCGAGACTAAGGATGCTTAAGCTGCCCAAGGTTTTAGTAAGTGGAATTTGCACTCAGTTCTATCATTAAAAATGCATGCAAGTACTCACTTCAGCAGCATATATACTAAAATTGGAACGATACAGAGAAGATTAGCACAGCCCCTGAGCAAGGATGACACACAAATTCATGAAGCTTTTGCTATTGTTGAGTGTACTTGTCGTGGTGAACACCGGGTGCTGTATGGAATTGTTGAATTACTATATCGTACACCTGAAACTAATATAACACTGTATGTTAACTAACTAGAATTAAAATAAAAGTTTAAAAAGCCAAAAAAAAGAAAACAAATTAAAAGTTTGGTGTATCCTAACTGTAGGGTGTATATATATATATATATATATATAGTGTGTATATATACTTACTTCACTAGACAAGAAGAATAAGAGGAATGTATGCAAAGTGGATGAGTTTACACTATTTTCTGAGCCATTAAAAATAAGCCATTTGAAAAAGAAAAAAAATGTGTGCAAATCCAATTGCTTGCTCTTGCTACCAAATCTACTTTTCACTACCTCTGTTTCTGGCTTGCCTCACACTCCAGCCCTGCCCTCTCCACTAATGCAAAAGGGGCATGACTGTATAAGATTCCCTTGTCTCAGCGGCCACCTCACTCTCTATTCCTCATTTTTATTTGACTTGAATTGTGAGAAAAGGTGTTGTCCTGATATATTGCCTAATCATAGAGTAGCTTTTGGCTTGATACTGACTCTTTTTAGCCATCTTAACTGTATTATCTGTGATTATGGTTTTTTAAAAAAACTTAATTAAAGTCATGATGAAATTAATTCATTGCTGTGCTAATGTTCAGAAAAAAAGTATTCCAGAGACCAATGTGAATTAGTAGAAGGGGTTTTAAAGCTCTATTATTAGTCTAGGGGATGATACAAAGTCAAAACCACTAGCATCATTTTTTTTTGAAGATAGAATGATGTTTAGGATGGTATTTGCAAGTTGTATAAACTAAATACAAATATGCAACTGTCAAGCAATGTGACAGCTTGCACTAAGAGGAAAGGGTGCAGTGACAGTGGGGATCACCTCAAAGATCACTTTGAATCCTAAAAATAAGGACAGTGAAAGGGAGGAAATAGAAACGAAATTCTCACTATAGGATCTTGAGATAATTTCTAATCTTCTCCAATTTTTCTCTCCTTCCCACCCCACGCTAACCAAAACACATGTGCAGACATAGGACATTCTTACCATCATTTTAAACTACTTGTCTCCATTTTTACTCTAAATCATTTTCTTCACATCCTTTTTTTTTTTCTAATCAACTTAATGAGATATTATCAGGAACCAACTGTGATCTCACAACTATGCTAGTTACTCTGAAAGATTCACAGAAAGATAACTCCTGGATCCTTTTTAGAATTTTAAATCAGTTGGTAAGAAAGAGGATACAGAGGGGAAACTGCTGACATATTCAGTATATCATCCAGAACTAAACCCATCGTGCTAGATACGTATGCTGTAAGACTTGAGGAATTTATTCATTTATCCCAAAGACATTCAGTGAATGCCTTGCATGTGTAGGATACTGGTGGAGGCTGAGAGAAACAAAGATGAATCAGGCATTCTCCCTGACCTGAGGGGCTCGAATGCTACTCGGAGTGACAGAAACATAAATGGGTGATTAGAAATCATCATGGCTGGGCTTTATGTTAGGACTGGAAAGACAAGTAAAGTTCTACTATTTGCAGAGCACAAGGGAGTTGGTAGGATGACACTGTTCAGCTCAGTAAGAGGACAAGAGAAATGCAGGAGGGTAGGAAAGGTGCACAACCTGGGGAGGGAAGTGGCTTGTTATTTGGAGGGGAATTTCAGAGGAATGAGGAAGCCAATCTGATCAGGGATTTGGCAGTTAGGGTATTGCCAGGATGCTGTATTGGGAAGGACTGCAAGATGCTGTGTTGTACTAAAAGGGACACAGAAATCATTTTTATGGCTTTTATATTACATGTACACGCATTGTTTTATGACATTATTTTACACCCATACCACCACCTACACTCTACCCCTAGCATGTATAGGACTCAGAGCAAGACATACAATGTGTTTAAACATTTACAACTTCTAAATCAATCTAACAAAATGTTAAGTGAAAACTGTTCTATCTTCGTCACTTGACAAATACACCTTCATAACAAGCCGGAAGATCAGTTTTGAGTTTAAGGGTTCCTGGAATCTTCCAAGTTCCAGACTGGAATCTGGTAGTTTGGAAAAATCCACTGCCCACTCTTGCCACCCCGATTCTATCTCACTTCCCACGTTTGTAGGATATTCAAATGTATCTGGACACTTCTGACCTTGCTGAACTCCATTATAGCCACCCCCCACCAACACACACACACACACCACCACCACCACCACCACCACCACCACCCATTGGCCCATCCAGGACCTAGAGGGATGTTCACCTGAGGTGTAGTCTACTCTTGGGAGAACAGATTCCAGGAAGAATTCTGTATATGCCTTAGTGATGAACTTGAGCCATGAATCATTGATACCAAAAATGTGACCTAATAGTTGGGGTTAGGGGAGATGCAGGTTCTTGGTGGGTCTGTTCCTTTGCCCCTGGCACTCCACCCCAGTGAGGGGGTATGGACAGAGAAGGACCAGAGTTGGGTCCCCCAAAGTGCAGGATACAGGAAAGGAGCCTCTGATCCAGGTCGCAGAGCAGTATTTCCCTCACCCTTCCTTGCACTGATGGAGTTATATGAAGACCTTTACTATTCTAAGTACAGTCCTGATGTTTAGAACTGAGGACTTTTTATGCTGATGTTCCCAAAGCTTCCAGTCAGATGACTCCTTCGTTTAACCATTAATTTTAATCTCCCTGTAAAGGTCTGTCTATTGCAGCCATCTTCCTCCGAGCCAGAGTCAACAACCTGTGTGTGTGTGTGTGTGTGTGTGTGTGTGTGTGTGAGCACGTGTAGGAGGGAAGGGTGAGATAGGAAATTCAACTTTCTTACACGCTAAATATGATGGATTATTAATTATCAAACATTAAACACTTGGCAAACTTCTTCAGCTCCTAGTTCACCACATGTTTCTGTACCAGTATAGAGAAGAATACTTCTTTTGTATAACTAAGACTGGAAAATTAGAAAATAATACAATAGAGGTAACAAGAAAAGCCCTATGTCTTCTGGCTGCAAGGAAATCTGGGCACGAGTCCACCAGAAAAAGGAGAGAGGTTGTCAGTGACAACATTGTGTTGTAAGCTCTACCCCAAGAGGATGAACAAGGGCTCTGGATTATGGACTGGAACTCTGAGGGCACAAGGACTCTTGTGTCATTCTCCTTACAGGCAGCTAAAGGAGTATACCTCATAGGTTTGTGAAAACCAGAGTGGAGGCAGCCCAATCAGAGTAAAGGTGGATGGTTGGCAGACAGGAAGAGTCTGAGTGCTCTTATCAGATTCCTCTTCCATTGGTTCCTTGATAGCAAAGACAGGGGCCAGCACCCTGAGTGCTGGCAGCTAGTTCTAGGTCTTCCCTGGCACCATTCACACATAGACTTCTGCTCAACTGAGATACACGGCTACAAGTTGCTTTCGGTCTGTTGTTCAATTCTTAGTCCTCGTCTTAGTTGGTCATTCAGCAACACTGGACACAGTTAATTGAGCCACACTCCTTGAAGAACTTTCTTCACTTGGCTGTCAGCATATCACTCTTTTTGGGTTTATTTCCTAGCCACTAGCTTCTTTCTTGTCTTCAGTCATTCTGTCTATTCCTCCCTATCTCCACAGCCCATAAACACTAGAGTGCCCCGTGGCTCAATCCTTAGATTTCTAATATTTTTTCTTATTTTCAGTCGTTGTATGATCTCATCTAGCCTCCACCCAAAATATCATCTCAATGTAAGAATTCCCAGATTTCCATTCTCAATTTGGACTTCTCTGAACTCCACACTCATGTATGCACCTGCTTACTCAAGAGTTTTGAAAGTCATTACCTTAAAACTGGATATTGAAAATCCACTATCAAAATGGGGTACATGACACAGGATCTCAATAATTGGTAGAATGGATAAAGAAATTGTGGTTTATATACACAATGGAGTACTACGTGGCAGTGAGAAAGAATGAAATATAGCCCTTTGTAGCAACGTGGATGGAACTGGAGAGTGTTATGCTAAGTAAAATAAGCCATATAGAAAAAGACAGTTACCATATGGTTTCACTCTTATGTGGATCCTGAGAAACTTAACAGAAACCCATGGGGGAGGGGAAGGAAAAAAAAAAGAGGTTAGAGTGGAAGAGAGCCAAAGCATAAGAGACTCTTAAAAACTGAGAACAAACTGAGGGTTGATGGGGGGTGGGAGGGAGAGGAGGGTGGGTGATGGGTATTGAGGAGGGCACATTTTGGGATGAGCACTGGGTGTTTTATGGAAACCAATTTGACAATAAACTTCATATATTGAAAAAAAAATAATTGGTAGAATTAGCAGCCAAAATTGAATAAGGATAGATGAAATTTAAGCAGCACAATTAATAATTAAGGACTGGTAGGAACATTGTATCCCCAAACTCCAGAACACACATTCTTCTCTGGTACATATGGCATATTCATAAAAATTAATGATGTGCCGGGCCATAAATTTTAAAGGATTAGTACCAAGTATAGCTTATTTTCTGATCACAATGCATATTGTTAAAAATTAATAACCAAAAAACCCTTTAAAACCCTAAGTGTTTGGAAGTTTAAAATCAATTAAAAAAAAAATTCCTGGTGGAAAAAGTCACAATGAGCAGCACCTTGGTGCCTCAGTTTGTTAAGAATCCGACTCTTGATTTTGGCTCAGGTCATGATCTGCTTGTTTGTGAGTTCAAGCCCCAAATGAGCTCTGCACTGACAGATACTCTGGGATTTTCTTCCCCTACCCCACTCCTCACTCTCGCTCTCTCTCAAAATAAATAAATAAATAAATAAATAAATAAATAAATAAATAAATATTTTAAAAAGCAAAAATCACGATGGAAATTAAGAAATATTTATAACTGAACAGTAGTTGAAGGAGTATTTGCCAGAACTTGTGGTATTCAACTAATGTGTTACTGAGAGGAGAATTTATAGCCTGAAATGCTTATATTAGAAAGTAAGAACAGCTAAATATTAGTGAATTAAGTATTCAACCTATTTAGTTAGAATCACAACACCAGGTAAACCTTAAAATAGCAGATCGAGAAAATCAATGAAATGGAGGAGAAAAAAGCTACTATAAAGACTATGAACAAATCAAATACTGATTCTTTAAGAAAGATAACCTACTTCAAAACAAGCAAAATGATGGGAAGAATAATCAGAGGAAAAAATGTCACAAATTAATAATTCTCAGAAGGCAACAGGTAACATAAATACACATAGAGTGGAGATGAAGAATATAAAACAATATTAGGATCAACTTCATGCCAAAAAAATCTGAAAACTGAGATGAGGTAGAGAAATTCCTAAATTTTGCTGGTTTTTCTGGCATTCTATAAAATATTCAAGATGATTCTAATCTTACACAAACTATTCACAGAGAAAAAAATACATTCCTTTCCATATTTGTTGAGGCTGACACAATGTATAAGATCTGACAATGACCGCATGGAAGGGAACAGTGACAGTCCAATGTCTCTTATGAACATAAAGGTAAGTGCTATTTGGCCAACCAAATCCAGACATAGTTAGAGAACATTTTAATTATCAAGTTGTATTTATCCCAGAAATTCAAGATTGGCCTAACATTAGAAAGTCAATAAACATAGTTCATTACATAAACAGACAGAAGAGGAAACATATGATCATCTCAACACTATAGTAAAGGCATTTAATGAATTTCAACAAAGCAAGAGACAAAATTGTCATTATTTGATAATTATATTTTACCATGTACATAGATGCCCAAAAGATCCTACTGAGTTATTAAAGTAATGTGTTTAGCATTTCTACACAGCACCTAATAATGTTATATTAGAAAACATAACATTAAGGGGACCTGGGTGGCTCAGTTGGTTGAGCATCTGACTTGTGATTTTGGCTCAGGTCATGATCTCACGGTTTGTGAGTTCAAGCCCTGCATCAGGCTCTGCACTGACAGTGCAAAACCTGCTTGGTATTCTCTCTCTCTCTCCCTGTCTTTCTGCTCCTCCCCTGCTTGCTCTCTGTCTCTTAAAAATAAATAAATAAACTTAAAAAAAAGAAAATATAACATTAAATATACTTTCATAATATCAAGAAATATATAAACTATTCAGTAATATATTTAAGAAAAGATATAAAAGACTTTTGAGGATATAATTATAAACTCTTATTGAAAGGCATTAAAATATGTAAATAAATGGAGAACTGTACCATGATCATGGATAAGAGAAATCAATACCATAAAGTTGCCTGTTTTCCATAAGGGAAATTAGGGAACATTTCCCTGCAAGGTAGTAAAAAAGTATTTTTATAAAGGTATAATTATCAGCTTTGAATTGTCTCAGTGGTAAATAGCCCACTAGAACAGCAAGAGTCTAGAAATAACCCTATTTAATGTGGAAACATGATATATGAGAAAATTGACATTGCAGATTAGTATAGGGCAGGGGCAATGACAGATTGTTTAATAAAAGGCACTAGAACAATTGATTCTTCACTGAACAGAAAATGAAATTGGATCCTTACACAGACACAAAAATCAATTGCAGATAGTTCAAATATTTACATGTGAAAGAAAAATTATAAAACCTTTAAAACAGAATATAGGAGGATTCCTTTACGACCTTGGGATAGGAAACATTTCTTAAATAAGACATCAATTTATAAACTAAAACACAGCATGCTTAATTACGTAGAATTTTTTTTAACTCCTGTTCACTAGAAGGCACAATGAAGAGAGGCATAAGAATCCAAAAGCTGGCAGGGGTGCCTGGATGGCTTGGTCGGTTAAGCGTCCGACTTCAGCTCAGGTCATGATTTCACGGTTCGAGCCCTGCGTCGGGCTCTGTGCTGACAGTCAGAGCCTGGAGCCTGTTTCAGATTCTGTGTCTCCCTCTCTCTCTGCCCCTCCCCGTTCATGCTCTGTCTCTCTCTGTCTCAAAAATAAATAAACGTTAAAAAAAAATTAAAAAAAATAAATAAAATGTTAAAAAAGAAATTAAAAAAAAAAACTTCAAAAGATGCTTACTACATTTATCCCACAAGTGATTAGTGTCCAAACAAACAGTAGGAAAACATCAAGCACTGATTATCCTATGGAATACTGAGAACTGTCATATATGGCTAGTAAGACTGTAAATTGATACAGCCTCTTTGGAAAACTGATTGGCATTTTTAATGAATTTGAACATGTCCATTACCTACCACTAGTATCTCCACTCCTAGATACAGCTGAGGAAGTTTTGTATATATGTATGAGGAGACATGTACAAGAATTTTCACAGTAGCAAAACTCACAAACTATCCACTCAATTTGTGAGTTCAAGCCCTGTGTCGCTCTCTGTGCTGACAGAGCCTGCTTCAGGTTCTGTGTCTCCCTCTCCCTCTCTACCCCGGCCCCGCTTGTGCTCTGTGCCTGTCTCTCAAAAATGAATAAATATTTTTAAGAAATAGAAGAAGTTGGAAATTTGTTCCTTTTTAAGAAAATGAAAACTGAAAATTATAGAAAACACATAGTGGAGGTAGTTTATGGAAGAAAAGGTAGGTGCACTTAAAAATTTTTTTTAAAGTTTTTACTTATTTTTGAGACAGAGAAAGACAGAGCATGAGCAGGGGAGGGGCAGAGAGAGAGGGAGACACAGAATCCAAAGCAGGCTCCAGGCTCTGAGCTGTCAGCACAGAGCCCGACACACGGCTCGAACACACGGACTGTGAGATCATGACCTGAACTGAAGTCAGACACTCAACTGAATGAGCTACCCAGGCGCCCTGAAAAGGTGCACTTTAATCAATACATCCACACATAGATGAAAATCTGTATTTATATTATAAGCTAGGCAAAGCAATGTGCATCTATATGTCTTAAGTTAAAATCCTTAATGTATTTATGAATCTATTTTCATGATTTCCTGCCTTACTAACCTTTTTCTAGTAACCAACCAAATATTGATAATAAGAACATGAGATAAGAAGGCTTCTGTGGTATTGTAGCATGGGATTAAGCTAAAATCTAGTTTCATTTCTTTTTTCCATTATCCAGTGGATGGCAGCTTGTGAAAAAGAGTGACCACCTAATAGATAAAATATATATCTGTGTGTAGTCTGGGTAAAATTTTTAAGTCCTATTAACATAAGTATCTCATGTTTCCTGGGAATTCATATCTAACTTATGAACACCATGTCTGTTTAATCCGTGTTGATTATTGTAACAGAGACTGTCTATTTTTCTCCTAGAATGTTAACTCAAAAACACTTCCCAGGCCCCCTTGGTCATAGGTCATTGGACTGAATTTCAGTCAGTGGAATATGGGTGGGAATCATGTACAAAACTTCCAGGCCAGGGGCGCCTGGTAGCTCAGTTAAGTGTCTGACTCTTGGTTTTGGCTCAGGTCATGATCTCATGGTTCATGAGTTGGAGGACCACATCAGGCTCTGGACTGACAGTGTGGAAGCCTGCTTAGGATTCTCTCTCTCTCTCCCTCTCTCTCTGCCCCTCTCAGCTCTTTCTCCCTCTCAAAATAAATAAATAAACTTAAAAATTTTAATTAAAAAACCTTCCAGGCCTATTAAAAAAACTGATATACAAAACCTCCCAGGTAGGATCTGCAATGCATTCTGTTTCCAGCTGACTTGAGTGGAGAAGGCCCTACACTGTAACCTGAGGGACACAAGTGGAAAGCCGTGGAGCCTTAAGATGGAAGGATCCTTAGTCACCATAACATAACTTGCAAAAGAGCCTGCCTGTCCGGGAGCGCCTGCACTGGATGCCATGAGAAAGGAATAAACTTCAGTGATTAGATACTTCAAACATGTTGGGGTTTATCTGTAACAGCCTAATCAATTGATTATCCTAATCAATATCAGAAGAGCTAGTTAAGAAAAGAAAAAGGAGAACAGAGGGAACAACTCTATGTCTCTGTTTTCTCCCTAGAGAACAGATCCAGAGCAGTTCCATATTCACTAGCTGGCTGGGCAGAGCCAAAGAGAGAAGAGGGTAACTCTGCTCATTTGCTGCCTGATGATCTTTACAAATTGTGGCAAAAGAGTTTGTAACCAAAGTTATATTTACCAGTGGCCTCATCAGCCAGCCAGTGATGGGATGCAAGGCCATCAAAGACTTGAATTGAATTGACATGCATTTCCGAATCCAACAAATATTTCTTGAGCAACTGGTATATGTCAAAAACTGTAAATGTTTCTGAATATACAGTATTGTAAAAGTGTTTTCCAAAGTGGAAATACCCAGCATTATTAAGGTCAGAATTATTGGTATTTTTGAGCATCTAGAATTTGTTAATCCAAAAAGTCCTCTACACTCTTAGGAGAATGGAAAATTTCTTTGTTTTGTTTAGCTACACCTTGAATTTTGCTTTTCCCCCTTCCCAATAGAAATATTTATATATATATTTAAAGATATGGCTGAGAGTGCTGGTACTCACAAAATATCATTGTGATTCACTGTATTTCTCTGCCCTCATATAAGTAGGTGGGGTCATATGACTAATTCCTGCTGGCAGAAAATTAAAGGAAGTCTGCATACTTTCTTATCTGAGGCAGATAAGAGGATATGTCTTCTCCACACACACTCTTTCCATCTTCCAACCAAGAAGCTAAAAGCAAAGGATTCTGAGATTCCTCAGTTGCAAGTTGGAAATATCCTGGTCCCCAAGACATGGCTTGGATAAGAGCTATGCAGGATTGCCACATGATCCACATTGGACTGTGCCATGAGTAAGAAGGAAACATTGACTGCATTAATCCAACTAGATTTAGGGCTTTATTTAATGAGCAGTCTTCTTATAAACACCAAAGACTGTGCTCTATGTTGAGACAAAGGAAAACAGTAAAAGATGAACATGATTCATTAAAATGTTAGAAAAGAAACCAAGGAAAAAAGTACAATCCCAACCCCACTTGTTTTTTACTGAAGAAGCTTCTTGTTGAAATTGTCAAATGAAGGTGCAAATCCCTATCCCCTTCCAATACCTCACCAGCTTACTCTTCCAATTCCACATGTAGGAGCTGAAATGAAAGGCTTGAATTATCACATGCAAGGGCCTTGTTTATTTACCACATCTCTGTGGAAGTCTGAAAATTCAACATTAAAATAATTGGAAAATTTTGTGAGTCAATGTGGAATTACTAATGATTTCTTTTTAGCACAAGGGAATTGATTTAATTGGGAAAGAGAATTAAAATGCTCTATTAATGTTGCTAACATAATTATCATTAAATATTATTAATACACCAGTAGTGATATATGCAGTGATATGCTATAGGGAGAGTAAATGAGAAAAAAATAAAGACCATGCATCAATTTGTTAGATTTGAGAGGGTAGAGCTATTCCTAGTGCAGGAATTTTTGTATTATGTTTGTAAAAGAAATATGTTCTTTTCTCAAAGTCTGCTAAAGATGAAGAAAGCCAAGAAAAGTTACCTTGGTTGTAAACAGCTAGTTTCTTCATCATGAACATTGAATGCTGGCAAAGAAAACATTGAAAAGATGATGCTGCAATACCAACAAAGCAGGATTTTCTGCTTCTCTTTTCTGTAAAACACACTTGATCTAGAGTGGCATGGGCTGGAAAGGTTTCTTCTGAATATTTCCCTTACTGTTTGTTTTAGTTTTTCTGTTAATAATCAACAAACTTCACTCCTTAATAAGAAAGAGCTGTGTTTATTCTTTAAGGAACATATGCATTCTTTAAGAATTATGCTACTCTCCCTCTGTTGATAGCTGCATTTATGAGTCAATTCAAAATCCAAAATATTTGCCACAGATATTAGCTACAGGGAGTACACATACATAAAGATATGTTGTCAGTGTGTAATTTCCTCTTTCTTATTAATCACCTTTCTGAGCTCCTCATTTGCCAGGCTTTAGCTTTATTCCTGTCTTTTCTAATCAGCTAGATGCACTTCCTAAAGAAAACAGGTTGTCCCATTACTGCGTGGCTGAAAATTCTAGTGCAGGAAAGCACAGTTGGTTGGCACTTTCAACCAGCTCCCACTGTGATATGATAAAATGTGTCTAAACATATAATCATAATCTCTAGAGGTAGGCTAGGGTTGGCGTCAGACTTTTAAAAATCTCATCATGGCAATCTGGGATGGGACCGTGCTCAGTTGAAAATTTGCATAAATTCCTTAATAATCACAAGCCTTACTTCTTCAACCATCCCTCAGACTAAGTTCCTATTAACTCTGTATTGACATGCCAGGTGAAAATAAACTGTTGATGTATTCAGAAAAACAAAGACTCCAGCTGTATGCATGGATAGAAATATTAATCTGCTTTAGAAATATTGGTATAGTGTACTCAGACAACAAAATATGTAGGACTGAGTTTTTGTGTCATATAGCATAAAGAGCATCATATTGAATGATAAGTACAATCACAGAATCACAAGCATTTAGATCTGGAAAATACACTGTCATAATTCAATGTCTTTATTTTTAGAGAAAGAACCAGAGCTTAGAAGGGTAACGTGGCTTATTCAAGATCACACAGCAGGTTAAACGTGGATCTGGGGCTAGAAATTCAGGTCTTTCAAATAGTCAAACATTTATCTTCTGCATACAATGCATAAGGTTGACCAGATAAGTCATGAGTGAATGGAAGTCAATTCAGTACCTACAGGTACTGAATTGATGTGATACCTGTAGGGAGAGCTATTAATTGATGTGCTATGGATATTTGGAGAGGAACTTAAAAATGCATGAAAACTTACTTACTTGAATTCATTATAACCAATGTTTATGGTGACCCTACCATGTGAAATCACAGAATCAGGGAATTTTGGCCATTTGTATTTTAACATCTAATAAAACCCTATCGAATACTCTCAAGGAAGCCATACCCTGTCCTCTGCATATTTTAACTTGCATATATTCATCAGCACACAATCAGGCAATAGACAGCACTAAGGAAGAGAGCATTTCCATTTTCATGAGGAGAAGTGAAGGGGATAACAAAGGGATTATGAGGAAAGACAGAGGAAATCTGTTCTGCACCTAAACTGGAAGCCCTGTACTTCCTTACTTTTTTTCTTTTTACCCATTTTTATTTCCCCATTCTTATCCTTTCTTTCCTTTCCCAGGACTACTTAGAAATAGATAGAAGTCTGGACTATTTCAGAAATAGGGGTCTTGGATATTCACTCTGTTTTTAATTTCTTTTTTTGAGGCTCCGCGTATATAAAAATAAAGAAATAACAAATCAGGATTGCATATTAAATGGTCTCATTTAATAAACTGACAATTTTAATACACACACAAACCAATATAATTGTACAATTCATAAGATAATTATTGTATTTTAAAAGAATCACTTCACTGCACAATAAACCCTGTGATCTGAAATGGCGCACAAGCCTAAAATTCTAAGAAGGATGCCCTCTTTCTAACCTGCATTTCTCACCTTTCTAACCTGTCTGTGTGATTGATTGGATTAGAGAAACCAAAAGTCTAAAGTTGAGGACTTTTTGTGCACACACCAACCAAGTACCAACCCCTTCCCTCTACCTTGTACACCACCTTAATAATCACAGCCCTTCCTTTTCTTCCACTGCCTGTATCCAGAGACAGCAGAGTGGTTTCAAGAAGCACAAGATCAGGACCACTCTCTGACCCTCTCTCTGGGGTTCAGAGTCTGGGAGGTGGAGATTAGTCGGGCAGCTGCATACCAAAAAGGGGAGTTCACTCAAGAAAACACCAACAACCTTTCAAGGGAACAAAATCTAAGAGCAAACCAAGTCAGAAAGTAAACAAGGTAACCATGATTTTGATTTTGAGACCAGACCCAAGGTCCAAGGAGAAACCTGAATGAAAAGCCAAGGGGTGTGGGCAGAGGAGGGCAGCTACTGAATTGAGTAGAGCAGGTCAGACTCTAGAGTTCACTGTGAAAATTCTACAAAGGGCTTGTCCTTTTCAGCCCATTTTTATTGTCCCCTATGAAAGAAGGGGCTCTTACTCCTTTCCATCATCTTGAACTTAAATGGGGAACAGTTTGGTTCAGAGGCTAGGCCAGAGTTGGTGGGAAAGTATGGGCAAAACCATTTCGAATCTTTCGTGTCTTCCCTAACTCAAGGCTAATAGTCGATGTCCATTACTCAGGAGCTGGCCATCTAAAATCCTCTTGTCCACACACTAGACATTTGTTCTCCATTGCTCCTCTACCAGGGTAAACATGGAAAGGAAGGGAAGGTGAAATCCAAACCAGCTAGAATCTGACTTGGTAAGAAGGCTGAGAAAACCATTTAGCTATAAGTGTTTTTTTTTTTTCATTATATGGATTTAATTTCACCACTATCATTGGCCTCATTAAATCACATGTTTGAGAACCGGCAGTTGCATAAGCTTTATCTGGGGAGGTTGATACTGGCCACTTCTTGTATACTGTAAACTTCCTACTAGGTTTTTAGCCCTGAAATTTGATGCAAAACTAGCAAGTATATGCATTTTTCTGGGGTTATTGTCTACAGATTCCATTAGATCCTACAAAATAGGTTAAGGACACTGGAAATGTAGACAATATCTTATTGTTTTATAAATTCACATTCATTCCCTGCCCTAAGCAACTTCCTTCTGGGTCAAAAGATAATTTACGTTGTTCTTTTTACATAGGCCAGGCATCAAAATGGTCCTAGACCAGACAGAATACACCATTAAAAACAGTCCCTTCTGCATAAGCGTGTTATCTAAGGCATACTGAGCACAGCAGGTTTGAAGCTCCAGGGATGAGACCAGATTGTTGCAAAATGCAGACGGAAGTGGGTGGGGCATCTGCACACCCTAGTTTTCTAGGGAAATTGAAGTTCAAGACCTGGTTCACTTTGCTTTAATCCTGTCCTATAAAATTATGGAGAGTAATAGGAAAGGGGATCTGAGCTTGAGCTTCAGGCAAACTTTCCCCACAGAGAGGAAGGTACACAATGGCTCTCATTATCATAAACACTGAGCAAGTCTTCCCTCAGTGAAAGACAAAATGGAAGATTCTCTATGTTTTAGATGGCTTAAACATGGTCCTGCTGGTTAGCAGAGGGATAAATGAGAGGACTTCTTCCAAAGGTCTCTGAATATCCAGAATTCTGTAAACTTGAGGCTTCTATCTTGTATTCCTCCAGCCTATCTTGAAAATGGCCATAAATGACACCTTGTTACAAGAATGGATCTTTAAAACCAGTCTCCAGCAGGTGTGTAGGTCTGGAGGCACCGAGCCTTCTCTCTGTTCTGTCAAATGCACTTAGATAGGACGTTTTTCCTACATTTCACCTGCACTTCAGTGCCTGACCCTTTGTCTAGATATTGTTTTCAGCCAGCCTGGTGATTGGCTGACTCCCAGGGTTCTGATAACTACATTTGGAAGGGTATATCTGAAAATGGAGAGGGCCACATAAATTGTACTTAGAAGTGTATACATTTGAAAATTTAATGGGGCCCATCCATCACTCCTGGACACCAAGATGATGATTTCATAGATCATGTAATTGTTCTGAACACCTTCTCTTGATAACCCTCATCTTTGAACTTGTAGTTGTTTCATTTATTGCAGCTATTTGGATCATTTAAAACTTAGCCCACTTTTCTCCAGGTGATTTATTTAGTGTTTATAAGTCCATTTTGACATCTTCTTCCATTTCTTTCACCAAAAAAGTCTCACCCTTATGATCCTAGTAGAGGCATCATTTATAGCTAGAGAGGCATATCTGAAAATGCATTACCTTTAAATAGTAGGATTCATCATATCTGAGTTCATATGTCTGATAGCCAAAAAGCCCCATTTCATTTCAAAAGAAAAATTGCTTCTGTCAGTGTAAACAGAATGCATTATCCTCTTTTAATAACCATTCTTAAGTATGCTGCTGTATTACTTTTTCACAGCTGTATTCCAATAAGCTGTAGAGTAATTGCCAGTTCTCCTGTCTAATAGGTTCATTATTCTTTTGCCATAATTGCAGCCATTAAATGTTCAATTGTTAAATTTCCACTCCTACGTTTACTTAGTGTTACATTTTATAATGGGGCATGTCATTACAGCACCCCAGTGGCCATGGCTATTGTTCAAAGTATTTCTAAAAGTCAATGAGATCTCTGTGAAATATGTCTTCATTTTTTATTTGTTCAGATACCCCCCTCCCCAACCTTCCATTCCCTTTTTTAGATCTTCTAAATAAGCTCTCCCAAACTGGTATATTTTACTAGAAGTTTGAGGATCTGACCTATGCTGGGAGACATAAAACTGAGCCCTCAATGCCTGTGACCACCGCTTTTTCACTTTAATGCCACGATTCATATATAACAAGGTGATCGAGTGAAGATTTCACTAAGGAAATTAACACTTAAGACTTAATGGTTTTTTCAAGAGCTTTGATTTATCTCTTATCATGTTAAATTTGTAGGGCTTTTTCATCAAATGAGAGATATCTTGGTCAGAGGTTATGGGATTGTTAACCCCCCTGTCTGCGATGTTCATGGTAATAAAGCAAATGCCTTCCGTTTATTGCTTGACATTTCTGGATATGTCACATCCTCGGGTCTGGGCTTACCTATTCTGTCTGCAATGGATTGTGTTACTTTGGGAAGTTATATTAATAAAGATGGATAGGGAAATGGTAAGATATTCTAACTTATTGTATTACAGTTGAGCATCTCTCGGTTTGTTTGGTTTTGTTTCTTTTTGTCTGTTTGCTTGCTTGTTTGCTTTGGGGTTTCAGTATTAGGCTGAAAGTTCTTTTTCAAGATATCTAATATTTCTTAAGTACTCAAATATTAGCCCAAAGTTTTGATCTAGGTCACATTTTATTTTTAAACAGTTTTCTAATCATCTATTCATCAGTTAATCATCACTTTAAAGGTTATTTTATTTCACATCCATTCATTGCATTAACTTTTATTTCCTTCTGAAGCTGAAAATATTTTTTACAGTCAATGGGTTAGCACTATAACTTTATCCAAGTCACTTCAGCTCTATGTTCTTTTGGGAATCTTTTGTGCTGTAGAGCAAATTTCATTTTTTGGTAAGAACAATAGAAGCCCCTTTTTAATGTTTATTTTTGAGAGAGAGAGAGAGAGAGAGAGAGAGAGAGCATGCATGCAAGTAGGGAAGGGGCAAAGAGAGAGGGGGGATAGAGGATCTAAAGTGGGCTCCATGCTGACAGAATAGAGCCCCATGAGGGGCTTGAACTCACAGACGGTTAACCAACTGAGTCACCCAGGCATGCCAATAGTAGCACTTTTAATAATATGGTTCATGGTATCAGATATAGTATTAATGTCATAACCACTCTTATGCACACATTTTTTGAGTATTTACTCTCATTCTGACTCTGTACTACATGATTACAACATACATTTTCTCATTTAATCCCTATGAGGTAAGTAAATTTATTATTCCCACTTTACAGATGAGGAAACTGAGACTCAGAGAGGTAAGTAATTTGCATGAAGTTAATAACTAAGTACTGAGCTCAGAATTCACATTGTTAACATCTTCTTGACATTACAGTAGAGGGAATCCTGTATAAATAGTGAGAAGAACTTAGATATCTTGATGAAGCAGTAAATGCTAAATAACTCTTTGAGAATTCTGCCACTTTCCAGACAGATCAGGAAAACAACTTGCCTAGGGTTACAGGGCAAAATAGATACTCAGGATAGAATTATTCCACTGTCAGTTCTCCTCCATAATAAACCTGGTCATCAAATAGACTAAAGGAAATGACTTTAAAATTGACCTGAGAGTGGCTTATAGTTTATTAGTCCCAGTAACTTTCCTATAAAGACAAAAATAGACTTAATATATTTAACACAGTTGAGTCCATCTTAAAAACTCTACCAAAGTGTTCAGGTGTCTTTCACATATCAGTAATATAAATTTTGTAGTAAGACTTCAGATATAATTTGATTGGTGACAACAAAAACTGAATGACATTTCTTTTTCTCTTCCCTGGCTATATTGGCTTTGCAACATTCCCAAAAGTGAACATTTGTTGTCAATAAAGCAGTCAGCTGTGTCACTTGGGGAAGAGATATATGGAGTAGGATGGTATTATTTTGACAATCACTTTTCTTCCAAAGCAATACAGTAAATGTATCTTATTTTGCTCATTTACTCACAACACAATGGTCAAGATGGAAAAAAAAAAAAGAGCACAGCATAGGTAGGGTCGATAAGAAAGCCATATTGTGTGATTAACAAAGAGAAGCACACTACCTGATGAAGTTAAAGGCATCACCCAGGGAGAATGACTACAATGGCTACAGAAATAATTGGAGAGGGAGTGAAAAGATAAGCATCCACATGTCTGCAAACAGCTTCCTTGCCTGTCTCATTAGGCAGGTGATCTTTTGGTGGTGCCATATTTTAGAAAATAGTCAACTACCAAAAATAGAATTTGTGAAAAATTTGCCATTCATAAAGTGACTATCATTACAGTCTACTCAGCGCAAGATAAAACTGGCTCATCAACTCTTGAAAGTTTTCTGAAAGGATTGAGTATAAAGTAGTTAAAGAAAAGAATGTCTTTTATGCTCAAGTTCTCTTTAGGTTTGAGGTGTCACCAAAAGTTAACACAACTAGAGAAAATAGCTACAAGATCTGTCACCCTAACTACTTAGTACATTCAAAAGCTTTTATCAGATCGTTGAAAGTTCCAGTAACAAACTGTGTTCATTTATTAAAATTAACTATTCTAAATGACAGAGTTTGATAAAAAGTACTTATTTGGTACATATGTATGAAAATTCAAATGGTGACACAGATAAAGGGATCATATGGTGGGTTTTTCCCTGTTCTATAGAAACATTGAATGACTTAAACCCCTCTTATACCCTTGTTTCTTATAAGAAATAAAAATACACACATGTTAAGTATGAGATATTCAAAGAGGTTTAGAAAGGTCTAAACTGATTCTATGGAAAACTTATCCAGATGTGATTCCATTATCCAAGTCCGATCCTGGATAGATATGGACAGAATCCATAGACAGATTCACAGTGCCAAAACATTACAAATGCAATGCAGGAAACCTCTGGAGAAACAGTAGGTAGTTAGGTCCCAGTATGTGTGTTGGGGTGGGAAGGAGGCAGGTAAGAACCTAAGGTGGAAGAGGAGCAGGGAGGTGAGGAAAAACTTTCTTATAATGCTCTTTCTTCCATCTTGTATTGCCTTACATAGGGCAACAACTCAGCAACTCCAACTCAATTAATTGGGTGTTCTGTCTCTTGCTGGTAAAAAAATTGCAATCTTTCTTCTATATTGATCTTGTATCCTGAAAACCAACTAAACTGTCTCCAAAGTGCATCTTTTTATACATTTTAACATCTCTGAAATTGAAATGAATCTTATAATCTAATTTATAATCACTATTTTCTAGGTAGTAGTCATCATTGCCTGTGCATGAGTGAACTTGGTCATAGCCATTGTCATCATTTCACTTGAATTGTATATATAGTTGGTAATACATGTGCTGAATATTAACTGTCAGTTAAAATGTCTTTAAAACAATTACACTATTATTAAGTTTTGGAAAGAAAAGTTATCGAATACACTAAAGGCCCAGAAACAGAGCAACAGAGCATAAACTAGATAATAATATAGTAAATATTCATTATGGGAGGGATAATGAAAATATCATATTTACTTACAAAACAATAACTGAGAGCTATTCAGAAAGAAAAGAAAAGAAAGAAAAGTTCCCATTAGTAGATAAAGATGTGTGACAGGTTATTACCACAATAAATGCAAAATAATTATCTACCATATGTCAAGCAATAACACTGAAGGAAGATCTTCCCCAAACTCTGGAAAGACTGGAGAAATTGACAAATCCCTTGGTACAAATAAAGAGCAATTCATACAGTATGCAGGACTATTGTTAAGGCAGTGTCAGATTTTATATGGCATCATTTTTTTCTTAGTATAAAATAATGATGAGGTTTAACAACTGATAAAAAAATTATACACTTAATGTAAAATAATATGAATGTTAATAATGCTCATTATCCTAGTTGAAAATGACATGTAATTCTTTATAATCCTTTTATTTTTCTTGCCTTATTGTGCTGGCTGGGATCTCCACCAAATACCAAAAGAAGGAAAGGTGAGAAACTGTTGTCTTTTACTGATTCCAAAGGCAAAGATTTCAACATTTCACTTTCAACATGAGGTTTAATGAAAATTGTTGTATATACCTTTAGGGGTTAAGAAACTTCCCTAGTTTGCTTAGAGTTTTAATCATAAGTAGATGCAATTCTGCATCTATGGAGATAATCATGTGAGTTTTCTCCTTTTATTTTTTTGACATGATAAATTATACTCATTAATTTTTCTAATGTTTAATCAATCTCTAATTCTTGGATTAAATCCAAAATGGCCATAATGTATTATGATGTCCCTTATATTACAGCTGGATTCAATTTAATATTTTTTTAGAGTTTTGCATCTATGTTTATAAGCAACATTTTTCCTTTCTTGAATAATCTTTTCCAATTCTCAGTATCAAGATTAAGTTAGTCTCATAAGGTCAGTTTGGAAGCTTTCCTTCCTTTTTGTGCCTCTTGAATCATTTGTTGAAGATTGGAAATAACTTTTCCTTAAATGCTTAGTGAAATTTACCAGGGAAGTCACCTGGTCCTTGAGTTTACAGTGTTGGAAGAATTTTGACTACTAATACAATTTCTTTAATGTTTATTGCTCTATCAGGTTTCCTGTTTCTTTTTGAGTTGGAATGGTGAATAGAACCTATTATAGAATACAATCTATTATATTTATTTTTATATTGTACCTTGCATTTTAATAGAATATAACCTATTTAATATATATTTTCTAGCTTATTTCCATGAAACTGCCTATAAATTAATATTTTATTATCTCTTTAATGTCTGCAGCTCTACACTTTTACATTCTTTATATAGTTTGTGTCATTTCTTTTTTGCTTCTTCATTCTCATGCACAGGTTTCTTAATTAAATTAGTCTTTTCTTTAAAGATTTCATTTTTAAGTAATCTCCATACCTAAAGTGGGGCTCAAACTCACAACCCTGAGATCCAGAGTCATGTGCTCTACTGGTCAAGCTAGTCAGGCATCCTAATTAGTTTTTTTAACTTTTTTTTTTAAGTTTTATTTATCTATTTTTGAGAGAGAGACAGAGAGAGTGAATGGGGGAGGGGCAGAGAGAGGGAGAGAGAGAGAATCCCAAGCAGGCTCTGTGCTGTCAGCACAGAGCCCAACGCGGGGCTCAAACTCACACACCCTGAGATCATGACCTGAGCTGAAACCAAGAATTGGGCTCTTAACTGACTGAGCCACCCAGGTGACCCCCTGATTAGTTTTTTTAAAAAACAGTTTGTTCTTGGGGTGCCCAGGTGGCTGAGTCGGTTAAGTGTCCAACTTCGGCTCAGGTCATGATATGGTTCATGAGTTTGAGCCCCATGATAGGCTCTGTGCTGACAGCTCAGAGCCTGGAGCCTGCTTCCAATTCTGTGTCTCCCTCTATCTCTGTTCCTCCCCTGTTCATGCTCTGTCTCTCTCTCTCTCTTTCTCTCTCTGTCTCTCTCTCTCTCTCTCTCCCTCAAAAATAAATTTTAAAAAAACCGGTTTGTCCTTTTAGTTCTCTATATTTAAAATTTTAATTGTATTCATTAATTAACACTCTTATTTTACTATTCTTTTTTTGTTCTTTGAGTTTATTACACTGTTGTTTTCTAGTTTTAATTTGGATAACTTCTTTATTAATTTTTTAAATTTTTCCTACTTTTCAAATGTCAGCATTTTAATGCTATAAGCTATATACATTTCCCCCTAGTTTTTTTTGAATCCCACAATATTTGATATGTACCATTTTAATTATTGTCAGTTCAAAATAATTTTTATTTTAAGTGACTTCATGCCCAGCATTGAGCCCAAATAGGGACCTGAACTCAACGCTGAGATCAAGACTGGAGCTGAGATTGAGTTCAATCCTCAACTGACAGACCCACCCCCAAGTACCCCAGATCAATGTGTTTTCTAATTTCTGATTTCTGATTTCTTTTTTGATCCACTGGTTTACTTTACAAATGTATATATATTTTTTAATTTCCAAATATACAATTTATAAATTATTGATTGATTCCTAGGTTAATTGTACTATGGTCAGAGAATGTGTCTATATGATTCCAATTCTTAAATACTAGCTGAGATTTGTTTTATGAACCAGATAATGTTCAAATTTTGCATATGTTTAAACAAAATGTGTTCCCTATAATTGCTGGATGCAGTGTTCTATGTATGTCCATTGCATGAATTTTACTACTTATATGGCTTAACCCCAGGAAAAATCAATGAACATTAAGTATGGCACGTTGTCAGTAATGATGAAACCATATGCCAAGACTATGAGTGGTTCACAAAATCATTAACTTGACATTTTGTTCACACCCTCCAGTGGTATGTTCAATTTTTGACATTAATGTTACAGAATTAGTGGTCACAGACAGATTGATATTGGGCTACTTTCATTATTATTTACTCATTAAAGTCAACCTAAATGATATGCAAGAGAATATGGAACAAACTTGTATTATACTTACACAGATAAGTATACAGATATATACTTACAGAATGTTTAAAAAAAAACAAAACCAGAAGAGCAACTACTATGTGATGATCAAAAAAAACACCTCCCTTTCTCTCTTCCCCTCCCCTGCCCGGGCTCGCTCTCTCTCCCTCTCTCTCTTTCTCTCAAAAATAAATAAACATTTAAAAAAGGGGGGGGGTGTTCCTGGGTGGCTCAGTCAGTTAATCCTCTGACTTCAGCTCAGGTCATGATCTTGCAGTTCATGAGTTTGAGCCCCATGATAGGCTCTGTGCTGACAGCTCAGAACCTGGAGCCTGCTTCCAATTCTGTGTCTCCCTCTCTCTCTTCCCCTCCCCTGCTCAGGCTCTCTTTCTCTCTGTCTCAAGAATAAATAAACATTAGAAAAAAACAACAAAAACTTTAGTACTAGATATTGCAGCGACCAATATCAATAAATGAGGGTGTAGCACACAATGAAATAATTTATTTGCTGCAAGCTGCCGAAGAAGCAACCAAGTTCATTTGCTTTAAAAGTGCAAGTATATCTTACCTGACACCTGCTGAAAAAATTCTTCCATCATTCTACTCAAAAGAAGAATCTGGGGGCGCCTGGGTGACTCAGTCGGTTAAGCGGCCGACTTTGGCTCAGGTCATGATCTCGCAGTCCCTGAGTTCGAGCCCCGCGTCGGGCTCTGTGCTGACAGGTCAGAGCCTGGAGACCGTTTCAGATTCTGTCTCCCTCACTCTGACCCTCCCCCGTTCATGCTCTGTCTCTCTCTGTCTCAAAAATAAATAAACGTTAAAAAAAATTTTTTTTAAAAAAGAAGAATCTGAAGTTATTGTGCATGCAGTGAAAGTTGAGACAGAGAAAATTTTTTATGACTTGTTTTTTTAATCTTGAAAGCTAATCACATTGTTGCTTTGCTCCATTTCTAAATCCAATACTTAAAATTTTTCTCAATTTGATGGTTGTATGAACTATTAAAGACAAAAAAGAAATAAAAAGCATATGTGTGGACATTAATCTTAAATCTACTTCAGAAATAGTCAGACATAATCTTCTTCAAGCCATACCCCAAACTGCAGTTTGCTTCAGTGAAATTGCATCACCACCACAGACCAAATTTTCAAGTTCTTGAGTTGAAGTAAAGCCATGTTTTTGATAACCCGTTACCATTAGAAAGACAGAATGCATAATAACTGGTGCCAACAATCCCATCAAAAAGTCCTATACTAGCCAAGTGAAAGAAATGATACCTATTTCTCACCTGACCCTACTTCAAAGTGTATATTATAAAAATGCAATATGGTGGTCACAGTGTCACCAACGGAACTGATACTAATCAACAGCACTGAGAAATCAGTGGGCCGTTCCAAATGTTTAAAACTTGGTCACTAGGGGTGCCTGGGTGACTCAGTTGGTTAAGTGTCCTACTTTGCCTCAGGTCATCATCTCATGGTTTGTGGGTTTGAGTCCCATGTCAGAGCCTGCTTCGGATTCTGTGTCTTCCTCTCTCTCTGCCCCTTCCCCACTCATGCTCTCTCTCTCTCTCTCTCTCTCTCTCTCTCTCTCTCAAAAATAAATCATAAAAGCAATTTAAAAATTTGAACAATATCTTGGTTACTAAAAATTATAATATTTAAATTATGATAATTATAATTTGAGGCAAAATTTAAAATTTCACTTTTATACAACAGAATTTATTTTATTAGTATGGCATTTATGTTTGGCTTCAATTTTGATTAAATATTGATTTCAATACCCTACTAAAATGCACATTAGCTGTACTTCCAAAATATTACCTAGAGAATGTCTTATACATGTACATCCAGACACATGTTCAAATTGTTCATAGCAGTACTGTTTATAATTTTAAAAACTGGAAGCACAAATGCCTATCAACATTAAATTGAAACAAAACTGTGGTATATACATACAATCAAATGCTACTTAAAGGCAAGAAGAAACAAACTTGAGATAAACACATCAACAGACATGAATCTTAGAAACATAATTTTAGTGAAAGAATCAAGTCACTGAAGAATACATGTGATACAAATTCCATTCATGTAAATTCAAACTAGACAAAATTAAACATTTATTGTCTGAAGATACATTTGCAGATGTTAAAACTGTATCTAAAAAAGAGCAAGGGAAGAATAATACACAATTCAGGATCCTGGGTACCTCTGAGAAAGAAGCAGTGGAATGGGATAGTTGAAGAACACTTATGAAGCTGTAAGTTAGTGATAATGTCCTAGTTCTTGGGGTAGGTGATGAATTCATATGCTTCATTATATTATTATGAAAGTGAATGAAAATAGCACTCTATGCATAGACACAAGGATAGTGTGCCATGAACCAAGAATTATGACTAATACAATTCTGTGCACCTGGGACCCAGGGGATGATTATCCCAAAAAAGCAGGGTAGTGCTTCCTGACCATGGCTATGACTTGTGGAGAGAAAGAGCTGTGACTGGGAGCTTCTAAGGTACTGGAAACTCTCCAGTTCCCAATCTAGATGGTCATTATATAAGGGCTCACTTCGTAACTATCTAGTAAACTGCACTTACAAGTTTCATACCTCTTTCTGTATGTATAAAATAGTCCATAATTTTTAAAAGGCAAAAGCAAATTAGCAGACACATACAGACACAAGGATATGTACATATTGCATATTCACTTGTATATATTAAACACATGGGGGTGAGTTGTGGTGGAAGCGGACAACGGCAATAGTTACTGGGGATGCACGATAAGGAGTCCGCAAATCTGTTTCCAATAAGTTAGTGGTTTGGTCAGTTTGCTTGCACTCCATGTCTGTAACTGATTATCATGGGAAGAAAACTATACACTTAAACCCAAGGCTTAGAACAGCTCCATTGCAGCAACAAAATTTCCACAGGCATCAGATAGGATTGCTTTCTATATCCTCTTTGCCAGTACTCCATTATTTACTATTTTTATCCTCCTTGACCAGTTCTTTCTCCACTATACTTTATTAAAATATATTTATCATTTATTAAGCACAATTTTGGAACAGAAAATAAATCTTAAGCCCACCAAACTAACATAACTATATTGTTTTGCACATTTTCTTTCCACTCGCATACATATTTTTAAACAGATGCGATAATAATGTAAATAGTGTTTTAATTCCACTGTTCGCCTTAACATCATATTAACATTTCTCCTTGTTATTCATGGTCTTCATAATTATAATTTTAATGACTGAGTAATATTCCATAGGCTAATGCTCCATAATTTACTAAACAATTGTGCAACTGTTTTATACATATATTGTTTCTCAGAGACATTTTTGCAGCTGTTATTATAAAGCTGCTACAATGAATATTTTCTTGCATGTGGATGTTTTGCTTCTGTGGAATTATTTCCTTAGGACACATTCCCTGGGGTGAGATTCCTGGGTTAAGGGCTATGACTACCTCTACAGCTCTTGTTTTGCGTTGCCATATTGCTTTCGAGAGAATCACACTAGTTTACAATTATCACTGGCAGTGTACCAAAATGCCAATTTGAATGTAACTATCTGGCATTTGTGGGATTAATCATTTCTGCCATTCTAAATTCTTTCTCCCAAGATAAAAATTCTTGACTCCTTGCTTTTCTCCCTTTTGAAACATTAAAATCCCTGATTTTAGCTGGTCCAAAATTTCTTCACCAGCTAAACTGTATTGCCACAACTTTTTTTTAAATGTTTATTTATTTTTGAGAGAGAGAGAATGAGGAGGGGCAGAGAAAGAGGGGAACAGAGGATCTGAAGCAGGCTCCACTGACAGCAGAGTGCCCAATACAGGGCTCAAACTCATGAGCTATGAGATCATGACCTAAGCCAAAGTCAGACGCTTAATCCACTGAGCCACCCAGGTTCCCTGCCATAATAGTTTGGATCTGGTACAAAGTAGGCTCACCATCTCCACCACCTGCTGTTTCTTTTGTGGGAGGAGCTCATAATGGCTATAACCAGGCATTTGTTATAAGGAGTCCATATTGCACAGGATTCCTGCCTTGCCCAAGTGTATATCAGTTTTTTTAAGATCTTTGTTCCCAAACAGACTTTCTATATTGAATACTATGCTTGTTTTTCTTTCTAAATCTTAGACCTTAACCTTCTCCCTATACCACCTACAGCATGTCCTGTTTGTATCTTATCCTTTATTTTTGAAAGCATTTCTTTTCAAAAAAGCTCTCTTTTTCAGCCAGTCTTTCCACATAGGAAAGGGCTATTTGAAATTACCATCCTGCCATTGCCACTTTCTGTTGTCTGTATTTTGAAGCACAAGAAAATTAGAGGCCAGAACAGGATTCATTGAGTAAGTCCAGGTCTGGGCTTCTTTGCTCCAGTGGGAGCCCATCACAGTATCCTGGTGACATGACCAGTTATGCGTAGGCCTACTCAAAATACCTCATCAGGGAATCCACATACCTGCTGGAGAAGCATAGAGAAAACACTGAAATTGATGCCAGAAATTTGGAGGCGATTTTACCTTGTTTTCTAAGATTAACTCTTTTTTTTTTAATTTTTTTTAACGTTTATTTATTTTTGAGACAGAGAGAGACAGAGCATGAATGGGGGAGGGTCAGAGAGAGGGAGACACAGAATCGGAAACAGGCTCCAGGCTCCGAGCTGTCAACACAGAGCCCAACGCGGGGCTTGAACTCACGGACCGTGAGACCATGACCTGAGCCGAAGTCGGCCACTCAACCGACTGAGCCACCCAGGCGCCCCTAAGATTAACTCTTAAATGTGTATTCTCTCACACTTTCTTCTTTTATTTTATTCTTCTAACCTCCTTTTGCATTTTCTCCTCTTTAAGAGCACACAGTTGAACTCTGCAACTTGTCCAGAGTCCCTAAGGGAAACAGAACCCCTAGTAAACTAATTTCCACCATAAGGACAAATACTTGGCACTAAAAATAGTTTGTGCTGCAGCTGTAGAGAACACCAACAAAAAACACCAACACAATCAATATTGTTGATTAAAGTATTTAAATGAATACTTCATTGTACACCTGTTAAAATTCCAAGAAAAGGTAACTTACCCTCCTCTTACTTTCCACGTATCCATCAAACCTCTGTTAGAATATGCTACAATAGAATGATATTAAAACTTACACTCAGAGACCACAGTTTTACAAAAAGCATCTACCCTAGAATATATCCTATCTTTTTTTCCCCTCTTTTCTGCTGACTGTTTGGGAAAGGAATAGCCATTTCTTACGCTATACAACAGCAGACATACTAGGCTAAACACACCACACAAAGGCAAAGCTGTTTCAACCACTTGTAATAAGTAGCCATGGCCTTCCATAGGTTGGCTTCAATTTTAATGCTATTACATAATTTGAGAACAATTCTCAAAATGAAAATGGGCATGCAATGCTCCCTTTAACACGTTATCACCTCTAAGATCATCTTTTGTGCCTATTTAAACCTCAAATTAATTTCGTAGGCAATAACATTTACCAGTAAGTATATGTCATCCCGTATTGCAACTTGGGTTTCTACCTGAAACGTTTTTCTTTTAGACCTAGCTGCAAAGTTGATATATCTAATTTCAGAATATTTGTATGCCAAACTGTAAAAATCTATAAGTTATAGCAGATAACTCTCTGAGCTTTAATTTTTTATAAGGGGAACAAAACTTTCAGACTGTGTTTCTATGTAAAGCAAAAATGACTGTCAGCTAAACAAGTAGCCCAGGCTTGGTCCACAGGACTCAAAATATCCTATAAAAGGCAAGGGCCATTGACAGACTGCATGAGGAATTTCAAAGTAATGAAGACACAGACAGAAATACTGGGGACAAAGATACTGGGACATCTGAGAGGCATCACTCCTCCGTGTGAGTAGGAGCTCACAAAGATCTGGAGGGGTCGTGGGGGGAAGGCAATTTTCACAGTTTTCCCCCCAGAATTATAGGTTTTTAAAATATCTTCCTGTATCCTCCTCCCACCAAAGCAAATGAGTTTTGGTACATTTCTGAATACCAAGGAAAACAGATAATTCTAAATGCTTCTAAAGAGATACAAACAGACTATCAAAAAATTGATGTGAGAAATCTTATATGAAACACTAGATTCTGGAAAACAATAAAGCAAGGTCTTTAAGCTATATCTATTTTGAACATAGATTTCTTTGTCAAGCCAACAAATAAAGGAACATAATTTTAGACACATGAAGGTTCAGAGGCATATCCAAGAATCCCTTCTGCGAGAATATACTTCAGCAAAGACTTGAAATTTTTTTGGTTCCAAGAGTTTAAGTAAATCTCTATCCAGTCATTATTGATTACTAAACTAATGGAACAGTGATTTCAGGTGCCAGGCACAAAGTGAGAGCATTTATGTTATATGATTCTAAGACTTAATATAAAACTACAGAAAACAAGATGGTGTAGTATTGGGTGAAAGGAGATAAATTGATCAGTGGAACAGAATAGAAAGTCCAGGATTAGACACATGCAGATATGGTCATTTGGTTTCTGATAAAGTTACCATAGGAAGGTGGAGGTTGGGTGGGGAGCACTGACTGCAAAGCATTTCTAGGAAAATTTCAGGCAGTGAAGGAAATGGTCTAGATCTTGATTTTGGCTGTGGTTACACAGCAACTTATATTTGCCAAAACACTGAATTTTACTTAAAATTGGTGAGTTTTATTATTTTTAAACTATGATAGCACTGAATCAAAACATGAAAAGAAAAATTATATAAAAATAGATTTCTTGACCATACGAACTTGAACTTTGAGGAGTGTACCTATGTCTACAACATTTTTTACCTACATTTATTAATTTTCATTAATATATCATATAAATGTATGGTGATAATTAAGATAAATTGAAAGACTTGGTTTCTAAGAAGAATCCAGGATTACTGGGACAAATAAGTATCTAGAACTAAAATCTGAAGTTCTCTCAATAAAGCACAGGAGAAGATAGGGGAGTTATAAAAGCATGCCAAATGTCTTGGTTAAAGTAGGAAGGTGTAAGGAGATGAAATATGTGTAAGAAAATATAACGAAGCCATAGAGAGGAAGGAGAGCCTAGACAGAAAGATATAAACATGCCTTCAAAATCCCTGAGGAAAAAAGCAAACTGAACAAAGAAAAGCAATGTAGGTAAAGGTAAAAGAGTTATAATAAATCCAAATGTATTGTATTTTCCTAATAATAGATTTGGAACCAAACTTCTGGTATGTGCTGTGTGCAAGAGCCATGCTCAAGTCAAATAACATAGAATGTTGAAAATAAAGAAGGCAAAGTTCTGTCAGGCAAATGCCAGCAAGAAGAAAGCAGGAGTGGCAATAGCCGCTTCCAACAAAACAATTCAATTGGAAGAACTATACAAGATAATGTGTAATTATGATTTAAATTATTTACCATAGCCAGAGGACACTAGAAATGGTCTGCATAACTGAGAGCTCTTCAAGTAAGATTGAGTCCTTGAAACGAACCAGATATGTGGTGATTGATGAACAGAAAAGAATTTGGAAATTTCTGATGGGAGGAGTCAAATAAGGAAAATGTGACGGCAAATATGACCATACAATTTTGAAACTCTTTCTTTCAAGAAATGGACTCTACTTCCTTGCCCCATGAATACTACTTGTAGTTGACTTTACGCCTTGTTTGCCCGAACCGAACGTATCAAATGACATTGTGCAAGTTTCCAGCCTAGGACTCCATTGGTCTTGCAGACTGTGCCTTTGTGCAGGGAGACTTTTTCCCTACCTGTACACAAGCTCAAGCTGGCCATTTGGAGACCAAGATACCTTCTGGAGAAAGGGCCCCAGTGGTTCCAGCCCTCCCAGCTGAGGCCCCAGACATGTGAAGCAGCCAAGTAGAAATAGTCAAGCCTTTCCCAGACTAAAGACGACCCAGCTGAGCCCTGTCCAAATAGAACCATGAGCTAAATAAAATCATTTAATGTCCCTATGTTTTTGGGTGAACAACCAATTTATAAAGGTTTTTGTTGTTGTTGCTGGGGCGCCTGGGTGGCTCAGTCGGTTAAATATCTAACTCTAGATTTCAGCTCAGGTCATGAGCTCATGGTTTGTGAGTTCAAGGCCATGCTAACAGCACAGAGCCTTCTTGGAATCCTCTCCCTCCTCTTTCTCTCTCTCTCTCTCTCTCTCTCTCTCTCTCTCTGCCCTTCCCCTGCTCATGCTCACTCCCTCACTCTAAAAAAAAATAAATAAACTTTAAAAAAAAAAGGTATTTTGTTTGAGACATCATAAGATGAGGCAACTCTTCCTGTCAGCAGCAGGAAGAGTTCTGTGTTTGGGGAGGTGTTAAATATCTCTCACACGTGCACTGCTGATCATGCCTCTTTAAGGCGTAACCACAGGTCCGGGGGTTTATAGCAGTAGAACAGGGGTCCTGCCTCATACTACTCAATCTCCGTCTGATCCCCTCCAGGCTACTTTACCCCACAGCTGTGCTTGCCTCTAAATTGATAGAGCTGATGCTGGTGCCAAAGGCAAAGGAGTGAGTGTCATCTGGCTCTTGGGGTCACACACAGAAAATTTATGTAAATGTGGCGTCACATGTCACAGAGCGCCTTTCAAACTGAAATTCTGGGAACAGGGCAGAGTTGAGTGACTGAGAGGCCATGAAGCAGTGGGGTACCATACAAAGACAGTGGCCTTTACGAGTCAGGGAGACTCAGTTTGCATCACAGCTCTGACGCACAATAGGCGTGTGTGCTAAGTCAACTTCTCTGAGCTTCAGTTTGCTCCTCAACAAATTATCTACCTTGACGAGACTCTGGGAGAATGCAATGTGGCTGAGACTGTTGGAACTGGAGTCAGACTGCCTGTTGGACTATTAATCTCCCTATACCTTAGTTTTCTCATCTATAAAATGGAAGGATAGCGGTACCTAACATTCTTAAGACACTGCTTGGTGCATAGTAAGTGTTTAATAAAATGTTATTTCTTGCTCTCATTGTTCCTTCCTTTATTCCCTTCTATATTCATAAAAGAACAACCAAGAAAAGAGCTCTAAACTCCTACTTTCTAGAGTTATTTGAGAATCAAAAGGAGGAAAAGCACATTGCACAATCCCTAACATGTAAGCAATCACAAAATGGTACAAGACAGGAGGGGAGAGAGGCACCTGGGTGGCTCCGTCAGGTTGGGTGTCCGACTTTGGCTCAGATCATGATCTTGTGGTTCATGGGTTTGAGCCCCACATCGGGCTCTGTGCTGACAGCTCAGAGCCTGGAGCCTGCTTCAGATTCTGTGTCTCCCTCTCTCTCTGCCCCTCCTTTGCCCTGTCTCTCTGTCTCTTAAAAATACATGAACTTAAAAAAAATTTTTTTAAAGATGAGGGGAGATGAAAAGCCAGTCACTGTGGGTCAGGGAGACAGAGAAGAGCTTCAGGCTGGTCACACAGGACATAAGGAGTACATGCAGACTGACATGACCTGTCAACTTCAGGAACTTGTATTCAGGTTTATACTTTAAATTTACACAGCTTGGAAAGAGTTTAAACTTTGCATCCAGATGGATTTGGCTCCAACATGTCTTGGGCATGTTATTTAAAAATGTTAGCCAGAAACTGGGGATAATTGTTCATACCTTTCAGGTGCTTTAAAGAAATAAATAAAATGTATGTAAGACACCTGAAACATGATCTATTCTTAATATAGAGTTATTTGTCCTCAGAGCTGGGGAATGCAGTATTATCACCCTTTTAACTAAACACTGGAGAATGTAAGTGGCTTTCCTGTGGGCACGCAAGCATGACAGCACTCAAGCCCAGATCTCCTGAATCTCAATCTACTGGGCTGCTACTCTGTGAGTCTAAACTAGGCAACACAGCGTTGTGGCTAATGACTCAGATTTAGACATAGGCTGCCTAGTTCCTATTTCTATGTAACCTTGGAGAAGCTACTTAATCATTTAGTCATTAGTTTACTCATCTGTTAAAAAGGGACTAAGACTGCCTATGTCAGGGTTATTGTGAGGATACATACATGTAAAGTGCTTGGCACATGGTGAGTGTGCTCAGTAAACGTTAGCTATTCTTACATTACACTGCTTCATCCAGTTAACCTGCATGGATCCCTTCTGTGGGGTGCTTTACAGCCAACCTACTCTTCGGCAACTGCAGAGCAGGAGAGGATTGTTTCACTAAAATCAGGTTATACCAACCATAAGACTCTTAAATACAGAGAACAAACTAAGAGTTGATGGGGGCACTGGAGAGAGGGGAAAATGGGTGATGGACATTGAGGAGGGCACTTGTTGGGATGAACACTGGGTGTTCTATGTAAGTGATGAACCATGGGAATCTACCCCCAAAACCAAGAGCACACTGTACACACTGTATGTTAGCCAATTTGCAATAAATTATACCAAAATAAAACAAAACAAAACAAAACAAAAAATAAAATAAAATAAAATAAAATAAAATAAAATAAAATAAAATAAAATCAGGTTATGCCAAGCAGAAACAAGGAAACAGAACCAAGACCATGAACCAAATCTTTTCCTCTAGTTGTGTGACTTTGTGGGCACGCAGTGCATGAACTCAGCTCCAAGTGCCAATCGAAATGGTTTTCCTAGCCTGGTGCTGAAGCCAAGGCGTTTTCTCCTGACTCCACTGCCGGGCAGTTTTGAACCTGGCTGAGTCAGCCACAGCTTTTCACTCCCATTATGATCCAATGTTTAAGTGTAATTAAAAGTGCACCCACCTTCTCTTCAAACCATTAGGAAGAGGGGTGGAATTTTGAACAACTCTGTCCTTTACCAAGATATCTCAGCATAGTTGGTGAGTAATGCAGCTCTGGGTGTGCAATTACCCTGTCACCTAGAGGAGCTATTACTTTCCTTCTTCCTTAAAGGACAAATATGAGACACAAAAGCATCCATCAAGATGAAGGATTAAAAATATTTTAAGAGGTGTCATTATTTACATACTACATGGCCCATAACAAAGCTGACAGATCCAAACTGTGGTCCAATGAGCTGACAGCTTGAAATATCAAAGCTTCATCCACCAAAAGCGGCAGCAGGATTTAGTGGACGGGAGGCAAGTTATAACTGAGAGAGGCAAGGAAGTGTTGGGGTCTATACCTATGCAGAAATAGGCTTTGGGGATGGAGTGCTAGACTGGGTAAATGGCCCAAACGATAGAAAGCAATGAAGAGAAAAGAATGGCTACTGGACCTGAGGCATTTTTCACAATGAACATATCTATTCTTCCCAATGGCTCTGCAGGAGAGGTAATCCGGCTTCTATTTTGCAGATGACAAAACCAAGACCCCAAAAGAAGTTGCCTCAATCGACAAGGTCACAGAGTAATGTCAGACCCAGGATTCAAATCAGCATCTCCCAGGCACCAAAATGTCTGCTTTTTCTGCAGCTCCTGCTCTTCCTTATGTTAAGCATTCTATGATAGAGGATTTCTCTAATTACTACCCAGATATTTCAAGCAAAATAAGATTGCCACACAGTTCCCACTTAGAAGATATTTGTCTCAGTAAGGAGACAGTCACTTAGATTCTAAATATGTCATTCTCTCTCTCTCTCTGCACCCCCTTCCTCTCTGTCTTTCTCATACACTGTAGAGATGGACTAGCCAACACAGGAGAACAAATAAAGGGAGTCGTTAGAAGAAAGGGTATGAGAATAAACTATGAGAAACCATGAATGTCAGGTTCTCGACTTATAATTGGCTTCATTTGGGAGTTAAGTACATAAAGGAGAACATGGACCAAGCCCTTTATGTGTAATTATCAGGAAAGTGATTTTGAGCTGATATCTTGTTGCTCTGCATGTCTACTCCTGTCTGAGACCCTGTGCTGCTTATGTTCGTATTCTAATAAGGCTCCACCACAGTTCAGACCATAGAACAACACCTACAGCTGTGAACAAACCACTAGATTCCATACTTCTTTGCCAATTCCTAACAATTAGATAATTTTATCAACGACACAATGCTAGAGGAGGTAAATGATCTGGGGCACAGGTGCCAATGAGTAGAAACTTTTAATGGCATTACCACTCACAACCACTTAATATCTGTTTTTATAATTTCCCCTCTTGACATGTTCCTTTCTTCCTCTTCCTTGTTTTTTGCTGACTTTGTCTTTTTCATCTCTCCTCTCTTTCCAATGTCCACCCTATCAGTGACACTCAAGGCTAAAGAGTTTTCTCATCTCTGATTAAAATATCCAAAGATTCCCACGGGTTTTCTTCTTCTCAAGAACATACTACTATATTCTGACCATACATTAGTTACTTTTGGAATAAGTTAATATCCCTAGATGGTATGTGTAACCCTTTTCTAGGGAAATGGCTTGAACTCCTTGGTTCAGCCACTATCACCTTTCTTCAGGACCACTTCAATGACCTCCTAGTGGCATCCCTAGTTACAGTCTCCCCCCTGTAATCCATTCTCACACAGCAACTAGAATTTGGTTTTGTTTTCTTTTTAAATACAAATCCATTCATATTACTGCCCTGTTTAAAACTCTCCAGTGATTTTGATCACACACAGAAAAAACTCTGTGGACAAGAGCTGGTACCTGCCTCCCTCTCTACCCTCATCTCCTACTGGTCTTCCTCCCTCACCTACTCCAGCGACAAGGACCTTCCTTCCATTCCTACAGTCAGCCAAGCTGGGTCTCTCTTTGAGCCCTTGAACTAGCTGGTCTTCCTATGCCTTCCTGAAATCTTCCCATGGCCAGTTTCTTTTGTCATTCAAGTCACTGTTTCATGTTGTTTTCTGAAGGGAGCCTTCTCTGCTTATCCAAACAAAAGCATCCCCCAGGCTCCATCCATCACATCAGCCTGTTATGTTTTCATCATATTTTCTTGCTTGTTTCTTTATTTTCTGTTCGCTTTCCACCTCCGCTAAATGTGTCCTCCATGAAATCTGGAATTTGCTTCTTTTGTTCACAAATCTCCATGCCCAGAACAGTGTCTGGCGTATAGTAGGTACTTTATTTTTAGAAGTGTACAATAAAGGAATCCGCATTCACAGTATCTTTTTAATGAAAAAAAAAATTCTACACTATAGCACGTCTACATTTTTTGTAAATGGAGTACATGTGTATGTATCTGTGTGTGCATACAAAGTAAATATTAAAGTAGCAAAAATAATAACAGTGGTTATCTCTAGGTGATTATAAACAGTTTTTATCATTTCTTCTCTTTTGGATAATGTTTGTAATTTCTAAGTATTCTTTAATTATCATACATTTGCCTGGGATTCCCTAGCAAGCTCTTACTCCTCAATACTTTCACTGAGTCTGCCCAGCAGCGTAAAGTGGGGGGACAGCCCACCTCTGTATAGCCCAGTAACACCTCCCCACCTACAGGTACCTGGGATCTCAACTGTGAAGTTGCTCCCCTCAGTCTATGGTTTGTGTGAGAATGTGGAAAACACAATCACACACCATGACAGCCATGGAGTTGAGCAGAAATCTAGCTGAGTGAAATGCCTACCCCAGGAAATATCCCCGTGGTATTTTCAAACACAGAGACAAGGTACATACAAATCACACAAATCTGTAGACCTTAGCAGAGAGTTTGAGACATGTGGATACTCAATAAACCTCTATTGAATAGAATGGAATATTACAGCCTTTATTGTTCACAATAAAATAAGAGGCAGAACACACAGTTTGATGTTCCCATCCTGGAACGGCTCTGAGGTTCTTGCCCTTGGCAAAATGACCTCATCAACCTCACAAACCTAGACCTTGCGGTTTGAAGAGGATGGAAATTATGGAAAGAAAGTAAAGGTAACCATGGCCCTGGCATCGTTTTGCCATCACTTCCAAGGTATTTCCTTCTCACTTCACAATGAGGAGCTGGGAAAACAGCTCATCTGTAAAGAAGAATTAGATGGTTTTGAGTTTTGCCTTCTTTAACAATTCTTCAGGGGTACATGGCATTCAGTGGCAAACACTGTCATCTTCTCTTTCTCAGCAGTGACAACCATATCAGCTTCGGTTATGAGGTTATGCAAAATCAATTGTTCAATACCTTAATTATCAGCTATTCTGAAAAAAATTGAAATTATCAGTGAGAGTCAGCAAGCCTGATGCATACAATATATCGGTGAGAAAAACATAAGTTAGCTAACTGCTCAGTGAACACATTTGGGCCTCTGCAATTTTCATTATGACAAATTGTTGACCCAAGATAGATTTTCTGACCAGTCTGCTATCATATCGTTCTGCTAGGGCAATTCCATTGCAGCCAAGGGTGAAGCTTGAAGGGGGAAAATGAAGCTAAACGTTACAAGGCTAAGACTTAGCATGTTTTCAGATCAATAATCAGCCTTTGTGCAAGTGAGGTTGGAATATATAGAGGGAGCCTCTCAGATTTGTTTTTATTAAGGTGAAGTGGGTTTTATTGCAGCCGTTATGATCAATTGAAGGCAAAAAAAAGGGAAAGAGAAATCTACACAGAGGAGAGGAGGGGCTTCTCCCAAGGGAATCTAGAAGTTCGCCATGTTGGCCTAATCGCACCTGACACACTGTGATCCTGGTGAATCTTCCCCAAAAGCGTTTCCATCTGGAAACCAGCAAAGAGTGCAGTGCATGTTTTGTAGCTTCATGGTTGCGGAAATTTCCCTGTAATTTCTCATTCCCATGATGTTTCTTAAAAGTGTTGTGTGTGATAACAAAATGAACATTCTTATGGCTGAAGCTGGAATCACAATCATGTTTTCTACTCAAGTTCAGTACAATTATGCACAACTTTGTCTATGAGAAAAAGGGGGTGGGATTTGTAAACAAAAGATCCAGATTCATTGAGTGAAATTGAAAAACAGTTGGGAGATGTATGATTCTTTGCACAAACATGTCAATGAGGTACCAATAAGCCATGTGACTCAGATCCTCTCTCCTTCGACAGTTGTGCTACCTCAGCTTTAACTCGTTTTCAGAGGGAGTAAGTGATCATGACAGCAACAGCTTAGTGCAGTGAAGCCTCATTAAGCCCATCGTCACTTATTTGGTTTTCTGAGTTTGGTAGCACTTCTTTCTGACACTCTCTTCTGCCCTGGAGTACCTTGCTTTCCAGCATTGCCCTGTCATTGTTTACGCTGCACGCCCTACACAGAAAATGTGCCCACCCCATGTCCACCTGCCCCCACTCCTATGGGCCCCACTCCTTCCATCTACCTCCAGGCTACTGTCCCCAGCCTCCTTCATCAGAAATTCTCCCCGACAGCCCTGTCCTCATGCTGCCCTTTGTCCTTGCTCCTCACCCAGTATTTTACTCCAGGCTCTGCCCTACTCCTCACAAGCCATATAAACCTAAGGCCTGAATTAACCCCTCCACACCTCAGTAATGTGGAAATAATAACAGTATTGTTCTCACCAAGCTTTGTGAAAATTAAATGAAATAAAGCATGTAAAATACTTAGCACCCTGACTTCCAAAGAGTACACATTCAATAAACACTGATATTACTATCTTTTTAAATCATAACATCTTCATTTCTTTTTAAGAAACCAATTTCCTCCACTTTTGGTGTATGTGGCTCAGATGGAGCTGACAGAGAACCTCCATGCATCCCCTCCTTTTCCAGAGGCAAGTGCATGACATAAGGTCAAACCAGAGCATCTGTCCCACTGGCCACAGTGACTGGTATACTGCCCCAATTTATGAGGGACTATTGGGAAAGGGAAGATTTCTTTTCACTGCATTTTCTGCATGGTGAGATGTAAGCTTGGGGCTGCCGATTGCTGGACACATAGGGTGGGGCACATTTTCAGTATGGGGCAGGGATAAAGGGAGGGCCCTTCTGGAAATGAAACCAACACAGCTGAAATTATACAGAGACAGGGAGATGGAGATACAGGGGCAGGGGGTGGAGGGAGACAGAGAGATTCCAAATGATAAGGTTTGAGCACCTAGATCTAGTTGTGCCTGAAAACAATCACTGCCCATGACTGGCCACATACAGAGTCCTGACTGGACAAGCTCCTCTGCTTCCAGTGCCTCCGGGATTTTGAGATCCCAGTGGGCAAAGCCCGCCCTGCCACAACAGCCCTGCTGCTACTGGTGATGCAAAAGGGGTGCTCAGTGTCTTTTGAGCTAACTCATTTTCAGATCACCCCAAACTCAAGCTGAGCCAATGACCTTGGCTGCCTGGTGCTCTTCAACCAGGCTGATCCTGCTGCTGAATCAGCCCCTTTCCAGGGAGAGAGCAGTGGCCTGGAGGTCACATTTTCTTCCATTCCTAGAAAGATGCCTTTCCACTGCCTCTGCACTCAAGAGCTTCCCTGGATGTTGAGTTGCCCCTCAGGAGGCCCTTGACTATCCTCCAGGTCTCCACACCATACCAAGTGACAGAAATAAGGAGCTGCCTGGTGACCCCAACCATGAAGCGTTCACTGATCACTACCCTCCCGTAGACAAGAAGGACTAATCCCAGAGAGCTCACATCTCTGGTTTCTTCAGGCACCATCAGAGAGCCAACCTGATCATTTTAATTTATCATCACATCCTCTTTGTTCTCCCACAGCTTGCGTGTCATCCTCTGGTGTTCAGTCTGTTATTAGCAATTTCCGCATACCTCAACCTCTTCTCTGAAACTGTGCTTTGCTCTCTGGCTCTAACTCAATGGTTCTCAGAGTGTGATCTGTGGACTGGCAGCATCAGCAGCTCCCAGGAACTTGTTTTAAATGTAGACTCTCAGGCCTTACCCCAGAACTACACAAACAGAAACTCTGGGGATGGGGCCCAGAGGTCTGTGTTTTAAAAAGTCCCCCAGAGGATATCGATGCTGTAACTGGAAGTAGGATTTCCCTTGAAGATGCTGCTTTCCTATCAACATTCTCAAAGATGGTTTCCCACCCCTGCCAATCTCCCCCACAACCTGTATCTCAGGCATAGGGGGAGGGTATGTCCTGCTGGTTCTGCCCTCCTGCACCCAAACCCACTGTCTTCCATTCAACCAGACCTTTAGTATGCAGGTCATCAAAGTTTGGTGCCCACCATCCTTTTGGGTAGTTGCCATCTATCAGCATCAAGGTTCCAGCTCCTCAGTTATGGCAGTTAGACTATCTGAACCTCTGACTCCATCTCTGCCTCTACTCCTGCAGTCATTCTAAGTGACTTTGACATCCCCAGTGGATGTCAACCACTATTGCCTGACATATTATACTCTACCCTCTACTCAAACACCTCCCTCCTATGGTCCTAACTTAGGCATCATTTTTACCAATAACAAACACAACCTCTCAATTCATCCTACCCTCTGAATACTTCTACCCTTCCAACTCTCTTACTTAGGACCTCCCAATCTAACTCTCTTTTGACCCCACAGGAATGGTCAGTCTACTAAACCCCACCTTCACTCTCCTCATGATTTCCAAATCTACATCTCCAGTTATGACCCTTCCATGAGCTACAGACATATATTTATGACTACCTACAGGACATCTCTATTTGGATGTCTAAAAAGCCACCTCAAACTTAATATGTATTTAAGCTCTTGATTTTCATCTCCCCAACTTTTCCCGGTGTTTTCCAACTCACTAAATGTACTGCCATCCAGGGAGTTTTTCAAACCAAAACCTCAAAATTGCCATCTCTAATTTTTCTCTTTCCAACATATCCTTCATTCAGCACTTCAGCAAGTACTGTAGACCTGACTGTCAACATAAATCCCAACCCAAACACTCCTCACCATCTCTAATGTGGAAAGCTTCAGTTAGTCTCACTTAGATTAATGCATCATCTCTTAATTGTTTCCCTCTTTCCCTTTTGTCTCCCAAATCACATGTGCCACACTGCAGCCATGGTGATCTCAATGCTTACAGTAAACCACACCACCCACTTCTGTCTTTTCATGGTAAAGAAGTAAGGAAAGCTTTATCTCCTGCTGACATCATCTCCTCCTCCCTCTCTCTCACTTGATATATTCTAGCCACACAAACCTTCTTTCTGTTCCTTGAACACATCATTTTCAATCATGTCTCAAGGTCTTTGCACACGATGTCCTCTCTGCCTGGAGTCCTCTTCCTCCCACATATTAGTTTGACTGTCTTTCTGTCATCACTGAGATCTTAGATCAAAATCATAAGCTCAGAGATATCTTCCCCAACACTCAAACTAAAGTGGCTTCTACTCCCCTAGGGACCCCCTATTCCAACCCTCTAGTTGGTGTTTGTAAGATCTACTTATATAAAAACATGCTACTACAAGAAATGTTCTGTCTCATCACCCCCACACACCAAAATGAATGAAAGCCCCATGAGGTCAGGAACGTGGGGCATACAGTCCATGCTGCATCTCTTAGACCTAGGAGAGTGCTGAATGTGAAGCACACCCTCAATAAGTATTTGTTGAAAGTGGTATCATAAAATTCAATGGAAGATGGTCTGCAATGTAATTCTTCACTAATAGAGATGAAAGTGATGTGCTTCCAGAACAATGAAATGTATAAACAAGATTTTCAAGAGGATCTTGGCTATGTCATAGAATGAAGCTTTTATACACACTTTGGAAGCACCCGTTTTCATACCAACTCTGTGATCATCTAAATGCTTATGCCCATACTTAGATTTAATAGTTAGAAATCATTTTTCTATTTCTGTGTTAGGGCAGGACAGCTGTCCAGCAACACATTGGCTGGAATAATTTCTGACACCACACAGAGTGATGTTTGTAATTGTTTTAAAAGAGCCCACAGTTCAGACATGTTACTAATTACTCCAAACTGGAACTGTTTATTAGACATGATCTTTTGCACCGAATGCCAATGTGACAAGGTTTATGTTAAGTCATCAACACTGGGGTCGTTCAAAGAACATTTCAAGGATGCACATCCCACCAAGCTGGTCAAGGATAGCATGCCAAATATTAGTTAGCAGTCACCATAGATTTGATCTCTGTATTTTTTAAACATGTGTCTATAGAGACATAAAAAAAGACTGATGAATTGCGGGAAATCATTAGCTAACCATTGACAGAGCTTGATTGGAGCTGCACACAAACTGGAATTGTACTGTCCCTTTAATCATTGTTTAAATATACTCTGTACCAAGTATGTTTAGGTAGTACTAGGACATGTTTGACAGTATTCATTTTGTTTGGAACCCAAAGAAAATGTAAACATTGGGCAGAAGGCAATTGCCATTTGTGGTCAGAAAGATTCATTCTTTTAAAAAATTGTATCTTATAAAAATAGGGTAAAGCTCTCACTGTTGCTTTCCCCTCTTCTTCTGATTCCCCAACTCTTACTACTATTCACCATCATCAGATGGTCACCCTGGCTCAAACCTGGATCAGAACTTATGTGTCTCTCTCCCTCTTTTTGCCTCCTAAGCTCAGATTTCTTCGACTCCATGGGTTCTGACCTGTGCTTTTTTTCTAGCATTGCAGAACTTGCTTAATCAAATTACCCTCCTGCCTGCTGTACCTAATTATCTCTGTTCCTGGCACTGAGGATTGGGGAGGGGAGGGTGGTATGTTGCAGACAGACAGGCCTGAGTCCCCAAAGCCATGCACGGCAATCGCCTAGCCTCTTTAAAAGGTGAGGTCCAAGGACCCAGTGAAAAAAGCCCTGCCTCTGACCCTGTGAGGTCAACACTGCATAAGTACGTTGTGCATGTCGAATCATCTGCACTGAGGAGTAACTTAAGGAAACAGAACAGAAGATTTTATTTATGCCATCCCCACACCCATGGGATGTGAGATATCACCCCTCTATGCTCCCTTAGCACTTGGACACAGCTTTGTCAGGACCTGCCTACTACATTTATGGAGCTTATGTAATTTAAGCTTTGTCTGACTCACTTAAACCCCCAAGGCCAGATTCTTACTTTATCATCATTTTATCCATGGTACATATTGCCATGTCTAACACACAATGGGAGCACAGACAAGCATCTGTCATGTAATGGGCGTACAATAACTCTGGCTAACCAATTAATTGTTGCATGATTGATTAATTAACCAGGTTGTTCATGGGGTGGAGACGATGGCATCAAGGACTTAAAATCTACTGTTTCAGGTACACAGAACCTGTGACATCAAAAGTTCCAAATCAAACTCTGGCAGCTGATAATCTCAGTGCCATATTGTGGGAGAAAAACATTAATGTCTTTAAAACCTTCATTTTTCTACATCAGGAAAAATATGCTGCCTAAAGGAAGATCTTAATTCTCTGTGCTCATTCTATGCTTCTTCAGAGCCTTGGATTTTACTTTATGACTTTGATTAAAACCAAGTGACCTTGGGACACCTGGGTGGCTCAGTCGGTTAAGCATCCGACTTCAGCTCAGGTCACAATCTCGCGGTCCCTGAGTTCGAGCCCTGTGTCGGGCTCTGGGCTGATGGCTCAGAGCCTGGAGCCTGCTTCCGATTCTGTGTCTCCCTCTTTCTCTGACCCTCCCCCGTTCATGCTCTGTCTCTCTCTGTCTCAAAAATAAATAAACTTAAAAAAAAATTAAAAAAACAAAACAAAACAAGTGACCTTGAAAATCTGTTTCTTGGGGTGCTTGGGTGGCTCAATCAGTTAAGCATTTGACTCTTGATTTTGGCTCAGGCCATGATTTCATGGTTGGGTTCATGAGATCAAGCACCACCACCCCCCACCGCCTTCTATGCTGTCAGCACAGAGCCTGCTTGGGATTATCTTCCTCCCTCTCTCTCTGCCCCTCCCCCACTCATGTTCTCTCTCTCTCTCTCTCTCTCTCTCTCTCAATAAATAAACATTTTTTAAAAAAAGAAAAAGAAAATTCAAGGTTCCTTAATGAGCCAGCAGAAGAAAGATACTACTGTCTTTATAATCTCACCATATCTCCCCATGGCTCTTTTCTGAAACTTTTATTGAACACATACCACACACCAGGCACTGTGTTGTCCTTTTAGATGCATCACAGCCCTTAATCATAACATTACCATGAGAAAGGTTTTATTATCATCCAGATCTTACAGACAAGGAAACTGAGGTGTGGGAAGTTTGAGTAGTTTGCCTAAGGTCACAAAGGCAGTAAGTACCAGTTCTGTCTAACCCCTAAGCCGTGTCTTAAGCACAGAGAAGCTCTTCTTCTGTGCCAAAGGTGAAGATAAATATAGAAAAGAGAGAAGAGACAAGCAATTGTCTCCAGAGCAATACTTTCAAGTGGTGTCAGCATCATCAGACAGGCTAGAGTTAACTTTGGTGTTACCTACAGAGAACAGCATAGATCCCTACACTGGGTTGGTCGATAGAGAGTCAAATGAACCATTTATGTATGCCTTGACCCTGTCTGTATGTGCTGCAGGGAACAAAATCAGTAAGACATGGTACCTGCCCTGGAGAGTGCCTTAATGTGCAAATGAGATAAAGATATGTTTAGAATTTTCAGGAAATACAGGCAACAGTCGTTTTGTCCAACCTGGAGCTGGAAAGACTCCCTGGAGAAGCCAATGCATAGAAGTTAGGTATCTGAAGAAATGTAAGAAAGGGTTTCCAGGCGAAATGAACAGGATTTACAAAAACTCAGAAGATTGAAATCATCTGGTGGATATATCTAAGCATCACTCAAGGAATAAAGTGGAAATTAGGGAATGAGCAGGGGAATAGGGTGACCATGGGCCCAGATGGTATAATTTCATACCTGGTGCTCCAACTAAGTGTGAATATCATTTCACACTCAAAGGTATCCTGGTTTGGGTGATAAATTATATGGCCACCTTACAATAACCCTGAATACAAGGCTACAGAGTGAAATGGAAGCCAAAGCATAGTCATTTATCTCTTACCAAAAGCTTCCAAAAGCATGTTGGGCTTGCCACTGGGATTAGGAGATAGTTTTAGGTAATACACAAACTTTTTTAGAAAATATTTTACTGTTTATTTTTGAGAGAGAGAGAGAGAGAGCGCGCATGAGTGGGGAGGGGCAGAGAGAGAAGGAGACACAGAATCCAAAGCAGGCTCCAGGCTCTGAGCTGTCAGCACAGAACCCAATGTGGGGCTCAAACTCACAGACTGCGAGATCATGACCTGAGCCGAAGTTGGACGCTTAACCGACTGAGCCACCCAGGCACCCCAGTAATACACAAACTTTTAAAAATTGTCCTGGCTAAAAGCATAAGAGACTCTTAAAAACTGAGAACAAACTGAGGGTTGATGGGGGGTGGGGGGGGGTGGGTGATGGGTACTGAGGAGGGCACCTTTTGGGATGAGCACTGGGTGTTGTATGGAAACCAATTTGACAATAAACTTCATATATTGAAAAAAAATTGTCCTGGCTATATGCATATTTGAATGTATATTGGAAGGAAACATAGCTAACATATCACACTCAAGATTCATAGATATTATTGCCTTGGACGGACTGAAATAGTCATTGTTGTGATGAGCCATTCTACCTGGACCCAGTGCATCAGGCCCAGTGATCTAGCAGGAATGTTACAGAGCTTGAAGAACTGAAACTTCTCTCACAATTCTATGGAAGGTTGGAAAGAGCAAATGGTATGGACTAGACATATGGATTCTGCTATATTGAATATTATGGGTTGCAAGGTGTTCTTTTCAACAGTATGCTGAATATCACTTTTCATGGTTAAGACTATGGCAACAATACAAAAGACTAGGAAAATGGTAAAAATCTAAGAAACACTGCAGTAGGAAGCAGGGAGCTTCGGAAGCTCTAGACCAGAAATTTCCATGGGAATCTCCCCACCTTACTCTGTTGTTAAAGGCCCTTCACTCTGGCCTATGTTGTGGTTAAGGAAGTGATGCAGAAAGGAGAAAATCTAAGAAGAAAAATGGTTTCATAATTCAGATAAATGGCGGTGAACACTTAGAACTAAAAAAAGTGGTGGTGGAGTAGATAAGGCCAATTTTTGAGATATGTTTAGGGGCTAAAATTGACAGGACTCTCGACTGAGCAGAAATGGGAGAGAAAAACAGGACATAGTCTATTTCCAGTCTGGAGTCTCTGACTCAGGCAACTGGTTCCATCAACCAAGACGTGGACTAATAAGAGAAGCCAGGTTTGAATCAGAAGCCCGTGAATTCATCAGTTCTCCAGCTGTAGCATGACCACATGGAAGTGAGAGGTAGATGACATATTCAGAAAAGAGCATCACGTGTAGTTCAAGAAGAACTCAGTTCAAATTTCATTTTTTGCTACTTCCTTCTGGGAAACGTGCATAATATATTAGAAGGTTGTTGTGAGAAATAAATGAGAGGCTATGTGTGAAAGCACTTTGTAAATTGCAAAGTGTCAGTTGTTATTTTGAAGTAAATAAACAGAAGTGATAATGAATTCTAAGAGTTTGGAGATTATAAGGCTCAAAGGCACACTTAAGAAGGCAGACCACATGGTCTGCTCTTAGTGTTTTGCACTTCAACTACCTCCCACAGATGAGAATCTATCTTATTTTTAAAAACCCACAGAGAAATTAACCTTATTAACCCATTTTAGAGTTTTAAACCCCTTACTATTTAGCCTCATTTTATTGAGCTTCAACTCCTTTTGTTCTATATCCGTATGTCCTTATATTCTTGAAACTCTTCATAAGGGCTTTCAGTCTTTTCCTCAGGAAGCTAAACAACACCTTATTTATTAAGCTATGTATAAGCTATCAAATGTATCTGTTTCTCAGAGTAACCAAATTAAAGAAATAACAATTTCCCACCTCCTTAAATCCTTTTTTTTGGGGGGGGGAAAGGTTATAAATAAGGAAGACTTACTGAATACATTTTTTTTTCAAGCCTAAACATCAAGATTTGCCTCTTTCAATTTACTTGAGCTTAGACCAATGGCTTGTAAGCCATCCTAGCCTTACTTTCTTAATCTATCAAAAGTGGGTGAGTAGTGCCTGCTTTCACTCTATCACAGGTGAGGGGTGGATCTGGGTGGTGAAGAAAAGTAGTCTAGAGAGACAATGGAGCTAAAGCATCTTATGGGATTCTGCATACCTACATCGCTTAAGAAATGTCATGTGTTACCTTATTTGACTTTGTCTACAGCCCCACGAGGCACATTTGCACATGTAACGTCTCCGTTTCAGAAATGGGAGAAAGCAGACACAGAAGAGTCAAGTCATGTGTTCAAGATCCTGTAGCCAGTTGGTTACGGTGCTGAATCCTGGGTCTATTCACTCTTCATTAAACGTGTTCTTTTTAAAGCATTTAATGTATATGATGCACTAGATGCTTGGGGTGGGTGGGGACAGTGAAAAAGAAAAACATACATTCTGTGCTCCCCCACTGCCTTCCCCACCACTCACCAGAGCTGCCAGCCTAATAGGGAAGTAAAACAAATAAGGCCCTTAAGATCTAGGCATAATTGCCACACCATCGCTGGCCCAACAAAAGTTTGTCAGAATCTGATTATCTGTTAGCTTCACATATTGGAAGCTTGGAACAACCTCTCTGATGAATCAGTTCAAGTGTCAACAAATTCTAATGAATTTAGAAAAAACTGTATCCTACATATTATAGCTTGAGGCAAACACAAGTTGTCCAACCAATATCCTTACCAATTAAATCTTCCCTATATTTCTTACCAATAGAACGCTGAATTTGTTTAGAACAGAAAAAGAAAAAAAAACAAAAACAAAAACAAGTGTCCCAATTCCCTTTGCTGCTAAGGTGGCTATTTGGTCCTGTTCTGTCCAAATATATGGAAATAGAAATCTACTCAGTTAAGATTTTAGGGGGAAATTATTATTTTCCTGATTAAAAAAGGACAAGCTTATCTAACATATCTATTTTTCCCTTTACCAACCCTCCCTTATCCCACCCCCCAGTTTACTTCCTGGAATTGGATGTGATGTCCAGAGACGAACGGGTTATCTTGTGAGCAAGAGTGAAAGTTGACAGTAGGAAGTCAAAGTGGCAAAGTAGGTGAAACCTGGGTCCTTAGTGATATCACAGAGCCATCCTATAGCACTAGAGTATCAACGTCCAAACCTCAGGACTTTATGGAAATTAAAACTCTATTCTGTTAAACCACTGAGGTCAAATTTCTGTTACAAGCAGCCAAGTGCAATTACCAATATATACACAGCCCTTCTTTTATTAGCAGTGAGGGACACCACCAGCTTTCTTTGCCATAAAAGAAAGCTGATAAATGTCACAGAGAAGCCCAGGCTTTCGATTTCTCTCTGTACTATGTTAGCAGTTTGAAAGCAAAAAATGAGAATAATCTATGACAATAAGTGTTCTTAACTGACTTCTTTAAAATTTCTATTGCTATGGCTGCTAGATTGCAATTTTAGGAATAGCATAGTGATCCCTAGGATGGTGTCTGGTCAGAATTGTTCCCTGTGTGCCTCTCCCTATTTGTATCATGCTGTATTGCCATGACACATAGAGTTTGCATACTTATGTATAGGTGTATGTGAGCTATTAGAAACATAGTATCTTAGAACAGATGCCTATGTAGTCTCATGATAGGGTTGCAAAACAGATTATCTTCCAGATTAGTCTATTTACATGGAGTTACAGATTCACACCATCTGGATACAAACACAAGCAAGCTTTAATGTCTTGGTCCTGCTGAGATCCAGTGGAAAAGAGAACGGAGGATCCCTGCCAGTGAAGAAATTAAGGCTTCAAGTTTCTCACCACTCCAGGCAGGGTGTGTAGTGACCTGCCGGTGGGTGTTGTTCCACAGATACTCTCTGATCTGGATCACATCCTCAGTGGGTCCCAACTGGTAGAAGGACTAGCAATGTGGGCTGGTTCAGTGTCCTGCTGCCCCAGGATGTCCTGAGAGTTGGCCATATCACCCTCCTCTGATAGGGCTAGGTGACAGTAGCCTTGACCTTAAGAGGTAGCAGAGCATGCACAGATCAGGCTTCCAGTTCAGTCATTGGTAACCAGGTGTACACATATTGTATGGACAGGTAGCAAAAATGGCCGGACATTCAAGAGCTGGAGACCCCAGACTAAAGTAACTAATTCTCCAGTCTTTTTTTTTTTTTAATTTTTTTTTAACATTTATTTATTTTTGAGTCAGAGAGAGACAGAGCATGAACAGGGGAGGGTCAGAGAGAGAGGGAGACACAGAATCCAAAACAGGCTCCAGGCTCTGAGCTGTCAGCACAGAGCCCGACGCGGGGCTCGAACTCACGGACCGCGAGATCATGACCTGAGCTGAAGTCGGACGCTTAATCGACTGAGCCACCCAGGTGCCCCATTTTTTTTTTTAATTTTTTTTTTAACATTTCAGTCTTTTAAAAACATATATGAAAAGGGGCACCTGGGTGGCTCAACCAGTTGAGCATCTGATTCTTGGTTTAGACTTGGGTCATGATCTTGAGGTTTGTGAGTTTGAACCCCACGTCGGGCTCCACACTGACAGTGTGGGGCCTGCTTGGGATTCTCTGTCTCCCTTTCTGTCTACCCCTCACCCTCTCATGCTCTCTCTCTCTCTCTCTCTCTCTCTCTCTTAATAAATAAATGTAAAAAACATGTACCTAAAAGCCAATCACATACTGCTTTTCAAAAATAGCATTTTTGAGTTCAAACTGATATATCAAGCTCTGGTTACAACAACTGGTTTTATAACCTAAAACTTTTTTCCACTATTCCAGGGGTCAGTTTATGAAAAAGACGAAGAAGAAGAAGAAGAGGAGGAGGAGGATCTCTGTGTCTTCTTACCAAAACAATGCCAAATAAAATTAAACAGCATTGAATAAAACTTCTACAGATTTCCAATGAAATAAGGAGTCATTACCTCAAAATCACAGACAATGATTATTTTCATTTATTCAACAAGTATTTATTGCATGCTGATTTTATCAGACCCGGTGTTTATAATTATATCAGTTGATGATATAGTTCATTCCTCATCGCGCACCTAAATGTTTTGCACCATGCAGGTTCATGTGGCAAGTTTTGGGCCTCACCTGAACTTCTCAGCCAGCCAACCTGCTTCCAGCCTGCTTTTCTCCATCTTTCCTTTCCTTTTCTCCTACTCTCTCCTTCCATCCAATCTACTTGCTGCCACACACCTTTCCAATGCAGACAGAATATAAACTAATTTAACTATTAGCTTAAGCAAAGCAAATAATACATAAATCCTTTGCCAAAGAAGTCATATAGTGCATTCCAAGGCTGTTTTATATGCAGTTTTAAAATGATCTACTGTTTGGCGTGATTCATGACATCGTTCTCTTTCTATTAACTCAGAGTTAATTATGTGACCTCTTCTTTACACCACCTGAGATTCTCAAATTGAATCCAGCATTGTAAGAGGCCCTGTTTCTCTTTGCTGTGGTCGACAGCCACCACTGTTGTATTGAACAACACAGAAGTCAGCTCAGATCATCAGCTCCTCCCCCAATCCCACCAGCAGCTGCTTGGTGCTTATATATGACCTGGGAGGCTAAATAGAGTTCCCAAGATACAGGCAACTTCCTGGATCATTGAGTCCATGTATCAGCGCAAAATTGCACAAAAACTTTAGGAGGGAAAAGATGGTAGAGCAGCTCTGAAAATAACGTTGGAAGGGCTGGAATTAATCTCTAGAGGTAGAACATTTCATAACCTCAAGCTCTTGCCTGGGAATTCTTTGAATCCATCTAAGCTTCACTGCCTCTCATTGAGATGTACCTGTTCAGTTGTCTGGAATTAATTTTCCTAGGCATTTGTTTTCATAAACCTTTCCCATTATGTTTTCTTCCTTCCTTCCTTCCTTCCTTCCTTCCTTCCTTTTCTTTCTTTTCTTTCTTTCTTTCTTTCTTTCTTTCTTTCTTTCTTTCTTTTCTTCCTTTCTTTCTTTTCTTCCTTTCTTTAAATTATTCTTCTAATCTCTAATTTCCTCAACTCTCATGGCTTTCTTTGCCCCAAATGATATTTGCCAGTATTCTCAATTTAAGTCCAAAAGTGAACATAATTTCCTGGTTGCCAATGAAAGCACAACATTCTCCCAGCATGTCTTTCTAACATGTAAATCTGTCATCTTACTCTGCTGTAAAATTCTTTGGCTGCCCTTATTATGCACTCAGAATAAAATTAAACTTCCTTATCAAAAACTTGATTTAGTTATTCAATCAAACAAATGTGCCTTTACTGACATTTGTCAGTATATGCCTATATGCCAGGCATGGTTCTAGTACACAGACATACAATATTAAAGAAGAAGTCATATACCCTTATGGAATTTACATTCTATTGTAGGAGGTCGACACAACAAAATTAAGTGAGTCATATAATTTCTGATATAAACAATGAAGAAAATAAGGAAGGATAAGATAGAGAGTAGCTGGCAGAAGGGGTCTTTAGGTAGAATGATTAGGGAAGAACTCTCTGCCGGGATGACATTTGATCTGAGACCTGAATGACAAGGTGACTAAACACTTAAGGGTTTATAATAATTACATAGTATTATAAACTCTTTTTAAAAATTTGTTTAATGTTTATTTTTGAGAGAGACAGAGCATGAGCAGGGGAGGGGCAGAGAGAGAGGAGACACACAGAATCTGAAACAATCTCAAGTCTCCAAGCTGTCAGCACAGAGCCAGACACAAAGCTCAAACTCATGAACCCTGAGATCATGACCTGAGCCAAAGTCGGATGCCCAACCGACTGAGCCACCCAAGAACCCCATATAGTATTATAAATTCTTAACTCAAAGTGTTAGTTACCTATGAAATTCAGTTTTATGAACTCATTATTCTCTATATATGAATTTTATTTCATAAAAATTATTTTGAATAGCAGTCTAATTTTGTCTATTTCTACATACTCTTTCCTTGAAGACTAAATTTTTGTCCTTGTGTGTGTGCTCTAAATTGCTAGACTCTGACAGTCAGGGAAAAGCCAACTCTCTTCCAGTTAGTCCTATTGCTGCTCAAAATATGTGCCTTCTCGGGCTTGAAACCCCCAAGTATCATGAGTCCTTGTGCAATGATGTTTAGTTCTCAGATAAAAAATGACAACATTGAATACTGAAGACCTCTTCCAAATCTAAAATATCTGCAATGCTGTGAGCGCATTTTGAGTCATATGTTTATGATCCACAAAAAACTAACACCTAAGTTGATAAAATGTATTAGTCCATGAGAGAATGTTTTAATGGCATAGGAGGTAATTAAAATACATGATGAAGTTCCCACATTTTTAAAAGTAATTTATGACTTAACTTCTTCTAGATCTCTTATATGCTCAGATATTTAATGGCTCAATGTTAATGTTTTGGTTCCTTTTGAATTCCAATGGTTATTGTTTTAGTAGACCTAAAGAATGGCCTTTTCATTGCAGTTTTAAATGCTATAAATAAAAGGAAAATTGAATAACAGTAGCTCACATTTATTCAGGGGTTATTAGAACCATGCTCTAAGTCTCTACATGTAAAAGGTAGCCCTCATAACAACACTGAGATAGGTTACTAATTTCTTTTACAGAGGAGGAACAAAGACATTATTATTTTAGTTGTTCAAAACCATTAAGTGGAAGAGCTGGGATTTGATCCCCAGCACTCTGATATAAAAGGGTATACTTTTAATTTCTGTACTATACTACACTCTTTAGCCCTGTACTGAAGACCATAGCTAGATAAAGGCAAACTCACACTTAACAAATGGGCAGTGAGAGAGAGGGGAACTAGGATAGTTTTTATATTTTTTTAGGATAAATGTGAATGTGGGACTTAGAAGTTATTCTACTCTGAAATCCTTTGAAAGAACTCTCTCTAGCAAAAGTAATTATATTTCCAAGTGTCCATAAGTAGGTGAATGGATAAAGAGGATGTGATAGATAGATAGATACATACCTACATACATACACACAATAGAATATTACATAAAAGGACAGATCTTGCCATTTGTGACAACATGGATGGAGCTAGAGAGTAGTATGCTAAGTGAGATAATTCAGACAGAAAAAGACAAATAGTATATGATTTCACTTATATGAAGAATCTAAATCAAACAAAAAGCAAAAACAGATTCATAAATATAGAGAACAAACTGATGGTTGCCAGAGGGGAGGGTGTGGGGTGATGGGCAAAATGAATGAAGGGGACTGGGAGGTGCAGGCTTCTAGTTATGGAATGTGTAAGTCACAGGGATGAAAGATACAGCATAGGGGCGCCTCAGTGTCTCAGTCGGTTAAGCGTCCAACTTTGGCTCAGGTCATGATCTCACAGCTCGTGAGTTCAAGCCTTGTGTCAGGCTCTGTGCTGACAGCTCAGAGTCTGGAACCGGTTTCGGATTCTGTGTCTCCCTGTCTCTCTGTCCCTCCTCTGTTTGTGCTCTCTTTCTCTCTCTCTCTCTCTCTCTCTCTCAAAAATAAATAAACATAAATTTTTTTTAAAAAAAGAAAGATACAGCATAAAGAATATAGTCAATGGTATTGTGAGAGCATTGTAAGGTGACAGATGGTAGCCAAACTTGTGGGGAGCCTACCACAATGTACAAAGTTGTGAAATCACTTTGTTGTACACTTGGAACTAACAACATTGTATATCAACGATATTTCAATAAAAACAAAAAAAAATATTTTAAAATGAGCATTGATTTTGTTCCCTTGGGAAAATAAAAGAAATGATATTTATTTATTATCTTTAGAGTATAGGGCAAGTATATTATATAATAGTCTTTGGTAAGTCATAATATACAGTACAGGTAAGAGGAGGGGTAGGAAAGGAATTCACATGCCTTCTAAGTCCATACTGCAGGGAAGGGATCAAGACCAAATTGAAATTACAAAACAAATATGTAATAACACCAATAATTAGCTTCACAGAAATGGGGTAAAAGAGAAAGGAGTTCAATTCACAATACCATTGACTGTATTCTCTATGCTGTATCTTTCTTTTCTTTTTTTAAATTTTTTAATGTTTGTTTATTTTTGAGAGAGAGAGCACGCGCACAAGCAGGAGAGGGGCAGAGAGACAGGGAGACACAGAATCCGAAGCAGGCTCCAGACTCTGAGTTGTCAGCACAGAGCCCAATGAGGGTCTCTAACTCACGAATGGTGAGGTAATGACCTGAGCCGAAGTCGGCACTTAACTGACTGAGCCACCCAGGCGCCCTATGCTGTATCTTTCATCCCTGTGACTTACAAGCTAGATCTATGATCAATTTCAGGTTTGATGAGCACAACTTAGTAAAGGTTTGCACACTAGACTCGTGCCAAACAGCAGTGAAATGTGACTTCAGGTGCCATATTATGCATGTGTCCAATGAGCATTATGAAAAAATTAGGCTGGTAATTGTTTGCATATGAGAAATAAATGCAAACTTCACACAATGTTTTCTTTTCTACCCATAAAAGGAAAGTCAGACCCAAGAAATAAAGACTGCAATATAGAGCACATGCTGCTGATGCTATGGACATTTTTTTTCTCTAACAAGGATAGAAGCTTCTATCCACTCTGCTGAAAAGAGAAATAGCATTAAGTGCACTACAATAATTCACCAGAAGACCCAGTAGGCTTTGAGATGCAGACTATTACTGCTCAGTGAGCAAACTCTGATGGAAAGTTTTAGAGAAGGGATTACTGCCATCACTCTGGCTATTTCTGACCAGTGGCTTATGCCTATTAACAGACAAAGCCTCAGACGGAGCTTCTCACTGCCTAACTCTTAACTGTGAGAGAACACCCTTTGACCATTCCCACCAATGTTTTTCTGAGTTCCACAATCCCTTCTTACATGTGGGCTTAGCCCATGTAATTTCCCTGCAGCCATAAAGGTATGGTTTATTTATGGCTGCTTAAGTGAATTTTCTAAATAATCTTTACTATGTACAAGGCATTTGGGATGGGGCATTAACAGAAGAATACAAAGATAAGAAGCCACAGTCTCTGATCTCAAAAATCTGATTTCTTTAAAAAAAAAAACATGTTACTATAATGCAAGGAAAAGTGAAATTCATTTTAAAGACATTCCATGAGAGAAACTGTAGGTGGACAAGTGTTGAGAATCCTTAAAATTTAGTATATCACATGGAATTGGGAGGCATCGATCAGTTGCAAGCAACAGACAACAGCCCTGGCTAATGTGAGCAGAAAGTAGATTTAATAAAGGGGTGTTGGGTAGCTTACAAACTCTCTAGGAGAGCCAGGCATGGAGGCTTTGCAGATAAAGGCCATGTCCAAAATCACATACCACAGAGCTTGTCTGATGAAAGCACTTCTGCCGTGATTGCTGAACACAGATTCCACAACATCTACTACCAACCCACAGACAGTGGGTATGGCATTCTGGCCCCAGAGCCATACTCTGCATTCTCTGAAGACCAAGTGTTGCTGCTGTCCCTCTCATCAGAGTGGAACCCACGCAGTTCCTGCTTCTCCACGTCACCAGCATCCAGCTGCAAACCTTCAATAGTTATCTCTCACTGCCAGCATCGGGGTCATGTGCCTACATGGTAAATTCAAGGGTCTGGGAGAATAATCATGATGTTTTCACTTTGTCGAGTAGGAACCAGCTTTTTATAATTGGATAGGTTGTAGAGGGGGATTCACAAACATAGGGAGGGTATTCAGATGCTGGGAGGTTAAAATTCATTGCAGCATCCACTATATCAAGCAAGATATACTGGACACCCATTTTAAGGAAAGGAGATCTGTAAGCAGCCCATTTGGGCTTACATGTCCTCTTTCTTTTGCCCAATGAGATAATGCTTTTTATCACTTGATACCATCCTTTTATCCCTTTTATCTTAGAGCATTTAGCAGTCTCCTTGGTGAGATAGTCTGAGCTGGGACTTCTAGGGTTGTGCCCAGGATTATAAACAAGGCTATATTGAAGGGCCAAATGCCTAATCAAAGGGAAAGATAGTGATTTGTTCAAACTAGATGATGGTGTGGAAGAAAAATAGATATTTCTATAAGATGTATTTCCAAAAAGACAGTGGTGATAACTCATAGAAGGTGGATACTTATGACACAACCAGCTATTTGTCCTGATAATGAGCAATATTTGATGCAATACATTTAAGAATGCAGAAGGATTTCAGGCAATGGGAAAATGCAACAAATGGGAAAATCTTACCCAAGCATTTAGCAGAATAATATGGAAAAGCTTTCCCCAGGAGCCTTTTATTCACTAACGGACACTCCCACGATTTTCTCTTACCAGTAAGTGGAAAACTTTTGGTAACTAAAAACAACTTCAAATTGAATGATGGCACAGCACAAATGACTATACAAAAGATTCAAGGTATACTCTCTCAATTTCAGACTCACATATACAAATGTCTACTAGAAGCTGCGCTTAAATATTCCCAAGTACATAACACTCAACACCCCAGTTGAATTTATTATCTTCTCACCAACCCAGGTTTTCTTTCTAACGTTCTCTCCTCACTGAATGATGCCCAGACAACCAACCAGGAACTTGAATGTCATGGGCAAGTCTTCCTCTGCCTAACCTCCTCCATCTAACCAATCACAGTAATCACAGTCACGTCTGCTGAAGTCCTAGTCATTTGTCCCAGGAACCACTGTCATGTGCTCATACTTGCCTCTTCACCTGGCCCTGCCCTTCACCTCAGAGCCACCCAACATGTAGCAGTTGGAAGGGCCTTCTGAACATGAATCTCATCATGGCTCCCCCCTTGCATGGATTTGGGGGTTCAGATGAGTCTGGTTTCGAATTCTAATGTCCCCACTTAGTAGTAAGATGGTCTTGAGTAAGTCACTCCACCTCACCTAGCCTCAGTATCCTCATTTTTAAATGAAAAACAATGCTTTTTCAAACAGAGATTACTCTCAGGGTTAAATAAGAAAATGTGTTAAAAGTGTAGCCAGCACAGTAGCCAGCATACAGTCAATTAATCCCTCAGTGGAATTTTCCATCATCATTATCAAGAATCAAAGTCTTTTTAGTGTGGATTTGCAATCAGAGAATTCTAATGCAAAGCCAGTTCCTTTTTTTTCAAATAAAGAAACAGAAAGGACCCTGGATCAAGGATTATTTGCATGCCATAAGGAGTGCCTTGTAACAAATGACACTCTTGGAATCCCCCAAGGGGAAAAGGGATTGTTTACTTCTTAGTGGCAGCAGTGTGCCAGTGCAAAAAAAAAAAAAGAATGAAAGAAAAAAATCCACCAAGATGCATGAGGAGTGACAGCGGCAACAGCTGCAGCACCATTAAATGTTTTACAGGTATTCATTCATTTATGTATTCATCAAACATTTATTAAGCACCTACCATGTGCTCTGTGCTTCTTGTTGGGAATACCAAGAATAAAATTGGAAGTGTACTCTTAAAGAAGCTCACAGTTCAATGAGAAAATCATACTTGAATGTGCTTTCTATGGTCATAGAAATATACCCCACATCCTTTGATACCTTTAAGACCCTCATCAAAAGGGGAAGGAACTGAAGGGAGTGACAAAAGCAGGAGGATAAGGGAGGGGGAATGAAGGTCTTTGAGACAGAAAGGGCAGCAAGCACATGGAGTGTCATATCTCCCAGATATGGGAGAGATCCTGACTGATGAGTCAGCAGTGAGCCTTTGGATGTGGTTGAAGCGTACAGATCCTCTTGTGGCAGGCCCTTGCTTTGTACTTGGACACCAACCTGGGGCAACAATTAGTATAGTACCATTGACTCTGGAACCTGGGACCATTTAAGACACCCCCTTAATTACTGCTTTCTCCAGTATCCAAGTTTAATTGATTAAAAAAAACCAATATTTTTCAGTCCTCTCTTATTCAAAATGCAACAGGGGGGTAAAATTGGCCCTTCTTCTAAGCTACCCTATCCTCCCACTTCCCCCTGACCAAACACTCTGAAAGATGCACTGGCTTGTGGCTTGTTGCAAGGATAGCAGAAGCCAGGATCAGAGAGATGAAAGGCCATGTTTTAATTAACTGAATTATACACTTGTACCAAACAAGGATTTTTCAGACTCAGTGCCTCATAGGAAGGAAGTCCACCAAGTACTCTTGGTCGTCTATCTGTGTCTCTATCTCTGTCTCTGTCTCTCTCCTTTCCTCTCTGGCTCCTTGCCTCCTCTCACTCTCTCTTCTTCATACCACCCCCTCATATCTCTGTTCAGTCATCTAAACTATTGTTCAAAAAAACTAACATCTTCCCCATAAATTTTTTTCCTGTACATTCCTGCCTCCATTACTCATGGCATTCTCTGCAGCCCAGTCAGAGGGCCCCAGAGAAGGAAGAAGGGATTAGGGCTTCCTCAATTCCAATTTTGTCTCCTTCGCAATAAATCCTGTGGTTCCCCCTGACTTCCTCACTAATAGTAAGTCATGTTACCTGAATTTGAATCCCCATTTAACCTCTATCTATAAGAACTTTGGAGAGTTACTTAACATAACCTCTATCTATAAGAAATTTGGAGAGTTACTTAACTTCTCTGTGCCTCAGTTTCTTCATGTGTAAAGTGGGGAGAATCACATAGTATCTACCTGATGTTGTTTTATGATTATATTAATTAAAATATATAAAGTATTTAGAATAATGCTAGTCTACAGTAATTGGTTAATATTACCACTGTTACCTCTGAGGTAAGCATACTTCACAAAGATATTTATTAATCTTACTCAGGAAAAGTTCCACATCATTGGAGGAAAGGACATTTAGCCAGTTGGCATTGTGGCAATATGCTCCTTAGGTTAACTATCCCAACCTTTTCCCACCTTACACTGAGAAGGCCTTGGTCTTCTCACCTGAACATGGCTCACCAAGTAACTGGTGAGTCTGAGTCTTGACCTTAGAACTGATTCAAAGTACTTTAGGCCCAATCATGAGGGCCTATGGGTCACACTAAGGAGGTGGGTTTTAATCCCAAGGCAGTAAGTATCCACTAAGATTCTCACAGGAAGAAATGATGATCAAATTTTCATTTTAGAAAAATAATTCTAGCAACATTTATGTAGCTATACTGGATTGGAGGTAGGAGAGACTGGAGGCAGGGAGACCATATAATACCTTATTGGAATAGTCCAAACAAGAAATGATGAGGATCTGGACTCAAGCATGGCAGAAGAAATGGGCATCTTCTGAAGTAGACTCACAAGAATTTGGACATGAAATGGGAAGGTAGGAGGTTTTTAGCTTGAGCAACTCAGTAGGTGGCAGTGCCATTAGTTGAGATGGGAATAAAGAAACTTGGAGGTAGGATAATGAGTATTAAGTTTGAGTATCTCTGGGTGGAGGTGTATAGTAGTCTGTTGGAAATATGGATCCTCCTCTGGGTAGAAAGATCCAAGAGATAAAGACCTAGGAGACATCACCATGTAAGCAAGGGCTTACCCATCAGAATGGGTAAGATTGCCAACAGCAAGATACAGAGCACAGAAGAAAAAGGACCAAGAAAAAAACCCTAACATCCAAGGTGGATGAAGACAAGACCAAATGAGAGAAAGCATGGTTAGGAAGCAATGAGAGAACCAGAAAGTGTGGTGTCATAGAAGCTAAGAGGTGAGGGACATTCAAATTTGTTCATTTGACTCAACATTGATAGAACTTCTATGCACCAGGCCCTACCATAAGTGCTGCAAATATATCGTCAAAGAAGAAAAAAAGGAATAGTCCCTGCCCTCTAGGTGGTAATACATGTTATGCAAAAGTCTAAAATAGGCAAGAGGATTGAAAGTGATGGGAGAAGAGATGCCTGCCATCTTAGATAACATGGGAAGGGAAGGCTTCTTTAAGAAGTGACATGTACACAGAGATCCAAACAAAGAAAAAGAAAGCCATGCAAATATCTGGGAGAATAATGTTCTAGAGGCAAAGGCACCAGCACATACGAAGGCCATGAAATAGCACGGTTGGCTTGTTTGCAGAACAGTGGGTAGGCCAGTGTAGCTGTGGTGTGGTAAGTAAGGGGGATGTAATAGGAAATGAGGCAAGAGAGTTGGCCTTGGGCCAGACCATGCAGGGTCTCGCTGAGAGGTCAAGTGTGATAACTGAGAAGATGCTTTTGGATTCAACAATTAACAGACCATTGATGACCATCGGGAGAGCAATTTAGTCAAGTGTTGTGGAAAGAAGCCAAATGCAGGAGTGAGAATTAGATTGCACAAGAGAAAAGAGAGAAAGCTAGTACAACTCTCTTCCAAGATGCATGTCAACAAAGGAAAGGAGAAAGGGCAAGAGCCTGAAGCACTGCAGGGCTGAGGCGGGATTTGTTTCAAGATGGGGAAAACCTGACAAAAAGGAAGATGCTGAAGAGAAAGAGGGAGAATCATGGACCAAGAAAGGCCCTGTAGACCAAACAGTGAGACCAGAAGCACAAGTGCAGGGAAGCTCTGGAAAGGAGGAAGGACCTTTGTTTGTATCCTGCTGCGCCTGTGTCAAAGTGATGGCAATGAGGCAAGCTTAGGGGTTTGTGTGCACTGGCCTCTGTTCTTCTGAGAACAAGGAGGCAAAGTCCTGTATTGACAGCGAGGGGACCGGATACAAGTGGGAGCCTGACAAGGGGAGGAAAGGATATCTGGAGAGGAAGTGGCCGGGAATCAGGGAAGAAGTTAGGAGAGTGGAGGCCCATGCTGAAAACATTAATAAAGGCAGAGAGCCCATGAGAGAGTTGCAGAACTCCTGCGTCTAGTGACAGTCAGGGCAGAACCTGGAGTGGTGGGGAGGGAGGGAGTCAGGCCAGACCACAGCGGGTAAATGGGAAGAGATAGAGATGGGAGAGGAATAGAAGCCGTCTGGGAAGCTGATGCCCACACACTAGTGCCAACCCGTAGTGTAAAGAAAGTGGTGGTTACTAGGAAAACCCACACTGTAATGCAATTTCTATGCATTTAGCAGTGCAGATGCACAGCTAGTTACATCCATATACAGTTTGTCCAGACCCAACTATTTCCTTTGTTTCTAAACTTCTGGTAAGGGGCACCTGGGTGGCTCAGTCGGTTAAGCATCCAACTTCGGCTCAGGTCTTGATCTCATGATCTGTGAGTTCGAGCCCCGGGTCGGGCTCTGTGCTGACAGGTCAGAGCCTGGAGCCTGCTTCGGATTCTGTGTCTCCCTCTCTCTCTGGCCCTCCCCCGTTCATGCTCTGTCTCTCTCTGTCTCAAAAATAAATAAACATTAAAAAAAATTTTTGAAGTTCTGGTAAAGCACATCTTTCAATTATGGTGGACTGATAAGTACTTAAAACTATAAGTATTTCAACTTCAATTATCAGGACGTTACAGCACAGTGATTAAGAGCATGATCTTTGGCACCAGAATGCCTGGGTTGGGACCCCTCCTTTGACCCTTACCAGCTCTGTAACCTTGGCAAGTTACTCTATCTCTATATCTCATTTTTCTTAACTTTAAAATGAAAACACTAATATCTACCTTCATAGAATATGATAAATATTTATAGGTCACTTAGAACAGGATCTGGTAATATGAACATTGTATAAAATACTTGTTTGAAAAATAAAATTCTCTTTTGGTCAGTAATAATGCTAACCATTGGACATCAATTAGCCTAATCCTCATTTAAAACCTATAATATAAGGTTTAATTGTTCCAATTTCACAAATGAAATAGACTCAGGGGAGCTCAGTGAATTTTCCAAGGTCACTCAGCAAGGCAGAATAAGAGCCAGGATGTTTATCTGCTCCCAAAGCAGTGCTCTTTTCATTAACTCACACTACACCATGAAGGTTTTCACTTGCAAAGGCTACATCTCTGTAGCAATTTCCAGGTACAGAAGACCATGTATGTACTTTTGAGTGGCTTATGTGGTCTGTTTTCATATGTATCTCAGCTCTGGAATCCAAATCATATCACATACACACAAACCTACACCAGGCCCAGCACTGAATCACAGCCCAGATTCTGAGGTTACATTTAAAGAATGTTAGTTTGGGTTTGGCTGTTTTAAACCTTTAATAACATTTGATACATTAACTTTCTGCCACCCTTAAGTATTTTCAAAATGTCAGCTGAAATGATTGATTTGTCCTCACTTTGCTATGGTTGCTCAAGTTCTAGCACAAAACGTAGATGACTGATTAAAGAAAAACGAGCCATTTCCCTGTATACCTTAGGAATTCCCTCCCCAAATAGCACAAGCTATTTCTATTCTGGTCCCTGGCTGGCACAGAGACTTCAGCTATAGTGGCTTCTCAAATGCCAGTCCAGACTGCTCTGTGATGATGTTATTACAGGTCTGCAGCAACATGGAAAAAAGAGAATAAAAACATCCATACACACTCAGTTTGCTGAGGTTTCTTTTTTGGAAAGGACTGTCTTGTTAGAGAGGCAGGATCATGAGATGTTCAAGATCACAACATCACACACTCCAGAGCCAGACTTGCCAATCCAAATCCCAGCCTCACTACCTACCCCGGTACCTCAGTTTCCCCTCTTATAGAAACTTATAGTTTTTTTTTTTTATGAGGATTGATTGAGTTCGTGCATATAAAACATTTAAGAATATGTCTGGAACATAGCACTCAAAACAACTCACTGGTATAATCATGACATCTTTCCATCTTCTTAGTTCAGGAAATATTCTTCACTTTTATAAACAGTATCACGAGTATGGGGTTGTTACAGATGTTGTTTTGGGGTGTTTCTTTGGCATATTTAGTTAGCTATTGTTTTAATATTCTTATTTGATAAAATAAAAAGTGTAAATGATGTCATTAGCACATGGTGGTTGTTGATGGTTGTTCATTTCATCACTTATTGTTTTAATATCCCTAGTTAGCAAAAGAAAAAATTTACAAACCTATGCCACTCTCCAAATGAATTTCTAAAATGTGCTTATCCATGAAGGCCCCCAGTTTGGGTACCACTGTTCAACCTTAGGAATTCTCTCAAATAGCTGCACCACTCGCTCACATGCAGCTGCAGATTGTAGCACATTCCATTTTAATTCAAGTCAGTGGGATAAAGGAATACAATAAAGACAGCTAGTGTAACTCCTGGGACACTTTTGCCAACCCATCTAATTAAAGACTGCAGCAGTTATTCAGGCAAAGCAGAAAGATTACCATCAGCTTAAGTAATGAAACTAGTTTTATAATTTGAGCATTTGGGGATGTAAGAAGGCAGTGTGTCCATTTGCTTAACAAAAAGATCTCATATGGTTGACCCAAGATTTGTCTTCTAAATGTGAAATAACATCAATTTAATCAGAATTAACTCTTCCCACAAATATATCAAACATCTTATATTGAGCCTTAGAGTTCTTAAAATCTCTGACTTCTGCAAATATGATCACAGGCTGCTATAACTGCTATTCAGGGAAGCCTGTTAAGCAGAATTTCTCAAAGTAAGTTCTTCAAAACAGTATTGCCCTGAATACTGTATTTGTTTCCTGGGGCTGCCATAACACACTACGACAAACTGAGCGGTTTAAACAACGGTTATTTTTCCTCTCACAGTTCTGGAGTCTACAAGTCTGAGACTGAGGTATCCTCAGAGCCACCTTCCTTCTCTAGTCACTAGGGCAAGCTAGGTCCCAGGCCTCTGTCCTAGCTTCTGGTGTTCCTCATCTTGGGGCAACATAACTCCAATCATCACATCACATGGAGTTCTTTCTCCCTGCGTATGTATCTGTCTCCATGTCCAAATCTGCCCCTTTTAGAAGGACACCAGTCATATTGGATTAGGGGCCCAGACTACCCCAGTATGACTTCGTCTTAAACTAATAGCATCTGTGAATATTTGGAATTATTTGGAAATAAAGTCACATTCTGAGCTACTGAGAATCAGGGCTTGCTAGGGACTGAATGCTTCCATCCTCCCAACATCATGGGTTGAAACCTAATCTCCAAGGTGATGGTATTTGGAGGTGGGGGCTTTGGGAAGTGATTGGGTCACAAGGGCAGAATCTTCATGAATGAAATTAGCACCCTTTTAAAAGAGACCCTTGAGGCTCCCTTGCCCCTGCTACCATGTGAAGAGAGAAGATGGCCCTCTATGCACCAGGAAGGGGACTCACACCAACGCTGAATCTGCCAGTGACTTGATCTTGGATTTCCAGCCTCCAGACCCGTGAGAAATAAATCTTGTTTAATACACCCACTCTATGGTATTTCTGTTACAACAGCTGACACTGACAAGACAGGGTTTCATTATGTGAATTTGGGCAGGGAGCAGGGGAAAACACAATTCAACCCATAACAAATATTCCTCCAAAAGAGTCCTAAGTCCAAAGATACTGGGAAATGTTGTCAACTCCACATTATCCACATCCATAAGGCACATCACATTTTAAAAATATTAAGGCTCTCTAAAATAAAGAAAATTTGGGAGTGCCTGGATGGCTCAGTCTGTTAAGCGTCCAACTTCAGCCCAGGTCATGATCCGACACTTCAGGGGTTTGAGCCCTATGTTGGGCTCTGTGCTGACAGCTCAGAGCCTGGAGCCTGCTTCAGATTCTGTGTCTCCCTCTCTCTCTGCCCCTCCCCTGCTCTCACTCTGTCTCTGTCTCTGTCTCTCTCAAAAATAAATGAACATTAAAAAAGTGTTTTTTTTTAAATAAAATAAAATTTGTATATAAGAAAACTTAATAAAACCCAGTGTTTCTCAAAGTTAGGTGACATGGAAAACTATTTTCTTAAGTGACATTTATTTACATCCCACCTCAATATTCCATGAAATGCCCCTCATAAAATGTCATCGAATTTCAAGCAGGAGAGCAGCCCAAAGCTGAAACCATAACTGAGAAAACAAATTCTAGGCATGGCAGCCAGCCTATGACAGTCTGTAACCCTCTGGCCCCTTCTTGTCTCTTTGGGAGGAGAGTAGGAGGGTTACAAATCCTGGACATAGAGGCTCTTTGTGACAATTATGACAGACTCAGAATCAAGTGGCCAAAAGGGACGCCATCATTAAAGGCAGAGGGGAAAACATGATGCTGACATTCTGCCAAAGCTCTTTAAATGAGGTCATGCACTTGAGTGCACAGACTATTGCTGATAACCGGCAGTGCAGGCAGAATTGGTGGGAAACAATAGAGCACGGTGGTGGCTGTTTTACGAGTGGGGAGGAAAAGGAGGGGGGACAAGTGCGGTAGCTGCCCTACAGCTGCCGATTATCAGATCCGCAGCTGGCCGCCTCTGGCAGGTGTTCGGCGGTCTCTGGGCCCCGGGCGCACATGGGCTGGAGCTCTGCTGCCACCCTGGGAGCCACAGCAGCACTGGTTCGTTGCCCTGCTAATCCCACTCTGCACATCTCCCTGCTTGTCAGGAGCGAGAGAGAAGTCACTGTGCAGGGGCCGATATGCTTTCCTTCTCAAGCAGATGCTGCTTTATTGGACGCCTGACGTTGCGATTAACTTTGGCTTATTTTTCGCCATATGCCTTTCCCAAAGCTGCTTTAGTTCCGGGTGCAAGCTGAGCCCGTGCGATTTTCCTTAATCCAGTACAGCCTCTGCTCTCCGCATCTGGTTCACCACTGGGTCTTCAATTGGCACTTTGCTCACCTCCTTTGGCCTGGCCAGAACAATTGCCGGCCTGTTTGTCTCAACAGGCTCATTATCGATTGAGCCCATAGACTCATATCAGACGCTGCAGAACCACTATCTTCATTCAGAGCTAAAAGTAAAAATATGCTAAATGCGACAACACCTGTGGAGTCTTTTTCAGGCCTGATACAGAAAAGGAAGAAATGAACAACAGTAGTGCAAGAGGAGAAGGACAGCCAACCAGGGGCATTTAATTGGAAGGCAAACTAGCCTCAGGTATGTGAAGATGTGGAAAGTGATACCCGAATTTTGATGAGACACAAATATTGAATAAAACATTTGAAAACAGATGGGGGAAGAACACGATGTCTGTTTTTTAAAGAAAACCCACTCAACTGAATTCACATAAAAGGCAATGCGATCTCGTAATAAAAGGCAACTGGCATCCTCTGGTTAAAAATGAGGCTTTGAAAGCAAATTTCCAGGGCTTTCAATTATAGCCTCTAAATTCCAAACATAGGCCCTTATCCACGGGAAACAACTGCTTGCCAGGTGCAATGATTAGCTGAACAGATCAGAGATTGAGATGCCAGTGCAGTGTTAGTGTCATGAAACTCAAGCAAGCACTGTCTGAAAGAGAAGCCCGAACTCCCATTTGGCCATTATTTGAAGCCAAAGAAGATCCATTGTCTTTCCTATTCTCACACTGCAGACGACTCAGTACACACACACATGCACATGCACACACACACACACACACACACGTGCACATGTGCACACAAGAGTTTCTGCTTCCCCATTTAGAAAAAGGAGGATAAACATCTGTCCTGCGACCTGCTTGCCAAGGGCACACATGTTTTCCTGCCTCCCCTCTCCATTCCATGGAACAAAATAAAGATGAACACACAGAGGGAACCTTGGTTCTCCTGGTGAGAAATTGAAACCCAACAAGACTGTTGGATAAAATGCAATTGTTCTTCTGTCAGCAACATATCGTAAATTCTGCCTTGGAAGCCAAACCAAAGGATTGCAAAAAGGTTGGAGATTGGGAAAGAAAACGAAACGCAGGAGGATGGTTAGTGATTCCCCACAAGTGGTCTGGGGTATTCTTTAAAACTGCATCATTATGACAGCATCCCTGCAGGGCTTTTTCTAAGCAATTCCTTCCAAATGCCCCCAGAGTGGGAACATGTTGTAAGTTCAAGGAAGAATGAATTTCTGAGATGGAGTACCCAACCTCTTTGGGATCTATGAACCAGAGGGGGGTGCAGGAGGACATTCTGTTGCTAAGAATTACAATTGCTACAAGAGATAAAATATGGTGGGAATCTAATCTCATTTGGCAAAGTTCATAATCTTGCTTTGCAAAGTTTCACGAGCAAAGAAATCAAAACATTTCATTTTTTAAGTTTATTTATTTATTTTGAGAGAAAGAACGAGAGAGGAGCAGAGAGGAGAGACAGAATCCTAAGCATGCTCCACGCTGTCAGCACAGATGCTGACATGGGCTTGAACTCACAAACCACGAGATTGTGACCTGAGCCAAGACTGAGTTAGACGCCTAATCGACTGAGCCACCTAGGAACCACAAAGCATTTCATTTCTAATAGTTTTTCTCTCTTTCACACCCCCATGCCACCCATTTTCTGTTTTGTTTCCACTAATAAACCACTTTAACAATAATGTGCAAGTCCTAAGATGAATTTCTATTCAAATACACTTTATTTTATCATGGAGGCTAACTGTAAGACAAGTGTACCATTGCCTTCCACAGCCTTCCAGAAGGCAGCATCCTCTAACTCAATGTTCTATCTTGGCTGACCTGGGATATCACCTCAGAAGTTTTGTAAAAAAACATTCTGATGCCTGGATCCTCCCTCCCTGGCGATTCTGATTTATAATTGGTCTGGGTTGCAGTATGGCATTGTGGTTTTTTTTAAGCTCCCAGATGATTCTAATTTGCAGCCATGGTTGAGAACTAGTATGAAACTAACCTATAGCATGCGGGCTGATTGTCCTTTGAGACCTATATCTCTAATACCCTGTTCCTTTCCCGACCTTCCAGGATTCCCCATGGGCATCTTTCCTGAATCATCTCTGATACTGTAAGTCTGAATTGTAGCATAGTGAATGGACCTGGTGCCCTTTTCTGGGGGAGCCTCATAGATGAATTAGGCTCCCCTCTCCCTGCCACCTGACCTCTCAGTCTCCCCAAATCCAATACACCAGATGTGTAGCACATAGGCTGAAAACTTAATGAAAGGGTTAGGGCAATTTTGGGAAGGAGTTATAAATCTAGAAAAGAACAGGAGGTTCTACTGAATTGGACTTTCCTGAGCCTCAGAAAGAAGCTATCCCTCATGGGTAGTTCCCCCACTATTTACCAAGGCTCCCTGCCAGCATGGTAGCAAGCTCGTTTGCTAAAAACCTTATTTAAAGTCCCTCAGTAGAAATCTCTATCTTCTCTGGAAAACTCAACCTTCCCCACTCCTAGATCCTCCCGCCATTACACCATATTCCAAATCAGATTTGTGAGTCTTGGGAAGTGGCCATATGTGTAAGCCAAGTGGGCAGGGATACTGTTAGCTTTCCAAGCTCCTCAACTTGCCAGAGGAGTAATGAGATCCAGTCCCAGGGGCCAGAGTGACCCCTGATAGTCCAGTTAAGGTTTCTTTGTGCAGTAGCTGACCACTAGAGTTGTATTCCTACCAGTGACTTCAGCTAGAGCATCTGCAATTAAGCAACCTATGTCCAGAGTAAGCTATCTGTCCCTTCCCACTCCCTATACATATCACTATAGTCTTAGTTTGGGTTCTCAAACTTAAATAACTTCAGAGGTCAGGGAGATAAGTGAGTATAAGATGGTAAAGAATATTGGTGGCTTAATTCATTTAATGCTTTTTAACACTATATTAGTGTTCTCCAGAGAAAGAAAACCAGTAGGATATGAATGTGTATGTGTGTGTGTGTGTATTTCCATATATATGTTTGCATATATACATAATGTAAATTTATTATGAGGAATTGGCTCACGCATTTATGGAGGCTGAGAAGTTCCACAATCTGCTGCCTGCAAGCCCAGGAGAGCCAGTAGTGTAATTTAGTCCAAGTCCAAAGGCCTGAGTATGGGGGTTGCCAGTGGTTTAAATCCCAGTCCAAAGGCCAGAGAAGATGAAATGAAATGACCCAACTCAAGCAGGCAGGCCAGAAGCAAAACAGGGTGAGTTCTCCCTTCCTCTGCCTTTTATTCTATTCAGGCCCTCAACATAGTGGGTGGTGCCCACCCACAAGGGGCAGGGCAATCTACTTTACTTAGTCCACTGATTCAAATGCCAATCTCCTCTAAAAGTACCCTTATAGACACACCCAGAAATAATGTTTACTTTGCACACACTGTGGCCAGTCAAGTTAACATACAAAAGTAGGTATCACAAATACTAAAGGCATAAAATGGAAAAATTATAAAAAAATTATTGTGACATACAAAGAAAATGCAATTGAGAAATCTAAGCCCGCTGTTCCCAGTTTTTGGACTTTGATCTAAATCCCTATTGAGAAAAGAATATGTCCTTGAAAGCATATGTCCCAGCCTTGGAGTCAACAGGAGCCATTACTGAGCTCAAAAAGACGTTTTGACCATTGCTGCCCCTCCAGGAAGAGGATCTACCTGAATTACCACGTAAGGTCTATATTAGCATTAGTGGCTGTGCTCTCTGTCCCCCTGCTCAACAATGCTACATTTATTCTCTCTCTTACATTTTTGGTCAAGCTGCTTCCTTTACCCCCACCACCCACCTGACCCTCTCTTCACCTGGCTGATGCCCATTTGTGTCTCAAGTCTCAGCTGGGGTGGTAACTCCTCAAGGGAGCCTTCTCTACCACACCAGTCAAGTTAGTTTGGACCTGCCTTATGCATCTTCATTGGACCCTGAATTTACTTGCTCATAGGACCCTTCATAATTTTCCATATCTGCTCTAGGCACACTGACCAGATTGGAAACAATTTGTAAATTGGATGATACTGTATGTTAGTGAGGTTGTGCAGCAACAGGAGCAATACAAACTTCTTAACATTGCCCGTGGGAGTGAAAATTTGCACAATATGTAACAGCCTAGAATTTCAACTCCGAAGTATAAATCCCAGGGAAACCACCTCAATGTATTCAGGGTCATATTGATGAGAATGTACATAGTAGTATTGTTTGTAATGTACATCATCAGGAAAATGGATAATTAAACTATATTAACCAAAGTACAGTAAAAACCTCGATTTGTGAGCATAATTCGTTCCAGAAACATTCTTGTATCCAAAGAACATGTATATCAAAGCGAATTTCCCCATAAGAAATAATGGAAACTCAGATGATTCGTTCCACAACCCAAAAATATTCATATAAAAATGATTATAATACTGTAATATGATACAAAATAATAAAGAAAATACAAAATATAAAGAAAAAGAAACAATCTGCACCTACCTCTGAAAACCTTCATGGCTGGTGTGAGGGAGACAAGAGAGGGGAGTTATTGTATAGGACGACTTTCACTATCACTAACAGAGTCACTGCTATCTATTGGCTCAATGGAATCTTTTTCTGCATGGGGGCCATTGTATGCACTCCCATGGCTGTTGACTATAGTACAGTATTAATAACTCTTGGCATATGCTGTATTTAATGTAACTGGCAATAAAGCAGCAGAAGAAAGAGTCTATATCTGCAGGCAGCCTGGCCTAGAATGAAGCAAAGCCTTCCTAAGCTTACTCTTGTATGGAAAAGCAAAGGACTGTCCATAGATGCTTTGAAGTGACAAAAAATACACGAATGCCAGTTGTGAGCACCTTCCACCTTTCTGAAAAATCACTGATTTCTGCCAAACACCTCTCAGCCTGAGACCAAGCATCCAAGCATGGGAAATGATCACCCACAATCCCACAGCGAGAGAGAGAGAGAGAGAGAGAGAGACAGACAGACAGACAGAAAGAGAGAGGAAGAGAGAGAGAGAAGAACCATTGGCCCAGTGTGATCATATAGCATTCAGCATTGCATACTACTGGTATTGCAAGACTTCACTCATTTATCAAATTAAAATTTATTAGAAATGTTTCCTCATCTTGCAGAACATTCACAGAACAAGTTTCTTGCAATCCAAGATGTTACTATACATTAATAACATGGATTACTATGCAACAATAAAAATAAAGATATTAAAACTATATGTACCAGTGGATGAATCTCATAAGCACAATTCTAAGAGAAAAACTTGAGTCATACAATACTATCTGTAGCATGGTGTTGTTTATATAAAGTTTAAAAATATCTCAACACAATTATAACTTGTTTGGGGAATATATAGATAAAATTGTATTAGTTTGGTCTGGCTGCTGTAACAAAGTATCACAAGCTGGATGGCTTAAACAATAGAAATTTGTCTTGCAGTTTTGGAGGCTATACATCTGAGATCAAGGTGTCAGCAGGGTTAGGATCTGAGGGCCATAAGGGAACCTGTGCCATGCCTCTAGCTTAGCTTTTGGCAGTTTGCTGGCAACTATTAGTGTTTCTTGGCCTATAGATACATCACCCTGATCTCTGCCGGCTTCTCCCGGCATGCGGTGTGCCTGTCCATCTCTGTGTCATAATTTCCCCGTTTTATAAAGACATAGTTATAATAGGTGAGGGCCCACCTTAATAATATTTTCTTAACTTGACAATTGCAAACACCTTATTTCCAAATAAGGTCACATTCATAGGTATGGGGGGTGAGGACTTAAACATATTTGGGAGGATACAATTTGATTTATAACATGAATATATAAAGAAATGCATGGTGATGATAAACGCTGAATGAAGTAAAGTGATTACTTCAAAGGAAAAGGAGGGAGATGTGTTCAGGAACTTCAAAAGCCATGGGAATATTTTATTTCTTTAGCTGATCATGTATACAAGTATCTACTGTATTATATGTCATTTCTTTTATGTCTAAAATATTTTATAATAATAATAAAATATATATTTTATGATTACTAAAATATTTTTTCCTTAGTGTAGGTCTTCAAATTATACTATAAAATATATAAGGGCAGAGCCTTTGTATCATAAGCCTAGAACAATGTTTGGCACATAGTAGGCATCTAATAAATCCCAGAATTAATTAATGAAGTGGATATTATTGTACTACTTGGAGACAACGAGAAAACTGAGGTTACGATCATATTAGTCTATGGATGATCACTAGAGTCAGGGCTCTAAGTCAGATACCCTGACCTTCCAAATATCACTATTGCCCTTTTTTGGTGAGTAGGAGAAGTGAGGGCCCAGAAATGCAAAGAGCTATTGTTCCTTTATTGTTGTTATTGGATATGCAATACTTAATTGAGCAGAGATACTCAGACATTATTAGGCCTCAGCATCTTTAATGAAACACCAGCCACTCAAGAATTTAGAGACCAAGATGTTACTATGTGGAGAGCTTTAGCCAGTGGAATTTCAATGCCTAACACCATATGAGTCTGATTGGATGCAGATGGGTAGCCTTGAAGAATTGCAGTGATCACATCTTCCTATGGAGAAATCATATAAATAATGAACTGGATGGATCTGGGGCGGGGGGGGAAGCATATAATACAGCACATCTCTAGGGATAAGTAAACTTAGTAAATCTGCCTGTATTCTCAATTATCTTCCCTTATTTGGGGATTGTTTCTTGGTCCAAGAAGTGGATCTTTCCAGCAAGTTTTTATACTATGTGTCCCCACACCTCTCCTCCTGGTTGATTGGACAAGGAATAAGCACCAGACCAATACTTACCAATTGGAAGTGGATGCAGAACTGGGACTTAGAAGTACTGGTCAGTCTCTGAAGCAGACTTTGAATGCTCTGGGGTAGCCACATTTCACATGTCAGACAAGATACCTAGAAAGAGAGTCTGTAGACAAAGACAGAAACAGATAGGAAAAGAGAAAGAGACAGGGCACCTGGGTAGCGCAGTTGGTTAAGCCTCCGACTTTGGTCATGATCTCCTGGTTTGTGAGTTTGAGCCCCACATTGGGCTCTGCACTGACAGCTCAGAGCCTGGAGCCTGCTTCGGATTCTGTGTCTCCCTCTCTCCCTGCCCCTCACCCAGTTGTTCTCTGTCTCTCTCTGCTTCTCAAAAATAAATAAATGTAATAAAAATTTTTCAAAAAAAAAAAGAAAGAGAAAGAGAGAGAGAGAGAAAGCCAGTGAATCATGTGAAATAAAGATAAGGAGTGAAAAAGCGAGAAAGCCAGTCTTTCCAAATGCTCATTCAAAATCCCTCCTGAAGTCCACCTGTCCTTGGGTCCTGTGAAGATCCCTATGTCCTTACAATAAACTTCCATTTCACTTAAATGAGGTCAAGTTAGTTCCTGTTACTTGTAACCAAAGCAACCTAACTAATATAGGTTGGCAGATGGTGGGGACAAAGCACAAAAGAGAAAGGAATGAATTTCTCAGCCTAACAGGTGGCAGGAATGATGCACCCGGTCCCATTCTCCCAGCCTCACCCACCTGCTACCTTTCCATCCCACTCAGCAAAGTTCCATTTTTTAAATCCAGAATGGGAAACAAATAAAACAAAACCTTCTAAATTATTAGCACAAGCCAAATAGAGCTGGACAGCCTCCAGCTACCCAATCAACTACCCTCAAGCAGCTGTCTCCAAAAGCTAAATGGGAACAACCAAGACAATAGGAATTCAGCTTTGGAAGCATACAGGAGCCTGACCCAGTGCCAGGCAGGTGGGGCACGAGGTAGTCATGGGAGTAGGAAAGGGTTTCAGAGCTGAGAAGTTTGAATGACAAATGTAAGAACTGGCAAAAAGAGAAACTGAAGTAGGCAGAACCACCAAATACCTTCTTTAACCTCTTTTCAAGAGCCATATTACTCACTATTCAATAAGTCAAGTAATAGTTGTGGCCAAGAAAAAAAGCCAAACTCATTTACTGGAATGTTTTAATGTCTACCAGTTGCTCCACAGTGGCAACAGGAATATGTCAATGAACATCATGATCTTTAAGGAGTTACACAGAACTAAGCTCTATCCAGACCATGAGTGCAAATAACCATCTTTCATTCAACTTTGTGTCACCAGTAAGTAGCATGGTGCCTGATTTAGAACTGGAACTCAATACATGCTTGGTGAAACTGATTAAATTGAATCAAATGTGCTCTCAACCAGAAGTGAATGTTTAATACATGGAGCCCATGTTTCTACCCAAAAGGCAAAAAATTAGAAAGGTACTTTTCTTTAAAAAGTCAAAACAGTATCTCCTACATGGTAGAAAACTGGAAAGACAAAACATAGATGGGGGTGACTAAAGCATCCAGATTATAAAGAGATGAAACTTGAGCTCTGAACAAAGTAAGGCCTTGAAGCATTCCCTATATAACTGGGATGGGTTTCTCTACTCGGCAACCCATCCATGTTCCCCTACACGTTGGCCACATGCCTATCAGCATCAGATATTTTCATCTTGTAATTAAGGGGCTTGTGAGTGTCCCAGGGGGATTGAAAAATGGAGGAAAGTCTACTTGGAACAGTTCAGGTGGGGCTTCGCAAAATTTCACTTAGCAAAGTGTATTAAATTTCACTTCTTCTGGTGAACAACCCAATAATGGGTGTGCTGGAAGCCATTACTAAGAGCCATCAGGGACAACACGAAGGGGTTAATGTGGATTCCTAGCTAGATGATGGGCAGTACCTCCTGGAATGCTGATAGGTGGTCTACAGGATTGGTCTGGCTTCCACAAGGCACCACTGTGTAAGGGGAGGGTGATCTTTTGTTGCTGACACGTTTCCCTTCCCTGTGGCTTCCTTATGTGGGGTGCTTCTCCCAGCTCCTTCTCTAAGCCCATGCCCCATTTCACTTTCTGCTTACCTCTAGGTCTCAGTGATCCTCACGTCAAGCCCCTGGAGATAAAATCATCTGATTTTTTTTTTGTTTCCCTTTCCAGTATAATATTCTGGCATAATCTTTAGGTCCTGTATGCTTGAGGGCTGTCCTTGTGATTTTCAAAGCCTCTCCTTTCTTGATGAAAACTCAGAAGTTTTGTCTTTCAAAACTTATTTCTGCTGCGGACTCCAATAGCCTGTAACAGAAGTCAAAAACCCTCCACTTGGCTCTTTTCCCTCTTTGCATTTCTGCTGCAACAATTTAAATTCTTTTCAAGACTGTGTGGATGCCTCCGACAGTCTAAGGAACATGTCAATCACCTTCAAGGAAATGCTGAGGACAAAAGCGCACATTTCTTGGCATTATTTTAATGTACTATCCTAATAGGAATCAGATGGCCAGAATTTTGCAGTCTTCTGCAGGGAAAAAAACTTGGTAATATTATTTCTAAAGATTGTAACCAAAGGGAACTAAGAGCAGGGCCATAAATAGGGACTTTTTAAAGCTGATAACCCTTTCTAAACTTTCATAACAAAGAACTAAACTCCTTGAATCCTGGCCCCCAACTAAGCTTCTAATGAATAGAGCAGTCCAATAGAGAGCTTAGAAAAATGCAACCTCCTTGTCACCAGCTAGGCTTTTGTTCCCATTTTCTTTCAGGTCTTCTATGCCAGTGAACTGAGCTGGTATGTGTGAGACTGCACAAATACTTTAACCTTTCAAGCTAAGGTCAAGGCTAGGGGCTGACCTCCCTTTCACCTTCACCTTGGGGCCCACCTTTGACTCCTCAAATGATGAAAAAGTTGACAACCCAGGATCCCCTAATGTCAATCTTGTATGAGATGGAAGAAAAAAGAGAAAAAGAGAAGCAAGATGAAGAGAGGGAGAATACAACCTTTATATCTTTTCTCCTCCAACTCAGCTATGTCCCTATCAGAGAAATCCCCTGCATGTGACTCAAAGCTCCTATGTTGTCCTCTATTCAATCAAAGCTCCTTTCTCTAGACTTGTACTATCCAATATGGTAGTTATTAGCCACATGTGGCTATTTAAATTTAAATTTCAACTAATTAAGAGGACATAAAATTAAAACTTTGGTTCCTCAGTCACACTAACCACATTTCAAGACATCAAGAGCCATGTGTGACTAAAGGCTACACTTTGGACAATGCAGATATATAGAACATTTCCATCACTGGAGAAAGTTCTAGTGAACAGCACTGTAAATCTAGATAATGGAGAGAAAGGGGAGGGGCTAGAGAGTTTAGTGAGTGCGGCCAATAAAGGCGACATCACAAAGTAGAGTCAAATAGTGGTGGTAGGAGTAATAGATTAGCATTTATTAAGCACCAGCCCAGGTAAGTAGGGGGATTATTTTCATTTTACGGAAGGGAACATAGGTAACATAGGCAGGCTCACACAGCTATGAGTGGTGGTATCAAGTTTGAATACAGACATTCGGGTTTCAAGAGCTCATTCTCTCAACCACTATGTGGGCTATAGAAAAGGATTCACAGAGCCTGCAAAAGAATTAGCCATGCCAGACAGATGGAGCTTAAGCCAGTGACGTTTGGAAAATGAAGAAGACTGTGCTTTTGCAGACACTACTACAGCTTTCCATCAGCTACTCAGATGGAAGGATGTGGACATCAATGTCAGAATCCTACCATATGTCCTTTGTGCATACATTCACAGGTGTTGGTGTATATTTGTTAGGATTTCATAATTTCTGATAATACTGTATCTCTCATCTCTTTCTAGGTTATAAATTCCCTGAAGGTGGGACATGTCTGTCTTTCACATGACTGTATCATCGATATTTAACAATAGTATTTAATATAGTACAATCTACAGTAAACTCTCAATATATGTTCTTGCGTGAATAATGAATAAATAAAAATAATCTAAGTTCTGTTGTACATAGGTATGTGGACTGGTGGTCTCTATCTGATTATTAAAATCAGGACTTTGATGTGCACAAATAGTCGAACACTTTGGTGGTGCAAATACTCAGCTCGTGCAATGAGCATTTGTTGCTTTTGCAACTCAGCTTGCATTTTCTCTTCCTGTAGTACAGCAGCCCAATTTCTATCTGGGGAATGACTTCTTCCCCACTGTGTGCAATCTTCGAGTATTATCAATCAAGGAGATCTGCCCTCTTCTAACCACATGGCAAGCCACGGTGGACCAGTCCAAGTCTCCTTCCAGACTGAGGCTGCTGAGTGGAGCTGCACAAGCAGAAACAACCAGCTGGAACAGATTCACTCCCACTATGATACCCACAGGACTGACCTTTGGTTCCTGCACCTGAATCTCTAGAGCTTTCCTGACTTCTGCCTTTTCTGAGCCTGTTTTCTCAGCTGTTCCTTCAGGTCTGTGAGTACCTTGTATCCTTCCCAAACAAAATAAAAATATTTTGATTGAGTTAGCCAAGTCGGTTTTTCTTTCTTTAAACCAAAAAATTCAAGAAGTACGTCTAAGGAAGCTTCTCTCTATTTGCACGTGCTTGGCATCCCACCACCATCAGACCACCCAGGACTGGCTGCATCACTTGTGAGCCCAGTGCAAAATCAAAATGTGGGGCTTCTTATACAGAACAGGGGAGAGTGTCATTAAAGGCACTAACATACAAAGTTCTTCCTTTCTTCTGTGATATGTCTCTCAGTTCATCATGGAGTTTCTTTTTTTATTTAATTTGGTCCCAAGTAAAAAAAAATAAAATGTGAAATTATTATGATGAATTTTACTATTTATATTTATATTGTGCAAGGTCTGTTTTAAATGCAAATATCAGGGAGTGCCTGGGTGGCTTGGTTGGATAGGTGACCAAGTCTTGATTTTGGCCCAGGTCATGATCTCAGGGTTTTCAGGTCATGGGATAGAGCCCCATGTAGGGCTCTGCATTGTCAGTGGAGCCTCCTTGGGATCCTCTCTCTCCCTCCCTCTCTCTGTTCCTCCCCATTTGTGCTGTTTCTATCTCTTTCTCTATAAATACATACATACATACATATATCATAGCATTTAACTATTATGCAGAATCACCAAAATTACACAATTTATGGCTCGTCCATATATATATTTTGTTCTTCCCAGAACAGTGCACAACACTAACACAATTTTTCTTTTCACTCCTTCGTACATGTACAGTCCATCTTTGACTTACTGATGAGTAAGGAAGGACTGAAAGGAGTAGGAATTACAGGAACCTTCCCCTTATGTCGTCATGTGGAAGCAATATAAGGAAGAAAAGATATGCAAAGGTCCCTTGGTCATTCATGTTTCTTAGAAACTATTGCCTTCTGGGGCACCTGGGTGGCTCAGTCGGTTAAGCATCTAACTTCAGCTCAGGTCATGATCTCACAGCTCGTAAGTTCAAGCCCTGCATCAGGTTCTGTGCTGACAGATCAGAGCCTGGAGCCTGCTTCAGATGCTGTGTCTCCCTCTCTCTGCCCCTCCCCCCCACTCATGCTCTGTCTCTCTGCCTTCAAAAATAAATAAAAATTTAAAAATTTAAAAAAAGAGAGAAACAATTGCCTTCTTTAAGCATTCAAAGCAGGTTCTAGTTTGAATGGAAAGCATGGTCTCTTGGAGCTCAGCACCCCATTTACTCAGTTGTAGACATACCATAGTTAGCTTGTACTGGATTTGAGTCTCTCTGACACCCACACATTGTATATCCCCCAGAATTCTGTGCTCGTGGGGCACTGGAAGGCTCCATACAAATGGGGTGGCAAACAGTGAACATGCACTGCCCATCCCTTCTCTACTCACACACCTACTTCATTATCTCATCAAAATTTACTTATAAAATACAAGTTCAAAGATAAAATTATTAAGACTTTCAGGGCAGCGAGAGTGGACAAACCACTTCTACACCTGGGCCCCTGTGCAAGAGTACAAGTGAGACACCAGAGGGGCGCCTGGGTGGCGCAGTCGGTTAAGCGTCCGACTTCAGCCAGGTCACGATCTCGCCGTCCGTGAGTTCGAGCCCGGCGTCAGGCTCTGGGCAGATGGCTCAAAGCCTGGAGCCTGTTTCCGATTCTGTGTCTCCCTCTCTCTCTGCCCCTCCCCCGTTCATGCTCTGTCTCTCTCTGTCCCAAAAATAAATAAAAAACGTTGAAAACAAAAATTAAAAAAATAAAAATAAAAAAATAAAAAAAAACAAGTGAGACACCAGAAAGCTGGCCCTGAACTGCTGCACCTTGCATTTGGAGCAACAGCAGCCAACAGCCTACCCTCCCATCTGCTTTGCCCTGCATTCTTCTTGGACTCTTCATGACCAGGAGGTGTTCCTATATGTGGATTACCCCACTGTCTTTTCTTAGTATTCATGGAGAATGAGAGAAGATGGAGTTTTGATAAAGCTTTTATGCTTTTCCTATGTTGGTGCATTTCAGAGAAGCCTTTATAACCCCACTTAATGAAAGGGCAGAGAGAAAAATCCCTGACTATTCTACTGCTTCCTATAATTGCAAATGGAGAGAGATTTTACATGGCAGAGAGTATCCAAGAGTGACATTCTAGTAGAAAAGATGAGAACATGTTGGAAACATCTTCAGAGAGAAGCCTGGACAGGCTGCATTCCCTCCTCATTCCCAAAGCCTTAGCTCGGCCTTCCTATCATTTCAATTCAGATGTGGTAGCATGTGAGTCATGGAATCATAACAGTTTTGAATTGGAAGGGACCTTGGAGATCCTCAGATCTAATTCATTTTACAGATGAAATTATATGACTTTCCTGAGGTCACAGTACTACTTAGCAGTGGCACCAGGCAAGGACCTTGATTTTTAACTTTTATCCCCATCATTAGCTACAGCATTCTTTCTCCTAAAGATTAAAATAATAGATATCCTGTGTGATTCTAGTTATAAAATGTTCTTGAAAGAGCAAAATTGTAGAAATGGAAAATAGATCAGTGATTGCTGGGGGTTAAAGATAATAGAGGATGGAGGAAGTGGGTGTGTGGGACTCTTGCTGTGGATCTGTGTCTTGACTGTATCGATATCAACTTCCTGGTTATGATATCGTGCTACAGTTTTAAGAGATTCTCGTTAGGAGGAACTGGATAAAGGATACACAGGGTCTCTCTGTATTATTTCTTACCACTTCATGGGACTCTGCAATTCTTTCAAAGTAAAAAGTTTAATCCTTAAAAATCAACAAAAGACACACTTCAAGTTTAACATCAATCATTTGAGATAAATAATAAAGGAAGCCAAGTACTAAATTGGTAATAGTTGAAATATGGAAATGAGCCCTGTTCTCTTACATGAGCAATTTGAGGTTGTACGTGGGCCCTCATATTGCATGCTATTCCTGGTTTTTCATTATTATTATCATTTCATTATTATTAGGCCATACTCTTCAAAGTTATTCCTGTCAGATGCTACTTGACAACACTCTTCCAAAAACGCAAGAAGTCATAGTCTCAAAATACACGCAACAGAGGTGACATCGGTGCCACTGGTCACCAAGAATGTTTATGTTGTTTAGAATTCAGGGAGATCATGAACCTCAGGCAGCACCTCTAAGCAAACTTGCTTCATCTCTTCGGGATGTCTCAGTGCAGGAGACACTTCTCAGTGCAGGAGAAGAGAAACTCTTAAAAGAACGTCCATCGAATACAAAAGCACCCAACAAAGATTATAGAGGCTATCTAGAGCTGGTACAGCCCAGCCTGAAATACTAGAGTGTTCCACATTTATTAGCCTCATCTCACACTATAGGGATTGCTGAATGATGGTGTCACTTCCATGAGTAAACAGTGGTCTTGACCCAGCCTTCTCCACCACCATCAGAGGGGAATTATTCATTCCTTGGTCAGATATATAGTCCGCAATAGATGTTTTGGAATAGAACTTTAAGGAAAACAGGGAAAGAGGAAAAGGATAAAGACATTAAAATTCACAGTAAGAATAATGAATTGGCTTCAAAGGTAGTTCTAAACAGGGGAGCTCTTTGTTCTACAGAATTCCCAGTGGGACAACGTTGATTCCATTTGGAAGTAAAGCTAAAGCATGTTCACTAAGAACCAGAATATATTCAAGGGTGGATGTGAATTGCCTTTTCACAGGCATAAGTGCCCTGTAAACAATCATGAAACAGAAGTTATGTATATTATTGGAAACATTAGAAGTGTGGATATGTGAACAAAATAGATCAGTGTACCACGTTGGGCATTTGTCCTGAATTTGACTTTATTTTAGCATTTGCCACAAAATTAAGGTAATCTGGCAAATCCGGGCTTTCTCGTCACTTAAGAAGAAAATCATTTCCTTCAAGGAGGAAAAAGAAATTAAATTTTTGTTTCACTTATTTATCCATTCATTCTTTTAAAAACAAACAATTCTACATGAGCTAGGTACTAGGTATACAGCTATAAAGAATAATTATAGCAGTAAAAGTTTATCTAGTTTATATAGGTAGCAGCCACTATTATAACAAATATTAAATCATGCCGTTTTTCTACACTATCACCCCTGTAATGTGGCTCAGAAAACTGAACTTTCCCAAGGTTACAAAGCTAATAGGTAGTGGGCTGGGATGTGAACACAGTAATCCTAGCTCCACAGCCAAAATTTTAACCACTACACTGTGCCTTACATGGGATTGATACAGCCCCAACCTCATGCAGCTTTTCTGTTTATTTGGGGAGCCAGGCATTAAGCAAATAATGTTAATGACTATCAAGAACTAGACGTGCAAGCTACAGGGAGAATGAACCAAGGGGAAATGGTCTCTCCCTTTCTCTCTTTCTGAATGCTTTACCCCTCCTCGTCTCTGGTATATGGCCCCTTGCCTTAGTGTTTCTTCTCATTGATTCAACCAGGCATGGAGCAGGCACTTGCCTTGTGCTAGATCTGGCTATCCTCAGCATGATCCATCTGGAAACTTGCAAATGCTCCATCTCTGATCCATGGTAAAGAGCAAAGCTGTAAAACATGCCTGGCAATTGGGTGTCAATTTCCTAGCTGCTTCTTCTCATGGGCATTTAAAAAAAATGCTTGCTATTAGTAGTTTATATTTCTTGCTGCTATTTCCACTAAAAATGATTTTATTAATGTGAGGATTCAAAAGGACAACGTGAAAGGAAAATTAAATAATTTTTTTGTACTACAAAAAAAGAAAAAAAATGTCCACATGGGAACTGATGGTTAGAGCTCAATCTTCTTTGCTCATTTGGAGCCCACAAGCCTAATTAACACTGGCTTGCAATCAAGGCTATTATTCTAGTGGCTACTTCCTCCACGGACCTGCCACCATAGCACTTCTGACCTTACTTCTTGTTTTCAAGTTCACACAATAGATCTTTTCTAAAATGTCTCTTTTTCCCTCATGAGAATGAAACTAGTGGTATTAGCTATCTCCCCCACGGCTTTTCTTTACAGATTCCTTTTTTCTTATTCCTAGGGTTTTCTCTGGAATGAAAGCACTTTTTCTATTTTGCAAAACCCTCCTTTCACACTGGAAAAAAACTGGAGTTTGGTTCTAAGTAGAGTGGAGGCCCTCTGACAGTAAAATGATTAGAAAGCACTTTGTTCAGAATTCTAATCCCCTGCCCCACTGTGAGCACAGGATTACTCCCCGGAACACATTCAAGGAGCCTTACAGGAAACTGGAAGGGCACAGGCCTTGGAGTTAGGTGGATTTAATTTTAAATTCCAACTCCATCACTTTCTGGCTGTATGACCTTGGGCAAGTTCACTGTACCCTCAAAGCCTCAGTATCCTCATCTGTAAAATAGGGGTAACCTCTACTTTGCAGAGTTGTTTCCAAGATTTGGTAAGTACTGAAGTGTCTACAGCAAAGCAGGTCTTTTTCTTTGTTTCTGTCTCTGTCTCTGTCTCTGTCTCCCTTTGTTTCCATCTCTCTCTCTCTGTCTCTCTGTCCACCACCCCCTTCTCCTTCCTTCCATTCCTTCCTCCCTTGCTTCTTTTCTGATTCACATTTATTTTTTTCCACTAAAACTACTCTTCCTGCTTTTCCTTTTTCCACTCAGAGTATTTTAAACTGTTTCCCATTTCCCCTGCTTAGTTTCAGATACTGTTTTTATTGCATTTGCAACCCATGTGCTGACACTGCATCATTCCCTCCCTCCATTTTCCCATTTATATCAAATACTGTGCAGAAAATTCATCCTGCTCAGTGTCAAATGCCAGATCCACTTTAGATATGCATTATTTTTATTCAAGGTAGGTTTTATTCCCACTGTCTTTCCCATAACACTCACCACACACACACACACACACACACACACACACACACACTCCTGACCATTGCCCGACCGATAAATCAAGAAACTATCTACTCTTTATACCCTTTAGAAATGGCTGGAAATATTAGATGGTGAGAGCTGGATCAGTTCAGAGTGAATTAGTGCCCAAAAGCTAGAAAGCATGGAAGCTTATCTGATCAGATTTCTTCTTTTTTTTTTTTTCCTGAAACTTATCCCAGCTTTTGAATTTGTAGAAGTGAATGAATAATTTGGTGAGAAACAGATTTCTCAAAAGATTTGCATAGTCTCCAGCTTCTCTTTAGGGCTGAATTTTCAACTAGGAACACTCTTTCCTTCTGGCAGTTTGAGAAATCAGGTCCGGAGAAATAGAATGGACTCACAGCTGAAGGACACGCAGCTGAGGGAAACAAATGTGCTCTTAGAAATATTAAGTGAGTCTGTAGTCAGCACCATTTGAGTTCAATTTAAACCTAATACAGACATCAGTGTTTACTCTGGGGTTAGCTTTCATCGGATTGAAGATCTAACATGTAATCTATGACCAAAACTGTCAGAGAAACCCATCTGCAGGAAAGGCCCCCCACCCTGACCCTTGGGGACATTGATAGTGAAGTACTCTGGAATATAATGATTGTGTTCCTATGCCTGTCTCCATGTGGTACAGTCTCTTCAAAGGAAGGTTGTGTGTGTCTTACCAATATTCCTGACCTCTGACCCCCTAGAGCAGTGCACATGGCAGGCCCTCAGTAAAGACTTTTTAAGGCAAGTGGAACTGAGAGGATGTTAGCTAAGCCATGCTTAATGAGTGAAGCAGAAGATTAATACATTAAAGTTTCAGGCTACAACAACAAACCCGTTATCACATTCCACTATGTAGCCCCAGTCAGATTCAACACAGATCTTGGCTCAATTTAAAGGCAGAGACACTGGCCAGAGGCTTTTGTCCTTTTTAAGCAGGGCTATACATGTTCCATTTATTTGGTTTGTTGTTTCACTGGATTGTGCAAGCCATATGCAGTTTCACCAGACTGAGTTGAGACAGTCAATTTATGTGCAACCAGAGACATCCTGGGAAGCAGTCACATTGCCCTGAAACAGTTTTGGCCTGACAGGAGGCCATTAGCAATGAGCTCCATCACTCCCAGGATGTGGTGTTTCTAAGACCACAACACAGTTATTCATTAGAGCATTGTTTCTCCTAGAACCCTAGAGAGGGAATCAGGAATTCTGATTTCTACTTCTGCCTCTTCCCACACTTGGTTTTGGGACCTTGGGCAGGTCACTACACCTCTCTAGCTAGACCCATCCAATGGCACCTTGAATTTGTGTTTTTACATGTGTTATCTCATTTTTTTCCTTAATATAGTTCTTTAGGTTTAGTGTTGCTACAGATTCTTTCAACAACATTTACTGAGCCTCAACTGTATGCCTTGTTCTGTACCAGATGATCAAACTGATGGTTCAGAGAAGTACTATAGTGAAATTTCTTTTAATGATGGCAGTCTAAGTGATTTTAATTAACCCTCTCACTGCAGGTAACAAAGGGGAGGGATGAAATGTAAAAAACATCTTCTTAAAAGCACATGAGAACTAACAAGACCCCAAGAATAACTTAGACACAGTCTAGGAGTTGCTCAGGATCTAGAGAAGGAAGCCCAGAGTAGGAAGCATCCAAAACTGCTTTTGTCCTGAGCACTTGTTTATTTGGAATCAACAGCTATAAAACCAATTTGTGGTTCTGGTGGTCTTGAAAGAACAGAGGGAAAAAATAAAACCTTAGGACCTGCCCCATCTGGGGAGTCCAGCAATCGTTCCACATTCAAGTGGGACCCTAAGGGGCTTGTGTCAATAGTGGACCAGAAATAAACCGACCTTCCTGGACTTGCAGCCTAGGCTCATGGAGACTAGGAGGTCCAGGGAAACTCAAAGCTTAAATTTTTTTAATGTTTATTTATTTTCGAGAGAGAGCACGAGTGGGGGAGTGGCGGGGGTGGGGGGGGGAATCTGAAGCAGGCTTCACGCTGTCAACACAGAGGTCGACGTTGGACTCAAACTCACAAAGTGTGAGATCATGACCTGAGCAGAAATCAAGATCAGATGCTTAACCAACTGAGCCACCCAGGCACACCCAGGGAACCTCAAAGTTTAAATTCAGATGAATGTTGTCTGAGATTAGTATTGCCTCAAGCTCCCGGCAGAGGCCAAATCCTCTTTGGAGAAAAGTATCATTATCGTAGGCCTCCAATTTTTGAAAATACAATGTCAAGTACAGAAATGTAAACAAACAAAGCAATTGATCTGGCTGGAAGATAGAGTATATGATAGGAGAGAAGGAAAGATCTGTTGAACAATTGAGATGGCACTAAAATGGAATAAACACTCAATTAAGAAATTGGATTTCATCCTATAGACCAGTATTTCTCAAAGGAGTCCATACCCTTGGGGTGGAAGAAGTGAAGGCACACACCTGAGATGCAAAATTTCTCCCAGAAAAGCTTTTTTCCCCCCATTTGGATAAGAATCAAAATAAACAAAACAAAAGCAAACAAGCAAAAGTCCTACAATGAATGCAGGTATATTCTGGACCATTTCGATTACCACCATAGTTGTTGCCCATGGTTACACTGTTACCTTAGATCCAATGCAGGAGTTGAATACTCAATTGATTCCATTTTGCAAATAAATGTTCACACTGGCTATAAAATAGTCAAGAGTGGTAGAGTCCATGGTATATTAGAGATCACGTGCCAGTTAAAAAACTATTCACGTGCGATTGTAAAAAATAATTCTGTGCAGTCCAGACAAAACACTGTACAATCAGTTTGCATCCCAACCTAAAGTGACAGTTTTCAACTTGTAATGTGTTAATAAGTTGATTTGATTGTATGGGGTTACATTTACAGCCTAAGGGTAGAATGGCAATTGTCCTACATTGAATTCATTGTATTTATGTTGAATTATTTTACGAGTTATTATGAAAAACTGTTTCTTTCTTATTGATAATTGAAATAAAACACATCCTAGAATATGACTTTTGTTTAGGTTGGACGGTAAATTGAAGCTCTGATGTGAGATCATGAAAACAACATTGTACTGGGGAAAGACGTGCCCTTTGGTGTTTCTGGTTTATAACAAATTATCTGAGACAGATTTATTAAATAAAATGCTTTGTTTATTCCAAATAAAGGCCATACAACATCATGGGGCACTGTACATATACATGGACTGTATTTGTTTAGACTGAATAGACTTCTAGATTTAAGACAAAATGGAAACAATGACAGAAACCTTGATTTATGGCCAAGTCATTTCAAAATGGTCTGAATGAGTCATATCCAGTATTTACTGACATCTTTCCACTGGCTCTGTGTTGCAGCCATGAATATTTTTCAACAACTATAAGAAACAAAAAATAACTTTAGTATTACTTTCCCATTCACAAACCCAGCAATAATTGGATTAGGCAATCATTTAATGCATATTTAAATTTGCCATAATGATCACCTTATCTTGGAATTGCCAATATAGCCTCAGAGGGATCAAGGGACCGTTCATTAAAATTGGCATTTGATGATGATTGCACAGGCAGAATTAGAATAAATAGGTGGTCTGAATATCCTAAAGTGATAAACAATAATGTGATATCACGTAATACCATTATGGACACCATCCTTGAGTAAGCAGTATTATCCTCCTTAGTATTTTTAAATTTAAGATACAGAAACAGATTAAAGACATAACATAGAAATATAGAAAGATTTAGCTTTATATTTCTACTAATCTTCCACATTAAATTAATGTTGTTAATTAGAACTGTATTGGCTCTATAGTTTTGTTTATATTTAATCGTATATTTATTTTGGGATTTAGATTTGTATATTATCTATGAGAAAAAGGAGTTGTTATACCTAGCCTTATCTATAGGTTCTGTTAATAATATAATAAATAATTTAAGTCAGCATGAGGAGTCTGAAAGAATTTTTTTCCTTTGAAAGAAAAACACCATTATAGGCCCTATGTTACTACTAAAAGATTTAAAAGGGGGAGTAGGTGCTCACATTTCCATTTTAAACTTACCCCGAGACAGTGTATGAAGGTTAGAATGAAAAAGGGGTAAGACCTGAGACAGGAGTTGAATTAGCAGGCACTACTCCAGGTGAGAGGTAATGAGGATTTTAACAAAAGCTACTGCTTTAGGATGGAGAGGAACTGTGACATACCAGCTGGGTCCCTTGTGGCTTCTTTCCTGTTCTTTACAATGGTTTGGGATATATTTTATAAGAGCATATGGTCATGGTTTAGGAATAGCCTTTACTGGAAAGGGAATAACTTAGAAGCTGGATCAGGAAGCCAAGAAAGAGAGAAGGTCTCTGGATCTGTACATTATTCCACAGAAATGCATGAGTCTACACTCAGCTGGACACGCACTGTGGGTCTCCGTTCCAGCGGAAAGATGGCCCCTACTCAGCCATAGGTCTCTGTCTTTATAGGACAAGCTTGAGAAAACAGTCTTGCTTTGCAGGCTGCCCAGTACAAGATTGTCTGAACTTGAGGTGGCAGCAGTTTGGAAAGTGACCAAGAATGCTGGCTCTTCAAAATCTAGAAAGCTTGGGCCCATGAAATGATGCAGTTGACCTTCCTAGAAAGAGAAAACCTCTTGACCCGTGGGAAGTGGTGCTTGGGTGCAACCCTTCTTTTGAAAGAGGAACCCCTAGTCCCACTAGCTCATTGTCCAAACAATGAAGGTGAGCTTCCAGTGTCATTTTTGGACAATTCTGATCATTACAACCACAACCTAAAAGTTATTTTATAGAGAATGAGTCAGCCTTGGTGATAACTGGATTGGCGGGGCAGGGAAGGGTATGAAACACAGAAAGAGGATCCAAGAATGACTCTGAGGTTTACACCTCGGCTTGGTTAACACCTTGACTCTTGAGGTATACATATGGAGTAGATGGCGATTTCATTACCTGAGATAAAGGACACAGGAGAAGAGAAGGCATTATGGGGAGGGGGGAGATGATACAATTGTGTTAGGATCTACTGAGTTTGAGATATCTACGATACATTCATTTGAAAGAAACAGAGACTAGGGAATATTGATTTAAAAGTTAGATGTGCTGGTTATACTGGAAGCATGGGAGGTGAATGACAATGACATTGTTCTGTGTAGACTGGGAAAAGAAGGGAAGGGAATTGTAACATTTAAAGAACAGTTCAGTGCAGCACATCATTTGTTGAGTGGGGACAAGGCTGGGGGCAGGAAGAGAGAAAACATATTTTTGAAGCCCAAAAGCTATCAACAGAATGAACAATTCAGACAATGTGAGAATTTTTAGGCAAGTAGTAAAAGCACATTTTGGCATCTTTGAGAAGTGGCTGAGTTTTTTAAAAAAATGGTGACTTTTTTTCCAGGAAGTTTGCTGGTGAAGAGGAAAGGAAGAGGGGGATGGATAGATGGACAGGGCATCCAAAGGGAACCACAGGAGAGAGCAGTATTACTTATAGAATTTCACTATAAAATTGCAGTAAGGAACTACTTAAGAGGCATTGCATTGACATTATATAACATGTAGGAGACAGCCTGGGTCATGCATGTTTACTGACCCCAAGTTTTTCTTTAATGAAAATTATTTTATTTTCAAATAAATTTTCATTTTTTCATTTTCTGGTTTAAAGAGATTTTATCTTAAGCATAAAGTGGATCTGAAAAATAGTTTTTCAATATCTTTCTGTCACTCACCCTGCCTTCACTTTCAGCCTCTCTGAATCAGACCTGTCCTCAATTCCCAAGACCATGGTAATCCATTCAAAATAAAATTCTAGGGGTGCCTGGTGGTTCAGTTGGTTAAGCATATGACTCTTGATTTCAGCTGACGTCATGATCTCAAGGTTTGTGAGTTCAAGCCCCACAGAGGCTCTGCACTGATGCACAGAGGCTGCTTAGGATTCTCTCTCTCTCTCTCTCTCTCTCTCTCTGACCCTCTGCTGCTTGCGCTCTCCCTCTCCATCTCCCTCTCTTTCTCTCTCTCTTAAAACAAATAAAAACATTTTAACATTTTTAAATAAATAGGGGCATCTGGGTGGTTCAGTCCGTTGAGCATCCAACTTCAGCTTAGGACATGATCTCAGTCCCACGTTGGGCTCTGTGCTGGCAGCTCAGAGCCTGGATCCTGCTTCAGATTCCATGTCTCCCTCTCTCTTTCTGCTCCCCCTTTCTCTCTCTCTCTCAAAAATAAATACACATTATTTTTTTTAATTTTAAATAAATAAAAATAAAATTTCAGGCACACAACTCACCTGCTCAAGTTTTTTATGATCTGGTCCTTGCCCAAACTCCAATTTCCATTTAGTACATATTCATTACGGACTTTTATGTGCAGTCTTATGTGGGAAACAGAGAAGCAAATGAGGAGTCATAATACAGTGTGGTACATTCTATAATAGGGAAAGGCCTGGCAAACCAAATCAAGAGAGTTCCCCTGTGTGGTGACAGCTGAATTGAGTCCTAAGGGAATGTCAGGAGTTGACTGAATCTCCCATAAATGCCCCACTTTGCTCTGGCCTTCTTTTCAATTTCAATGTCTATATATGCTGTTTCTTCCAGTCAAAATGCCCATCTCCATTCCCATTGGCCTATGGAATGCCTATTTATCTTCAAGACTTCACACACGTCATCTTTTCCTTGAAGCCTTCTATTACACTCCTCAGCTGGCTGAGGTGCCCTCATTTTGTGGTCCCAGAGGATGTTACACCTCCTTCTGCAGAAACACTTGTCTCCATATCTACCTGTGTGGGCACTCTTCTTGGGCAACATATGTCTTTCATCTCTAATACCTCTCTCCAGTGTACTGTCTGACACATAGGAAACGCTCAATAAATGTTTGTCGAATGACTAAATGAACAAAAGTTGCTTAGCAAGTTAGTTATCTAATTATCTTAGAATTTGAGGAAAGGGGTGCCATGACCCTTGAAAAACTTATTTAATCATCCTGATCTTTTCCATTTTTGGCTATTGATAACTAAGGTCCTTTATCACAATAAAATCCCATAACTCTATTTGATGCTGTCTATGAACATGCATAAGATTGAACTGCTCAAACATGTCTGCTGTTGGCAGAATCTTACAGATTAATTCACTTAACATTCAACCAATATTTATTAAACATTTACTGTGTATAAGGATCTGTACTCAGTGTTAAGTATCAGCCATGTAGATAAAGGCCTTGCCCTCATGGAGTTATGATCAAATGAGGGACATACAGAAATAAGCTTGTATGTAAATACAATTTGTGATAAGAGCCAGGGAAGAAAAAATAACATAGCACAGCAAGGGAGATTAACAGGGGAGATTTCTTTTAAATTATGGGGTCAGAATAAATCATATTGTGAAGGGATATTTTTTTTTTAATTTTTTTTAACATTTATTTATTTTTGAGACAGAGAGAGACAGAGCATGAACGGGGGAGGGTCAGAGAGCGGGAGACACAGAATCCGAAACAGGCTCCAGGCCCCGAGCTGTCAGCACAGAGCCCGACGCGGGGCTCGAACTCACGGACCGCGAGATCATGACCTGAGCCGAAGTCGGCCGCTTAACCGACTGAGCCACCCAGGCGCCCCGTGAAGGGATATTTAAAGTTACGATCTAGTAAGTATAAAGGAGGTAAAGACAGAGGGAAACCATTTCCTGCTAAGGGAAGGCATTTAAGAATGACTTCTGACAAGAACGTTGGTGTGTCCAAAGCCTGGTGAAAAAGGGGAAGTCCCCTGAGATGTGGTTGGAGAGGTACGCAAAGATCAGGTCATGCTAAAGACTACAGAATTATCTCTACAAGTAATGAGAAATCATTGAAGGGGGTTGAGTGATAAAATTATATAGTCATTTTCATTTTAAAAGATCACTGGTCTGTGGTGTAGAAAATAGATTTTAAGGGGCAAAAGGGAATATGAGAGCCCAATGAGAAGACATTTTGGTTAGAAATTTGGGTTTGGTTGCTTGTAATAGAATAGCCCAGAGACAATGGCTTACAAAAAGCTGGCAGCTGACTCTCCTCTTGTGTAAGAGTAAGCCTGAAAGAGTAACCCAGGGCTGGGGCAGAGGCTTTTGTATGTCAGGGCTGAGACTTCTATGATTATCTGGGCTTCTCTCTCATGGGGTGATCACAAGGTGACCACTAAAGCATCTACCAGTACATCCACACTTCAGGCAGGAAGAAAAAGGAAACACTAAGACAAAAATGGAACATGTCAGCATCGGTCTGCACCCCCTTTAAAAAGTCTTTCCCAGAATTCTACACAGTAACTTCTACCTACATTCAACTATTCAGAACTGTGTCACCACACCTAACACTATGTGCAAGAGAGCCTGAGAAACATTGATCTTTTTTTTTTTTTTTTTTGGATGGGGTCTATTACCAGCCCAGACTAATTCAGGCTTTGAAAGGAAGAAGAGAAAAATGAGTATTTCACAGGCTGCAAGCTGCCTGGGTCCCTGCTCATCCCTTTCCATCTCTCGAAGGGAGGGTGAGCATGGTTTGCTTGTGCGAGGGACGGCTGTGCTATGTTAGGCAGAAGCATGCTGTTGCTCATAAGTTGAATGACGAAAAGAGAAATGTGTTGGAATTTAAAAGGGCTCAAAAGGTGGCCTGAAAGATACTGTAGATTGGCTCTCTCAAAACCCATTGCACCCTCTCCTAACTTGCTTTCCTGAACTGGATTCCTAGATTCATTTGCAGCGAGGATGCTTTCATATTATCTAGTTTACACCCATCATACAAAGTCTCCCAAATTTTGGATGTAGAAGTGAGCAATACCAAGACTCATCAGGATTTCAGTTTTTCTAACAAGCAGTTGACAGAAATAGCTGTTCTCCTGGTGCTGCCTGGGTTTTGGGGTCCCATCCTTAAGCTTCCTAGGTACTGAACAGTCCAGGGGTATGTTTGGGATTTGTCCTGAATGTGTTGCTGTGCTGCTACCGCTGTGGCTCTCTTAAAGTTTTTTTCTTAGTTAACCAAGTTTTCTTTAATGAATACTGCCATGCTACAAGTAGCTAGGGTGGATTCAGTATAGGACATGCTGACCAATGGGACAGGTTATAGACAGCTTCTTGTACTGTTGTGAATATAAAATGTTTATATAATATGATGAATAATGCATGCCATTTTTTAAAAAGTTGACTGTGCGCCATCTTTCTACTTAACTCTTCCTTAGGATATCAAAAGGTACCCCAGACTCAACATTTCCAAATAGGAAACTCCTAATATTTGCCATTCAACCTTTTTTTTTTATGGCTTTGGGTTATGCAATCCAGAAATTTAGTAGGCTTTGTAGATACTCTGCTCAATGCACACACTCATTCCATAACCGAGTGCTATTCTGCCTCCTATAAGTCTCTGGGTTTCATCCACTTTTCTATATTTCCACCATCACCATCCTGGTTGAAGCTACTATGATCTCTCTCCTGAGCTACGTAATTAGTATTTTGCATATTCTCTGGGTCCTTTCTAACATAGTTTTTACAATTTTGTCATAATTTTCAACATGACATATTGTGATTAAGACAAACTCCTTAACTCATCCAAAAGTTCCTTCACAGTCTGGAGCTTGCCCATCTTTCCAGGCACACCTGTCACCCTGTCCTTTGTTCTCTGTCCTGCTCACTTGCCACACTCCCCAGCCACTGCACTTGCCAATTTCTCTTCTAGAATGTTTGTCTTTCTCCTCTTTCCCTAGGGAACTCTTACACATTCTTCACATCTCAGCTTAAGCACAACTTTCTACTTGATTGAGATCATGAAACTGTCCTTGATAGCATTTACCACAGTGGCAACTTTTAATTTATTTTTTAGCATTTGATTAATGCATATTTAAACCCACTAGACTATAAATTCTATGTAAAGAGGAACAATGCCTGATTTGGTGCCCTATATACTACTTTGTTTTAATTTCTATTTCTTTGGTTACTGAAACTGAACAAGCATAGTGTGTTTTGAATAGTAAACAAAAGAATGAGCAAACCAGGTAGTCACATATGTGCTTGATAATTTTCATATCAAAACTGCAAAGTAGGCAGTATATCCAAATTTGCAGATGGCTTTCACAGGCAGTAAGTGGTGACGTGGGATTTAACTCCAGGTCTGTCTGAATGCAAAGCCTGAATTCTTTCCGCCTCACCACGCTGACGTCCTCTCTTCAATGAGACAGTGTAGGGGAGAGTACTTTGTAAAAAATGTTACTGGGTGTTGGGTTTTTTTTTTTTCTATCATTATCATCTAGGGTGGAAGGACAAAGGGCAGTTTGCTGCCCACCATCAATATAAAATATGAAATGACAGAGAGAAGTATCTACACACCCTGTCTTGCACAGCACCATACTAGCAGCATCCTTGCATTTGGGTTTGGTTGGCAGTCTCAGGAACCTAGTATTTTGTTAGGTGCCTTGTGATAGCAATGGCTCAAAAACACAATTCATCTTGATTATTAATGTCTCTTAAATATTTCTATAATAAATATAGTGTTCTGATCTGAACCAGATAAAACGGAGAGTTTATTCAACTCTCCCCATCTCAGAACCCCGTAACTCATCAAGGACGTAATGGTGGAGACAAAGAACTAAGGCGTAGGAAGATGAGCACAGACAGAACCAACTCATCATTTTCTTATCTCTGCGAAATGTGCCCTCCAGTACTTCTGACCAACTCCAGCCAATTACTTTGATTTGTAGCTGGGAGCTGGTAGCCTCTAGGTAAAAACATGGTATATCCCTCTATTTAGCAGAGGGGCGGGGGTGCATCCTTACTTAGGGTCTCAAGAGGACCCCAGTCCTGAAGGCAATAACAAAAGCAGACTGGTATTTGGGGACCATTTCAAGAGCAGGAGGAGCAGAAACTCTGAGGGTGATAAATGTCATGGCTTATTGATGACCAGCTACTCCGGTTCCTCATCTCAAATAAGGACAGGAGGGAAACAAAATCAGGACAGGTTTTCTGAGATATTCAACATGACCAAAATAACTTGTAAATGGTGATACACAGAATGGACAATGCTCTAGTGTACTGCTTTATAAAAAACAACATTTACTGTTTTGCTACTGAGGATTTGAAAGAAATTATAATATAATATAAGAGGTAGAAAGACATTGATTAAAAATCAGTAAATAGGAGTGCCTGGGTGGCCCAGTCTGTTGAGCATCCGATTCTTGATTTTGGCTCAGGTAGTGATCCCAGAGTCGTGGAAGCCTGCTTAAAAGTCTCTCTCTCTCTCTTTCTCTCTCTCTCTCTCTCTCTCCCTCTGCACCTCTTCCTGCTCACTCTCTCTAAAAAACACACAAAAACTCAGCAAATAATTACGCCACTCAGGAATAACCTCTTTTAATTTTTGATCAGACATATTTACTTTCAGTATTTTATATAAACATTTTACACAGCTGTTAACAACTAAATATACAATTTTGTATTATTTTTATAAGATACTATAGTATTATCATTTTACCATGTCATTAAAAAACGTCATAGATATTATTTTAATAGCTAACATAGTATTTCATTATAAATATATACATATTTTACTTAATACTAGTCCTAATTCAAAGTATGTCCCTTTTCTTCCTTTTATTATATAACACCACAATAAACATTTTGCATTAAATTTTTGTCTATATACATCATTATTTCCTTAAGCCATATTTTGGAGAAGAAATTTTTGCATCAAACAATATGAAGGGTAAGGTTTTCAATACATATTTCCAAATTGCTTCCCACTGCCAGTATGAGTTCATTCCATCACATGGTCATCAGCTTTAAGCATTAGCAATTTTTAAATCTTCAATATTCCAATAAGTAATAATAGCAATTTAAATTTATATATCTGTGATTATTAATGGAAATCAATTAAAATATTTTATTTGTGGTTTAAATATCTTCTTTTATAAAATATGTTTATATACCTATTTTTCTATTGGGCAGTTTGCTAATTTTCTTAAAGATTTATGAGTCCCTTATATATTAAGGATGTATATGAGTCAGGTTTACGAGTGACTATTTTTCCTGAAATCAGTAGTTTGGCAATTCAACTGACTCCAAGTCTTTTAAGTTACTACTAGTATTTTATTTTATTATTTTTTTAACGTTTATTCATTTTTGAGAGACAGAGCACAAACAAGGGAGGGGCAGAGAGAGAGGGAGACATAGAATCTGAAGCAGGCTCCACACTCTGAGCTGTCAGCACATAGCCCAATACGGGGCTTGAACTCACTGACTGCAAGATCATTACCTGAGCTGAAGTCAGACGCTTAACCAACTGAGTCACACAGGCGCCCCTAAGTTACTATGAAAATTTTAGAAGATGGTCAAAGAGATCACGAAGATTGAGAAGACTAACAAGCAAGCTTAAAATTTTTATCTACAACCAGTGATCTTTATATAACCACACCACCCATAAAGCAGGCATTTTTAGGAGAGGATAACTCCAAAGTCTCCAATGTTTTCAAGGAAATGATAGTTATTTGTCTTCAAGGTAAGAATTCTACTTGACTTCCTTTCTAGGTGGTGACCAGTTGCAGATGTTAAAAATGCAATCAAATCAAATTAAGTAGATATTCAAATTAAGATGAAAAGACCAAAAAAAGAAGATAACCTGGGCAAGATAAAATAAATAATCTAGGAGTTGAGCAACAAAAAATATTACTTAAAAATATTTTGGGGCACTTGGGGGTAGCTCAGTCAGTTGAGCTTTTTGGTTTCTTGGTTTCAGCTTACGTCATAATCTCAGTTCACGAGATCAAGCCCCATTTCGGGTTCCCTGCTGACAACAGGGAGCCGGCTTGGGACTCTCTCTCTCTCTCTCTCTCTGCCCCTCCCCCACTCTCTCTCGCACTCTCTCTCTCTCAAAATAAATAAGTAAACTTAAAAAAAAATTTAATATTTAAAAAATATTACAAATGTGGCAAAAGAAATAAAATTCTACATTAATAATGACCTGGAAGGTAAAAGTGTTCTTCATTTCTATGCCTATCTTTTTCTTTTTTCTTTTTCATTAAGTATGTACTACCTGTGGCCAGATAAAACAATAACGCTATTCAAAAAATGACCTGGGCTTTTGGTGAGTTCAACAAATTTAACAGAACTAAAATAAAAGGAAAATAATAACACTAGAGTTGTAATAAGTATATGATACTGCTTCTGGAGTGAAAATTTGAAATCAGCATCTCTATTAAGATCAAAGAAGGGAGGCATGTATCAAGTGATAAGATAAATTCTCTTGCAGTTGCCAGAGAACCAGCTAAGTGTTCATGATTTGGAGTAACACAGACCTAGACTACCACCACTTTCCAGCTGAGTGATCTTAGAAAAGTCACAATCTCTGAGCCTCAGCCTCCTCATTTATAAAACAGGGGCTAGTAATACCCATTTGTAGGATAACTGAAAATTAATGACAAGATATGTAACACACTTAGTATAGGTTGGCATGAAGTAGGTACCTAGTAGACAGATAAATCATATTTTTACTATTATCCTTGTAACATAAAAATGACTTTTTATTTCCACTTTTCAGATAAAGACACTGGTGCCCAGAGCTTATATAACTTGCCCAAGCATTGGTAAATGGTGGAGTGGAACTGGACCAACATATGTTTGGCTTCATAGCTGCACTCAGAACCACTAAGGTGTTCAGTGTATAATATTTGAATACATGAATAGACACTGAATGTAACATGATCTCAAAAGCCAATGATGCAATCAAAAGAAACGTGGAATTTATCCATGGAGAGTTTAAAGTTCTAGCTAGGAAATCAGGGAACTGGGGAGTCTCATGGCATTTTAATCCTTTTTCCCAGTAAAAATTTCTGACTCTGAGAGAGAGGATCACATCAAGTCACATAGCTCTACATAGGGTGTTAGATGAACAAGATTTAGCTGTTGGATGCAATTTCTGGCAAGAGATGAAATACGTATCAAAAAACTGGGAAGAATATGTTTGGAAGAAGACTCAGTAACCTGAAACAAGAGTGTTTTTAACCGAGATATGGGCAAAAGAAAATAAAACCACCAAGCCACATTTTACCGAGGACAGTGTGACAAAGAAAGGTGCCATCATGAGGGTACAGCTGACAATTCTCAAGGAAAGGCTGTGAGGAAGTGAATCAATCACAATCTGCACAGCACCAGGTGTGTTGATATGCTTCACGGGAGGTGGTGAGGTGTTCCAGGAAAGCAACTATAAGTGGAATGGAGGCAGGTGAGCGCCTGGTGAATAGTAAGCAATTCAATATGGCTGAAAAGCAGAATGTACACAGAGAACTATGGGAGCGAGTCCAGAGGCCTGGCAAGATCCAAGGTAGGAATATCTAGTACTCCATGCCAGGAAACTTAAGTTTTATACTGAAGGAGAAGAGGAGCCATAGTCAGATTTTAAGGAGGGCAATGATATGATCAAATTTATGTCTTTTTATGGAGCCTGGAATGGAGAGAGACCATGACAAAGGCATGGCAGGGACTAGGATGCATTTGAAGAGATTAGGGAAAGAAAACATGATGTCCTAAATGCAACAGCATGCAAGGAAACTGGAAAGGAGAAGGTTGCTTTATGAACTGTTTAGGAAATAAAAGCACTAGACCAGGGTTGTGTGAGATGCAACAGAGTGAAGCATTATAAATGACTCATCAAACTTGAAACATCTGCCCTTGCTTCTTTTCTCTCTCCATGTTTCATTTAAAATGTCATTTCCTCAAAGAAGTAACTCATGAATACTTTATTAAAAATAAGGCCCTTCCTCATTTTCTGTCTATCACCATCACCCTGCTAATGTTTTTCATAATAGCAATCTCAATTGGGAATTATTTTGCCTATTTGGTTACTAGCCTTTGTCCATCTCTCTCACTAGGTTGTAAATTCCAAGAGAAGAAAGACCTTGTTTGCCTTGTTCATCAGCTTAGGGCCAGACACATATTAGGTGCATAATAAATGTTAACTGAGTTCATGTTTCTAAACTGGGCAACTAAGAGATGCAGGGCCAGTGACAGAGTTAGAAAATATAGACGAAGTAACAGATTTTTGTGGAGATGGAAGAGGAAGATGAGGAATTCTGCTTTGAAAAATTTTCAGTTTTAAGTGTCAGTTTTAAGTTTTTGGAGAAGGGGGTATCTAGTGGCCCATTGACTAAACACATATAAAGCTCAGGGCACTGCTATGGGCTGGAAATGGGGATTTAAGAGCCACCTGTATTTGACAGCAGCATTGGAAGTCATTTATATGACAAAGTGCTATACACACTGGTACTTATCCAAGGGGGTAGGCAGGGGCTGAAATCCAGCCTGACTTTGGTTTGCCAAGCTTTGTATACTAGAGCAAGTCAGAGGTCCCTGGAGATAAAGATGTTTTATTCTTCACTAAAAGGTGTTATTTGCCAGGCAATCTATGTGCCCAAGGAACTGTGACACCCACCACAGTTACAGGGAGTACTTTTTCTAATTTGCACAAAAGTGTAGGATAAACAAATAGCACTCCTGAGTATGAAAGAAGAATACCCAGAAAACAGGGCAGGGGGCAACAAAGGACCTACCACCATTTTCATTCAGTTGGGCTACATTCTGATGCATGGATATCTTTAACTCAGAATATGAGGAAGGCTGGGTGTGGGTCCCTTAGTGTGAGTGATTACGTTCAAATTCCAGCTCCTTTGCTTACTAGGTATCACCCCAGAAAAGCCACTTAACCTCTACAGGCTTCGGTGCTCTTATTTTTGAGATGGGGAAAATAATGGTACTTATCCCATCAGATTCTTGAGAAGATTAGATGAAATAATGTTAATAGTGCATATAGCACTGTGCTTGGACAGACCAAGACCCAGGGGATGCTGATTGTCATTTATTATAACTGTAGTTTGATGCTGATACACTACCATCCAGATTCCTCTTCAGGAAGAATGGAGAGCACTTCCAACAGAAAGCTCTTAGGGGTCAACCTCAACAGGAATAGCCTTGATTGCAGACAGCCACCTTGCCATAGGTCGCAGACCCTTCCTGGAGCACTAAGCATCCGATGACTGGTCCACAGGGGACACAAAGCCCCATCTCTCTCACCCCAAGTCAGGACAACTCTGAAGGCTTATCCTGGCTTTAGAACTCCCCTTAGGATCAGCTCAGCCTCCACTGGGACTGTATCCCAGTTCAAATGCTTCTCTGCTCAACTGGGCATCTTTCTACAGTTAACAGCGCTCCCCCCCTGCCAAAACTTTGATACATTAGTCACCACCTCAAGCTTATCTGTGATGAGCACTGGGTGCTATATGTAAGAGATGATCACTAAGTCTATACCTGAAACCAATTTTACCATATATGTTAACTAACTAGAATTTAAATAAAAACTTGAAATTTTAAAAAAAGAAGGAAAAGCTTATCAATTTGGGAGCACTCTCCCAGGATACAAGATTTAACACCCTGGCAAGGACTTTGGAAGATAATGTGAATATGTTACTAGGATAACACCTAGAGCATGGCAAAAATGATGATCCCCACAAAGTGAGCTAGAATAACTATGACATATGGTTTAAAAAGGTGGGGAGGAAAAGACTCAGAGAAGGGAACCATAATAAAGTGGATACATTACACAAGGCTGAAAACAACCAACTAGAGAACTATATTCCATGAAAGAACACAAATGATACACCAATTACCAGAGCAATAAAGAATGCACTAGTGAGATGGGTTCCTGTATCAGTAAGAGGTTCAATAGTGGTTCTTCTCTGTAGGCCAGAGCTGAAATCGGAGATTCCTTTATAGTATGTGAGTCATCAATAGTAGATGGATGATAAGATACTTAAACATTAAAGTCCAGATGCCAGAAACCTAATGGATGCAATTATGGTGGTTGATAGTGTCAGAAGTGTAGTCAGGAAGGCCTGGACCTACCGAGGATTATGGAGATGGTTAATTATATATAGCATCCCTGGGTGGGGGTGTGGACAATAAATGAGCATTCAACAAGGGTACTTGTCAATATACATAATCAAAAGTATCAGGGAAGGATAGATGAAGTGATATCTTGCAAAGATGAGAATCAAGGAGGAAGTCAGTCACCCTGATAAAAGATCACAAGTCCTTGCCCACTTTCCAGGCCTTAGCCAGGTGTTAGACCCAGAATCCACAGACTAAAAAAGAGGGTGGCCCCACAAATAAGGGCTTTCTTACACCACCAAAGGGTGCACACTAATCATTCCCCCAAAGTGACTTATTACCATTTACCTGAGTAGCTGTACACAAAAGAAAAGAGATTACCCAAACATTGAAAGGACTCTTGGACACAGAGTATGACTTGACATTGACACCTAAAGGTGGCATCATGGTCCCCCATTAGTATGAGGATATAGAAAGGTCAAGAAAAATCATAGCCTTGGACTAATAGTCTCACTATATCTAGCAGTAGGCACAACTGACACAGAGAATGCTTGACCTGCAAGGCAAGAGCTATCATAGTGGGGAAGTCCAAGTGGAAGGCTGTGAAATTGCTCCACATTCTAAGCTAAGAAATGAAAAATAATGTTACATTCCGAGAGGATGACAGAAACCAGTGCCACTGTAATACCTAAAGGATGTAGAAATGGTGATTCTCATCAGAACAGCAGTTAATTCATAAGTCTGGCCGCTATAAAGAAACAGATGGATCCTGGAGGATGACAGTATGCTACTGCAAACTCAGAAAGTTGGAACCCCAATTGCAGTGCTATGTTGGATGTGCCATCTATTCTAGAGCAGATTAACACAACCTCAGATACATGCTAAGCAGCTATTGATCTGGCAATGAATTCTTTCCCATCCCCATCAGAAAAGAGGATCAGAAATAGTTGCACTCACTTGAACAGACAGCAATACATATTTGTAGTCTTGTCCTTGGGCTGTAGGGAAAAGACAGACTATGGGGCATCAAATGACCATGTGGCCAGAACTGTCCATCATGACCTGAATTCTGTCAGATTCACCAAGTCATAAAATTGGATGGGCCCAGCAGAAGTTTATCTTAAATTGGAAGTGGTACAACCAGGATTGAGCACAAGTAATTCTGGAGTGTACGTGCCATCTATCAGAGGAAGCAAGACACATGTCATCCACTACTGTTTTTGTACCAGGACTTCTCCCTCACGTGCAGTGTAACATGTAAGGCTGCCTGGGAGATTTCTCATGACGTACTAATGGATGAGGAAAAGACCCTGAAACTTGGTTCACAGGTTACTTTGGTATGGGAGTGAAAGCTGAAAAGGAATGGTAACAGCAATACCACCTCATTCAGAGATGTCCTTGAGAGACAGTAATGACTGGAAATCCTCCCAATGGGCAGAGCTTTGGGCAGTTTACAGGGTCATCCAGTTTGTGTTAAAAGCAAGGTATCAGGGGCGCCTGGGTGGCTCAGTCAGTTGAGCGTCCGACTTCGGCTCAGGTCACGATCTCGCGGTCCGTGAGTTCGAGCCCCGCGTCGGGCTCTGGGCTGATGGCTCAGAGCCTGGAGCCTGCTTCCGATTCTGTGTCTCCCTCTCTCTCTGCCCCTCCCCCGTTCATGCTCTGTCTCTGTCTCAAAAATAAATAAAATGTTAAAAAAAAAAAAAAGGCAAGGTATCAGTGGACTCATGGACACTGATGAAAACTTGGTTGGTTCGGCAAGGGCTTGAGAGAAGAAAGATAGGAATCTCAGGAACAAGTTCTAGAGAAGAAGAATTACTTCTTCTCTAGAGAGCACAAAATAATTATAATCTACTGAGATTATAGTGTAGCTCACTCTCCCTTCTGTCCAATCCTTCTTCCTGGCCTCTCTCCCCGATGTGTTGAAGCCAAGAATACAACCTAATAAATCTCCAGCTGAGAGTCTGCTCCCTGGGGAGCAAACATTACCTAAAACACTGAAATCCTAATTTTGTTCTCAGCTGTATCCCCAGTGCCTAGTTCTGCCTGACACATATCAGGTTCTTAAATACTTGTTGAATAAATGATTGAACCCCAAGGACACTAATTTGACAAGGCCCATGACAGAACTATTTCTGAGTTCTGTACCCTCAGGTAAATTCTTGCCTTCTTGGCTCTAATGCAGGTCTCAGTAGCTTGAGGAAAACCCAAAATGGTGAAGGCAAGAGGATCATCCTTGCTTGGTCAGTCCCAAATTTTAATGACTGCACACACACACACACACACACACACAGACACTCACACACACACATACCCTAACTCAAATAGACAAACCAAAACACATTTTTGTCTGCATTTTGGACAGCCAGACTGCATATCAATAATTCATAAAATCATCAATAACACAAAAATATCATTATCAAAGAGAAGTTACTGAACTTCCATTCTCAGTAAATCATCTTAGAGAAAAATAGCATTTCTTAGAGAATTGGAATTTTTCACACACACAAAATATGAGTTACATGTTGTCGTTCAGCGTTCCTGGCTTAAAATTTTCACGGATGCTCAAATGCAACACATCAGTGGAGTTGAAAATGTGGTTTGTGTTGTAAAAACAATTTCTTTTCATATATCCAAAAAGGTAAAAAAAGAAATTTTGTTAAAAGAGAAGTAGTGTTGGTTGCAAGGTCATACCTTGGATTGGTTTTCATTCCAAAGAGAAAACCAGAAGGGAGCTTCAAAAATGTCCCTGGTGAAATTAGATGTCATGCATAACAGCATCTTTCCTAAACGTGAGGAATTAACTACCTGCTTTTTGTCGAACTCTCTTCCTAACTTGCTCTCGTATTCCACTTGCCTGAAAAGAGAAAGAACTGTAGGATATTGTAGGATATTGAAAATTCTAACTTTCATCAGAATAATTTGCTACGTAGATGAGCCAAAATGACTGGATTAAAAAGAACAATTTAATAGAACTATGTTGACCTGATCCGGTTACAGGAAAGTGCTAGTGACTTGCAAAGTACCCAAAGCCTGTGGCAGCAGCAGCAGCAGCAGCAGCCTGACTTGGTATTCTCATGTACGACCTAGTTGTCTGGGACACTGCGATGACAGCATTTTGGTGGTCCGCTGTAGATGGTAGGTAGTAATTCATAGATCCCAGTATTTGGGGTCTGAATCATTGCTAAATTTTAAGGTAATTTCTATTGTTGGTTCATCTTTCATATATTTGTTAAATTGTTAAAGCATTTGATCACATTTACTAGGTTATAAAACAAATGCATACTGTAAAAAAAAATACTAAAGGTAGAAAGTTATAGTCTTCTCCCTCCCTTCCCTGTTTCAATGTATATGTCATCATTACGAACAGCCAATGTAGGGTGGGGGGGGGGGGAGGTGGAGGTGTATAAATATTTTTATATGCATTGATTTTTATACAAATGAGATCATAAAATCATCCCTAATAGTCCTAATTAGGCATGACAGATGGGTATCCCTGAGACCACCATTTGGTAATTGCAAAATAGATATCATAAAAATACATAAAGAGGAAGAAAACTGCCTGATAGCAGCCGGATTCTCCTCGCTCCTCTACCTACCAGTTTCATTAGATTTGAGGAATTCTCTGAGGTCAAAAAGAAATTAGATGTGTGAACAAGAAATGTGACATTTTATTTCTAAACAATCCATCTGCAGAATCTGAATTTGACATGAAATCCTGGCTCAATTAAAGAACGAGTTAAATATAGTATTTTGCAAATAACAAACAGGTGTTGGTGAATGTACTGTATTCTGGTTCTGTTAAAAATGCAAAACAGAAATAAAATAGATGCTTAACTGCTTTAGCTCCTTTAATTTTGTTTCCTGAAGCCATACATCATCTGGCTAGGTGATTGATGATATCATTTAAATTCAATTCCCCCCCTCAAAAAAAAATAGTCCATTAGGTTTCAAATAAAATTGTCATATTTTCCACTTACAAAAAGGAGAATGAATAAATTAGTAGGCTAACATCCCCCCTCAGGGAATCTTACATTGAGTCTTTTTAAAGTAATGAGCAGCGTGGTGGAATGAACAGTGGCATCAGCACTAGTAGGTAACCTTGGGCAAATTGCTCTACCTCCTTGGGCCTCATCCGCCTCATCTATAAAATGGCGGTAAAAACCAACACCGAAACCAAAAAAAGTCCCCCCAAACTCCGAACCAAAAGAAACTCAAAAGTTGTTTTAAAGACCAGACTAAGATAGCAACCATGAAATGGCATTATAAAACAGAACGGCCTCATTAATAATGGTTAATAGTTAAAACAAAATCTTGGCATCCCTCTCCTCTTTGTATTTCATTTCCTCAGAAACCTCAAATCTAGAAATTTTTATTTCTCTTCCTTTTCTCAATTTGTAAGGGAATGTATGAGTTTTGAGAAACTATCACATTCCTCTAGATTTTGCCTCCAAAGTACTCACTAGTAAGTATCCATCGAATCAAATTAACATGTCTTTGCTGAGGTTCTCGTGTGCAATATGTTGCATCAAGTACTGGAAGGAGAGAAGAAATTCAGAGCCATGTTAATTTATAGGACTTTATGAAACAGAAACACATTAAGGAAAGCCAACCTTCAGTATAGATGGTACTGAACATTTGAGTCATCCTTTTAAAAAAATTTTTTTAACGTTTATTTATTTTTGAGACAGAGAGAGACAGAGCATGAACAGCGGAGGGGCAGAGAGAGAGAGAGAGACAGAATCTGAAACGGGCTCCAGGCTCTGAGCTGTCAGCACAGAGCCTGACGCGGGGCTCGAACTCACGGACCACGAAATCATGACCTGAGCCGAAGTCGGACGCTTAACCGACTGAGCCACCCAGGCGCCCCTGAGTCATCCTTTTAAAAGGTCTGAAACTTTTCTTTTTCTCTACCTATCTGTATTGGATATCTTTATTTTGCTTCTACAGACCCATCTCCCTGCTTTGCCATCCTGGAGGCAGACCTGTCTGGCTACAACTGTGGCTTCCTTTGCCCTGGTCCAGTTCAGTGTAGTGGAACCTTGCAGGAGACTGAGGTGGAAGGGAGGGTGAAGTTAAAGTATTTTCTCAGACCCCATCTGTGCACTGGCTGTGTGCCTCAGTTGAAGGTCACAGCTTTTTCTCCGTTTCTGTTCTGGGGATTGTTCCTATCTCCGCCCTTGCTAACCTAGGAGTGTTAACAGTATCTAGGCACTGTTTTTCCCTTTATGCTTTTCTGCACCCAATGCACCTTTGGAAATACTCTCTTTAGTAAGCTCTCCTCAAATTACTCAATTTAAATGTCCTTCTGTTTACTGCCAAAACCTTGACCCATATGCCCTCTTACCATCTACCTCTACCTACCACCCACCGGTTCCCAGTTCTAGGTACTGCCTGGTTTGGTGTCTCTCTACACCAGTGACTTAGGAACTTGCAGGCCTCTCAAAATACAGGTATGGCTTCTCAAGAGTTCATGAATACCACTGTGAAAAACACTGGTTTACCTAGTATTCCTCCCTAGTATTTACCTAGTATTTCCTCCCCCAAATAAGAACCCAATGCATTAACTCTTTCTCTATTTAAAGGGATGTAATCCTTTTAGAAAGAGGTTAAAATAACAATTTTATGTTTTCTTTTGTTTTTGTGATTTGTTATGTATTCCAATGGTCTGAAAGACCTAAGTTCTTAGGACTAAACAAAACAAAAAATAGAGTTGAATCCAGAGCTTTCATTTTATGAATGAACAAACCAAAATTTTGTGATTTACTTAAGTGATTTATTTCAGGCCATACAACTTTTATTGGCCAAAGCTACAATCTGCTTCCTGAGTCTTAATCCAATGTTATTTTCTGCCAAACACCTTACCCAGCCTATACTATCTTACATAGAAAATAATGAGAAATAAAATGTCATGTGCCTGAATAGGAAGACTTCTCTAAGAATCTGTTCCTAAAAGCAGGAAAGAAATTATAGACTTTTGAGATACTAGGGCTAGAAGCTACTTTCTGACTCTCCCTGAGTTTATAGGCAGAGAATCAGAGCCTTGGGAAAGATCACTATCTTGTGCTCCCCATGTTCCCTGAAGTATTTCCATAGCATTTTCCCCCTCACTTTCAGGATCTCGAAGGAAACTTTGAATAAGTTCATACCCAGGGTGTCTCTATAAATCTTGCATTATTCATGATGATAGGATTCTATGACTCAAAGAAGTTGTAAGCTATAGAATAATGAAAAAGCAAAATATGCCATCTGATAGAGAATATCTCAAGAGCTAACATGTAAATTGATATATGAGTGAGTTAGAAGTTCCTTTTATACTGGCTTGTTGGCAATGGACAAAGACTCTCTGAAAGAGCACAACCTTGACCAGTGAGCCTGCAAAGTCAAGGTGCCTGTGGTAATGCACTGTTCCATAAGCAAGCTCCCTGGTGCAAACATTTGTTTGCCTGGGATGCCATCACCTGTGCAAGACATTCGAGATAAAGTTTCCAATCTCTGTCTGAGGAAGAAGCAACTGCCATTCAATCCACAGGAATACTTTCTCAGTGTCAAAAAATGCTATTAATACTGAGCTGGCATCATTTTTCATCTTAAAGAGGATATTAAATAAGCACAGTAAATTCATACAGGTGAGCCTACATGTACTGGCCATAAAACAGCACATTGTTCGGGTTGAATTCTTTTATTAATGCTTATTCTGTGAGTCAATTGGCCAATAACTTTGTCAAAGTGTTGATATCTATATTGAGGAGGGCCATGAAATTGAGGTCTATAGCCCCCACTATGATAAAATCAGCTCCAATTTTCTTCTTCTGTCATTATCAGTGGATACATTGGAATTTGGACAGAGACCCTTGAGTTTTGTCCCTAGATGTCTCTTTCAAACCACCCAGGGCTACTTTTCCCTTGTAGCTGGTCATTACCCTTTACTCACCTCTAGAACAGAAAGACCTTTTTGAGCACAGGCATTTGCTCAGTCTAGGTTAGAAGCTCTCTAATAAGAGATGGGAGAACAAAAAGGTGAGGTGTCTCCAAGTCAGAGATCCTACTGAGGAAATTCATAGATTAGGGTGGTGATTGGACTGGATGATCCCCAAGGTCCCTTCAAACCTTCTAATCCTCCGGTTTAATACCATAACATATGTCTCTGCCATGGTCTGCAGATTGATTATAGCTGAATGCAATCCACAGAGGTTTGCTGCAGAATAATCTATGCTTCCGGGTCTCACTGCAAAACATTCCTGCCCCTCCTAACCCACTCTACCCTCCATCCTGAATGGCTGTGCTATGACTTTCTGAGACTTCCCTAAGCCAAGAGAGGGTAGACAGAGGATGGCAGAGGATTTCTCAGGCCTATTTACCCCCTTCCAAAACCCCTCCTTCTGTTTGAAACCCCCAAACTGCCTGCAAAGCTAGAGAGAGTCCAGCAGTGCAGCCTATGGATCCTGCTGGAATGTTCTTCCCAGTTTAGTGTAGTGAGGGCCATGAATTTCCAGTCCTGGGCCTGAATCCTGGTGGAATCTTAGCCAAATTGACTAACCTTTCTGAGAGTCAGTGCTGTCATCTAGAAAACTGAATACAAATGTCTACCCAGTGGGGTGAATGAAGGGTTAAAACAGATGATACATGAGGCTTGCATTGAAGTTCAGTTTCAGCCCTGGGGCTTAGCCAAAATCTAGCACTCAACTTCAGCTTTGGCCTTGATCTTTAAAAGGTATCATAGACAATTTACCTACTTCATCATCATTTCTGGCATCCCCCACCTTGAGAGTGATCAATGATTGTGCGTTCTCATCAGTTACACAGGATCAATATGACACACAAGACTGGCAATAAGAGGAAGGAATTCTATCCAGACTTGTCATTAATGTATGAATATTCACCTTCTAGTATAGATAAATTATTCCTGACTCAGCTTTACTTTTCTACCTCATCCTTATGACTACCTCAGTGAATAATATAACATTTATATGCTTTCTATATATTGTCTGTCTCCCTAACAAGTAAGTAAGCTACACCAGGGCAGGAATTTCATTTGTTTTGTTTGCTGCAGTATCCCAAATGCCTAGTATAGTGCCAATTCCTTCATACGTATGCAATAAATTATTGTTGAGGGAATGAATATGCAGCAGGTTCTAATCCCTATCCTTCCTCATACTCAGGTCTACAAGAACAATCATTTTCTTTATTTTTCTATAACTGAACTGAGCTGCCCTTCACAAGATTGGCAGTGTGGGATTCAGCTCCATTCTTCTATGGTGGGATCACCCATTGCGTCTATTGTCTAGGGCATTACACAGTATCAAGGTGTTTGAGGGTGGGCACCACATTCTCACAGTCATTGTTCCATGTTAAGATCCACAGAATTATGCCCTCCAGTCACCTCTGAGTCATTCCTCTGACTCCCCCAGACTTCTATGGATCTAGAGGCACTCTTGCTGCTACTTCTGGACACTTCTGGATACATTGGAATCACTTTGCAGCTTCCATATCATACTGGAATTCAAGGGAATTCTGAATATCTAAGGTTCATTCTGCCTAGACATAATACAGTCTCTTCTCTTCTGGAGCCTTATCACCAACCCAGGATTCTACCTAGGAGAGGGCTAACAGACCCTCTGTTTTCAGATCCCACAAAGCCATCTGCCATTTCCAGTGGCCTCACTCCCTTGGCCCAGGGCTGGGCTCAGAAACCAGGGTGCACAGGACTTGTTACAAACCCATCAGTTCTTCTTGTCTGACCAGATCCTATCTCCAGTGACAGAATTTTTTTCCAGTCTTCATTGGACAGTCTGAGAATCTTCTCAGAGCCTATACTTTTGAAGTTGAAAAGCCAGCAAAACAATTCCCTTTGCTCTGCTCTGCATGGCCACTTTCTTCTTTTGAGCCAGTGAACACAAACTAATTGAGTTGGTCAAAACACGGGAGAAGGGTCAAGGAATAAAAGGAAATATTAGGAGAAAGCAGCTATTAGCATTTCCAAAGCATCATAACATATGCACACACATGAACACACACACATGAACACACACACACACACACACACACACACACACACACACACACACAGTGTAAATTTAAAAATACCAGTGTAAATTTAAAATGTTTCAGCCTCTCAGTGAAAATCTCCAGCATTCTCTTATTTGGGAAATGGTAGGTCAATTTATACAAGAACTCTCAAACCCTCTTTCTAATAAAGTTGCCTAGGTAATGCCAACAATATATACAAATAGACACAGAACCAAACTCCTAATGTCTGAATACCATATCAGGTGACAGAGCCCCTGCCCATCCTCTCCAACCTGTTAACCATCACCTACTCTGAGAAGCCTTTCCTGGTCCCGCCCCCACACTCAAAAGTCTCCAGTCTCTCCTTAGTATTCCTCACTGTATCCTATTGCATTAAGTCAATTAAGTTAGGCTGCAAGTTATAGAAAACTCAAAAGAACAGAGGCTTAAACAAAACATATGTTTATTCCTCTCTCATATAAATTACATTGGAAGGTAAGACACTCAAAGCTGAAGGTTAGCTTCACTATTACCAAAGATCTAGATTCAATGGTAAATCTGCTTTGCTGCCACACTATTCTCTCCTCACATGACTTACACCTCAGGTCGAAGTTGGCCACTCCAGCTCCAGCTCCCACATTCCAGACAGCAGAAAAAGAAAAGGAGGCAATAAAGGAATATCCCTTCACCTTCAGGAAACATCTCAGACATTGCACACAGAACTTACTATCTCCTATTGGCTGTAACTTAATCATAAAGGTTAGCAGAAGGGCAATGTCCCCAACAAAAATTTGAGGTTCTTTTTTGTAAGAAAATAGAGGAACAGCTAGATACTAGAAAGCAGCCTTCTGGTTTCTTCTGCTCCTTCTTGTGAAATGGTTACCACACCGGTTCACCTGTCTTCTCAACCAGATAGCAAGTTTCTTGAAGGAAATAAATAAATACAATAGCATCTCATTCATCTTTCTTTCCCACATTCTAGCCCAGGGCCTGACCAGAGTTACATTCAATAACCGTTTATTAGTCAAGGAGAATTTGAAGCACCTCCAATGTACCAGGCATTTGATAGATGTAATCTCTAGTTCTTAATTAAAATACAAAACAAAAATCAATAGAAGTGTGCTTAAGAAGACCCTGTTTCCACTGCATTTTATAAAAACTAAGAAACAGGCTCAGAAATATTAAGTAACTTACACAAGATCTGAGATCCTGTGAGTGGCAGAGGTTGGACTTAAAGAAAGCATTGCCTGACTCCAAAGTCCTACTCTTTCTACTATGTGGGCTCCTGTACATGCTACTTCTAGGGTTTCCTTCCCTGTCACTAATGTGACAGTACCAAGGAGGCAACGTGAGTTTATAAACTTCAGTTTAGTGACTTGTGTCGTGGCTACTCTGGTGGACAAAATGAATACTAAGAGCAATGCATCCTAGGCTCTTGAAGGGGAAAGAGTGGTACCTCTTTTTTAACCATGAAAACCCTTCCCCATTTGATCTCACACATTACCATTCCTCCCACCGTTCCTTCAGTCCAAGTCCTACTCCAGGGGTCAACTGATAAGACCATGTTCTGCCCTGCCTTGATGACTGCTTACTGCCTTTGCATGGAGTTTTGCTCACCCTCGTATCTCGAGATGAAGAGGGACTCAGTACCTGAACCAACAAGAGTGATGCTTATAGAGTCCATTTTTATCCAAGATTTCTGCCCTACTTAGTGAAACTGATTGCTGTCCTTGGCTCTTGCCATTGCTATGATCACAAAAACAGAGATCCTCTTGGCGTCCAACTCTCCATCTTGATAGGGCCTTAAAATAGCTCACTATCTAAAAATCTCTTCCCTCAAATTCATTGATTTATTATATTCTATTTCTATTAATATAACACAAATTATTTTAAGCATATATAACCACATAATTATATCTTTATAAATCCTCTAACCAAATACATTTTATATGCTTATTAATTAAACTAATAAAATTCCCAATAAAATTTCATACTTATCTATATTACATATCACATCACACTATTTCTTTCTAATGGGGAAATTCTTGGATATATTTAGCATGTGACTATACAACTAGAATTAGTCACAGATCAAGATTAGCATGTAAGATCTTCGGAGGAACAGACTAACTGAATGTCTTCAATGTCTATATTCTCTGGCCCTCTCCTTGCCATACATCATATCAGCTATCACTTATTCCTCAGATCCACATAGAGTAGCAGAGTCTAGCATCAGTGACCCAAGCCCTAGCTCTAAATGTTCATTGGATTATATTCAGCAGCAAATTACATTCTGTACGAAAACATTATTATAGCCTTGTGATCAATAATGCTGCGTTCTTTTCCTTCTTTCCAAAATATATCTTTTCAAGAAAACAATTTGACTTAGGAAAAGAAGGTTTTGTTCATGTTTGGGTCCTACGTTTTCTGACCAAGCCAGGCGGTAACAAATGACGTTTTAAAAATTTTTTCTTACCAGAATAGCGAACTGCCCAGCCAAGGGTGAATCTTTCTCATTTTCCTCAGGAAGGGTTTATGGGAGCCCTGCCATCATCTCACCAAACCTTGGATTATAGCCAGCAAGGGCCAAGCCCAAATACGACTGGCATCCCCTAGGCACAGAGTTGAGACACAAATTTCAGGGGGTTTCAAGGGCCTGGATTCTGGAATAGATCTGGAAATCCTAAATTTTAAAAGAATTTGAAATCGTTAAAACAGTTATATTTTGACGAAACTCAAGAAGTATGTATCAAGTGCCTACTACATGCTGAGAACAATACTAGGCACCAGAAGCACATAGAGGCGAAGACACACATCACACCCTCAATGGGCTTGCAGATGCAGAGGGAGATAGAGCTACACATGATTAGCTAATGCAAGTCATCTGACGCCATGTATTCCAATAAGGGCATAAGAATAATAACAAGAATACAAATACAAACACAAACACAAGAATGGCTAATATTTGCTGAGTGCTTACCACGAGCCTAAATGCATTATCTCGTTTATTCCTCACGGCAACCTATAAGGTGTAAGTCAGTATTCTCCATTTTGCAAACAAGGAAATGCTACTGAGATGAAGAGAACAACAAATTCTGCCTTCAGGCGTTGAGAGAGGCTTCATGGAGGAAGTAACATTTGTTGGGATCATCAAATCTGGTTCCTGGTATAGCCCCCAGCAGGCAGCGATGGAACTTCATAATAAAGTCACTAATAGAAATTACATACTGGGGGATTTCCGATGCAATTGCTAATGGGGAAACTGCCTATACTAGATGACTAAATATGTTGTTCTGGGTCATTAAAATTGTATTATGCATATGCTGAGGTTGGGATTAGCTAAAACATTATAGAGGGCTGCTAATCTGATCACTAGACCATGTTCGGTAAATTTGTTCAGGGATGAGCCAAAGTTAAAAGTATAAAATCCAGCTGTAAATAAGGAAATAATTGGACTGCCTGCATCAGTTGATGGGAGTCTGTGGCCAGCTAGAAGCTTTTTAAAAATGTATTTTTCATGAAATATTTCATACATTCAAAAAGTATACCTACTTAGTGAATGGCTAAGGTATAAAGAATGATTAAGTGAGCATCCATATGTCCAAGCCAGCCTAAGAAATAGCAAATTACTAATTCTGACACAGCCCCTGATATCTTTACCCACAAGTTTTTCTTCTTTCCTCCATCCCTACCAAAAATTATGGCTTTTTAAAATACTTTTTTACATATGCACGTAACCCAGAAATATATGCTACTCGTTTTTGTGCATTTGAACTTTATTAAGTAGAATCACACTCTGTGTGTCCTTTTGTGACTTATTTTCTTTACTGCACATTATGTTTGTGGTTCTCATCCATGTTGAAGCATGAAGCTGCATTCAAACATCTTCACCTCTCTATAGTCCACAAATTATTGATCCATTCTCCTGTCAGCGGACATTTGAATAGACATTTGTGTAAACCAGGATGAATATTTTTTTTATTTTTTATTGATTTTTAATTTATTTTGAGAGAGAGGGAGAGAGAATCCCAAACAGTCTCCTCACTGTCAGTGCAGAGCCTGACACAGGCTTCAAACTCACGAACCATGAGATCATAACCTGAGCTGAAATCAACAATCAAACGCTTAACTGACAGAGCCACCCAGGTGCCCTGAATATTTTTATACATTATGCACATGAGCAAGAATTTATCCACATACCTATACATCAAAGAATGAAATTGTCAGGAGGGAGGAGCCAAGATGGCAGAACAGCGTGGAAGTTTTTTGTGTGTCTCGTGTCCATGAAATACAGCCAGACCAACACTAAACCATCCTACACACCTAGAAAACTGACTGGAGGATTAACACAACAATCTGCACAACCTGAACCACAGAATTCAGCAGGTACACGGTGCGGAGAGGTGAACTTGGGGACCGAGAAGGAGCAGGAAGGGAGGTGCTTTTGTGAGCGGAGGGAGGAGGGAGACTGGAGGGGGGCTGAGAATATGGGAAAAGCACCCCTCCCCAAAAGCAGCAGGAGAGAAAGTGGAAAATTGGAAACAGCCGCAGGGACTAAACTAAAAAGGGAGAAAGGACAAAGGAGAGGGTTTAAATTCCAATAAGACTATAAACAAGGGGAGCTCAAAGGCTGCAACTCCGCAGCTCCATACCTGGCGATGCTCTGGTGGGAAGGGCGAATCCCCAGGAACAGAGTGGGATCTGGGAGGTTCTCGGGCCACACAGGGAAAGCGGTTCCGCTGCTGGAAGGACATTCGGTAGACACTGTTGAAGCCACCTGGTCCCAGCAGACCCTGGAAGGCAGCCACATTCGCTGGTGCTGGGGCAAGGTTGTTGAGGGTGAAGACTGGTGCCAGATGTGTGTTGCGATGTTCCATAATCCCTGAAAAGCTGCTGCTACACTATCTCGTGAAATTTTTCTGGGGTGGGCTGGCACCTGGCCACAGTCTCAGGGCACCAGCTGCAGCAGGGTCCAGTAAGCGTTCCTGGGTGCAGCCGACATTCGGCCATTGCTCATTCGGCCATTACTCGGTGAGACCCTCCCGCAGAGGGGCGGAACAGGTCAAAGCCACAGTCCTTCGGAAGTAAGGGGCTGGGGAAAAGAGCTGCATCTGAGACAAAACTCGGGAGAGAGGTACTGCCTGCGGCCTGGTCACGGAGAGTGAAAAAGTGGGGAGTGGACAAGAGCTGAAGACAGAGGACAGGTGCACGATCCGGGAGAACAGACTCGGTTGCTGGGGGGGGGGGGCGCTAGTTTCACCACTCCCGCGCATGCGCATACGCACCTACAAGCCCCGCAACAATCCACCCCAGTAGGCTTGTAGCGCCATCTAGTGGAGAGCGGAGCTGTTACACTGAGCCCCGCCCAACTGGGCCAACTTCGCTCTTCAAACGCACAAGTCTCACTGCCGGCTTAGTTTATGGACTACAAAGCGCTACATAGACTGACTTCTAGGGGAAAACGAAGCAATTTCAGTCCTACTTCAATCTGTTAGCAGGTTCATCCATTCAATTTTCTTTCTTTTTTTTTCCTTTTTTTTCTATTTCTCTTTTACAATTTTCTTTTTCTTGAATACAGAAAGAGAAAAAATTCATTTTTATTTTCAATTCTTATTAAAAATATTTTTCTTTAATTTTTATTACTATATTTTTTACTTCTGTGTAAATTTTTTCAAATTCTATTTTACTTCCATCATTTTATTTTAGTCTACTTCAGTGTATTCACCTTTGCAAATTTTAAAACAATTTCTTTTTTCTTTCTTTTTCTTTTTTTCTCTTTTTCATTTTTTTTCTTTTTCTTGAATGCAGAAAGAAAAAAACTTCATTTTTTTCAATCTTCATTACTTCATTACTTTCATTACTTTTTCAAACTTCATTACTTTCAATCTCTATTAAAAATATTTTTCTTTAATTTTTATTCCTATTTTTTACTTTTATGTAAATTTTTTAAAATTCTATTTTACTTCCAGCATTTTATTTTAGTTTGCTACAGAGTATTCACTTTTTCAAATTATCAAACGATTTCTTTTTTTCTTTTGTTCTCTTTTTCGTTTCTTTTCTTCTTTCTTAAATACAGAAAAAGAAAAAAATTCATATTTATTTTTAACTTTTATTAAAAATATTTTTCTTTAATTTTTTCTACTATATTCTTTACTTTTGTGTATATTTTTTCAAATTCTATTTTACCCCCATCATCTCATTTTAGTCTACTTCAGTGTATTCATTTTTTCAAATTCTCAAATGATTTCCTTTTTTTTCCTTCTTCCCCCCCTTTTTTTTCTCTAATCTGTCAAACCACTTTCAACACACAGACCAAAATACACCTAGGATCTAGCATCATTTATCCGATTTGTGTGTGTGTGTGTGTGTTTAATTTTTAATTTTAATATATTTTTTAAATTTAATATTTTTTTAATTTTAATTTTTTTAATTTCAATTTTTCTACCTCATTAATTCCTTTTCTCCTGTCAAAATAACAAAATGAAGGAATTCACCCCAAAAGAAAGAGCACGAAGAAACGACAGCCAGGGATTTAACCAACACAGATACAAGCAAGATGTCTGAACCAGAATTTAGAATCACGATAATAAGAATACTAGCTGGTATCGAAAATAGATTAGAATCCCTTTCTGCAGAGATAAAAGAAGCAAAAAATAGCCAGAATGAAATCTAGAATGCTATAACTGAGCTGCAATCACGGATGGATGCAGCAGTGGCGAGGATGGATGAGGCAGAACAGAGAATCAGCGATAGAGAGAACAAACTTATAGAGAATCATGAAGCAGAAAAAAAGAGGGAGATTAAGGCAAAAGAGCACGATTTGAGAATTAGAGAAATCAGTGACTCATTAAAAAGGAAGAACATCAGAATCATAGGGGTCCCAGAAGAGGAAGAGAGAGAAACAGGGGTAGAAGGGTTATGTGAGCAAATCATAGCAGAAAACTTTCCTAACCTGGGGAAAGACACAGACATCAAAATCCAGGAAGCACAGAAGACCCCCATTAGATTCAACAAAAACCCGTCCATCAACAAGGCTTATCATAGTCAAATTCACAAAATACTCAGGCAAGGAGAGAATCATGAAAGGCGAAAAGGGAAAAAAGTCCCTAACCTACAAGGGAAGACAGATCAGGTTTGCAGCAGACCTATCCACAGAAACTTGGCAGACCAGAAAGGAGGGGCAGGATATATTCAGTGTGCTGAATCAGCAAAATATGCAGCCAAGAATTCTTTATCCAGCAAGGCTGTCATTCAAAATAGAAGTAGAGATAAAAAGTTTCCCAGACAAACAAAAATTAAAGGAGTTTGTGACCACTTAACCAGCCCTGCAAGAAATTTTAAGGGGGACTCTCTGAGGGGAGAAAAGATGAAAAATATATATATATAAATAAATAAATGCCAAAAGCAACAAAGATTAGAAAGGACCAGAGAACACCACCAGAAACTCCAACTCTACAAGCAACATAGTGGCAATAAATTCATGTCTTTCAGTACTCACTCTAAATGTCAATGGATTCAATGCACCAATTAAAAGACATAGGGTAACAGAATGCATAAGAAAACAAGACCCACCTATATGCTGTTTACAAGAGACCCACTTTAGACCTAAAGACACCTTCAGATTGAAAATAAGGCGAAGGAGAACCATCTATCATGCTAATGGTCAACAAAAGAAAGCCGGAGTAGCCATATTTATATAAGACAATCTAGACTTTAAAATAAAAACTGTATCAAGAGATGCAGAAGGGCATTATATCATAATCAAGGGGTCTATCCACCAAGAAGACCTAACAATTGTAAACATTTATGCGCCAAATGTGCGAGCACCCAAATATATAAATCAATTAATCACAAACATAAAGAAACTCATAGATAGTAATACCATAATATTAGAGACTTCAACACCCCACTCACAGCAATGGACAGATCATCTAATCAAAAAATCAGTGAGGAACCAATGGCTTTGAATGACACACTGGACCAGATGGACTTAACAGATATATTCAGAACATTTCATTCTAAAGCAGCAAATTATACATTCTTCTCCAGTGCACATGGAACTTTCTCCAGAATAGACCATATACTGGGACACAAATCAGTGCTAAGTAAGTACGAAAAGATCGAGATCATACCATGCATATTTTCAGACCACAACACTACGAAAGTCGAAATCAACCACAAGAAAAAATTTGGAAAGGTAACAAATACTTGGAGACTGAAGAACATCCTACTAAAGAATGAATGGGCTAACCAAGCAGTTAAAGAGGAAATTAAAAAGTATATGCAAATTAATGAAAATGATAACACCACAACCCATAACCTCTGGGACACAGCAGAGGCGGTCATAAGAGTCAAATATATAGCAATCCAGGCCTTCCTAAAGAAGAAAGAAAGATCTCAGATACACAACCTAACCTTATGCCTTAAGGAGCTGGAAAAAGAACAACAAATAAAACCCAAAACCAGCAGAAGACAGGAAATAATAAAGATTAGAGCAGAAATTAATGCTATTGAAACTAAAAAAATGGTAGAACAGATCAATGAAACCAGAAGCTGGTTCTTTGAAAGATTTAACAAAATTGATAAACCACTGCCAGTTTCATCAAAAAGAAAAAGGAAAGGACCCAAATAAATAAAATCAAGAATGAAAGAGGAGAGATCACAACCAACACAGCAAAAATAAAAACAATAATAAGAAAATATTATGAGCAACTGTATGACAATAAAATGGGCAATCTGGAAGAAATGGACAAATTCCTAGAAACATATACACTACCAAAACTGAAACAGGAAGAAATAGAAAATTTGAACAGACCCATAGCCAGTAAGGAAATCGAATTAGTAATCAAAAATCTGCCAAAAAACAAGAGTCCTGGGCCAGATGGCTTTCCAGGGGAATTCTGCCAAACATTTAAGGAAGGGTTAACACCTATTCTCTTGAAGCTGTTCCAAAAAATAGAAATGGAAGGAAAACTTCCAAACTCTTTCTATGAAGCCAGCATTATCTTGATTGCAAAACCAGACAGAGACCTCACTAAAAAGGAGAACTATAGACCAATTTTCCTAATGAGCATGGATGCAAAAATCCTCAACAGGATATTAGCCAAACAGACCCAATAATACATTAAAAAAATTATTCACCACGACCAAGTGGGATTTATACCTGGGATGCAGGGCTGGTTCAATGTCCGCAAAACAATTAACGTGATTCATCACATCAATAAAAGGAAGGACAAGAACCATATGACCCTCTCAATAGATGCAGAGAAAGTGTTTGACAAAATACAGCATCCTTTCTTGATAAAAACCCTCAAGAAAGTAGGGATAGAAGGAGCATACCTTGAGATCATAAAAGCCATATATGAACAACCCAATGCTAATATCATCCTCAATGGGGAAAAACTTAGAGCTTTCCCCCTCAGGTTAGGAACAAGACAGGGATGTCCACTCTCACCACTGTTATTCAGCATAGTATTGGGAGTCTTAGCCTCCGCAATCAGACAACACAAAGAAATAAAAGGCATCCAATTCGGCCAGGAGGAGGTCAAACTTTCACTCTTCACAAATGACATGATACCCTATATGGAAAACCCCAAATATTCCACCAAAAAACTGCTAGAATTAATCCATGAATTCAGCAAAGTTGCAGGATATAAAATCAATGCACAGAAATCGGTTGCATTCCTATACACCAACAATGAAGTGACAGAAAGAGAAATCAAGGAACCGATCCCATTTACAGCTGCACAAAAACCCATAAAATACCTAGGAATAAATCTAACCAAAGAGGTGAAAAATCTATACACTGAAAACTATAGAAAGCTTATGAAAGAAATTGAAGAAGACACAAAAAAAATGGAAAAAGATTCCATGCTCCTGGATAGGAAGAACAAATATTGTTAAAATGTCGATACTACCCAAAGCAATCTACATATTCAATGCAATCCCTATCAAAGTAACACCAGCATTCTTCACAGAGCTGCAACAAATAATCCTAAAATTTGTATGCAACCAGAAAAGACCTCGAAGAGCCAAAGCAATCTTGAAAAAGAAAACCAAAGCAGGAGGCATCACAATCCCAGACTTCAAGCTATACTACAAAGCTGTAATCATCAAAATAGTATGACTGGCACAAGAACAGACACTCAGATCAATGGAACAGAATAGAGAACTCATAAATGGATCCACAAATGTATGGCCAACTAATCTTTGACAAAGCAGGAAGGAATATCCAATGGAATAAAGACAGTCTCTTCAGCAAGTGGTGCTGGGAAAACTGGACAGTGACATGCAGAAGAATGAACCTGGACCACTTTCTTACACCATACACAAAAATAAACTCAAAATGGATGAAAGACTTCAATGTAAGACAGGAAGCCATCAAATTCCTCGAGGAGAAAGCAGGCAAAAACCTCTTTGATCTTGCCCGCAGCAACTTCTTACTCAACACATCTCTGGAGGCAAGGGAAACCAAAGCAAGAATGAACTACTGAGACCTCATCAAAATAAAAGCTTCTGCACAGCGAAGGAAACAATCAGCAAAACTAAAAGCAACTGGCAGAATGGGAGATGATATTTGCAAATGACATATCAGATAAAGGGGTAGTATCCAAAATCTAGAAAGAACTTATCAAACTCAACACCCAAAAAACAAATAATCCAGTGAAGAAATGGGCAAAAGACATGAATAGGCACTTTTCCAAAGAAGACATCCAGATGGCCGACAGACACATGAAAAAATGCTCAACATCACTCATCATCAGGGAAATACAAATTAAAACCACAATGAGATACCACCTCACAGCTGTCAGAATGGCTAACATGAACAACTCAGGCAACAACAGGTGTTGGCGAGGATGAGGAGAAAGATCTCTTTTGCGTTGTTGGTGGGAATGCAAGCTGGTGCAGCCACCCTGGAAAACAGAAAAATAAAAATAGAACTAAAAATAGAAAAAATAAAAAAACTAAAAATAGAACTACCTTACAACCCAGCAATTGCACTACTAGGCACTTATCCATGGGATACAGGTGTGCTGTTTCGAAGGGACACATGCACCCCCATGTACATAGCAGCACTATCAACAATAGTCAAAATATGGAAAGAGCCCAAATGTCCACTGATGGATGAATGGAGAAAGAAGATGCGGTATATATATATATATATATATATATATATATACACACATACATACAATGGAGTATTACTTGGCAATCAAAAAGAATGAAATCTTGCCATTTGCCACTACATGGATGGAACTGGAGGGTATTATGCTAAGTGAAATTAGTCAGTCAGAGAAAGACAAAAGTCATATGACTTCACTCATATGAGGACTTTAAGAGACAAAACAGATGAACATAAGGGAAGGGAAACAAAAATAATATAAAAACAGGGAAGGGGAAAAACGGTAGAGACTCATAAATATAGAGAACAAACTGAGGATTGCTGGAGGGGTTTGGGGACTGGGGATGGGCTAAATGGGTAAGGGGCTCTAAGGAGTATGCTCCTGAAATCATTGTTGCACTATATGCTAACTAATTTGGATGTAAATTTTAAAAAATAAAAAATTAAAATTAAAAAAAAAAGAATGAAATTGTTAGTTAATAGGATATGTTTTGTTCAAGTTTAAAAAATAATGGCAAAGAATGTTCCAAAGTGGTTGTACTGATTTACACTTACATTCTCATCAAGACTAATGTGGTCCAACTTTGTCAGTATAATGGGTGTAAGACACAAATTCGTTGTAGTTTTGATTGGATTTCTCTGGTTACTAATTAGGCTAAATATTTTCATATATTTACCAGCATCAGGGATGTTTGTGCTATAGAAGGTCTTTTTCATCTCCTTTGCCAATTTTCTTTGAGGTTTTCTTTTTCTCTGCCTATAATAAACAAAAAAATGTTATGTTCACATGATCAAATTTACTGCCTTTTCTTTCATAGCTTGTATTTTGTGTGAATTGTTTAAACATACTTCCCTACCTGAGGTAAAAGATTTTATCCTATATTCTCTTTTAGAAGCTTTAAAATTCCTTTCACTTTTCAACTTTCAATTCACCTGAACTAGATTTGTTTAGAATATGCAGCAGAGATCCAATGTTATTTGTTTCCACGGGATAGTTAATTGTCCCCCCTTGGTCTGCAATGTGGGCCCTGTAAAGTTAGGTTTGCATCCAGGCGGCTCTGTTCCTGGCTCTTCATTCTGTTTAGGTGATCCCTTTGTGTAGCCATCCACTGAACTAACGGAAAGCATGATAACAAATCCTTATAACTGGTGGGTCAAGTTCCCCTACATTTTTCTTTTTTCAAGCTGTTGTTGGCTGTTTGTTCATCCTTTCCTCTTTCAATATGCACTTAGATGCTATCTATCAAGTTTCATCAAGAATTCAATTGCTATGTTAACAGATCAATTATGGAAAACCTGATCACCTTGTCTAGAAACATGTCTCCATTTATTTAGCTCTTCTTTCATGTCTTTCAGTAAAATTGTGTGCTTTTCCACATAAAAGGCAGACATCTTTTGTGACATCTCTTTCTTGGTAGCATAGTTTTTGTTATTTTAAACTGTATTTTAATTAAATTTAACAACACTTTATAACTTTTGGTTGCTATTGTGTGGCTACACAACTGGTCTTATATCTAGCAATCTTGTTAAATTCTCATGATGTGTGTGAGTGTGTGTGTGTGTGTGTGTGTACATGTACATAAATTAGGTCCTTCACTTGGACAATTTTCATGTCATCTCTTAATAATTAGTTTTGTTTATTTCTGTCCAATTGTGGTAACTTTTATTTCTTTTTCTTACCTTCAATGGCTAGAGCCTCCACTACAATGCTGGATAAAAGCTATAACACTTGGCTTCAAAAAAATGAGATAAAGTAATAACCTTCTTGGACAGGAGCCATGTTAACACTCTTGATTCACTCCATTGTTAGCGTGTGAGCTGACGGAGTGAGACACAGCTATACTCTGCTCTTCCAGGTGGCAACTGGCCCCTCCTGGGTGGTCATGCAGGGACCCAAGGAGATGATTGTACAAGTGGGCTCTGCTTTCTGAGGAGGGAGGTACTATTTCCAGGGCAACAAATTCTAGTCTTTGGCCTAGAATCAGCCCTTTGACCATATCTCCCTGGAGCCCACCTCCTTGAATAAAATCTTCATCTCTTAAGCAGCCATGACACTTGTCTGTGTTCTCTTACTTCAACTACCTTGAAAAGTGAGGCAACATTTCTGCCACAAAGTGAGCAGTAGCAGGTCCCAGGCGAAGGGATTGTCAGTCCTCCAGAGGACCAAATTTGCATTAGGTACTAATACATTTGATTATCTTGCTAGCCCCAGATGTGTCACCTTTATCACCTAAGTAACCAAGTGAATGTGCTTACGCCTTTCAGCATGCAGTCTCTTGCCTTTCCTTCTAAATCCCTATTAGACAAATTGGAATTTCAGCAGCCAGTGACAGATTTTGTTCTACGTAACTTTTTTCTGGCTTATTAGAGTGAAATCGAGCATTGCAGTTGAAACTCTAGTCGGTATATAATTTATTGCATAAACTGGGACGCTGGGAATGAAGAGGGTGCTAAATAGATAAGATGCTTGAACACAGGTATAAACCAGAACTCTCCTGAAAAACCCGGGGGAGCTAACCATGTGGCTATCCCCCTTTCAGAGTGCCATCCCTTTCTCCCGCTCCTCTCCCCCACCATGTTTCCTCCTGTGGTGTCTCATCCCTCATTCCGATGTCCCTCAGTTCTACCCATCCACCATCCAACATGCCAGTCCAGACCGAACTGTGAAGCCACAGTGAGGTATGGCTTAAGTACCGAATGAAAAGTGATTTGAAAGAAACTCTGACTGACCTCAAATGTTAGGTTCTGATCCTCTGTAGTGTTGCAGATAAGGTTCTAATCTTCTCATCTGTGCTCTTCTTTCCAAATTACATTATCCAAATTTCCTGTTACAGTGGCTGGCGTACATTACTTAACACGCACACACACACACACGCACACACATACACAACATAAATGATGCATTTGTTCTTGATCAGGGCAATTTGCTGTAAACAGCACCACATCAAGTTGCTCTTGGGGATGTGTTTTGTGCTTTATTGGTGACACTCAGAGGAAAGCATTTCAGTTATTTTTCAAAGAGCATTTAAATGGGCTTCCAGCTTATTCCACCAACCTGACAGGCCTGCCGGGCAGCTCGTCTCCAAACGCCTCTGCCACAAGCCAGCACCATTCTACACAAGAGTTATCACTTATTAATTGCATTTTAATTGGCTTCAACTATTACCAGCTAATAGAAAGAGGTGAACATCAAGTGCTGTAGGTATGCACTTGAAAGAGAGTGGAGCAGGAACTACTCCAGCTGAAGAACTGGCTCCTCTGAAACAGATAATAGAAGTTCGACAGGCTGCATTTCCTGATACTTCAAATAGTCTTCTAATGGTCTCCAGTTTTATATTTGCATAAGAAATTTAAAAATTTCTGTATGAAGAAAGATGGACCTAAAGAGCTGGATTCAAGACCACCACTGTGTCTAGTCTTGCAGATACACGGAGAAAGAGAAGTTCATAAAATAGCAAATGATAATGATAATTAACATTTATTGAATTCCTACCATATGCAAAGTTCTTATCATCTCAAGAGCTTAACAGTTATTATCTCATTTACTCTTCATGCCCCTGTGATGTAGGTACTATTGTTATCTCCATTTCACAGATGGAAAAACTGAAAACCTTGCTTGAGGTCATACATAGAGTGGTAGAATTGGGCTTGGATTCCAGAGCTACTGCCCTTATACCCCAGTACACAATACATCTTGCTGTACGCATGTGTTAACTCCCAAACCTCTGATACTTGCCTTCAGAATCTCCTGCCATTCTGCAGATTCACTCAGCATGCCTAAGACATGATTTTACCCATGCCCCACGACTATAATAAGATACAAACTTATTTACTCATCCACACATCGATTCATCCACCAAAAATACATACCACAACAGCTATTCAAAGAAGGGAGTCTCACTTTCAGACTGTGATAATAAAGGAGATTTCACAGGTGATGCTACAGTTGACCTATTTCTCCTAAAAGTGAGAACAGTAATCTTTCCAAGTTAGAAGAAATAGAAAGTGACAAGAGGCAGAGATTGGAAAGCATAAAGATTGCTTAGGAAATATGGTGGTTCAATGTGGACACAGCATAACGTACCGTTATAGAGAATTCATGTGGGAAGGTGGGTTAGGCCTGATCATAGAAGTTATCAGATTAATCCAGGCAGTCACGCACATCCCAGAAAGACTGATAGTTCCCTGAAGTCAGGAACCATGACATTCATCTTTGTGACCCTCTTTCACATACAGGGCATTGCATGGTGTCTAGCTCATTATAGACACTTATAAATATGCTAAACCTACAAAAGAATAAAGTGTCAGTTTTCCCAAAGCAATATGCCTTTTTAAAAATCATAGATCAAAACCTTAAATGAAAGGAAGTGCATTCAAGTGGTGTAGTGGGGCTCACAAAGAAGATAGAAAAGAATTTAAGGAGTTAGCAGCATCTCACCAGAATTCCTAAAATTGCACGATCTAATAATAACTAACACTTTTTATGCTTATGCTATGTGCCAGCCAGTGTGCTCACTGTTAGATTTAGCATCTCATTCAACTCCACAAGCCTTGTGAATATATACAATTATTATGCCCAGTGTCCTTTCGAGGATATTGGGGGGCATTAGTAGTATTTATCATGTTAAACTAAAATTAGTATGTAATCAGAAATTGTAGAAACCTCTGATTTGGGATTCTTCTAAGTCTGACCACTCTTCAAGCCTTGGCAACATTGGAAACCTTTTCTTGCATGAATATACACATAGTCAATATCCCCACTTTTTAGGGGAACAAGGCTTGTTATTAGGATATAATTAGTGTTGTCTTGATTTATCAGGGTTTTCAGGCAATGCTATGCTTGCTTTTGAATTACTATTACCCAAATTTCTGATACATTTTTAGCTTCCTTATTTTTACTTCTATGTTTGTGAGGTAATAATTCTAAAATCAGTAATGACTTTTGGGGGGCCTTCTTCTCCAATTTTTGGTTACCACAGAGTATTTTTTTTACACTAGAGAGTGGGAATGGGTAAGATAAATGGATCAAGGAATCTTTTGTTCCACCTAAGCAGTTGTCAAAACAACAACAACAACAACAACAACTTACCTAGAAGAAGACTGCTAAGTAAATGTCACTCCCCCCTTTCCTCATGGCTGACGTCTCTAATCAGATACAGCACTCAGTCCCACTGAGCCAAGATGCAGCTTCAGAATCCTTCTTGACCTAGCCATTTCAGAAAGCATGTGGGCAAAGGAGTCAAATCCTATTTGCAATCTAGAGCTATACTCTAATCTTTTATTGAAAAAAAATTCAACATCATTACTTGGTTTAAATTATTGTTTTGGCATGCACACTTTGGACTATCCAACATGATCAACATCATCACCCACATAGCCATGTTTAGGCATCATGCAAAGGGCTTTAGACATTGTCTCATTCAGTTCTCCCAACAACCATATGAGGCAAGGACAACTAATCCGTACTTTATGATAGTTTCAAGTTTCAAAAGTGAATATTTCCAAGCTACTGACTTGATAGTTCCCAGATCCTCACAACTAATGGAATCTGTGTCCTTGGACAGAAGAAGGTGTCCCTAGAAGAATATTCTAGAAAATCTTCAAATAGCAAATATATAAGTGATCCTGAAGAAATGTGAATGCAGGTTCAATGAACAAAATATATTTGTAAAAGATAAGGAGGCTGTGTGGTGGAAGTTTTTCAAGGCAGACAAGGTTAGAGCCTCCAGATATAATATAGATAAAGAATGGAAATACTATGCAAGAGTGTGCATTATGTCAGAGAATGTGACAGATACTTTCATCAGATTTAATCTCCACAACTGGGAGGTGAGTATTATTATCCTGTTCTACAAAGAAGAGAAATAATAATTAGCAATATTAAACTACGTTTCGAAAGTCTCACCACCAGGGATTCAAACCAGGTCTCCTGAATCCAAAGCCTACATTTAGCACTAGCCAAGGTCTGTGACAGACTCAAGAATCAGATGGAAGCAACGTTTAGGGTTAGTATTGAGGAAAAAAAACCCAGAATTATTCACACTGTCTTATCCAATACCTTTTTGTTTTAAGCAAACATTTCCTTTCTCTACTGGGCAAACTCTTTTTCCTTTCTCACCCAAAGTACAGGTGTCATTTACTCCATTGTATTGTTATCAGACAAATCATGCTAGGGATTATTTCTGTTCAAGACTTGCCAGTGAAAATGCATCAGGAAATGTCACCCTTCCATTTCTCATCTTAAAGACAACATTAAATAAGCACCAAAATTCATTGAGGTAAACCTGTCCATGCTAAGCACAAAAGTACACAGTCTTCAGGATGAATTACTGCAGCATTTAAGCTTTTTGAGTCAGGTGGCCAACTTTGCCAAGTTATTAATGTGTTGGGTGTTTTATTTTGCCTGAGAAAGAGACCATTGAGAAGGAAGTTCTCACTCTCACCTCCTTAGTATCTTAAATTTAAATCAGGTGTTTTGTGGCTCAGATTTTTTTCCTGGTATTTTGAAAGCAGTCTGAGGTTTGAGACTTTGTATCCATTTTTTTTCTTCTTGTGCTTCATTAAAAACATACTTTCCTATTAGTCCACTGACCAGTGGGCAGCTCCCCAAATTAACTATGCTTTCTTATCTTCCCCATCCCCCTAGGAAAATAACATTGGCTGAAGTTCATTGAAATCTCACTTTGTTGATGTTACAGACATTGCAGGGAAGTGGAAGTCCACTATGAGAATAAGGATAGGGAATCTGTTGATTTTCTGACGGCTCACTTTGACTAACTAAAAGAAATTGAGTGGAAATACCTTTATTTTCATAAAATATTTCTCTAGAGGCACCTGGGTGGCTTGGTTGGTTGAGCACCGACTCTTGATTTTGGCTCAGGTCCTGATCCCAACCAGGGGAATGGGATTGAGCCCCCCATCTGGCTCCGTGCTGAGCATGGAGCCTGCTTACAATGCTCTCTCTCCCTCTGCCCGTCTCCCCAGCTCATGTGCTCTCTCTCTCGTAAAAAAAAAAAATCTCTAAATGGAGTACAACTTATACAGCAATAAAAAGGTTATATATTCCTCCCTTAACAAGCAAATGAGATATATAACAATTTAAAAATTTTTTAATGTTTATTTATTTTTGAGAGAGAGAGACAGAGCACAAGGCAGGGGGAGGGTAGAGAAAGAGGGAGACACAGAATCTGAAGCAGGCTCCAGGCTCTGAGCTGTCAGCACAGAGCCCAATGCGGGGCTTGAACCCACAAACCGTGAGATCATGACTTGAGCCAAAGTCGGAAGCTTTCTTTTATATATATTTAAAGAGTATATTGCAGGATTTTATTTTAGTATCATAGTTAAAATAATAAAGACCAGTATTCTTAGAATTATTTTTCAAGTCTTCCATTTTATGTCATGTATAATAAGGCTCAAAAATTAGGAGCTCAAATGTAATAACTAGACATAAACATAATTACCCAAATTCTTACGCCTAAATAAATACAATTTTTAACTTTTTTCTTGTCACAAGATTAATACACGCTTTTTGGAAAAGTTTTGCTAAAAACAAAGTAAAAAATAAAATTCACCCATAGTCTACCATCCAGAGTTAAGCTCTGATAATATTTTAATGTAGATATTGCTGTCTTTCATCTTTTCATATGAATTAATATATAATATATTCATTGGATGTGGGCAAAGGAAACCTAACTGAAGAAATTAATGCAAAAGGGGGAGATTTACAATAAGGATAGTAGGATGTCTCCCTGAATTTACAAGAAGGTCTTAGAAACAGACTAAAACACTGCAGGGAATTGGGAAAATCTGTTCTTTCCATCCTTCATCTCTGTTTCCTCATCCTGTGGCAGAAAATGGCAAGTACCACCATCATGTGATTTTTAAATCTTCTCTATTCAAGTGAGCAGCCAGACTGAGACTGGACATTCTGGGTCACAATCCCAAAGCTCCCTGGGAAAGGAATAAGGGTTCTTTAAAGAACCCACCCTGATTCAACCAGCCATGGATGGGGCATGCTTACATTCCACAAACATGGCTGCCTTCATCCTACCAGAACGTTCGAGTTGAAGAGGGGCAGTAACCAGAAGAGAGGAATCACAGTAAGCTGGCAAGACAGCCACAGATGTCCACTAGGAGTATTTTTAATATTTTTTTTATTTTGCAAAAGTGGAAATAAACCATACATATTGTTTTATAACTACCCCTTCTCAGTTGATAACTGTTGGCTAATATTTAAATGGGCTTCTTTTATTCCCCCTTTATTCTGGTTATTGATCAGACTTTCTCTGAATGTGTATTTCCCTGATACAGTGCTTCCCAATCTCTCACGTTATGGCACACACACAAGGAAAATAGTACTTTTGTTGCATAATCAGTAAACTGGAGGAAATATAAAGGCATCTATATAGGGCTTGGTGTAAAATATATTTTCTTTATATTATAAAATCATGATTAAAATGTAAAATAGTAAAAGAGTAAAATTGAAGAACACATTGAACATTGAATATGTATAAAGCTTCCAAATAAAATATTCTCAAGGTGTTTAATAAAAATTTGAATGTGCTTTCAATTTTATTTGTATTATATTTTGTGCTTGACATAACTACACCAAATTCCTGGTGAAGAATTTTTCAGGGTACCTGGGTGGCTCAGGCAGTTGAGTGTCTGACTCTTGATTTTGACTCAGGTTATGGTCCCAGGTTGTAGGATCGAAGCCTGCATGCGGCTCCAGGAGCCTGCTTAAAATTCTCTCTCTCCCTCTGCCCTTCTCCACATTCTCTCTTTCTCTCTCTCTCTCTCAAATTAAAAGAAGAAAAGAATTTTTCATGATGATATTTTCGAATTCTTTTTTTTTTTTTTTTTAGTTTCTTTAGTTAGTTTTGAGGGATGGGGAGAGGCAGAAAGTGAGGGAAAGAGAATCCCAAGCAGGCTCCCTGCTGTCAGTGTGAGGTCATGACCTGAGCCAAAATCAAGAGTCAGAGGATACTTAACTGACTGAGTCATCCAGGCACCCCTCAAATTCTGAATAGGCACCATCAATAAGAAACTTGGTTTGCACAAGTTGGTGATTTAAAAAATTAAAGCAGTTTTACAATTATACAAAAATGTATACATTCAAATTATATTTAAAGAAACTAGGCTCTTCCTTTTTCTTTTATGCATTAATGTAATATTCAAATTGATTATGATGATATGAATGGATTTTGAATCCATTGAATTTCTTTCATATTAAGTATTTCAAAATAATACAATATATACAACATACACATATACACTATATATATTATATACATATAATATATATATATATGGCAATGCTCTAATTTTCGGGATAAGGATATATTCTTGGACAGGCCATTCTGAAGCTAGCTAAGCTGCTACTAAAGAGGCACTCTGCCACAAATGGACAGAGGCTTCAGATATGCGTACATGTGGAAACAGGAAGTCTCTGCACTGGACCAACCTCACCTGGAGCTACTACAGAACCCCCCAACATTATCTTGTGAACACTGTAGCTGCCGAAAGAGATATGCAGGTGCTACGAGTGAGTCCCTGCCCTGGCTCTGCACAGCATAGTGAGCAGAATGCAAATGAGATGACACACTGCCAGCCTGTGGGGACGAAGGAGCACACTATCTGACCACTCCAGCCTTCAAGAGGCCCTGGAGGAAGCAGCTGCAGGTTAAACCTTAGCCCCAGGCCTGCCCAGCCACACAGTCAGAGATCATTATCTCATGGCTCGCCTGTAACCCACCCATAGCACCTTGGCAAAAGTTGTGATCTAATGGAAGTTTTCTTCATCTTATTCTACGAGTACGGTGGTTTTCAAGTTTCTTTCTGTGAACTGCAGTGTTTTGCCGCATGGCCTCGGGGCCCTTGTGAGGGTGAAAGTGCAGCCCAGGGCTTAGAGTCCTGGGTTGTGGCTCAACCACAGCAGTCTTCACCGGTACCTCTTTCATAGTCAGGTGCGTGGGTGAGGGTGCAGGGAGAGGGGAGGATTTGAGCCGCTGGAAAAAAAGAGGGTTTAACCTACTAGATTGGTATTCATCTTTAAAATGTTTTAAAAACATATATAAGGATACACATTTGTATCAACATCAAGCATGTAACATTGTAAAATGTAACCTCTTGTAAAATGTGAAATTCTACCCTGCTCTTTACCACTGAGTTTTTGTTAAAATAATCTAGGATTTTAGATCTCAATCTTTTTAATACACTTTGACATTACCTATCTACTCTTTCCCTTTATTTTTGACATTTGCAGTAACTTTCATAACTATATTAGCAACAGTAATCTAAATTTAATGCTATTTCATTGGTTCCATCTTCCACTACATTTTCTTTTATAAATCTTCCTGATTTATAAATGTTTTATTGTGATTAATTTTTTGGTTCACTGGAGCACTTATTCAATAGTTTTTTTCAGGATAGGTACACTAAGAATATGCTTTCTGAAGTCTTGCACTTTAGAGATTGTTTTCCTCTATCTTCCCATATGGAGGCTGATGGGGCTGTGTTTAGAATTCTGGGAATACAATATTTTGCCCCTTGACTTTATATGGACAATGTCCATTGTTTTCTGCCAGTGTGTTTTTTTTTTGTTTTTTTTTTTTGAGAGAGAGAGAGAGAGTGAGTGCAGGCACATGGGTGTATGAAAGCAGAGGGAGGGGCAGAGAGAGAGGGAGAGAGAGAATCCCAAGCAGGCTCCATGCCCAGCAAGGGACCCAATGTGGGCCTCAATCTCACAACCTTGAGATCATGACCTGAGCTGAAATCAATAGTCATAGGCTTAACTGACTAAGCCACCCAGGCAACCTCAGTGTTCATTTTTCAAGAGGAATTCTGATGCCAATTATTTTCCTTTATAATGAACCTGTTTCATTGCATTGAGAAATCATTAAATTAAAAAAAAAAACTTTGCCTTAATATCCAATCATTTTGATTATGTCAACTCTAAGAGTCAAGTTTTTTTCTTCACTTAAAAATATTTTTCTTTTACTATTTCTTTGATTGTTACTTCCCTCCACCAACTGTATCCTCTCCTAAAAGTATTTCATTTATACAACATCAGCTCACTTAGATCATGTCACGTGTCTCTTTGCTCTCATTGTTTTTATTCTTTTATCCCTTTTCCCCTAGCATCTTGAGACAATTTATCAAGCTTACTTTTTTACTCATTAATTCCGTTCTCTCCTGTGGTCAATTCATTGTCTGCTTCTTCTATTGCAGGAATTCAGAGATGAGATTTTCTTTTTTTTTTTTTAATTTTTAAAAAATGTTTATTTTTGAGAGAGGCAGAGACAGAGTGCAAGCAGGGGAGGGGCAGAGAGAGAGAGGGAGACACAGAATCCGAAGCAGGCTCCAGGCTGAGCTGTCTGCACAGAGCCCAATGCAGGGCTTGAACCCACGAACTGTGAGACCATGACCTGAGCCAAAGTCTGACGCTCAACTGACTGAGCCACCCAGGCGCCCCCAGAGTTGATGTTTTTCATCTCCAAGAAATAGTTTTTTACTTTCAGACCCTTCCTTTTTCAGGACTGCCTGCTTTTTCATCATGAATGATCCTTCTTCCCATAATTCAAAGGGCAGCATTTGCCCTGGTTCATTAGCATGCACACTGTCTTTGAGCTGCTATACCTTCTCACACATCCAGCAAGTATTCTCTGTTTGCCCAGCACTGAGAGGTCAGGCAGATTCTGCCACAGAGAATATGGGTCCCTGATCAAATATTTCAGGCTCAAATAGAAAAGGAGAGCATTTAGATTTACTGCAGTTTCATTTTGCAAGACTAGAAGTCTGGCCGACCCTCAGGGAAATTGGAGGAAGCTGCAGCCCCAGGTTCATCACTTCGGGGAGCCTCATCCTTGTGTGAGCGGTTCTTTCCCATGTGTTTCATGGCATCCAGGAAGTTAGCTGCGGCTCTTGCATCCCTTCTCTAACTGGCACAACTGCCTTTATTAGGCGCCTGCACAACTTACCATCTGATCCAATTACAAACTCTGAGTGAGTACTATGAGGGGGCTGATCTCCTCATTTCTAAGTGGAGATGCTGATACTCACCTGCTGGCAGTGTTGTAAGGGTTGCATGAAGATTCTCTCTCTCTCTCTCTCTCTCTCTCTCTCTCTCTCACACACACACACACACACACACACACGCACACTCATGTGCCACATCACCTACACTGCTGGGTAGGTGGGTAAGTCAGAGGTTGTAAGTCAGAGGTTGTAGATTTCCATGTCATCTCCTCCTCTTTTTTTTAAGTTTATTTATTTATTTTGACAGAGAGACAGAGAGAGAGATTGGGGGAGGGGCAGAGAAGGAGAGGGAGTGAGAGAATCCCAAGCAGGCTCTGCACCGTCAGCACAGAGCCCGATGCAGGGCTCAAACTCACGAACCGTGAGATCATGATCTGAGCCAAAATCAAGAGTCTGATGCTTAACCAGCTGAGCCATGCAGGAGCCCCTCATCTCCTCCTCTTTAGCCACACATGGGATCTTCCTGCCCACACAGCAGTTTCAAAGCTGGATAGCCCTTCCCTCTGTCTAGACTCACCATCTTTTCCAATTATGTTAATTTGTTCTTTTCGGTGGGAATTTGGAAGAAGGAGTAAGTTTTTACCCCAATCCAAAAGTACGTGGCACAAAGTCAGTTCTTAATTTAGGTCTGTTGAATGAAAGACTATCTGTAGCATCAACTCTTTTCTCAATTCTAAAACTTTGCTGTTTATAAGTGTGAGGAAGTGACCTAATGTCACCTCTAGAATGTCGAGGCTTACTAAAAACAGTTTTATCACAGCTGGCAGCAGCTGACACCAATCAAAGTCCATTTAGTCAATGAGAATGTCAGAGAATGATTTTAGACTCCTTTAGGGCTGGGAGTTGGAAAGGCAATCGGTCAGTTGTATTAGACAAGAGGCTTGGAAATTTACTGAAGAGTTTTTAAAAGAGTTGGAACACCTAAATGAACATATCCTAATCAAAGTTAGACTGAGCAGCTAAAATCTGTTCAAAGGCTTTTAGAGCTTTAGCGCTGAGCTAATTTTAATCACCATCTTTAGATAAGAAAGAAATAAGCAGGTCACTTTGGTACATTTAGAAATTCTATGGGAAGTTCGAGACTGAGAGAAGAGAGGTGGAATACTGAGTCTAAACCTTCCCCCTCATACCAAAATTGTAGAAGCCCAACTAGCTCTCCACACCATGAGGCCAGTAGCCCTTTGCAGTTTCTGGAATAAGTTCAAAAGAATATCAAATTTGAAAAAATAGAATGGAATTCATTTTGGAGCAACCAAATTAATCCTTCTTTAATGATTACAAACATCATGCATCCAAGATAAAAACAAATCTCAAAATGGCAAGAGTCGAACTATATAAACAAGCTAAGAGGATCTGAAGTACAAGAAAATAAAAATAAAAATTCGGCCCATGATGAGGTTCCATCCTAGTGGATTTAGTTACATGTGGTACCAAGAGAACTTGGTCAGATAAGTTCAAAGCCCTGGCTGTCCGTGACAATTTGCCAAGCAATCTCAAGTGGAGGCTGCATCCTAAAGACACCAAAGCCACCCCTACCCTACCCTAAATGAGAGCATTGAACTCTTTTATGTTAAGCCATTATGATTTGAGTATATATTTATTACTGCAGTATAGTCTATCTTTATCAGTTAGCTTTCACTAAGTTATGCCCAAAATACCAGGGTGGTTGTAGATTGGCTGTCTCTCTGGTTTATGTGTCTTCTTCCTTCAGAATGAAGAGGCAGCCCCTATCTGGAGCACTGTTGTTCTCATGACAGAGCAAGAAAGCCGGTGGAACCACATGATGGCTCTTAGACCTCCATGAAGTGGCACACAACATTTCTGTCCCCAGTTCATTACCCAAAGAAAGTCACATGGTTAAGCCTTGCTACAATGAAGCAGAGAATTAAAATCTCTTCACAGGGAGGGCAGCAAATAATTGGAAACAATAATACAATCTCTTACACTTCCCTATGCTGACTAATACACATATTGGGAACAAGAGCAATGAGCTGTCACCAAATAAAAAAGCAAAAACAAACAAAACCTATAACACATGGCACTGAGGTGTTTAGAAAAGTGTTATGTAAAGTCAGAGAGATGGAGATCCATGTCACGTAATTGGTAAAACCATCTCCTGAGGTGAGCAGATCTCACCTCAACATAAAACCATCTCACGGGGAGCAGATAATGTGCCCACTGAACAAGAATCCTTAGAGGGAGGGGTAGAGAAATTGCAATTTAATTTCATGTTTGTTATTTCTGGCTGTACTTGGCAATATTATAAGACAATTTCAGGGGGGAAAATGGGCAATTCCAAGCAGAAATGTAGTAGAGAGTCTAGAAATGTGGGATCTTGCAGGACTGAAAAAACTGCTTCCAGACCCCAAGTGGTAAAAGATGAGATGTAAAAACAACCCTGAGTGAGAAATGAGCTACAAAGAAGCCTTAGTCTTTGGCTTGGTAGCAGAACTACCTACTCAGCCTGGTACACCCATCCATCCAACTCGGGCCTGTTATATGAAAGATAAACTTCTATCTTATTTAAGCTTGAATGTGTTGGGCTCCCTTTGCTAGAGCAGCTCAACTTCCATCCTAGGACACAACCACAAAGTTACTCCGAGCACCACTGCTTCCAAGCTTGAGCTGCATCGATGATGCCTTGGAGGCCAGAACAATTGTCCAGACTTGTTTGACAATTGAGTAACTTCTAACTTAATGTTGAGTAACTTCTGTTCACTCAGTCTCTGTAATTACCAGAAGAGGGGATCTAATCTGTTTCCTTCCTATTATGAAGTGTTACTCGGGCAAATGTCAAAGAATGCGAAGGCCTGCAGGAAATTATAACCTGGCATAGAATTTATGTTGAATTTAAAGACAGATGTAGATGCAGTGTCGAATTTAGGTACTGACATTCTTCCCAAGTCAGTTCGGTTCCTTAAACATTGATTGCAAACCAGAGAGATTGACAGATGCCCAGTTTTCACCCTCAAGAAAGTTACAGTTGATTAAGAGAAATGTGTCAGTGTGCATAAAGTTGTGACACAGAGTAATAGATCCTACTGCAGAGGAAAGAAAGCATGGGGTGCTATGGGAGCACAGATGTGAGATGCCGGCTTGGCTGGAGACAAGGGCTTAGGGCAGATTTTGCAGAAGAGAAGATGCCTCAGCAGAGTGTTAAAATGAAGGAATTATCCCTGCAAAGGGAAAGGAAGTCATGTTCTAGGCAAAGAGAGGTTGGGTAGCCTACAGTTATGTACCCTGCTAAAGTTTGGTGGGGTTCAGCGGGGGCTCTACAACAGAAAGGAGAGAAAAAAACAGTGGGAGGCAGGTAGTTGTCTCTTTCACAGACTGAAAATACAATAATCCACTGTCCTGTGCATCCTTGCAATAAATCCACTTATCAAAGATAATCTGGAAGAATTAGTTCCTTAACTAAAAAAGTGTGACCAGTACATGTGTAGGCCCTCAACAAGTGCTTCTTAATTCAACTGGTGGAACAAAGGAGTGCTTTCTCTTTATGTGAGCAGAGTGACTACAGAGCACCTGTGAGTGTCCATGAGGGACCCGGAGGAAGTTGAGAGCTGATGTCCATATAGAAACAAAAGTCTCTTAGATGCCAGGTGGACTGGACTTACTTAGCAGAGAGAAGTCAAAAACCACTCACATTGAAAAGTAACAGACATTTCTCTCTCACTGCGTTACTGAAGATTAAAAGCCAAGGTGACTCAGTCAGTTGAGCTTCCTACTCTTGACATCTGCTCAGGTCATGATCTCATGGTCGTCTCACAGTCATGAAATGGAACCCCACATTGGGCTCTGAGCTGGGCACAGGGCCTACTTGAGATACTCTCTCTTCCTCCTCCTCTTCCTCTGGCCCTCCCCAGCTCCCTCGTGCACGCGCTCTCTCTCTCTCAAAAAAACAAAACAAAACACAACAAAACAAAAAAACCAGTCGTGGTGAAGGTGATGGGGAAGGTGGGGTTTATCTTCCCTTGCACTCTGTATGAGCCTACACAGGGAAAACACTATGAGAATAGGCAAGACGGAGGGGAACCTTTCTTCTAGATACAGGTTGTTTTAAGAAAAACAAGAGAGGAAATGTCCAGTTAAGACTATTTTCTTAGTGGATTATCTAAATAATTCAGCAAATATATTTTCTTGCTTGATGCACGGGATTCAGTTAAAAAGGTGCCAACCAGCATTTTATTCAATATCTGTAAGAATTTGGAAATGAATGACTAAATTGGTTTGGATCTCAAGAGTGATTTAAATAAAAGTTAAAAAAAAAAAACAAAATAAAAACAGTAAGCTTTCCATCAGTATTTACACACGTTAAGTGAAAACGCACTCAACTAAATGAAAACTAAGTTGGTAACCTATATTATCAGAACAATCTCTCCTTAACAGCTCCTATCCTGAGGGAAAGATAACCTGGAACAGCTTCACCCTTCCACAGGAATCAAAAGTGTCACAGAATATGCAATAAGGTACATTTGCAGTGTCATTTTACTTAGACCATGCTGTTGACTGTTTTTGCCCTGTGCTGTCAAGTCTAAAAAGGCCCTCCTTCTCCCCTTTCTGTATGCCACATGCTCTTTGGCTATGTATTTCTCTTTTCTCTGGATCCTGTACATCATGGCTGGAATAATCCTTCCAAAACGTGAATCTTATATCACTCCTCCACTTAGTTCCCTACAGTGACTTCTCATGGCCTAGGACAGTGGCTCTCAGTGGTTTCCCCACTGCAACACGCAGGACAAATGTCATTCAGATGTAAGAACCCACCCATTGGTGACCAACATTTACCCCCCCGCCCCATTTCGTGGAGAAGCAAATCCTATCACAAGTATTTGTCAAGGAAACTTTATGGACATGTAATTAGCTAAATATTTCATGAGGGAAAAAATAGCTAAAGACTGCCAATCTTTATTTTTTAAGGAGAGTTTTTACCTCTTCTAGCAGAAGCTCAAGGTTCTTCATACTTCAGGGCTTTTGTCTCCTCCTAAATATTTCCGTGGTTTGCTCTCCCTTCTTCCAGTTCCTGCACTGTTTCCACCTCCCTATGGTGAACTCTGATGGCCCCCCGCCAATGTTATCTATTCCCTTACACTCTTCATTGCATTTTCTTAATTTCTGCCTCACTGCACTTATCATTACCTATGCTTTTATAATGTACTTACTTGCTTTTTCTTTTCTTTTTTATTTATTTTTCTCTCCCCACTAGGGGAATATAAGCTTTCTAAGGGCAAGATCTTTCTTGTGTACTGCTATATTTCCAGTAACGACAAGAACAGTGCATAAATATATTCATTGAATGAATGAATAAATGTTGATACACTACTCAGTATCTCTTAAGGTAGAATTATTTTTATACTCAACCTTTCTTATTAAAGTACAACATACATTCATAAAAGTACACTTACATATCCTAAATATACAACCTATGAAGTTTCATACATGGAACACATTTGTATTACTGGCACCCAGACCAAAAAACATTACCAACTCCTTCGAAGCCCCCTCATGCTTCCTTTCAGTCACTAACTCCCACCAAAAATAATTATTATCTTGACTTCTCCAGCATGAATGAGTTTTGTCTATTTTTGAACTTTAAAGGGAATCATAGTGTATTGTTTTGTCTGACTTCTTTCACACAATAAGGTGTTTGTGAGATTCATACAGGTTGTGTGTAGCTCTAGGTTGGTCACTGTCATTGCCAGATAGTTTTCTATTGTATTCATATACATCATTATGTATATAATCATATATGCATTATCATCATAATGCTTTATTGACAGCCATGGGTGGTTTCCAGGTAAGAGCTATTGCACACAGTGCTGCTATGAACATTCTAGGATGTGCTTTTGGTGCACAGAAATCCACATATCTTCTAAGCTTGTAGAGTGCCAGGTCAAAGGCTTTGCTATACATTTGCTTTTAATACACACATCCAGTTTTCCCAAGTATTTGTACCAATCTACACTCCTACCAGTGGTGTAGGAGAGTTCTGAATTCTTTTGAGTTATTCGTAATTTCAATGATTATATGTGTATTTTTCCTAAATATTTCTGGTTGGTTTTTGATAGTGTCTTGTTGTTTGCTTTTTTTTTTCCATTCTTTGATACTTCACACATAGGTATGTTATATTCTATATCAGCTAATCTAAATATCTGCTGCTTCCGGAGTCCAAATCTTTGATTGGCTGTTTTGCTGATTTTCAAACATGGTAGCTTGTTTTCTCATATCTTTAGTAAGTTTTTCTTTTTGGTGGTGTTTTGTTTTGTTTTGTTTTGTTTTGTTTTGTTTTGTTTTGTTTTTTAATCATGAGCTTGTATTTGCCTGAACTTAATCTTGGAGAATTTAAGTAGCCTAAGCTTAAGATGGCTTTCTCCATCTTCAAATTTGCAAAAGCTTCAGATGCCAGAACCAGTTTAATTTAATATCTTGGCTTGATATTTGCCTGGCCACAGAGGTAGTATAAATTTAAACCCTAGACACTACATAAGAGTAAATCTATGGTAGCAAATTCTCAGGAGATACTTTTGTTTTTCTGCTTGGCAGAGATAGGCCAGTTTCATTGTCAATTTCTAGCCCCTGCTTCTCGGTGAGGGTCAGCCTCCTTACAGTGTTCTAAACGTACGTAGGATTGACCTGTTCAGCTGCCAACACTGCATAGGCCTGAGGCCTCGTATTCCTCATCTCTGTATGTGACCAAGCTTCAAAGCTCTACTTTACTGGGAACTGCATTTCTCTCCCCTTCCCCACTCAGGCCAGCCCAGCTTTCTGCATATGCTTACCATTCTGGTTTCAGCTTCCAATCACTGGGATTTTTAATTTTATTTTATTGATTATGTTTTGGGGGGTTATTGGCTTTTGAAAACTTCTCTTACTTTCTTGCATATTTAGTAATGTATTTAAAACTTTTCTTTGTTGTTTGATTTTTTTTTCACTTTGTTTTTTTTTAGTTTATTTTGAGAGAGTGTGCACATGAGCAGGGGAGGGGCAGAGAGAGAGACAGAGAATCTGAAGCAGGCTCCGTGCTGTCAGCACAGAGCCCGATGTGGGACTCGATCCCATCAGAGCAAGACCATGACCTGAACTGAAATCAAGAGTCAGATGCTTAACTGACTGAGCCACACAGGTGCCCCACTAGTGTTCACTTTTAAGAAAGAACCTCCTACTTTACTCCAAAGAGTAAATGTAAACATTTTACAGAGACAACCCAAAATTTCCAGCAGAATGCGTTGGGTCTAGTGAGATGTAAAGCACAGGACACCTAGTGTCCTGCTAGGTTAGGACTTTGCTTAACTTCAGCGCAATGCTCACTTTCGCCATGGGTGGAGGGGAACACGTCAACATTTTTATGGACAAGACAAAACCCTTATGCACCTTGAAAGTGACAGGACCTAAAATGGTTTATCAGAAAATGTTATTTTATCACAATAGATGCTGGCATCTCCTGGCATTGCCAGTCAGGCTTTAAGTTTGACGTCAATTGCTGTTTCTCTATATTGAACACTCTAGTATGTATGTATGTATGTATGTATGTATGTATGTATGTATGAATGAAGGTTTTAAGTAATCCCTACACCCAATGTGAGGCTCAAACTCACAACCCTGAGACCAAGAGTCACATGCTCTCCCAACTGAGCCAGCCAGGAGTCCCTAGTACTTATCTTCTTTTTTTTTTTTCTTAATGTTTATTTATGTTAGAGAGAGAGAGTATGAGTGGGAGAGGGGCGGGGGGAGGCGGGGGTGGGGAGACACAGAATCTGAAACAGGCTCCAGGCTCTGAGCTGTCAGCACAGAGCCTGATGCGGGGCTTGAACTCACGAACCGTGAGATCACAACCTGAGCCAAAGTCAGACGCTTAACCGACTGAGCCACCCAGGCACCCCCCTAGTATTTATCTCTAAATTGAGTATGTAGAGGACTCTGCACTTCCATTCCTCACCTAGACTGAAGACAAAAGCAAGACCCTGTACTGAGAGGCACATCACCCATCAAGGCACAGGGAGCTGTCTGTGCATAGCAACTTGGAGGCTGTCAATGTTTGTTTGTTTTTTAAGTAGGTGCCACGCCCAGTGTGGGGCTTGAGCTCACCACCTTAAGACCAAGAGTTGCATGCTCTATGCTCTACAGACTGAGGCAGCCAGGCACCCCTGTCAATGGGTCTCGTATCGAAATGGGTGGCAGGGGTCAACTAAGTTCAGGAATCTCTGGGCTAGACAAAGCTTAACCTGTTTCTTCATGACAGGACTTTTCAGAGCCTCTAGGAAGTCCTTTGAATCTTTGGGGACAGGGGCAGGTGCAACATTTCCCAAGCTACTTGGCTTTGGGACTCTTTTGGTGGAACATCAATACCCAGCCCCCATGGGTCTAGAGATCTATGGGGATACTTGGAGAGCACTATCTAGAACCCGGAGCCACATGTTTGATAAACATGGCCGTTATTGCAGGGTTTGTTTATTTTTGAGAGAGCCAGCGCAATGGGGGAGGGGCAGAGAGAGGGAGTCACAGAATCGAAGCAGGCTCCAGGCTCTGAGCCAAACCTTGAGATCACGACCTGAGCCGACCTCGGAAGCTCAATTGACTGAGCCACCCAGGCACCCCATTGTTTGTTTTGCTTTTAAGGAAGGCGACCAGTCCCTTTTGCCAGTCCTTATTTTGACCAGAGGGAGTATTCTGCAGCCACACACCAGCCTCACTCTGCCCCCCTCCCCCATACCCCCCGCTTGTCGAAGGACACATCTGTTATGAGGATGGCTTTGCAGTTTGGGCTGCCTCGCTGGCCTTGCAGTGGGTGGCGAGAAAGGCCCGGCTCACGTAGAATCCTGGCACTGCTGCCACCAGCTGTGTGACCGCGGGTGAGTCCCTTAATTTCTCTGTGCTGAGGTATCCTTCTTTACATGAGGCCTATGAGCAGAACCGCCTCTGGGGCTGTGTGAGGTCAAGTGGCAAGGCTGCCAGCACAGGGAGTGATCAATCACAGGCTGTCCTACTGACGCCATTAGCAGGAACAGTAAAGGTGACGGTGCCGGAGCCCCATCTGCACCGATGGCAGGTCCCAGGTCTGTGGAGGAAGCCGACTTGGGGAACAGAAGGCCTTCAAGGGACAGCTTCATTTTGCGGTGAAATACACAGGTTTCCTTTACTGAAAAGCAAGGAGCAGAAGTCTTGTTTAAATTGCATCTTCGTTTCTTCAGCTTTAAAACAAATCGTGGGGGCGCCTGGGTAGCTCGGTGGCTTAAGCGTCCGCCTCTTGATAGCGGCTCAGGTCGTGATCCTGAGGTCGTGGGATCAAGCTCTTCACGGACAGCCCAGAGCCTGCTTGGGATTCTCACTCTTCCTCTTTCTCTGCCCCTCCTCTGTGCATGCACACACGCTCTCTCGAATAAACGTTAAAAAGAAATAAAACCAATTGTGGTGAAAATACATAAAACTTACCATTTGAACCATTTTTAAGTGTGCAATCAGGGGCACTAAGGAAATCTGTAAATTTGTGCAGCCCTCACTCACCACCATTCATGTCCAGAATGTCTCCATCATCCCAAACAGAAATTTGCAACCCATTAAACCATAACTCCCCATCACTCCCCGCCCGAGGGGCGGTTCTGAGAGGGGATAGTCTGGGGTGTGGGGCTTCTCCTCAGTGCCCTTCCTTTTGCAAAGGACCCAAGAGCCCCACTCAGCTGACACCTGTCAGGCAGAACACCAAAACCCAAATGCAGCCCCAGCCCTAGCGTTTACTCAGACTTAAAGCCAAGGAAAAGGTCGGCAGTTTTGTGCTGCTTTAGCCTCCTCTCAATACTGCACCTTCAGAAGAAAGTGAGGTGCACAACTTTATGTGATGCGGTGTCCTTGATGGGATCCTGGCACCAAAAAAGGACACCAAGAAAAACTAAGAAAATGTGAATTATGGACTTTAGTAAATAATAACGTATCGGGGCACCTGGCTGGTTAGGTCGGTACAGCATCCGACTCTTGATCTCAGGGTCATGAGCTCGAGCCCCATGTTGGGTGTGGAGCCTTACTTTAAAAAGTAAATAAATAAAATAAAAATGCTCCCACTGTGTTTCCCAGATACTCTTATTAAAGCACCTGACTTGAAAATAAAAGAGACAGTCAGGCAAGGGATACTGTGATGACCGAATCCGCCAGTGAGCCCCTCCTCTTGGGGACCAGACATCCTGATGCTGCTGGTGGGTGGCAGTCGGGGAAAGGCTGCGGAGAAATGGCCACACAGTCTGCACAGCTGCAGGCCCTCCCTGTGCTGTGAACACTGTACCTCTGGGCCCATGGTTCCAGCGCCTTAATTATGCTCCCAGACCACAAGCTTTGTTTTCTTTTTTAAAGTTCGTTGACTTATTCTGAGAGACAGAGGCAGCGTGAGCAGGGGAAGGGGCAGAAAGAAAGAGAGGGAGAGAGAGAGAATTCCAAACACGCTCTGCACTGTCAGTGCAGAGCCTGATGTGGGACTTGAACTCATGAAACCATGAGATCATGACCTGAGCCGAAACCGAGAGTCGGGACGCTTCACTAACTGAGCCACCCAGGTGCTCCATCCCAGACCACAAGCTTTTTGAGATCTGGGAACGCCCAATTTTCTAGACACTGGGGCTAATGATGGAAATATAGTCCCACTTCAAGGCTGGGGATACAAGTGACAGGTAGGGTCCCAGGACAAAAGCCGACCCCCTTCTGGAAGTGCTGCACAGGCCTCCCACATCATTGTTGACCCTCTAAGAGCACAGCTGTGGGTGTTGTTAGGACACACCACATGGAGATTTCGCTCCCACCTGCTACCTTAGCATGTGCACACACTGTGTGGCAGCCTCGGAGCTCAGATACCTGGGCAATGAACGATGCAGAGGGAGACAGACTGGTCAGGGCCAGGTTTTCCCCATGAAGATTCCACAGCCTAGAGTGGGGGTCAAGGACAGGAGAATCAAGTGGAAGGAACAGGGTTGCTGCCCATCCTGGGCAAAGAAGACAGAGATGCCAATGTGGTTTTGGGGACAGAAGGCATAATGCCTTCCTGCCTCTGGAGGGTGCCCAGCTGGTAAGAACAGCAAAGAAGCTCATGTGGGGAATGGAGCCTGTCTTAAAACCCTTCCACGGCCTTATCTCAGTTAAAATTCCAAGCCCTTTTTGTGGCCACCTGTTACCTCTCTGATGCCTGCCTACTCCACAAAGCCACACTCCACTGCAGGTTCTCTCCCACTGCGGGTCCCTTGCATGCACTGCGCCGTCTGCCTGGATGCTCTTCCCTCACTTCCTTCCAAGTCACCTTCTCAGTAAGGCCTACCCTGCCCCTTAGTAAAGTTGTCTTCACCTCTTAGACCCTTTCTCAGTTTTGGTTTTTCCCAGCAGCCTGTATCACTTCGAACACGGTGTGAACGTTTACTCTGTTTATGGTCTCTCTTGTTCACTGGAAGGGAAGTTCGAGGAGGGCGAGGATGTCTACCTCTTCTGTTTAATGCTAGATCCTCAGCACCTGGAGCCAGCGGGTGTTTGACAGATTCTTGCTGAACCGAATGGATCAAGCTGAGGGTGGTTCTCCTGGCACCCTGGCACATTTTCCCCGCCCTCCTTCCAGTTCCGGCTTTCAGGCCCCTCCCTCCCACTGCTTCTCTTCTTCCTGGCTCTGCCTGAGGCCCTCCTGTCCCTCCTGTAACGGCTCGAGATACCAGCCAGTTCTGCCCCAGTCAAGAGGGGAGACTGGGAAGCACCCGGCCCCGCCCTCCAGGGTCACCAGTATCTTGAGCGAACAGCAGTGACAAAAGGGAGCGTCCTCAAGGCTTGGGTGACTCTCAAGGGCATGGAGAGAGGGTGGTCCCGTTGGCTTACTTCTCAGGGTGCAAAAGCCACCTGGTTGAGGGTCTGCAGGTTGGTCGGACTGATGTCTAGGTTCAGCCTTGGCTCCTCCACTTCCAGGCCATGAGGCCTCAGCAGTCTGTCCCCGACTACAGGCCTCAAGTACACTGCAGACACTGCTGTTGTAAAGTTTCAGCAACTTTAAAAAAGGAACAAAAGGCCCCAAATGGGAGTCACTTGTGCTAAAGCTTTGTCAGCGATCCAAGGCTTCATACCTAACCTAACTGCAGTTTCAGCCCCTCCCAGGAACGGGACCTAATTTAACTAGTCATCTAGAACTACCTGGTTAGCACTAGTGAGGTTATCTGGCTGACAGACGCCTGTCTCTCGCTAGAGGAAGGTGACCTCGCTTGAAAAGAAGCCACCCTTTGCTAGAAACTTCCTTTTTCTGGCCCACTTCGGTTTACGAGAGCCTCCCGTTTTCTACAGCTCCTCAGAGCTCCTTGCCACTGGCGGGATGGGACGCTGTCCCGCTCGGGAATTGCCGAATAAGGTCAATCAGATCTGCAAACTCACCCAGCCGTATCTTGCTCAGTCGTCTGCAACGAAAGCCAAGAGGCCCGTCACACAACCCTTGTTGGAAGTCAGCCGAGGGCAGGGGCTCTGCTCTGCTCAACAACCTCACCCACGGTCAGCTTTTCGGGACTCCCGGTTGGTCTTTCAGGTCATCGCCCTGCTTCACACGGCCGTGCACGTCCCCGCTGCCTCCCATAGGCCTCTGGCAATGCTGTTCCCTGGACAACCCCGGGACCATTTCACAGGCGAGGGCACCGAGGCCGCCCAGCTCACTCCGAAGGCCCAGCAGGCAGGTGGCCGGCCCATCTAAACAGGGCGAGGGCGGAGGCCGGCACCGGCGGGAAGCCTCGGAGCTCCGCCGTCCCCAATTCCGGTCCCCGGTCTAAGTCCCCAGCTCTCTCCCGCCACAGATAAACCAAGAAGGCCGCCGCCGCGGTCACGTGTTCGAGAGTCCGCTCGGTCACCTGTTGTTTGATTTTAACGTATCCACCACCTAGGTGTTTATCAGTGGGAGAGCTTTTCAAAATATCCAATCTGCCATGCTCCCAAAAGCCTAAGTCTATGCTTGATTTCTTAACTTAAAAAAAAAAGAAGCAGGGGCGCCTGGGTGGCGCACTCGGTTAAGCGTCCGACTTCAGCCAGGTCACGATCTCGCGGTCTGTGAGTTCGAGCCCCGCGTCAGGCTCTGGGCTGATGGCTCGGAGCCTGGAGCCTGTTTCCGATTCTGTGTCTCCCTCTCTCTCTGCCCCTCCCCCGTTCATGCTCTGTCTCTCTCTGTCCCAAAAATAAAATAAAAAACGTTGAAAAAAAATTAAAAAAAAAAAAAAAAAAGAAGCATTTCTTCTTCCTGTTCCCTCTCCTCTCCTTCTTTCCCTTTCCCTTGGAGAAGTAGCATGAATCAAGTTACAGAGGGGTGGGCTGAAAGACAGCAGGGCCAAGGAGGTGACCATAGGTTGGGGGACAAAGGAGGCAGTGGTATGGAGGAGGTGACAGTGGAACCAAGAAGGCAGCAATGAGGCTAAGGACTAAAGGGACAGCATGACCTAAAGAATAGTAACATGCGCAGGATTGAATAAACACATATATTCAAAATAATGGAAACCAAGTTTCTCAATGTCAGGAAAAGGATTAAAAATATAGAAAAGGGAAAGACTAGAAAGATCTTTAAGGTGCTGGATTGGAACTGGAGGTATCAGTGTGAGCTCATGGGTTTTTTAATAGGTATATAAATAAATATCAATGTACATGTATATATACATATATAATTTATAAAAGATATATTTATATCTTAGTTCTGTCCACTGACCCAATATAAATAAACACATCACACACCAAAACCTTGGTTTCTAAATACCATTCTACATTAGAAGGAAACAGGTCTCCTTGAGAAAATAAGTAATTCTGGGGCACCTGGGTGGATCAGTCAGTTAAGCATCTGACTCTTGGTTTAGGCTCAAGTCATGATCTCACGGTCCATAGGTTTGAGCCTCACGTTGGGGATTCTTGGGATTCTCTTTCTCATTCTCTCTCTGCCCTTCTCCCTCTTACTCTCTCTGTCTCTCTCTCAAAATAAATAACTTTAAAAAACTTTTTTAAAGAGAAAATAACTAATTCCAAGGGTGAGCCAAGGAAAATATGAGACAAATCTGGAATATCTTATTTGACCAGAATTTAAGGAATGTTCAAAGAATGACAAAGATATGTCAAAGCAACAGAGAGACCAACTTGAAGAGACTTCTACTGGTCAAATCTCAGACATTATAAGCATCAAAATAAATACTGATTGGGGCACCTGGGTGGCTCAGTTGGTTAAGCATCCAACTCTTGATTTCGGCTTAGGTTATGATCTCATGATCTATGGGATTAATCCTCATGTCAGGCTCTGTGCTGGCAGCATGAAACCTGCTTGGGATTCTTTCTCTTCTCTCTCTCAACACCTGCCCCCCCCAAAATAAATAAATAAATATTTATATAAATAAATAAATATATAAATAAATACTGATTAAAATCTGTAATTGCGTAAAATGAAAATCCATGAGTCCACACTGATATATGAATAAATGAAGATGGATAAGTTCTCCCTTATTTAGAAAACCAACTAATAAATACAGAATGAAAGATGGAAATAGAAGACACCTTCCGGCAATCAATATACTAGCAATTGCCTAAGGCAGAAGTTGTCTTGAAGTTAAAGTCTGGTGGGTGATGGTTTGATGAGGAACAAGATAAATACTTATCAATTACAAAAGGAAAAGGGGTAATTTTGCAGTAGAGAAACCTGGAAGCCACAATCATGACCAAATGGTTCAGGTTAACATCAACAGTGTTGAATCAATTCAACAATGTGTGCTTTCTGATGTGATAAGCCACCCAGAGCACAGCTTTATTCATGCAAAGAATGCATGTTCAAGCCTAGTCATGAGGAGACACTAAGTGGACACAGACTGTGGGGCATGCTAACACTGCATTGTCCAGTGTGATAGCCACTTGGCCATATGTGGCTACTGGGTCCTTGGAATGTGACTAGTCCTGAGATGAGCTGCACATACACTGGATTTCAAAAACTTTGTATGAAAAAAAAAGAATGTAAATATATAATTTTTATACTGACTACATTTTTAAATGATAACATTTTGAATACAGTGGATTAAACAAGTATATTATCACTATCAATTTCACCTGATTCTTTTTATTTTTCAAATGTGGCTACTAGAAAAGTTTTAAATATACACATATTTCAGGGGTGTTTGGCTGACTCAATCTGTAGAGCATGTGACTCTTCATCTTGGAGTTGTGAGTTCACACACACACACACACACAGGTTCATGTATTGAACAATGCTGTCCTACAGAATGAAAGGGGTGCACTGTTTAAAACTATCATGGATGAAGAACTATTCCAAATTGAAGGACACTAAAGAGACAGGTCAATTAAATGCACAGATTGGGTTCTTCCAATTTCCTTAAGACCAGACCGAGGCATGAATCAATTCTTTGTAAGAATACCATATATGTGTATGTGTATGTGTGTGTGTGTGTGTGTGTGTGTGTGTGTGTGTGTGTGTGCGCGCTTTCCATTCCTTGTAAGAATACCACATATATATGTATACATATATATGGAGAAAGAGAGAGAGAGTAATGTGGTAAATTATTAACAATTGGGAAGTCTGGGTGGAGGAAATACAGGATTTTTTTTTGTTCTATTCTGTTAACTTTTGTGTTAAGGTTGAATTTTTTTAGAAATAAATATACTCATGGGTAAAATGAAACATAAAAGGGAAGTAATGATAGAACTATAACTCCCCAACACCACAGCAATGCATCACCTCTATAACCATCACTGTCACATCAGTACAGTGGCTCACCGTGCTCTGTGATTTAGACAATACATGATGATTTGTATACAACTATTGAGTGGCAATTAAAATTCTACTATGTTCTCTCCCATTCAAGAAAACAAATCAGAATGAAGTAGACAAGATGCCCCCAAGAAAGGGCAGCCCTGAATCTTCTCTAATTTATAAAAGAAGCAATGCATCTATAAATCTTGACATTTCAACTGATATTAGTATCAAATTGCATATGATATTCAAGTATGCCAACCACTCTACAGTTGAGAAACTGTTGGCTTAGTTCCATGGCGTGGATATTGGGAATCACCAGGTAAGGACAAAAACCCCTTCACAATCAATTTTATACTAACTGTTCTGAGCTACATGAGGTTATCCAGAATCACAATGCTATTGGAGACCACCATTATTTTGCTCACATCTTCCTTATGTCAGGAGTAACTGTCTTTCCCTTTCCTACCTTCTTTAAAAGCTTTTCTATTCTGACTTAGGGTTATTAGATTCCAAGTCTCTGACTGACACAAGACAAAATGAATTTATTGGAAGAATTGAGGACAGTGCCCAAGATGGAAGGAATATTAGAAGAATCAGGCACAGAAGGGGCAAGAACCAAGATAGCTCCAGAGATTCTGGTGGAAGGAACCAATCATGGGTGCTCTTACCCTGGGGATGAGTCCAGTTCAATCAGATTTTGTTTCCTTCTTTGTATCACTCTACTCAAGCTCTCATGTCCTGAGAGGGAAACTCCTCTTGGCCTAGAACATGTGTACCTGGTCATGAACTCACTTACTGGCAAAGAAGGGCAGGGCCCCTTGACTTGAGAGTGCCATTTAATGACATGAATGGAAGACAAGTAACTACCCTCCCCAAAACACCCCAAGGAAAATGGATTATGTGCAGCAACAAAATTAACAAAACTTACCTCTGTAATCTTCAAGACTTAATTCAAGCAATATGTTTATCAGGTAAAATGATGAAACCACAAAATTAACAAAACTTACCTCTGTAATCCTTAAGACTTAATTCAAACAATACATTTATCAGGTAAAATGATGAAGCGACATCAAATCAAAAATATATTCATACCTTCCCTCACAAAAGTAAGTCTATGCCAATGTAATATAACACTATTATACAGACTCCTATTCTCCATTCAGCTCTTATTCCAAAATTGAGCTGGGCTAAAATTCTTATCTTCTTGTGAGAGGCTGGTAGAAAGTTGAAGTTAGAGAGTAACTGCCTTATAATCATTTGGGACTTTCCTAGTTCTGTGCATAGGACAATTCTGTTTGTAATAATGGTCTATTTCCTGCATAACTAATAACTGAAAATTTTTCATTTTCTTTTACATAGTGACTGAAAAACCAACTCTAAATATTGTTTTTTACCAACCTCATAATAATACAAATATTTTTTAGGTTTTAGGCTCCAATTTTTGTGTTAGTGTGAGATTTTATTATGTATACCCACACATATGTATGTATGTATGTATGCATGTATGTATTCATTCATCCACCCATCCACTCACTCACCCACTCATCTGCCTATCTATCTCTCTATCTATCTATCTATCTATCTATCATCTATCTCCCTATCTATCTATCTTTATATACATACATCCACACATCTAGCATCACTGTAGAATAGCAAGGAAAGAAATACATCTCAAGTCTACACATTCTGTGCTCTTTTTCCTTGAAACATCAACTCATTTGTTGATATTTGGCTCTTTGCCAAGTTAATTGACATGACACAAGCTTTCATTCTTGAGAGATTTGAGCCCTTGGTAGACCTGTCTATGTAGTTTTGTGACAGTCTTCCATTAAGATTCCATGCAGCATCTACTGTTTCCATCTTTATCTCTCCTACTCTATGTAGCAGCCATCCTACTTTACCTTGCTACCCTAAGTCAACCAGCCCAGCTGAAATACAATACCTTTCGGGGTGGTTGCCTCAGGGCATGAAGAATCTGAAAAGGCAAGGCAGCATTCACAGTTTTCATTTCATGGTAACGATTTTATCTCCTGGTAAAAATGGAACCCAGAGTCATAAGGACAGGAAGCACAAATGTGGCTAGGAGTGATGCAAGGCATCACTCCACTCTAGCTGTTGGTTTCAAAATGTCTGTATCTTGGTCATAGAAAGTAGGAGGAGGAAAAGAGCCTGTATATATTGATCTCTGACTTACAGCAGCCTATAGGATAGCACACTAACTTTATAGGATGTTGGATTCAAACGAGAACAGCAATGTTTAATATTCCATACTTCCAGGGGTGCCTGGGTGGCTCAGTCAACTTCACTCAGCATCCAACTTCACTCATGTCATGATCTCATGAATTGTGGGTTTGAGCCCCGCATCAGGCTCCACAGCTGACAAATCGGAGCTGGAGTCTGCTTCGGATTCTGTGTCTCCCTCTTTCTCTGCCCCTCCCCTGCTTGTGCTCTGTCTGTCTCTCACTCAAAAATAAACATTAAAAAAAATATTCCATACTTCCACTGTAGAAGACTTGCTGCTTCTGCGGGTTGAGAAATATGATAGTACCATTGATTTCCATATCTCATTGCCCTTTATTCTGCTGTGATGTGCACCCATTGGTCCAATGTTACATAGACCATCATAACCCTACATAAGACATTGGTTTGCTGGTAAAGGCATGATGGGTGAGGAAACCAAATCCAAATCCTCTTACAATCCATAAGTATTATTTTTTCCATTTTACATATGAGGAAACTGAGATAGAAGTTAAATAATTTGCTCGAGGTCACATAATAAGTAGCAGAGACAGGATTCACACCCACCCACAGTCTGGATGACTGTAACTACTAGGCCTCTCTTTGGAGAAGTTAGGTGACTCAACCAATGAACTAAACAGGACATTGGTCCTTTAATTACTGCCTTATCACTCTATACTCTCTGCTATACTACCTGCCTGCTTGGAGGGTGCTGGAAAGAGAATACCAAGGATTTATAATCTGTAGGAAATAAAGAGTAAACATTCTTTACATAACCATCGAAAGTACTAAACATATCATGCTGTTTATCTTACAAAGATGAGATGTGAAACCTCATTAATTTTTAAGTAGCATAGATTTAGTAGCATAGATTTTCACCAAACAGAAATAAACTGAAATCACTGTCACCCTCCTATGTAAAACCTGTCAGTTATTCCTCACTACTTTATAAAAAAAGAAGTCCAAATTCACAGCCAAGCAAACTTCATGAACTGACTCCTACCTACATCACCACCCCACCCCAACCCCATTACTCCTAGTGCACCTTCACTCCAGACTCCAGACATACTGAACTAAACACACGCTTTCCATGTCCCTGGGCATTTGCATAAGCTGAACCCTCTGCCCAGAAAGCTCTTCTCCTATTGGTTTAGGCCAGTTTTCCTGGCTGCCCTGGCCCTACAGAGTTGTATTAACCAAGTTTTTTTCTTTTTTATGTTTTGATGCTTTGGGGCCTTGCTTACCCTGGAAGACTGCCCCCGTAAGCATGAGCTAATTCCTAGAGAGCAAACAAGTAGCCTAGGAGCATGCTTTTTGTATGTGACAGGCAATCCAGAGTCCATTCCCCTAAATGCCTTCTTTATCAGCTCTCAACTACTTGCCCTAATCACTCCAGGACCGGATACCAGACAAGGGACCGTCCCTCTGCCCTAGAGTCCATTGAAATTATTCAACTAGCCCATCCTACACTTGCTTACTTGGCCTTGCCCAAACACAGGAAAGGCTCTTGCCCACATCCCCACCTCCTCCCACCTTCTGACCAACCCTGGTGTTTTCCCATGTGGCCCTCTGTGATATGGTATGCCTTCTTCTTTGGGATCTCTGAGTATAACAAAGTATCTTGCAATGGCGATCACCTCCTGATTGGTTGGCCTCATTAGACCTAAATAATATTGAAACCCACACTTTAAAACTTGGTGAGTTGATTGCTCCTCCTTTTTTGCTGCTGCGATACCATGGACATGTTGCTATTATGGTACTTTCTATCCACCAGACTGCAATCCTTTATTGAAGTCTCGCTACTGGCAGCCTGTGAGTTTCCTGAGAAACTTTCATCTTCGTATTATCAGCATCTACCATGCTGCATGTCACATTGTAGGTTCTCAATAAATGCTTGATAAGTAAAGCAATTAATTAATTAATTAGTCCTAGAAGCTGCTGCATGTCAAGTCACTCTGATTCAAATCTTATCACTTTTCAATTAGCCTTTCCACTTACGACATATATAAATCCAGGAACCAAATTTTAGATAAATTAAAACTTAACTCCTTGGTGCATATGACCAGTTAATGTAAGCGTGGAATGATGCCAACCATAGTAGCAAATGTCCAAGTTGAAAAAAAAAAAAGTTTTACAACTATGAAATATTATTATTAGGTACAAAAATGTGTGTGAAAGAAGTTCTGAACAAAAGTGCAGAATGGAGCTTTATTGCCTCAATTTTATACCATTCGTCCCAACCCCATGAATCTGAGGGTTCATAAATTCTATTTGATGATAACTTACAACAGGAAGAAATGATCTCCATATATTTAAGCCCTGATGTATAACAATGCATAAATTGTAAATGATCTTACGGTGTGTAGTTTAAGCTACCGTATTTTTTAAAGAGGAACAGAAATCATGTGTGACTGATGGCCTACTATGTGCCAGCGCCTGTGTCAGGGGTAAAATGAGTTACAAAGGTTAAGCCTCATGATAATCTTGCAAGTGAGGCACTTTGGCAGACCTGTCCCTTCAGAGACATTGTGTTGAAGGAAATCCCAGCCTTCTATCTGACTTGAAAAGGCAAACAAATTCACATGAGGAATAGCCCTAGTTGATAGGAGATGGAAAGGAGGTTCTGGAAATAGAAAATGAAACAACACATGCCTCTACAGGAAGAAGATAGAAACATTCCAGAACACATATGGATATGTGGGAAAAGACACCAGTGTCTGGATTGAGATGATACAACAAAGAAGTGGTCTTCCGCTGCCCACAGGGACCGAATGGGAAGGGCCACCTGAGGGGCCAAGAGAAATGACTTAGGAGTTGGACATATCACCGTGTATAGCTGGGCTTCTACTTCAGTACTAGCAAACCCTAAATACCAGAGCCATGGCTGATACATAATGTTACACCCCATCAATATTTGCAGAATGAACATTTTTCAAACAGTTTAAGTTGTTATTTAAGTACAAATTTTAATGCAAAACTATCTGGTTGTCACTGACATACCCTTGCTAGGATTTCATAAAAGCAGGTCCAAAAAGCCTGTTGTCATGGCTCCTGTCTGTCATCTTGGGAGGTGCAGCTGTTTATTTGAGAAACAACAGGAGAGGTAGTTATTTCTGAAGTATCCAATAGGACATATAAGGCAAAACAAACAGAACATGTGTAGGTATCCATCCGCTTGTTTTCATTTTTTATTAATGTTTGTTTTTTCTCTACCAGTGTTAGGAAAGTCAGTGGTTTCCTAGTTATGTTTGTTTTCTGAGGAGATGCCCCCATGGCTTCCCACTTCTATGTCAGCCAGGACAGTTCCAATTTTAATTCGTATGGTGAGCCTCCAGGTAAGCTATTATTCTAACAATGAAAATAGTTGACAGAGTTGGGGTTTTTAAATTTCATTAGATGTGAGGCTCCAAATATTGATACTGCCACTTAGTAACTGGATCTTAGGCAAGATATCTTGCCCATCTATGCTTCAATTTTCTTACTTGTAAAAGGAACATAACAATAGTACATAACTGAGGGTTGTTACGCGGATTAAGTCCCTAGAAAATGCCCTGCGTGTGTTAGGTTCTATCATCATTACCTCATTTAATCCTTAAAATGACCCCTCTGAGGAGGACAGTATTACTGTCCCCTTATGTGGATGAGACAAGAGGGGCTTACAGAGATTTAGTGTCTCGCTCAAAGTCATAGTCCATAAAAGGCAGAGCTGGGATTCAAACACGAATGTAGGTGACAGTGGAGCCCTTACCTTTACACAGAGGTGAAGTGTAGGTGAAGTCCACAGCTAAAAGGAAATTTGAAAATCATACATTCAGCTACAAGGAGGACACAAAGTTCAAGCTGACTTTTTTTTATGATGTTGACTTTTTAAAAGTTTAACATTTCAATGTTGCTGAAATAAAATCAGCTACTTTAAATGGCATGTGCATCATTTCCACACAAAGATTTCACAGAATGATATAAATTAGCGTGGGAAGAGAAGCAGAAAGATGCAGATAGATCAATCATGCCTTTTACATTAGCAGAAATATTGCAAGGACCCTCAAGAACGCACTTGCAAATTCATTTTGAAAACTCCTTAACTGGCTTCCCCTCTCTCAGCTACTACCCCTTGTGGTGTGTGCTGCATTAAAAGAATTAAAAAACCTATCTTCTATGCAGGCCCAGCATCACCCTTGACTTCCTGGGTTAGCCAGGAGCACAGGGAGCTTTGCAGCACACATCCCCACTCAGCCTTCAGATGGCTATGTTACATCAGGTCCTACAGATATAGTCCTTTATCCTTCACACTTGGAGGAAAAAATGTGTTTCCTTTCATGGGGTCACAGTGTTGGCCCCTATTTATCTAGCCCCATTTTACTTTGAGATATTATAAATAATGAAACAAAAATCAACTCCTAATATAAAAGGAGTTTACTGAAGTTTCTTGGTCTTTCTTTATAACTGTTGGCATCCCCTCAAATACTCCAAAACTTCATAGGCCCGTAGGGTTTACGAATCCCCCGCAAATATTCACCACGTCCACCCTCACTGAGCTGTGCGGTGGCAGTAAGATTTTTCCAGAGAAAAGTGGAAGAGCCAAGTTCAAGACCTGCCTCTACTGGGGCGCCTGGGTGGCTTGGTCGGTTAAGCGTCCGACTTTGGCTCAGGTCATGATCTCATGGTCCGTGAGTTCGAGCCCCGCGTCGGGCTCTGTGCTGACAGCTCAGAGCCTGGAGCCTGTTTCAGATTCTGTGTCTCCCTCTCTCTCTGCCCCTCCCCTGTTCATGCTCTGTCTCTCTCTGTCTCAAAAATAAATAAACGTTAAAAAAAATTTAAAAAAAAAAAAAAAAAAAAAAAAAAAGACCTGCCTCTACTAAGTGGCTGTGTGACTTCAGATAAGTTGTGTTAGCTCTCTCAGTCCCAATTGTAACAAAGTTAAAACAGCAATGATAATAATCATTCATCCATCCACCTAGTCACATTTACTAAGCACCTACTGTTTTCTAGTATCTGCGAAAACAAAGGTGAGCTGTACGAAATTTCTAAATTCACCTGCCACCAATCTCCATCAGAAGACGGACATCTAAACAAATCAGGAGTGAGGAAAAAAGGAGGGACCCTGACAAGAGATGTTTCTCTTTGAAATAGCAGCTGTGGAGGCAGTAGGAACTGACCATGAATAAGAGATTCCTCAGTTGGAAACCACATGTTTCTACCTTACAAAGTTATTGGGAGGTTCAAACGACATAAGGAATTTGAATCCTTCAAAAACTCTGAAGAGCAATTTCCATGTGTGGCAGATGCTGTGGGTGCCCTGCCCACATCCTCTGCCTTTGCCACTTCAGTGCAGATGGGGACTTAGAGCTCCAGCACCTGCAAGTCTCAGCCTGAGGGACTGTTCCTGCCTCCAGAGCCCGCCCGCTCTGCCACCTGTCAGCAGGCGGTGTGTGCCAAGGAATCCACGGCCACCACTCCACACCCAGAGCAGTCCTTAACCAAACAAACAGCACTACTCCCTCAGCCCTCAGGTGGAATAACCAACGACTAAGTTCTGTACTAACTGCCAAAATTTCCCCAGCAGGACTGAGCCCCAGTTGTCTACAGGAGTCGCTTGCTTGATGACAAGCCATCTATTGGCCACCATCCCCCCTGTGCCACTTCCCTACTCCCCCACTGGGGTCTTCTTCACCTTCCAAAGAAATACTTGCACATGGATCCTTATCCCAGCATAGGCTTCTGAGAGAACCCAAACAAAGACAAGATGTAAGCCATTTTTTATTATTATACTATATCATTTTGAAATGTGGCCAGAATTATACACACTATTTTGCATGGGAAAAAGCACGGCTTTGTATTTATAAATCCTCTTCTGCATAGTTAGGATTTGATCCACTTTAGCCATTATAACATAATACCTGCCTAAGAATTTCTTGAATCCATCCGACCCGCACTGCTCTGGCTGAAGCTTTTATCTTTCACCCGGATTTCCACAACATTATCCTGGCTGCTCTCTCTGGCTCTAGTCTTTCCCCCAACAAATCCTTCCTTCTCACTGTCTCCAGAGACAGCCACTAGAAAGTAATTCTGACCAGACCCCTCTCAGCCCAAATAGCACTATTGTGCAAATTTTAAAAGGCTTCTGTTACTTACAACACTCTACTCCTATCTGATGGAAAATTGTTGTAATTCTCTGGTGTCTATAGAGCAAGATGCTTGATGGACAAACTAATACACAAATCTGCAGTGTCTGAGTTGTGTTGTGCCTACTTAAATGTGCATCCTTTTGTGCTGCACAACCTCTACAACTGTGCAGAACCAGCCTGGTTCTGAAAACTCCCTGCCTCACCCATAAAGTCCTTGTCTGTTCCTAGCACATAACATGAGTTTCCTTGTTTCCATGCCTTTGTTTTTGCTGACCTCTCTGCCTGGAGACACTGGTCTTCTCCTACCCTGTTTCTAGTGATTCTTTAAAACCAAGAGCACACTGTACACCCTGTATGTTAGCCAATTTGACAATAAATTATGTTGAAAAAATAAATAAATAAATAAATTTTTTTAAATGAAAAAACCAAAAACCAAAAAAAACCAACTGAGCATTGCCCTTTGCCAGAAATCATAGCTGAATCACTCTCATATAGCTACATGTCCCTCTGTGCCCCCTCTAATTCTTCATTTATAACTCAATTTTTATACTTTGAACCCTTGATTATAATTATCTGCTAATGGGTTTGTCTTCTGCACTCCCCTCTTTGCACCTGCAGCATCTAGGAGGACCTGGCCTGAAGTCAGAGCATACAGAAAACAGCGGAGTGTGGAATGCAAACATTATGAGGGAAGGGCCTGCAGTCAAATAGACCTGGTCAACTCTTGACCTGTCACTTTCTAGCCATGTGACTTTGGGCAATGATCTCACATCTCTCTATCTCAGTTTCCTTGCTGGTAAAATGGAAATGACATTATTACACATTAAATAAGTCGATGCCTATAATTAATATAATGCCTGATGGCAAGTACACAATGCATCTTCATTACTATTTTTATTATAAGCTCAATAAACATCTGAGAATTGATGTCCCTCTGTTTATATGAAGCAGGCTATAAAAACATACTTTTTTGTTTGATCCATCCATATAGTCATAAAGGTGGTGAACACTTTACATATGTTAGTATATTTTGTCTACACAACCACTCTCTCTTCCAGAAAGGTCTTACTACTGGCCAACTACAAATGAGGAAACTTGAGAAGAGTTATCCGTGGATTGCTTCTGGTCACAGGTGAGTTAAGAGTCAGAGGTTGCATCAAACCTGGCCTGTGTGGTTCCCAGCTTGTGCTTCTACCCGAGCTTGAAAGCATAAAGGAGGAGCCTCACAGTCCAACGGCAGGTTCCGAAAATGGGGGATGCCAATGGACCAGGCACAGGCAGAGATGTGAAGAGGAAACACAAAGTAGAGCAGCTTGTGTAAAGGCTCAGCTCACTCACCATAAATACCATGAATTCAAGGTGTCCCTGTAAATTCGAAATGTTCGTGGGTAGAGAGTCAGGAGATGAGATTAAAAGGGAAGAGTGGACACACAGTGAGGAAGGGTCCTGGCTAGGCAAGGATTTCTTTATCTTGAAAACTTTCCAAAAGCAAAGAGGCATTGAGAGGACTGACGCCACCAGGTGCTGACCCGGAGGTGGAACAAGTGGAGCTCTCGTTCACTGCTGGTGAGAATAAAAAATGGTACAACCACCGTGGAAAACAGTTTGACGATTTCTCCACATGTTGACTGTACACCTGTCACATGACCTGACCATTATGCTCCCAGGTATTCGTGCAAGAAAAAATGAAAGTGTCCATCTACAAAAAGACAAGAACGTTCTTAAGTCTCTTCCTAAGGGCCCCAAGCTGGAAACGACCTGAGCATTCATTAATAGGAAAATGGATAAAAACAATTGTGCTCTTTTCACACCATAAAATAGTACTCAGCAATAAAACTGAACAGACTGTGAAGACACTCAACAATATGGGTAAACCTCAAAATATTATGCTAAGTGGCAGAGGTCAGACTGAACGGCATATATATTGTATGTCTTCCTCTATATTAAGGTCTAGAATAGGGAAAGTTAATCTATAGTGATAAAAATCAGGACAATGTTTGCCTGTTTGCTTATTGGGTGGGGTTAGTATGACTGAAAAGGAAGCATGAAGGTATTGTCTGAAATGATGGAAATGATCTCTATCTTGAGAGTGGTGGTGATTAGCAGGTGCACAATTTTGTCAAAACTCATCAAACTGTACACTCAGATTTTGTGTATTTGACTGTATGTAAAATGTATCGTAAAACAAGAAAAGTAGCAAAAAAAAAAAAAAAAAAAAAAACCAGATCACAAAACAAAGAACTGCCTTTGGTTATATTACCTCAAGATTGGGTGTAAACTATATTCTTATAAATCATATCAATTTAGAGTTCATTAGAAGAACTTGGTCATGGCACTCTTACAAAGCTTTTCATTCATTCTTTTACAAATATTATTTGTTTTAACAAATATTTATTTAGCTCAATGCTACCACTCAATATCTGGGTGACTTTGGACAAATGACTCTCAGGGCCTCAGTTCACTCATTTGTGAAATGGGGGCAGTAACAGTACCTACCTCATGGAGTTGTTGTGGGAATGGAAGAAGCTAATATATGTAATACTCTTAGCTTTGTGTCTGCACGTGGTAAGCGCTAAACAAATGTTAGTGATTAATATCATTACCCTCAGTTACGTACCAGTCTTGTAGATTATAAACGGTAATAGGGCATAGTTCCAGTTCTAGAAAATGTATGATGTAGAAGAAAGGATGAACAATAAATACATAAATGAATGTACTCAGTACAATCACAGAATGTGAAAAGTGCTTGGAGTACATAAATGACTAAATGTGTTGGAATGGAAAATCCATTTGAAATGAAAATAATCAGCCATCTAAATCAAATCAAGTTCAGATAGTCATTTATTGTTTTTCAGTATTATTGTTGTAATGATGCCTCCTATTCTTGCTGCCTGAAATTTGGAGCTCTGGGGCTTGGGCCTGTGACCTTTATTCTTCTGTGTCCTGGCTCATTCCTAGGTGACCTCATTCCTTCATGAGCTGTGATGCTGAGATCACATCTCTGAGCCCAGCATCATGGCTGAACTTCCACTGCCTGTGACATCTCATATGAGTACATCTAAATCCAAATTCTCCATTCTCAGCCACCCAGAACTGTTTTTCTTGCAGTGTTTCCCATCTTGGAGATAGCAGTTGCATTCTTCCAGCTGCCTTGCATTGGTCTGCCTCCTTTCCTTTGCTCCTATTACATACCCAATAGCCAGCAAATCCTGAAACCAATCACTCTTTCCACCTAGACTACTACAATAACTTCCGAAGGGATCACACTGCTTCCACTCTTGCTTCCCCAAAGCTATTCTCAGCATAGCAGCCAGATGACCTTTCCAAAACATTAAGGATCCATGGCTTTCCTCTGCTTTAAGCCCTTCAGTGGGTTTCCTTCGCACTGTCCTTTTCATGGCCTAGGAGGCCTTAGATGATCTGCCCCTCCACTTCCTCTCTGCCCTCCTCCCCTACCACTCTCTCTCTTGCTCCCTTCTCCAGCCACACCAACCTCCTTGCTATCTCAACATGCCAGTCAAGCTCTTCCCTCATGGACTTTGCACATGCTGTTCCCTCTGCCTAGACTGTTCTTCCTCTAGATACCTCATGGACCCTTCCCTCATTTTATTCAAATCTCTGCTCAGATGTGAGTATCCTAACTAAAACAGCACATTCCACCCCAATTTCTAACTGCTTTGCCCTGCTTTTTTTCCCCTAGTGCCTGACATTCTATTTCATTGGTTTATTGCCCTAGCTTGAATATAGTCTCCTAGGGCAGAGTTCTTGCATGCTTTGGTCATAATTCCAGGGCCTAGAACAGGGTCTGCCACATAGTAGATGCTCCATTGGTATTTGATAGATGACTGACTATTAACTTACACAGAGTTATACAGTTCACAAAGCAGTTACATATATAATATCTTAACAAGCCTTCTAAGCATTTGTGGGATAGGCTCTGTTATATCCATTTTACAGATAAGTTATAAGTCTGCTTAATATTGTTTTGAATACTTATTTATTTTGAGAGAGAGAGACTATGTGAGTGAAGGAGAGATAGAGAGGGAGGGAGAGAGTATCCGAAGCAGCCTCCACACTGTCAGCACTGAGCCCAATGTGAGGCTTGATCTCATGAACTGTGTGTTCATGACCTGAACCAAAATCAAGAGTCGGACGTGTAACAGACTGAGCCACCCAGGCACCCCCACTTATTAAGTCTCTTGTTCAAGGTCATGTAGCTCTTGGTCACATAGGCCAATCTCTGGTCTTTTGCCTTCAAACCCAGTTTATTAATCATGATCATAAAATATGACTAACAGTATTTAAGAGTCTGTTAGTATGCTTCTTGACACTTGTAGTATCTCATTTAACAGTACTTTGAGGTAGGTGCTCTCATGATTGGCATTTTAGATGAAGAAACTAAGTAACTTACCCAACGTCACAGAGCTGGTAAGTGGTAAAGTCCGAATCTGGGTCCTGGACATTTGACTCCAAGGACTTGTTCTCAACCAACTAGCCCACTAGGCACAACCTGTGAAGTAAAGGGAGTTAAGCAAACTGCAGAACACAGATGGGCAAATTTCAAATTTGTTCTAGGACTTTCTGCCATTCGTGAGCTTTTTGCTTTTGTAGCGTTTAGTGAAACTTTTCTCTCCTTCTCTAAGATCAAGTGGAAAGCAAGTTGTATCTCAAATGCTATTTACATTATGTAATTTTCTGCTTTTCATCTGTCTTTGAAATGTTTGAAACACTTGTTTCTGAATTGTGAGGTCACTTAGGAATCATGGGCAGGGTGCAGGAGTTTCCAGTAAGTTTCTTCCTCCTCCAGTAGCTTCATGGTGCCTTTGTGGCCAAGCCCTACAGGCTGGTGCCCCCTCTGAGTTTCAGATTTCACCTCCTCCTCCTCACCCCATGACATGTCTTGTAAATTCTCACCTTCAGTTTATCACATAACCTACATTGCGGAACACTCAATTTCTTGCCCTTTCCTTCCTTCCTTTCTTTCTTTCTTTCTTTCTTTCTTTCTTTCTTTCTTTCTTTCTTTTTCTTCAAAAGTAGCAATCTATTTGATTGGATGTGATGGCACCAGAGGCAAAATGTGGCAAAATTTTAAGTGGTGAGAAATCTATCTTAGTTACCTGGATTCTGAGAAGCAAATTGTGATTCCCCGACTCACTTTGTATTGAACTGGACAAGTTAGATGAACTAAAATAGCTTTATGGCTTGTATTCTTGTCTCCAGGTCAAGCAAGTGTCTGCAAGCACTGCCCATTTTCTTCTTTTTCCGGATATTCAAATGATTAACTGAAAAGTGTGCATGAAGCTACACAAACTTCACCAGTGGGTACCTTGAAAATATCAAACCCCTTAGATCTTAAACAAGCAAGCACTTGGAGGTTGAAAAACAAATCAAGTATTTGTTTCCTAATTAGTTTTTGTAACATAAAGGTTCATAGCATTTATGTGGGAGTAGACTGAGTTCCTTGGGGCAGCATGTGATCTGTTCGTCCAGGTAACACCAATGTCTGGCACATAGTAGGTGTTCACCAGAGTAGGTGCTGAACATGGTAGGTACTAGATAAATATATGTTGAATCTCTAGTGCTGCCTTTTATTGCCAACTTGCAGACTTGTCGCACACTTTATATACATTCACACACACACACACACACACACACACACGGTTGTGAGCTCCTAGAGGAGAGGGGATCTGTGTCTTATTCATCCCTGCATTCCCTAATATAGAACCACCACATAGCAGGTGATAATTAAATGATCACTGAATTGAACAGCACAAGGATTTTAACTTCTGTTACTTGTTTCATCTGCCCTTCCCCCACCCCATCTTGTCCATTTTGCTCTCAGGCCAGACTGCCTAAAACCATCACATCAATCTAATCAAGTATTTGAAAGCCAGAGACCTTGAAATTATTTAAATCAAGTTCAGAATTACATTTTTAAATTTACTCTGGCCATCTCATAAGTGGATTTAGCAACTAGCTAACTGCCATCCCAGGAGGAAAAAAAAAAAGCATAAGCCTAATGAATGTGGTCAGACATACCGTGTAACAGATGTCCAACGTGCTGCCATGAGCTTAAATCATAAATATGATGGCTCTGTTTGGCATAGCAAAATATATTAGACGTGTTTTATCGGTCACTGGGCAACTTGCTAGATGGGAGGGGAATGATCCTGAAAAATGCAGGATCTTAGTGTAGCAGCATCTCAGAAGGAGCCCTGGAGAAACACAGATAATCTGTTTGTGATGATTCATCAAGTTGGTCCTTTGTTTCCCTAATTTGAGTGTCAAGTGCACCCATACAATAAAGAATTGCTATGACCTGATAAGATTCTCCTCTGGCTGCCGCTTTTCCTGCCCTAACAACTGGTACTATTCATGCCTAAAGCACAAATTGAATAAACAGCTTCAAGGCTGGCAATGTAGGACCGTGTTTTGAATTTTTTGCTTTTCCTTAAAAGGCTAAATCCTACGTGTGTCTTGCCTCCCCCTAAACACATTGCATTGATAGTCACTGTTGTACCAATAATTTTAACTTCCTTAATACTAAGTGTGGAAGGATGCCTCGTAGGTTAAAAATAGTTCCTGTTGTATCATCAGTGGAGCAATGGATTACTGAAGATTAAAAAATGATTGTAATGCCTTTTTTGGCCTTGAGAAAGCTCTTATTGTGCCTATGGTTCAGTTGGCCTGCTGATCATTTCCATCTCAATGTAATCTTTAACATTACACTGCTACAGGTGAGGTGTTAAGTAATACATTAAGACAACTATTCTCACTGATTAATTTCACAAGAAATATGTTTTAACTAAATTAGACATTTAACAAATGCCACTTGTAACTCAATGCAGGAGGGAGAGTGGCCTTACAACAAGCTGTTGACATGAATTTCCCAACATAAAACGTTAACTTTTAGAAATTTTTGATTGAAATTCTAAATGTGACATTATGTACTGTCAGGGCAGTAGACCATTACAAGGAGAGCACCAAAGTCCTTAGGAGTCAAAAAATAAGCAGTAAGCAGTTTTATCTCTAGCAGCTGAAAAGCTTTCCTTAAAATTAAGAAGAATCTACAGGTCCAGTTAATCATGTGACTGTGATGTGCCGACTGTTTCTAACACTTAAAAATCATTTAGACGAACACTAGAAACCTCAAAGTTCTGATAAAAATATAAATTGTAATTTTTAGAACAAGTAATGAGTTAAATAATTTAGATGAAAATTTAAATATAAAGGATGCATGAGAATAATTGGATTTAAAAAGTAAAACTAAAGGAGGTATCAGAAAGCCTACAATTGGGCAACTGAAATAATAAATAATTTTTTGGAAAAATTATTTCCTGACAGATTTCCCCATGCTAGGAACACAAATGCAAAAGCTATAAATAGGGCTACTGACATTTGCACAGTTGACTTTTTATCAAAATTACAAAACAATTTAGTTTGCAAATTTTCAAATGGCTATCATGTTCAGAATCCAATGGGGTTCTCCTTCGTTTTTACTTGATGACTTCATAAAAGATAAATAAGCCCTCGGACCAATAGGTGGGTACATTGGCACGGTTAACTCTCTCGCCCCAGAAATTCCACTCGGCTGAAAAGATTATTATTTGGGGGCGGGAAAGGGGGAGATGCAGAGGTCTTTAGGACCCAGCAGGCGGCGGCAGGCGGCAGTTGTGTAGATCACTGAGAGACTACGAGGGTCCGGTTCAGTTTTAATTCTGTCTCTAATCTCTGCAACAGCCGCTCTTCCTGGGTCCCGCGGCTCTCCTACCCACTCAGCCGCGGCTGGCAGCCGGGCGAAAATCAGAGCCGCCCGCCCCCCCATCACCCACCATGGAAACCCTCCAAGAAAAAGTGGCTCCGGACGCGTGTGCCTGAGGATTCCTCACAAAAGAGGTGCCCAAAATGAAGACCCTGATGGTGAGTCATTTGTTGCAACTCCTCTGAGCAGAGGCGGGGACCCCGGGACGCAGCGTCCCCGGGGCGCGCGGGAGAGCTCCAGGGCGCCTACCCCTGCGCCGCGAGGTCGCCTGTTACAAAGGGACAACTTTCCACCTGCTCGGTGCCCCCTTCCGGTTCCCTGGTTCTGCCTGGCTCGGAATCCCAGAGCCGGGATGGGAACTCGGGTTGCCTCGGCTCCTGGATCTCGGGAGAGAGGTCTGGGGCCCCACGGAGAGCTGAAGAAGCGGTGGAGGGGTGGGCGCATGGTTCGGGGGTGGAGGATACCCAAAAGCAACAGCCTGGCAAAAACTAAGAGGGGCGGGGAGGGGGGAACATTTGCAGACTTTCTTGGTTTTCTTGTCGGATTTCAAACTTGCAAAAATCGCCGAGGTAGAGCCCCGCGGGTCCAAGAAGGAGAGGGTGCAAGGGCTAGAGGTTCCAGCAGCGGAGCTGGTGGAGGGGGCCCCTCCTCAAAGTGCGAGCCCACCTCTGCCCTCGCGGCCGGCGCGCTTTCCCTCGTGTAAGCTGGGCGCCGCGCACCACCTGCCCTCTGCCGAGAGATCTGGGAGGTGGCGTCCGCCGAGAGCAGCCACGCTCGGGAGCATCCCCTGCCGTGCGCGAGAGGACGGTGCCTCTCCTGCCCCGTGGCGCGCGCGCCGGGGGCTGGGACCCCGGCCACCTCCTTCCAGCCCCGAAACGCCGCCCCCCCCCCCCCCAATCGAGCGTCTGACCGCCTCGCGCGTGTCACCGCCGGCGCGCTCCTCCGGGTTCGGCTCTCAGCAGCTCCCCTCTGCTCTCTCCCGCCCGCCCGCAGCGCCATGGTCTGGCTGTGTGTTTAGCGCTCACCACCATGTGCACCAGCTTGTTGCTCGTGTACAGCAGCCTCGGCGGCCAGAAGGAGCGGCCCCCGCAGCAGCAGCAGCAGCAGCAGGCAGGGGCGACCGGCAGCGCGCAGCCGTCGGCGGAGAGCAGCCCACCCTCGAGACCCCGGATCCCCGCGGCACCGCGGCCGTTGGACGGATACCTCGGCGTGGCGGACCATAAGGTGACAGCTCGCTCGCCGGCGCGCGCACCACCCAGCATGGGGATCCCGCACACCTGAGCCTGCCCCCTTTCCCGGGGCTGGGAGGCGCCGTGAGTAGGTGCCTTGTGGAGGCTGGAAGGGGGAGCGGAGCCGCCGGGGTGGGGTGGGAGAGTTCCTTCTCGGAATGAATTCCTGTTTGGAGACGGAGGTAAAGTTTTCCAGGGAATAGGGGTGAGATGAGCGGACCTAAAGCCCAGTATCCTAACAGGAACCGGCCCCGGAGGTGAAACCCTCTAAGCCCCAAAATTGCAGCTGCGGGGGTGGGTGCTGGGTTCCTGAAGCGTCGGGTTTGGCAGCCCAGTCGCGCCCTTGCTGGGAGGAGAGCCGGCGATGGCGCGAGTAACAGCCTGAGCGTTGCCCCGCTGGGAACTGGTGGGTGAGTGACTGCCAGTCCTCGGCCGCGGCGGCTCCTGCTCAAAGATTCCCCTCTGATCTCGGCTTCGGATTGCTCTGGGAAGAATTGCCACAGCCTTGGGGAGCGGTCCCAAGGCAGGCGCGGAAGGCTGGAGGCACAAACTCCGCTTCCATTGGCTTGAAACTCATCGTTGAGGGCCTGTTTTTCTCTGCCTTCCGAGAAGCCGTTGCATGGCTTGGCTAATAATTAATAAGATGGATTTTTAAAAATTGAGCCTCCTTTCCCCCAAATAATAAATCTCTGGTTTCAGTGTGAGAAGCCTCTGGGAGAATTCTAATCAGGTTTCCTGATTCTGAAAAGATATTTTAATACAGTTTAAATATATTCCCCATTATTTGAAGCTCCTAATATGTTTTTACTAAAACACAATTCCATTCTGTATCTGCTCTATAAAGGTTAGAGAGTTTCTTGAAACCACGCAGCTCTTCTGCTTTTTGTATTACTAGATTTTATGGTTATGAGCCAAAGTAATATTTAGCAGGCGGTCCTTTTGCTTGAGAAACAAAGATTGGCCTTACCGTGCATGAAAAAGTCAAACTTTTTTTTAAGTGGCAGTCAAAATATTTCCACTCATTTGTGCAATGCATACAGCCAAAAGGATTTTGGAGGGTCAAAAGGACCCAGGGTTGGGGATCTTTGGATACTTGTGGGGAAAAAAAAAAAACAAAAAAAAAACAAAAAAACCATGAAACATGGATGGATGGTTAGATAGGTAGACTGATAGGTATAATATATAAGAAATGCTAGATATAAAACAGCACTGTTAGGGTGCGGAGATGAGAAAGTTCACTGTCCTGGAAGGTTTAAGGAAATTCTCTCTGAAAAGGTGGAATGTGTACTGGGGAAAATTTGGGGAAGCAGAAAAGAGGAAGGGATTTCATTAGGAAGTGATTTGGAGGTGGGGGGAGGAGCTGGGGGTAGAATCCTAAAATCAAAAGTAGAGAGGGTCATTAGTTTTATAATAACAGCTTCAGTTTTCTCTTGGAGATGTTGATTGATTACACCCTTTATATCTGTATGTGCAAAAGCAACCCATAAGGGCTAGAGTTCTAGAAAAGTTTAGACATCTGCTTCTGACTGGATGGATGTGGTGTTTATGTGTAACTGGTATATGATGAATTTATTGAACTTAGTGGATTTTCATGGCTGTTGTTTAGTGAAAATGGCTAGATAGCTCTTGCGAAGCTTTGATTAATGGGGTGTGAAAAGGTAAATTTGCTGAAAGCTTTGATCTGCCTTTGGGAAGGTATTCCTAATACTTTCCTTTCTGTGTTCTCCTGCTGGACAGACACCAGCTAAGAACATTGATAGCATAAGGCAAAATATGATTCCCTCATATTTGTTTTCAAAACAGTGTCTATTTGCACAAATATATTATTGGATTCCATTTTCAATGTTTCAGAGCCTTATTTCATTACAATGAAAACCAGCCCTTTTTGGGAAGGAATGTTGAAACTCCCATATGGGAATTTGACATAATCTGCAATAAAGGGTTTTATAAATTGTAAAGTTGTTATATGAATGATAAATGTGTGTGAAAGTCCTTGGAATTCTTAGCAGAGAATTATAAATGTGACCAGGAAGGTCTCTGCATATAATTAATACCAACGGCATTCTTTCCTAGAAAACCAACATCTCACCAAATTCCGTACTCAAAGGATCAACAGCGTTTACCCTACCCCAAGCAAAAGAACAAATGCAAATCTTAAAGTCTATGCCTTCTCTCCAGGCATTATCCCAATTGTCCCACTGAACTAAATATAAACTTCTACTCAAAATGTAATCACTTTACTGTTACTATCTAACTGACTGGAAATTGGGTGAAGTTTCATTTCTGATGGCTATAGGGAGGTATATGTGTAACGTGTATACGTCCTCTCCAAAAGTTGCTGTTTACTTAGGTTTACTTGGGATCTTCCTATAGTCTTGCTTAGGCAGAGGTAGAAATTTTTTAGAATATTGCTAAGATTTTTTTCTCTGATTTACAAAGAATGAAAGATTTTCTATTCTTACTATGTTGCTAGATGATACCCTGATTGCTTTTTTTGTTTTTCCACGCTCATATCAGGCCTTAGAAAAATTATAGGATGTGCCGAATGTAATGACCACCAAGGCATATGCTACTGCATATTGAATCAGAATTCCAACAGACTTTTTATTTGCTGTTGATTTACAGAATCTGGAGAGAGTTACAGATACCATTTAGGAAAATGTTCACATCTCCATGGCTGGAGGTCCCAAAGTCTGATAAATATGTAGTGTTTATGTTCAGTTACATGATGGTATTAACATTATAACTCTAAGATTAAATTCAACAGGTGGTCCTAATCCCCAGCACCTGAATTTCACAAATCACAGCCTGTCTGCAATGATAGTCTTGTCTCATACGGCTGCAGACTAAATTACTGTTGAGATTAAATCACTATGTGCTTTTGTTGAAAGACATGCTGCAAGTCAAGCCAGTGATGAGCAATGTGTGTTGAAGCTTAAAATATCACTTTCCATGGTCATATTCTCTACTTCCTCGTTCGCAAACGATGTGAGCTGAAATTGTAATTCCAGTGTGACTAAGTGAAGGCTACTTGGAGTTTCTTGTGATAATGAAGACATTTCATTTTCTGTTAGATAGATTCTTTCTCTTCATTTCCAACCCTTTTCCCCAGACCTTTTCCCACAAATGTTTCACCAACTCATTTCAATCTTGTTACATGTCTGTCACTGCAGCTACTGTATCTGTATCCTGCCATTACTATGCTGGTCCCCATTTTTGGAAGCTACTGATTTCTAACCAGAGCAGCCAGACACAAGCAAAGAAGACAATTTTCACGCATTTGGAAACTTGTATTTAGAACTATAATCACGCTTAAGTGTGCATTTGTGCACGCACACACACACACACACACACACACTAAATCAAGCAACCTTCACAGAAAAACTCCAATTTTTCCAGCAGAGTGGAAGGGGGGCATGGAATGCATTCTGTTTCCAGCCCGGATCTGGTCCGGGTAGATAAAGTCATTTGCCATCTGGTGGACCCTGTGAAATGAAACTATGGAGCTGATTCCCATTTCCAATGGACACGAGCCCTTATCACAGAAGGCCCACTTGTCACCTGGGCTGCCCTTTTCTAAGATGGCTTATGAAAGAGCAGTGATCAATGGGGTCTGAAGCTGAGCTGCTATCTCCTTGCTTCAGTAGTAGCTCCCAGGAATGGATTTTACACATACTAATAACATGCTTGTCTTGGTTCTTTCCTTCCTTAAGCACTGAGTTATTCAGACAAAACGAAACTGCTTGGAGGTAGCAGTATGTTTGCTTTTAATTCACGGATGTCCAGTTGGAGTGATAGGACAGGTCAATGCAAGAGTTGAAAAATAATTCCAAACCAGAAAAAAAGGCACATACCATATAACTTACTTTAGGATTGTGGCATAAGCATTCTTCCTTTAAAAAGCATATAAATTCTCAAATACAAGGTTGTCCCATTTATGAGATTCCATTTTACAATATTTGAGGCATCCAATCAATGATAGATAATTTGGATCTTAAATTCAAAGTGACCTAAATTTTGGTGCTCAAGTACTACAAAATGTAATCTGCCAATGGTGATGAAACCCTGTTATCACAAATTGTCAACCAAAAAGAATTATGAAATGAACTGTTTTTCATGGGTGAGGAGTTGCAGTAATGTGGTTGCCTTTAATAGGAGAAGTGCTCATATAACACTTATTGAAATACATAATCTTCCTTAATTTTGAGAGCCAGAAGTATTTCTCCAGCTTCCCAAGGAGTAATGCCAAGATACTCCCATACCAAAGCCCAGACCACACCTGGTAAATGAGTCTGAGCTGGTTCCCTCTCCACTTCTGGCCATTGTGGTCTCCTTGCTGATCCTTGAATCCTCATTTTGCCTGAGGACCTTTGCACTTGCTGTCCCCTCTCCCTGGACAGCTCTTGCCCAAGATCTTTTACATGGGTGGCTCCTTCTGGTCGTTCAGTCCTCAGATCACATGTTTTCTTGTAGACCATACTCTTTAAATAGCTCAATCCTTAATGGTCTTCTCTATCATATTAGCCTCTTTTATTTTCCTTATATTAGTTAACAAGGTCTGAAAGAATCTTAAAGTCTCCTTGTCTATTGTTTGTCTTCCCCCCCAAGTAGAATCTAAGTGCTGTGATAGATAGCAAAGTATTTGTACATCTTGTTGACCAGTTTAACTCCAGGCCCTAGAATAATGCTTGTCACTTAATGAACACACAAGTATTTATTAAAGGAAGGAAGAAGGCAGAGTGTTTGGGGAAAGGGGGTTGTGGAGAGGGACAAAGCTACCTCACCATATGTAAAGTCCTTCCTCTGTAAGAAACATCAATGGAGTCCCAAGGACCCAGCATGTGTATCTCATCTTTCCTACTTTGGTTTACCACTGCTACTACTGCTACTACTACTACTACTAATAATAATTATGGGAAGGAAGATGAAGAAATGATTTATAACATAAGAGTCTTTGGAAATGAGATTTGGGAGTTCACATTTTAACAGTCTTCCCTTTCAACTCTTAAGCACATTAAAGTTTGAGAACCATCATTTGAAATGTTTTTAATCACCATATGTAGTTCTGTAGCTAATTTGTTTCTGGGTTTTTGAACGATTCATAGCCCTAAGTAAATATTCATTGAAGGTCTAATAGTTGCAAAATTGGGTATTCTGGAGGAAGAACACGGTGCCTACCATCAAAGAATCTTTGATCTAATTGGAGAGAAAAGACAAAGAAGCAAAAAAAGTTAAATAATAAAGCAAGTGCTGAATAATAATATGAAACCAGGAAACAATAAATCAAGGCATTGACACTAAAAAGGAGGCAATTTCTGTGATCTTTCTCATCTATAAAATAATTTAAATACTATTCTTAGTTTAGCAGTTATAAAACTTTCAAACTATAATTTCATTTTTTAGCCCTGTTTTAATATATGTGTGTGTGCTGTCTCTTTCTCTATGTATAATATATGACATGCAATGAATACTTAGTAAACAATTTGGATATCAAAGCAACTTCAGAGTGGATAGATTTTAAATTGAAAATGTTCAATCTGTTTATGATTTTCCTTTGGCATGGCATAGGGCCGCCTGGATTCTTGAAGAGATCTAACTTTGTTACCCTGTTCAATGGTCTCTGTCACATATGGTGACCATGTTTCCAAACCAAATCTCATAACTCATGGTATGAGAAATTTGTGTTGGCCACAAGACAGAACATTTGCCATCGGATCTGTCCTGGAAACATGACATCTACTACACAGGGGATTTTCCAAAACCCTCAGGGTCAAGTGGCAGTGCAATCGAATTCTTGTCCTACGAATGCCGAGATGAAGGAATATTGAAGATGAGAAAAGACTATGAGAAATTAAAACTCATCATTAATCAACAAATCATTAAAACCTCTTGTATATCTACTATATACTCTTCGAGCTGCAGTGAATGATCGTAACTATAGAAAGACAATGAATGAGTATTTCTTAAATAATAATATTAGTCATGCTTTGTAAGCCTGATTCAAGAAAAGAATTCCCATGGGAGTAAATTTATGATTAAATGACTGATTAAAAACTTGAGGGTGGGGATACTTATGAGATGTACTCAGATTCTTCTTCATGAGCTGTTTTAGTCCTAAACTCTTAGTCTAGGCTTAGGACAAATAAATATTTTTATTGCATGCTCTATTCAATTAGGGTTTCCCAAATAAAAGTCATAGGCATGCATATTCTTTCAGTTTAGACAGCATGTCCACAGGGAAGCCTTCCCTGACTTGTAGCCCAGGTGAAATCTGAGCTGTGTGTTTTGTCTTCACAGTCAGGATCCCATGATAATACTTATTCCAGCTTATTGTTATTTCTTGTCTAAAATTGTCTGCCTTCCCTGCTCTACGATCAGAAAGTCTGGGGCTTTTTTTCCTCTTTTTTATCATTGTAGTCTCAGCCTTTAATATAATGTCTGGTATATAAAAGGTCTTTAGTAAGTATTTGTTGGATAAATGAGTATATCTATATAAAGATTTTAAATTACTTCTAAAATAAGCCCATCTGAAAATTTTCTAACCATGTGGCATTACTGAAAAGGAATATTACATGTCGTAAATACGAATCTCTCCTGCCACCATTTGTAGTTCTGTAACTACTGCATTTCTATGTACTTGAGCTAATCAGATCTCTTTGAATTTTGAGCTGGAAGGAAACTTGAAAATTACCAGAAGGAATTCACAAGTGCTCGTGTGATTTGCCCACAGTCACCGGTGAGTGGCAGAGCTGGGGCTACAACGTGGGTCTCTGACATGAATGTCATTACCACAAGGAAAATTCAGTGCCAATATATTCTAAGCAGTGACTCAACATTATTTGAACAGAATTTATTAAAAAGAAGAGCCTAGGCCTACCCAGTTATTGGAAAGAAATAAATATTTAAACATCTTATTATTCTGAAATGAATATGAGAATATGCCTCTGGATAGTTCAAAAGAGCTTCCACCAACCACTGGCTTAGCGATGGGTTCTCTAAAGGCTTCATAAAATGCGTGGCACCCATGTAATTGGAACAATTGGCAGATCTGAGTGGGTTTACCTTTAAAAAGTAAACCAAGCCAAAAAGAGCGCCTTATTATTCGCAGAAAATGTCATGACCAGACCACTCATTTAACTGAATTACCTTCTCCACAGGGGAAGAAAGCATCATCAAGAGACTCAGTTAACCAAGTGTTTGAAGCACTGCCATTCTGCAAGTAACCATTAACTCCTCCTAAGTTCCAAGATGTAATACTTACTCTGAGGTAGAATTACATAAGGCAGATAAGAAACCGTTTTACCCATAGTAGGGAAAATTAACCTTGATAGTTGTTATAGTTCAGTATGAAAACGAAGCTTTTTTTTTTATTATATTCTCTTTAAATGGCTAAGAAGGTGTCCGTGTAGTATTCCTGGGAATGTCACAGAGTCTGAGAACACTCTGGCAGACTGAAATGTAGAGTTAAACCATTTTTTTAATAAGAAAGCATATTCTGGAAATTAATTGCACATATGGGACCTCTCCACTGACTGAACTGCATTATTGCGTTTCTAATTTACAGATCTGCTCATATTCTTCGCATGCCTCCAATGGCTTCCCATTGCTTAGAGGATCACATTCAGACTCCACAGGAAGTCTCACAAGCCCCAACAGAGTCTGTCTGGCCTAGTTCTCCAACTTCACTTCCCCCCCGCCCAAGTTGTACACACCCAGGGAACACATCTTGCTGTCTCATGCTTCCCTCCATCATGGAATGCCCTTTCTCCTTTTATCTGCCAGGTAGAGAACTAATCATTCATTAAGATCCAGCTCAAGCATCTCCTGCATCTGCTTTCTAAAGTTTTCCCAGATGGAACCTCTGTGGAGAGTAGATCCCACATTCGCTTATGCCAGCCTTGCATTAGTCAGTCAGCTAGTCAATCATACGTTAGGCTGGGTACCTACTGTGTATTAGACACATGGGAGGGAATGAGAGGAAGGACCTAATCCTGACCACAGGAAAATCACAGCAGAGGAAATATCACAATTACTGTATATTGGTAAGTGTTAAAATATTCTCTGTATCTTATATATGCCTCTAATCACAATATTGTGATTATTTGTCCACATGCATGTTTCCCTGACTACACTGTACCTTTAAAAAAAATTTTTTTAATGTTTATTTTTGAGAGAGACAGAGCACAAGTGGGGGAAGGGCATAGAGAGAGGGAGCCACAGAATCTGAAACAGGCTCCAGGCTCTGAGCTGTCAGCATAGAACCCTATGCGGGGCTTGAACTCACGAGCTGTGAGATCATGACCTGAGCCAAAGTCGGACACTTAACCGACTGAGCCACCCAAGCACCCCTACATTGTACTTTCTTGATGCCAAAGAATATAATTTAATTCATCCTGGCATGTCCAGAACCAAAAACTGTATCTCATACATGTCAAAACTAAATAAATCTTTGTTGAAAGTTGATGAGCAGAATCTTGTTGTAACTGTATATAATAGAAAGAGATTTGAACAAGAGTGGCTAATAGACTCACTAGTCAAAGGAATGGGCAGAAATGATAAGTAGGAGGCAAAAGGATTTCACATATGTGGCATACATATCTTTAATTTTTGGTTCCTCTTTAAATACAGAGCAGCATCTGCTAACACTTCAGAGTGGTAGACCAGGTGTTGAGATCTAGAATGCCCATGTTTGGGGACATTGACAGTATGGTATCATGGGAGTCAGGGGGCCATACCCAAGCCTTTTACTTGTTACAGGCTCTTTGGCAAGTTCTGTAACTTCTAGGCCTGAGTTAGTCTGTGGAAGAGGAAGAGTTAAATTAAATTCATTACCTTATTTATTAAATAATATTGTGTACGTATCATATACTTGGTTTTGTGGGAGAGCCCAGGATGCAACAATGAGTAGATGTGATCCCTGACTCCACAAAACTTAGAGCTATTGAGGGAGGCAGATAAACAGACATGAAATTACCATGCAGGTTAAGATATCAGTATTTGCATGCTACAGAGGTTAGATTTTGTCCTGCAAATTTTGAGGAAGTCTTTAAGGGACTTAAATTGGAGGAGTGACTCCACTCAGATGTGTCTTCCAATGGATTACTACCATGGTTTCGGTGTGGCACAGGTCAGAGCATTTCTGAATGAGAAGAAGAGGGCCAGTTAACAGACTGTTGCTGCAATCTGACTGAATGATGCTGGGGGCCAGAGGGTAAAGAGACCGTAAGTTCCTGTCCAGCCTAAGTTTTTGTGATTACCCACCCCAGCCTGTCAGTGCCGACAGTCTGGATGCAGCTCTTGAACAGCCGGTTTGTGGTTCAAGCTTACCTCTCAGTAGTTAGCAAAGAGAGTTGGGGGGTGATCCCAGAGAACACTCCAACTTGGTTTAATTTCCAACCTTGCTGTGTATCTAAATACCATACACTGACTTGAGCAAAGCAGTGGTGTTATGGTTAAGGATAAAGCAACCTCTTTTTGGAGACGCTATAATGTACACTGGCCACAACAGGAACTAAAGGTCCCACCTGCAGCACAGCCAGGGGGGTGTGGCATAAATGTGTAGCAAGAGACTATTGTTTAACAGTTCTACGGGGGGAGACTTGATTCTAGAATGACCATGTCGAGTTGTTGCATGATGAATCTTACCAGGTATAGATCTGTTGGAAGTATGGGGTAAAGAGTGATTTCTTCCTTCTTTGTGGGAAGAGTTACAGAGTTACAGAGAGAGCCATTGTCATTCTTCTAAATCACTTAAGTTTGTTAACAACTTCTACGAAAACTCAAATTTCTATGTCATTTGCATCAGAAGGAAATTGGCCATAAGTTAATGTAAAATTTGTTGAGAGGGAGTCTGGTTCCTAAATCAAAAGCCCTTGGGAGCTGGGGCGCCTGGGTGGCTCAGTCGGTTGGGCGGCCGACTTCGGCTCAGGTCATGATCTCGCGGCTGTGAGTTCAAGCCCCGCGTCGGGCTCTGTGCTGACAGCTCAGAGCCTGGAGCCTGTTTCAGATTCTGTGTCTCCCTCTCTCTGACCCTCCCCCGTTCATGCTCTGTCTCTCTCTGTCTCAAAAATAAATAAATGTTAAAAAATTAAAAAAAAAAAGGCTTTGGGAGCAAATTATCTATCTATCTTCTATCTATCATCTATCTATCTATATATCCACATATGTCTGAAAGAACTCTTTTTATGGGGCCCATATATGGGGTGACTTGGGAGTGTCTCACCAGCCAGGCTGTTGTCAGGGATTTCCAAGCTGTCTGTCATTACCCATTACCCATAGTGTTTCCACTCTCTATTGTAAATTATAAAGCCGGTTCATTTCATTTTTACTTCACTAGTTTAAGTTTTGAACAATCAAAGTGCAGGAAGTGGTAACATTCTTCCTGTACTCCAGAACAGGGAAAAGGGAAAGAGGATTGTAGGAATTTGTGTGTATTCACTATCAATGCCCCAGCCAGACTGAATGAAGCTTTGCTTTGATGCTCTAGTCATCAGTAATCCCTTGAAGAATTATGCCCATTATTTTTATTAACAACTCTGTGGTTTGGGCTCAGTTTGAAAGGTGATGAGTTGATCTGGGAAAAGATTCCTCTGCATCATCCCTGCTGTAGCGTGTTGGAAAAGAAAAGGGAGAAGAGAGCCAGAGTGCTGGTTCTGAAAAACAAACTTTTTTGTTTGTTTACAATGCACAGTTTGTTTGTAACAATGCACAGTTGTAAATGCATTTATATTCATTGGCTTCTCAAAGTGGCAAAAAGTAAAAGGAAAATAAAAATTATTTATAAACCTGCCACCAAAATATAACTATTATTAATAATTTAATGTATTTCCTTACAGATTTTTTAATGCATATCAGATGATAACAGATGTGCGTATATATGACATTTTAATGTAATTCCTTCCCATTTTTTTATTGTTTCCTGTTGGGTATGTGGGGTCTATGTCTGTATTGTTTTAACAATATGATGTTATCAGTGGTATACAGGAGGGCATGAACTATATATACCATTAGGTGCTTACCTTGTTTAGTAGCTTAAAACCAAAATATATTCCAATTAGAGTTAGAATAGTCAGAAAATACATCTTGATAATTGTGCTAAATTTTCCACTTATTAATCCGAAAGTGTATACATCCCTCTTCTAGCTTAAGATCTCCATTCTTGGGGCGCCTGGGTGGCTCAGTCGATTAAGCGGCCGACTTCGGCTCAGGTCATGATCTCGCGGTCAGTGAGTTCAAGCCCCGCGTCGGGCTCTGTGCTGACAGCTCAGAGCCTGGAGCCTGTTTCAGATTCTGTGTCTCCCTCTCTCTGACCCTCCCCCGTTCATGCTCTGTCTCTCTCTGTCTCAAAAATAAATAAACGTTAAAAAAAATTTATATAAAAAAAAAAGATCTCCATTCTTTCCCTCTTGTTTACAGTCCTCCAGCGCTTTTAAATTGTGACAATGCCTCCTTCCCTACCTTTCATCTCCCGCCTGTTTGCTCAGCTACAGAATGTGTTCCAGAATTTTTAAGTTTTATGAATCATTCCCGGTAGTCCCTTAATCCTTCCGGTCACTTTTCTCTAAATTTCCTCTAACTCGTCCACAGCTCTTTCGGTGGCCATAGCCTGTGGCAAACTCATATCGGCTTCCAGGATACAGAAATGATGGCTATCTTCATGGTAACTGAGTGGTTTCTGTTCAGATATATGTCTCCTGTTAGGCTTTACTTTCAGGGCTTCAGTCTGTGACTTAATTCTCTGTCCGTGTGTCATACAGACCTAATTCCTTGTCCATATACAGTGCAGGTTTACTTTGACATAACTGTATTTCCTAAAAAAGAAATTTTACAGCACAAATAATTATAGTTATCACCTTTTCTTAGTGAGCACTTTTTTCTGTATTTTTCATCCTTTAGTTTTTACAAAATTCCTGTATCCTATTTTTAATCCTTCCGGTCATTTTTCTCTAAATTCCCTCCAACCTATCAACAGCTATTTTGGTGGAACAGCCTGTGGCCACCTTATTGAATTTGGTGCCTGTTCTTCTTGACTGTGTTTTGTACTCAAAGATGTCTCTGAGCTACTCTTTATTTCTTACATTTTTCAAGTATGTGCTAGCTGTTATTTCTTGATTTTGGCATAAATTCAGCTCTCCTGTTATTCTTCCAGTCCACAGGTGGAATAATTCTGTCATTAGAGACATCAGGACCTGCCTCTACTCTGACGGCCAACTGGCAGGAGATATATTTTATACATCTTGGTTGGTGGTTTCTCAAGTCTGAGAACATGAGATCTTTGCCAACAAGCCCTTTATCAAACCAGTCCTTGGTTTTTCTGCCTGAGTTGTCTCCTCTCTCCTCTAGATTAAGGCACTGAATCCTTCCCATCCATTTTTAAAAACATTTTTATTGTGGTGACATATGTATATCCTAAAATTTGACATTTTAACCATTTATAGCTATACAATTCAGTGGCATTAACTACATTCACAGTGTGGTCTGCCATCAACACTACCTATTTCAAAAACTTTTCATCACTCCAAACAGATTCAGTAACCATTAAGCAATAACTTTCCCATTTTTCCTTCTTCCAGCCCCGGGTAATGTTCATTCTATTTTCTATCATTAAGAATTTAGGAAAATTCTAGATATTTCATGTAAGTGGAATAATTCAATACGTGTCATTTTATGTCAGCCTTATTTCATTTAGAATAATGTTTTCAAGTTCACCCATGTTGTAGCATGCATCAGAACTTTGTTCCTTTTAATACAAATCAAAACTACTATGAGATACTACCTCACACCTGTCAGAATGGGTAAAATTAGCAACACAGGAAACAACAGATGCTGATGAGGATGGGGACAAAGGGGAACCCTCTTACACTGTTGGTGAGACTGCAAACTGGTGTGGCCACTCTGGAAAACAGCATGGAGATTCCTCAAAAAATTAAAAATACAACTACCCTACACCCCAGCAATTGCACTACTGGGTATTTATGCAGAGGATACAAAAATACTGATTCAAAGAGACACATGCACCCTGATGTTTATAGCAACATCATCAATAGCCAAATTATAGGGGTGCCTAGCTTGCTCAGTTGGTAGAGCATGCAACTCTTGATCTCAGGGTTATAAGTTTAGGCCCCATGTTGGGTATAAAGATTACTTAAAATTCTAAAACAACAACAACAACAACAACACTAGCCAAGTGGAAGGATCCCAAATGTCCATTGACTGATGAATGGATAAAGAAGATGTGGGGTGTTTGTGTGTATACATACATACACACAAACAATGGAATATTACTCAGCCATCAAAAAGGATGAAATATTGCCATTTGCAATGATGTTGATGGAGCTAGAGTAAATTATGCTAACCAAAATAAGTCAGAGAAAGACAAACACCATATTATTTCACTCCTGTGTAATTTAAGAAACAACAGATAAACATAAGGAAAGGACGAAAAAAGAGAGGGAGGCAAACCATAATAGTCTATTAACTGTAAAATTAAAAATAATGATTTAATGTTTATTTATTTTTGAGAGGGAGAGAGAGAAAAAGAGACAGAGTGAGAGTGGGGGAGGGGCAGAGAGAGGAGACCAGAATCTGAAGCAGGCTCCAGGCTCTGAGCTATCAGCACAAAGCCCCACGCAGGGCTCAGACTCAGGAACCGAGAGATCATGACCTGAGCCGAAGTCAGAAGCTTAACCAACTGAGCCACCCAGGTGCCCCTGGACTGTTAACTATAGAGGAAAAAACTGAGGGCTGCTGGAGGGGAGGTGGGAAGGGTGATGGGCTCAATGGGTGATAGGTATTAAGGAGGGCACTTGTGATGAGCACTGGGTATTATATGTAAGTGATGAATCACTAAATTCTACTCCTGAAACCAATATTACACTGTATGTTAACTAACTAGAATTTAAATAGAAACTCAAAACAAACAAAATAGAACTTTGTTTCTTTTTATGGCCGAAAAATATTTTAGGGTATGTATATACCACAATATGTTTATCCAATTATCTTTTAATGGACACGGGTTATTTTCACCTATTGGCCATCAGGAATAATGCTGCAATGAACATTGGCATTCTCATTCATTTTTTGAAGTACTTCCTTCCTTTTTCTGTCTTTTTCCATCCCCATGGAAACACCTGAGTCTCTAGCTCCCATCACTGCACACTTGTACAGACCACCTAACTTCTAGCTGTTCCTACTCCCTTGCAATAAATAAACAAATAAATAAATAGATAAATAAATAAATGCCATTAATTGCATTGATTATATTTCTTTGTCTAAAAATAATGCAAACGTTTTGAAAAATAGAACGAAAGGGAAATTTTTCCATATTCCTAATACTTTGGTGTAAATATGATATAATTTTGGTTTACTTCTGCCAATTTTTTGCATTACATTTTCTGTTTTTTTAAACCAAAATGTGAAGTCCACTATGTGGGTTTTTTTTTTAGTGCATGTGATTTTTAAGACCGTTTTGTTTCCATTTGCTGATATTGAAATAGTCAGTATGATTTCCTTTGCTTAGCATTAGCTTTTATATCTTTTTTCCATCCTAAATTTTTCAGTCTTTCTGTGTACTTAACATTTTATGTATGTCCAGACCTGCCCATAATATTTGCAGAGCCTGAGGCAAGAGTACAAATGGAAGCCCACAGACCTCCTAATTGCTTTAGTCGATAATTATGTCTGCATTTAGGAAAGATTTTCAAGTTCAAAGGTTTATTTGACCTATTGTAGTTAGGGATTTGATTAGAATCATTCTCTTGGTCATGTTATTGTTTGATCAATATTAAATCTTTATTAAATAAAATGTGTGTAATATCATGCTGGAGAATTTTATGCAGGTGGTGTTTGATAGAAGTCTACCCACTCAGGGGCTTCTTGGGTAACTGACTCTTCATTTTGGCTCAGGTCATGATCTCACAGTTGTGCGATTGAGCGGCAAGTCAGGCTCTGCTCTGCCAGGGAGCTGGGAGCCTACTTGAGATTCTCTCTCTCCCTCTCCCTCCACCCCGCCCCTGCTTGTTTGCGCTTTCTCTCTCTCTCTCTCTCTCTCTCTCTCTCTCAAACAAGAAATAAAATAAGTCTACTCACTCACATTATCTCGTTTTTCAAAATGTAAGCAGACTACCTCCTTGAAGATTTTGTGTTCATTTTTTTCAGATTCTGCCCTCCCTATGAAGTTTCTTTTCATATGTTCTATTTTATCACTATCTCAAATTCTTATTCTACTCTCTTTCCCCCCGTACACAAACTCAAGCAGTGACCAGCTCCATCTTACAACCCACACATCTTAATGACATTTGAAAGCAGAGTGGTGTTTTGTTTCAAAGACAAGGCAAGAGGGGCGCCCGGGTGGCTCGGTCAGTTAAGCGTCCGACTTCGGCTCAGGTCATGATCTCACGGTCCGTGAGTTCGAGCCCCGCGTCGGGCTCTGTGCTGACAGCTCAGAGCCTGGAGCCTGTTTCAGATTCTGTGTCTCCCTCTCTCTCTGCCCCTCCCCTGTTCATGCTCTGTCTCTCTCTCTCTCAAAAATAAATAAACGTTAAAAAAAAAAAAAAGACAAGGCAAGAAATGTGGAGAAGCACTTTTTCTGGGGTCTGAATGGTGTTAGACACAGAGTGGAAGTTTATGATTGTGAATAATGCTATGACAGAATGACAGAGGTGCCATGTGGTCTTTCTTATAATTTGTGCATTGTTTGTGATAAGCTGTGTCCTTTAAGCAGTGCATCTCAAACATTAATGTGCATATGAATCAGCTGAAGGTCTTAGAATCCAGGTTCTGAATCTTTAGGTCTGGCTTGGGACCTGAGAACCTGTATTTCTAACACCCTGTGATGCTGCTGCTATTTGTCCAGGAACCACTTTTTGAGTAGCAAATCTCTAAAGCACAGGGCCCAAATCAGAGGTCCCATTCATCTGATATTAACAGTAATATGAATAGCATATAACAGGAATTTATTTTTTAATCTAAACTTACAATCACTGTCTTTTAAGAGTTAAGTTTAGTTCTTTTACATTTCCTGTGATTTTTGCTATATGTTACTGATATGTTGGAGGTTTTTAGTCTCAAATATTGTCTTTCTATTTGTCTCTTTTTCTATGCTTTTTTCCCTCCCTTTCCTTTTTGCCCTTTGGATTCATGGAGTTGGGAGATGGGAGGAGGGTTGTCCTTGTCCCGACCTTATCCCCTCTTATTCTGTTTTTTAACCTTCTGTTTTTTAACCTATAGGAATGCAATTCCCAACTTTTCAAGAGTATAACCTATACTCTTGATATTTATTTTCTTAATGCTATACTTGAAATTTTAACATGCATGTTTACCAAAGTCTTAAGTTAATTACTATCTTTATCCCCTTTACAGACAATTCAAAGACTTTAGAATACGTTAACCGTGGCTGGTTAGCTTGAACACTAATCGTACGTACCATTTTATTGAAGTAGTTGAGTTCTCTTTTTTAAGCCTAACAAATTGGATATTAGCATCATTGTTGTTTTTGTGTCAGATAGTCCATTTATCTGCATATTACCAATTTCTTTGCATCATTTCTTCTTGCAACTTAGATTTCCATTATCCTTCTTCCTGCAATGAATTTTTTAGAACTTTGGCTGATGAGGATGCTTTGGTAGTAAATGCAGTTTTAGTTAATATGAAAATATTTTTATTTTGTCCACATTCTTAAAAGCGAATACAATTACAGATAATTAATTATTTTCTCTTGCAATATTTTGAAGACTCAATTCCTGTGGTTTCTTTACCTCTGAGTGTTGATATTAAGCTCTTTGCCATCAGGCTAAGTTTCTACATTTTAGGCAATCTTTAAATTAAATTATCTTTAAATATATTGCCTGTTCTTCATTCAATCTCTTCATTATATTTTATTTACTTGTTTCACTGTGGTACATTCTGGATAATTTCTGATTTTTCACTTTGCTAATTCTGTATTCTTCTGTGTCTAATCTGTTACTTAACACATCCACAAGGATTTTTCCCAAGTCATTTCTAAATCCCCCCCCCCCCCCCCCAAATCATCCTGGTCTTTTTTCATAGTGTATTTCTCTTACATTCATTTTATTTCAGTATTTGATAACTCCAATATCTCATGTCACTGGAGGTCTGAGCATTTTTTGTTCTAATTTTATTCAAAGGAATTTATGTATTTTGTTTGTGTTTGTGTGGGTGTGTATGTTTATCAGGACTCCCATGTTTATCTGGACCACGTCTGTGGGAATCCTTAGTGGCCTATGTTGAAAATGTATTCCTCCAAATACATTTGGAGAAGCATTTGCTTCTGCCAGACTCCTGGGGGCCCTGCCAACTAAGAACCACCACTTTAATTAAGCCTCACCATCTGTATGACATGCCAATAGAGTGAATGTAAACTACAAATCTGCATGATTTTTATGAATCGTGGAGGAAGATTTTTTTTTTACCACCTTCACCCAGGCCCAAGGACAGAAAAAACAGGTACTTTCCCTGTGCTACAAGGTTTTCTTTTGCAAGTTCACCCTTCCCTTGAGCATTACTGGCCTTCCAGGATCTCCCATCCTTGTTCAGGCTCAAGGATGTGCCTCCTACTCCTCCATAGGACTGTTGAAATCCAGGGCTCCAGGTGAAAGGATCAGCAGATCCTAGGAGCATCAGCTGCCTTCAGTGCCCACTCAACGTGCTAGATTTGTACTCTGGCTTCATCTTCAATGTCTGTGTATTTCCCTTACTTTCTCATTAATTCCCTTAATGAAAACAATTTTTACACATTTTATCCAACTTTTCAAGGAATTTTGTCTGAGTGCTTGTACCAACAGCAAATTTAAAAATGCTATTTTTAGGGGCGCTTGGGTGGCTCAGTCAGTTAAGCATCTGACTTTAGCCCAAGTCATGATCTCACAGGTCGTGAGTTTGAGCCCCGCTGCCATTGGGCTCTGTTTTGACAGCTCAGAGCCTGGAGCCTGCTTCCAATTCTGTGCCTCCCTCTCTCTGTGCCCCTCCCTCACCTGTGCTCTGTCTCTCTCTCTCTCTCTCAAAAATGAACATTAAAAAAAATTTTAAATACTATTTTTAATTGATATAAATTAATGATGGTTAATTTAGAAAAGCAGAAGAATAAAATTAAAATCTCCAGAAATTTTGTAAACTAGAGATAACATACCATTGTAAAAATTATGATATGCTTTTTTAAGGTTTATTTTCTATGTACATTATTTTCACATAGATGGAATTATACCATGTGTATCAATTTAAGCATAATTAAAAGATATTCACAAGTGGGAAAGTGGAGGATTATGTATAGAGGCTGGCAGCAAATAATGCAAAGTCTTTCCAAATAAAAATCTCAATTCTCCTGTCATCCAGTGTAAGTTTTAAAAATATAATAATTCATCATACATATTTTAAACAATAAAACTCTCCACTATGAAGACTTCTATTTGTGGAAGTCAAAAATATTTTTGTTTAGTAATTCTTTTAGCCCCATGTCCCAACCATATTTTTATGTTCTGTGTTGGAACAGAAGAGTATCAGTAATTGATTTAAATGGTCATCAAACATGGCAAGAGATTTCATCTAAAGCATAGACTTAAAAAAAAGAAAAAAGGATCTTGTTTTGTGAATGGAGTAAAAATCTTTTTTCTTTTAATTTTTTTTTAGCATTTATTTATTTTTTGAGAGAAAGAGACAGAGCGTGAGCAGGGAAGGAGCAGAGAGAGAGAGGGAGACACAGAATCCAAAACAGGTTCCAAGCTTTGAGCTGTCAGCACAGAGCCTGATGCGGGGTCAAATTCATGAACTGTGAGATCATGACCTGAGGTGAAGTCGGTCATTTAACCGACTGAGCCACTCAGGCACCCCCTGGAGTGAAAATCTTAAATGGAACAACTGAAGATGAACTTTAAGGCCAACCTTACCCCCAAACTAAAAACCCCACAAGAAAATATAATCCATAATTGGATTTCTCACTTTGGATTTAAATCAGAAAAGGGATGACTGTCTTGTCATTTTTGCCCCAAACAAATCATTGTGCTAATTTTTCTTTATCTCATTTGGCTGGAATGTACATATAAATCAATTTTTCAGTAGGAATAGATTGGTGGTTGGAGTTTCTGTTTTCTTGCCTAGGTGACATTCTCAAATGCTTTCAGTTTGGCTGTCAAAAATTCTGTGTGACAAAATTTTTACTTCTGGATTCTCAGCTTGGCACATTGATGGATGCACTAGAACTCTAACTTGGAGCTCCTGATGGGTTTTTAAAAAGCAGACAAGCAAATATTCAATAAATGTTTTGTGATCTGATTAAACTTTTAGTAATAGTTTTATTCATATATAATTCACCCCTTTAAAGTACATAATTTGTTGGTCTTTAGCATGTTGGGAGTTGTGCAATCATCACTGCAATCTAGTTTTAGAACATTTCATCACTCCTAAAAGAAATTATACTCGTTAGCAGTTACTCTTCATTCTTCTCTGCCCCTAGTCCCTGGCAATCACTACTCCACTCCTGCTCCATGGACTACCTTTTTTGGACATTTCATCTAAATTAAGTCATTCAATATCTGACCTTTTGTGACTGGCTTCTTTTGCTTAGCACATTTTTTTAAAGATTTTTTTATAAGTTTATTTATTATTTGAGAGAGACAAAGACAGTGCAAGTAGGGGAGGGGCAGAGAGAGAAAAGGAGAGAGAAAGAGAGAATCCCAAGCAGGCTCTGTACTGCCAGCACACAGCCTAACATGGGGTTCGAACCCACAAACTGTGAAATGATGCTCTGAGCCGAAACCAAGAGTTGGACATTTAACTGATTGAGCCACCCAGGGGCCCCATCACTTAGCACAATTTTTAAAGGTTCATTCACGTATTAGAACTTCTTCCTTCCTTTTTTAAAATTTTTTTAGGTTTTTTTTTAAATTTATTTTTGAGACAGAGAGAGACAGAGAATGAGCAGGGGAGGGGCGGAGAGAGAGGGAGACACAGAATCTGAAGCAGGCTCCAGGCTCTGAGCTGTCAGCACAGAGCCCGACCAGAGGCTCTGACTCACAGACTGTGACATCATGACCTGAGCTGAAGTCGGATGCTCAACTGACTGAGCCACCCAGGTGTCCCAGAAATTCTTCCTACTTTATTGTTGAGTAATATTCCCTTACATGGGTATACCACATTTTATTTATCCATTTATCAGCTTGACATTAGGTTTTTCCACTTTTTGGCTATTAAAAATAAGGAATAATGAATATTCGAGTACAAGTTTTTGTGTGAACATATGTTTTCATTTTTCCTGGGAGTATGTCATAGGAGTGGAATTGGTGGATCATATGGTAACCCAGGGTTTAACCTTTTGAGGAACTTCTAGTTTTCCAAAGAGGCTGCACTGTTTTATAATCTCACCAGCAATGAATAAGGGTTCAAATGTATCTACACCTTTGCCAACTCTTGTTATTGTTCGTCTTTTTTATTCTAATTATGCTAGTGGGTGGGAAGTAGTGTCTCATTGTGGCTTTTATTTACATTAACCTAATGAGACATAGTTTTTAATTTTGATGGTGATAACTGATCTATTGTTTTCTTTCACCATTTGTGATTTGGTGCCATATTTAAATAACCATAGCTTAATTCAAGATAGTGAAAATTTGCTCCTGTGTTTTCTTCTAAGAGTTTTATAGTGTTAGCTCTTTTTTTTTTTTTTTTAATTTTTTTTTTTTAACGTTTGTTTATTTTGGAGACAGAGAGAGACAGAGCATGAACGGGGGAGGGTCAGAGAGAGAGGGAGACACAGAATCCGAAACAGGCTCCAGGCTCTGAGCTGTCAGCACAGAGCCCGACGCGGGGCTCGAACTCACGGACCGCGAGATCACGACCTGAGCCGAAGTCAGCCGCTTAACCGACTGAGCCACCCAGGCGCCCCTAGTGTTAGCTCTTAAAGTTATGTTTGTAATCCAATTTGAATTAGTTGTGCATGTGATGTGCCATAGGGGTCCAACTTTTATCTCTGCATACAGATATCCAGTATCCCAGCACCATTTGTTGAAAAGATTATTCTTTCCCCCATCCACTTAGTTTGATACCTTTGTCAAAAATAATTTGACCACAAATATAAGGGTTTATTTGTGGACTCTCAATTCTATTCCATCAGTCATTTTTTATTTTATATATATATATATATATATAGTCACTAGCTTTTACATGCTTAAGACTGACATGGACAATGATTATCAATGGTCATAGGAAAGAATCATGGTCGATTATTTCCAAAGGTCTTGTGAAAGTACCTGTGCAGCTGAGACTTCATTTGGTTTATATAGATCAAGCATAGGTCTGCTTTGTACACTATTGAGTAAATAGTTAAAAGGTTGTAAAATTTCTCAGGTCTCTCAAAGCTCACACTTGTAGGAAGCTTGATTTCACAACTTGTACATGACAGTCTCGAATGAAAGTACTCCCGTGAGAGTGTTACTATGGACTAAGAAAAAGACTGGGTCTCACTTACTGCTGCTATTGTTATTTAGAGCTTTTTTGTTTCTTGCTGTTGTTTCAAAAGATTGCATTTTACGGGAAGCAGCAAAACCATAAGGTGGATCTTAAATAGAGAGAGCCATGTTTAGGACTTTTGTTTCCTTTATTCATGGTGATTTTCTATTTACCCTGGAAGGCAGTCACCATTACTTATAAGCAGTGAAGACAAATGTGGTTTCTGATACAGATCTTTATGAACAGAGCAAAAAAGTATCTCAAATCTTCCCTTCAACTCTAGAAACCTCTGAATGTATTTTAAATATTCCTTCCACATGAATCTCATTCTTAAAAAAAAACAGTGAATGTCTGAGGTGAGAGAACAGAAGACCCTTAAGCAACATCACACAATTAGATATTTTTTAAAGTAGAAGGGTCACTTGTAACTGATACAGAGGACATTTATGAAAAAAGAAAAAAAATCGGCTTTCTTATACCTGGAGTCTTTTAAGCAACAAACAAATGAACCAACCAACATAAAGTGCACATGATAACCCCAACACACATAATTATACCTCTCATTTTAAGTGTTTGCACCTCAATCTGTCCAGTTGTGCAGAGACGGAGGAGAATTAAATATGGAGTGGAGTAATGGGGGTCTCTAGTTGCTAAATAGGCTTTCTTCAAAATGGATCAACAGGTGTCTGTCCTCTACCAAAATGTTTTTTTACTCTCACCAGCGATTATCAGTTGCTAGTATGTCCAGTTTCATTGCTTTAGTGCCAAGCACATGGGTTACTAGAGAGCAAGACTAGTTCTAAATATCATTCATGTATTCTCTATTTAATTTACATCTGTATCTTGGCAAGCATAGGGAATAACAATGAGAAAAGGCAAGAGCTACAGCTTTGAAGACCCAGCACTCAGAAGATAGCTTGGCATAGAGTGTATGTTTATTGGAAGTTGGTGGATAAAGAAGAAAAGAAGAAGGACAATAGGGAGGAAAGGATGGACAGATAGACAGGTGGATGGACAGACTTGGATTCTATCCCTCATACCAGAGAAAAATGACACCATGTGATGACACACTGAGACAAAGTGGCAAAAGGAGAGAAGAAGTGAGTTAAAGGAAGGCAGAAGTATCAGAAATGGAAAATTGTAGCATAATGCTTAAGGGTATCCTCTTTGGAGACAGAGTTCAGATTTCAATCCTAGATCTACCATTTATTGCTTGTGAATTGGGGCAATCACTTAATTATTTTTGAGCCTCAATTGCCTCTAGAATATGTAAGGAGGAACAGTATCTATCTCATGAATTATTGGAAGAATTTATAAGATAATAAATGTTACTCCTTTAGTAGAATACCCAGAACATAAGAAACGCTCAGGAAATATTAGCCATTAATGGAAGATGCTAGTTATATTCAGATTTTTTTTAACCCTGACATGTGACCATGGTACACATGTAAATATTTTCAAATAAGTCGTGGGTGGTAGGCTTTAAAAATTTTCTTTACCTTTGAAACAGGTTCAAGACAATGCTATCATGGAAAGTGTCTGTATCACAAACCATAATTTTTTTGTACCATTTGCCTTTCTAAAATGTGTCAAACCCCCAAAGTTTCCCCCTTGACTTTCCTGGAAGCTGAAACAGAAACTGTATCATTATAAAACTTTCTGAAGTTGGCTTTTAATCTACTTTGGAGCTACATTAGTGAGGTCTCTTGGTAACTGACCTTCTGTCAGCCTGAACAGCCCATTCCAGGGCACAGAGTATATACCCCCTGCCTGGCCACTGCCCCTGTGGCAGCAGTGTTCAGGATGCTAAGAAGTTTTACGTGCAGAGTTATGACCAAACTCAACCAAGTGTAGTTAACGATATCATGTGACATAGAAGTTTGGAGCACATAAGAGGCAGGGGAGAAATTTCAGTAAGGAAACATTGTATCCAGCTGTGCCCAATGGGCCTTCCCTGTGGACTTTATAGGCACCCCATTGTCATTTGTCACTTGGTGATTGAGGCCACTTACCTTTCACAGTGTTACCTCTCAGCAATGCCATTTCATTAGTGAAGGTGGTGATGTTTCCAGTTAATTCAAACTCTTTAAAATGTTAGAACTTAACAAATCAAGTAAAGTTATGTAATATAAAATCAACATACAGAAATCATTTATGTTTCTACACACTAACAACAAAACATCTGAAAAAGAAACAAAGAAAACAATCCCATTCACAAAAGTATCAAAAATACTCAGGAATAAATTTAACCAAGGAAGTGAAAGATCTGTACAATGAAAACTAACAAGACTTTAATGAAAGAAATTGAAGAAGACAAACAAATAAAAACATATTCTGTATTCATAGGTCAGATTTAATATTGTTAAAATGTTCATACTGCTTAAAGCCATCTATGGATTCAGTACAGTCCCTATCAAAATTCCAGTGGCATTTTTTACAGAAATAGAACAAACAATCCTAAAATTTGTTTGAAACCACAGAAGATGCTGACTCACCCAAACTGGAGTGGAAGCATCACGCTTCCTGATTTCAAACTATATTACAAAACCATAGTAATCAAAACAGCTTGGTACTGGTATAAAAACAGATACATAGACCAAGGGAACAGAATAGAGAGCCCAGAAATACCCCCTGCCCACACACACACATAATACAGTCAACTAATATTTGACGAGGGTGCCAAGAATATTCAATGGGGAAAGGACAGTCTCTTCAATAAGTGGTGTTGAGAAAACTGCATAATCATATGCAAAAAAAATGAAATTGGACCCCTAACTTACACCACTCAGAAAAATTAACTCAAAATGAATCAAAGACTTAAAATAACACCATAAACCTCATACAAGAAAACATAGAAACACACTCTTTGACATGCATCTTGGCAATGAATTTTTGAATATGATACCAAAAGCACACACAGCAAAAGCAAAACTCAACAAGTGAGACTATACCAAACTATTCTGCACAACAAGAGGAACAGTCAACAAAATGTAAAAGCAACCTACAGAATGGGAGAAAATATCTTCAAACCATGCATCTGATAAGGGATTACTCTCCAAAATATGTAAACAATACACATAACTCAATAACAACAAAAAACAGCAATCCAATTAAACAATGGGCAAGAAACTGCATAGACATTTTTCCAAAGAAGACATCCAAATGGCCAACAAGTACATAAGAAGATGCTCAACATCACTAGTCATCAGGGAAGTTGTAATCAAAACCACAATGAGATAACACCTGACACCTGTTGTAATGGCTATTATCAAAAAGACAAGAAATAACAAGTGTTGGTAAGGATGTGAAGAAAAGGGAACCCTTGAGCACTGTTGATGGGCATGTATATTAATTAGTTCAGCCACTACAGAAAACAGTACGGAGATTACTCAAAAAATAAAAAATAGAATTACCGTATGATCCAGCAATCCAATCTACATGTGGATATATAAATTCTTATATACAAAGGAAATGATAACAGGATATCAGAAAATATATGTGCTTGCATATTCATTATAACATTTTTCACATTAACCAAGTTATGGAAACAACCTAAGTGTCTGGCAGTGGATGAATGGATGAAGAAGACGTGGTATGTGTGGGTGTATGTATACGTGTGTGTGTGTGTGTATGTGTGTGTGTGTGTGTGTGATGAATTGTGAATATATATAACATACACACAAAATAGAATCTTATTCAGCCATGAGAGAAGGAAATCCTGCCATATGTGACAACATGGATGGACCTTGAGGGTATTATGCTAAGTGAGATAAGTCAGAAAGAGAAAGTTCTATCTGACAGCACTTATATGAGGAATCTAAAAAAGCCAAACTCTTAGAAACCGAGAGTAGAATGGTAGTTATCAGGGGCTGGGAGGGTGGAGTGAGGAAATTGGGGAGAAGTTGGTCAAAGGGTACAAACTTGCAGTTAGAGAATAGGTTCTGAAGATCTGATGCACCAATACTTTCATTATAGTCAACAATGCTGTATTACATATTTCAAAGTTGCTAAGAGAATACATTTTAATTGTTCTCACCACAAAAAATGGATATATATTATATCTCAATTTTTTAAAAGATTCAGTCATCAAAAAAAATTAAAAATGAATACATGACAGGCGCCTGGGCGGCTGGGCGCCTGGGCGGCTCAGTCGGCTCAGGTCATGATGTCACCGTTTGTGAGTTCAAGCCTTGCATCCGGCTCTGTGCTGACAGCTCACAGCTGGAGACTGCTTCGGATTCTGTGTCTCCCTCTCTCTCTGCCTCTCCTCGATTTGCCTTCTGTCTCTTTCTGTCTCTCAAAAATGAATAAACTTAAAAAAAAAATTTTTAATAATAAATAAAAAATAAAAAAATAAATAAATAATAAAATAAAATGCTGCTAAGGACTTTGAAAGTGGTAGATGTGTGATAAAAGTGGGTTGGGACGCGGTAAGTATTGAAATTTGTTTGAGGCATGAAGTTACATGATTACAGTCTAGTGTTTCCACCACAATAAGTAATACTCAGCAACTTATATTGCTAACTTCAATTATTAAATGTTGTGTAGTTTACAATATAGTAGAAAGATTCAATAGTCAAAGAGATATTTGGTGTGAGCCCAGAATTAAAACATTCTTTTGCAGAAGAAAATGTTTATCAAATCTGCCATGAAGAGGAGCCAAATATTTGTGGGTTTTTTCTAAGATTTTAATAAAATCTTTTGATACCTGGTTAAAGCAGTTAAACATGCTAATGTTGAACAAAATGAAAGCAAGAAAATGATCAGTTTAGTTTCAAAATTGAACAAACTGTTGAAAATAATCATTTCTAATATTTCATTTTCATGCTTTGTAAGTAGGAATAATTTCTCTTAAATATATTTATTTCCTCAGAGATGTTAGAAATCACATTTATATAACCTCTATTGTTAATGAATATTCCATAGTTTGTTGAAATTATCCGAATATGTAATTAATTCAGATAATGAATTGTGAACAGATTTATGGATTGATATTTTGCAGAACATCAGTGTTTTAGGAAAAAACGTGATGTTTACAGTCAGCACATTATTAGCCTCATTAGATGTCAATGTAGTTTTCAAATAAATACTTTTTTTTCTTTTAATTTTTTTTAATGTTTTTATTTATTTTTGAGACAGACAGAGCTTGAGCAGGGGAGGGGCAGAGAGAGAGGGAGACACAGAATCCTAAGCAGGCTCCAGGCTCTGAGCTGTCAGCACAGAGCCCGACGCGGGGCTCGAACACATGGAGTGTGAGATCATGACCTGAGCTGAAGTCGGACACTCAACTGACTGAGCCACCCAGGCGCCCCTCAAATAAATACTTTCTAAAGTTCCTCAACAGTCTTGAATGAGAAGATGTTTGGCTTTAGAACACAGAAGTTGAGGAAATGGAAATGGAATAGTTGCAATAAGTGTGGTGCATTAATTCCAACATTTTCCTCTGATGAAAATAAGTGATTGGTATATTTATACATATCAACAACAGGGCTGCACAGTACTTTGAGGACATAAAAAATTGTGTATTCATTTGGTATACCTTACTTCCTTAGTCCTAATGTCCTTTTGGTAGACTAAAAGGCTTTACTATTTATCAGCACACCGGTCATTCTTTTGAGGCCTTCTCAAGTTAGGATGGAAAGGAGCCTGTTTGTTCCTGCTGCACATCCATCCCCTGTCCCTTCTTAGCACCTGCCTTGAGGCAACAGCACTGACTGCCTCAGCCCAGGGCTAGGTTTACCTGTTTTTACAGTAGGGCAGGATTCTCCATTGTGAGTATGGTTAAAACCTAGGTTTTTATGTGGAAGAATTCAGACCAGCCTGTGGTGATATACATTCTCATAGTCTACTAGTGTATCATTTTAGTACTTTTATTACAAGTCATCAAACACTGTATCTGGGAAACATGAGGATAAATTATGGTACATTCGGAAACTGCTGAGAAATAACAAGAGACAAGAGAACAGGGCACTTTGGGAATATAAGACCTGCTGAATGAGAAATGTTTTGTTCTAGCTATGGATTTGCTACTTGCAGAGAAACTCCATTGCATTGGTTTTCTGAACTGGAGAACATTTTCCTGATCTTTTGTCTGGTGTAGCAAATAAAATCTTATTTTTCTTTTTTCCCTGAGTGTCTTTATTAATTTGAATTTTGCTTTCTTACCTTACTATACAGTTGATTTTTAATTTCTCTTCGATATGTTTATTAGATGGCCATTTAAAATAGAATAGCCTATTTTGAATTGCAGAATGTTACAGTTGACTTTTTTCCAGCCCTATTTTACAGTCAGTTGAGAAAAGAGTAGTATATCACTTCTTCCTTGAATTCCTTTACAGAGTTTCTCAGGGTCAGAGGATGTTATTCTCTCCTTTCCAAAAAATTGTTAGAAGATGATACACTGAAATTAACTGGTTCCCTCTTTATTTTGATTATGTTTCTTAAAAAAAAACTAACAAAAGTTTAAATAAATAAAATTTACAAAAAACTCCTGATCATTTACAAGGAAAATCCTAAGGAATACACTAAAAACTGTTAGAACTAATAAATGAGCTCAGCACGGTTGCAAGATACAAGATCAATATACAAAATCAATTATATTTCTATACATTTGCAATAAACAATACAAAAATGAAATGAAGGAAACAGTTCCATTTACGATAGCATCAAAAATACTTAGGAGTAAATTTAACAAAAGAAATGCAAAACTTATTTTCTGAGAATGATCAAACATTAATGAAAGAAATTAAAGAAGATCTAAATAATGGAAAAATATCCTGTGTTTATGGATATTGATTGTCATCTTAACAATACTGATTGATCTTCCAGTTCAACCCAGTACCTGTTAGAATCCCACCTGGCTTCTTTGTACAAATTGACAAGATGATTCTAAAATTTATGTGATTGCAAGGGACCTAGCAAGCCAAACGAATCTGAAAAAAGAAGAAAAAGTTAGAAGCTTTCAAATTTTAAAACTTCTGTATTTCAAAACTTAACCATAAGGAGTAATCAAGACAGTGAGTTACTGGCATATGGATAGATCTATAGATGGGTCCAAAATTAAACCCTATGACCAACTGGTTTTAATAAGAATGTCAACACCTTTTAATGGTGAAAGAATAATCTTTTCAACAACAACAACAACAACAACAAAAAATGCTGGGATGATTGGACATATACATGTTAAGAGAATGAAATTGGATCCTTATCTCACACCACATACAAAAATTAGCTCAAAATGGATCGAAGACCTAAATGTAAAATGTCTGTTCGTATAAGTCTATAAAACTCTTAGAAGAAAACTTAGGGGTAAATCTCCAAAAGCTTGGATTTGGCAATGGATTTTTAGGCATGACACCAAAAGCATGTGCACAAAAGAAAACATAAGTTGTTCTTATTCAAATTACAATTTTGCATGCTTCTGGGGTGCCTGGGTGTCTCAGTCTTTAAGCATCTGGCTGATTTCAGCTCAGGTCATGATCTCATGGTTGTCAGATTGAGCCCTGCATCAGACACTGCACCAGGCATGGAGCCTGCTTAAGATTCTCTCCCTCTCCCTCTCCCTCTGCCTCTCTCTCTCTGTCTTTCAAAAAAAATGTTTTGTATGCTTCTGAGGACACTGTAAAGAAAGTGAAAAGACATCCCATGAAATAGAAAATATTTGCAACTCATATATCTGATGAGACTTCTATCCAGAAAATATAAAGAATACTTACATCTCAATAAGAAGGAAAAATAACTCAATTAAAAATAGTAAAGGATACACATGTATCCAAAGAAGATACACAAATGGACGACAAGCACATGAAAAGATTCCCAACATCATTAGTCATCAGCGAAAGCCAAAAGCCAAGCCACAATGAGATACTGTTTCACACCCACTGGGATGCCTATATTCAAAAAGGCAGATAATAAGTGTTAGCAAGAATGTAAAGAAATTGAACCCTCACACACTGCTAGTAGGAATGTAAAGCTGTGCTACCATTTTGGAAAACAGTCTGGCAGCTCCTTAAAGGGCTACACAGAGTTACCATATGTCCCCACAATTCCACTCTTAGGTATATACCAATGTAAATGATAATGTCTAGCTACAAAAACACTGGTGCACAAATGTTTGTAGCAATATTATTCATAAGAGCCAAAAGGTGGAAACAATATAAATGTCAATCAACTGATGAATGGGTAAACAGCCTGTGGCATATGCATACAATTGAATATTATTCACCCATAAAAAGAATGAAGTACTGATCCTTGCTACAATATGGATGAAACATGACACCATTATGCTAAGTTAAAAGTAGCCAGTCACAAAACACCACATATTAGAGAATTCCACTTATTTCTATGAAATGTCCAGGATAGGAAAATCCACAGAAACAAAGTAAATTAATACACTCGTAAAGCTGGGCACTGGGGGAAGGGATTAGTAGATAGGAAAGTGTCAGCTAAAGGACATGGGTTTTTTTTTTTCTGAGGTGATTATAATGTTTTAAAGTTGATTGCAGTAATGGTTTTGCATATCTTTGAATATACTAAAAAGCATTAAATGTGCATTTAATGGGTGAATTATATGGTATATAAATTCTGTCTTAATAAAGCTATTATAAAAGTCAAACAAACCAGGAATGTGATGCTCTATTGGCTTAGACACAGACCACATATTCCTTGCCTGTCTTAGGGGATAAGTTCTACCTGAATACATGGGTTGTGATTTTACTAGAAGGATGAATAAATGCCAGATGGTAAAAAGAGCAAAAGTCTACCAAACATGTCCTTGAGGTTCTGAAGAAATCTGGATCCTTTCAAAAGGTGGTGAGGGAGTATATTAGAGACCCAGTTGAGAAGAGCAAAGGGAAGGAACTTAAATGTGCAACTATTGAGTGCTGTGATAGGCACCAGTACATTCATTAAAACACATGTACAGGAATGTTGGGGTGCCTGGATGGCTCAGTCAGTTGAGTGTCTGACTTTTGATTTCAGCTCAGGTCATGATCGCACAGTCATGGGATGGAGCCCCGCATCAGGTTCTGTGCTGAGGATGGAACCTGCTTAAGATTCTCTCTCTCTCCCTCTCTGTCTGTCCTCCCCCCTGCCCATACATGCATGCTCTCTCTCTCTCTCTAAAATAATTTTTAAAAACTCATGTGTACAACAGTGTTTAGCAAAACTAGTTATAATAACCCCAAATATCCATCAGTATCTCAAGAGCTAAATTGTGGTGTATTCAGAATGGAATGCCATATGGCAGCAAGAATGAATGAACTGCCACAGCACAAAATATGGATGAATCTCACAAACCTAATACTGAATGGAAAGATCCATTCGCAAATATGATCCCTTTACATAAAGTTCAAAAATAGACAATCTATGTTGTAAGAAGACAGATTAGTGTTTGTCTTTGTGGGGAGCTATGAATAAAAGCAGAGGAAGGGCTGCTGAGGTGTGACAGTGTTCCATTTCTTGATCTGGGTGCTGTTGACATGGGTATGTTTGCTCTGTGAAAATTCATTGAGCCATAACATCTTTCTTTATGCATCTCTCTTTATGCATGTTATACTTTGCTAAAAGTGGGGGGGGGGGGAATAAGTAAAGAGCTTTGTTTACTTTCTGTAGAGTTAGGCAGTAAATCATGTTTCTCTTTCAGGCAGGAGTAGGTATTTTGCCCCAGGACACAGTGGAGGGATATCACTTACAGGAATCAGAGTTCTGAGGCATTTCCTGACCATGGAAAGAACAGACCCTTTCTAGCTTAGCCATTTCATTTTTATGGTCTTGGAACCAAACTGGAAGCAGTTCTAAATGTCAGGTTAATGGTGGTGGCGGTCACCCTCTGCCACATTGGTAAGGCTGCTCTGACATCCTCCCTACCAGATTCATGTGGAGATGGAAGGTGTAGACGGAAGTACACATGGAATAGAGAATAGTATATTTCTCGGTGGTGTGCTTATGTCCAAATCAGGAACCATGCTCATTCTTTCTTTAAGAAATGTAATTACAGGGGTGCCTGGTTGGTTCAGTCAGTAGAATATATGACTCTTGAACTTGGGGCTGTGAGTTTGAGCCCCGCGTTGGGTGTAGATACTACTTAAAAATAAAAGTTTTGGGGCATCTGGTGGCTCAGTCGGTTAAGCGACCGACTCTTGATTTCAGTGGGATCATGATCTTGCAGTTTGTGAGTTCAAGCCCTGCATCTGGCTCTGCATGTGCAGAGCTTGCTTGAGATTCTCTCTCTCTCCCTCTCTCTGCCCCTCCCCTGCTCATGTTCTCTGTCTCTCAAAATAAGTGAAATGCAATGAAACGAAATAAAATAAAATCCCCCCCCTCTCTCCCCCTCTGCCCCTCACCTGCTCGTGCACAATCTCTCTCTCTCTCTCAAAAAAAAAATACTTGCGTCTTTTAAAAAAATTATAACTAAAATTAAAATATAATAAAAGAAAAGAAATGTAATTAGTAATTATCAGGGTGTGGTTCTTCAAACTGAATTGGGGAAGGGATTTCGCTTTGAGTTCTGTGAAAAAGTAAAAATACTGTGCTTTGATTATGAATAAAAATAATATTTCCAGTTGTAAAGATAAAACTACTATTCTGTATTGAAAAGTTATTTTCATAGAATAAAACCTAACTTTTTTTTAAAGTTCATTTATCTATTTTGAGAGAGACAGAGACAGAGCAAGTTGGGGAGGGGTAGAGAGAGAGGGCGCCAGAGAATCCCAACCAGGCTCCACACTGCCAGCACAGAGCCTGACACGGGCTCGAACCCACAAAACCATGAGCTTATGACCTGAGCCAAAACTAGGAGTAGGACTCTTAACCAACTGAGCCACCCAGGCGCCCCTAAGACATAACTTTCTTCAGTCACTCTTTTGAAGTTTGGGGTCCACGTGTTTTATCAAGAAATTCTTCCCAATAACTGCAGTAGGATATGTTTCAGTTAGTCTGATGTATTTGGAAGCTTTGGTGGAGGTCAGTGATGCATTCATCTTTCATTTGCTGCAATCTTTCCTTAGAGTAGAGTGATTTTTAGCTGGTGTTAGGATCGAGAAAGGTAGCATTTGTAGTGTTGTTGCAGAACCACCTTTTCATAAGCATACAGAAAGTTAGCATGACTTAACTGCTTGAAGCAAAATGCACTGTTCTTAAATGTATTCATCATTTTGGGAGAGGAAAGGCCACAATGAGTCTTTTCTTTCTCTTGTTCTTAACCGAAGAGCAGCAAATGATATTTAAACTATTATCTAGCAACAAAAAAAAAATCCCAAGCTAATGTGAAAAAAAATTGCCTGCCAAAATTCTTTTCTATGGTACAGTAATATAGCTGAGTTAAAAGCCCTTTTGAGATGGAGGATATGACAAAAAAGTGACACACCCCCCCAACCAAAAAGGGCTTTCCAAGAGCTTCGAGAATAAAGCCACTCTCATTAAGGCTTCTCACACTGGTTTTTGTTGGCAGCACTTTTCAAGAATCATTTCCTCTATGAGGAAAATAAAGTAACAGAGTCGTTCGTGACAGTTGCAAAAGGTGAAATAAGAATTTAAATTGAGAAAGGCAGTTAAAATAATATCTGAACTTTTGAACTTCCTCCTCAGATAATTATTCTTGAAAGTCTTTACGAGATGGGAAACGAAAATTAATGCCACTTAAAGTGTTGAGTTTTAGACGAATACTATCATTAAATATAGTATTTCTCCCATAAGTTTTTGATTGTGGAGTACAGGCATGACAAGATTTTTCTGAAGACACTTCTGATTGATCAGATGGAATATAAACAGAAAGTGCTCTTAAGTAGTAAGGTGTGTCTGTATGGAACTTGAACTTGTCTCTTTTTGCTTAGCAATGTGCATGATCAATGCACAAAACTTGTGTCTTCACTGCGGGTCTCTCTCCTAAGCTGTAGATCTGCATATCCAATTATTTACTAGACACATCCCCTTGTTTCCCCACAGGTACCCTAATTCAACATGTTCAAAATTCATCATCTCAGCCTTCTGCCCCCCGTAACTGAGCATTTACTAGTGTTTCCTATTTCTACTCTGTATTAATCATTGTTAAACCAGTTTCCAAAATCACATGTCTAGGTATCATACTTGTATTCTGCCACTTCCCATGCCACATACACCAATCAGTCACCTCCCATATACCTCCTGAAGCCACCCACTTTGTACGTCCCCACTCTTGCCCATTTAGAGGCCACCATCATTCCTCCACCCACTCCTTCAGCATTTTCCTAACTGGTCTTCCTGTGGCCATCTGTTCCTTTGCCCTCTTTCATCCATTACCACCACAGGGATCTTCCTAAAGCTCAACTCTCATGTCATTTATCTACATATTCTTTGGGTTTCTCTTGTTCTTAAGATAAAACCCTTAGCGGGGCTTAGATTCAATTATGATCTATGAGCTTACTGCTCTAGTCTCATAGATCCCCCTGTTCCTACTGTCCCTGAAGATGCCCACTATCTTTGGTGGCAGCAAAAGAGACAATTGAGGCAGCGTCTGTCAGATTTCTTAGTAGCTCAAACAACCCACAAAAGCTGCCAAGTCTAAGACGAGGGTCCTTTCCATGGAGCGATGGTAACAAGATGTTTAGTTGGTTTTCGCTAGCTGCAAATACACTGGCGAGAGAAAGCCCTTCTACACAAATTTCTTACATTGCCCAAGCTCTGGGCAGCCCCTTCCATTTAGCATCTAAGTGCTTCCCGACATGATCTCACTCTTTGTCCTGAACTCAAAGTCTGCCAACTCCCCCACAATGGTATACCCCATATTACCCTATTCTTGGTTACTACATGTTTCATTTACATGAGGTTTTGCTCATTATTAAGCATGGGGAAGAGAGAGCTCATAATTGGGACCATCAGAACAGATGTTTGAACTTAGCCTTTGACTCTGCTTCACTTATTGGATTCTAGCTAAATATCCTTAGCTCACTTTAGTTGTTTTGTTTTGTTTGTTTTCATGTTTGTTTATTTTTGAGAGAGGCAGAGTGTGAGTGAGGGAGGGCCAGAGAGAGGGAGACACAGAATCCAAAGGAGGCTCCAGGCACTGAGCTGTCCCCACAGAGCCTGATGTGGGGCTTAAACCCATGAACCATGAAATTATGACCTTAGGTGAAGTCAGACCCTCAACCGACTAAGCTACTCAGGCGCCCCCTTGGCTCACTTTAGTTTTAATCCCAAAAGTGTCCTGATTTCCCTCCTTTATATATTGTCATTATTTTCACTTCTCTCGTTAACATTAAAAACATTGATTTCATGCATTAATATTTCTATTAAGGTAACATGAGATATTTTCAGTATGCAGGACCACCTGCAGAGCCAATGGAAGGGTTCATTTCCCATATGCACCATTAGCCTAAAACCCAATTTTAATGCAGTAGATTTACTTTCTAATGATACCACCTATTACTTCTCATCATTTTCCCTTCCAACCCATGGCTCCAAGCAGACTAAGTATCTCTCTGGCTCTATTTTTGCCGTGCTGTTTCTTCTCAAGGCTTTTATACTACTAGACCAGATTGCCTCCAGGCCACTGAGATCTTAACCCTTCTCTTTGCTTGGCTACTCTATAATCTCAGTTTAGACTTCACTTCCTCCAGAATATCTGGTTAAGAGCTCTTCTTGTGTGGGGCACCTGGGTGGCTTAGTCGGTTGGGCGTCCGACTTCAGCTCAGGTCATGATCTCACTGTTTGTGAGTTCGAGCCTCACATCAGGCTCTGTGCTGATAGCTCGGAGCCTGGAGCCTGCTTCAGATTCTGTGTCTCCCTCTCTCTCTGCTCCTCCCCCACCTGTGCTCTGTCTCTCTGTCTATCAAAAATAAATAAAATGTAAAAAAAAATTTAAAAAAAAAAAGAGCTCTTCCTGTGTACTTCCATATCACCTTCCCCTTCCCTTCCTGTGGCACCAAACACACTCTGTTGGGTTGCTTTGAATATCTGTAAGCTTCGTAACAGCCAGATTCTTGTCTTGTTTTCTTTGCATCCTCAAAGCCTGTTACAGTACTTGGCCCAGAGCAAGCACTTAATGATCGTATCTTAATGAATGAATAAATAGGTCATTCCATTAATCATTTAATCAGTAAATCAATGCATTTACAATTTTATGCAAGTCTCTGAGGTTCTCAGAAATTGAAATTTTATTTTCTGAAATTATTTTAGTTTCATTTTTTAAGGAATCTGATTTATCTCTACTTTAAATCATACTGCCATGTTTATTAAAGCCATGCTGCTATATGGTAAAATACAAGAGGCATCTAATATTGCCTTAAGAAACGTGTTTCATGGTAAAAACTCTTCAGGCCATTCTCTCTGCACTTTCCATTTTATATTGAAATTGCTTGTGTTTGTGTCTCTAAGCTGTAAGACATTACGTGCCTCAAGGGCAGTGACCGTGTCGTATTCATCTCACAGCTTCATATCTACTGCAGTGTCCACAGTCAGCAAGTGTTTCTATAAATGCTGAAGATGAGCCCAGAATTCAAATCTTGGTGTAACTGTTTTCTATCTCTGACACCTATCTCTGTACTCAAGCTCTCCAAAGCCTCAGTTTCTTCATCTATAAAATGAGGGTTTGACTGGTATAAAAGATCATCTTGTGGGGTTCATATAAAATACTACATAAAATATAATGTGACTGTGTGGAACATATAGAAATTATGAGTAAATTAGATTGAAGGATTAATCTAATCTCCTTTGTTAAGAATTCTGGGGGTGCCTGGGTGGCACAGTCGGTTAAGCATCTGACTCGTGATCTTGGCTCAGGCCATGATCTCACAGTTCGAGCGTTTGAGCCCCACGTCAGACTCTGCACTGTTGGTGTGGAGCCTCCTTGGGATTCTGTCTCTCCTCTCTCTGCCCCTCCCCTGCTGTGTGCTCTCTTTCTTTCTCTCTCTCTCTGAAAATAAATATATAGACTTAAAAAGAAAATAATTCTGGTATGTCAGAATATGGATTTTTCTTTGTCCTAGGCTGGCAAGACATAGTCTCCGGTCTACTAAAATCTTTGCAAAAGAAACCAAAGAGGCAAACTTCCTAATTTTTATATTAAAGATATTTGTCTGAAATAGAGAACAAAATGAGATGTTGGTATGCAAATAAAATACACTATAGGACAATGTATGGAGAGCTCAAATGTATCAATTGTATTATTTGTCTTATGAATATTCTTTTCAAAACGGAAAGTGAAATTGGACAAACAATATTCTCAGACTGTAAATCCCTTGAAAAGGAAATGCACACTTGGAGACAGTTTATAGAAAAAAGGACAAGAACGTTGTAGCAGGACTTGCTCTCTCCTAACTAAAATTCCACAGATATATCTATGGTGTGCTCATGTTTTATTATTGCAGTAACGACTCTTCCTCTTTTCTTTGAAATACTAAGAAATCACTGAGAAAAAAATGTTCCCTGGTCATAATGTGTTTAGGAAAGTCAAAATGTTAAGCATTCACATTCTACAACTGAGAAACAAATATAAAGGAAAAAGAGCTTTACTCTTAAACCAAAAGCCTCCAATTTCCTAGTATAACATGCTTCCATTTGCCAAAACCAAGGCGTTTTGCTGGATTATTTGGTGTTGTATTGTTTTATTCATCTTAGAACTGTTCCTTTCCTTGTATTGGTTTGTCTGATGATTTTCATATCATGTAGCGTTATTTTAATGGGAATTTGTAATTTTTTCAATTGTTGCCTATTTCTCCGTAATCATTGTAATTGCATCTTATTATATAATTTGTGTAAATACATGCAATCATGGAATTAGAATATGTGGGTGGTGATATGCAATGTCACAATTGCAGTGGTTAAAGATGTATAATTTTTTTAATCTTTGGGGGGGGGGAAGATAAGTAAATACAGTAATTTCAGGGGAGAGTATTTTAGCTGTTTAAATTGATTGCCCAAAGAAATTAGCCAAACATTTTAATTTAGATGTAGATAATAGGTTTGGTTTTTGCCTGTACTAACAACTAAGAGATTTGGACATCTTAGTTTTCAGTAACCAGTTCGATCACTGGTGAAACACTTTAAAGAAGATTTCAATATTAACTTTAAAACAAAACACTGAGGATTATATGCTTCTAAAGACACCTGTCCTATAGATTGTTATCAATGTGAGTTTGAAGACACATTTATTAATTCTTTGAACTGGACATTTATTATCAATATTGACATCTCTATAATAATAAAGATGTTTATGTTGATGTACATAAAGATACAGATAGTGATTTGTATGCCTGTCAGAATCCCTATGACTATGAAATTTGTTTCTCTGATTATCATTAGGTAAACAGTATATTTAAAAAGTAGTCAAGGCCCAAAAAAATAGCATAATTCAAATTCAGCACCTGCTGGAATCCTACATAATTAAAACCAGGCTTTAATAAAGCTAACCCCATTAGCTCTAGGATTCCCTTTGCACCAGGAGAACATCTACTGAGCTACATTCATCTTTAATTAAAGAACTGCACTTGCTTTTAGAAGATGAGAGAGAAGCAAGTAAGCACATATGCTCGCTCAGGGAAGGCTTGAGACTGGTATAGATCTTTGTTAAGATTTTAACATGTTTATAAAAATACCTTGGTGGTAATAATAATCACTTTGTGTATTTGAGAATTTGGAAGGTGAAGAGAAAACATGTTTTCTACCAAACTAAAGACAAGATTGCTCTAGTTACCCGCATTAAAAAAAATGCTCTGAAGCATTCATGTAGAATATATCTCCCATTGAATTACTGCATTCATTGCTTTTAGAAGGAAAGTATCTTTTGCCTTTGAACCAAGAAGAGAATCTAGATTTTGACTGAAAACAAAATTTCCTATACCTGTGCTCTGCATAATCATTTCTGAGATGTAGAAGTTGCAGGTGGGAGGCTGGTACAGATGACGTGTCAAGGAGAGAAGTGACTCAGCCACCTTGCTTGCTTGCTTTGCACTATCTCTAGCAACCCACTCTGTGTTCAGCATCTTAAGAATAGTTGTGTGTTGCCAGAGAGACTCTCAATCTTCTTGTTTTCTCTTTAGTTCCTTTCAAAAGAAAAAAAACCTTCTTTATGCCCTAGTCAGATATTACATTGGTCTTAGGGTCTGAAACTAGAAACTTCATGCTCCAGGGGTACCTGGATGACTCAGTCGGTTGAGTGTCCGACTCTTGATTTTGGCTCGGGTCATGAACTCACGGTTTGTGAGTTTGAGCCCCATATCGGGCTCTGTGCTGATGGTGCAGAGCCTGCTTGGGATTCTCTCTCTCCCTCTCTCTCTCTGCCCCTCCTCTGCTCTCTCTCTCTCTCTCTCTCTCTCTTTCTCACAAAAAAATAGACTAAAAACATAATTTATTAAAAAAAATAAATTTCATGATCCAGAAATGTTCTCTTCCCCTTATGATCTTGGACTAAATTTTAGAGGGCACCTGTTGGGATGAGCACTGAGTGCTGTATGGAAACCAATTTGACAATAAATTATATTTAATATAAAAAAATAAATTTTATTTTTCACTGAATGGAAAAAGTAAAGTTTCTTTAAACATCAAGATTTTGGTATCCATTGGAAAGTAAATGAAGTTATCAAAGGATAGGATTTTGAAGCAATCTTCAGTGTTCAGTAAGGAGAAACCACAAAGCTTGAATAAATTTGTCCATATTTCTTTTTTAATGCACCAGTTAAAATGTAGCACGTGTGTCATTGGCTTTGTAAAAAGTAGGATTGTGTTTTTTAGTGCAAAATTTGAGGCTTTTTCTTTTCTTCTAGCTATTCTTATTGCAGTTAAGATATACCTTAATGTTACCTTGGCTGCAGCTTTATGATCCAAATAAGTTTTTCCCTTATGTTTGGTTAAATGAAAATGTTAGCATGGTTTCCCTGTAAATTAAGCTTTATTGTGTTAAATGCCACTAAAAATGTAGTATGGAAGTTAACAAAGCATGCTGATAAATAATTATAATGAACAAACTACAAAAAATATACAAATCCTGAGTAGAATCTCTGTATTTCTTCATAATTAATTTCTCCTAGATTAATTGTGGAGTCTTCCCAGGAATCCCTTCCAGGTGAGTAGGTAGTCAGCTGGGCAAGGATCTAAGCCTTCCTTTATTCAACCATACAAATTTTGATTTGGAGGAGGAAATTTTGTCTTCATTATTTGACCCTGCCTAGAACCAAGATCTTATGTGTGTGCTTTACTCTTTCTCTTTGCATGTACATGAAAGCAAAGAGGGGTTTTTTCCTTCAATTTACAATGAACGTTTCTGGTAAAAATAGCCAACACAAAATAAAGCTAAAAAACTATAAGAGTACAATTTATGATAGACAAAAACTGACTTGTTCCTAACATTGAACATTGCTAAAAATCAGGTGAGGAAAAATTAAGCTAAGTATTGACAGCAAGGTCAAAATGTCCTGTACTTATTCCTGATGTATTACTGAGATGTAAAGTGGCCTCACTCTGTAACGAAAGAATCCTAAGGATTCCATTCTGCTCACTTCTTGTTTTCTTTTTCATTTCTTTGTATTTATACGTTAGGTTTACTAGAGTGTCACTTAAGATATTGAAAATAGCATTAAAATGCTTCCTTTTAACTGACTTACGTAAGCACGTCTCTGCTCCTTTTACTAATGCCTTGGTTCTCAGACCTTCATTATCTTTCTCTTTAATCATAAATACAGAACTTTCTGAACCGGTCTGCTTGCCTCTGTTTTTACCCCTTCAAATTCATCTTCCATGCAAATGAGTGATCCTTCTAAAGAACAAATGTGACCTCAACACTCCCAACATAAATGGCTTCTGAGCTTCCTTGGTGCCCTGTGGATTGAGCGAAAGCTTCCAAGCATGTCTTGGAGGGTCCATCCCATCTACCCTGCTTGCCTCTCGGCTCCTCTCCTCCAGGCAGCCAGGTTATTCTCTGGTACCCATCAGTGTGGAGTGCTTCACATGCACCAGTTGTTCATACTGTTCCCACCTCTAGATTGCCCCCACACCTCACAATTTCCTGCCTTCTTCCTTTAAAGAGTTTCTGTTCATTTTGTAAGGCATGGGTCTGCCATCTTTTTAATGGAAAAGTTATCTTTAGCACCCTCTCTCTCTCTCTCTCTCTCTCTCTCTCTCTCTCAAAAAGACAAGGTGCCTTTCCCTTGTTGTCCACAGGAAATTTACCAGGGGTCGCACCGGGTGTACATGAACCTTATATCCAATTGTCTCCTCTGCTAGGCTGTAAGGTCTTTGATTTTAGAACTTGTATTAATTCATTGTAACATCCCCGGTGTCTAACACTGTAAGTGCTGAGTAAATGTGGACTGAACAAAGCTTAATTCCCAAAGATAAAGTCAAGAGTTCTTAGTTTCTTTAAGAAAAAATAAACTTCTGACCTTTTTTCTTTATAGTCTTGGCAAATTCAGAATACCTTTACCCTAAAATAACTTTGTAATCAGGGAGTTGAAGCTCTAGTGAGAATAAGAGCTGTAGTATTAAAGAATGAATTTTTTAGCAGCGTGCAAGAAATAATAGAAGAGAGCCATGACCAGTTTCACTGAAGACTGCTAATAAAAATCAGAGAAAACACCATAAGTATGGCGTTAAATAAGGTGGAAAGCTGTGCTGAAGCTTGAAGCTGGAAATATTTGTGGAAAAATAAGACGGTGAGAAATAATGTCCTGCATCATGTTTTGACATGCTGCATTCATCTTTCTAGTGACGACTATATTTCACATGTAAATTAGAAAAAAAAGGGAAAGGAAAGTGTATATGTGTCATGTCTAGGAAAAGAGAGTCAAGTGTCTTACAATAGCTTCTCTAGTCAGCTCTGTATATCTGGCCCTTTGAAGTACTGGTGGCTTCTTAAATCTTGCCTTCTACAAAAAAATAACAAAACTTAGAAATTTAAAAATCTCAACTACTGTAAATCCAGTGACTTTTCATGATTCAATCTCATTTTTTAACATTATTGACCTTAAAAAAAAAAAAAAAGCCACACCCACAAAAGCCAGCTATTTTACCAGCAAAATGAGTTTATTCAAAAATGGCAGAAAATTGTAATTTGGGACAAACTATGGCAAACCATAGGCAGGTCTGGAGAACAGAAGGGAGGATCTTGTTTTTATGGAGGAAAGAAATTGGGAGGAGCTATTTTGAAGAGTTCTGGATAGTACTGGCTTCTTGTTGGCTGAGTGTGGCAGTTTCTCATTGACAGAACTGTTGCCGGGCAAGGAGAAATTCTTCCTTCCTCCTACTGGTGTATGTGAAGTAATCTTCTTGTTTGGGATCTGAATAGTGCAGGAGAGTTCCCTCTTCAGGGCTTTCCAACTCTTTTTTTTTTTTTTTTTTAATATTTTATAAGTTTGGGCACTTGAGTGGCTCAGTCAGTTAAGTTTCTGACTTGGACTCATGTCACAATATCACAGTTCGTGAGTTTGAGCCCTGCCTTGGGTTCTGTGCTGGCAGCTCAGAGACTGGAGCCTGCTTTGAATTCTGTGTCTCTGTCTCTTTCTCTCCCTCCCCTGCTTGCGCTGTGCCTCTTTTGCTCTCCAAAATAAATAAACATTTAAAAAAATTGAAATTTTTGAAAAAAATTTTTAAGATTTATTCATTTTTCAGAGATAGACAAAGAGTGAGTGGAGGAGGGGCAGAGAGAGGGAGACATAGAATCTGAAGCAGGCTCCAGGCTCTGAGCTGTCAAAACAGAGCCTGACCCATGGCTTGAACTCACAGACCGGGAGATCATGACCTGAGCTGAAGTGGGTTGCTTAACTGACTGAGCCGTCCAGGCATCCCCAAAATTTAAATTTTTTAATAATTTTATTTATTTATTTTTGAGAGAGAGAGAGAGAGACAGAGAGCGAAAGAGCAGGAGAGGGGCAGAGAGAGAGAGGGAAAGAGAGAATCCCAAGCAGTCCCTGCAGTGTCAATGCAGAGCCCGATGCAGGGCTTGAACTCCTGAGCCAAAACCAAGAGTTGGACACTTAAGCAAATGAGCCACCCAGTTGCTCCCCAGCTCCATTTTTTAATGAGGATTCTTCTTTCCACACATCTTAAAGGAAAACAGCCATATGATTGATAATCTTTGATGAGCTTCAAAATCATGTGCTGTAGAAACTATAAAGAAATTTAAACTAAAAGTACTGCTATTTAGGTTTTTTTTTTTTTTTTTATAAAAACCTGCCAGTTGGGATATAATGTCTGTTATTGAATAGTATACTGAGCTCCTTTACTAAAAATGGCCAACACCACAAACTAACCCCATGAGTATATTTAATATGGAATTTTAAATTATAGTTTATTCTGAGTGCTTCATAGACCTTGCCCCCAGATTCCTGGAAAGTTTTTTATGCATAGTTACCATGCTTTATACTCACACTACCCTGCTGTGTTGGCCACAGCTAATTGGGTCAGAAAACAGGGGCCAGACCAGAGTCAACCTATGGGCTTATCTTACAAAATGCATGTGGCTAATCCAGCAATTTGTACTAGAGAGTAACTGGCCAACTAATCAGATACTCTTTTGAAGAGTTTGAATGCAGAAACACAAATAATAGAGTGACACTAAAGCCCACAGGCACACAGGTAACAAGCAAACAGCAGGCATAGGCCACAAGAAAACAGAAGACATAAGACAGAGAAAAGGAGAGACAAGAGTTGGGCAGAGCAGGGCAAACCATCATTTAGTGAGAGGTTAGTGTCAGGAGAAGTACGAGCCAACAAGCAGAATCAGAAATAAATTGAGACATAGTTAAGGTGAAGTTACAAGAATAGGGAACAGCAAGAATGAACAGAATATAAAGTGCTCATGGCAGAGAATTTAGCTAACTACTTGAGAAGTTTGGTGGGGAAGGGAAGCAATCATTTAGTAGCAATTATGCCTGAGGGACTTTATTTAGAATGGAATGGAGGTGGGAACAAACTTCTGGGCTCAGGATTAGCTTGTCTATGAAAAACCAAAGTTACCAAATTTGGCATGACGCCAGAGGAGAAAACAGAAACAAAACTCAGGAGAAAGTGCTCAGCTTTTGAAAGAAGGAAGAAGGAGCCTTTCTCAGACAAAGAAAGAATGAAGAAAAGATAGAGGAGGATACCAAGATCTTGAAAGAAAATGAGAAAGAAAAAGGGCTCTTCTTTTCCTGCCTTGTTATTTTTCAGTATAAAAAAGCGGGAGAAATTGAAAACAAGAAAACAGAAAATCAGGGAAACGAAAAGCTGATTCTTAAAAAAAAAATCAATAAAATTGATCAACCTCTATCAAGACTGACAAAGAGAGAAGACACAAATCACCAATATGAGGATAAAGCAGGGATATCACTACAAATTCTGCATCTGTTGGAGTGATAACAATGGAATACTATGAGCAACTTTACACTTACAAATTTGACAACTTACAAGAAATAGAGCAATCCTTTGAAAACCACAAACTACCAAGTCTCAACCTGAGTAGTCCATAACCATTAATGAGATTGAATTTGTCATTTATAAGTGCCAGAAAAGGAAACTGGAGATGTTAAAAACGAATTCACCATTTGAAAATCAGTGTAATCTGCTGTATCAGTAGGCTAAAGGAGAAAAGTATATGATCATATCAATTGACACAGAAAAGCATTAGGTAAAATCCTACACCTATTCACAATGAAAACTCTCAGCAAAACTAAGAACAGAGGGGAACTTATTCAAGTTGATAAAGATACAATAAAACTACAGCTAATATCTTATGTAACAGTGAGACACTGAATGCTCTCCCTCTAAGATGGGGACCAAGGAAAGGATGTTTGCCACCACTCTTCTTAACCATAGTATTGGAAGTTCCAGCCACTGAAATAAGGAAAGAAAAAGAAACCTTAAAAGCATAAGTATTGAAAAGGAAGAATATAGTTTTAAAACTATCTCTGTTTGCAAATGACATGATTATCTGCCTAGGAAATTTCAAAGAATCTACCAAGTGGGGGGGGGGGGGGGCAGAGCTCCTAGAACTAATAAATGATTTCAGTATGGTCACAGGATAAAAAGATCAACATGTATAAATGAATTGCATTTCTGTACACTCACAATGAACATGTGGAAATAAAAATTTTAAACTCAAAGCCATTTACAGTCACTCCAAAATTAATGAAATACTTTATATAGACTTAACAAAAACATGTACAGAATCTGTATGTTGAAAACCAGAAACTATTGGCCAAAAAAAAAAAAAAAAAATCAAAGAAGACCTAAATAAATGAAGATACATACTGTATTCATGGATTGGAAGACTCAACATAGTAAAGATGTTGGTTTTCCCCAAACTGGTCTGTAGAGTTAATGTAGTTCCTGCCAAATCCAAGCAAAGTTTTGTTTGTAACCGAGACAAGCTTATTCTTTTTTATTTTTTAACATTTTTAATTTATTTTTGAGAGGCAGAGAGAGACAGAGGACAAGTGGGTAGGAGCAGGCAGAGACAGAGACACAGAAACCAAAGCAGGCTCCAAACTCTGAGCTGTCAGCACGGAACCTGATGTGGGGCTCGAACTCACGAACCGTGAGTTCATGACCTGAACTGAAGTCTACCACTTAAGTGGCTGAGCCACCCAGGTGCCCCTAGACAAGCTTATTCTAAAATTTGTATGGAAAGGTACAGGCCCTAAAACAGCTGAAATGATCTTGAAAAAGAAGAATAAAATGAGAGTAATCACTCTACCTGATACTGCAGCCAACTAGGTAGTTGGTAATCAAGAGAGTGTGGTATTGCTAGAGGAGTAGGCACATCGATCATTGGAATGGAATAGAGAACCCAGAAGTAGACCACACGAATATGCTTTTCAACAAAGGCACAGAAACTATTTAATGGAGGAAGGATAGCATTTTGAAGAAATAGTGCTGGAACAATTGGACATCCACAGGCAAAAGAAGGGAACCTTGACTTCAGCTTCACACCTTATAAATCAGAAACTCAAAATGCATCGTGGACTTAAAGGAAAATGTAAAAAATATATAACTTTTAGAAAAGACATTAGGAGAAAATCTTTGGGATCTAAGGCTGGGCAGAGTTCTTAGACTTGACACCGAAAGCACAGTCCATAAAAGGAAGAATTAATGAATTGTATCTCATCAAAATTTAAAAGTTTTGCACAACAAAGACCATGTTAAAAGCAAGAACAAATAAGATACAGTTTGGGAGAAAATATTTGCAAACCACATTTCCAGCAAAGGTTTAGTGTCTGAATATGCAAAGAACTCTCAAAACTCAGTAGTAAAGACACAAAAACTATTCACTTAGGAAATGGGCAAAGATACGAACAGACATTTCACTGAAGGAGACATGCATATGGCAAATAAACATACAAAAAGATGTTTAACATATTATCAGTCATTAGTTAAATGCAAATTAAAACCACAGTGAGATACCACTGCACACCTATTGGAATGGTGTGAAATTAGTGGCAGAACCAAATGCTGTCAAGGATGCAGAGAAACACTCACTCACACATTGCTGGTGGGGATATAAAATGATACAGTCATTTTGCTATGTTTGCCACAGCAAACAGTTTAGCTGTTGCTCATAAAACTGGCGATTCCATCAGTAACGCGCTCGGTAGTTTATCCTAGAGAAATGAAAACTTACATTCACACAGAAACCTGTACAGAAATGTTCATATCAGCTTTATTCAGAATAGCCAAATATGGAAACAAACCAGATGTCCTTCGAAGAGCAAATTGTTAAACTGTTATACCCATGTCATGAGAGTCTATTCAGCAATAAAGGGAACAAATTGTTGACACAACAACTTGTATGAATCCACAGAGAATTACGCTGAGTGAAGAAACGTCAGTCTTAAAAGGTAGCCGACTGGTTAGTTTCATTTATATAATATTTTTGAAGTGACAAAATTAAAGAGAGAACAGATTAGTGTCTTCCAGGAAATTAGGGAGGAGGGGAAAGGTGGCCAATTTGGATATAAAGGATACTTGTTTGTCAACAAAAGGATTACCCACTTCCATCACCAGCCCTGCTGAGGTTAGATTTCATAGATTTACAGAACAATTGACATGATGAAGTGTATTTGTAAAAGCTTGATCCCAACCAGCCCATATCACAGTCAATATATACTATACAGATCAGTTCAGCGCTTCACATATTAATGTTCCATTCCATATAAAGGTACTACATGCTGTACTCCTGAGCTTTTGAAAATGCATCAAATGAACATCCTGGTGAAAACATGGTCAAATAAACACAGCATGGTGGTACTAAAATGAGCATTAGAGCCAGGTAGGGGAAAATCAGCACTGCTGTGTTACCAAAGAGTGGGAGAGACAAATTTCCGCTGGGTTGTCTTAAATTGTGTGTGTGTGTGTGTGTGTGTGTGTGTGTGTGTGTGTGTGTGCAAGTGTGTAAGTGTGGGTGAATTGTTTAAAGACTTTTTTTCCCCAGATAAAAGAAATACTATTTATATCTTCAAAGCCCACAAACCAGGGTCTGTTCAGTGACATTGCTTTTGCATTCCAGTAAGCCCTTCCATTCCAGTTCCAGCTGTGATGAATGAGATGCAGACATCGAAGAGGTGCTCCACTACCTTAGTATCTAGAGACAATATTTCTATTTGGGAAGCCACACTGGAATCACATTTCTTGATGGCGGGTGCATCTCATGCATCTTAATATCCAAACCAGTTGCTTGTATGTAGGGACACAAATATTTGTTGAACGGTTGGATGGATCCACACATATTATTGAAATCAAACTTTATTTCTACCAGTTTATTGGAGTTTATGGAGGATACCAAATATTTAATGCACTGTCCTTTCCCTAAAATATTTGCAACCAGAATTTTTACATGTCTCCTTTTATCCACAACATCACCTTTGCTGATGGACTAGTTCAATCCTGTTTCTTTAGTGAGAAACTCATATGCTGTCACATACATACAAAGTTCCTCTTCACCCTACCCTTGGACTGGATCACCAGCAGTTCTATTAGCTTAAACATCCAGGGTTTCAGACCAAGGACAATTTCAACTACTGGAACCAAGAGGTTCCAAGAGACCTTGAAGGGTTAAGGAATAGTCTTTTGGGTCCAAACATTCCTGACCAGTACAGGCCCCATGAACAATAATTAGATTTTTTTTCTTTTTTGAAACTAAAAAGAGTAAGTAATTATAGCTGGGCTGCTTTCCGTAAAGATTCCGGCAATCTATTTGAATTTGCCAATTCAAGGCCAGAGACATATTTATCTTTGCCATCAGAGTAACTTCTACTAGAAGATCATGGGGTGAACAGACCATAACAGAGTCCATTTTTCTGCCTTCGGTCAATACTGTACTTAAATTAATTCAGAATAAAAGCAGTCTGTCCTTTGCTTTAAGATTTCAGTGACAGTTTCTCATGGAAATGCATTCAGGAGCTATAAAGCCCCTATTGTTATGGGAAGTCACCGGAGCCAAATATTTGACACCTAAAAAGGAAAAACAATAAAGAGGTCTGTGTGTCCTGCCCCATATGTTTCATCATTACTTAGGTGTTTTGAAAACAACTCTATAAATAAAACCTAGATTCTAATTTTTTCCAAGAGTTCCATTAAGAAATGTAAATAATTCTTCCATACCTTAGACCTGCGGGAGATGCAAATTGCCACTTCAAAAACTTGGCATGTTTCGCTTTTGTCAACTTTAGAGACAGAAAAATTTAAAAGATAACTAGTGCCAAAACTGTCTAGAAGAGATGGCTGGGACTTAACCTGACACATTTGAATCCATAAGCCCAGCAATACTGAAACCAGGACTTTCAACCCATGGGCAGCTTTCACGGGCTCCCTGGTTACTGAAACCTGGTGGGTCAGAGAAACAGATACCTCCACACCTCCCATGCCCCTAAAACATTTGTGGGAAAACTGAGGAAATAGGTCTACCTGGTAGGATCAGGGGTAATGGCCACCAGCAATTCCATGACTGTCTTCTTTCCTTCTTGTTACTTAATTTTACTTTTTTCCTGTTAGAGAATTTCAAAGCAAAGTAATAATAAAAACTCAGAAAAAAATCACAAGCTCTAAAAGAGAAAACAATCATGTAATCCTGCTATCAAGTGATAATCATTTTTGTCTCTGCATATAAATTTTTTCTCTAAAATTAAAGCAGCATGCTTATTTAGAAAATTCAAGCAGTACAGAAAGCAAATCCAAATCTATCACCCAGTCTTTATTCATACCTACACACAATTATCCATGTAATTTATATAAGGGTCTTTCTCTGTATCATATACCCTTCATCTAGATTTTTCTTTACTCCATTGAACTTCTGGGAGATCTTCCTGTATCAGGAAATATGAAAAAAAAATTCCTTTTAATGCAGATAATTCTTTTAAATGGATGGAGGGATGTTTTAGAAATTGTGCAGCCAGTCCCTTATTTATGAGTAGGTAGGTTGTTTCTAGTTTTCTGTTTGCTGAAATAATGCTTCACTGAAGCTCTTTGTACCTATACTTGTATGTATCCTATACTTAAGAGCTTGAGATAAATTTCTAGAAAAATTACTAGGTGAATTTTGATATCTATTTCAAGACTGTCAAAAGAAAGATTAAGCACTTAATGTTCTCTCTAGTAATACATAAGGAAAATGGATTCCTTATACCATTATCACTATTACTAATGTTTTCCCAATTTACTAGGAGAAAATGAAATATTTACCCATTCATTAGGTAGAAATGATGGACATTTGTACTAGTAGTTTTTCATTAATGGTGCAAACATCTTTTCATATATTTATTGACCATTTTATTCTGTGAACTGCCCATTTCCACATTGGGGTTATCTTGTCTAAAATTGCTTTTTAAAGTTTTTTTATCTTATCAATACACTCTCTGTGTCTATCATGTATTTGCAAATATTTTCCCAATTTGTCATTTGTCTTTTGACTTGGATGTTTTCAAATTATGTATGAATGTTAATACCTTCCAATAACACCTAATACATAATTTTAGATCCAGCTTTTATCACTTTTAACATTGTATTGCTTTTACCTTCCCTCATTAAAAATTCAAGTAAAATATTTTAATGAGCATATAAAATACATTCCAGGAATGTACCATTATTTATCTTACTGTAATTCAGTTTCCTAGTCATTTTTTCCCTGCTGCTAGTTATACTGATATTGTTTGTTTCTCATCACTGTAAATAAAGCTATATTGGAGGATAGTGGGGTGATAAGCAGGTGGAAAAATACAGTCGGTGGGATCTTCAAAATTTTGGTTACAGGAGAGATTGAAAGTGAAGTGAGATTTTTTTTTTTAATCACTCCTGTGAAAGGGACAAGGACTTAACAAAGTCCTTGTAATCTTTTTAAAAAGACGAAATGTGTATTATGAAAAAATAGCCCTGGGGGAAGATAAATAAACAAACAGAGGACAGTAATACATGAAATTTGTGTTGGTAACTTACGGTTTCAATTGAGCCTTCGAGGTTCTTTTTCTTTGCATTTGTCCCATTTATTTAATGGGATATGAAGTATTTTATTCCTTAACTGTAGAGTCCCCTCATGATCTCAATCCCATTTTGTTACTCCTGGCAATGATCAAATGTATCCAATCTCTTTAGGTTTGTCTAATAAGTGGCATTATTGCATTGTTCAAGCATTTCAATTTGATTGATGAGTTTGTCCATAAAGGTTGTTCGTAAATCTGTTCAACTCATTTATTTCTGATTCTGGTATAATTGTGTATGGCAGTATTAATGCCTTTTTTCCAGAAGATTAACCATATGTTGTAGGGCCTAATTTGGGGTTCAAAGTAGAAAATGGTGATCTTTTCAACATGTGATTTATTGGAGGAAAACGAAGCTTGATGGGGGCAATCTGGGAGCAAACAGTTGAGAGGGAGCCCCCCCACACATAGGCCTTGTATTACTTTGCTGTAATTCAGCAATTTACATTGTGGGACTTCTAGTATCAGCCAGGGTGAAATATAGTCTCACCTTTTCCTACCAACTCTATTGTTTCTCTCTCTCTTTTCTTCACCAAGACCAGGGAATAGAACATAAACGTCGTCAGCTTTATCCTAATCTGAATTGTTTTGAATGTTTACTCATATTTTCATCCTTCATTGATTTTTAATATGATGTGATGTATTGTAGCCATATTCATTGTAGTGTGCTGCACTAAAGTCATGCTTTGGAAGTGTGACTTTTTTTTTTAACGTTTATTTATTTTTGAGACAGAGAGAGACAGAGCATGAGTGGGGGAGGGGCAGAGAGAGAGGGAGACACAGAATCTGAAGCAGGCTCCAGGCTCTGAGCCATCAGCCCAGAGCCAGAGGCGGGGCTCGAACTCATGGACTGTGAGATCGTGACCTGAGCTGAAGTCGGACGCTTAACCGACTGAGCCACCCAGGAGCCCCTGGAAGTGTGACTTTTAATAAAAGGAAATGCTTGTGATTATTTGTTTCATATCACCTGTGTCACATTAAGTCCTCAATATACTGTGATTCAGTAGGGGCGTTTTCCCCAATTTCACAGCATTAAGTGCAGCACGTTGGTTCTATTGCCTTACCTGGGTTTTAGAGTTGCTTTGAATGATGGATTTTGCTTGTAGTTTCCATGGCATTTCACCTAAATCAGATGGGTGAGTCTACCCCAGCTAGTAAGATTCAGGTGCATAACTGGATAGGTGTAAGTGAAAAGGTGCCTTATTTTGGAAATGTGCATGTCTTTTCTTGCCGGGTCTCAGAATTTTTCATCTTTGCTCTTCAGGATGTGGACTCTTGCCATCCTCACTCCTCCACCTGCACTCCCGTCCAGGGTCAGTTGATCACTTCCAAGGCTGTTCAGGTTTTGTTCTTGTCTATACCCACACTATATTGTGAAAGTATCTGTCTCCCCTGTGTGTGTCTTAAGGGCAGAATTTGGGCCTGTCCTCCGTATATCCTCAGGGCTTGGTGCCTACCATGGGCTCTACCACCGGGTGATAATTTGATGAATTCAATCGAGTGACCACAAACTTGCCATCTTAATGTATTGAACGATTCATACAGGTAACTGATGGTGAAAAACAGAGTCCAGCTTCCCTCAAGCCTTCCTCTCTTCCTTCTAAAATACTTGCTGAGTGCTTGCTTATATTGTGAACATTGTTCTCGGCACAGAGAATATAGTGGTGAAAATGAGAGGGAGAAAACAAAAAACAAAAAACCTGCCTTCGGGGAGTTAAACATCTAAACAAAATCACTCAATATAGTCTTATGTGTCCAATTCACATGTTTTTCAGTTTCAGGTTGGATAAACAAATCAAGTATCCATCCCCCCTATTAAAAGAGTAAACTGAACACACACAGAGTGCTTCTCTGAATTCAAATGTACTAAACCCTTAAAATACACACCAGATTTTGAACCCTGAATATGGAAAAAGGCATGTCAAATATCTCATTAATAATTTTATATTGATTATGTGTTGAAATGATATTGTTTATATTTTGGGTTTAATAAAATGTCATTCAAATTAACTTCACCTAGTTTTTAAAAGATTTCGTGTGACTACTAGACAATCTAAAATTGCAGACGCAGTTTGCATCTGTGGCTTGCATCATATTGCTATTGAATACTGTGAGTAGAGCATAGTACAACACGTGGAGAATGCTCCACGTTCAGTCTTGATCGTGCCCCCTAATGGCTTTGTGGCCTTGACAACTTGCTAAATCTGTCCTTCTTTTGTCTTATCATCTTGTAAAATCGAGATATCAATAGTACCTAACTCATACTATTGCTATGAGAATAGATGCATACATCTTTTGGGACAGTGTCTGGCATATCGTATGCACTCTTTAAGAATTTGTTAAATAACTAAATAAATCCATTGGTCGTTACCACATCTACTCCAGTGGGTAGAATTATCAAAGGGGTAGTGTCGTTTTTAAATAACAGTGTTGTAAATAACCTGTAGTTTTCTAGGGCAATAGTAGCAAATGTAGACTGACATGGGGAACATTTTGATAGTTTATTAGCTCAATTCTCTTCTCTGCACTCTCCTCTTCCCCCAGAACAGATGGAGGGAAACGAGTAAAACTCAAAAGGAATTAATTACCTTTCTCTCCAGCAGGCTATTTGGGAAAAAGACGCTGAGATGAATGGCAAATCTACAAAGTTTTCTTTTTACACAATTGCAGACCCCTGTTACCTTGTGTGGGTTCCTAGAAAGAAGTTTAAAATATGGAAATCCAAGCTTCTAAGTTAGAGAATGGATTCTTTGCAAAACAGCCTTGTTGACAGCCACTCTAATCTTTGTGTACAGTAAAACCTTGGATTGCGAGTAACTTGCTCTGTGAGTGTTACGCAAGACAAGCAAACATTTCTAACAAATTTTAACTTGATAAACCAGCAGTGTCTTGCAATATGAGTAGTACGTGACACCAAATGTCACATAATCACAAAGGAACCAATGCTTCTCTCTCTCTCTCTTGCTGCGGGATTGTGGGGGATCGTCTCCCATTTTCGGATGCTTGGTGGCAGGCTGCAGTGTTTGGCAGAAATCAGTAATTTTTCAGAACGTTGGAAAGTACTCACAGTTGGCACTTGTGTACTTTTTGTCACTTCAAAACACCTATGGACGGTCTTTTTCTTTTCCATATAAGAGTAAGTTTTGGAATGTTTTCCTTCATTCTAGGTCATTGGATAGGTTCCTTGTTAAAGTTGCACGAAAAGTAAAAGATTCCACTGAGCCAATAGACAGCAGTGATTCCATTAGTGATAGTGAAAGGCATTCTACATAATAACCCTCCTCTCTCTTATCTCCCTCACACCAGCCACAAAGGTTTCCAAAGGTAATTTTGTTTCTTTTTCTTTATATTTTGTTTTCTTTATTATTTTGTATTCTATTACAGTATTGCAGTCATTTTTATATGAATATTTTTGGGTTGTGGAATGAATCATCTGAGTTTCCATTATTTCTTCTGGGGAAATTTGCTTTGATACGTAAGTATTTTGGATTACAAGCATGTTTCCGGAATGAATTGTGTTCGCAAACCAAGGTTTTGCTGTACTTGTTAACTAACTACAGAGGAGACACTGTGAAGTCAGTCAAAAGTAAAGGTATTTATGACACCTGTACATAAAGGAAAAAATATGTATTGATCATGGCAGAGAGGCTCCTAGGGTGGCCCCATGTTCCCCACCTGCTGACGTTCACACCCTTGTGTAATCCCATCCTCCTGAGTGGGTAGGACCTGTGACTTGCTTCTAACCACTGTTACAAGGCAAAGGTGTCAGGATGTTTATGATTATATGTATGTGATAACATGACATAAGATGGTAGCTCCCATCTTACTGGAATTTCTCCTTCCCTTGATGGCTTTGAGGAAGTAAGTGGTCCTTTGGAGGGACGCCACATAGAAAGAAACTGCAGAAAGCTTCTAGAAGCTGAGAGCAGCCTCTGCAAACAGCAAGCAAGAAACTACCAAGAGCTAAATTCTGCCAACAGCCAGATGGAATTTAAAACTGAATCTTTTCCCAGTCAAGCCTCAGAGGAAACCATAACCTCTGCCAACACCTTGACCATAGCCTTGTGAGACCCTAAGCAGAGGGTCCAGCAGAGTCATGCCCAGACTCCTGACTGATAAAAAGTGGTCAATAAATATGTGTTATTTTAAGCTGCTAATTTGTATATTTGTTATTCAGTAATAGATAACTAACACACTGATACTTTGACTTACCCAAATTGTAACCAGTATATTTTGAGTAAAGTGAGATATGTGCACTGAAATTATTGGGACTCATTGTTCCTATTATTTGATTGACTAGCCTCTGCCATCTTATCAAGCCTGGCTGAGGGATTTAGGTGTATATTTAATAATAAATGAGTTATATTTATAATATTTTATACCATTTTAGTGTTTGCATATAATAAACTTTTGGTTAGTAGATGATAATTCAGTTTCCCATATGTTGGTTTGACATGATTCTGTGGTTAAAACTTTTTTTATTAACATTTATTTATTTTTTGAGAGTCAGAGAGAGACTGAGCACAAGCAGGGGAGGTGGACAGAGAGGGAGACACAGAATCGGAAGTAGGCTCTAGGCTCTGAGCTGTCAGCACGGAGCCCGATGCGGGACTCAAACCCATGAAACGTGAGATCATGACCTGAGATGAAGTCAGTCGCCCAACCGACTGAGCCACCCAGGCGCCTCAACATGATTCTGTGGTTAAAAATGTATCAAACACATATATTTAACTCTCCAAAGAGAGATATGACCAGATATTTCATTCAAATCATTAGCATCTTCCAGATGGTAATTAAAATGGGTTAAATCACCTGATCATCTGTAGAAGATAAGACTAAAGACTAGGCTCAAGAAAGAAATGACATTTAAGGGGCATATAGCAGAATCAGCAAAAGGGAAACCAAGTCAGGAAGGTAAGCAGAGGTGTAAGAGAAAGTGATGTCAGGAATGTCAAGAATTTCAAGATAAAGAGAGTACCCTGTCCCCCCGCCAAAAAAAGGAAAAAGAAATCTGAGTTCATCGGGTTTAGGAATTAAGTGATTGTTGACCTTAATGAGATGGGATGGAAGTTAGATTTCAAGGAGACACTAAATAGTTTAGGAATGAGGACGTAGAGGTCAATGTTTACTTAGGCGATAGCTAAAGAGGAATGTTGAATCAAAGAAAGACTTCTTAAGACCCAAGAGACTTGTTTGTTGCCACGAAGAGTTATTAGAAGAGAGGTGGTCAGTGTGGGAAAGGAAGAAGATTGCTATTAAAGCGAGGCCCGGGACTTGGTGAGAGGTAACTGGTGGACAGCATGAAGAAGTAGCCTTAGGTGGGGGAGAACACCTTTCTCTCAGGCTAGAGAGCAAGAAATGAGCCTACATGTGGAAGTAAATACATTCATAGGTATGGGAGTGAGAAGTCTGGGAATTTATATGACTTTTGTTTTCCCATCTGCAGTGAATAAGAGGGGCAGGGCTGAGTAAGGGCTTTAGGGAAGTGGGTAAATGGGTACAAGTGCTGGTGGGAATTAGAGGAATTTCATCATACACAGAGGAGAGTCTTGCCGAGTGGAGGATAGTCTCTAAGAGGTCGTACGACTCTCACCAAAGCTGAAAGCCATCCCACTATGAAATCTCCCTTGGAGTTGAAGGTGAATGGATTTTGGTTTGTCCACTGATAAGAAACTTGAACTTGGTAAATATTTTGTAGCCCAGCTTTTCCAAGGCTGTTACCAAGGCCATCTTTTTTGCACTGATGTGAACTATTCTCATCCCTCTTGACTGACAAATGGAGGCTTTTGTTTTATTTTCAATTTAGCATAACAAAAGAAAAATGAAGGTCTTCGGGTTGAAAGTAAGGAATTCTATTTGTAGGACATACTCCTTGCAAAGGGGTGGCATGCACACCTTCCTCACTAGAAGGGGTAATACTTTTTCTTCTTCCAGTTTTTCAGTCCCCACCTCTTTCTTGATCTGATCTGAGTGAAATGAGGTCAGAATCATCCCTCATTTTTCTCCCTGGCTGGTTCTTCTGGAAGGAGTGCATGCATGCATTACAATTCTTCAGAGATAACTTTTTTTCTTCAGAAGAATCTAAAACCTTTATAAAACTGGAATTGTTTTCCATATCATTTCTTAAATTGAATCTTAAATTTTTGCTCCTGGAGAAATGGTCTATAAAGAAAGCATTCTCCATATCTACATCATCTATGAATAGAGGAAGCTCTGGCAGTGGCTACTGCCAGAGCAAACCTTCAGATCATCTGAAATTATGATAGCAGTTTATTCTTTCATTTAACATAATGAACAAGTACCTGCTATGTGTCTGGTGCTGTTCTAGGCTCCAAATAAGGACTCCTACTTTCAGGGAGATAGCATTCTTATGTGCCTGTGATGGGGGAGAAGAGGGAGAGTAAAACTGAAAGTAAACAGTCTAACCAGTATGTGTTAAAATAATATCCATCAGGGCTGCCTGGGTGGCTTAGTCCAGTCTGTTAAGCACCCAACTCTTGATTTCAGCTCAGGTCATGATCTCAGTCATGAGATCGAGCCCATTGTTGGACTCTGAGCTGGGCGTGAAGGCTGCCTAAGATTCTCTCTCTGGTCCTCCCCATCCGGCGTGCATGTGCTTTCTCCCTCCCTCTTCTGACTCTCTCTCTCTCTCTCTCTCTCTCTCTCTCTCGCGCGCGCGCGCTCTCTCTCTCTAAGAAAGAAAGAAAGAAAGAAAGAAAGAAAGAAAGAAAGAAAGAAAGAAAGAAAATCAAAAGACTATCAGATAGTAATAAGTGAGGAGTATGAGCAAAATAACACAGAGATATTGTGGATAATGACTGGGAAGAGGCTGGCTTTAGACATCTAGCATATGCAGAATTCAGAAGATTATCAGATTGTAACCAGACAACTAAAGAGTCTGCTATTACCTTGGCAAGAACGTTAATGGCATAAGACCTGCCATATACATATTTTTGGAAAGCTGAATCTAAATCAGGAGAGAGGAACTCAGAGACACATCTCTGATATTAGCTGTCCATCTTTTCTTCATAAAAAACAAAACAAAACAAAACAAAACCCTGAAAGCCAGAAGAGTCCAGGAAGCCTCACCGATGAGAAAAATTATTTTTTAGATGTCCAGTCTTTTGTAAATAAATAGTCCTGTTAGTAAACTGGTGTTGAGGTGCTCACCTTTTCCTACTCCTTTGCCTTACATTTTTAAGCAGTTGATTATATAATGCTAATAATACACGTATTGCTGATGAGGGAGCATGGGGGAAGCTGAGGACAAAGTGCAAGCTAGAGCACCCCCTCCCCACTCACCTTCCCCCCCTCCCCGCCCCGCACCCCCGCAGGCAGATGGGATGTGTGTGATATTCCTCAGGCACTCCCGGCTGCCCAAGAACAGAGGAAAGGAAATAAAACAAATGGTTAACTGATAGAGATCACAGTCATACAGGACAATGTCTTGGTAAATCACGAAAAAGGCAATCTTATCAGTAGTCTAATCTCCAGAATGCTATAGACTCCATTTCCTGGAGCCCCAGTATCACCCCTCAGTAGTGATATGGGGAACAAAGGCAAGAAGGAAATGGCAGGTGAAATTAAATTTCCTCATAACTTGCAGCCAATTGACAAATACTTGAGGCAAATACAGAGTATACCATTTCTCCAAGAACCCCCTGCAGTCATAATGTTAATGCCTTAGTAGAGGGAAATCTTAGCTTGACAATAGCAAGGCTTCAGGTCTCTTAGGAGTCCTCTTTAGCATATCCAAGTCCCTGTGGAGGCCTCCCTTTGGACTTTACCTCCCCAACTCCATAGTATAAAAACAGCCACTCTTCACAACCCAGTGCAGCTCTTTCTTTCTGCCCACGGTCCTGTCCCTGTGCTTTAATAACATCACCTTTTATACCAAAGACATCTTCAAGAATTCTTTCTTGGTCATTGGCTCCGGAACCCCCATCACCCCAAAACCTCATCACTGCCACTCCCTCTCTCCCCATCTTCACATGAATGCCTCAGACCTCCATCTTTCCTTTCTTTTGTTTAGACTTTGGGTTCTGAACTTACTTTAACTACATTCAGAGTCTGGAAAATGAAGGTTTCTGAGGTTATGTTTGAAAGATCTTTGACTGACAGACTCCCTTTGGCCACACAGAACTGCAAGAGTGGAATAAAAAATGTGGATTTAGTTCAAACTTTGGCAGCTTTTTTCCACCTGAGAAATGGAATCTGGCTGTGGCTAGCCCCAGGGAATGTAAATAGAACCTTACCTGTAATTAACCCAGGGCTTCTCTTGTTCTCGATGCAAATGGAGTTATAATTGCATTTCCTTTAGTAGAATAGAAAGCCTGTGTTTCAGAGGGAGCTGGCAGTTGAATAGAGGACAAACTATCTGTCTAACTATGACAGCTCCCTCCTATCTCCTTCTAGAAAACCTGAATGATAATAAAACTGGAGTTGCATTTGATGTAAGACATATGGTAATTACTATAATAATATTATCACCCAGGTTCTGCAATGGTTTTGTCAGTGAGGTGCAATTTCACATATTGTCTGCGATAAAATCCCCGTTTTTGGTTATTGATAGCAATGCCTTTCTAAAATGGTATAGGTGTTTTGTGACAGCTGCGAAGTTCCTGCTTCATATCCAGGTAATTGGGTTGAGAATAAGGCCTGCATGCTAAAACCTGACGATGTGAGAAGTGGAGAAAGCCCAGGGAATACTGTGAATATTTTGGTAGTTATTAACAGGCTAAAAGGGAAGCCTTTGCTAGTCAGTTCTTCTGAAGCAATGCTGAAGGAAAAAAAAAAAAGAAAGAAAGAAAGAAAGACAGGCCCCTTTAGAAAGCCTCTGTGGAGTCTTCAGTCAGAATTGGAAATCTTGAGCTAATCAAATATATAATGAATCTGTACTTAATATTTTTAAGGCTATATACAGTATTCACAAATTAGACTGTAATTACTTTCATTTCATTCTGCTATTGATTGTTTCATAAGTCAGATTTTACTTTAATTGCTGATTTGATAGAAATTACTTCAGCATAATAAGTATGTGGGTATACAATACATGCTTTTATTTATTGGTCATAGGAAAAATTGGTTCTATAGTATGTTATACTGAACAAGCTGTGTGTATTCGATTTTATAGCTGCTTCCAGGGAGCCAAATATTGAAGACACTAACAGCATGTTAAAATGGACTACTTTAAATCCTTTTTTGGAAATATGTGGGAAATAAATAACAAATAACAGTAGTATGTCAAAGTGATTTTATTGTTTAGATTAATAAAAAGAAACTAACACAATGACCGGATGGGGGGAAAAATCAGATTATGGGTTTTTCTTTTTTTAATGTCCTCTCTTGTGCAGAATTCATTTTTTAAAAATCCCACCAAAGACCCATAAAACAGTGAGCTCTATTCGAGAGTTATTATTTAGGTACAAATCATCACTAGTGGCAATATATTCAGTGAGTGTGGCATTTTATACTCTTGTTGAATTGAATAAATATGTATATGTAAAGGTATAGGTTGGCAAGTTGATTTTGCTGTGAAGTGCTAAATAACTAGAAGTGATGGTAATAATGTGGGAATAAAATTGGTGTTATATTAGTTGGTTATTATGATTTCAATTCCTTGGTTAAATATATATATATTTTTTTTTTTTGAAAGGGGAAATTGTCCAGATGTCAAAAAATTGAATTGTAAAGTTAGCACACAAACTGAAGACCCTTGGGGGTGCCTGGGTGGCTCAGTTGGTGAAGCGTCTGACTCTCAGTTTCAGTTCAGGTTAAGGTCCCACAGTTCATGAGATGGAGCCCCGTGTCGGCTGACAGCGCGGAGCCTGTTTGGGATTCTCTCTCCCTCTCTCTCTGCCCTTCCCCTGCTCATTTTCTCTCTCTCTCTCTTCTCAAAATAAATAAGTAAATAAACTTAAAAACAAAGAGCTTTGGCCCTCATATTTTATAGCAAAACATTTGGGATTTGTATAAAAGACCTATAACAAGATGGTGATTCAAATCATTTTTGAAATTAAATTCAAGAATTATTATTATTATTAAATGCCTGAAAAGTTCAGACCCTAGGAGTATATATAGCCCATGAACAAAATTAAGTCCTACTGTCATGGGTTTATACTTACATGGGTGTAGATTCTGTGCTAGACCCTTTTTACAACATCTCAGATATAATTGAGTATAACTCATTGAGTTACCTGTACCAATTTCCCACCAAAGTTGAGACTCTGAGTGGACATGTAACTCCGAGTGAAAATGTAACCAGACTAACATGAGTCTTCTCCTTGGTGAGTCACCAATAGAGAGTACACCAGGTGGAATTGTGACCCAAAGTAATCTCTTTTTTTTTTTAATGTTTATTTTTTATTTTTGAGAGGGAAAGAGAGAGAGACAGAGCTATGGAGCATCAGCGGGGGAGGGGCAGAGAGAGAGGGGGACACAGAATCCGAAGCAGGCTCCAGGCTCTGAGCTGTCAGCACAGAGCCCAGCACCGGGCTCTAACTGAGGAACCATGAGATCATGACCTGAATGGAAGTCAGATGTTTGACCAACTGAGCCACCCAGACGTCCTGACACAAAGTAATCTTTAATTGCAGTAAATAAGAAGATCATGGGGAATAATTTCCAAAGCCGGATTCCCTGAGTAGGGATGAGCAAGCTCTTTTATTTAGGATTTAAGATTAATGTTTAGAGAGGGGAGCTTTGTCATCATATGTAAAGGCGGGCATAAAGTTGCACAGCATACTTAGGAAATATGCCTATACATGCATCATATGTTATGTTCATGAAGCTTGTGTTCCTCCTAGGGTGGAGACTTTAACATTATAATGAAACAATGGTAACTGTTGGACACTTTTTGGCTCATCTGCATAGGCGTTGACTTGGTGCCAAGCTCAAGCTGGTTTAAGCTGGGTTAGGCTGCCTAGTTCTTGGTTGGCCAGTAGGTAGTCTAGGGTTATTCTGGTGGTTTAAGACCATTCAGGCTAAGGAATGCAAGGCATTGATGTTCATAGGCTGGAACCTTATCAGTTGACCTGAGCCCAGGCTTCTGCAGAGACAACTAGTGTATTTGTTAGTGGGGCCTGAAAAGAAGCAATGGATGATTAAGGAGAAACAGTTCGCTGAAAAACAAGCTTTACATTTTCTGCTAGTTTTAACCTCATTAACCCTAGGGGGCATGGTTTCAGAAAGAACCAGGAATTGGTTCCTCTCCGACTTTCCAACCTAGCACATGGAACTTTTCTCTAGTGTAATAGATTATCTTCTGTAGAGATAAAAACATTCTTAATTTTTCAAAAGAAAATAAAAGGCAATAAAAACACCTCTAGTTGGATTGAAAATCCCCCACATATTTGTTTGCTCATTGTATTATTATTATTATTATTTGTGTAATTTGTTCTTTGACTATTTTCCAGGGGTCTTAGTATTTTTACATTCATTTGAAGCTTATTATATAATTAAGATTATTATGTTTTTGTGGTATGTATTATAAATAATGTCCCCATCTATCACTTTATTTTGTTGGTACACAGCTCTTAAAGCAAACATCTGATGTATTGTCTTTTGTTTGAAGCAACAGATCTTTCCTTAGATTAAAGAACCAAATTTTCAGTTTACTTGGTTGTTCATACTCTAAAATATAGTAAGGAAAAGATACACACCAAAAATAATGGCCTTTTTCTTCTTGTAAGGGAGCTTTTCCTCTTGGAGAAAGGTTCACGGCAAGTTTCATTGAAGGATGTTCTTTCTTTGAGACATTTTGTGCATGTGTTATTGGAATTTGAGGGGAAGAAATCCTTTCTATGGAGTAGTTCTCTTTGTGGGGTCAACTCCTAATTTGGAGAACATTATTATATGGTAATTAAGTAGTATTTATGAGGTTGCCCAACTGGAGTAAATCTAGGAGATTTATTTTCAGTTTTATAATCACTTAGCTTTTGAAATTGCATTAATTGTTGCACTCTTGAAAATGAATTGTAGATACTAACGGTTTTTCTGAGGCCCCTAGCAGAGGTTATATGGTGATGTAGTGGAAAGAACATTGTACTTTGTACCAGAAGATGTGGGGTTTTTCATGCAAATGAGGACATGGACTAGATGATTCCAAGGTCCTTTTAGGAATATGCAATTCTAGGACTGTTAGAAAAGTCTTCCACCTTTTAATAGAGGTTATTTTTGTCTTTTTTCTTCTCTTCCTTTCTAGGTTTAGAGAAGTTCAAGAATTCAACTGTACATGTTGAGCCTTAAATATCTGAGTTGGCTCTCAGCTGTATGAATTCCAAATCCAAATAAAAAATTGAAAATAAAGATGTACATTTAGAAGTTAATAGATAAATATTATTTAAACCCATGGTAATAGATAACATGAGAAATACATGAAATCAGAATAATTCAGGATGAAAATCGAAAGATTCAATATAATGGTTCTATAGAAGAGGAACTGGCAAAGGAGACAGGGAACCATGTCCAAAAAGATGCCATTTGGTTGTCCCATTAGATGTAGAATTGGTAAGACCTGATTAGTGTCAAAAAATTAACACAGATAGGGGTGCCTGGGTGGCTAAGTTGGTTAAGCATATGACTCTTGATTTTCACTCAGATCATGATCTCACAGTTGAAAGATTGAGTCCTGCATGGGGCTCCATGCTCAGGGCAGAGCCTGCTTAAGATTCTCTCTCTCCTTCTTTCTCTGCTCCTCTCTTTCTCTCTCTCTCTCAAATAAAAAAAAGAAAAGAAAAAATAAATTAACACATATTAAATCAAAATAACAAAGAAGTGTAGTCTAAAATTATACAATAATCAAGGTATTGGAAGGTCCATGTAGTTTATCTTATTGATATAATAATTATTGTTTAAATTCCTATGTAATTTAGGATTTTGAATAAAGAGGCCTCTTAACCAGTTGTAAAGGGAAGGAGGATCAGGAAGTCCATCATGAAAGAGGAAATGGTTAATCTGGCCTAAAAAGAATAATGAACGATGCCAAAGGTGAAGATATTCTAGATAGCAGAAAGAAACTAAGACAAAGCAGGAAAAGGGCATAAATAAAGGATATGTTCAGAAAACAGCATAGGGCAGAGCAGGCTGTAGCCAGTCTTACAGAAGGGAATTCAAGGCTAAGGGGGACAGGTGGGCAGGGTCCTATTAGGAAGAGCTTTAAATGCCATTTGAGGAACTTATTTATGACCAGTAAAGTAATTGGAAGTTACCCAATAAATTTGAAATAGAGAAATTTGTTCTAGATAATCATGTAAAATGGAAATTTAAAAGACATAGAAGAAGACAAATAATTTCTAACTTATTTATTAAGCATAATGAACTAACATTTGAACATATTTAGACTCAGAGAGCTTCCTTTGATTAGAAGTAGAAGGTGTGAGTAGAAGAAAAGACACTAGACGAGACAGTATCCCCTTGTTCACAAGGTCATTCTCATACTCTATCATCAGTTCCTTGACATCTCCAAGAAACAGGAAATCCCTCGATTCAATCCAGTGTGTCTTCTTCCAGGAAGGAAAATAAACATCCTCTGACTGAACACCAAATAGCTTCTCCATTCTCGTTATTGATGGAAGGATTTTAAGACAGAATCTGAAATCTGAGTGGCATAGGAGAAAAGGGCAGGCAGTTCCCAGGGTCCTAAGGCACCAGTGCTCCAACCTTCATTCAACAAATACCTCTCAATCACCTTTTAAGTGCCAGATATTCAGAAAGTCAGCTGTATCCACTGTTGACAGCCATCAGATGGAACAAATTTAGATGCTTCTCAGGATCATCTGATTTTTTTTTCTCCTCTGATTTACCTGAACAGTATCACTTATCCACATAACTCATTCCCTTCAAATAAGGCCCATGCGCGCTAAGGCTGATTCTGACCAGAATGGAAGGTTAACAGCCTATTTTGTCTCTCATGAGTTCCCCTTACTGTCCCTCAGTCTGTCTGAAATGTCAGTGTGCAAAGCAGGGATGGAATCAGAGAAATAGTTCAACGATAGTGGGTTTCAGGCAAAAGATGAGGTCCTCCATGAGGTTCTCCATGACAGCAGAATTAGATGCAGAACGGTGGGATGTAAAGCTTTTTTCACAGTGAGAATCAATAGCACTTTGTGACCCACTGAAGGCAGCAGATGAGAGGGAATAAGGATTCAAAATAGAATCAGAGGACACAATCCAAATCAGGCTAGGAAGAGAAGCAGAGCTGGGGGGCATGTTGGTAGGGTGGAAAGGGGAACTATAAAAAGCTTGTTTTGGATATATTCTTTGGAGATGCCATGTTGAGATTTTAGATAATTGAATATCACCTACCAAACCAGAGAATGGTTTGGGCTGGAGAATACAAGTCTGGGGATCAGCAACATAGGAGTCATTGATCACCAAAAGGTAAAGATAAGATCACAGCAGGAGGTGGTGCAGAACAGAGGTCCTAAAATGGCCTTGCAGGTGGTTTTTCATTTTTGCTTGTCATTTCTTCTCCGTTGTTTTTGATGTTTGCTAATACAAGCTTCTTAAAAACCAAAAGTTTTGCAAAATCAAACACTAAAAAATAATAGGACTTGTGTGGAAAATAAAGATGAGGAAGAGCACTCAAAACCCATTAAGTTTATAACCAGAACCTTAATAAAAATAACAATAACCTCATTAAATTATCGGCACAGTTAAAAATCTGATTAAATTCACAATTGGAGAGCAGTTAGAACATTTTTTTTTTCAACGTTTTTTTTTATTTTATTTTTGGGACAGAGAGAGACAGAGCATGAACTGGGGAGGGGCAGAGAGAGAGGGAGACACAGAATCGGAAACAGGCTCCAGGCTCCGAGCCATCAGCCCAGAGCCTGACGCGGGGCTCGAACTCATGGACCGCGAGATCGTGACCTGGCTGAAGTCGGACGCTTAACCGACTGCGCCACCCAGGCGCCCCGGTTAGAACATTTAAGTGCTACTCTCTTAGCAAATTTAAATTACATACTACAGTGTTACTAAGTATAGTCACTATGTTTTACATTATTGTAAACCTTATTGATCTTGTAGATGAAAGTTTATACGTTTTTACCAACCTTTCTATTTCTCCCAACACTCCCCCTCTCTGGTGCGACCACTTTTCTACCTCTGTTTCTGAGTTAGAGTTGTTTTTTTTTTTTTTTACAGATTCTATATACTAGTGATACCATGCAATATTTATCTGCCTCTGGTTTATTTGACTTAATAATGCCCTCCAGGGCCATGTTGTCGCAGAGAGCAGAATTTCCTTCTTCCTCATGGCTAAATCATGTTCCATTGCACATATATGCCATATCTTCTTTATCCATTCATCTGTTGGTGAACACTTAAATTGTTTCCATAACTTGGCTATTGTGAATACTGCTGCACTGAACATGAGAATACAGATATATCTCTTCGATATCCTGTTTTCATTTCATTTGGCAATATACTCAGAAGCAGAATTGCTGGATCATAGAGTAGTTCTATTTTTAATTTTTTTGAGGAACTTCCATAGTGATTTCCATAGCGGCTATACCAGTTTACATTTTCAGCAACTCTCTCCTCCACATCTTCACCAACACTTACTATGTCTTGTCTTTTTGACGATAATCATTCTCGCAGGTGTGAGGTGATATCTTGTGGTTTTGATTTGCATTTCCCTGATGATTAGTGATGTGGAGCACCTTTTTATGTAGATGTTGGCCATCTGTATGCCTTTGGGAAAATGTTTATTCAGTTCCTCTGCTCATATTTAAATTGGATTGTTTGGTTTTTTGTTATTGGACTGCATGAGTTCCTTATATGTTGGATGTTAACCCCTTCTCGGCTATATGATGTGTAAACATTTTCCACTCACAGTTTAAAACCATGTTAAATTCCCAATAATTTTTTTAAAAGGAAAATGATGGATAGTTTGATGGCAGATGCTGTAAGGAAGAGTCGAGGCTGCTGAGTTGTAGAAGAAAGAGCAAATGCACTAATTAAGGCAAACACCCACTAGGCATTTCTAAGACAGAGTGCAGGCAAACTTAAAGGAAGAACAAGGAATGAATGTGTTCACCTGGTGTGATAGGATGAAAAAAAACAGTGTAAAACCACCATGAACCTGTACCTGATACTGATGTCAGTCCCCATTACCGGAGGAACATGTGAAAGAAACATGCTTTTTTCTCAGACCCTGTGTGGCTAATAATATTTATGCATGCAATTCATTGCTCTCAGTAACACCCCTGAAGAGATCAAAACTGACTGCATTCCAATTTGAATGCCTTTAGAACTAAGGTGTTAAATATATATTTGCCATAGGCTCCACCACTCCCTATTGTCTTATATCCCCTCATCTCCCATCCATTTCACACATTTATGTTTCCTGCTTTGTCGCTGCTGCATTTTTACTTGCAGGTGTCCTTTTGTGGAGAAGAAAAGAACTTAGAGGCAAAGCTCCCATTTAAGGGCAGCCACCAACTAAAAACCGATCATCAGAGAGGTAGATGGAACATTGAGAGAAAATGTTAGAGCTGAAACCAGAGGAGGAGAGCATTTCAGAAAAGTAATCATGATTATAAGATGCTGTGGGGAGGTCTTACGAGATCCTTGGATCCTGAGTAGTACAGCTTTGGTAGTTCTAATAAGAGCAGCTTTTGTATGGTGTGGTGGGGGCAGAGTCAGGCTGCCACACCAGGGAAAGGAGGCTGCAGAGAGAGAGAGGGAGGGAGAGAATGTGCTCCACTCTTTCACGAGGTTTGATAAGGAAGGAAAGGAGAGAGGAGCACTGTGTTTACAGAGAAATATGTTGAGAGAATTCTCTTTGTAGCACAAGGAAACTTTGTACATATTCTTTTTAGAGTGAGGAGACGTAGCTGCTGGCAAGGAAAAGGAAAATGTTTGAAGATGAGAGACCAAGAGCAAGACTCAGTGGAGCAACTCTCCAGTCTTCCATTTCATGATTTGATTCACTAGACAAGTGTGGACTCATCTTTGTTTCATTTCGAGCTCCTTCTGACTGGAAGTGTCACTTCTGGCAATATATTTACAGATTCTCCCCTGCCCCCTCCATACCCATCCCCTCCCCCAATAACTGCTCTATGTATTTCCTTTGTTTTTAAATTTTTTTAAGTGTTTATTTTTGAGAGAGAGAAAAAGAGAGAGAGAGAGAGCAAGTGGGGGGAGGGGCAGAGAAAGAGAGAGACAGGATCTGAAGCAGGCTTTGCATTGACAGCAGTGAGTCCAATGCAGGGCTTTAACTCATGAACCTTGAGATCATGACCTGAGCCGTAGTGAGATGCTCAACTGACTGAGCCACCCAGGGGCCCCTCCCTGTAGTTCCTCTGTAAAGATAACCTGTGCTGTAGTAGTGTCTACCAGAAGCCATCTGCTGACAATGGAAGAGTGAGGAGCCAATGCAGGTCACATCTGCTGTGACACAGCCCTGAAGGTGCTTAGCAGATGAGCGGACCCCCTTTATTGCTGAAATATCGCCTGTCTCATTATGTTTAACATTTCAAACATTATTAATTTTTAATTATTTACATTTAATTATCTGCTTTACTTAAGCATCCAAATTCCACAGCTAATGTTCTCAATGAAATATTTACTAAACAATCAACCCTCTTGGATTCCACAGAGCTGAATGTTTTCAATTTGCAATAAACCTTTCCTTTGCACACTAGTGTTCTGGAGGTGACTGCACTCTGGGCTCTTATGGCTTCAGCTGCAGCATCCGTTCTGTCTCAGGGACACTCTGTCAACTCTAATGGGATAGATTGCCCTGCTGCACATTAGTGTTAGCAGGTTGAGCGCAACTGGGACACTCACACCATCTCCCTTCTCATTTCTCTTCTGTTAGGGCTGGAAACACATTAACAAGGAGCCAGTTCTGGTGATAGAAAAGTGAAACAAACTTATTTGCGGTCAAAAGGCAGAGGCATGATGAAAACTAATCATTGCTCCCACAAGAGGTGGTCACTCACACAACTGATTAGCCAGGCAGCCTTTCCATGGCAAAATCAGGACCCACAGTGAATGGGAATGCCATTTTCAGAACCAAGGCCAAGGGAAACAGGCTTATCCATCTTGTCATCCCTGCCACTCCAGAACTCCATCATCCTTTGTGCAGAAGGAGGGGGCTCATGGCCAACAAAACATGCACTGGCTTCAATTTGTTTTCCAGGATTGAAGACAGAGGGAATTATGCTAATCTACGTATATTCACTAGTGAGGGCTCCCTTGTTACCACTTACAAGATCACAACGGGGTTGATTATGTGATGTATACAGCATAGTGGTTAAGAGTGAGGGACACAGGGAGTCTGGGTGGCTCAGTTGGTTGATCATCCAACTCTTGATTTTGGCTCAGGTCATGATCTCATGGGTTTGTGGGATTGAGCCTCACATCATGCTCTGAGCTGACAGTGTGGAGCCTGCTTGAGAGTCTCTTTTCCTCTCTCTCTCTGCCCCTCCCTGCCTCATGTGCACATGTGTGTGCATGCGCGCACATTCTCTCTTTCTCTCAAAATAAATAAATAAACATGAAAAATAGAAGTGAGGGATATGAGTTAGACATTAATCCCACAGGTATTTACTGATCACCTGCTCTGTGCCAGGCGCTGTGCTAGGCACCAAAGAGATCAGCAAGGAAGACAGATGTGGTTGCTAACTTCATGGATCTTCTATTACAATGAATTTAAGACTCCAGGATTTGAGTCAGGACTACCACCTACTAACTGAATAACTGGATAAGTTAATTAACCTCTCCAGGCCTTAATTTTCTACCTATAAAATGAGAATAATCAGAGGACCTCCTCATAGGGTAGCTGTGATGGGTATTTAATTATTTACATGCAAATGCATGTAAAACTCAGAAATATTAAGACCAACACCTACGGCTGGTTTCACGGGGTTGTTGTAGCTTAGCTACGCATGTATAGTTTCACTAAAGGCCTGTATTTGAGACATTTAACAAAATTAGCATTTTAATTATGAGTATTAAATTAAAATTATCCTTACTGGGCACAGGTCTCGCTTAAGTAGCAGTTGGAGACAAGATACAGAGGATGTGGCTGCAGTGACCAGATGTTAGGGAGGCTGGATTTCTGAATTTGGGTAATGGGTCAGACACATTAGTATAATACCTGGCATGAAACAAGTGCTCAATAAATGCTAGTTGTTGTTAGTGTTATTATGATTATTAGGCCCTGAAGCCTTCATAAGTAAATAAAACTGACTTAATGGAGCACAAGTGTGGTGTTTATATGTACCAAGTAACTAATAAATGTGAGCTCACACGTACGCACGTGTGCACATGCACCCACACACACTTCAGTCTGCATCTTTATGGCAGGCTATTCCAAGCGTGTACGAAATGGAAAGGACCTTAGAAATAATATAATCTGGCTCCCTCAGGATGATGGAACTTGGGATTTGGAGAAGTAAAGTAGCTTGCCAAGTCACATAGTGAGTAGTAAAGTAGGAATTAAAATCTGCTCTTTTGCCCCAGCTGGAAAAGGTCTACTGTATCCACACTGCCCCTCTTCTCACCGCTTCATTTCCTACCCAATGATGATGAGGAGGGACACCTACACCACAGGGGCAGACTGCAAACATCTTGCCCTTCATGCCAAACATAGTTACAAGCTTTGGAGGGCAGCAATTTTGCCTTTCCTGGCTCCTCCCCTTTCTGCCTCCTGTTTGGTTCATAATGAAGATAAAACCCAAACACAAAAGGTGTAAGACTGACAAACATAGCCAGTCTCACTGGGTGGCTGTGGCTCAGTTGTGCTTGTTATAGATTCACTAAAAACTTTTGTTTGGAGCCTCACAAAATTAGCATTTTAATTGTGGGTATTAAATAAAAACCGCCATTACTGAACTCAGCTCTAGTTAAGTAGCAACTGGAGACAAGATATGGAAGATGTGGTTCTAGTGACCAAATGTCAGGACTGACAACTCTGTGGGCCAGACATTCTGTTAATCATACAAGGCCTCTTAAATCCTGCTTTTTAGTCATTCTTAAATAACCAGTGTTGCGCTCAGCTGTTGGCACAGAACATGTGACATGCACACTCAGGAACATTAGTAGACAGCTTCTTCTAAAATGGACTTGAGGGGGGGCGCCTGGGTGGCTCAGTCGGTTAAGCGGCCGACTTCGGCTCGGGTCACGATCTCGCGGTCCGTGAGTTCAGGCCCCGCGTCGGGCTCTGTGCTGACAGCTCAGAGCCTGGAGCCTGTTTCAGATTCTGTGTCTCCCTCTCTCTGCCCCTCCCCCGTTCATGCTCTGTCTCTCTCTGTCTCAAAAATAAATAAAACATTAAAAAAAATTTTTTTTTAAATGGACTTGGGAAACAAGAGTGCAGCGTGAACATGGGGAAGCAAAAGAAAGCAAGAAAGTATGCAACCATGAAGCGAATGCTTAGTCTCCAAGATCAGAGGCTTAAAGAGAAGGATAGATTGAAACCTAAAAAGAAAGAAAAGAAAGATCCCAGTGCACTCAAGGAAAGAGAAGTCCCCCAACATCCTTCCTGCTTATTCTTCCAGTATAACACACAGCTGGGCCCACCTTACCACATCCTTGTTTATACCAATGTTATCAACTTTTCCATTAAGGCCAAATTTGACTGGGGCGCCTGGGTGGCTCAGTCGGTTGAGCGTCTGACTTCGGCTCAGGTCATGATCTCGTGGTTCATGAGTTTGAGCCCTGCATCGGGCTCTGTGTTGACAGCTCAGAGCCTGGAGCCGGCTTCAGATTCTGTGTCCCCCTCTCTTTCTGCCCCACCCCTGCTTGTGCTCTGTCTCTGTCTTTCAAAAATGAACATATATATATATATATATACATAAAAGCCAAACTCAATACAATCAATGATGGACTGTCCGTATGCCAAGTGTGTCCCTTGTATAACTGACTGTAATGGCTGAAACTGAGAAGTTGGGGCAAAAGTATCGAGTGGCTCTAAGGATTGCCAAGGATCCAAGATTTGAATGATTACCATGCACACACAAAGGAACCTATGCAAATGACTTCTTAGTACAGAGAGTAACTCAGCACAAGTATTACATTGTGGCCACAGTTGACCAGGACCTTAAAGGAAGGATCTGGAAGATCCCTGGAGTGCCCATCATGTACATTTCTAACCATAGGTACAACATTGAGCGGATGCCAGATGATTATGGAGCCCCTCGGTTCTAATTCTAACACTCTAAAGAGAGTTCCTCTGCCTTCCTTTACCAACTTTTTCTGTTTCCAGTTCATGTAGCAATATGTTATAACATGAATTATTCTCCTTCTTACCCATTTGCTCTGTTATGAGCTGAGTATGGTTAAATACACTCACTTTTGATGTTGTTTTGAAATTGATATTTTGTATCATTTTGAATCTTGTCACATCTTTTTATAAATCAGATGATTGCACACATAAAAAAATTAAAAAATAATAAAATGGACTTGGATTTATCTTTAGATCACTTAATTTCCATGCTGAGGAGTTCACATTACTGTCACCATAATAGGCACTGTCATCATTGACTTTTCCGGTGATGTAGTGCACAGACTTCTGCTTGAACCCCACAAATTGAATTCAGAGAACTGGTTGCTGTAGTTGATCAAACAGTGGCTCCCAAAAAGATATGTCCACTTCCTAATCCCTGGAACCTGTAAATGTGACCTTATTTGGAAAAAAGGGTCATCGTAGATGTAATTAAGGATCTTGAGATCATTCTGGGTTACATGGGTGAGCCCAAAAATCCAATTTCAAAGTGTCCTTACACATGAAGACAGAGGCAAGGATTGGAGTGATGCACCAGCAGGCCAGGACTTCCCGGAGCCACCGGAAGCTGGAAGAAGCAAGATATGATCCTCTCCCTACAGTCTTTGGGAGGTAGTCTGTCCCTGCTGACAACTTGATTTCTGGCTTCTAGACTCCAGATCTTTGAGAATTTCTCTTGTTTTAAGCCACCAAGTGTGTGGTGATTTATTATGGCAGCTCCAGGAAAGTAATACACACTTGCCAACTACAAGTCCGGGGCTTCCTAAATGAGAGGTGTTGGATGGGGCAAGGGAACTCAGAGTCAGTTCTGAAGAGCACTAGGGAAGTGGGTGGAGAGATGGGCGGGCCTCTGAGGTAGGAGGGGCCTCTGAGATTCTGGAGGAAGTGTTTACATATCCTCTGCACTGTGCTTCCATTTTAAAGGGACTGCTCATTTGCTTGTTTTCTCACCCATGCTTCCAGTCTTCCCTTCCTCCTATGTATGTGGTGAAGGGATGCCCCAAATTTGCCTTTTTCTTCTAACCTGTAGTATAAGAACAATTTGGACCTCAGAGTCAACCATGTTAGCAAACAATATTTCTTAAATTGTTATTTAACTATTTCTATTGTTAACTCAGCATTCATTTTCCCTTTACCATTCATTCTCACCCATTTGTCACATGACAGGCCAATGTTCTCTTAAGACTGGTAAATTCATTTACGGTGGATCAATCAGTCAAGCTGCACCCAGAAGACCACTCTTCAAAATTACTGGAACATTTGGTATTTCCAATATCAGAGTTTGCTAGCATCTGGAGAAATGCCTACTCATGTTCACACATTTGTGCATTCCTTCATTTGGTCTGTGAAGATGTTTGTTAGGCTTTGTGTGTGCCAGGCACTGTGTTGGGCACAGAATGCTCAGGTTCACAGAGCAGGCATAGTGCTGTCCTTCTGGAGCTGTGGGCACAGTAGCACATCTCGATCTTGACAGAGCAGACTTGGTGTTCTCTGAGATTAATTTGAGATCTAACTTCACTGGTTTTCTCTGGAACCCTTCCCTCTTCCCACCTGCATCAAAGCAACTTGGACTCCCAAAAGAAAGTTCTAATATCAATGAGGGTGTCCACAGAGCTTCTGGGAACGTCCCCTCCCCACTCACCCTCCACTTCCACAGGCATCTGGAGTACCTCTCCCCACCCCAAGTCAAGAAAGAGCCTGATTCAAAATCCACCAACAGCTGATTTGCACTGGATTTGTCACCCATGTGTAGCAATCTGAAGACTTAGCCCTCTAAAAGGGTCATTTGAGCTATCATAACATAAAGAACAACTCCGATTTTTGCCCTAAAGTGATAACAACATTCAGAGTGGGAATTGTACTTACGGAGAGCTTGACTAGCCAGTTACGCTTGTTTCTCACAAATAGTCTCTGCCTCTTCCCTCTAGCCACAACTTAGGTTTATTGAGATATTGCTCTGACCTGCACTGCTCTAAGCATATTTAGAAGTTATTAACTCATTTGCTCCGCCTAACAACCTGAGATTGGTGCTATCATTCCCATTTTACAAATGAAGAAACTGAGGTAAAGAGAGGTTAAGTTACTTCCCAGTTTTCAAAGTGGCAGAAAGGGTTTGGTAGTTTGGCTCCAGAGTCCACAGTTTTAAGCACTGTACCAGGCTGCCCTCACAGGGTCAAAGTATCAGGCATTGGTAACCTATGTGTGGCTGATGGTTGGTTAGCGAATCAGCAGTTGAACAACAAGAACCCAGGTTCTTTAACTACAGATACTCCTCTCTCTGCCCTGGGTCATATAAAAAAATAATTGTAGAAGAAAGGGAGATTGAAAAATAAAGTGCAAGGCAATGCAGTAAAGCCTCATTTTTCACTGATTTGAAAGACTTCTTGATCAGACAACACCCTCTCCAAAGTAGCCTTCCATACCCCACAGGGTGAGACCCAGCTGTGCTGACTTCTGCCTCGGAGCTTGCAGTCCTGAAGCATTGCCAGATGCAGTGTAGGAACCCTCAATACAGCAGCTGTTTATAACAGTTTGGGGAGGAAGCGAGCTACCTCGTTCCGTCTATGAACAATCAGAGACACAAGTAACAGGAGAGTTTAACTAGAACCTTTTTGTTCCTCAAGGTCTCAGTATAAAAGTCATGCTTTTAGTTCATTACTGTGACAAGACATGACAATTCACTGAGATGACTTCTAAACCGTGAAGGTGTGTTAGTAACCAAAATTTGGTTAGGACACATGTGAAATCGTGTGGGATTTCTTTGGAGTACACAATGCCTGGATACTGCATTCTTTTTAACGGAAGCAGGGTGTGGTTTGCGCATATAGGGTGGAGAGTTGTGGGTGCTCAGCAGGTAATTTATTTCGTGGTCATGGGCTGATGAGCACAAGGGTCCAAGGGCAGGCGGATCAAAAGAGAGGAGGACTGTGTGCCCAGGTGCTGTTTCTCTTACCCTAAGGCTGCCCGAGGCAATAGTTTTCATCCGGTAGGACACAGAAATGCTTCCCCTGATATACAGTGCCAGGAATCTAGAGGAAAACATGTCCTGGTTCTGTCTAGAACACTAGTAACAATTCCTGTGGAACGGCTTTCATTTTTTAAAAGAGAGAACTAGATGACTATTGTGTCATTTCCACAGCCAACAGTTTATAGGTCAAGATGATCTGGAGCTAAGAAATGTAATATTCATTATGACACAGCATGACAAAGAGAGTTTTGTTTGGTAAAGAATTTTCCTTTAATCAGAGGCCCAGGAAGGATGAATATAAAAAGGTCTTTAGCATTCCAAGACAAATTAGATGGCCCCCTCTCTGTCTCCCTTTCTTATCTTCCTAATTATTTATTCTGCACCCCTTACCCACCCACCGCCAAGAATGTAAACCACATGAAGGCAGGGATTTTTGTGTTTGCTCCTTGTGGTATTCCCTGTGCCTTGCACAAAGCCTGGCACATGGTCCCTCTTCAATACGTAAAAAAATGAAGAGTGAGTGAATTGTGATCTGAAGAACAACCCTCCCAAAAGAATTCATTTGTTAAAATAAGCTAGCGCATTGCCTATAAAGCAGCTTCCTTCATTAAGGGCAGGCCTGTAGGTTAACTTGCGATAGAGTCTGTGATTCCAGCATCCAGCCTAATGACATGGCTCTTCCACGGACAGTGCTCTCTGCTTCCCTCCACCAGTTGTTCTTCCCTGGCATTTGTTCTGGATCTGTAGTTATAGCTTTTCTTCCTGAGAATCCACCTGAGGAGAGGTTGTGTTTTTCTTACACTTGAAGCTTAGCAAATTGAGTAAAACCCACTTAGGCAAACACCTGACCATCTTTTGAATTGTAAGAGACCTGGAAGCTGAAGACCGATGTTGCTAATTTGAGGGATGCCTGGCAGCTCGGGCCCAGCTTTGGGCTCAGCGTGGCTTTCCCGGGCAGTCAGGACTGTCTCTGGATTCTGTCCTGGCTCAGCAGAAGTGCAGGGCAATGCCAGAGCGGCAGGGTGAAATGGATCCATGGCGGGCCATCCGTGGTGGGCACCTGGAAAACCCTCCTTACCGTGTCCTGGCCCATCTGGCATTCTAAGATCCTAGGATTGCTCGAAACCTAGTAAAAGGTGTCCAGAGGGCCCAGGGTTAACACGGCGTTGTTCCTCAGGTACAAGATTATGGTTTCCAATAAAATGATTTGTGATGCCTGAGGTGATTTTGTGGGAGAAAAAAAGGAAGATTAAAAAGGCTGTGTCAAAATAGTGTTTTGATTAGACCAGAAGCATAATTCTAGAAAATGGAAAGTAGTAGAAATGTAGCAGAAAATGAGCCTGGGGCCTACCCTCCCGGGATGAACCGAGGTCATAAATCATCCCCTCTGTCCCCAATTTTTCAAGTGTGATGTTTTTTTCTACATTTTGTAGACTTAAATATTCTACATTGTGGAAAAAATAGCTAATGCATAATCCCTTACGTTTAAGCTCATATTATTATATTTGCCATCTTTTTAATTTGGGGAAGATATTTCATCTACCCTGTTTTGGAATATATATGATCTTGTGCTTTACTTTCTTATGAAGGAGGGGAGAGTAAATCAATAAGCTCCTTGGTTTAGGGGGAACTAATTACTAAATTTCCCTCCAGTTCTGCAGGCTGACAACAGGCTGTTTCCTTCCTGACAACTGAACTTTGCATCCCAACCTCCATTAGTCTTAATAGAAGCCATGCATTCTCTCCCCGTCGCTGTGATATAAGAATAATTTTTCCTCTGAGTGGAATAATGGTTGTGAAGTCATTTAGGTATTCACAGAAAAAAATAGCCTTTTGCTGTTGTTTTTTATCGATTCCCAGAATGAGGCTAAGAGTAACCCTGCTCCATTTTACCGTAAATACTATTAATCGAGAGAGGAGTTCTAGTGTAGAGAGACGATTGATTTGAATTTAAATGAGTTAATATTCAGAATTTCCATCAAGACTCAGATAAAACAACAAAATCATCCAGTGACTGTGGCTAAATTGTAGAGCTTCTGTTTAGACTGAACAAAAGCTTGCATCTTCAGTGCACCAGATATGAAAAAAGATCGTAAACACTCCACTCCCCAATCCTGTTGTACATGAGATCCCAAAAGTACATGCTTCACCTCCACCATTACTGATTTATTCATTCCTGACCTCATTCCCAAGGCAGCTCACCCATTTCTTCCACCTGTCCAGAACCAATGTCTTCTTTTAAATGAGAATTTTTCACTCCAGAAAAATAGGTTGACTTTTGAATTTGACAAAGTAGAGGTTGGAGTTATGGTGCTGTTTTAAGAGAAGTGGGGAGGCCAGATTCCCAATCTACATAATAATTCAACAGAATTTAAAGCTGTCTTTAGCACTTTGCATTAGAAGCAAGTAATTACCTCCAACTGGAATGAAATGAGGGTCAAGAATGGTTTCAAGCAATCAAGTGGAAGTGTTACTTGCTTTATTGAACATGCTAATACAAAGCTGTATTCAGAAGAGTTAAAGGAGAAAAATTCCTCCAACCCAAATTGCTTTCTGAGCTTTTTTGCAAGAGTGGGCCAGAATGTTGTGTAGCTGATAAAAAGTCTCAGTTGTTTAGTGTTAACACTTTAAATGACTTCACCTAGGAATTTTAGTGATTCTGGACTTATACTTTTGTATCTAATTTTAATGATGCGTTCTCTGTACCTAAGGATAAGTGCACATCCATTCTCTGTGCATGTAACTTAACTATGTATCTCAAATGGGTGTGCCTATTTCAAATGGTTAGCTTGGCATCCTACCAGATTATAAAATTAATTTAAGTAGATATGAATTATACAATTTTAGTAGGTGGAAATATTCGCTGAGTCAGTTTCTTCTTGTGAAATACTAGACTTATAAACATACTTATCCAAACTCAAACACATTTTTTATTTACTCAGGCATCCATGATTCTAATCTGCATGGGCAGCAATTCAAATTCATAACAAGAATTTATTTATTAGCAACAATTTAACTTAAAGAATAAAAATGCAATCAGATCCAGAATTCATGAATTTGCTTTTTCTTTTTTTTTTTTTTTTTTTCATTAGACACTAACCAAAGTCTAGGATGAGTACTTTATACACCTAGGTTGATCATAATATAAATAATTCTGGCTTAAGAATTATGTCTTGTAGCTTTTTAAAAAATGTTCTCTATCATATAACGGGAAATAAGTGGATGTTAAACTTGGTTAAATGATTCAAAAAGACAATGTAAGTGAGACAAACTATTTAACACATCATGAAGTGGGCAGTCTCTATTTTCAAGGGTCCAGAGAACTGCAAAATGGGGTGGAAGCAGGAAGCTTTCATAGGATGAAGAATAAGGAACAGGAAGAAGGAAATTTAAGTGGATTAGGAAAAAGAAAGTAAACATAGAGCCCAGAGTTGGCTTGGTGTTTGGGATTGGCTGACTGGATAAACCATGTTCCTGGTCAAGTGCAGCAGCTACAGGGACATGAAAGTTCTCCAGGTCTGTTTGCTGGCATGACATCACCAGGCAGGAGCAGCTCCATCTTGGGCCTAGAAGTTCATTTGGACAGCTCTTTAAATAAGTACATTGATTTTATTTTTTTATTTTTTATTTTTTTTTTGGTTTATTTTATTTTATTTTTTAATAAAATTTTTTTTTAATATTTATTAATTTTTGAGGGGGGGCAGAGAGAGAGAGAAGGAGCTGTCAGCATATAGCTCAACATGGGGATCGAACTCACAGACCACGAGATCATGACCTGAGCCGAAGGTGGAAGCTTAATCGTCTGAGCCACCCAGGCGCCCCTAAATAAGTAACTTTAAGTGATAGATTGTTAAAATTTAAATTAGATCATGGTTATTAAAAAGTTACAAAATTATTGAAGGTTTATAGTTCAAAGCCATCTGAAGTATTTAATTCACCTTAAAAGTTTTATCCTTTATCTTAAAAAGTTTTTTCTAGTACACATTAAAACAAACAAACAAAAGGGAACAGTTAGGTAAAACTAGGACTTTGGAAAAAGTGTTCAAAGCAGAGGAGAAAATTTGGGCATGTGTATAAATTCCCCTCAAATCCCTCTCTATTGCAAAAGTTTTATCTTTCATCTTAAAAGTTTTTTCTAGTACACATTAAAACAAACAAAAAAAGGGGAACAGTTAGGTAAAACTAGGACTTTGGAGAAAGTGTTCAAAGCAGAGGAGAAAATTTGTGTGTGTGTATAAATTCCCCTCAAATCCCTCTCTATTGCACTGACACATTCATATTGTGAAGCAAGATAATTGGAGAGGATCTCTGGAAAAATGCAAAATTGTTAATTCTGCAGAAGTCTCCTGTAACCCTTGCTTGGCCCCCTTTTCATCCCCTGATGAGATGGACTTGATAGATCAGAGGAAAATTTGGGAAAGGGTAACAAATAAACCCTAAGAGTACATTGTTTACACATTAAGGGTTTATCTGCACTCACTCAAAGTCCAAAATGAACCGGATGTCCCTTTCCATCTTGTAACCGGCAAGGTTTAAGTGCATCAAAGAAAGAGAGAGCTGAAAGTTGTTCCAAGTGTTTGTAACGGCCAGGTTGAAAAAAGCTTGGTGATACTTTCTCCCACATTTCACTGACCGCACTCAGCCACATTATCCCGACCTAATGCAGTGGAGGTGGGGCAATGTGAGGCCAGCAAGAGGACATGAGGTGGGACTTACAGTCTCTGCAACAGGACATTTGCTGACTCCCTTATGCTCATCCTACCTTGGCAGCCAGCTCCCTGTTTTCTCTCCTCTGAACCAACAAACCTCCAAAGAAAGAAAATTTCAGGGCGCCTGGATCGCTCAGTCGGGTTAAACATCCATCTCTTGATTTCGACTCAGATCATGATCTCATAGTTCATGAGTTTGAGCCCCAAGTTGGGCTCTGTGCTCTCAGCGGATTCTCTCTGGGATTGGGATCTCTCTCTCTACCTCTCTCTCTGCCCCTCCCTGACTCATACTTTCAGTCTTTCTCAAAATAAATAAATAAACTTGAAAGGAAAGAAGGAAGGAAGGAAGGGAGGAATGAAAGAAGGAAACTTTCCAATGAGAGAGAAAGAGAGATTGAATGAGAACACTGGCTCCCGTACCATGCCCAAGAGCATAAAATTCCAGAGTGGTGCCATATTTCAGTGTTACACACTCCAGGTCATCCTGCACATCATTTCTTAAAGACTAAAAAGAGAAGAAGATAGAGCAATCAAAATGAGAATATATGTTTACACTATTGAAATAACAACATAAATAAGAACGTAGCTCTCAATCTGCTTCCTTTCCTCTGGGTAATTACTCCCACTGTAGTGAGTATGATAAAGTGTACGTCTGACTCCCTTATTCCAGAAATACATTAAGAACCTTAAGCTTCCTCATTCTTAAGCCACCTGGTTATCGACCTTATCTTCATTTCTTAAAGGGTACCTACTATTGAGCCATTTCTTATTCTCCTGAATATTCGGTGATGTCGTGGTCATCAGCATGAGTGACACTTTCTGGACTCGTCCAACCAACATTTTGAATGTCTTCCAAGTGCCAGGCCTTGTGCCAGCTTGTTTCTGAGGCTGCACTCCTCTCCAGGACTCATGGTCTAGCAGCTTCTGTCTGAGTCCAGACAGTTATGCTATGGGAAACATAACCACTGTTTCTTGTAACCCACACCCTGAGGTGTGCTGCAGGGTCTGTGCTGAGCCATAAAATGGGAAGGTTCTCTGAGGTAAGCAAAGGTTTCCAATGCTTACTTACTGCTCCCAAATAGTCACATCCAGGATGGGATGGCCCATACATTAAAGACAAAATATTTGCTATTCTTATGGAAGTGAAGAATTGGGATTAGTTTTTCCCAAAGCAAACTTCAGCACTCTCCAGTCTCTCTCAGACTTTATTTGGTGATTAGGGGGCAGGGGAGAGAACAATGTTCTGAACATTGACTGTGCCTGTCTGGGGCTCACTTGTACCATCAGAGATGCTCCTTGCCGGCCATAATGCTGGCCCATAGTGGGTGGGCCTGGAGTGGGGGCAGTAGCTTGAGGAGGTACGCTCCCTAGACTCAGCTCTTCCATTAATTAGCTCTGCAACCTTGGAGGAGTCCTTTGGCCTCTGTGAGCTCCAGTTCCCTCATGTGTAAAATCAAATGCTTGGACTAGACATGGCTCTCCCAGCTGTGACACCCTGTTGTTCTAGCCTTCTGTATTTCTGCCTCTGTAATTGAGGTCAGCAGCCCTGTGTCATATGGGGTCTGCAGGGAGAATGTATTGGAGCAGTGTCACCAGGATGATCACCTCAAAAGGCATTCACCCCACAGTGACTTGCCAAGAGAAAAACCATTGGACACATCACCTCTAGAACTCTTTGGCATTGTTTTTTTGTTTTTTTTCCCTACAACTTCCAGGTGTTCACTATGGTCACAAACTGAGAAAGGAAATAAATAATCCTTCTCCAGCCAGTAAAGCCAACAGGTAGAAAGGTTGGGTTTCTTTATACCCATGAATATGTCACTGAGATAGCCATGGCAAAGGATGCTTAGCCCATGGGTGACGGAGAGTCAATGGGTTTATAGAGAGAAAGTTATCAAAAGCAAAGAGTTGCCTGTCACTGGGAGCCCAAATCAGCCCAAGCAGACTTAACCATGCAATATTGTGTACTTACAGACCTAGAGTGTCAGAGGCTGAGTCTCCCCCCGACATTTACACACATTTTGCAGACAAGAGAACTGAAGCCCAGAGAGGATGACCAGCTCAACGTGATGAACAATAGGCAGAACTGAGATGAAACCTGTTATCTTCTGACTCCTGACTCAGAGGTCCATAGTCTTATACTATCCTGCACTAGAGAATTCATAGACATACTCATGGAAACCTGAATATGTTATCAAGAATAGTAGTGTGATGATAATGCCGATAATGGTCATTGTACGTACCACATATTTATACTTTATGCATATCACATGTGTTACATATACACTCATACACACATACCCCATTTATTGAGTAGCCAACGTTAGCCAGGCACTTTGCTAGTCATTTAATATACCTGCTTGTGTATTTTACGATGACTCTATAAGATATAATCCCTTTATTATTATTCCCATTTTATAGGTGAGAAAATTGAGGCTTAGAGAGATGACATGACTCATTCATTTGATGACAAGTAGCCACTCATTCCATTGAACCAATTGTTTTAAGTTCTTACTGTGTACAGGCATTAAACTAGTCACTGTGGTGGAATTTAGAAATAAATTAGGAAAGAGCTTTGCCTTCAAAGTGATGACAGAGATGTCTGACATAAACCATACACCTATATAACAGCAATATAAAGGAGAAATAAGACTGATGTCAGAAGAAAGATCTGACTACATTCCAGGGGAATTCAGAGCAAGGGATGTATTTTTTTCATATTGAATGGATCAAGGGAGGAACGACAAGAATCAGGAGGTAGCTGAACTGATCCTCAAAAGAAGGATAAGTAGCGGGCACTAAAACTGGGGTAGAAAGCCTGATCTCTGGTACTGTAGCCAGTACATGGCTACAACAAAGGGACAGTGAGTATAAAACCTTTAGTAAATAAGGACCCAATATGACTAATCTCATGAACCACTTGCTATAAAGAAATCTGACTTTCTGATTTTGTTATACTGAAAGAAATGGGAAAACCATTAGAAAACTTGTGAAGTTGGTGTCCAAACTAAAAGCAAAGTGGAACTGACCCCAACACCATGAGCATCTCTTCATAGGAGAAGAAACTAGAGCATTTTCCTGTACAGTCCACAGGATTTATAGTTGTAACAGGTCGTTGATTCTGAACCCAGAAATCTGAACAGAGTGGGTCAAATCAACCTCCTAGAAAGAGAGGATCCACAGAAGAAAAAAGCCTGATGCAACACAATTAACCTACATCACCACTTTACAGAAGAGCGGTGGTTTGTCCCCCATGGAAGTAAGAACAAAAAGAGAAGATTGGGCTGAAACCAGTGTCGTGCTGGTAAATGTTTAAACACTAGTTCTTTTTTTTTTTAATATGCATATATACATGCTTAAGTTTATTACATATTTTATTAATATAAAGGCAGCACACAATTTACCAGTAGAGATAAGATATCCAATACTCTTTGTTGTAAATTCCCTATAACCGATTCGTTCTCACAGAATGCTTTCATGGATTTTTGCAAAATTCGTGTGTCTGTAGCCAACATCTGCTTGCAGTTAGTTGAGTGAGTGTAGTTCCACCATGAATGGGGTTGATATTTTTGGTTATTTAATGGGTTAAATGAAAGTGAAACAAAAATACCTGTGTTGGAACTTTCCTCACTCCTCAATAACACAAGAGACTTCTTGGCTGTATCAAACAGTAATTGTCAAATAATACTAGAAGACTAGTTTTTCAATTTTGTGCTATGCATGATATGAGGGCTACAGACAAAACACATTTTTATCTACAATAGTAACATTTTCTCCATCACTTTGGTAACAATCCACAGAACAATAAACTAAGTTCTGACTTGTAATATTTGCTTATTTCTGTGATACAAATACTCCCAAATGGCTGGTTTCCAGCTACCAAAGAGATATCACTGAGTGCAGAGTAAGGAAGACAGGCATAAGAGCAGACCTTCTATGATATATACTCTACATAGAAGAACTTTGTCAGATGTGTGGTTTGCAAGTTTTTCCTCCCAGTCTGTAACTTGTCTTTTCATTCCCTTAAAAGAGTCTTTCACAGCACAAAAATTTTTAATTTTGATGAAACCCAGTTTATCAATATTTTCTTTCATGGATCATGTCTTTAGTATCGTGTCTAAGAACTCCTCACATAAGTTTAGGTTCTGAAGATTTTTCTCCTATGTTTTCTTATAAAAGTTATAAAGCTTTCCATTTTTTATTTAAATCCATGATCCATTTTGAATTCATTTTTATGTGGTGTGAGGCTTTAAGTCCAGGTTCATTTTGTTGCCTATAGATGTCCAACTGTACCAGCACCATTTGCTTAAAAGATGATCTTTTCTCCATTGAAATTCCTTTATTTTCATATAACTTATCTTCTTGAAAGTTTGTTAGTAATGGTTGTGGTTTGACGTCTAGCTCACAAAGTCCCTGAGAATTTGATCATGGGTTCTGGAAGCCAGTACGGGCTGGCTCCTGCACACTGTTGATTTAAACCATGTTGCACGGTTTTGATTTGGGGGAAAACAAGCAGTCATGGAGATGCTTAGGGATGGTGAGCATGCACAAATACTGCAGTATAGAACATAAAACATTATAAAAGCATTAGGGCCCAGAGGTGGCATTAGTACCATCTTGTAGAAAATTAAAACTCAAGTTTGAAACTCACACTCATTAGCTATGGGGAGAGGGAGTAAGAATTGAATGTAATTCCTACTATTCATTTGAAATTGCTTAATTAATAGGTTTCCTTCATACTGATTGCATGGCCAGGCAGCTTGGTAAAGCAGTCATGGCTTCTGTGGTCAAACGAAGCTGGGTTTCAGTCTTGGCTTTGACATTTCCCAGCCTTGAAGAAACACCTCACTGACGTTTAGTCTCCCGTAGTGTTAAAATGGAGAGAAGAATCAAAAGCTGTGTCCATTAACTTATTGAATACTTGATGAACTCCAGGCTATGTAGAAGGATGAAGGATATGGCAGTGAGCAAAGTCATCATGTTTTTTGCCCTCATAGAACTCAAAGTCCAGTGGGAAGGTAGACAATGGAAAATAAGCACACTAGTAAATAAAATGGTATTACAATTGTGGTAAGTGTCATAAAGAAAAAGAAAAGCAGATGCTATGATTCAAACAGTCAAACAAAAACCCCAACACAGTTCCAGTAACGGAGGTTGCTAAGTGGTAGCTATTTTTTTTTTTTTATTACAGATTTGGGTAAGTTTCAGAGTGGCACGGGCAGAGGTTTGGAGACCTCATTTGAAGGCCTATGAGTCATTTTTGCTGAGTATTGTAATGCCCACTTTGCTTATAAAGCTAAATTGGATATACTTAAAGGCCCACTCCTGCTCTAAGAAACAGTGACCAACAAATGTGTCAAGCAGGGATTTGTTACATAAAGACATAGATAAATTCAATCAATATGGTAGTCATTAGGTCTGATGTTATATATATTTATATTTTTAGTAACATTTTTCTAGCATAGTCCCTAGTCACTGTGCCCTTTTCAAAATGGACTAAATTATGAAAAAGTACTTAGGGAGCTAGAATCTGGAAACCTGGGACAATGAGGTGACTGCTGCAGTGTTTACCGATTTTATTTTCAACTATTATACATGTCAGATTTTGTTCAGAAGTACTTTATTGTTAATCAATGTTTTTTTGTAATGAAGTCCATAAATCCACAGTAAGTAAACATTCAAACTTGTTGATGTCCTTCTGCTTTCCTGCTTGAGTTTATGTGTTTTCATCAGAATCGAAGTCTTTTTTTCTTTTTCTTTTTTTTTTTTTTTTTTTTTTACTGGTTTTCCACGAAGCCTCCCCTGACTTACTGAACAACCAGCCACTGTTGGCTGCCTGGAAGGAGAAGATGAGGGCAGGAGCTGTGGAGAGGCCTGAGTGCTTCTGCTTCTTGGCTGGCCCTTTTATCCTTCAGAACAAAAGGATTCATCTTTCCTCTCTACCAGTAGGTCTATTTTTTTTTTCAGTGGGAAGATGGAAGACTAAGAGGGATATGGTCAGTTTTTTTTTGTTTGTTTCCCTTCTTTCATTTTTTCTGATTGACAAATTAGGACTATCTTATTGTGGAAAATTTGGAAAATAGCAGAAGCTACAAAGGATAAAATAAAAATTATCAGTGGTTCTATTGTTAGCAGAATTCTTCCCCCCAGACCTTGAAATACTGGGCATGATAATTCCAAAACTTCAGAGTTCAGCTCCGTTAAAGTCATTGCTTCTGTGTCTACCACGGGTTAAGACCAATGGTAGAAGCCATGTACCTATCCAAGGAATAAGTACGGCTTAAATATGGACGATGTGGTGTTGCAGGTATTATTCCAAGTACTTGACAGATTCATTTCTTACAACAACCCTGTAAGAGTCCTCCTATTACCCCCATTTTTCTAGAGTCACAGAGGCAGTCAGACACATAACCTAAATTCTGACTCAAGAAAACCAGTTCCAAGTCCACAGGCTAACTGACTTTCTTGGACTACAGAAAGCTGACCTCCTCCACTCTCCCCAACACATCCCCTTCTTTGTTTCTTTGTCTCCATCCATGCCTAATATTGAGTTTCTTCCTATTGTGCTTTGTTACATGATACGCTCTATCACTCCTGTGAATGAAGAATCTGTTTTGTCTCTTTATCCTCTTGGAACTTTCCTTTCACTCACTTCTACTGAAGTCCAAGTGCATTTCCATGGTGTAAACTATAACTCCCAACTGTCTCCCCAGTTCTGAACATCTAGGCAGTTTTACACAAAGTCATCTGCAACCCTGAGCATACATTTGGGGAGGTGGGGGGGTAGGTGCTTAAGTGCACCTGTTAATGGTATTTCTGAGGTTATGGAGGCCAGCAACCCCTTACAATATTAGGAAGATAAACTATTTCTCTGATTTTTTTTCTGTGCATACAGTTTTTATAGTTTATTTTTATTTTTTCCCAAATTGAGATTTTGAAATATTTCAGACCTGCAGAAAAATTGAAAGTATTTTCATTAAATAGTTTTTACCTTTACCTTTATGTACCTAGTTTCTCAGGACTGCCATAATAATTACTACAACTTGAGTGACTTAAACAACAGAAATTTACTGTCTTATAGTATGGACTCTGAAATCAAGGTGTCAGAAGGGCTACACTCCCTTTGAAGGCTCTAAGGAAGATTCTTCATTGCCTCTTTCTAATTTCTGGTGATTGTTTGATGTCTTTGGCATTCCTTGGCTTATATCACTCTGCCTCCATTGTCATAGCCTTCCCCCTGTGTGTGTCGCCGTGTTTCCTCTCTTCTTCTTTTTTATTTTTATTTTTATTTTTTTTTAATATTTTTTTAATGCTTATTTATTTTTGAGACAGAGAGAGACAGAGCATGAACAGGGGAGGGTCAGAGAGAGAGGGAGACACAGAATCTGAAACAGGCTCCAGGCTCTGAGCTGTCAGCACAGAGCCCGACGTGGGGCTCGAACTCACGGACCGTGAGATCATGACCTGAGCTGAAGTCGGACGCTTAACCGACAAGCCACCCAGGTGCCCCTCCTCTCTTCTTCTTATAAAGATAGCAGTCATATTGGATTTAAGGTCCACACAGTATAATCCTGTGTGCATGTCTGTATCTAAACTTCTTCTTTTGATAAGGACACCAGTTATGTTGGATTAGAGGCCCATCTTTGCCCAATATGGCTTCATTTAAATTTAGCTAATTATATCTACAAAGACCCTACTTCCAAATAAGGTCACATTCTGGGCTTCTGGAACTGCTTAACCCAGCACACATACATCCATTAATTATTAACATGCATGCATGCATCCATCCATCCATCCATCCATCCCCACACACAATTTTATTGATCTATATAAAAGTTAGTACTAGACAGGACACTTCACCCCTAAATACTTTGGTCAGCTGGTATCTGCTAAGAAAAAAAGACATTGTCCTGCATAATCACCATATAATAATGACAACATAATAAACTTAGCATTTGATACCATAATTTATCTAAGATACAGACAATATTTTATTTCAAAAGTATTCTTTATAGTAATGGGTTTTTTTCCAAATCTGGTTCTAATAAAAGATCAGACATTGCATTTATTTGTTATGTCTCTTTAGTCTCCTAGACTAGAAAAAAAAACTAGAAGAAAAACACACACCTTTTTTTTATGTCACTGACATTTTTGAAAATTCCAAATCAGTTAGTTGTCTTTGAAAATGTTCCATATTCTAGATTTGTCTGGTTATTTCTTCATGATTCGATTCAGGTTAAATATTTTTGGAAAGAATACTACATAGGCGACATTGTATGCCCCTATTCTATCACACCAGGAGGCTCACAGTGTCCATTTGCTCCATTGCCGGTGATGCTAAACAGGACTAAGGTGCTGAGAGCCTCCTCTCTCCATTGTAATGGGGTTCCCAATGATCCTCAGTTTATTTAATTCTTGTTTCATATTTTCTTTTAAAATTGGTCTATTTCTGTTCTAAACTTTTGAATTCCTGATTAGGGATGTTTTAAAAATACATGGAAGTGCTTTTTTTTAATGGACATTTAATTCAGTTTGGGATTGTGCTTCAGTTTTCTTCTGCTTTGTAGTTTTGCATTGAAGAATTTTGACCCTCATTTTCCAAGGTCTTACTGTGACTGTGGGGATGTTATCTGCTGTTTTAACTCTGAATTATCTCCTATTTTCCTGGACCAGCGTTAGCAGGTCCTGTGTAGCAGATTCTGCGTAGACAGTGGTAAGGTTTGGGGGAGGCTCACTTGGTTTCCTAGTTCAAGAGCACTGTCTTTTGTTGATATAGTTAAGGGTACTTTTAAATAGGTCTTACTGGGCACCTGGGTGGCTCAGTCGGTTAAGCTCTGACTTCAGCTCAGGTCACGATCTCATGGTTCGTGGGTTCGAGCCCAGCGTTGGGCTATGCTCTGACAACTTGGAGCCTGGAGCCTGTTTCAGAATCTGTGTCTGCCTCTCTCTGTCTCTCTCTGCCCCTCCCCCACTTGCGTGCTCGCGTGCTCTCTCTCTCTCAAAAATAAATAAGTAAAAACTTAGAAAAATTGCTTAAAATAGATCGCACCTTTTGTTGGGGGTGAGGAGTGCCTTCTCCTTTTCTGATGGACCCTTAATCTCAAACACTTGCTCCCCTCCTTGACTCTACCACCGAGGCTCCAAGGACACCTCCCTCTCCCCAAGGAGGTACCTTTCCAAAGAACCTTTGTGCAAGCCCTCCTTTTGTGACCCCAGTAGTGGTGCCTGATCCAGCAGGTTGTAGACCTTTGTCAGTGTTGATCCTCTCAGAGCGTGACATTTTCCTATCAGGAATGATTTTTACCTGTGCGCTGTGCCGTCTGTCCTCTGCCCCAAGCCGACTCAGCTCCAGCAAGGTTTCAGTGCAGGCTCCGCAGACTCCAGATTTTTCTTTCCCTATCTCTGTGTAAATTGAGATTTGTAGCATTCTCTGTCTCCTAGTTATGCTGTAGACAGGGGTTATGGTGGTTTTATTTGCCTTCCTTATTGATCTCTATAGGTTTTGGAGGATATGTGTGGACAAATCCATATTTAGTTAATGTAGAGAAACTCAAAACCTGCATATATTTATTCTTACTTTCTTGGGGTTTTAATGTAAATACAATTGTATACTTTGTATTTTTTAAATCTGTAGTGGTAGCATAATTATATCTATGTTGTTCTCTTTTTTGTGGTTTGCTTTTTACATTTAACTCTTTAAATCTTCTGGAAGTATTCCTTGCTTTTTAAAAAATTTTTTAATGTTTATTTATTTTTGAGAGAGGGAGAGAGGCAGAGTGCTAGTGGGGGAAGGGCAGAGAGAGAATATGAGAGACAGAATGTGAAGCAGGCTCCAGGCTCTGAGCTATCAGCACAGAGCCAGCCCCGGGGCTCTACCCTACAAACCGCAAGATCATGACCTCAGTCAAAGTTGGATGCTTAACCCACTGAGCCACCGAGGTGCCCTGTATTCCTTGCTTTTGGCTTGCTTCTCTTCTGGCCTGTGGGTACAGTAGAACATAAGGAATCTTGGCCTAGTTTGCTTAGAAATGGAAGATGCTTAGAGCAAAAAAAGTGCAAACTAGGGCCTCGCCCAAATGTGGCTGATGCTTTCTGAAGCACAAAATGGACAGAGCCTAGATTATAAATTTCTTGCAAAAGCTGAGTGTCAGCCTTTTGGCACTTGAGGCTCTCATTTCTGCTGAGTGTTTTCAGAACCGACTGCCCTTCAAAGCTGGCTGCTTATCAGATTTCTCAGAATAGCTTTATGGATTGTCACATTCTTAGTCACTTTCTTACGTCCCAAATTCTCTATTCTGGTTTCATCTCTTCATGAGCAACTAAAACTTTCTTCTCTCCCAGGGCACTCAAAAGGAGTCTTATCTACAGTAGGTTCTCAGAGATCATTCTACCCCCTTGGAAAGCCTGCATCTACCTTGAGATCACAAGTGGTGTTACATCAAAAGCAGTTTATTTTTCTTTAGAGACTGATGAGAAAAGAAAGACACCTGAGCAGAAACAAGTCTAGAAGCACCTGTGTGCTATGCAGCCTCTTGGAGGCCAACTCTGCAACAGGCTAAATAAGACCTCTTCATTTTGCTCAAGAAGTGGTAAAAATGCAAGGCTATACATGCCCTCCTTGTGTGTGTGTGTGTGTGTGTGTACATGTATATATACATATGTATGCATGTATATCTGTATCTCATATGGGTATATCCAATAACAGCTACCCAAGTAGCCACGTGGGCATTGCCTGAAAGCACTTTTGAAGGGACTAGGTCATGAATTCAGTTAAGAATCTGCATTGTATTGTAAATTCAAAAGGTCATCAGACCTTTTTGAAGTTCTGTGAGTTATCCTGTTTACCGTTTTTATTCATAACACACATATGTCCCTGGGATGTAAATAACTAAATAAAGACAGGGGACACTAAAATAGAATGATGGCACCCTCCCTTGGAAAAGCCCTTCAATAGTTTTCCTTGTTTGGGGGTAAGAAACAAATTCTTGGAGCCTCTAAGATCCTCCATTGTCTTCCCTGTGCCTGCTTCTCCAGCATCATCTGCCTTCCTACACACCTTGGTCTCTCGCCTCATTTCAGTTTCTTAAACATTCCATGTGCCTCTTGCCAACAGAGGATGTTCACATATGTGGTTCCCACTCTCTGATGGTTCTCCTCCCTTGAAAGTATCTATACTATCTCTTCCCTTAGTAATACTTGTATATCTTTGAGATCTCAGGTCAGATATTACTTCTTCTGAGAAGTCCTTGAACCCATCACACATTTTCACAGTAACTTGTACTTCCATGGTATTTCTTACAGTTATAATTTAACCTTTTTTGCAGGATCATTTCACTAACAATGTGCTCCTCCTTTACCAGACCATAACCTCCATGAATGGAGGAACAGAGTTTACTTTTGCCAATCATTGAATCCCCTGTGTTTAGAACAAAGTCTGGCCCACAGGAAGTGCTGAGTAAAATTTTTGTTGGATGCATGAATTAATTGATCAGTGTAAAGCAACTAACTGTCCAAAATGAAACAAATATTGAATAGTCATTTTAATCAGATAGACAGTGGGGTGATTTTTTTAATAGCATTATTTGGTAATCTCTGAAAAAGATGTTGCAACAGCTGAACACATACATAGCCTGAGAGACAGATGGAAGAACTAAGAGAGAAAATTGAAGAAGAAGGTTGAAGAAAACATGATAAAAAATTCAGAGCTACTTGCTGGTTGTGTCTGAGAGCACAGTGTTCATTTCTAGTCACATCAGTGCTGCAAGGAGTTTAAAGACAGAGTGAAGAGAAAAGCTTGGGACGGGCAGCCTGGGTGATCCCAGATCAAATGTCAAGCACCTCACAGGAAGTTTAGAGACATAACAGTGGAAAGTCAAGAGGACTTGAAGGAGATGTAATTATAGATCCACAGTTCAATCGCTGTATGTGATAATGCTGCCTACTTTCCTTTTAACAGAGACCTGTTTATGCAGTGCAGATCCTAGGGTAAGGTCCAGAAAAGCATATTTATGAAGTATTTTTTATTATCAATAACAACTAAAGGACCTCAAGGCATAGGATAGTGTTGAGTATTGAAATTGATATCTAAGGATAAAGCACTCTGGTACTGTGAATTAATTCTCTCTCTCTCTCTCTCTCTCTCTCTCACACACACACACACACACACGTTTATTTTAAGAAAAGTATAAAAAAATAGAGAATAACACAGAGATGGTGTTAATTTGATCTTTAAACCAAAATACTATATATTCATCCTGCATTGTAATCAGCCTTTTTTTTAGTCTAAAAGAAATAGAAATGTGACTGTTTCCACTCATTAGTGGATTCCACTGACTCCAAAGTGAAGATAGATTTATAATTCCTTAATGTTTACCAAGGGCTTTGAAGGGAATAGCTGAACATTGACTTTTTTTTAAATATATATAAAGTTGTCTGTTATACTTCATATGGGCACAGAGATGTAACTGGCTTCTCAAAGCATAGTTCTTGAAATAGATCTCTTCTAGCCTGTGAAAATTTGTGCACAGAATTATTAGGACATTTGTGTGTTTGGGAGGGTTTTTTTGTTTGTTTTTTAGTCAAAGTAAGCTTTTGATTTTAATTTTTTTATGGCAGTAACATTTTATTTTATTTTTTTGAAATAAATCTATTTTATTGTAGCTGAGTGGTGAACTTATTTTAAGGAAGTAATTGTCCATCTTATAATTTATTATTTTTTGAAAGAAATTTATTTTTTTAATGTTTTTATTTTATTTTTGAGGAGAGACAGCGTGAGCAGGGGAAGGGCAGAGAGAAAGAGAGAGACACAGAATCTGAAGCAGGCTCCAGGCTCTGAGCTGTCAACACAGATCCCATCTGGGGCTTGAACCTATGAGCCAGGAGAACATGACGTGAGCCAAAGTCAGATGCTTAACCGACTAAGCCACCCAGGTGCCCCAAAAGAAATCTATTTTATTGTAGCTGAGTGCTGAAATTATTTTAAGTGATTATCTGTCTTAAAATTTATTTTTTAACTACTTATAATTTTTATTTCTTTCATCTTTTTAAAATGTAATTTATTGTCACATTGGCTAACATATAGAGTATAAGGTATGCTCTTGTCTTTGGGAGTAGATTCCCATGCTTCATCGCTTACATACAACACCCAGTGCTCATTCCAACAAGTGCACTCCTCAATGCCCATCACTCATTTTCCCCTCCCCCTCCGACCTCCCATCAACCCTCAGTTTGTTCTCTGTATTTAAGAGTCTCTTATGGTTTGCCTCTCTCTCTGTTTGAAACTATTCTTTCCCCTTCCCTACCCTTCCCCCATGGTCCTCTGTTAAGTTTCTTAAATTCCACATATGAGTGAAAGCATATGATATCTGTCTTTCTCTGACTGACTTATTTCACTTAACATAATACCCTCCAGTTCCATCCATGTTGTTGCCAATGGCAAGATTTCATTCTTTCTCATTGCCAAGTAGTATTCCATTGTATATATAAACCACATCTTCTTTATCCATTCATCAGTTGATGGACATTTGGTCTCTTTCCATAATTTGGCTATAGAGGGAGAATTTATTTGCAAATGACATATCAGATAAAGGGTTAGTATTCAAACCTGTAAAGCAAGTGAAACAAATAATCCAGTGAAGAAATGGGCAGAAGACATGAATAGACACTTTTCCAAAGAAAACATCCAGATGGTGAACAGACACATGAAAAGATGTTCAACATTGCTCATCATCAGAGAAATACAAATCAAAACCACATTGAGATTCTACCTCACACGAGTCAGAGTGGCTAAAATCAACAACTCATAAAACAACAGATGTTGGCGAGGATGTGGAAAAAGGGGAATCCTCTTGGACTGTTGGTGGGAATGCAAACTGGTACAGCTGCTCTGGGAAACAGTGTGGAGGTTCCTCAAAAAATTAAAAATAGAACTACCCTATGACCCAGCAATAGCACTACTAGGAATTTATCCAAAGGATATAGGAGTGCTGATGCATAAGGGCACATGTACCCCCAATGTTTATTAAGGACATTTATTTGTGAGAAGATTTGGTGAAAACAGAAAAGAAGGGAGTTAGTGGGAGACTGGGAACAGGTAATGTTAAGGAGGGGTTAAGGGAGGACTGTGATAGTGGAGAGATATTCCCACCATACTCCCTTATGTTGTTAAAGGCTCAAATAGCCATACATTTTTCCAGCTGGAAAATAAACCAAATTTAACATGACCACCCAATGCTTTATTGATAATAGACTGAGATCACATTGTGAGTGCTCTAGCTAATTGGATTGCTGTGCATTTATAACCATTCCCATTAGAGCAGATACAGTTCTTCCTATAAAACCACCATGGAATTGTGCATAACCAAAGACTTGAGTTGGTCAGAATGTCTCTGAGCTTGAGAAGAGATAATAAGTAGGACTAAGCAAGATGGGGACTAAGGAAAAAATTCAGGACAGGCCTGAACTGAAGAGTGGGGAGTCTTAATTATAGGATAGCCTGGTTAAGTGATCATAATATAGAGAGTAGGTTGGAAGTCTTAAATTCAGTAGGTAGGTAGAGGCTATCAGAGACATCTAAACTGTTTTCATAAAGACAGATGATTACTTTGAGTATGTCCTTTGCTCCGCATTTTCACATGTACTTCTGTGATAGGCAGAATTAAATCCCACAAAAATGTTCCAGTAAAGCAAAGATGTCCTAATAGGTCTTAATACTCCCTACAACCTGTGAATATGTTACCTTACAATTCCTTGCCTGACCTTACCAAAAGGGACTTTGCAGATGTGATCAAGGTTATGGACCTTGAGATAGGGAGATTATTCTGTATTATCCAGGTGAACCCAACCTAATCACAGGAATTCTTGAAAAGAACTTTTCCAGCTGAAGTCAGAGTTAAAGGGAGATGTAACTACAAAAGAAGGGTGAGAAAGATGCCACATGACTGTTTTTGAAGCTGGATATTGGGGGCCAGGAGCCAGAGAATCAATGTAGTCTCTACAAACTGGAAAAGACAAGGAAATGGATTCTTTTTAGAGCGTCCAGGTGGGAACACATCCTTGCCAAACTCTTGATGTTGGCCCAGTGAAACCTGGACTGGACTTCTGCCCTACAGAATGTAAAGTAATAAAATATGTTGTTTAAGCCCCTCTATTTATGGTAATTAGTTCCAACAGCAATAGAAGACTAATACAATTCCCTAACCTGAGCCACCAACATCACTCCTAACTGGCTTCCCCATTTCCAATTCTGTCTTCTTACAGCCCACAATTGTTCAGAGATGTCCTCTGGAAAAATTCCAGATCCGTGGTATTTTCTAGCTCAGAACTGTTCAGTGAATTGATTGCCCTTAAAATAAACCCAGAATTCTTGATGGCCACTCTTGAACCTCATACCATACTGTTCTTCTCCCACCCACCAATGGACACAGAAGTTACCCCTCCTAGATAACTTTTTTGGCTTTTAAAATAATTGCTTCCTTGATCTTATTCAAAATTTAGTCACCTACGTGTATGTCACTGAATTGTATAATTTAGTTGTTTCAGTTTCTTGAACACTATAAAAATGGAATAATACAGTAAATATTCCTTTGAATGGCTTTCACTCAGCACTGCCTTTGAGAATCATGTGTTGCATGTAGCTGGAGTTTGTTCCTCTTCATTTTAATAATCCATCTCTGAACTCTTGGATTTGCTGTGTAAACAATCAAATCATCTGTGAACAAAGAAAATTTTATTTACTTCCCAAATTACTTTTTTAAAATTTCTTATTCTTTTTTATTGCACTGTTTAAAACCTCTGGTACAGTGTTGGGGTACCTGGCTTGCTCAGTCTGTCGTGCATGCAACTCTTGATCTTGGGGTTGTGAGTTCAGGCCCCAGGTTAGGCGTAGAGCCTACGTAAGAAAAAAAAAAAAAAGACCCTGATACAATGCCAAATTAAAATAGCAACAGCAGCAATTCTTTTCTCATTTTTTCTTTTCAGAAAGGGTTTAGCAAGATTACCTCATATTAGGTATTAAGTTTGTTGAAAGTTGTTTTGTTTCTCTAGATAGCATTTATCAGATTAACAAATTTCTCTTCTATATCTAATTTGCTAAATGTTTTGGACACGGATGAATGTTGATCTACTAAGGTGATCATTCAATGATTTTTCTTTTATACTGTTAACAAGGTAAATTATCGTAATTAATCTTTGAAATATTAGGCCAAGTTTGTATTCCTGAATTAAACCCCATCAGATCATGATTTGTGTGTGTGTGTGTGTGTGTGTGTGTGTGCGCATGCACACTGCTAGATTCAGTTTGCTAATATTTTAGTCAGGATTTTTACAACTATGGTCATGAGTGAGATTGTCTAATTATTTTCTCTAGTATGTATGTGCTGATTGTATTTATTCATTGATTCTTATGCACAAGACCCAGACTGCTTTAATTATTAAAAATTATAGAACATTTAAACTTCTAATAAAACTAGTTCTCCTTCCTTGTTTTCCTTACAATTCTAGTTTATGAAATTGGAAATCAACTTACCCAGTTGCAGGAAAAAACAATGCTGGTGTTTTTGTTAGATTTGAATTAAAATTATGTTAGGGAAGATTGATATCTTTATGATTTTGAATCTTCATATCAAAAGATGTATAATGCCTTTTCATTTGTTCTTTTATATCTTTTATGCCTGTTTTAGAGGCTTTTTCCCCCTAATAAAAGCCTGAAAATTTTCTTGGTAAATTTATTCATAGGTGTTTTATATTTTTGTTGCTGTCATAAATGGAGTTTTGCATGAAAGCTATTGATATCTATGTGTTACTTTTATAAGCTGATACATTACTGCATTTTTATATTGCTAGTATAGGTTTTTAGATATAAAATCTTATCATTCCTTTCCAATTTTTATACCTCTCATTTTTTTCTCATGATAATTTTATGAGATTGTAAATCTGGTACATTGTTAAATAGTAATGTTAATACTTAGGTATCCTTTACCTGTGAGAATACTTGTAGTGTTTTTCTATTATGAATGACACTGGCTTTGGGACAGAGGTATCTACATTAACTCCTATTAGGCAACTAAACTACTGATTACTGTTTCATTGACTGTTTATCAAGAGTGGATTTGGGTCTTTCAGATATTTTTGTATCTATGGAGATTTTCATATTATTTTCCTTTTGACCCATTAAATGATAATTATGTCTATATATATTCCCAATATTGAGCCATCTTTGCATTCCTGGGGTAAATTCCACCTGGACATAATGATTTTCAATTCTTCAGGGCAAGAGTATTTAGAACAACATTATTTATAACATTCAAAAACTGGAAATAATATACAAGTTCATGAACAGAATAATAGGCAAATTGAGGTACTTACATACACAAAACATTTAATGGAAATTAAAATATCACAAACATATGCAGTAAGGTAAACAAACCTCACAAACACAACTTTGAGTTCCTCCCTCCCAAAAAAAGTGAGACATAAAAGAATATATACTGCATGACTTCATATATATGAAGTTCAAAAGGGCACAAGACCAAACTGTTAGTGTTTAGGAATGTACACTTAGGTGATGCACATATGAAGAAAACTAAGGAAATGATTATATGAAAGTTAGGATAGTGTTTACCTTTAAACGAGAAGAGTGATGGGCACTGTTACCAGTTTCTAAGGAGCTGGTGATATTTGTGTTCTTGACCTAGGTAGTATTTGTATAGGCACGTATTTTATAATAATTTATGGAGCTTTACCTCTATATTTAATGCAGTTTTTCCATGTATATATTGGATTGTGAAAAGGTTTTTAAATTACTTGCTAATAACTTATTTAGGACTTCTGCATTGCTATTCAGAAGTGGTTTCCCTTGCTTTTTTTTTTTTTCAAGATATACAGTGGAATATTACTCAGCCTTAAATTTTAAGAAGGAAGTCTTGTTGTTTACAAAAACATGGGTGAACCTGGAGGATATTGCCCTAAGTGAAATAAACTAGACACAGAAAGACAAATCCTGAATGATGTCACTTATATGTACAATCTAAAGAAAAAAAGTCAAAGGGGCGCCTGGGTGGCTCAGTCAGTTGAGTGTCCGACTTCGGCTCAGCTAGTGATCTCATGGTCTGTGAGTTCGAGCCCAGCATCGGGCTCTGTGCTGACAGCTCAGAGCCTGGAGCCTGCTTCGGATTCTGTGTCTCCCTCTCTGTCTGACCCTCCCTGTCTCTCTCTGTCTCAAAAATAAATAAACGTTAAAAAAAAATTTAAAAGAATGGATAACTCACTTTAAAAAAATGAAAGAAAGAAAGAAAGAAAGAAAGAAAGAAAGAAAGAAAGAAAGAAAGTCAAATTCATAGAAGCAGAGAGTAGAATGGTGGTTACCAGGGAGTGAGGGGGTGGGGAAAATGGGGCAATGTTGGTTAACGGGTACAAAGTTGTAGTTACATAGGATGAATGAGTGTAAAAATCTAATATGCAAAACTGTGACTATAGTTAATAATACTGTGTTGAATACTGAAATATGCTAAGAGAATAGGTTTCAGGTGGTGTCATCAAATATGAAACAGTAACCATGTGAGGAGATGTTTTGTTAATTAGAATGACAATATTAATCATTTTGCATATGTATTTGTATATCAAATTATGTTGTATACCTTAAATACATACAATTTTTATTGAAAAAAATATTTTTAATAGAGAAAAAATTTTATGTAGATATCTGTGGTGATAGCTAATGGGAGCTGAGTTTCCTGATAGAGTAATGAAAATATTCTAAAATTGATTGTGGTGATGAATGGACAACTCTGAATACACTAAAAGCCATTGAGTTGTACACTTTAAATAGGTGAAAAGTATAGTATCCCAATCATTTCTCAATATAGCTGTTAAAAAACTAAAATTCCCTCTCCTACAGTTTTTCTGCTCATTTCTCTTTGTAAATATCCCTTTTAGGTTTTACTCTGCTAATCTCAATACTCCTTTTCTGGGTGTTAAGTTTGTAACTTGCATTCTTTTTTTTTATGTTTATTTATTTTTGAGAGAGAGAAAGAATGTAAGCAGGGTAAGGGCAGAGAGAGGGGGGCAGAGGATCTGAAGCAGGCTCTGTGCTGATAGCAATGAGCCCAATGCGGGTCTTGAACTTACAAACCACGAGATCATGACCTGAGCTGAAATCAAGAATTGGAAGCTCAGCTGACTTAGCCACCCAGGTGCCCATGTAACTCACATTCTGCATTGTGAATCGTATCATTTAAAATTCTTTTTTCTCATTTAATGCATCTTTGCCTGGATAAACAGGAAATATTGTCACTGACATCACAAATTCTGGATTGGCTAGGTTTAAATTCTGACTTTCATACTTACTAGCTTTGTGCCCCAGTTTCTTCATCTAAAAAATGGACACAATAGTGGCAACTTTCTCACTGCTTTTGGGAGGAGGATTGCATAAGTTAATAAATGTCAAGCACTTAAAATAATACCTGGCATATGGTAAGTGCTATATAAATGTTGGGTTAAACATCGTGTGCTATTAAGCTCTGTTAAGGTCATGACTCCTGCTTTCTTTTTATTTACATTAGCCTGATATACTTCTAGCCATTCTTTGATTTGGTTTTTACTTTTCTGAATCACTTTATTGTGGATGTATGTCTTGTATGCTGTATACCACATATGAAGTTTATTTTCATTTAGTAGATGATTTTGGCAAACTTAGATACATTTGTATATATTTTGTATATATATTTTATCTTATATAATGTAGTCTTGTTAATTTTTTTAAAGTGTTCACAGGGGCACCTGGCTTTCTCAGTCAGAAGAGCGTAGACTCTTGATCTTGGGGTCATGAGGTCAAGCCCCACCTTGGGTGTACAGATTACTTAAGTAAAACTTTAAACATTAATTAATTAATTAATTAAAGTGTTCACTCTATGATCAGTTTTCTTCACTTTGTTTTCTTTGTGAAGTTTTGTGTGTGCTCTATAGTTACCTTCAATTATGAATTCCTCTTAGTTGTCTATTTACTGATGGTCTATTCTTACTAGTTATGAATGTGAACAGTTAAACATTTAGTGCATTTCCTCCTCTTCTCCCCTCTCGTCTCTCCTCCCGCTTATTGATTTTAATCAGTGTTATTTTTCTTGGTATTTACCTTGATATAGTCAAGTATGTTTAGGTTTTTATATCTTGATTTGTCAACTTTAAGTGAAATCCTTTTTCTTCCGCTCTTGCATAGGAAAATCAACAATGAACAATTCCTTCTGATTGCTTGCTCTCATCCCCTCCCAACCTTTCAACTGTATGGTATCAGCCATGCTAACCCACATTTCTTCTAGTTTTAGTGGTATTGTTAAATCTGTTCAGGCTCCTCCAGTCTCTTCCCCAAACTTCGTAATTGACTGAATTTTGGCCTTTATTCATTTCCACAAAAAGGGATTAGCAAAATAATATTTCTCTAGTTTTTGCATCTTAAAGTTACTGTTTGTAGCCTTTGTACTTAAAGAAGGGTTTGCATGTAGACGTAATACTTCCCTCAAACTTTGTTTTCTTGAGACTCTTTGTAGGTATTGTATCTGGTGTTCAGAGGTTTTGTATAAAATTATGAAACTAACTTGATTTCTTTTCTCCTAATTACATTGGCTTGATTTTTCACCTGTCTGCCCAAAAGAAGATTTCTTTATCTTCTAAGCCCAGTAACTTTACTGGGATGTGTCTCATCAATTATTTTGGGTCGGTCTTCATCTCTATTTCATTGTGTAAAGTTTCTCATTTCTACCCTCCGTGAATCCGCTGTGTTTTCCATAATATCTATTCACTCTTTTGCTCTTTTTTGCTGTCATTTCTCAAATTGTATATTTTGCCTTGTACACCTTTCCTAAGTCTCTTGTACATTATTTCCTCCTATTCTCCTACCATATTTTCCCTGAATTCAGCCATTTCTGCAATATTATTTATCTTCTTCCATCCAGACAATCCCTTTATTTCAGAGGGTTTTCCCCCTCCAAATTCATGGCAAAACATTGCTCACAACTTTCATCTGCCCTATGGTAATAATTTACAAAAGGACATACAAAAGGATGTTCAAAAATTTCTCTCCTTCTTGCCTTTTGTCTTACAGTATCATTGTAGACACAATGTGATCACTTTTTTTTTTTTCAATGTTTTTAATTTATTTTTGGGACAGAGAGAGACAGAGCATGAACGGGGGAGGGGCAGAGAGAGAGGGAGACACAGAATCGGAAACAGGCTCCAGGCTCTGAGCCATCAGCCCAGAGCCTGACGCGGGGCTCGAACTCACGGACCGCGAGATCGTGACCTGGCTGAAGTTGGACGCTTAACCGACTGCGCCACCCAGGCGCCCCTGTGATCACTTTTTTAATTGTTTTACGTTTTATGTCATTCATCATTGAATGATTTTCATTCTCCTAGACCAGGGATTCACCAAGAGTTTTCCTGAGCCAGGGCTGGGTTGGCATTCCTTTCTAGCAACTACTGAGTGTAAAGTTTTTGTTCTTCTCAGAACTGCTTCCACCATAATGGAATGCCTCTTAAAAGTGTGCCTTGTCTGTCTGCATCTTCATTTGGCCTTGCTTCTCATTTTGCATTGAACTCACTATGGTTCTGTTGGGGGTAGAAAGTGACCTTTTGTTTTATGCACACACTTCTGCCAGGAAAAGGTCTAACTTTTGCCTCTTAAGGCACATCTCTCACTTTCAAGAAGTGAATTTTTGTGGCATTTTCTGAGATCTGTCAAGCCTAGACTACAACCACTGAGATCTTAAGATCTCTCCTCAGCCTCTCTCTACTTCCTCCTGGGGGCACTCAATTACTTATAGAAAATACTTAAAAGTATGTTTGAATCTCTCTTGAAGTTTTATTGAAAACTGTATTTTTGTTCTGCCTTTCCATTTCTCATTTGCTTTGGGGTGGTTTCTAAATAATGGAGGTATAAGGCAGCACTACACAGCCAGGGTATATGCTGAGAGTTTCTACCCCATCCCCACCTTCCACCAAAAGGATATTCTTTTACACTTTTGAAGATTCTTTCTCCTGCTGCCTGAGTTTCTTGAACAGTAGCCAAAAATACTTTTAGAACATCTTCTTTGCAACTGCAGGCATTGCTCATTTTATGGCAACCTGATTTATGGAACTTCTCTACCACAGAATTGATGGTTCTGAGCATAAACTCAAACAGCAGTTACCTGAAAATCCAGACACATGGGGTTCCATGCCCCAATCTGTCAGTTCTGTCAGGGTGAAATGTGGACCTTCTCAGCCTTCTGCTCTCTCTGTTGCTCATTTCAAAGTGGTTGTGTAGAAATTCCCAGAGGAATAATCTTGGTGCTGACTCTAAGGCTCTATAAGACAGCCAGACTCTAAAACAAAACAACCTGTGCTTTTCTGGATTCATTCCTGCCCCCTCTCCCACCGAATCTTCTCACATACAGTCCCCATTTACATGAGGAGCCAGTGGAAAAATGGATCGCTGACAATTGATAAATTGTTTTTGAACTAACCTTCCTCTTGGCATCAGGAACCAGAGAACACACTCAAAGTGGGTGATGTGAGAATTTAATAAAGGACCATTGAATAACCCTGTGGGAATATGAACTGCCTGTTAGGGTTTGGGAAAAACAATCAAGGGATAGTACAGTATCCTGAAGGGGCTAAGAGTGGGAGTGGTACAGGAACCATAGAGGGTATTGTCTGGAGGGGGTTTCCTGGAGGGAACCGTGACCTTGAGTAGAGGGATGCAGACCACATAAGGGAGAAATGGGGGGAGAATCCCAGCCTCTCTCTACTCACTCTCCCAGCTCCTGCATTGTTCTCATTGGCCAAACCCAACTAAAAGCCAGAGGCAAATAGAGCCCATCGGTCAATCTATAAAGTTCAGCCTCCCGTGGCTGAGGGGAGTAGAGTGGACAGTGGATCTGGAGGGGCAGACAGAAGATAAACAGCACTCTATGGATGCATCAATTGATTAAACAAAATATGAAAAGGACTTTATTCTGTAGCAAACATGTTGCCAAGATTGTTATTTTTCAGAAGGCAAATACACGATTTTTCTAGGAAAATATAAATCTGAGGCCACATGTAATGAAAAGATAAATTTTCAGGTTCAACACAGTTATGCCTCATGATAAGCAAATGAACAAATATCTTGATTTAAAAGCTAAGGCATAGAAAAATTTTTAAAAAAAGATAAAAAAAAGGGGCGCCTGGGTGGCTCCGTCGGTTAAGCGTCCAACTTCGGCTCAGGTCATGATCTCACGGTTCGTGGGTTCGAGCCCCGCATCGGGCTCTGTGCTGACAGCTCAGAGCCTGAAGCCTGTTTCAAATTCTGTGTCTCCCTCTCTCTGACCCTCCCCCGTTCATGCTCTGTCTCTCTCTGTCTCAAAAATAAATAAACGGTAAAAAAAAAAAAAATTTAAAAAAAAAAAAAGCTAAGGCATAGAAATGTTCAAGCACGTGCCCACTGAGCATTTTGTGAAAATCATCAACTTTTTATTACCATCTTATCCTGAATCTTCCAGCCACTTCTCATTCAGTCTCCATAAATAGTCTGCCTCTTCCCACCCTAATTTTTTTTGAGTTACAATGTCTTTATTCTTTTTTTTTTTTTAATTTACATCCAAGTTAGTTAGCATATAGTGCAATAATGATTTCAAGAGTAGAATCCAGTGATTCATCTCCTACATATAACACCCCATGCCCATCTCAACAAGTGTCTTTTTTAATGCCCTTGCCCATTTAGCCCATCCCCTTTCCACAACCCCTCCAACAACCCTCAGTTTGTTCTCTATATTTAAGAGTCTCTTATGTTTTGTCCCCCTCCCTGTTTTTACTTTTTAAAAAAAAATTTTAATGTTTGTTTATTTTTGAGAGAGAAAGAAAGACCACGAGCAGGAGAGGGACAGAGAGATAGGGAGACAGGCTTCAGGCTGTGAACTGTCAGCATAGAGTCCGACACAGGGCTCAAACTCAGGAACAGCAAGATCATGACCTGAGCTGAGGTCAGACGTTTAACCAACTCAGCCACCTTGTTTTTATATTATTTTTGCTTCCCTTCCCTTAGGTTCATCTGTTTTGTATCTTAAATTCCACAAATGAATGAAGTCATATGATATTTATCTTTCTCTAATTTCGCTTAGCATAATACACTCTAATTCCATCCATGTTGTTGCAAATGGTAAGATTTCATTCTTTTTGATTGTTGAGTAATATTCCATTGTGTAAGTATACCACATCTTCTCTTTCCATTCATCTGTCAATGGACATTTGGGCTCTTTCCATACTTTGGCTACTGTTGATAGCACTGCTATAAACATTGGGGTACATATGTCCCTTCAAAACAGCACACCTGTATCCCTTGGATAAATATCTAGTAATGCAATTGCTGGGTCATAGGGTAGTTCTATTTTTAATTTTTTGAGGAACCTCCATACTGTTTTCCAGAGTGGCTGCATCAGTTTGCATTCCCACCAGCAGTGCAAAAGTGTTCCCCTTTCTCTGCATCCGTGCCAACATCTGTCATTGCCTGAGTTGTTAATTTTAGTCATTCTGACTGGTATGAGGTGGTATCTCATTGTGGTTTTGATTTGTATTTCCCTGATGATGACTAATGTTGAACAGTTTTTTATGTGTCTGTTGGCCATCTGGATGTCTTCTTTGGAGAAGTGTCTATTCATGTGTTTTGCCCATTTCTTCACTGGGCTATTTGTTTTTTGTGTGTTGAGTTTGATAAGTTCTTTCTAGATTTTGGACACTACCCCTTTACCTGATATGTCATTTGCAAATTATCTGATATGTCAATGGCAAACCATTCTTTGGTTGCCTTTTAGTTTTGCTGATTGTTTCCTTTGCTGTGCAGAAGCTTTTTATTTTGATGAGGTCCCAATGGTTCATTTTTGCTTGTTTCCCTTGCCTCCAGAAACATGTTGAGTAAGAAGTTGCTGCAGCTGAGATCAAAGAGGTTTTTACCTGCTTTCTCCTCTAGGATTTTGATGGCTTCCTGTCTTACATTTAGGTCTTTCATCCATTTTGAATTTATTTTTGTGTATGGTGTAAAAAGTGGTCCAGGTTCAGTCTTCTGCATGTCTCTATCCAGTTTTCTTAACATCATTTGCTGAAGAGACTGTCTTTATTCCACTGGATATTGTTTCCTGCTTTGTCAAAGATTAGTTGGCCATACGTTTGCTCCCACCCTAATTTTAATCCCTGGATTTCCTACCTCAGCCATCTTCTCTGCCAGTTCTACTCTTCCTCCTGGACAGGCTTTTCAGTTCTTTGATGTCAGTTTCCACATCTTCTCTAAAGAGATTCCCAAACTATTTCTTCAGTTTGGCCCTGTCTCATGAGCTCTCGGCTCACAGATCTAGCTGCCTATTTTCACTTAGATGCTTTACAGAATCTTAAATATATTATACTAAAAACCTAACTCATGATCTTAAGCCCTCCTAACACCTGTTCCTGCAACACACATCCTTATGCTTCTTTCTGAATTCTCAAACTTATTTAACATGTTATGGTCTCCATAATTATTGTTTTCTAACAAAAATAGATAAATATATGGAGAGAATATTTTTTTAAAGAGAAATAAGTAAATTTTCAAAATTTTTCATTGGTGTTTACTTCTTACTAAGAAGAAATCAGAAATGTCTATAGTCTGTGTAGGAGTCAATTTCCCAAAAGCTCATCTCAAGGTAATCCTCAGCACCTTCTCCTTCACTTCCCACATGCAGGTGGCCATAAGTCTCTCCACTTCCATCCCTGCTGCTACCTTTTTCATTTGTTACATCCCCATCATCTTTTTCCTAGAGTACTCACAAGCCTTCCTGAATTCTTCCTGCCTCCAAATAGTACCCCCTGCCAATCCTTTCTCTTCACTGCAACCAATTTCTTAAATATAATTCTGGTCCCACCATCCTCCTTTCGAAATAAGAAAATAAAATACAGACTGACACTAGCTAGCTCTTCTTTGTTTGCTTGGTTCCTGTGTGTATGCCCAACGGCATACTTTATATTTGAACTTGCAAGCTTTTTAGGCAAGGCATGACCTCTTCAGTTACTCACTGGCCAGGGAGCTACCTTCCTATTTCTAGCATAAAGACCCACCTCCTTAGCCTGGAAATCAACTTACCCTTCTAGCCTCCTCTCCCTCCCGACCCATCCACTCACTTAGAACCTGGACACATCAACCTTTCACACTTCTCTGAAATGTTTTCTGAGTGCCATGTACCCTTCTCTTTCCCTGGGGAGTAACAATTCCTACTTTAAGAAGTGCCTCAAATATTGCCCCCACCGGGATACCTTTGAGAACTCTGACATTAATTACTCCTTCCTCTGTGACTTTGTGGCACTTTGTCTGTCTCTGTGCTGCACAGTAATTACATCATTACACTTCTGTTTATTCAGCTACTTTATGAGCCCCAAAGGCCTGGACTGTATTTGTAGTTTTTCTTTGTCATCCCTCCCCTCAGTGCAAAATTTAGAAAATAGCAAGGGTTCCATCAATGTTTATTAAATTAACATACACTTTATTAACCGAATTTATTGAGCATTCTTAGTACCCATTAAGCAGTACCGTCTCTCTTATGTCTCAGTGTTATGTTTCACTGAAGATTTCTCTAATGAATTTTGTGAGAAATATGGAATATTGCTATGGCATTCTTTGATCATATGAGAGTTTAATTCCTATGCATACTTTTCTTGTATTACTAGAAATAATGAGTTTACCTACAATGACAAATCTCTGAGATTTCTGTTTAAGGAAACTGTTACAGTTAGAGAAATTTGCCAAGCCTGACTCTGCCAGGCTCTATTCCTTGTATCTAAGCAATTAATTCTCTGCTGTGTTATGTTTAGCTTTCAGTTCTAGAAAATGCTCATTGTTCACCTCCTTTGTGTAGATTTATCCAACTGTCTCCTCTTTCTTTCATTAAACTCTCTCAGTAAAGCCATATTCCTTCTGTTTTCAATTGTCAATTTCTCTTCTCTAGAGCTTCCTGACATAGACTCTATTTGAGGAAACTGGTTGAAAAAAGAAAAGGGAAAGGGGCTTTTTTTAAGGTTCCCCCTTTTCACCTAATTGGAGACATTTCTTTAAGATTAAACAAACTCATTATAAAATAACATACACTATGAACTATACATGCAACCACAATGTCGTTATAAATATATTTTCTTATCTGAGAAGGCAACAGGCACATCAGCCACTCTTGGCAAGGTCATATTTCACAGAGACAGCTGAATTCACCCACTGTTGAATTATGTTATGAAGCCAGTGATTTAGCATTGTCATCTATTTTGATTGACACCAAAAGCCTTCCAGGACAGTAAATGTAAAGACGTTAGGAAAAAAATCACTTATAAAATAGCTTGATAGCTCCTGTTAATGAGTTTTTAAATGTAGTACAACAACTTAATCAAATCAGACAGCTCCATAAAAGAATTAATTTGGTCATTGGCTCTCTTTACAAAATGACTTTGTTTTACTCGGTTAAGGTGAGAATTTTTCTGTAACTGAAACATTCACAACTAAATTCAGAATGACATGGCTTGGGGTAGGAAACAAATTTTCCAAAGTTTCTCAGAGCTATTTATATTGTGGCCTCCTGTTGAATGAGCTGTACACCTTTTCTTAAATTTCATCTTAATGAAAGAAAGAAAGAATGTGAATGCCATGTATTAAAAACCATGAGCACACACTTAGAACTTTAGTTATCTTAGGTAACTTGTACATGAAATTTTAGAAATTGAAATGACTCTAAGATGCTATTTATGGACTACCAATGGGAGAGGATTTGAGAATGTCCCCATACTGTCCCAGACCACACCGATCATTTCTTACTATGTCAAGAGAAAAACACACACAGCGCAATAATCAGCCAGAAGCAGGAAAGTCCTGCTTGATTTTTTTGCTAGACTTTTGATTCACACTCCAGAAGGGATTATTAGAAAAATGGTCTGGAGGTGCCTGGGTGGTTCAGTCGGTTGAGCATCCAACTTCAGCTCACGTCATGATCTCACGGTTCATGGTTTCAAGCCCCGCATAGGGCTCCATGCTGACAGCTCCAAGCTTGGAGCCTGCTTCCGATTCTGTGTCTCCCTCTCTCTCTTCTCCTCCCCTCCTTGCACTCTGTCTCCCAAAAATAAATATAAAACATTAAAAAATTAAAAAGAAAAAAGAAAAATGGTCTTGGCCCCTCTAGAAATGTGGGCTTTTACCCAGAGTAGAAGCCTAAGAAGGCTCATTTCCTATCTACCCCAGCTCAACCTCAAAGTTTTTTATTGTACCTCAGAACTAAAGTTGATTCTAAACATCAACTTTAAGGAGAAAATTTGACGTGGTCAGAATTACCCACCGATTGGTAAATCCCCACCATTGGTATAGATCGGTGCCTCTTAGATTGAGCACCAGATTAGTCAGCTTGCATTTGGGCCTATTACATGAAATTTAGTATCTTTACATATTACGAATCCCCTTCTACATGGCAATGAGAGGCAGGAGAACTGGAACAGAATAAAGAAAGAGCAGATTCATAGACACTATCTCACACTTACATGGGCCACCTTCTTATCAACCGCCAAGGTACCTGTGCTTTCAAAATACTATTTCTCCTCTCTTCTCCCCTTCTTTTCTTTGCTTTCTCTCTCATAAATTCCTATCTGTAGTGCTTGCCCCCATTGCTAGTTTGACATTTATATTTGTGTTTATTAAACCTATTTCTGGGGCACCTCGGTGGCTAAGTCAGTTGAGCATTCAACTTTGGCACCGGTCATGATCTCATGGTTTGTGGGTTAGAGCCCCATGTCGGGTTCTGTGCTGACAGTGTGGAGCCCACTTTGGATCCTCTGCTCCGCCTTTTCTACACCTCTCCTGCTCACTATTTCTCTTTCAAAAATAAATAAACGTTAAAAAAAAACATATTTCTGTGTCGTCTACAAGCCTGTCCCATGAGGGAAGGGACCATATCTCTTTTGGTTTACCATTTCAATCTCAGCAACTAGTATAGAGCACAGAAGGAGCAGAATAAGTATGTATTAAATGTATGTAAGGATACATAGATACATGGATGTAGGGGCACGTGGGTGACTCAGTCAGTTAAGTGGACAACTATTGATTTTGGCTTAGGCATGATCTCACGATCTCATGTTTCATGAGTTTGAGCCTTATGTCTGGCTCTGCGCTGACAGCAGGGAGTCTGCTTGGGATTCTCTCTCCCTCTCTCTGTCTCTCTCTTTCTCTCAAAAATAAACATTACCAAAAAAAGATACATGTATGTAAGTATATGAATGGTGGGTAAATAGAAGAGAAAGACCACTAGATTTCAGTATCTTTAAAAGCTCCGCTCTTAGTAAATGTGGCTCCATCATGTTGCAGTGATGTAGGCGCCTTTATCATTTACAAAGCACTTTCACAAACATGTCCTTATTACAAAGTTGACAAGCATGATTACTCTCACTCCACTTACAGACGAGATTGAGAGATTGGAGAGGTTAAGCAATTTGCACAAAGTTGCATACCTACCTCGTGGCAGAATGAGGCTCTGAACCTGTTTTCTAGGCCGGAGTCAGGCCACTTTACATTGCACAAAGCTTGCAGGTGGTAAACGTGAATAAGAGGTGGTCCTTGCCCTCAGAAATACTCACAACCTCACACTGGCATAGTTTTTTTGAACACGTAAATTTTCAACTTACATTGTTGAATTTTTTTCGTGGTTGAAATCCTACCCTGCCTGCAGATACGATAATATGCAGGTTAAATGGGAGGAAAGGCAAGGTTTGGTGGCTTGCACATACATTAACAACTATTGCTTCAGGTTGAAACAAGATTTTAACCATTCTGCACATATGTTAGGCATCCTCACGATAGTACTTACTTGCAGAGCTGAGGCCAGAAGGCTTAAATTTATGAAATGACTGGAACTTTTTCAGCATGTACAGTTAGAACCAGGATGGGATTATTAAGGGGTTAGTTGTTCTAGAAAATTTAGGCAGCCAGTACATTTTGTGTTTTTCCCTTATTCCAGTGTTAGTGTTCCATATAATTCCAAGAGAGAAAAGCACCTGAAGAGGCGTAAGGTGGAAATCACATTAACACATTCGAGCTGGTGAGCTCCTCTGAGATGACGGGGAAGAAAATGGCACTTGAATGCATGAGAGTAATCTTCCAGGATTTGTACCAGGATGTGTTATATTTCAAAAAGAAGAGTTCCCAGAAGGGTCAGTTTCAGGAATGTCACTTGATTCCCTGGAGAAGACAGATGGTTGACGGGCTGTCACATTCACAGAGGGAGTGTGCCAGGTAAAGCAGAGTGGGGAGAGGTGAGGTCCCACGAAGTGCAAATTACAAAACAAATCCATTATTTTGTTTGTCTCACAATAGATGACTTTGAAACAAAAAGAGAAAAATCTATAAGTGAGTAGAAACTCGAGAAATAAACTAAGTGATAAAGGATTCATTTTCACATGTACACAGTGTGTATGGTTTTGTGGAGGCAATAATTCCTCATTTTGAGGTAGGGTAGAAGAATACTCAGGGAAGGGACTGTTAAGAACAATGGTACAGAGGCATGAAGGAATCTGACAAGGTCGTAAGAGGTCTAGAGGGAGTAGTTTTGTATGAAACATGGAGCATGGCAGCAACAGATTAGGCCAGCTTCAGCTAAAAATGACCTGAAAATCTTTCATAGAAAGTTTCCAATCAAGCAGTGCTATGTTATAGAAAACACTGCCGTGTGGATTGAAACATTTTTAGGACTTTTATTAGTTCATCCTTCTTTTTTTTTTAACATTTATTCATTTTTGAGAGACAGAGTGTGAGTGGTGGAGGAGTAAAGAGAGAGGGAAACACAGAATCTGAAACAGGCTCCAGGCTCTGAGCTATGCTTACAGCTCAGAGCCTGTCATGGAGCTCAAACTCACAAACAGGAAGATCACGACCTGAGCTAAAGTTGGACACTCAACCTACTGAGCCACCCAGGTACCCCTTACATTCTTTTTTTTGAAATGTTCATTTATTTTTGAGAGCGAGAGCTCTAGCAGGGTAAGGGCAGAGAGAGAGGGGGCAGAGGATCCAAAGCAGGCTCTGTGCTGACAGCAGTGAGCCCAATGTGTGGAAGTATTTATTGAAAAAAAAATTTTTGATGTTTATTTATTTTTGAGAGAGAGAGAGAGAGAGACCGAGCACAAGCCGGGGAGGGACAGAGAGAGAGGAAAACACAGAATCTGAAGCAGGCTCCAGGCTCTGAGCTGTTAGCACAGAGCCTGATGCGGGGCTTGAACTCATGGACTGCGAGATCATGACCCGAGCTGAAGTTGGACACTTAACCGACTGAGCCACCCAGGTGACCCTTAGTTAATCCGTCTTAAACAGGATCCAGGCAACTAAATTACCACTCACTAAATACTATAGTGAATATCATGTCAAGATTCAATCTTTGCTTTCATTTTGAGCTAAAGAAATAAAATTAGATATCTATGATATAAGTTACATTTGAAACTAGCAATTTTGAGTTGTACTTAGCATAGAAACATTCTATAAATGACATTTTAAAGGAAAAAAATGTTTAAGACAACTACATTGTGTAATTGGACAAAGTATTTGTAGTTCAGATCCAATGATGATCTGCAAGGACTACAGACAAGGAGATGAATTTATGTTCTGTGCTGAGCAGAATGAAGCCCATTATTCATAGGAGAAGAAAACCTAGTTTCCTTTACATACCACTTGCCAATTGGTTTTTCTTTTTCTTCTCACGATGAGAACTTAAAATTTTAAAGTTTAGAGTTTTAAAATTCTCTAGAGACTTTGAGCCATCATTGAGCAATCCATCAAAAATCCAGAGGCATTAAAAGTTCTGTGACTAATATGTGTGAAATGTTTGAAGATGAAACTCTCTTTTGTAATTATACACTGCAGAATATGGAATAGTTTCTGCCATGTGAATTACCTACCTGAGGATACTATTTGAAAGTTCTATCTTGCGTAAATAACAGTCAGCCTCTTATAAAAGAGTAGCAGTGTTTTCATACCTGGAATGGAAATTATTTTAGAATCATTTCCATGCAACATTTTTTCATTATTATTTAGATCTAGTGAGTATGAGAGGGAAGTAAACCCACACAGCTGGCTCTTTTCAGACAGAGTGATTCAATTTATTTTTGTTCCAATATTGTAGGAAAATAAAAAGGTTAGAATTACCTTTTGGATTCAGTGTGGTATTTCCCCTTGATGCCTAAACAAATGGAAGACAAACAGCCTTGCCAGCCTTGGACTCTAGGAAGTAACGGATTTTCCTTATAGTGTGTTTTATCTAAAATCTGGTGCTTTTCCATAATAATGAGGGATTTAGATCCTGAACTTAATCCTTCAAACAAACCCAAAGTTTTGTGATTTTTTCAGATATTGCCCTGGTTCATAAAGAGCAAGAGACTTAAACTTTAATTCTGATTCAATGTGTAAGTATATTCTTTTGAATTATACACTAAAACAATGTTGGGAGATGGGATGATATAGTACAAACCTGTTCCTTCCCCAGAGATAGAGATATGGTGACTTAGTAGGTCTAAGGTGGGCTTCAGGAATGTGTATGGGTTTTTTCCCATTTTGGTAAAATTTATGTAACATAAAATTTGCCATTTTAACCATTTTTAGTGTATATTCAGTGGGATCAAGTACTTTCAAATTGTTGTACAACCAACACTACTATCCCTGTCCAGAACTTTATCATCATCCCAAATTGGAACTCTGTACCTATTAGATGGTAACTCCCCATTTCTCCTTTCCCCAGCCCTACTTTCTATCTCTATGAATTGGACTATTCTAGGTACCTCATATAATTGAACTCATATTATCATACAATATTTGTCCTTTTGTATCTAGATTATTTCACATAGCATGCTTTCAAGGCTCATTCATGCTGTGGCACAACACAACAGAATTTCCTTCCTTTTTAAGGCTGAATATATTCCATTGTATGTATATACCACACTTTGATTATCCATTCATACATCAATAGACATTTGGGTGTTTCCACCTTTTGGCTATTGAGAATAATGCTGCCATTGACATTGGGATATCTGTCAAAAGATATCTGTTCAAGTCTCTGCTTTCAGTTCTTTTGGATATATATCTGGTCATGGAATTGCTGGATTGTATGTTAATTCTGTTTAATTTTTTTTTTTGAGGAACCGCTGTAATGTACGAATGCATAGTTTTTAACCAGTACTGCAGGTGGTCCTGTGATCTGGTAATTTGGGAAACATTTATTTATCAGTTACATATTGCTGCAAAACAAACTACCCCAAGAATCAATAGCTTAAAACCATATTCATTCATTCAGCTCACGATTCTACTGGGTGGCTCTTCTGAGCTGGGATGGGCTTATCTGACCTCTCTCGATGTAGCTAAAGCTTTTGTGCTCACAGGGCTGGTCAGCTGGTTGTGACCTAGGCCCATTGAGCCTCGGTCATGTCGATGGTGGTTGTTCAGCTGTTGGCTGGGGCAATGAAGTGACAGGGCCTAGAATCTCTCATTGTCCAGCAGGCTAGCCCAGACTTGTTCACATGGTGGCAAGGTTCCAAGAATAGCAAGAGGAAAAGCCCCAGTGCACAAGCACTTTTCAGGTCTCTTCTTGCATTACTTTTCCTGCCCCACTGGCCAAAGCAAGTCACCTGGCCAAGCCCAGAGGCAGGATGGAGGACACTGCCAATGAGAATGGATCTCAAAGGCAGAAAAAGAGCTGAGACCATTACTGTTGTCACTCCACCTCAAGTTACCTGATTAATTCAATTTTCTGATAAACTCTGAGTTATCCAAAAACTTCCTCTTGCCTTTGTAAATCCGTGAATGGAACACAGTAGCCCCTGAAATTGTATGCAAGCGTCAGAACTGCATGCCCCAGCTGCGCTAAAATGCTCTCCATTTGTGTATTCATTCATTCATTTATTATTTAATAAATACTTACATGTGGGAGTGCCTGGTGTGGCTCAGTTGGTAGAACATGTGACCTTAATCTCCAGGTCATGAGTTCGAGCCACCGTTGAGGGTAGAGTTTACTCAATAAATAACTAAATAGTAAATAAAGACTTACTGTGCATCTACTTGTGTCTGGGACTCTTCTAGACCTTGGGCACAAAGCCGTCAACAAAATAGTCCAGGTTCCTGTTCTCTCAGGATTTGCATTCTATTCTAGGTGGAAAGTTTCAGGAGTGAGAATAAGTTTGGATCCCCCACACATATCCAGGAATTTGTTTAAAAAAAGAAAAGCCTAGAGAATATTATTTATTTCTCATTCTCCACCCTTTGCGCTTTCATGAATATTTGAATATAGAAAAATAATTTGGTTAATTAAAAGTTCCAGATATTTGAATGCCAGAAAGCAGATGTAAAGCTCTGTAGGATAGGAGAATGGACTTTCAACTTGTAATCTTGATATAAGACACACAGGTTTGTTTCTCACCTCTTTTATGCTTTCTGCAAGGTTTTGTGGCTAAAACTTTTGCTCCCCCTACCCAGCTGCCCAAGGGAGGGCACCTGATTTTTATGGCTCAAAGGGCACTAAAGTGTCACATACAGCTGAATGGCAATGGATGTCTAGGACAGACATTTTCTTTGGACACTTCTTTCTTTTTTATTGTTGTGTGTGTTTAATCCTAGGGGAGTAGAGTGGAATTCTGTATTTTTAAACTAGCACTACTTTGTTAGAAAGGTTGATTTTTTTTTTTTTATAGACTAAAAGTGGCATCAGCTTGATGTCCAGCCAGTGGGTCAGGGGTGATGGTATACTGTTCTAAGTGATGTTGCCAAAGAAAACTCACTATATGCACAAGAGCTTTCTTTGGGTAGCAGCGAAGCTTCATGTTTGTGTGTAATCAGACATCACAGTGGGAGAGAATCAGAAGATTGCATGTGGAAGGGTTCAAAGCATGCACTTCAGAGTCAGACAGATGTGTCAGTTATTAGCATTGATCTTTGCCAAACAATTTAATCTCTTTGATCTCAGTTTGTCTGTCTATGAAATGGGACAATAATACTCTCTACCTCATGAAATTTGGAAATGTTAGGAAAATGCATGTGGAGCTCTTAGCACAGTAGTTGTAGTAGGCATTTGATAAAAATATTAGCTAAAGGCTGTTATTTTAGTAAATGTTATTATGATCTATACTTTCATCACTACAAAGAAGTGCCTTTGACTTGGCTCTCAGTGCCAGAAATTAAGCTACAGGGGAAGTGCTTTTCGAACCACCCTTGCACCATTTCCAATAGAAACAAAGACATTTATGAAACTGAAGCTTGCTGTTTATTCATAGCCAGTCAGGGATTCCTTTTTGGGCTCTTGCCCATTATCTGAGCAATTTTTCAACAACTTGGAGTTGCCGTAGAAGCAGTCCAAAATCGATCTTTCCCAAACAACAGCAACCACAACAACAAAATAGCACTTCAAATGCTGGTACCCTCACCTGGAATGATTTTAGGGTTGCTAGAAAGAAGCCCCCCAAAACATCTTGGGTAGTTTTCCACCAGACATTCTGGAAGAGTCCACTATGAAAATATGAATTTATTCAATCTCATGTTTTCTGCTTTGGGCTTAGATGAAAGTAGCAGCTGGGCCCAGTGGGAGTTTGGTTGGGAGTAGACTTTGATGGATGGAAATGGAGTTTTCTGAAGTAAGAGAAGGGAGAAAGAATTTGGGATCATGGGTGGAGGAAGTGCGTGGTCTGCATTTTCTGGAACAATGTGACTTCACCTTATAAACATGAATGAGATGCTAGGGAGAGTGTCACATATTCCCCTGGGGTAGTCGGTGTGGGGGAATTGTGAGGTGCTGGTGCTGGGGGACACAGGGGGACAAAGAAATAAGGTGGGGGGGGGACCCAGAGAGGAAGTGAGTGAGGGTGAAAGGCAAATTTTTAGACTGTTATGTGAGCAACATTAACTGTAATGCAGTAGGGAGAAATACCGTCTTCCTGGCCTCCCCCATGTGACAGGAAGCTGATCTGCCTGCCTAGATTTATATCCTTCTGTGCCTATATTTCTCTCCTCACTTTTGTCTCACCTCCTACCTTGTTATACGTGATCTTTTTCCCCCTGAGAAAATCATAATTCTATCACTGTGGAAATTGAGGTGCCTTCAAATTTCTTACTAGTCTTAGAGTATTTTCTTAGGACAAATTGCCAATTTCCTCTTTTATGGAAAATACTAAAATACTTTTTTTTTTTTAATAGAGTGACCTCGATCTTTTCCCATTTGCTGTTCTTTCTAATTTCTAGACGGAGCTAGAAAAAAATTGAATTGAAGGGGTTGTCAGCCTGGTGGCAATAGCCACATAGAAGGCATCAAAATGTTTGCTCCCAGAGTCCTTGAAGCAGAGACCTTGAGCATTTCTACCAGTGACCATCCATGAAGTGACAGCACTAGAGGCATGGAGCTACCTTGTGTCTGTCTTGTCCAACCACAAGCATTGGTATGCAATCAGTGCTCAATAAATATTCATTCATTGGTTAGAGAGATTATCCATGATGTAAAATAATAACCATGCCAGATACAGTTGAAACCATAGGGCTTAACGCCTCCCACAAGTGGTCCTAGCCAGCTGTGCTCTGGGCGCCCTCTCCCTCCTTCCTTGCCGCACTCTCCTGTGGCCTGATTTACCGTGCATCTCAGATGTGTGGCCCACGGTCTCCACCTAGGAAGCCAGGAGGCTCCATGTGGACAGTCATCAGAACTTACGGTTCCAGGACACCTGGGCATTAGGGACTGAACACCTGGCCAGTTTCTCCTTAAATACATCAAAGATCATGCTCTAGTTAGTTTGGAAATGGAAATTCTCACAGACTGTTCCTAAAAGAACTGCAACCTGGGGTCAAGTTGATTTAATTCACCAGTTCTCCTAAGAATGATGTTTGAAAGGAAAGTGGAGAGGCCTCTATCTTGCCCCATCTACATGTCATTCAGATGTTGAGGACCCTCAACAGGCAGAACTTTCTTCATCCCCTGTTGGTTCAGTGCAGATAAGAAACTTTGATCATTTTCCTTGAAGGCTGAAGCTACTGCTGTTGGCCTCTTGAAAGCAGGGTACAGAATGCTCTAGCACTTTCTAGCTGATAAGTGACTCCTTGCTGGGAATAAGCTCTGGCCTTTTTTTTTTTAAATTTTAATTTTGCTTTTAAGCAATCTCAACAGTCAACATGGGGTTTGAACACATAACCCCAAGATCAAGAGTCGTACACTCCACAAACTGAGCCATCCATGTGCCCCAGCTCTGGCTTTTTTTTTTTTTTTAAAGGTGAGCCATGACTGGGGTGCCTGGGTGGCTTGGTCGGTTGAATGTCTAACTTCGGCTCAGGTCATGATCTCACAGTCCGTGAGTTCGAGCCCCGTGTCGGGCTCTGTGCTGACAGCTCAGAGCCTGGAGCCTGTTTCAGATTCTGTGTCTCCCTCTCTCTCTGCCCCTTCCCTGTTCATGCTCTGTCTCTCTCTGTCTCAAAAATAAATAAATGTTAAAAAAAAAAAAATTTAAAGGTGAGCCATGACTGGAGCAGTATATTTTGAGTAGCACTTGCTAGGACAACAGCGATTAGAGCAATGAGAGCTTTTACAGTGGGAAGCATCGACTCCCCAAGCAGAATTAAGAGGTAGAGAAACATGTTTATTTTCTGTGTCTTCATTTCTCTGGCCTGCACAAGGTCACCCACACATCCAAACAGGAGTGGAGTCTTAGGGATACAGAAATGTCATTAGTGGAGGCCACCCCTGGAGTAAGAGAGCACAAATTCACTGTCAGGGGACAGAAAAAACATTAACAATATTCTCCAGGGATGTAGCCTGGTTATTTTTTTTTTTAACAAATGCCCCCAAATGATTCTAAAGCATGACACAGTTTGGGAATGACTATTCCTGAGAGCATCCTCTCACATGTCGTTTACATAGTTGTACCTCAGACTAGTTGCACTCGTTCTATTTTTATTTAACATATTATAATATTTTATTTTCATTTTTATATTGTGTTATATAGTATATAATACAATATAATTAATAATACTATAATATATATACTATATATAATACAAATGTAATTAATTTGTATATAGGATCTTTATATTATATTTTTATTTGGTAATATAATGATAACACACTAATGTGTATAAGGACTGCTTTTATAAAAGATATTGTTATATCATATACAAGATATTCTCCATTCTTACAATTATTATTGAAAGAGGTGGTATTATTATCACCTTTTTATTATATTTTAGTGTTTATTTATTTTATTTTGAGAGAGAGAGACAGAACGTGAGCCGAGGAGAGGCAGAGAGAGAAGGAGAGAGAATCCTAAGCAGGCTCCCGCTGTCAGCACAGAACCCCATGCAGGGCTCGATCCCACGAACTGTGAGATCATGACCTGAGCTGAAATCAAGAGTTGGATGCTTAACCAACTGAGCCACCCAGCCACTCTACGTTTTATTTTTTTAATAACATCTTTATTGACATACAATTCACATATCCTACAGTTGGCCCTTTTAAAGTGTTCGATATAATATTTTTTTTTCTTTAAATAAGCTTTAGGCCAAAATGAGGCTTGAACTCACAACCCCAAGAGCAGCAGTTGTATATTCTACCGACTGAACCATCCAGGTGCTCCATCACCATTTTACAGATGAGAAAAGAGAGACGCAAAAAAGCTAAGAAATTTGCCCGAGATCTCAGAGCTAGCGAGTGGTAGGTTGGGATTTACCCCTGACCTGGTGATTCTGGTGCCTGAGACTTTTTACTGCTTTTTAGTATAGTTGACACACAATTACATTAGTTTCAGGTGTACAACTTAGAGCTATGACAACTTTTAACACCACACTGCACTGATCAAAGTGACCAAAAGTCTTTGGAAATTTGATGGAGAGAATTGCATCATCACTAGGCAGAAGAGAGGTATCAGAGAAGGGTATCAGGGAAGGAAAGACCTCTGCACAAGAAATGGTTAAGAGTTTTTAGATACACATGTGGCCAGGAGCATATTTTGTTGAGTGATGTCCAAGCCTATAGAAATGCAGACTTTGCAGAACCCCAGGAACCAGGTAGAGGTGTGTGTGTAAGTCACAGGCCTCCAGTGAGTGCATGCTCTGGAAATGAGGAAGGAACAGCATCGTCAATGTGGAGCAGCCCTTGGGCTTCACCAGCCTAGGAGCGGGAGGAGGTGTTGCTTCTGATGCCAATGAAAACTAAGGACAGAAGAGGAGCAGGTGCAAAGTGTGCCAAAATACCTCAGAATTCTGATGAAAAAAGCCTTGTTAGGGGCACCTAGGTGGCTCAGTTGGTTGAGTGTCTGACTCTTAATATCGGCTCAGGTCATGATCCCAGTGTCATGGGGTGGAGCCTGCTTAAGATTCTCTCTTTCTCTCTCTCTCTCTTTCAAAAAAATAAATAAAAATGATAAATAAAAGTCTCGTTATGTTTTCTGTTTTATGAAAACCGTCCTGTACTAAGAGGAAGGAAGACAAATCCTATTTGAATTGAATGGCTTTTTCTCTTAGTTGGGAGCCCATGGCCATTGTTACTCAGTGGAAGGGCTTTTATAACAGTCTGGGCCAGGTGCTTTCAGCTAAAGTTCCAGAAGATCATGGGTTAATTGGAAGAGCTTTCTAATACATCTTAGGATTCATTTATTCACTTATAAACATTTATCAAGTGCTTTTGATGAACCAGGCTGTGCTCTAGGGGATACAGAAAGGGATATAATAAAAGGGGATGTAGAAATGAAGAAAAAATTGTCCCTTTTCCCAAAAATCTCACAGTTTGAGTGGCGGAGACAGACAGGAAACCAGCACCAGCTTCAAGTGATGTTTCCATAGACATATTTGAGAGTTACCGTGACATCAGTGAGGCCAGGGCACTTAAAACTTCTTAAGGGATGGGAAAGTCGAGTCCAAGAAAATCCCCTAAAGGGACCTTGCATTATGTCATGAAAGATCTGCAGCTGTCCTGGGTAATGTGGAGGGCATCTCAGACAAAGGGAACAGTGTATAACAGAACATGAGGCAAAAAGGTGGTCCCACAACCCTATAGGTATATTGTGAACAACCAAACCTAGCCAGCAGGTCACAGAACTCTTAGGTCCTCTTTGGTGGAGTACTCCAACTTGGGTCTAGAGCCCTAAGAATCCCGAGCACAGGTCTGTGTGTCAGTATGAAGTCACAGACCCTGTTTCTAGAGTCTCCTGTGATTCTGTGTAATTTCATACTGATACCACCTGGACAATGGAAGCTATTAAAAGCCATTCAGCCCCTTTTGCAAAATTAGAATTACCGAGGGGGAAAGGAGCTAATATTTCTTGAGCAGTCACTGAGTTCCAGGCACAGGCTAGGTGCCTTCTAGGTTAATGGGGCTTTCTTGGTGGGGGGTGGGGGGGGTGGGAGGGGTGGTATTTGCTTCCTCTGCAGGCAACTTGCTCACCAAACTGTAGCTGTTTGCCTTAGTAATCACTGAGAAGTATCCTCTTTTAACCAGAGAGGAGTCGTGACTTGTTTTCCCTTGGGTTCTGTTTGCATTTGGATAGATCTCCTCCCCCCAGGAGAAGCCACCTATAAATCCTCCTGTTACATCAGATTTCTCTAAGTGCCTTGTCTCACAGTCCCGCTCCCAGCTGCCACTCATCCCTCAGGGACTATTAACATTTATTTACATCGACATGGTGGCTCACCACCTTAAATGAAAGGATAAACAATGTCCCCGCTTGCAGCAGCAAGCTGGCCTTTCTGGGATACCATTAGGACTTGTCTCCGAGAGGGCTGGGCAAAATGGCTGCTCCGACCAAACCTTCACTAATTATTCAATCAGCGATTTGGCAGGTCAGTCAATGGGAAACGATGTACAGTCAGCTGAAATTGATCACACTTCATTTCCCATCAATTGTCAAGCCAAATTGTGGATAAAGTCATAAGTAAAGGATCATTGCCTGTCATTCTTGGGACTGCATTTCCCTACCCCTTCCACTTACTTAGACCCCAGGCTGATCAATAAAAGCAAGTATTTTGCTCTGACAGAGGTACCCCGTATAAAATGTTTACCACCTTCTGAGATGCAAGGGGAGGGGAGAGTATTTTCTATTTTATAATTGATGCGGCTGCTGCCATATAATCCCCTAACCTTGTCAGGCAGCTCGGATGTGGAGGCAGGATTTTAAATCCCATGATCCATTATGCATCACTTACTTCCACATCTATTACCGTTCCATCGGCCAAATGACAGGATTCCCCATCAGGGCCTCTGAATGTGTGGGGCCCTTCGACTTTATGCGTATGGAAAGGCATGTGGAACTTCACACATGGGTGATTTACAGGCAATTAGTAGGAGGCAGTGGCAGATTTAGTGTAGCTTTTCTGAAAGTTATGAATAAGGGATATAAGGAGGCGGATTTCCCCCTTTAAAAGGCTTGGAGTGATCCAGGCAATGAATTTTGTGACTTTAGCCACTGCCCTCTCAGAAGATGTTGTAAAATGGAATGTATTCTTGACTTAGTTGATGGGCTGCCTCCAAAACCTGCTGCTGGCCCACCTGGGTGGGGCCCCCCCTAGACAGACTGGTGGGTCACAGACTCAGATTTACATGTGTCCCCTCACCCTTGCCCCCAAACCACTGACCTTTTTCCTCGCACTGTGGGACCTGATGGATCCTTAGGCAGAACGGCCTCTGGACCCTGAATGTCAGCTACCGGAAAACAACCGGAATGGAATTTTCTGAGAAACACGGCCATGTACGAAAATTATCACATTTTTCTCACAATGATTTGTGAAGTGAGAAGGGTAGGGTTTTTAAATCTTGATTTTACGGCATAGGAAACTAAGGTTTAGAAATTTGAGTGATCTCCCTCATGTGTGGCTCCTTGATGACAGAGCTGTGTTTAGATTCTAGGTCTCTAGAGCAAGATATCTTTTTCTCTACAGAATACTTTTCAGTCAGTAGATTTCAATCTATTAATTTTCTCATACATATACACACTCTTTATTCTCTTGTTCACTCAACAAATCTGTATTGAAGACTCACCACGTGCTCTGTGCTTACTCTTTGTACCCTCAAGGAGCTCACAGTCTAGGGAGAGACAAAAGCAAGCAAGGAAGATGACACAGTATGGGCAGTACTGAAGTGGCTGAAGCTAGGTGCTTTGGGAGTGCAGAAGAGGGGAGCCTACTTGAACTTTTGGGGGTGGTCTAGCAAAGTTTCTCCTGAGGAAATGGTGTAAAGCCTCAAGGACAGGAAATGGTGTAAGGCCTCAAAGAGCCAGGTTGAAAGGACTTTTCTGGCCAAGGGAACAGCATTAGCAAAGTCCCAGAGGCAAGACAGAGCTTAACTTGCAGTTGGTTGGAGCTTAGAAAACAATATGGGAAAGGAGAGAGAAGGGCAGGAGAGGTTTCCAGCCTATTCACAGAGGAACTTTTAAGCTTGTAATTGGCTGTTCCCACAGAGCCAGGCCTCTCTTACCAGCATCCCTAAAGGCAGGGCCAAGCCCCACCCAAGTTCAGCCTCCTCCTCCTCCTTCCTCTCCTTCTCCTCTTCCTCCCCCTCCTCCCCCTCCTCCTCCTTCTTCTCCTCCTCCTTCTCTTTCTCCTCCTCTTGCTCCTCCTCCTTCTCCTTCTCCTTCTCCTCTTGCTCCTCCTCCTTCTCCTTCTCCTCCTCTTGCTCCTCCTCCTTCTCCTTCTCCTCCTCCTCCTTCTCCTCCTCCTCCTCCTTTTGTCTGGAAGGAAAGCAGATTGACTTTTAGTCATCACCAAGCATTTCTAGAGTGGCTACAGCAGAGGTAATGCCTCTGTCTCAAAGTACTGTATGCAGTGAACTATCACTTTTCCTCCTACTAGCTAAGAATACAAGCTAAGGGTAACTACTCACTGAAACATTTCCCCCACCAAAAAAAAGTCTCTATAGGCTAAGTGATTTGATGAAGGTCACTTGCTGCTAGTAGAAGAAAGCTGAGATTGGAGGCTAGCCTTCCTGTTCCAGCTGTTTTCATAGTGGGGTTTAAAAGCTACCTTTGGGGGCGCCTGGGTGGCTCAGTCGGTTAAGCGTCTGACTTCAGCTCAGGTCATGATCTCACGGTTCGTGAGTTCAAGCCCCGCATCGGGTTCTGTGCTATCAGTTCAGAGCCTGGAGCCTGCTTCGGATTCTGTGACTCCCTCTCTCTCTGCCCATCCCCCACTCACGCTCTGTCTCTCTCTATCAAAAAATTAATAAACATTAAAAACATTAAAAAATCTTTAAAAAAAAATAAAAGCTACATTTGGCCTCTTTGTATGTCAGTCATTACACTCAAAAACTCACTGGGATACATGCTCTTTAATTATATCATTTTCTTTTTCAAATTGTTTCATACTGGAGAAAATAACACCATTCACAAGCCTTTAAGTTGCCCTACATGGCCCAAAGGGGGATGGGATATTGCACTGAAAATGAGGTCTTCAGCAACTTCTTAAATATTTCCTTTTTAATTGAGTGTAAGTAGTAAACTCATAACTGTTTCAAAAACAATGTGGTAAGCCTCATTATTAAGACTTGTTATTTCTGACTTACGTGAGCAATTCAAAAGAAGGAAAATTAGCAATGACATGAATGGGACATTATGCGCTATAAGTCTGGGTACGTCAACCAAAAAAGGAGAGCCTGGGCCTTCTTGTAAGTTGGAGAACATAAAGAGAGCAAGCCTGGTCTTGGCTGTGTGTTATAGATGCCATAACCAGGAAAAGGCAAAAAGAAAGTAGAGACTGGTACCTTTACTGCCAAGCATAAACTCTGGAGGCACTTGTCCTGAGGGCCATTCTTTAAGTACATGATGTCAATTTCTATTTCCTTCAGCATCACAGTGTCAGTGAAGTAGAACAGTGGATGTTTCCACAAGATAGTAAGTGACAGAGAGTCTTATTCTCTCTTCACTGGCGAGCAGAGCTAGTAGCTATCCAGTTGGTATGGTTTCAGGGGGTGCAAATACAGATGTCTCCAGAAGCCAGGAAGGATACTGGCTGGAAATACGAGACTGGCCAAGGGGGCAGGGGCAGATGCCCTCCCTGCACGTCAGCACCACTACTCTGCTCCACCTGACTGACCCAGTGACCCAGATCCTCTACATTTTCAGGGAAAGCTAAATTTCTGGGTCTTGCATGTTTCTTTTCTATTTCTAAATTAGGAGGCTCCTGATTTTGAAGTGTTGCAACCCCTAGCTTGTATTCTTAGCTAGTAGGAGGAAAAGTGATAGTTTACTGCATATTATTGAAAGTTCTGACATAGGATTTTGTAGTATTTGTAAATCTCAATAGTATGAAAAGAGGTGAATATGAGATAAGGATTTGGTTTTAAATACTAAAAGCAAGGTTTGTTTGGAATGTGAGAGCTATATTGCAGAGACAATATGTCAAGAAATTAAGGCGCCTGGGTGGCTCATTTGGTTGAGTGTCTGACTCTTGATTTCGGCTCAGGTCATAATCTTGAAGTTTGTGAGGTCAGGCTCTGCACTGAGCATGGGACCTGCTTAAGATTCTTTCTCTCTCTCTCTCTCTCTTTCTCTCCCCCCCACCCCCCTTCCCTGCTCGCATGCACAGGCGAGGTCTCTCTCTAAAATAAAAAAATATGTTGGGGCACCTGGGTGGCACAGCCGGTTAAGCATCCAACTCTTGATCTCGGCTCAGGTCATGATCTCATGGTTCGTGAGTTCGAGCCCCACATCAGGCTCTGCACTGATGGCACAGAGTCTGCTTGGGATTCTGTCTCTCCTTCTCTCTGCCCCTCCCCCGCTTTCTTTCTCTGTCTCTCTCTTAAAATAAGTAAATAAAATTTAAAAAAATTAAAAAATTTGTCAAGAGTAATAGAGTGGAAAGAGCACTAGACATGGAATGAGCATTTCTAAGTCTCAGTGTGTCCATGGACATGGGTCTTAGTAGCTCCTGCCTCAGTTTCTTCATCTGTAAAGCCAAAGATTTGATTCAGTTTCTATGTGAGTGCTCTTCTAACCATAACCTCGGTGACCCCCCCACGCCAGTGAAATCCACACAGCACCTCATCAGGGATCTCCCTTCTCGCTGAGCAGTTTTTGCTTCATTCTGAATTACAGTGTTCTCTTCTGTTATGTAGTGATGGGATAAGAACAACAAGAGTCTATTCCACAAGGGTGCAGAGAATATCAGAAAGACAAAGGGCAGAAGGAGAGTTCCAGAATGAACCACGCTTTGGTAGCGCACTCTATTTTCTTGCATCAGTATTTCCTCTATTCTGTCCTGCCAGGTCTAGCCATTTTGTGGATGATAATTAGACCTCTTATCAACAGCGACGAATCCTGACAACAGTTAAGGATTCAGAGTCGTAGCAGCAGCCGCCATCTATGGAGTGCTCGGCACACACAGGGCACTGCGCCAGGTACGAACTATTCCTCCCAACAACCCCAAGTGATAGGTTTCTAGAGAACTGTTCCTGCGCTCGTTCCACAGATGGGAGCATGAAGGCTTAGAGAGGAAGAGCCATCTGTGCAGAACACGGGATGGGGGAGGCGGCTCCCCAGGGACGCTGGCTCCAAAGCCCCAGATCTTATTCACACCCCAGAGGCTACGTCGTCTTGGTGCACTCACACCTTTCAGGCTCTGTGAGTCAGGCTTCAGTTCAGATCCAGCATCTGCCACTCACGGAGCATCTGTGGAAAAGGAGTTTAACCTGTTTCAAGCCTCAGCTTTCTGATCTGTAATGGGGAAGAATTGAAGTGCCTGCCACAAGTCTTGAGGATGAAGTGAGCTAGAGGAGGCACACCAGGTACTTGGAAGCATCCACAAATGGCTGTGATTATGGTTTTTTGTCCATTATTGTGCTCTGTTGTCTTCTCACCGAAGATTTGGAAGAAAGAGGCTGCAAAACCATCATGTCAAGCTGAAAAGCAAGGAAATCACAGAACAGATGAACAGGACATTTCTCCAGGGAGCCAGAGATAGGGGCTACAAAAGAACTCCAGGGGCCCCCCACACAGCCCCGTGGCCCTGCCCGCTGGACCTGTTGGTTCCTTACAGCCCTGGGGAAGCAGTGAAACCACATAAACTCCCAGGAGCGTCTAGAAAGAAAACAAATGCTCTCTCTGCTTAAACTGTTCCTCTGTAAAGGAATCACATCCTCTGAAGACAGGGCAGAGAACACCCCTGGACCTTCCCGCATGTAATTTGTTACAGGCAGGAGTATTAAATGTTGCCCATGGCTCGGTGGCATGGAACACGGAAAGACACGTCCTTTCTCTAGATAAAATCTGAAGAAGGAGAAAAAGGCCCTCCTCCTGCCAGCTGAGCAAAGCTGAAGGGGCATCCTGCTTTGTTGTCACTGCAGAGGCAGCCTGGGAGCACAGGTGATGGTGAGGGACGTTGAACAGGAGAACGCCCTTCACTGCCTTGAGGACGGGCCCAGCCATGTCTACTTTTCTCCTCACCCCTGTGTGTTCTCACCGAGGGAGATGCACCTTCACAGCTCAGGGCAGTGGAGGACTGAAAGCAGTTGGTGCCAGCAGTTCTGGGACAGTTCCCCACACTGTGCCGAGCACCAGCTCCATTTCCACCTCATGTGAGCTCTCAAGTCTAGCCTGGAGGACCTTCTGCCAGACATCAGCGTGCTGGAGAACTGACGCCTGGATCCTGTGTTGACAGTGATCTGAGTGGCAGAAGGTTCCTGAAAGTTCTTGCCGCTGCAGCTGCAGTGCTTCAGGAGGCCAGTTCTTTTTGGTAGAAAACCCAGCTTGGATGCATCTGCAGTCCTGGGACATGTTTTAACAAGCATGTCACATTGAAAAACCTGCCATTTTGCTCATAGTGACGGAGATGTAGGAGTGGCTCAGATTTCATTTTCCTCCTCCAAATACTTGTCTTTTCCTTTAAAAAAAAATTAAGTTTATTTATTTTTGAGAGAGGGAGGGATAGAATGCAAGCTGGGGAGAGGCAGAGAGAAAGAGGAAGACACAGAATCCAAAGCAGGGTCCAGGCTCCGAGCTATCCGCACAGAGCCCGACACGGGGCTCGAACTCATGAACTGGGAGATCATGACCTGAGCCGAAGTCGGACACCCAACCAACTGAGCCACCCAGGTGCCCCAATGCTTGTCTTTTTCTTTAAACCGGCCTGAAAACTAAAAGGTTTTAGAACCAGACCACAGACATCAGGCCATGTTTCCAACACAACACTATAGCAAAAAGACCCAGGTGCACCTGGATGGCTCAGTTGATTAAGGGTCCAACTTTGGCTCAGGTCATGATCTCATGGTTCCTGAGTTTGAGCCCCGCATCAGGCTCTGTGTTGACAGCTCAGTGCCTGGAGTCTGCTTCGGATTCTGTGTGTGTCTGTCTCTGCTCCTCCCCCACTCTTGCTCTATTGCTGTCTCTCTCTCTCTCTCTCTCTCTCTCTCTCTCTTTCAAAAATAAATAAACATTAAAAAGAAAAAAAGACCCAGACCATAGTCTACATGAAAACCCCTCAGACTGCATTTATACTGTCAAATCAATGCAAAGAGTGAAGGTAAGTATCCATATTATTTTGATGATGAAGAAAGCTTTAATTGTACTAATGATGTTAAGCAATGGTCTTTGAACTCTGAACTGTAAAGAAGGGATACTTTTTCGACTGGGCTCTCCTCATGAGCATTTGAAGTTGACAGGTATGCTTTGGAAGGGATTCTCATGTTGAACTGATACTTGCAATGTGTCTAGAATGTGGTTCTGAGAAGCAGTTGAGGCTGTGGCTTGCATTCATGAGGCAGTTCCCACATACTTGCAGCTTCCTTCTCATTATAGTCCTATGGTTTGGGAGGCAGTAGGAACTGGGGTGTATGAATGCCTCTCATGGAATGTTGTCAGTAACAACCTATTCGAAAGTTGGTGTAAAACCACAAGAATCACTTATTATTACCTCCAAACCCTCAAGGTTGCTTATATGATTCATACGGTTGCAGTCAGAGATAGGCTGGGGCTAGAAGCATTAAAGCCTCTCTCACATCTCTGGGGGCTGCTGCTAGCTGTTGGCTGGCACCCCATATGGAGCTGTTGACCAGAGCACCTACAAATGGCCTCTTCATCTTGCCTGGGCTTCTGTGTTCCAGGGTCAAGCAGCATCCCAAAGAAAGAGCCAGGGAGAAGCCATGTCACCATTCTAATCTAGCTTCAGGAGTCACACAGTGACTTTCCACTCATGGGAAGTAAGGCACTAGGGTCAGCCCATAGGGCTGATTACGGAGAATTACATTGTGCCTCTTTTTTTTTTTTTTTAAGTTTATTTATTGATTTCGAGAGGAAGGCACATAAGCAGAGGAGGGACACAGAGAGAGAGAATCCCAAGCAGGATCCACGCTGTCAGCACAGAGCCTGATGCAGGGTTTGATCCCATGAACCGTGAGATCACAACTTAAGCGGAAATCAAGAGTCAGACCCTTAATCAACTGAGCCACTCAGGTGCTCCCAGATTGTGCCTCTTGATAAAGGGGTGTCAGCAAATTCCAAGATATGAAAAACTTCCAGTCTTTTTTAAAAAGTAGTCAAACCAACCTCCCTGTTCAAAAGCAGTCACTCTTTTCCTCCATCCCCTGCTCATCCACTCAAGTCCTGAGGAGTAGCGACTCAAATAAGCCAACCACAGTCCAACAACCAAACTGGCTGGGGCTGGAGGATGATGCTTTGATCGTTTCCAAAGACAAAGCTCTCTGTGAAACCAGAGTGCCAGTTCCTCTCTCAGAAGCCCCAGAAATAAGCAAATGATTCTAAGTGGTAGAGGTAAGACCCCTGCGTGGTAATGACTTTATTACATTTCGGTGCTGCCATGCCCAGAGTCAGGCTGCTGGATGTGATGTGTAAGTCTCCTCGCACCCTCTCTAAGCTAAGTAGTCGGCGATATCCATTGTCTGAGAGCCTGCATTGCTCATGCGAGCCTTTGTCCTCGATAACAGCTCCTTTTCATCAATATGATACATTGCACTCTGATTTTCTACTTCTGTCTTTCTTTCTGGATATTCCTTTCTCCTCTCTGATTGCTTTTTCTTCTTAGACCATTACTCTACTTGATAGTGCCAGGTTATCATTGGATCCCATCTCCCTCTCCAATAAGCCTGTGATTGATACTAATCTTCCTCGTGGGACACATTTTATAGGATGCACAGTGGAAACCACTCTCTAAATCTCAGCTTTATATGTGCTGACAATTTACAAGGTTGCACCTCACACTAGTCTCAGGAGGCTTAAGGGGAAATTTAAGAACTGTGTAATCAGACCTCCTAATAAGAACAGAAATGCCTTTCATACACAGACGCTGTCATGCCATTCAGCAGTCTGCGCTATGCCACTCTTTGTCTTTTGTAAAACAAAATTTCTTCAGAATGCACATCTAGTGCTATTTGGGACATGGCAGGTTCCTAGCCAGCATGCATCATGTCTTCTGAGGAGAGTGGTATTTTAATTATTCTAATAAAAGCTTTCTCTTGCCATCAATTCCATAAAAACAGAAAATTACACCTCACAGAAGCAGGTTTGTTACACAATGTAACTGCACCTTTCCTGGGAAATCCTGACATAGTGTGTTACCCTCTCCCATTGACACATGCTTGGGTTTAACTTTATTTTTGCAGACCCAAGAAACTGTTTTGTATAAAGTGTTGATTCCTCCTGTGAACTTTGTAACCATAAAGTATGCAGGCCAAGGAAGCCTGTGTAACGCAGTATTTGCCTGCAACAGTATTAGATTCTGAGTGTTCTTCAAGTGAATACCTGTATCCAAAAAATAGAGGTTCATACTGGACTCAGAGCTTTTTTTTTTAAGTTTATTTATTTATTTTGTAAGTGACAAAGATAGCACGAGTGGTGGAGGGGCAGAGAGAGAGGGAGAGAGAGAATCCCAGGCAGGTTCCAAGTTGCCAGTGCAGAGATAGATGCAGGCAGGGCTCAGATTCACGAAACCAGGAGATCATGACCTGAGCTGACACCAAGAGTCAGACACTTTTTAAAAAAATTTTTTTAAATATGAAATTTATTGTCAAATTGGTTTCCATACAACACCCAGTGCTCATCCCAACAGATGCCCTCCTCAGTACCCATCACCCACCCTCCCCTCCCTGCCACCCCCCCATCAACCCTCAGTTTATTTGCAGTTTTTAAGTGTCTCTTATGTTTTGGCTCCCTCTCTCTCTAACCTTTTTTTATTTTTCCCTTCCCCTCCCCCATGGTCTTCTGTTAAGTTTCTCAGGATCCACATAGCAGCGAAAACATATGGTATCTATCTTTCTCTGTACGACTTATTTCATTTAGCATAACACTCTCCAGTTCCATCCACGTTGCTACAAAAGGCAATATTTCATTCTTTCTCAGTGCCACGTAGTACTCCATTGCGTATATAAACCACAATTTCTTTATCCATTCATCCGTTGATGGACATTTAGGCTCTTTCCATAATTTAGCTGTTGTTGAAAGTGCTGCTATAAACACTGGGGTACAAGTGCCCCTGTGCATCAGCACCCAAGAGTCAGACACTTAACCAACTGAGCCACCCAGGAGTCTCTGGACTCAGAACTTTTAAGCAACCCAAGCTTGATTCACGGTTCATTGATTAGTTTTCATGAAACTCACGGAGGGATGTTTCTGTCTCTTAAACTTCAGTATGGTCACACTATGGACCAGTAAAACTACTGGTTATGAAAATTGGGTTTGTTTTTTATTTTAATTTAAAAATTCAGACTGCTCTACCCAAGGAGAAAATAAAGGTACAAAAACTTTGTTCTTCTGAGTAGTTGGGTTTCACTGCCAATCTCGTTCTCACATCTGATAATACCACCACTCTGGATCGACCCCTTGAGAAGAGAGGACATCTCACAACCCTTCTGGTTTTATTCCTTACTTCCTCTACAGAAAGATCTGTGCTCTTTCTGAATAAATATTTCTGGGCAAATTGAGTGTTATGGGCTGACCTGTATTCCTCCCTGCCCCAAATCTGCATGTTGAAGTCTTAACCCCCAAGACCTCAGAGCAACTAGTTGGAGATAGGGCCTTTAAAGAGGTAATTAAGTTAAAATGAGGTCTTCAGGGTGGGCCCTAAATCAATCTGACCGATGTTCTTAGAATAAGAGGAGATTAGGGCACTGACAACACAGAACAAGAGACAACCATGTGAGGACACAGTAAGGAGGGGGCCATCTGCAAGCCAGGGAGAGAGGCCTCAGAAGACACCAAACTTGCAGACACTTTGATCTTGGACTTCTGGCCTCCAAAATGAGAAAATAAATTATTGCCATTTAAGTCCCCCAGTCTACGGTGTCTTGTTATGGCAGCCCTAGCAAACAAACACTTGAGGAGTTTTTCCTACATACAACAGAAAAGTGCCGGTCGCCAGGGTGGCTCAGTTGGTTAAGTGTCCGACTTCAGCTCAGGTCAAGATCTCATGGTTCATGGGTTCGGGCCCCACATCAGGCTCTGTGCTGACAGTTCAAAGCCTAGAACCTGCTTCAGATTCTGTGTCTCCTTCTTTCTCTGCCTCTCCCTGGCTCACGCTCTGTGTGTCTCTCTCTCTCAAAAATAAATAAAAATTTAAAAACATTAAAAAAAAAGAAAAGTGCCTTTTGCATTTGTAGGTACAGCTCCATGCAAGGTGACAGTGGCCTGGTCTCCTGATTTAGAGTTAAAGCTGTGGTACTCCTTACTTTCAGGATATGAAAGATAAACAAAGCTGGACAACGGTTGAAATCATAAGGTTGCTGATTAAATAGGGAAACCACGGAGAAAGTGTCCAATATGAGCTGAACTCAACTTCAACTTGTACAGAGATGATAGGACATTTTATTTTATTTTAAAAAAACATTTTTAAGTTTATTTATTTATTTATTTAGAGAGAGAGAGAGAGAGAGAGAATCCCAAGGAAGCTCTGTGCTGTCAGCTCAGAGCCTGACACAGAGCTCAAACCCATGAACCATGAGATCATGACCTAAGCTGAAATCAAGAGTCTGATACTTAACCGACTGAGCCTTCCAGACACCTTGACAGGGCATTTTAAAGGGAGAGTGAGGGCACCAGGAAAGGAGCGTGTGGGGCTCAGTAGAGTCAGGGAGTGAAAAACCACAAAAATCAGGAAAGGGGAGGTGGGCCATGTGAAATCCACTTGGGTTTGTTAAGTGGGGCTGAAAGAAGTTAGACTCCTACCTCCCACAGCGACTGGGAGACAGTTTTCAGATATTGGCTGGAGAAAACAGTAAATTCTTTTGGTGGCTTTGGGTTTTCTCAGGCAGGCATTTTAAGGGGGAACTAGGGTCATCCTAGGGATGCAGTCTTGAGCGGTAAGAAACTGTTAGTATTCATCTTTATAAGCCAAGGTTGACAGGCCTCATCGAGGAAAAGGCTTAGAGGAGACTGGCTAGCATTTGATCAAGGAGAGAATCTTTGAGAAGGGCCACAGAGTCAGGCAGAGCCTAGGTGCTGGCACGTGCTGTTCAGGCCCTTCCAGCACAGGCTCCCGTTGAGAGGCATGAAAAGTAACCAGAGGTCTGTGCTGACGTAGGAGCCTTCAGTAATGGAGCCCAGAGTCGTTCTGAACTGTGGGATGACACCCGTCTGGAAGGTTACTCCATAAAAGCAGACCTGAAATCTGGGGCAGGCTCAGAAATCATGGCAGTGAAGGAGGCGGGAGCCTTCAAGTTTAGAATTTAGGGTTGGCATTTTTTCTGTACCCACTGCACTTTATTATGCTGTGTTTACACAGCACAGGCAAAGAAGCGAGAGGCCACGCACAGGGGGATGGCAGAATCGGGACATTGCAGAGACAACTCGAAAAGCATGAGCTACAAAGCAAGTGGAACTTTTTTTGGGGTTTTTTTACTGCAAGTAATTTGGGTCTCGTAGGCAAGTGTCATGTGCTAATACTGACCAACCACAGCCCATGTGAGCAAAGGGGTCACCATCAGGATTGCATGTCTGAGAGAGCCCAGGCATCCAGCTGCAGCCTGAACCAAGGCCGTAGAGCAAATGACTGTTTGGTTCAGGTGGCCTTGCGAGTTTGAAAGCTTCCCAGAAGCCAGGACCACATCACGATGCCGACACCCCAACACTGGCCTGGATCTGTTTCCCCACAAATATTCTCATAGCACCCTGTGCTTTTCTTTCATAGCATTAATTACAGTTTGTAATTATGTACTTATGCAATCTGACACTTGTCTGCTCCACTAAACCATATGTTTTATGAAGGCAGAAATGATGGCTATTTTACTTTCCATTGACTTCCCAGTACCTAATGTGTTCCTAATGTGCAAAGAGCTGATGCTCAGGAAATACTTGCTGAATGAAGATGCCCTGAAGCTGTCAGAGCCTCACTTCTGGTATGGAGCATTCTGGGATGCATGGAAGGTCAAGGTCAGGAAGTAGCATCCTCCCAGGGGTGAGCTGAGAATCCCCTGTCCTCACCTGGCCTCAAGGCCTGCAATGACAGGTGTGGATGAGGAGAGCATCTCCTTCTGAAAGGCCAAAGAAAATCTCAATGGCAGAGTCTGACTTTGATGATTTCAGAAAAGACTTTGACATATGAGACCCAAAAACTCTGTAAAGAGGAGAGGAGCAGTGGAGACCTGGCCAGAATAAAGTCTTTGTCCAGAAAGCCCCGGATCCTTGCAGGCAGGAGGAGGTACCACGTGGACGCTGTTCAGCAGCCTCCAAGCCTGCTGTCATGGAGCAAAGACCATCACAATGTGCACAACGCCAGATCCCCAGCTGCCCATTGCAGGGATTCAGAGAAGCTTCCTATCCTCAGACACCATCTGCTGTGACATGCCTTTTTATGTCACCGAAACACTGGTCAGGTTATCTACCAGGCCCCTCTGCCTTTTCTGCATCTGTATCCTACCTCTGGCCCCTGGCTCTTCGTGGCATAAACGTCAGTAGGCATTGCGAATTACTGAGAAAGCCCCATAGATTCTGAAATATCTCTCTCTCTCTCACACACACACACACATGTGCACGCATGCATGCACACACAGACACACACATCCCACTCCAAGGATGCTAAAATACCTGAGAGTTCACCACACTCACTCTTTTGCCTTAAGGGATTAAAGAGATTACAACTGAACCTTTCTTACACCTGGACATAATTTACTTTGTGAGAATCAGTTTTCTCTGGGTACCTGGAATAGTCTTGGAAAACATGGGTCATGTTTTGATGAGATGGATTTTGACCAGGAAATGTGGTTAAGAAGGTCTGGACATGGGGTGCTTTTGTAGCCACAGGGACATCCTTGGGTGGCCAGGAGGCAGATAGCTTGAGTGTGCTGGATATGCGGTAAGGTGGAGAATGGAGGGAAATGGTAGCAAAAGCCAAAAGAAAGACAAAGGTCAGCTAGGGCACAGCTCCAGGCACTCTGTCAAGATCACTTGCCCCTCCCTCATGCTTCTCCCTGTCTCCAGGCAGGTACTGTCTCCTCTCAGACTACAGAGTCCCTGCTGCCAAGACCACTGGCCCAGAGGCCTACCTGCCCTCAGGGGATGGTAAATAGTAAACATGTAAATACAGGGAGAGAGGCTCAGTCTTCTATCATGGAGCTCATTTCCAGAAGGAGGAGGGCACTTGTCCAAACTATTTTCAGGGAAGACTATTATCCCCCAAGAGTTTCTGTTAAGAGAGGGCATTGCATAATGGGAAGGAAACTGAGCTGGAAGTTTTAATGGGAATTCTCATGTCCCTGCGTTGACACTGACTCACTGTATGACCTTGGGCAAGTTCCTTCACCACCTGGAGAGGCTCTTTCTTTCATGTAAATGTCATGCCACCTTTGACTTGTTTGCTGCCGTTTTTTTCAGGAAAAAGCGCCCTGGGAAATGTGATTAAGGAGCCGCTCCTGGCCTCTTAGCCAGAGGAAGGGACTTTCAAGCTCAGACCCTGTGAGCACTTTGGATCCGCTCCTCGTGTTAATTTCCTCCTCCTTTCACCAATCCTGCTGTCTCCGTATAAGGGCACAGCATGGCAGATTGCATATAAAATTGCTTTCTAAAAGGCACACACATGCATCCTGGCTGGGCTGCCTTTGTGTAGAGCTGGGACTGATTCATCTCAGAGGCCTCATTCCAGCCTTGGCACTGACTTGCAGAGGTGTCATTGGGAGGGGTTGGGAGGGCAACATTAGTGACTCTCCAGGGTGGGGCAAACATAGCCTTGGCTCCGTGAGCCAAGGAGAAGCATAATGTCCAGGGCTCTTCAAAGTCAGCAGAGAAGAGAAAGAAGGCAGGTGTCCACCACTGTGTATGTTTTCCTTATCAGTTTCCTATCTGTCCACAGCCTCCGTGATGGCAGAGATACTGTCTAGTTAGCTCGCTCTTGTATCCTTCGCATGTGGAATGGCACTGGCACATAGTAAACTATAAAGAAATAGATTTTGAACCAACAAATGAATGTATGCGAGTGTGTTTGGTACAAGTGCAAGGCTGCAGAGCCCACTCTTGGAGTCTGGCTCTTACCCCAAAGGCTTCGCCTAAACTGATCAAGAGCAAGACAGGCAGAGGTCCCAGGCCTCTGGGTTTGGGTAATCATTTGCTCCGGTGTGAATGTTCCCCCAGGTGGTGGAAGGAATAGCAGAGGGAGAGGTGCTAACAAAGAGTTCCCTCACCTTCACCCCAAAACAGAAAGTAATAAATGTTAGTGACATCAAGGAGAGGAAGAAGGGGCCAGCTCCCGCTGCACCATGGTTGTACGTCTTTCCATGATTCTATAATGTAACTAACCCTGAAAGATACATTGCCTGACCTCTAATCATTTAGGACAAAAATAAGTATTGTCTTTTATACTGAAGATGGGTTGCAATGTGTTCGGGTTCCTTTATACTTCAATATGGTGCTTATGACCCAGGACCTGCATTGGGACAGGGGTGAAGGTCTACTTTGGTTTCCCATTGGCTTCTTCCAAAGGCTGGAAGCATAAGCTTGACATGAGTGACCATTTATTGAGATCTGTGTGTGGGATACTGGAGTAAGCTCTGTGGATGAGACAACACCCCCAGGGTGTTTGTAGCCTCACAAGGGGCCCTGGCAAATAAACCATGGTTGTAATAGGGTTGCAGGAATTCAGGTGAGAGATGGTGGAGGGCTGAATGGGGGTGTTCCCAGTGGGAATGGAGAGAATTGCCAGAGTTGGGAGAACTTGAAGTGAAGAATGACAAGATTCAATTAGTAATGGTGGTTGAAGTGGAGAAGGAGAGGGAAAGTTAGTATCACTCCCAGGTCTGTGGCTTTGTCAGGGGGTGGGGCTGGGACCTTCACCACTGGAGAGGCAGAGTGACAGATTTGGAGAGATGGAAGACGAGTTCAGCTTTAGATGGACTGAGGGTAAGGCTCCCATGTGCCAACCAGTGGGAAAAGTCCATGAAGAAGTGGGCTAATTTAATACTAGGTGTCATATATGGAATGGGAGAGGAGTTTCACTGTTTTAATATTTTTAAACACCAATAATGTTCTAAACAGACCTCTCCTCCTCGTTTGAAGACTGATTTACAGTCCTGTCATCCCTCCTAAGTCTTATTTTTGAAATAAACACCACATCAGCCCTGAGTGCAACTGAAAATGAGCCGAAACAGAGCAGTGGGGAATATGGTCTGTTTGGCTCTGTATTTACCAGTGCCCTTCTTCAGTGACCCCAGCTCTGGCCCTCTGCACTGTCAGCTCTGAAGGATATTTAGTCTTTCCAGCCTCAAATTACTTAACCCTCCCATGGCCTTTCAAGACAAATCCTGAGTATCTCAGACACCTTACCTCAGGCATGTCCAGGAATAAGCACAAAAGGTGAAAGTGTCTGCCTCTGCTCAACCTGGCCAGAGAGTCTCACTGTGTCTCATGCCTTCAAAGCCAAAACAAAACTCCCTAGTAAAACAGATCCTCCTGCTCAAGGGGTGTTCACTTTCATTGAAGGTCAGGAAAATGATCAGAGCCTCTTCAGAACTCAGGATACAGATGGTCCCCAACTTACAAAGGTTGGGCTTAAAATTTTTCGACTTTATACTGGTGTGAGGGCAATACACGTTCAGTTGAAACTCTACTTCCAACTTTGAATTGTAATCTTTTCCTGGGCCAGCCATATGTGGTATGATGCTCTCAGGTGATGCTAGGTAGTGGCAGCTCCTAGTCATTCACATAATAATGGGATACACTTACAACCATTCTGTGCCCAGGCAACCATTGTTTTTCACTTTCAGTACAACATCCAATGAATAACATGAGATATTCAACACTGCATTATAAAACAGACTTTGTGTGAGATGATATTGCCCAACTGCAGGCTAACCTAAGTGCTCTGAGCATGTTTAAGGTAGGCTAGGCCATGCTATGGTGTTCAATTGGTTAGGTGCATTAAATACATTTTTGGCTTATATTTTCACCTTGGGTTTAAAAGGGTTTATCTGTAGGTAACTCCTTCATAAGTCAAGGAAGATCTGTATTAAAAAAAAAAAAAAAAAAAGCCTTGTCATTCTGAGTAGAATTCAAGCTGTAGGAAAACATCATAGTCCTCTGAGCAAATAATGAATAAATGGGGGCAACTCAGTGGCTCAGTCAGTTAAGCATCCGACTCTTGATTTTGACACAGGTCATGATCTCATGGTTTGTGAGATTGAGCCCCATATCAGGCTCCATGCTGAGCATGGAACCTGCTTAAGATCCTCTCATTTCCGGGGCATCTGGATGGCTCAGTCAGTTAAGTGTCCAACTTCAGCTCAGGTCATGATCTTGCAGTTTGTGAGTTTGAGCCCTGTGTTGGGCTCTGTGCTGACAGCTCAGAGCCTGGAGCCTGCTTCGGATTCTGTGTCTCCCTCTCTCTCTGCCCCTCTCCCACTCACAGTCTCTCTCTGTCTCTCAAAAAATGAATAAGAACATTAAAACTTTTTAAAAATCTTCTCATTTGCTCTCCTTCTGCCCCCTCAAAAAAATCATGAGTAAATGGAAAAATGAAATCCAATTCTTACAACTTTAGAAACTCATATATTCATTCATTCAACCAACATTTATTACACATCTTCTACATTTAATTAAGCCACTTTGCGGGACAGTATGGGACACAACAATGGAAAGTTCCTCTGCCTCCCTAGGAGGTGACACATGACTGGTCAAGATTGATGAAGAAGTAATTTGCATTATGAAGTGGGTTATATTGATGGCAGAGAGCAGGCCAAGGGCCCTCTGTGAATTAACTCATTGAAACCTCACAGCCTTATGCAATAGTTTATATAATTACCATTATTTTATAGATGAAGAAATTAAGGCACAGGGAAGTTGAGAAATTTGCCAAAGTCAGCAATTGGTAAGTGATGGGATTTGAACTCAAGCAGTTGGAATGAAGGATAATTTGTTGATCAGTTGGTCTTGACATAGGGCCCTAAACAATGGTAAGCTACAGTGACTGGAGTCATTCCAGAAGGAGGCTACTCTATGGGCAAAGACAAGGATGTGACATTTGAATTGAGTGGTGGTCCCATTTGGGGAGTTTAGAGTTCTTGAAATGACCAGTAAAAAATAAGATTAAAAGGATCACTTTTAGAAATGCAGACTTCTCAGGGTGCCTGGGTAGCTTTGTCAGTTGAGCATCTGACTCTTGATTTCAGCTCAGGTCATGATTCCAGGGTTGTAGAGTCTGCTTAAGATTCTCTCTCTCTCTCTCTCTCTCTCTCTCTCTCTCTCTCTGTCTCTCTCCCTCTGCCCACTCTCCTGCTCACACACACACACTCTCTCATATATATATATATATATATATATATATATATATGAAATTTGGACTTCCCTCTACAGGTAATAGGGAGTTATGGAAGATCTTTTAGCTGGAGTGATATGATCAAAGCTATACTTTAAAAAGAAAATGTGCTTCCTCTACTCTAGCAACTAAGTAAAATAAGTAGACAAAAAAAAAAAAGCTTCCTATCTGCATGAGAGAATAATTACAGTTATACTGCCTGCTTTATAAAATATATAGTAGCTCTGAAATGACGGTTTCTTTATCCTTGCTCATATAGTCAAAAAAGTGGGAGTTCCTAATATCTCTGATTTAAGCAATGATTCAAAGACTGGGTCTTCTTTCATTCCTTGGCTTTACTGTCTTTGACAGGTGGCTTCCGGGTTCACTGTGCCACGTATATCAAGACATCACAAGGGGACAGAGAGTGGAGAAGGCACCTGCTTCTTAAGTTCTCCAATGACTTCTGCTCCGATTTCATTGGGACGCACACGACACCCCTGGAGGCATGGGGACAAGGAATGTGGTTCCTGACTAAGCAACCACTTCCATCTATGACTACACTGGGGGAGGGAAGCATGAATTTTGGTGGAAAGTCTATCACACCTGAATGAGGAAAGAAAAGCTTATTTACCCTTCAGCAATAACTTCTCAGAGCAGTCTAGCACCTCATTTTGAAGCATGGTTGAGGAATGAGTTTTATGAACAAATGAGGCTTAAAATAAAATAACATAAGCATAGTCCCTTTTAGCACCAAATTGTATTTGTCTAAATTATTCCTGAAGGTTCCAAATTGATTTTATACATTCCTACCTAAGTGAACAAAGCTTAACTTAATTTAAGCTTTTCTTGATGATTTAGGATCCCCATTATGAATGTCACTTATTATAATGCAGTGTGTTGTATACGGATGGCTTTTGAGTGGTGTGGAAATATTTGTTTCTGCACTGAATGCCTCCAGAATTCTAGCTGTTCTGTTGAATTTTCTCTTTAATCTTTCTGTCCCCTTAAGAATTGTTATAGTCACTGTGTCATCTCAGTGCCTCTAATGTCTATGTTTTCCAATGCTTTCTTCATTCTCTTGCCATTCTTATTATCTACTAGTTCCTACCACTGTAGATTTTCTTTCTTCTTCTCTTGAGACCCTTCAATCTTCTTTTCTTTGCAACTCTTCCACTCGAGTCTGTTTTGTCTGTTATGGTGGACGGAGCATGCCCACATCTGGGAGTGAGATTGACCCAGCTGCCAAACAGGCTGTGCCTTAGAAACTCTAGGACCTTGAGCACTTTAACCTGGAACTTCTATTTCCTCAAATATAAACCGAGGTGGTAGGTAATACGTACCTTGCTGATTTACTTTAGAATTTAACTGAGATCATAATAAGTATAATAATATAAAAAGTTTCTTGGTAACGGTTGGTAGCCATTACTGCTGTTCTTTTGGCACTTATGGGACCCAGCTTTTATTAGCACTATCAATAGGAATAAAAACAATCCACAGGATTCCAGCAAGTTGGAATAAGGGTATGAATGGAGGAAGAGGTAGAATAGAGGAGACATCTCCACTGAGAAATTGGCTGAAGCCATGAGTCAGGATCCTGAAAGTCTCCAAGAAGTTAGGGATCTGCTAATGTGCTTGAGTGTAATCTAGAGAGATCTAATATATATGGAGGAAGCCAAAGAGGAGTATTAAGAAAAGAAGAAGGCTGGATAAAAATCTTCACTGGTTTTTGTTTTGTTTTTACCAAAAAAAGCCCCTCCCTCTTTCAAAAAAAAGAACTAAAACTCTCTTCAATGATCAGTCCTTTCTGCCTTCATCCACTCGCAGGCTTCTTGAAAAAGCTGGGATGCCTCTTGCCAGGAACAGCTCCCCTGTATTTTACAACCTCACCAGGTCGAGGTATTGCCAGAGGAGTAAAGGCAGTTGTGTACTGGGCAGCTTGCCCAAGAGGTTCCATTACACAGAGAGTAGGTACTTAATAACTATGTATTGAGCAAATGAAAAAGGAAAAGAAGAAAAGGTGATTTTTCACTAATACAAAGTAAGTAATTCTGTGGCCCAGAGGATGCATGATGTTTAGCAAATGAAAGCAGGTGGCAAAGTACCTCCCTAGTGTGTACATCACAGCTAATGTCTATCAATGGTCAGCAAATGAGTATACTGTGCCAGCATCAATAATCCTGTTCTTAGCTTTGTGCTTTATTTATTTAACTAATGACTGCCTTACTGGTAGCGCATCATGATGGCGTTTACTGAGCTTGGCAAAGTTAAAAATTATGATTTTGTTTACTCGTGTGTTTCCAGCTGGGGTGCTGAGTTGTTATTCAGGCTGCTGATGACCATTCTTCCACTCTCAGAGCCCCTAAAGTAGGCAGTTCAATAAACAAACCATCAGCTCCAGGACCAAAGTGTCAACACTGACACAATCTGGTTATTTGCTACTTGGCAGTAGTCAGTGTCCAGAGCCTCAAGTAATGGTTCATTTTGAAAACTCCCTTATGCTTAGATAATAAAGTGAATAAAATGTAAGGCTACAGTGTGATCAGTTCAGTTTGTACTACTCCGTCTTCTGTGAGAAGGTTAAGTATATGCACCAAATTAAATATTCGATTTTGGATGATTTTCTCTCTTGGTCTACACCTGGGCACACCAAATGGAAGTGAAAATCAAAGAGAAAGCCTGGGTGAGGCTGTGGTTCTAGAAGGCTCCCCTCACCTGCATGAACTAATTTAGCTACCTGTGCAGCAAATATTTAGTGATCACCTACTATATATTAGGTCCTGGGGATGTTAGGGTGACCTAAACCCAACAAACACATGAACCCAGTTTTGTTTAGGTATATTTTGAGAGAGAGAGTGAAAGCGAGAACAGTGGGAGGGGGCAGAGAGAGAGGAGAGAGAATCCCAAGCAGTCTCTGTACCTGTCAGAGCAGAGCCAGATGCCAGGCTCGGTCCCAATAATTGTGAGATAATGACCTGAGCCGAAATCAAGAGTCAGATGCTCAGCCTACTGAGCCACTCAGGTGCCCCAACATGAACCCAGTTCTTAAGAACCTTGCCATTTTGTGGGGAAGAGAGACCCTGAGTCAGTGGTTATAGACATGGTGAGAATTATAAAGGGAGAATCAGAGTGCTAAGCTAGTCTTGGAGTTTAAGGAAGGTTCTCTGAGATTATGACGCTTTGAATGAGTGCTGAAGGAATTACAAAAGTCAGGAGAGAAGAGGCAGGGGAGGGAGACTTTGAATGTGATTATTATTTCAGTTAAGTCACAAAATAACACTGCAAGTAGATGTTATTGTCCCAGTTTACAACAGAGGAAGCTTAGGTTCCAGAGAAAGCATGTGCAAAGGCCCCAAGGCAAAGCCTCATGAATAGTGCCACTTGGACCACAAAGTCAAAGTCAGTGCAACTGTTGTGTGGAGAGTTGCAAGAGGGTCAGGATACAGGACTTGGCGAGGTACGAGGGTCCGGTGAGCCACTGGAAGGACCTCGCCCTCAAAGCAATAGGAGGATACTAAGGAATTTTAGGATTTAGGGACCCCTAACATTTAGGTCCTAATTATGTGCATTTTAGAGAGACCACTCTGGCACCTGTGGACATTTGAAGTGTATGTGGGAGGACTGGCAGTGATCCAGTGAAGATAGCGGGTTGAGCCAGGGGTGGGGTCAAGGGGAAGGAAGGTACAGGTGGGTAGAAAAGATCAATTTCACCAGGGATACAACAGGTTGAGTCTGCTGGCTCCATGAGTGACTGGACATAAGGAGAGTCAGGTAACGGGTCATTCAGGAGAGTCCTTTATGTATCTATAACAATGAAGCCATGATAGTAGTACTCTTTATGTCTTACTGAGTGATTACCATACCATATTACAGATGAGAAAATTGAGGCTGAGAGTAGGGAAGCACCTACAATAAGCGACTTAACTGAGGGGCGCCTGGGTGTCTCAGTTGGTTGAGTGTCTGACTTCAGTTCAGGTCATGATCTCAACAGTCTGTGTGTTCGAGCCCTGTGTCGGGCTCTGTGCTGACAGCTCAGAGCCTGGAGCCTGCTTCAGATTCTGTGTCTCCCTCTCTCTCTGCCCCTCCCCTGTTCATGCTCTGTCTCTCTCTGTCTCAAAAATAAATAAAAAACATTAAAAAAAATTTTTTTAATGACTTAACTGAGATTTGAACCCAAGTCTGACTCCCAAGCCAGTATGATCTTTCTACTTTAACTCTACATATTTAATGTTCTGTCCAGTTAGATTTTGTTACTCATTTGGTCCACCAAAAACCATGGCTTGTTCCCCCTCCATTTAATTCAGCTATATGTGGAAGTCCCAAATTCTCATAATTCTCTTGTGACCATCCCCCATCAGTTATCTTCCCAGATTTGGACTACACTGTGTTTATGTTAAGGCCTTTGTAAATGTAGCAGAAGCCAAAGAAGCCAGTTTTGTGGAATCTGGTTTGTCTGGCAGCATTAAATATCACCTTCCTCTAATAAAAATGCAGCTTTTTGTTTGTTTTAATGAGTACAGGGGGCGTTTATATCCAATCTCCTCCTAGAGGAAGTAATTGCATATGAGTGACCTTTGAAGGAAATCACATCAGGGAGTTATCTGAAAGTCTGTGAGGTGAGCCAGTGTGTAACATCAATCCTTGTACTAGCATACCAGGGAAGAAACAGGCTCTGGGAATGGGCTTGTCTCTCTGACAACTCATCCACACCTTTTTTGAACAGAGAAGAATCATCTACTGCTTGCAGAGAAAGTAAGGAAGTGAAATATTTCTCTAACAATCTATTGAGTGCCTGCTGTGTGCCATGCATACATCATGATCTGTGCTCTCGTGGCACTCCTGTTTTAGTGGCAGGGACAGACAATAAAGAAATTAAAAATGTAAATCATTAGAGACTGTGGTAGGTGCCAGAGGAAATAAACAGGATCGTGAATAACGGGATCGTGATAAACTTGTAGCTCAACTTCCTCTTCTGATCAAAACGAGGACAGTGGTAGAACCTTCCTTTCAAGGCTGTTTTCCGGATTTTAAGTTAGATGATGTATATATTCATATCCAGCTGAAGATTTTGTCAGGGTCATAAGTGGTTAATATCTTTGCTATGTGCTAAGTGGGGGGAGGCCACTTCCAATTAAAGCAGTCAGAGAGGACCTCCTGGAGGAGATGACTTTTAAGCTGAGACCTGAGAGATGAAAAGGAGCGGAGCATGTGAATAATTGGAGAAGCAAAGGCCAGACACAGAGGAGGAATGAATGCCTGATGTCTCCCGGAGCATGTGAATAATTGGAGAAGCAAAGGCCAGACACAGAGGAGGAATGAATGCCTGATGTCTCCCGGTGGCAGAAAGGAGATCAGGAGTCAATGGGGTGAGAATGGCAAGTGAATTGAGCTGAGGGCCATGAGGTGAGCAAGATTCTAACCAGGCAAAGAATTTGGATTCTACTCTTCAAGTAGGGAAGGAGGGTGCTCTGTGCGTTAAAATCCTCACTCTTACAGCTGCATGGAGCATGCGCTGTAAGGGTGAAAGCTACCAGACCCAGAAGAAGCCCTGGTGGGTGGGGGTGCTGGTAGGATGGTGGGAGGCTGAGGGTGAAGACGGTGCTGGTAGCAGTATATTTGTTTCCAGAACAAATTCCCACAACCTGGTTGTCTTAAAACAACTGAAATTTACTCTCTCTTGGTATATATGGCAGCTAGAAATCTGAGATCAAGTTTGCCGCAGAGCTGGGTTCTCCCTAAAAGCTCTAAGGAAGAATCCTACCTTGCACCTTACAGCTTCCTCACCGTCGTTGGCCAGTAGATGCCTCACTGACTTCTCGGCCGCCTTCATCACCTGGTGTAGTCCCTGGGTGTCTCTGTGTCTCAGACTTTCTTCTTCTAAGGACACTGGGACTGCTCTGATCCAGTGTGACTACATCTTGACGTACATGTTCATTATATCAGCAAAAACCTTTTTTCAAATAAGGTCACGTGCACAGGTGGGACTTCAACATAGCGTGTTTGTGTGTGTGTGTGTGTGTGTGTGTGTGTGTGTGTGTACAGGGGCTCTTGGGATGGACACAGTTCAACAGACCTCTGAGTCTGGCCACACCTCTGAGGGGCTGCACTGGCTGGAGAGAAACCACAGTGGCCCACCTTCTGGAGCAAGAGCACAGAGGCATTCGGTACTTTCCCTGTGGTGGGAGGTTTACATGCTGTGTAGCCATTCCTGGTTGCTTATTCCAAATAGGCAGGCAGGTGGTACAGAGGCAGGCAGTCGTGCTGAGGGTAGACTGTCAAATAAGGAGTAGCCCTTCTTATTCAACTTCCTCCACAAAATTGCTTCCATTTGTAGGTTACAGCTTCAGTGTACTACTAATCCATGGTTCCTTTTCAGTGAGTCCCCAGTGGCTTTGAACAGTCTATGGACATAAGTGGATTTTCTTAGATTTTCAGGAGTGAGGAAACCTGGAGTTCATCCCAGGTGCTGCTTTTAGGGTGTGACATTGAACAAATCACATAACCTCTTGAGTTTCAGCTTCTTCCTCTGTAAAATGAGGATGCAGGCCTGGTCCAGGGGTTCTCAACCTTGAGGATGCATCAGAAATCACTTGGAGGGGGGCGCCTGGGTGGCTCAGTCGGTTAAGTGTCCGACTTCGGCTCAGGTCATGATCTTGCGGTCCGTGAGTTCAAGCCCCGCGTCGGGCTCTGTACTGACAGCTCAGAGCCTGGAGCCTGTTTCAGATTCTGTGTCTCCCTCTCTCTCTGACCCTCCCCCGTTCATGCTCTGTCTCTCTCTGTCTCAAAAATAAATAAACGTTGGGGCGCCTGGGTGGCGCAGTCGGTTAAGCGTCCGACTTCAGCCAGGTCACGATCTCGCGGTCCGTGAGTTCGAGCCCCGCGTCAGGCTCTGGGCTGATGGCTCGGAGCCTGGAGCCTGTTTCCGATTCTGTGTCTCCCTCTCTCTCTGCCCCTCCCCCGTTCATGCTCTGTCTCTCTCTGTCCCAAAAATAAATAAAAAACGTTGAAAAAAAAAATTAAAAAAAAAAAAATAAATAAACGTTAAAAAAAAATTAAAAAAAAAAAAAAGAAATCACTTGGAGGACTTGTTAAAACACAGATTACTGGGCCCCACCTCAGAGCATCTGATTCAGTGAGTCTAGACTTTGTTGTCCCTACTGGTCTGGGAACCACCCCCTGAAAATTATCAGCCTAGATGATCTCTGAGATTTCTGCCAGTGATGCTATTCTGCAAGAAGTGGTAAGTTTGGGATACATGTAGGAGGATAGACCCAAGAGGGCTGGAAGAGTTGTAGCAGATGGAGAGACGGGTATCAAGAGTGAGCTTTGCAGGGCGCCTGGGTGGCTCAGCCAGTTGAGCATCCGACTCTCGATGTCGGCTCAGGTCACGATCCCACAGTTTGTGGGATCAAGCACCACACTGGGCCTTGTGCTGACAGCATGGAGCCTGCTTGGGATTCTCTCTCCCTCTCTCTCTCTCCCTCTGCCCCTCCCTCCCCCCTCTCTCAAACTAAATAAACTTTTTATAAAAAGGAAAGAAATAAAAAAAATTTTTAAAAAGGAATGAGATTTCAATTTTGTGTTGAGCAACTGGGTGGAAGGTGTGCCATCAACTGAGATGCCAAACCCTCTCTTTGAGATTGGCTTTACTATATTCATATTACAGATGAGAAAACAGGGACTCAGAAAATCTAAGCCACTTCACCTAAAATTATCCATCTAAAAAGTAGAAGAAGCAGATTCAAGTTAGTGACTCCAAAAGCCATATTTTATTTTATTTTATTTTTTAATTTGTTTAATGTTTATTCTTGAGAGAGAGAGAATGAGCAGGGGAGGGGCAGAGAGAGAGAGAGACACAGAATCTGAAGCAGGCTCCAGGCTCTGAGCTGTCAGCACAGAGCCCAAAGCGGGGCTTGAACACACAAACTGAGATCATGACCTGAGCCAAAGTCAGACACTCAAATGATTGAGCCACCCAGGCGCCCCAAAGGCCATATTTTAAATACTGCTCAGTACTGCCTCCTGCCCATGGAGTTCTTCCATCCTAAGGCAGCCAGTAGACGAAAAACAGGAAAGGTGGTGTTGAAGGTTGGCAGTGAAAGCTGGTGGGTGGGCTTGTCATTGAGAGAGAGGAGCAGCTTGAAAGAGTAACATTTTTCTAGGGAATCACATTAAATAATCAGAGTGGCTTATACCCATGTCAGGCTGAACCGAGATTGACAGCTAATAAAAGCCCAGTAATTACAGGAAAACATCAGATTGAAAAGTGCAGAGATTCTTGAAACACCTGAAGCCATTTAATATATCTTATGTTTGCTCCAGACCAACAAGCAGCTCCCAGAGCAAGACCGGTCTCATTACTGAGCTAATGGACATTATGCTCTGAGGTACCTTTCCCTCTGCCAAATAAATCAGAATTTTAAAAAGTGAAACCTGAGATTGCCATGCTGCAAATGTTTGCAAGGACATCACTGAGCGTTTTAGGTGTCAAGTTTAATTTGACTTGGCCTGGTCTATTCTCTTAAGAAAGGCTCAGGAGGCATCAGCTGGGTCACAGGGAGAATTCCTTCTGCTCTTGCTCTCTGGGCTGTGACAGAAATCAGACCTTGATTCCCCGAGCGTGCTTTCTCAAGTAGGGATTGCTCCTGCCGCTTGAGCCCAAAGGAGGAAGTTGTGATGCAAGCTGTCACACTCCTCTAGTCTCTGGTTTGGCGGGGGGTTGCGGGGGAGTGGGTGAAAGGAGAGACACCTTCTAAAATATTCTAAAACATTCCTGAGTCCCTACTAAGTTGTAGACACCAGTCCTAGGTACTGGGACGATGACAAATGCTTACACACTAGCAAGGAGCAAGAGTGACGGCAAAAATAAAACGGCAAACTCCAGGTGTGTGCACTGTGGACACTCCCTCCAGAGAGCCAGCCTTCCCGCCTCCGACAGGCCCGCCACATGCTCGGGCCCTAACGAGGTTGCAGCTCTGAGCACCAGTGGCCTCCATGCGCTGTAGATTTTCCTGGGCATTTTTTACTTCACAACAGCTCTAATGACCTTGGCATCAAGCTCTTACTGGGGATTAATAACTGGCTGGGCTTAATGGCCCTCACTGTGTCCTGGGCCTTTTTCCTAGCCAGCCATTAATTCCAGGCAGCGCCCTTAGCTCTGGCCATTATAGCTCCCTGGACAAAGAGGCTGTCCTGAGGCAAATGGCCATAGCTTCCTTCTCTCCAGACAGAGCTTTCCACATTATGCTCCCCCTTTTTCTCTCCATGGCATTAGTACAGAGGGCTGGGGTCTTTAGGCAAATATTTGGTTAGGGCACCACACTGTCTTCTTTTTATTTTTTTATTTTTAATTTTTATGTATGTATGTACCTACGTATGTATGTATGTATAGGGCCAGGGAGGGTCAGAGAGAGGAGAGAGAGAATCCCAAGCAGGCTCCATGCCCAATGCAGAGCCCAACATGGGGGCTCGATCTTATGACTGTGAGGTCATGACCTGAGCTGAAATCAAGAGTCAGATGCTTAATCAACTGAGCCACCCAGGCGTCCCTTATGCCTTCTTTTTATGTCCCAGGAGGTTGGCTTTCTCAGAGAACAGACAAGATAGGCAGTTGGGTCTCATTCACTCATTTGTCAATCCATCCTTTTATTCAGTATATATTGAGTGCCTCTTATGTGTCCGGAAGCAAAGAGATTACCAAGATTGCAGTAACCTGATAAGGGTGCCTATGTTTCCTACCATAGGATGGTATACCTCACTAAATGGGGCTTTAAGGAAAACGTCCCCAAGAATCAGGGAGACTAAATACTGTGAGGAGGAGGAAGTCGGAGAGAAGGCCTTGCTAGCCAGTGAGTTCGCCGGAAGCCGCCTCCACTCACGTACTCCATGGAGTTTTATCTCCCAGGCCACTAGCAAAGCTCCAAGTTCACCTTCCCGTCCTCTGCTTAGTGATTCATCAGCCCAGCATCTGAGTGCTTAAGGGAAGAATATGTGAACACTGCCTCAGGAATCTTAACTCACCAAGGCATGCATATTTCCACCCATATCATTAAGACACTAAGGATTATAATCGTACTGAGATGTGGGGGAGCATGGCTCTCTCGGAGGACTGTAATGCATCCTGAGAAACAGGGTCATGGAGTTTGTATAATTTCTAGTCATCCTGCCTCCCAAGACATCATCAGTCCTTCCAAATGCAAAAAACAGACTTCATTTCCTCCTTTGGAAGTGATTCAGCCTTTGGTACATGCTCTTCTCAGCTGCGGGAAATGTAACATTATGTTTAGAACAGCTATTGTCATTTTATTGGCACCACTTACCAAAAGACACTTAAGGCATAATTCAGACTTCAATCTTTTTTGCATTGTTTGGTGCGCCTGCACAACTCGAAGAGTGAGTGTTGTTGCCCGAGGTAATCAATACTTCAGAGCTAAGGCAGATGGACAGGAAGCATGAGGGAGGGATTTCTGGACTGGTTGGACCCAGTGTGTTCTGATGGTGCCCAGGAAGCACAGAGGATCAGGATGGCACAGTCGGGAACCATGGCCTTCCCTGAAAGTGTCTTCCACTGGCCACATGCACACCTAAGAGACACAGAGAAGGCACCTCAGTCTCCATAGGAGACCCAGGTTTCACCCGTCAGCCACCCTGTGCTTTGAGAATCACAGCAGAATAGTTCATTATGGGGGAAAGAGATGCGGGACTTTTCTTCAGAATGTTTTCCCCAGTAAAAAGAAGCACAATGTCTCACAATGATCAAACTAGAAATTTCAAGATGGTAATTCTAGGTGAGTCTGATGACAAAAAGCAAGTTCCCATGGCTATAGGGTCCAATGGAATGAAATCCTACAAAGTGACCTTATTAAACAAATGTACTGACTTACACAGCACCTCAGGGGTGTACTGAGTGCTCCATAAATGTCTTTCAAATGAATGAACGAATGAATGTCATGTGGCCACATGTATCTGGTTGATCTCTTTATCTCACGGGTCAGAAAGTCAAGGACCTGACTTGTAAAATTCAGATCCTGGGTCTCCTGACCCTAATCATCACCCAGTGACGTGATATTTGCAGATGCCCCTGTCAATTTTGTAGGAATTTTTTTAGGGGGCTTCCCTACGAGTAGAACTTTCCCAGGGTGCAGGACCTTCAATGCTGAAACCCAAACAACCCCTAACAAACCGGGTGGGCTGGTCAGCTCAAGTGTCAGAGTCCGCCCTGCGGATCTGCCCTGCCCCTCGGGCAACCCTCCATCAGCCCCCCTGCGGCCAAGCATCCGCCTCTACTTCCGACCGACCAAAATGAGGCTCTGCCGCCTCTGTTCCACTGAGACTTTTTTTGGCTGAGGCCGCCAAATCCAAAGAACGCTTTTGGTTTCACTTGTGCTATCATGTCTTGTGACGCCACTGACCACTGGCTCTTTAAAGTTACCTCTTCTGTTAGTTTGCTTTGCACAGACCTTTCCTGGCTGTCTTCCTGCCTCTCTAGCTCTTCTGGACAGGCTCAAATGTTTTCTCGCCTTTGGTCCCATGGCCCCTTGTACCTGACTTTATTATAGCACTTACTCCACAGTCCTGTAATTATTTATCTGGGGGCACTCTCGCCTTAGATTGTGTGCTTCCTTGAAAGGAAAAACAGGATTTCATCTGACTTTTTATCTATATCACCAAGTTCAATGCCTGACACATGATAGAAACTCTATGGTTGAATAGATCCTTTAACCTTCCCTCTTCATCCTGTATGTATGGGATATGCAAGAAAAATAAGAAAGGGGAAAATTAAGTATTTCTGCCATCCTTTGGCCCATGAACTTGCCCCTCAGCCCCTCAGGGGATTCACAAGGGCCTCATGTTCCAGGTTCCAGGAGTTTCCCTGAAGGGAATAGGGGCCACTTTCTATACATAATGTGGCTCTTCCTCAAAGGGAGATTTGGGCTTAAGTACATTTCACCCTCATTAATTTAAGGCTCTAGATGGATGAGTCCACTGTTAATAGAGCTCCAAGGGATGAAGGTATTGGATACGAGACTTTTGTCATTTTACTGCATCCACCCAGCCCAAAGCTCTTAAAGCAATAACTGATTAAGAAACAGCAACACTGAGCTTCTGGGGTTGAGAGAGGAAAGGAAGAAGACGATGAATTAAGAAAACATCTCAGGGCATTTGTTCTATTCATTCTATTTACTCTACTGCACTGCGACGCCATTAACCATGATGGTTAATCCCACGGGCTGTACAGTCTGATTTCCTGGGTTTGAATTCCAGCTCTGCCACTTTCTAACTGGATGATCTTGAGCAAGTTCCTTCCTTTTCTATCCCTCAATATTCTCATTAGTAAAATGGGGGGGGGGTAATATAATATCTTTCATATGGGGTTATTTGAAGAATTAATGCAACTATATAAAAAAGCTCAAAACAGTGCCTGGCACATGGAGATATCTAATCACCATTAGCAAAAGTGCTCTTTCTTTCATGTCCCCTGACTTGCTGTGCTCTAAATAGCCCCCTCTACTAATACTTTCACACAGTCCCCCTTCTCATCCTGTCATACTTTATTGTGAGCCTTTACTGACCTGCTGTCCCTTACTAAAGTATAAACTTTAGGGGTTCTGCTTTTTCCTTCCATTTGCATTCTTACTGCCCATCGTAGTGCCTGTCACCTAATAACAATACTTGGATGTCAAATGAATGATGAGAATCTACATTTCAGAAGCTTATATGTCAATTATCAACCCAAAGTGATCAGTACTGATTTAGTGAGTATCTACAATGCACTCCACTCTGACGGATAATCCCAATAACAGCTGTCATTACTGAATGATCACTGTACCAGGTCCTATGGTAGGGATTGGGTTCAGCTCCCTGCAATTGCTATTTTTATAGGTCAGGTACTGGGAATATCAAATGGCCCAGTCTAATACTATGTGTATTCAATTCTCCCAAGGTAGAATGGGGCATTAATTTTCCTCATTTGGAGATGAGAAACCTGAGATTTACAGAGGTCAGTAGCTTACCAAGGTCCCACAGCTAATAGGTAGTGGAGACGAGGCTGGATCCATCCTATAAGCCCCCAAAACTGGTGCCCTCTGCCACTATGCTTAACTGACTGAGCCACCCACGCGCCCCCCCTCTGCCACTATGCAGTGAGGGAAGACTGTTGTCCTCACGTGCCCTCATCTGGTTTTGAAGGCAGAGCTATGGCTCAGGAACCCTGCGCCCCCCCCCCCCCCCCCCCGAGTAAATATAAGCCCTAAACTGGATCCAACTTGCTGAGATTATGCAGGGAGCCAGTATGTCCTGTTCAAAGTTAACTGGGAGGAAGGGCAGAGGCTCTGGGGCAAGTCTAACAATGCTACTTTCCTTCAGAACATTCTTGATTGTAATTTTCTCGTGCACTTGCTGGCCTTGGCCTCAGGTCCTAATTACATTATGTTCAAACAGCAACTAAGAGATAGTTCTCATTAAACATAAACAGGGGAATGTTTAATTTGTGGGAACATAGGTGTTCAGAAAGCAAATCGTTGGTTCAGGGTGTTGAAATGAGCATTGCCGTTGGCGTTGTCCTTGGGCACCACACAGCCAGGACTCCCAAGGTCTGTGGCTCTGAACTTGAGGCTTTTTTTTTTTTTACACTTTTGAAGATGGACTAACTCAATTTCACTCCCTCTCCCCTTAAAATGGGAGAAACTATCCTAGTTGTCATTTCAAAATTATGGTATCTGAGGGATTACAATTTGCATGTTTCCCCCATGTGATTCTCAGGCGATGTTTATTTAGGGTAAGCATATTTGTACAGCATCCAAGAATATTGATAAACGCTTAGCTTTCAATAATGTGAGCTAAGAGCTAATGTCATAGCAAAATGTAGTGTAGTCTTTATTTCAATTTGGGGTAACTGGATTCAGAAAGACCTGGGTTTGAAAGCATGACTTCATTACATCCTAGTTATGCATCCTTGAGCAAATTTTTTAACATCTCCAAGCCCAAGTATTCCCATCTGTAAGATGGCTGTGACAGCAACCTTGCTGGGTTATGGGGATTTGGTGATTTGGTGCCAGCTAAGCCCAGAGCCCAGTGTTTGACAGGTCAATGCAAGCCCTCTTTCCATCTTGTCAAATGCTCCTTGTCACCAATTTGGGAGAGAATGTAAGAGTGGATGAGGCAATAGCAGGAGAAGTATATTCTGGCATGGGAGGGAGGAGAGGGAAGACTGGCCACCTTCTGAGGCGGTGAAATGACCTAGTGGTGCCAAGTGAGGGCTGCCTGCTGATGGTGTCCTTCCCCCTTTGCCTTCCAGCCCCTGAAAATGCACTGCAGGGACTGTGCCCTGGTGACCAGCTCGGGGCATCTGCTGCACAGCCGCCAAGGCCCCCAGATCGACCAGACCGAGTGCGTCATCCGCATGAACGACGCCCCCACGCGCGGTTACGGGCGCGACGTGGGCAACCGCACCAGCCTGAGGGTCATCGCGCACTCCAGCATCCAGAGGATCCTCCGCAACCGCCACGACCTGCTCAACGTGAGCCAGGGCACCGTGTTCATCTTCTGGGGCCCCAGCAGCTACATGCGGCGCGACGGCAAGGGCCAGGTCTACAACAACCTGCAGCTCCTGAGCCGCGTGCTGCCGCGGCTGAAGGCCTTTATGACCACGCGCCACAAGATGCTGCAGTTTGATGAGCTCTTCAAGCAGGAGACTGGCAAGGACAGGTAGAAGGCGCAGGGTGGAGAGTGGAGGGCCGCAGGGGAGGGTGAGGACATGTCGTTGCTGGCTGATTCACTGGAAGCCAAGCTTTTGCTGAGGCTTTTTGTTGGGGCTCCGCTGTTCATGCCATTGATAGAGCTCCTCTGTAGGGTCCTGGGGACTGGCTGCCTTTGTAAGGCAAAGTGAATGAAGCACTGAGACACTGTGTGGATAGTTCAAGGCCAAGTCCCTGTTTTGGAGGAACAGGCTACAGAGCTGCTGGCTTACACTGGTAATAAGTGCAAGATCATACGTTTTATTGCATTCCTTTCACTTGTGTGAACACTAACCAAAAGGAGAGTATGGGTTTATTTTTCCCTTTCGAGGCAAACATTTATTCATTCCATGGACAGGTGCTGAGTACCTACCTACTCCTCCACTGCACCAGGCACTGGGGGTATATTTGAAACAAGACAAATCTAGGCCGTGCCCTCCAGGAACCTAAAGCTTTCCCGGGAGGACAAATATTTACCAAGTAGTGGCTCACATGCTGAGTGTCATGTCATGCAAGGTAAAGAAAATAGTGCTGTGACCTGCAGGACAGGGAGACCTACCATAGTCCAGGGCAAAGTTTCCTTACTCTTAGTTACAGTTCAAATGTTGGGACATGAAATCAGTGTAGTGAGTCACTGTAAGTTGTTTGTTTTTTTTTTTTTTTTAATGTAATGGAATTGATGGAATGAAATGGAATGGAATAGAAGACAATATCAAGATTCATCCCCCATATTAAGACAAAATATTGTTAAATGAAATAACACTTATCCATGTCAGTTTTGTACATATGAATATACACATGTAGAGGTTTTTTGAGGTAATGAAAATGTTCTGGAATTAGATAGTAATTCCACAATATTCCCTGTGGCTGCAGTCAGGAGGGTTTTGGGGGGAGTAGTCCTTGACGACACTGAGATAAAGGGCCATGAGCTGGCCAAATCTAGGTGAAAAGCAAAGGACAGCTGGGTATCAATAGGTGTGGTGCAGTGTAGTCCAAATACAGATCTCTAGGCAAGAATTCTGACTCTATCCTTCAGTGGTTGTGTGGCCTTGGACAAGTTATCTAACTCTGCAGGGACCTCACATGCAAAAAGTGCATAGTGGCTAGGCCTCATAGGACTGGTCTAATGATTAAGTTTCTTTTTTTCCTTAATTTTAAAATATATAATTTTAGGGACACCTGCGTGGCTCAGTCGGTTAAGCGTCCACCTTCAGCTTAGGTCATGATCTCATGGTTCGTGGGTTTGAGCCCTGTGTCAGACTCTGTGCTGACAGCTCGGAGCCTGGATCCTGCTTCAGATCCTGTCTCCCCCTCTCTCTGCCCCTCCCAGCTCATTCTCTCCCTCTCCTTCTCTCTCTCTCTTTCTCTCTCTCTCAAAAATAACTAAACATTTAAAAATGTTTTAAATATGTAATTTTATAATTAATAGATATTTAATTTACCTCCCCCCCCTTACAAAAACTGTTGCTGAGTTGATTTCTTAAAACTAAAGAGACATGATAAATGAAATGAAGAATATAAAGTACTAAATTCATTGTTAAGCTATGTGGGCAGCTCATTATTGGAGAACAGGGCCTTAGAGAAAGACCAGAGCTTTGCCCCAAATTCTTTGTGTGGAAGACTTTTCTTTTTAAATCCTAGAAACCTTGTGACCATTTGAGGGCTGGTCCAGCCATGGCATCTGGGGGACAGAGGAGAGGGGGAGCTGTCTTCTGGCCCTGTGGCCTCCTTCCCTAGAGGCTCAGGAGACTCCATGGTTAGATCACATAAGGGATCCTGGTCATCATCACAAGCTCTCATGAAGTTCAGTTATTTATTGCCCTTTAAAAGCCACAAATAAGAGAGACTGTCACTCATTTAAATGAGTTATTTAACCAACAGAGCATTTTATACGGGAATAAGAATGAGAGGAGTTATTTACAGTTTCATTTTTGCTTGTTGGAAAATTTGAAATAAGTAGAAACAGTCTTCAATAGAAAACACTTCTCCTCTTTTTAGTTTAATGGTTGTTTGTTAAATTTGAGAATTTCTGAGACACTGATGCAGTATAACTGCTGCAGTATAAGCTATTGAAGCTAATTACACATTGCTCTGGATCTTCTTAAAAGATTATTTTAAGTTGATAACTTGGAGACCAGTCATTCTAGCCTTTGGTCACTTTAGGAAATAAACTTACACTGAGACATAGCCCATTCACTTAAGTTTATTAAATTCTGGCCATAAAAACTTTATGTTCGGTAGGTCTGTCTCCCTGGTGAGCCCAGCTGGTAGAGGAAACCAAATCTATGTCGGTTATCTACTGGGCCTCTCATGTGCAGACATCCATCTACAAGGGTCCATCCATCCCTATTCAGGGGAATCACACATAAGGACTTGCAGGGTGCCAAACTACATTGTCACTTCTGGAATCTTTGTGCCTCTTACCTTTAGGAAACTGTCTTAAAGAGGCTAATATTGTATTGACTCGATATTCTCATGCGTCCATATTCTTAACCTGGCCTCTCCCAGCTAAAAGAACCAAGTCAGAAATAACCCTTCAGAAGAAACATTTTTCCAAAAATCAAAACACAGAACATTAGGGATCCACTAGTATTTCTTCCATGTAAGCTTTTCTCGAAACCCAGCAAAACAGTAGGACGTATTAAAGGTACACAAAATGTGGAATATCTAATTTTGTACATCTCATGATCAGGACATTCATTCCAAGCTATTATTTTGAAAAAAAAAAATAGGATAATTCAATAGATTTTGATTTATAGAAGTTTCACCCTACTTAAAAGTGGAGGGAAAAACGGGCTCAGGAACAATCTGCAATTAAAAAGCATGACAAATGGCATAGATGGGCAAGTGGTATTCTTTGATATTAGAAAGTAACTGTACTTGAAAATAACTTTATAATTGAATAAGGGTACATTAGGAAAATATGATTCAGAACCAATATTATAGTAATTAGATAAAGGAAGCATAAATGAAATAACTGCAGGAAGAATATTTCCATAGAGATTATAAATGAGATTCTGGTGGAGCAGAAAGGCCTTTAATTGTAATTTAGTGCGCACTATAGAATTATCAGCTCAGTGTGTTACTTCATCATATAAAAGAATATCTGATAATTTTCCCTAATAAGCACATGACAGCTCTTCATATTCCTTCATTATAGCTGATTAAGTGTAAAAACAGTAGATATTCCTTTGTTGGAAAAAGAGTTCAAATCATTTTAGAAAGACAGCACAGAGCAGTTGCATTTCTAGAGCACGTGATCCCAAAAGGCTAGGATTTAAGAAGTCTGGGGATTTTAAGTGGCACTTTAAAGAACTCTTTGCTTTAGTTTCTTTCATCCCTCACTTTGTATTCTCCCCCTTTTTCCCCATGAAACCTTTTTCTGTAGAGCCACCTCTTCTAGTATTTCTGGCTGTGGCTTATGGTCTCTACTCTAGCCCACAAAAGAACGCCAAAATTACAGGGAGTTTCTGCCCCTGGGAGAGCCCTCTTGGTGTTTCTGACGACTCTAAAAACGTAGGGACTCCGTCTCTTCCTGGCCTTCACAAGCTCCCAGTTATTCACTGACCCAGTGTGAGTCTAGGAAACTGACCGTTGCACTGTCACAGCTACAAGGGTGAATCTCGCTTGAGGCAAGGGACTTTCTTTTCCTTCTCTTTCCTCTCTCCCTTCCCCAGGGACTACCTTTGCTCTGTGCTGCCTCCTTTAGTCCTGGAAGACTGGTGCAAAGGAAAAGGATTGCTAATTCCTATCTAGGCTGGAGGCTTCACAGTTTTGTACTCACTGCCCTGATGACTGATGGTGGATCCTACACCAGAGCCAATAGCAGAGTATTACAAGGATATCAGTTTCTTCAGGGATGCTAACAACAAAACAAAAACAAAAACAAACACTGAAAGTAATGGTTGAATTATTTGCTTCATTTGCTCCGATCTAGCAACCAAGAGAGGAGGAAGGTGTCTCGATCTATCTATCAACACATCACGCTAAATACTTTTTATGGTGTTCTCTCATTTCGTCCTCAGAATAGCCCAGGAAGATAGAGCTTCCCAGGCCTGCTCTATAGATGGGAAATCAGGGCTCAGAGATAAGCAGTAAGCTGCCTCAGGTCATTCAGCTGGTCAGTGATAAAAACAGCCATACACACTCATGGTATTCCCATCTTTAGGAGCTTTTAAAATGTACTTCCTGGGCTATTCCTGGGTCAGGATATAATGGAATGGAAAGCTAAAATGAGCAAAGGGATTAAGAACCACAAAGGGGAAGCCATGAACTCAGGAATGACTATATCACCCATTCCTGTCAGGTATTTGACAAAACAAAGGACTCCTTAATATGCCTCTCTCTTTTTTTTTTTTTTTTTTGGTCCATATGTGAAATGGAAATAATGCAAACTGATTAACAAATGTCTTCCTTCTCAAAGAGGAATGCTACACAGCGCAAGTAGAAAAGCTTTTCAGCAACTCTGTTATTCACATCACATATGGTGCTATGGCCGGGCAAAGTCAGACAGTCTGACCTTGGGGATAAGGTGTTTGAAACTGGCTAATGAGGCATGCCATAAGCACTGGAAAAAAAAAAAAGCAAAAGCAGCAACCCCCTAAGAATTGAAATTAATATCCACAGCAGCATAGCATGGTAGACCGAGTCATTCTCACAGGGTCAAATTAGACCTTGATGTTATGTCTCCACAGTTATCCTTAGGCTTGGCACGTGCTAGAGCTCAGTACATATGTTTGAATGGGCAAATGAATGAATTTAGGAACACCAAGATTCATTCCTTAAGTTTTGTCAGTTCGGTCTTTTAAGAAAAAACTTTGAGAGGGATCTGAATGTTCTGAGGTAAAATAAAGCAAATGCTCAATTAAGCATAAGCATTCCTGCAGTCCCTTTCCTCTGGTAATTAGCCCCTTCCCAAATGAGTATACTCTTCCTATGGAAAGACATTCAGTCAAGATGTCAATGTTAATTAGTCTAATTGAAGGCAAGCTTTTACCTAAGATTGTTTGATCGATCAGTAGGTATCAATCAATAGATAGATACATCTATGTGTTTATACATATTTAATAAGCTCTTCATTATTTAGGCCTGCTTGGGGAATAAGGAATATTTCCAATTAGTCAAGTATTGTAGTTAATAAAGAAAGAGTTGACACATGGGGATTGTCATCTTACAAGAAATTGAGTTGTGGTCGTGTGCTCTTAAACACTGAAACACTGATCATCATCTTTGATGATGAAGAAGTTGCTTGAGCATCCTTTAGTGTCATAATCCACCATGGTGGAACATGAATATCATTTATCACTCTACCATGGAGTATGATGCTGTTGGTAAGAGATTTCTATCAGGTAAAGTGTCAGCTATTTACCAAATGGATAGAGAGAGAGAGAGGGTGTGTTAATCATCAGCCTTGCTCCAGAAAGGATTTAAGATGGTAATGGTTATAATGATTACTTTACCAGCTTGCAGACTTAATTGTTGTTCCTTCTAGGAAGATCTCAAACACTTGGCTCAGCACTGGCTGGTTCACAATGACAATTGCACTGGAGCTCTGTGACAGGATCAATGTTTATGGCATGGTGCCCCCAGACTTCTGCAGGTAGGATTTATTCTGCAAGTGTAATTCATCAGCAGTGTTGTTGCAGGATTTATAAATATCTGATTCCAAATATCAACCATGAAACATGTCTAACTGTCTTCTTGAAGCAATTAATTAACATGTCCCAAGTTCTGGTTCTAGAAACAACAAACAGCATTTAATTATGTGATATAAAATATTGAAAGTTTTGCTTTCAATTGCTGGAGAATTAATCCATCTTGTGGGCTTCTTTTATCCTCTGAATATTTAGTAACCAAAAGTAATGCAACAATTGGCATAATATTAATGATGAGCAAGCATTAAGAAATATTAGTTTTATTCTCATTTTGAAAGAATGTGGTAATTTTTAATGAATTAAGGAGGGCAATTTCTTCAACGGTAAGGCTTGTTTTCTAAAATTAAAATACTGCTCTGAGTCTCTTTTCCTCTTCACATCAGTAGCCTTGATTTGTGCTTCTAAGGCCAAGAGCACAGATATAATTACTTTGGTGTACCACTTTAAAGGGAACATACACACATCTTTGTTGCTACCTTAGGTTCCCACGTACCCAGCCAGAGTTTGGTGTGTACTAACAGATGCACTGAGAGATACTCAGGGCCTGATTTGTGGAAGCCCAGTTGAAAATTCACTGTAATTTAAAGTAGCAATGTGGGTACCTTCAGAAAGCATTCTGCTCTCCAGGAATACCTGGTGACCTGCAACCTGATCTTCACATGGCAAAATCTGGGGTGAGGGCATTTTAAACTCGCTCCTTAAAATTCGCGCTTGCTTATATCTTCATGTGTTTTAAACCTAACACCTTCTCGAAGGCCATGGGCCTTTACACAAAATCTGCAATTTGGACGTTGGATGCAAGGATGTGAGTACTTAATCATGCTGCTTTTCCATTTTGCAACTTTTCTCCCACCCTCTTGAGCCCAAAGACCCAACACAGCAGCAGTACTAGTTTACATATGAGAGATACAGAATAGGCCTTTGATATTTGCCCAGACTCACTCGTCCCGTGGATGGCCTGATATAGTAAGGAAGGGTGTGCATTCTGGAGTCAGAAGGCAAGGTTCAGGGCTCCACCTGGCTACTTACTAACCAAGTGTGAGCTTGAGCTGGTTGTTCAATCTCTCTGTGTCTCAGTTTCCTCCTCATTAGAAGTGGACATGATGATACTAATAGAGTCGGCCATGGGGTTGTAGGTGGATTAAATAAGTTAATACACATGAAGTGCTTGGACCAGCACCTATACATGGCAAGAGTTATCTTGGATCCCCATCCGGTTCTTCATTACTGAACCCATAGCCTTGTTTCCCTGTTTAGCAATCCATGTGCAAAAAGTAGGTAAGATAGTGTAAAAAAAAAAAAAAGCCCAACCTCCTCAACCCAACAGGCTAACAGAGGCAGTAAGAACAGTGCTTTTGGGCATGCAAAGAGCCGTCAAAGTTGATAGCTGTATGGCAGATATAATTATGGAATATTGCCATTAGGACTCCAGAGAGAAAGAGCATGAATAAATTGCAATGTTAATGACTTAGAGCATTCAAGGAAATATTCCATTTATTATGGAAAACAAATGAAAGGCAAGTTAACCTGACATTTCTCTTACTCAGAGCTAGTTCATCATGACTGCATGATCATAGGAGGGGGACAGCTTATGGGATGCTGCTAACAAGGGAAGGGAGTCAAGATACTGTTGGTGCACCGTCTGTTGTCACCGGCTCTGGCTTTCTGTTCCCCAGCCACCATCCCAAAGGTTCCACAGTTGCTTTCACAAAATGCTATCTCCAACAACTCTTCAGGAGGATCCCTGTACCCTGTACACGGTGTCCTGTCAGAGTAAGTGGAGAAGCTGGGTGTCGTGTGGCAGAGAGGGTTGGGCTGCAGAGAGTGTCCTGCTCAGTGAGAATTCCTGTTAGGATGGTTAAGCAGGGAAGAGCGGGGCAGCACAGACTGACTCCCACATTCCTTTAATCTTTGCTTCCAGGACATGTTAGCTGAACCACCCAATTAGAAACGGGGTCACCTTGAGCCTTGCTTCCCTCATCTGCAAGATGGTCATAAGAAAACGGTATTAAAAGCAAGCAGGTCATGGTGAAGGTTGAATGAGGTCATGGATGTAGAATGTCTGACACAGTGCCCAGCACACAGTGCTCAGGAAAGACTTAAGGTTATGAATATTATTAATATATTAATATTATATTTTAAGATATATAAAATAATTATTAATGTTATCCAAAGTCCTTGAGAGTTGCCCCAAAAGGTACTAAGAATTTTGGGGGATTCAAAGAATAAAACACAGCTCTTGCCTTCTAGAAACTTACAGTAAGCTGTATCCACACAAAAATGTAATAAACCCAACACAGCCACTGGGAGTCAAATCACTTTTGCAAACAGTATCTACCACCAGAGAATGAAAAAGCAACTTGTAAGTCCAGCTGCTCATCTAACCATTTCCCCTTTTTGTTTTTGTTTTGAAAGAAGTTGAGAACTATATGGGCCAAGAGGGGTTCATGTGTCATGAGCTCTAGGACTTATGGAGGTCAGATATCCCAGCGTCCATAAATAGTAGGGACAGTTCTGTGAGGTGGCAGAACTCAAGCTGGTGAGTCCACCAGAAGATAAACTCTCCGAAGGCAGAGATTTTTGTGTATTCGGTTCACTATTTGAGCCCTGGTGCACAGTCCCACATGTGTTTACCTTCCTAGCCTATAGCAGATGTGTCGTAAATATCAAGAGAATGAATAGCCCTGTCCCCTACTCTCTCCTTAGTGCTCTTGTAAAAGGGTATTTGCATGGGTGAAAAAATAACCATTTCTGCTCCTCAGAAGCGATGGGACTTTGAGAAAGTTATTTGACCTTATTGACCTTAATGATCTTGGGCAAGTTACTTAATGACTATCCCTGAAGCCTTAGCTTCTGTATCTGTAAGATGGTAAAGACAGCCATACTTACCTTAAGGGTTTATATGATAATGCCACAAGATAATAGAGGAGGAAGGTTTGGCACACCCCTGGTGTTTATTAAGCACACATTTACATGTACCTTTACCAGGTGAAAGGACTCACTAATCTGCAAGCGTGATGTCCAGCAGCACATTTTAAGGAGATGTCTAGCAGATGGTGCCCAGTTGGTGAGGAGAGCCTGGTTGCTAGAAAAGGAAGAACATATATGACCTCCTGTATGAACTGGATCCCACTTTTCTACACCATTGGGAATTGGCTTCACATGGCCTCCAGCTCCTACAGTATGTCAACACATGAGGCTGCTCTAGTGTACCTACCCATTCTTTTTTTTTTTAATTTTTTTCAAAAATGTTTTTAACATTTATTTATTTTTGGAAGAGTGCAAGCAGGGGAGGGGCAGAGGGAGAAAGAGAGAGAGAGAGAGAGAGAGAGAGCAAGCACAAATGGGGAAGGGGCAGAGAGAGGGAGACACAGAATCCAAAGCAGGCTCCAGGCTCTGAGCACAGAGCCTGACATGGGGCTTGAACCCACGAACTGTGAGATCATGACCTAAGCAGAAGTTGGACGCTTAATCAACTGAGCCACTCAGGCGCCCTGTACCTACCCATTCTATTGCTTCCTTAAAGTGCCCAGTTTCTCACTGGAATGAAGAGTTAGGTACATGGGGTCAGATTTCAGCAAGCAAAAAGAGAGCCTACTGCTTATTTTTGGTAAATTAACCTTTTTAGCCTTTAAGACACAACTAACATCCTCAAAAGGAGTTATTTGCTAAAACTAATCACAGAAACTTCCATTCACTCAACTGACTCGTGTTGGGTACCGAGGACATGATCAGAGATGGAAAGGACAGGGTCTCTGCTTTCAGTCTCCTGACTGTCACTTGGACACAATTCAGTCAAAAGGGACAGAGGTTCACAAGATGACTGTGGGGGAAAATACTCACTGTCTGCCTGTCAGTAGCATCTGACCCACAGGGCTTATTTCAAACATCCACCTCTGGGTCCTTGCATCCCTCCGACCCTATCAGGTAGACCAGGGGCAAGGAGCCAAGACAGAAAGAATATTGGGCACACCTGTCCCCACTCCATCAAGAGCAGACCCACTTCTATCATAAGGGCTCTTATATAACAAAGGGTTGTGTGGCAAATAAGAACTTTGACAACCTCTGGTCTAAGATACAGTCATGCCACTTTCCAATCTAAATCAAACTGTCACACACTTTTCAGGAGAATCTAATCATTGCCCCTTATTGCCAGGGAAACCAAGGCACAGAGAGACCAAACACAGGGCTACTTCTGCAGTCATTTCTGTCAGCCTAAGGTGGCAGTGACCCACAGGGAATGTCAGCCACTATATGCATGGAGTGAAGGAGGGGACAGAGTGTGAGGGAGTAGGGAAATGAAGTGTACTCTGGGGGAGCAAACATGAGTGTTTGCAATCCATGAGTGACTGATTCCCAAGATAAGGGAGCATAAGTTCGCCTGTACGTGCCTAAAGCTGCCATTTTCCATCCAGCTCTCCTGGAAGTCTGGCCTCCCTCTCCCTCCCACCCAAAGGGCCTGATTTACTTCCAGGAGTCATTCATTGGCAAGAAAACTTCTAGTAGCCCCTAAACTATTAAGCACATGGACTCCTCAGGAAGAATGATAACCCTACATTCATATTTAAAACCACAAAATGGAAGGAATAGACATACAAATGGACATATAAATGGCAGATGACGGACACATTACTTAAAACCTTGTAGAATCTAACACTGGTAAAAGTCATCTGACTAGCAGGCAAACTTTTCCTCCTTAGTTTGGTGCTACAGTAGCCCCCTGGCTGCTTTCCCCAACTCCAGCCTTTCTCTTTCCTCTCCAGACCCCACTGTGGCTGGATAAGCCACGTCTGACTCTGCCAGTTACACCCCTCAGCAGCTCCCCAAAGCTTTTAGAGCAGAGTTCACATTCTTAGCCTAGCACACAGCCTATCAGGACCTGGCTTCTGCATCTGCTTCAGTCTCATCTTCTTGCCTCACTCAGACTTCTTTTTGCCATACTGAAAACTTCTAAAGGAACTCGTCCTGCCGACAACGGAGGGCCTTTTGCCCTCAGTTTGGAATTTCCATCCCCGCCTTCTTAATCTGGCTGATTGCTGCTGGCTCTTTGCAATAATATTAATGACTGATATTTTCCTGGACATACCATGTGCTGGCCCTGCGCTTAGTATGAATACATGCACCATTTCATTGAAGCTTTATGATAATCCCATGAGATAAACATTATTATTATCATGATTTCACATGTGAAGCTTAAAGACTGAAAACACTTGCCCAGTCATGGAGCCGGTAAGTGACAGAGCTAGGATTTGAATGCAGGTGTCCAGGGCCCCACTCCACTGTTTCACATGCAGCAGGATCTCCTCCAGGCTTTCCCTCACCTCCTGAGGCAGACCCTACCTGGGCCCCCACTGGGCTCTCCGTCACCCCTCCCCCGTCCCACCTCACGGATGCATTTGTCCATATCCTTTATTTGCCCGTAGTCTCTTCAAGAGGAGGGGTCGTGCCTCCCCACATTGTTATTGTGTCTGGCACATAGTATGCATTCAGTATTGATTGATTCAACAAATAGAGGAAAACCTTCCTTTCCTTGGCAGTGTTTAAGAAACTGATTTTATATTGATCCCAATACCGAAAGTGCCGGGGAATGAAAAGTATAATTAGCAAATGGCAAATTCAGATTTCAAGGGTCTTGGGAAGTCAGTGGTGGCCACCTGTTTTCATTCTGTGCCAGAGCCAGTGCTGGGCCTTCACAGAGGGGCTCGGGCATCAGGCAATTAGTCTCCATCCTGCCTCTATCACTGACTCCAGGCTCATCAGTATTCTGAAAGCTGGGGAAAATTAATGTCACGCTGCACCAGAGACAGTCTCAAAATATATTATTATATGGACAGTAGACCCTTAAGTCATGCCATATCCATATAGGAAGCCAAATCCATTCTCTCTGGATGAACTATAAATTGCAATGAAAAAAATCTTGTTATCATTGCCTTCCAAACTAAGTTATGGTGAGTATTTTTAATCTCATTTTCTACTGTAAATTATTTGCGATAATAATGGGCCAAGCATTTAAATTTTACCTAATAATCTTATTTCTGGTCATACTTAACACATTACCAAGTTTACAACTCTCTGTCACCCATCATTTCTTGAGTATTAATTAGCAGAGTAATGACTCAGAGTGATCACTGTCATGGAACTAAATTAATATCTCATCCATAATGTGAAGGACATCTCAAAGGTATCGTGAATATCAGAGAGTTGATTCTGCTAGAATTATTAGCTAGTGAACATTAATAAAGCTGCCAGTGTAACAGGGAAAGTTCCTAGTTGGCGACAGTCCACAGTGTTGAATCAGATGCTTACAGAGGACAGGTGTGGAATGGTAATGCGCCTGAGAGGTTCACATTTTATGAAGTAGACTTCAGATATATTTTTGTATTTTTTCTTAGATGCTTATCTTTGCCATGATTTCCTTCTTCCGTCTTTGCCATAATTTGACCAACTCTTAGCAGTCATGGGGTATTTTCATTACTCTCTTCTCCTATGGGTCCACTGATCTAATAAGAGATGTTATAGCACCACCTGAGGTGCCTGGGTTGGGAGTGAGTGGGGGGTTCAGATGACTCACTTTGGCTCTTTGCCCTGTGAAGCACAGACAGCTGCAGGCTCTCAGTGCTCTCTGTGTTCCAGATTCACCGGTATTATTCCACTGGCTTCCAAGGTGTGCAGATGTTTTCCTTCCAAAAGAGGCTGGAAGGACAAGAAATTGAGGCAACACAGTAAAGGTGACTCAGCAGGTCTCATAGGGATGAAGCAGATGTATAGGAAGTCCTGCTATAGGCACATTTTCTTCTGAATGCTACATAGTGTCCCTAAAGGCCCCCAGTGCGAGCCAGTTTCAGAACACCCTAGACCCTTGACAGCTGTTGATTCGGCTCTATTCCTCAAGCATTTCCTAACTATCTACTGTATGCCAGGTACCATGCCAAGCATAGAAGTGTGTTTAGAGAGTGTCTGAGAGCTCTAGAGAGAGGCAAAGCCACCGTTCTCTCCTTGGGTCACTTGTAGCCTTGTAGATAGCTCAGCCCAAACCAACAGATCAGGGTTGATCCAGATCATGCCCAGAAATGAAAGTATTCTTCCATGCCTGCTAATACTGTATAAGGTTTCCTCCAGTTGTACAGCTTAGCTTTAGAAGATTCAAAAATGGGATATTTCAAACTCCTGTTACCATTAATATTAGTGAACATGATTGGAAATGAGCCCGAGGCTGGGAGGTGCTGGGAGAATGCAGCCAGGACAGAGTTGTTCCAAACCATTTTCCAATAGGAACCTGGGGTGCCCTTGGTACAGACATCCACCCGAAGGAGCAGAAGTTTTTCCAAAATACAGAGCTTCACCCTTAGGAGTACAGCTTTGGTCCAAATCTGAGCCCTGAAAGTCTTCAGTTTTTCTATGCATGAGTTCTGTCATCTGTAAAACGGGGGAAATAACAGTACCTCTCTCCCAGGGGCGCTGTGAGAATTAAATCACGTGAAGTGCTGTGCACTCTGGTTTGGGCTGAAATGGTCATATCTAGCTTCTCGCATGGCCCACGAGTGAGGCTGTGTGCTTAAAGCCAGGCACTGGACACCACCTGTGTGCCAGAGGCTCATTCAGCAAATGGAGCAGTGATACTTACCTTATACTTACTTACTTGCCTGATGAAGAAATGAAAGAGATAATGTAAGTGAAGCACCAAAGCCTAGGAGGTACTTAACTAAATCACCCACCTTCAACCTAGCTGCATATTATAATCTCCTAAGGCACTTTTTAACGTTACCGTTTTTTAAATTTTTTTTCTGAAGAAGTTTTAAATGTACCAAAAAAGTTGCAGTCATAGCACAGAGAATTCTTGCATACCCTTCGCCCAGCTTCCCCTAATGTTAACATTTTGCATAATTATCAATACTAAGAAATTAGCACCCATACAAAACTCTTACCTGAACCTTGTTCAGATCTCACCAGTTTTCCTGCTGATGCCCTTGATCTCCTCCAGGATCCCTTTGCGTTTAGTTATCCTGTCTCCTCGCTCTCCCCTTATCTGTGACAGTTTTTCAGCCTTTCCTTATCTTTCATGACTTTACAGAATCTGGGCATTAGTGTCGGAGGCCCCTCACTTTGAATCTGTGTGATGTTTTCTCATGATTGGATTGAGGGTATCCATTCCCAGGGAGGGTAAGTGAGAGCAGTAAGCCCTTCCCAGCGTCCCATGTCAACAGGCACATGATGTCAAAGGTCTTTTTTTTTTTTCTTTTCTATCTTCATGAAGGAATCAGATGTCTTATTACTGGCAATGTTCACCTTAATCACTTGGCTGAGGTGGCATCTGCTGGGTTTACTCACTGTGAAGTTATTATCTTTCCCTTTGTCATTAATAAATATCTTGGGGGAGATACTTCATGCAAATAACCTATTTCTCTTCATCTTTTTTCCCCACTAATGTTTCATTCATCTGAGCACCTTGCCTGCAACAATTATGGGGTTGTTCGAGTGGTGATTTCTCTATTCCCTCATTCTCTCTAGATTTATTAATTGGAAATTTTCTGTAAGGAAATGCTGTTTCTTCTTCCTCATTTATTTATAAATTCAGTTATTTATTGAAATCATCATGGACTCATGGACATTTATTTTATTTTATGGGTTTTATAATCCAGTACTACAATTATTTATTTTGATACTCAAACTGAAGGCACTTTTTAAAATACTCCCATGCCTGGGACCATCTCCAAATCAATTAAACCAGAACCTGTGGAGGTGGAACACAGGCAATGATATTTCTTTAAAGCTCCCTGTGTGCACTCAATGTTAGTTCTTTCACTTCCCCTCCCCTCTGCTTCCTCTGTAAAGAAACAAAAATCCTTCTGCACATGATTTTGCAGGATTTATTCCTGAGGTGGTCCTTGGAGCGCTGCTGACAAGCTGCAGCCACGTGGGGAACTGGCTCTGTGATTTTCTCAGCACTGCTTCCCACCGCCCCCACACCTTCATCCCCAAAACAGGAACTTGGGTGCCAGAATCCTCCCTTTTACAATGGGAGCCTCCCGGTGTGGAAATTCTGCTGATATTTATTGCTGTTTTCATTTGGGTCAGGTGGAGGAAGAAAAGGCTATGGCAGCCTTTAGAAAATCAGGTTTGAGAAAAGACCTAAGGAATTAAGACCTTCCACTGCAAAGGGCTTCCTGAATGGCACAGCGGATTGCTGCTGATGGCAGGCTTTCAATCGGGAGGGCTGTTCCTGCAGTCGCTTTGGCTCTGCCTTCTCAAGGCCCACAAAGCACTCCTCTGCCATTTGGACAGAGTTTCTAAAGTGTGGAAACAACCCTCACTTATGTGGACGCTTTTGAAATCATAATAACTAAATGTGTAAACTTAATTCTCCCTTTCGGTGATAAATATGGAGCCAGATAAGTTTTCATTCAAAGAGATGGTCTTCCTGAATAAGGAAATTGATCCCCATATAGCATCCTTTAGCTGGTTTCCAATTTCTCTGTATTTTTAGATGCCAACTCAATCTCATGATATTTTTGGAAACGTAATTGTTTCTTTAATCAGATTGATGCCAGTAATATGTTCAAAGTGTAGATAAATCAGGTTTAAAACTTGATTTATATCAGAATAAAGGCTTAACCCAAAGTTTGCCATGGCAGAGTGAATTTGGCAGAGTGAATCTGAGGACATTTGTCTGACCAATTTCTGGGTTTTGTTGTTTATTCTTTTCTTCGTGGTGGTCAGTTCCAACTTGAATTCTTCTTAGAGTGTATTTTCTGGACTGAAAATATTTTCTACTAAATTTTAAGGGGCTTCTGTAGTAAGTTTATAAGGGAAATCTATATTAACGAAACAGGCTTGGACCTGATGTTTCACTAGAGAATGCAGAGATACTTGGAGATGAGCATGATAGAGATGCGGAGCATTAATTCAGAATAGCATCCAACCCAGGATGAGGAACGTTTAAACACTGCATGACAAAAATAAATCTCACTTCCTGGAAGAACTTTAACCTCAGAGGAGAGGCAGCTCAAAAGGTTTATTGTTGTCAGAGCCACGAACTTGACACCCCTCTTGATAAAAGACTTCGATCCCTGACCTCAGTAAAGTTGCTACTCTAGAAGCTATTTGTGTATTGATCTCCTCTGAAGAAAACAAATAGGTGTCTAGCAGGATGAACATCTCTGGGAAACAAAGTTAGAGTAGAGTCCGAGTTACTGGAGTGGGGACCCCAAGGCTCCAGGCATGGAAATGTGGTTTGCCTGGGCCTTTTAAGAGAAACACTAAGCTCTGCAACAAAGCCAATTGGTGAATGTAGCTCAAGATAGAAAGGTTTACCCTGCTGGGATATCTTGACTAATTTTATCATCTAGGCTTCAAGACTGCAGAGGTAGAGTGGACTAGACTAGAATGGAAACCAGTCTGAGGTCAGGGCTCTTTGGGGGTTAGATGTGTTAGTAACCTACAACAGGGCACCCAACCACCCCCACATGTTCATCCTTTGCCCACTGCCTTGAAGAAATGAGCCAGTGTTTCTCATTTGGAGCGAAATAGGGATAGAGACACAGAAAAAATATTGGGCATTTTTTCAATGCAAGGATTAAGGATTTAGAATTTCTGGATTTGAGTCCATAGTCTACCTAGAGAAACAAGAGGAAAGTTGTGGCATCATGCTTGCTGTCTTTCAAACTAGGATCATCAACTTTCCATGTTGGAGGAGAAGTTGTCTTTAGAGGTTTGCCGTTTAGCTGCTAACTCCATATACATGTCTTTCAACACCAGAAATTCAAAAGTTATTTATTGAGCACCTACTAGGAACAAGACAAAGGCCTGCCATCATGAACAGACAATAAACAAGTATAAACAACAGCAATTCTGGAGAGTGGTTAATGCTTACAGTCAATCTCACTGAAAGGGAGCAAAGGGGCGGGTGTCAGGTAATGCCTCTCTGCAGGGGATACATTTAAGTAGATCTCCAATGGTAAGAAGGAGTGAACTGGTAGGAGCACGTGACCACCATGTGACTGCCCTCAAATTCAAAGGCCTCAAGGTCGAGGTTGACCAACTTGACGACCAGAAAGACCAGTATGTCTGGAGCACAGTGGGCAAGGCTGGGTTAGGAGAAGACTCTGGGGAAGAACCAACTCACTTAACACCCTATAAGCCATGCTTTTAGGATAATTAGAAGCCTCTGGAGGATTTAGCAGGGGTGGAATGGGGAAGGTGATGTGATGTGTTTTTGTTTTGTAAATAGCTGCTTATGCTATATAGACTTTACAGGGCAAGAGTAGAAGTAGGAACTTTTAGTAATACGTAATTTCTAAATCCCCAAAACCTGGGGGTACCTGGGTGGCTCACTCGGTTAAGCATCTGACTTCAGCTCAGGCCATGATCTCACAGTTAATGGGTTTGAGCCCCCTGTTGGGCTCTGTGCTGACAGCTCAGAGCCTGGAGCCTGCTTCAGATTCTGTGTCTCCTGCTCTCTCTGCCTTCCCCTGCTTGTGTTCTCCCTCTCTCAAAAATAAATAAACATTAAAATAATTTTTTAATACCCAAAACCTGAAGGTCCTATGGTATACTTTTACTCTCTCTGTTTGATAATGACGGTCAGCGCATTTATTTCACAACCCCAAAACCTTTCCACTTGCTTACTGTGTACATCTCAGAAAAACTATTCATTGAAATTTATTTAACTTGGAAATATGAGTTGTGCTTATCAGCTTAATCAGCCAAAGGAATTTTTTCCCCTCTGTTCAGCTATCTCATTTTCCTCCTACAGGGACCCCAATCACCCTTCAGTACCTTATCACTATTACGAACCTTTTGGACCTGATGAATGTACAATGTACCTCTCCCACGAGCGAGGACGGAAGGGTAGTCATCACCGCTTTATCACAGAGAAACGCGTCTTTAAGAACTGGGCACGGACATTCAACATTCACTTCTTTCAACCAAACTGGAAACCGGAATCACTTGCTATAAATCATCCTGAGAATAAACCTGTGTTCTGAGGAATGAGCGTGCCAGACCGAAATCTCAAGTACGTACTGTATCAGACACCAGGCCACTGAACTTTCTGAGCCACTAGACACAGAAGAGGGACAAAACTGCGAGCAGGAAACTCCTCCAGAAGCAACATGTACAGATGCCTGTGAGGCATGACTACCAAGCAGTGCAGTTGGTTTGTAAGGAGAAATTCCAGAATTAATATGTCCTAATGAGTATCATCCCTTTCAAAAGGGGTTACCTTAGGAGCTAACTACTCATTTCAATGATGCTGCCATGGCTAAAAATCATTCTGGATCTCTTAAGTATTGCCTTCAAAACTGAAACACAAGCAACTCAACAATGTTAGTTGTATTCCTTTATAGAAATACCACATCAAAAGACATTTTTCTATCAAGTTGTATCCTAACCTGATCTATAATCTTTGTCATCTGTTGGGCTCTGTGTGTGTGATTTGTTAAAAAAAAAAAAAAAAAAAAAAAAAAGCAGCCTGAAAGTATGGACATGATTTCTGAAGAGCACATCTCCACTGACTTTCATAAAACAAATGCCCAATATTTATTTACTGAGAGTTTTTTAGTGCACTCTAGGCCAGTATTTTTATAGATTATGATTATGTGGTAATTTATCCTTCTTAACTCTTTTATCCTGAATGATGGTTGGAAAACACCTAGAATAGGGTTGGCGAGTGACTGTGTTCACGATGCTCACTGTTAGCATGCCATTGGCTTGGAAATGTTGCATTGTATTTTTTGAACCCTTAGGCTTCAAGAATAGCCATGACATTTTCTAACATAAGGAAATGTTCTAAATGACAAAATTGAAAACCAAAAACTGTGTTATTACAACAAAACAATACTAACAAAAGAAACTTAAAGATAGTTGTCTTTAGTAATGGTTGATGTAGGTTACCTGACGTAAAACCCTCGTTTTCTTGTCTGACAATGATGTCCCTGTACCAGACAACCGCATACTTTTCCTTCCAAATGTAACATTCTGTGAGCCTCTCGTTGACGCATTTAAGGACTTTGCCCTTGGAATGATGGGGCTTCTGCAGTAGCAAAAGCCTGATTATAGGGGATCTTTTCATTCCCCTGCTATCTATCTCCCTCTGTGGTTAAAAACATAACTTCCTTCCTGGTCCCCATTGGCTACAAACTGCCCCCCTGCTTTTCTGGTGTTTCTTGCACCACACAAAAAAAAAAAAAAAAGGAAAAAAGGAAAAAACTGAGAAAGACAGAGAACTGTGATGGTCCCTGGCTCCAGGAACAAGGAACTGTCTTTGAATCAGTGAGAAGATAATACAAGGAGATTCCCTAGCATACGACTCATTTATCCTGTGAACTCTTCAGATTCACTCATTGCAAGCCATACATACATTATATTCACAGCCATTCCCTGGTCTGGAGGAGTATGAAGGACTTATTTTATTCAGGGCCAAGATATCAATTACTAGGAAAGATCTTCGTTTAAGCTGGTGATATTCTTCAAAAATAGTCTTTTTAAAAAAATATACCAGTGTTTTCTTTACACATGACTTAGAAGGCGTTAGCTTTTCCGATGTTAGATTTGAAGGCACCAGCAAGTATTATGTATGGACTGACAGTGTTTTACAGAACATGACCTGACCTGTGATTAAAGAAGGTTTCTCACATTGCCACTTCCTTTCCCTTTCCTTAATTACTGTTAAGATTCCATTCCCTTGCACTAACTAGTACTATTAATTATATGGAGTGCTGTGCTTGAGATGCAGACATAGTCCAGATATTTATACAGCAGAAACAAAGTTGGTATTAATTGTGGTCTAGCTTGAGCTGTTAAAAGCCAGTACAATTGAAATGTATGTGTTCTTTAAGTTTTCTCATCGCTTTTAAAGAGACTGTAGAATTTTATTCCAGCACAGCCTTCTGCAGCATGGACTCTAAACACACGATACTTTGTGAACGTATGAAAAAGAGCATGAATTTCATGATTGATTTATAGGCCACCTTTACCATCGCTTGAAGACATTATGTTGTTCAGATGTAAGTGGGCTCCTTTAACAAGTTTTATTTTTATGGAAATTTGGAAAGGCATACTTGGGACATGTGAAGATATAGCTGTATTACCTACTCTAATAATATCTCAAATGCCTGTGTTATCTTTAGGTTTTAGGATTTGTTTTTTGGGGTTTTTTTTGTTTGTTTTTTAAAGACCATCTGACAACTCCCATCTTTTTTGCAACTTCTTCCTCCCAAATACTCAAAAGAGTGAAAAGCACCCAAATTCTGAAATTCCTGGCTTCACTGGGGCCATAGCTTAAATCTAAACATAGCTAAGATATGTATGTGGATTTATATTTTTAAAAATATGGTATAAATAAGTACAAGAATTATCACATGGGCAGTGGTTTTTATTATAGCATTTAAAGAAAATGCCTAGAACTCTGATAGATTGTGCTGACGGTCCTGACTGTGGGCAATTGAATTCTTATCTTGCCAGTGTCGTTTAGTGACTATGGGTCTCAACACCATTCAGCACCATTAAACATCAGCTCTGATATAAAAGATGACTACAGAACCATGTTTACAGACCTCAGTGATTTCAATATCCATTTGTGTTGGAAGCCTTAGTCAGACTCGTTATGTTACACACCTTTTTCTTCTTTCCCAACTGTGTCATCAGCTACCTCCTAGCTTTTAAGACCACAATAATACAAAGCCACAGCTGGCCGATCCATGGCGTCTGTTATCTCAACGCAAGAACATTTGGCAGAGGCCATTACAATAGATAGCCATTATGGGCAAAGATACAGGAATTCACAAACAAAATCAATCACTTCAAATGGCCCATAAAAAGAGGAATCTTACATTTAATATTCTACAGTAAATATTCACCCAAGAAAGCGTACATTAAAAGAACATTAGGAGGTAAATATTCAGTGTGCTGCATGGGGACTTTGCTGTGTGATTTCCATTATGGTTAATGGGTGTTTGGTAACTAAGTCCCTGTGCTTCACTAACCCTGGTATGTGCTAACCTAAGGGCTAGACATAAAACCAGAGCGATTCAGGAACTTCCAAGGTCCTAAGACTTCAGAGTGAGAGCTTTTCTTCAAAAAATAAATGCAAGCAAAACACAAAATACTGCACCTGAAAGAGAAATTTGTGTGTGGTCTCTTGGAATCCTTAAATTACTGCCAGGTATGTGTATGTGTATCAGATTCCAAACAATGCCTCTCAAGACAGATTACCTTTGTTTGCTGAAATAGTCTCCATTACCGATCTATTTTAATTACATTAAAATTGAAGGATATAACCTCATTCTGAAATAAGAACTCACCTCAAAAGTTAAAATTATTGACTTGGAAGCTAAATGAATGGTAGGTACAAGTGAAAGGAACACATTGGAATTCGGTCAGGATTAATGCACTGTGATTTGAATACATAGGTACCTGTTTAACACCCACACAAATATTTGCCCTTATGTAGGAGTGACCTCATTTTGGAAATATACTCTGAATTCCACTGGAGTGAAGATTCAGAGTATTAAATAGATTTACGTTGAGATCTCTATGCTCTTTACAGTGTTAGGAGGTGATCTTCTAACATATGTCATATGTCATACCCGATCCAGTGATTCCTTCCATCCTCCCTGCTTCTCTCTTGAACCTCAGTTCCATCTTTCTGCTGTCATTCTCTCCTGATTGTCTTCTTTTGTTTACACTGGGCTCTTAAGCCAGCAGTCTTTGGAGGCTGTTAAGGTATTCCTTGTAGGTTTTTAAACTAGAGACCTACTTGGGGACCAGATTCAGGGTAGGCCCTGCCAGGCAATGACCATCGCAGGTGGGACGACTACATCTGGCTATGGGACTGGGTACTTCAGAAGTACCATCCTGGTTTCCCCCAGGCTGGAGGAAGTAGGGAGGGGAGGAGTTTCAGGACAGATTTTCTGTGCTAAAACTAGGACAAGTCCCAGCCAAACTGGGACAGTGGGTCACCTTATCAGAAGGCCACCTCAAAGAGTACTATAATACTTAGGCCTTGGGGGGAAAAGTGAATCTGCTACCTAGGTTCTAGGACATCCAGAAAATACTTTGGAGTGGAAAGAGATGAGAGAGGGTCTATAGGCTTAAAAAACGAGCAGGAGGAAGCCCTCTATTCTAGCCCACTCATCCCTACCTACTCAGGGTATTGAGCCGCCATAGAAAAACAAAAAAAGGCTGTGATTGTGTTTGTTTTTCCTCAGTGCCCTAATATTATATGCTACCTTGAATTGTCCTTGTCTCTTTATGTATGTGTCCTGTTAGTCTCTTTAGATTGTAAGCTCTTTGAGAGCAGGGACTGTTTTTCCTTTGTCTTTGTAGCCCCCTGCCTAGTACAGTGCCTTGCACCCAGTAGGCGCTCAATAAATGTCTGTTGTTGATGATGACCTCTTAATGGTGGCCCATTGGATTGGTAATTGATATATATTCTTCCATTTGAGAAGTATAGGAGACAGAAAAAGTGATGAAGTAGTTAAATTTTAAGTGAGTTTTTACAGGGTCAGTCCTCAAACCTGTAACATTTTTAATCAACAGAACTGACCTAGATTTGGGTAGGATAATGTAGCTGAATTCATTAGGTTTGTTAATGTTGGCTGTACTGAACACACAGACAAAGTGAAGTTCAGCAAGCTTTGTGTTCTCACTGTTAGCAAGCTGCTCTTAGCACACATTAAATTTAATATTGACAAATGCTATATCATACATAAAAAGGCGGAGAGGCAGCCTGGGCTCTAACTTCTCTGGTTCAACTACAAAAAGGAGGCTAAAATGAGATGAGTTGCAGCCTGCGTTAAACTTGACAGCTTCCTAAAGCTGCTGGGAATCCAACTGGTGATTTCTGAGAGTCTATAACAATTAAGTATACATTTATCTTAAAATCAAAATGAAACAAAGAACTCCAAAAACCCTTTTGCTTCCATGAAGCAGATCCCAAATGTTTTTATCCCTACCAGAATGTGAGGAGAGAAGAGAACTCTTGAGAGAAGGTGCCCCAGGGGGAGCAGCCCAGTCGCCATCTTAAGTCACCACCTGGCCAGCATCTGGTGTCCAGTTACCTCCTGGTTACAAAAGAGGGCAAGATGGAATCAAGTCAGTAAAGGTGAGTTGGCTGCCAAAGGGTGCCTCCACAAGGAACCATAATCATTACCTTCTTGAACATGTGAAATAATGGAATCCATTTTTTGTCATTGTCTACCCTTCCACACATTTATTTAACTGTGTGATCTCAGTTTCATTTTTAAAAGCATAGAAAAACACCTAGAAGACACTACCTGGAACTGAAGAGAATTGTTCCTTCTGAACGGACAGGATTACAGAGCTTCCTACATTTTCAAAATGTTTATTGTAATCACAAAAGGTTATTTCATAAAATATTAGGAAAGACAGTTTATAACAGGGTTTCAAACAATCCCAACTGGGATGTTGGGGAAAATCTAGTAAATGCCATGTCTAACTACATGTAAAAGAAGTCCTTGCTATGTACATAAATCATCTCAAGCATAGCATCTTTATTCTTTACCATGAGACTATTTCTTTAATTTTAAAACCAAACATAGGAAATCCATGAGATTGAATCAAAATTTTAGAAGTCATATTTTAGCTACTGAATATCTACAGGGTGGCCTGCACAATGTCATGCGCTATATATATATATATATATATATATATATATATATATATATATAATTTCACAAAGTCTTATTATCCCATTGTGCAGATAAATAAACTGAGAGTAAGAGAAGTTGTGTGTCTTGCCCTAAGGCAATGAAGATGAGAGTCAACACGTGTTTTGCCATGTCCTAGGCATCCCCTAAGTGCTTTACATGTAACACTGCAATTAATCCTCACAATAACCCTAATAAATGGGTTCTTTCATCATTCCCCTTTAACAGATGTGAAAACTGAGCCACAGGGCACATGAGTAACTTTCCCAAGGTCATGCAGCTAATCAGTGGGAAAGTCAGGTTGGAAGCCACAGGGTCTGTCTCTGGAGTCTCTCTGCCTTCAGTCACCATGTACTTCCTAGCAGAAATTTAACCCTATATATAGCAATTTCTATTAGAATATTGAAATAATCTATTTCACTGTATTCACAGTGTATGTAATATTTGACACATGTTAAATAAGTGATAAATATTCAAATTATGACGCAGACATAAGGAGAATATCACCACTATCCTTGAAGCCCGCCTGAGTGTTCCTTCTATTTTCTTGGATTTTCAATTTACCATTCTCTTACTTTCTAGTTTCACTATATACAGATATACCAATAAATAATGTTATTTAGTTTTACCTATTAACAAACATTGTAAGACTCTTAACATTGTATCTAGTGTTACAAAACTTGCTTTTTCTTCCCAAGATGTATCCATTTTCTTTGCATATAACTCTAGTTTATTTTCATGATTGTATAATGCCAGTGTGTGAATATTCCAGAACTTATTTTTATTCATTCTTTCAGTGAACATTTGGGTTTTCAGTTTTTGCTAATATGTACAATGTTTTTATGAACATTCCTGGAAAGTTTTTTTAGTACATGTGTGTAAGAATTTTTATATAGCGTGTATACCTAGGAATAAAATTGCTGAGCTGTAGAGTAAAATTGTTCATACGTGCACGATATCGCCAGATTGGTTGGCGATATCCAAAGTGGTTGGACACTTCATACTCCTAACAGTAGTTGTCCACATTTTTGCTAACACTTGAGTTGGTATTCTCAGACTGTGAAATGTTGCCCTTCTGGTGCATGTAAATTGTGTCTCATTGTGATCTTGACTTGTATTCCCCTGTTTTCTCCTTATGTTTAGCATGTTTTCTCTTCCATTAGTGTTCTCTCATCTGTAAAATGCCTATCCATTTTTATCCAGTTTCCTGGTGGGTTAGTTCACTTTTCCTTTTTTCTCTTAAAGAATTCTTAATATATTCTGGATAGTATTTTTTGTTGATGATATGTTTGCAAATATCCTCTTCCAGTTTGTAGCCTATCTTTTCTTTTTCTCTATGGTAACTTTCAATGAACAGAAGTTTTAAATTTCAATGTAGTCATGTTTCCTATCTTTGTATGTGATTAGAGCTTCTTCTACCCTCTTTAATAAATCTTGCCCTGTTCCTGATCAATAATTATTTCCTTATATTTTATTCTTAAAATTTTCAAAATTTTGTCTCTCTTGTGGCAGTAAGAGATTTATATTTTTGTATAATAGACAAAGTAAAGTAGAACTTGCTTTTGTTTTCTATAAATACCAATTGCCCTAGTACCCTTTACTGAAGAATTCATTCTTCTCCAAAGATCAGCAATCAGTTTTCTCTCTCTCTCTATATATATATGGGGATTTATTTCTGTCCTCTATATTCTGTTTCATTCTAATCAAATTGTCTATCTCTGTACTAATACCACACAGTCTTAATTAGTACAGCTTTATAATAAGTCCTTGAATCTTGTAGGGCAATTTTTCCCTCACTTTATTCTTCCTGAAGAATATCTTGCTGATTTCTTTTTTTTTTAACATGACTAGTTTTTGCCAAGGTATTTTCATCCAATAACGTACACAAACTTTATGTATATAGAGTGATGAAATTTTATACATCCTTCCACCCGTGTCACCACTATTAAGATGACAATATAGCATATTTCCAGCACCCCAGAAGGTTCGTTCATACTCTCTTGCAGTCAGCCTCCCTGTCAAGGGTGAACACTTTCTTCCATCCACCAATGTAGATTTGTTTTGTCAGTTTTTAAACTTCATATAAATAGAATTAGATGTTATATAGTTTGTGTCTGGCTTCTTTCAGCCAAAATTATGTTTGTAAGATTCATCCCTGTTCATGCCTATAGCAGTGGTTCTTTTTCATTGCTGTATAGGATCACTTCACATTAGAATTAGCAATGCTAATATTGGTGGTCGTTGGGTTGTTTCCAGTTTAGGGCTACCATGAATACAGTTGTTATGAACATTCTTGTATATTTGTTTCAATGGACACAGAGCTTGTTTCTATTGGGTATATGGCAAGGAGTGGAATTGCTGAGTCGCAGGTACGTCTGTGCTAGGCCTTACTAGATATTGCCAGTTTTCCAAAGTGGTTGCACCATTCGACACTCCCACCAGCAATAGCAGAGCTCCAGGTGCCCTATGTACTTACCAGTGCTTGGTGTTGGGAATCCTTACAAATGTATCCCTTTTGCCGGCTATATAGTGGTAAATTGGCATGGCTTTAGATTTACATCTCCTTGATGAATAAGGAAGTTGAGGGGCGCCTGGGTGGCTCAGTCGGTTGAGCCTCCGACTTCGGCTCAGGTCATGATCTCGCAGTCTGTGAGTTCGAGCCCCGTGTCAGGCTCTGTGCTGACCACTCAGAGCCTGGAGCCTGTTTCAGATTCATGTCTCCCTCTCTCTCTGACCCTCCCCCATTCATGCTCTGTCTCTCTCTGTCTCAAAAATAAATAAACGTTAAAAAAAATTTTTTTTTAAAAAAAGGAAGTTGAGCATCTTTTCATATGCTTATTGACTGTTTTTGTACCACTTTTTGTGACATGCCTATTCAAAGCTTTTCACCATTCTTTTAGTTGGGTTGCCATGCTTTTTCTTATTTATGGGAATTCTTTTTATAATGTAGATTCAGCTCCTTGGTCATTGCGGTGTATGGCTTGCCTTTTCACTGTATTAATGGTATATTTTGATGACTGAAAGTTGTTAATTTTAATAATTTTAATTCCATGTGTCTGTATTTCATGTATAATATGAAATATTTAAGAATTCTTACCCAGCCCATGACCATCTCTTATGTTTTCTTCTATCTTTTTTCTCCTTTTGTATTTGGATTTGTGATCCATCCGAAATTAATTTCAGGATATGATGTGAGGTAGGGGTTAAGCTTCCCCCCCTACCTGTTAAGGAAATCCAGTGTACAGCACCCTTTATTGTAAATACCACCCTTTCTCCACTGAATTAGAGTGTTGCTTTGGCGATAAACAGGTTACCATATATATGTTGAATTGTCTCTTAACTTTGAGTTCTGTACCATTTTTAACTCTTGCACCATTACCTCATTATCTTAATTATTATAACTTCTTAAATCTTGATATCTAGAAGTAGAAAGTGTCCAGCTTATTCACCTTCTTCAATATTGCTTTAACTACTTTTGGCATTTTGTATTTCCACATACAATTTTAGAATCAGAGTGTCATTTTCCATATTTAATAAAACCTGCTGGGATTTCTATTGTGATTGCATTGATTCTATAGATCAGTTTGGGGAGAATTGACATTTTCATAATATCAAGTGTTTCAATTCATGAACACAATTTGAAGTTTTCCATATAGAGATTTTCCACATCTTTTCTTATATCTGTTCCTAGGTATTTGATAGGTTTGGTGCTATTATAAATGGAGTTGCTTTTTTTTTTTCCATTTTCTACCTGTTTGTATTAGTATACACTGATTTTTGTATATTGATCTTATATCCAACATTAGGGCTAAATGAACTCAGTGATTGTTAAGTTTAAAGTAAGGCCATGTAGTACCATTAAAATGATGTTGCACTTTTTTAAGTGTATAGTATCAGGAGGTACAAGATGTCATTACGTCTCATTTTTAGTGATGCTAAACTCGATTATTAAGGTAGTGTAATGGCTAATTTTATGTGTCAATTTGGCTAGGCTGTGGTGCCTAGTTGTTTGGGAAAACGCCAGTCTAGCTATTTCTGTGAAGATATTTTTTAGATTTCATAACACTGACAATCAGAGTAGACTTAGAGTAAAGCAGATTACCCTCTATCGTGTGTCTGTGTGTGTGTGTCTGTGTGTGTTGGGGGGGGGGGGCATTCATCCAATCATTTGAAGGCGATAAGAACAAAGACTGAGGTTTCCTGAGAAAGAAGCAATATTCCCCCACAGAAATAGAAACCCTGCCTGAGTTTCCCACTTGCTAACCTGCCCTCCAGATTTCAGATTCAGGAGAATTTCTAGCTTGCCAGCTTGCTCAAGATTTCAGACTTGCTAGCCTCCACAGTCACATAAGCCAAGTCTTTAAAATTAACCTCTCTATAGATAGATGTATCCTATTGACTTTGTTTCTCTGAAAAACCCTGACTTGTATGAGTCATGTCTCAAGTTTCTCCACTATGAAAATTACTATTTCCCCCTTTATAATTATTAGGAATCTTGCAGGAAGATATTTTTAAATAGGTAAATTTCCTGTTTCTCAACATAAGTGCTAATTTTAGCATCCATAGATGATTCTTGCTGCAACAATTGTTATTGTGATACTTGACAATGCTGGGTTTTGTCTGAAATTAGGAATTGTACTATAAGAAAAAGCCATCCATTTTTCCCATTTATACATATTTTTAAAACTAAGAAAATAATCCCATTTACAATTGTGTCAGAAGGAATAAAATACCTAGGAATAAATGTAACCAAGGAGATAAAACACGTGTACTCTGAAAACTATAAAACATTGATGAAAGAAATTAAAGACAACACAAATAAATAGACATACCATGTTCATGGATTGGAAGAATTAATATTGTTAAAGGGTCCACACTACCAAAGCAATCCACTGATTCAATGCAATCCCTATCAAGACACCAATGGCATTTTTCACAGAACTAGAATAATAATCCTAAAACTTGTAGGGAACTACAGAAGACTCCAAATAGCCAAAGTAATCTTAAGAAAGATGACCAAGGCTGGAAGTATTACATTCACAGATAACTATAGTAATCAAAACAGTATGGCATATATATATATATATATATATATATATATATATATACACACACACATATATATATATGTATATGTATGTATATATATAAAATATACAAAGAAACATTACTCAGCTATAAAAAAGAATGATATCTTGCCATTTCTGACAACATGGATGGATATAGGTTATTATAATAAGTGAAATAAGTCAGACAGAAAAAGACAAATACCATATGATTTCACTTATATGTGGAATCTAAAAAGGAAAACAGGGGCACCTGGGTGGCTCAGTCAGTTAAGCATCCGACTTCAGTTCAGGTCATGATCTCGCAGTTTGTGAGTTCGAGCCCCGCATCGGGCTCTATGCTGACAGCTTGGAGCCTGGAGCCTGCTTCAGATTCTGTGTCTCTCCATCTCGGCCCCTCCCCTGCTCATGCTCTGTGTCTCTCTGTCTCTCAATAATAAATAAACGTTAAAAAAATTTTTTTAAGGAAAACAAATGAAAGAAAAAAACAGAAACAGACTCAGATACAGGGAACAAACTGATAGTTGCCAAAGGGGAGAGAAGTGGAAGGATGGATGAAATAGGTGAAGGGGATTAGGAGGTACAACCTTCCATTTATAAAATAAATAAGACACAAGGAAATACAGCATGGGGACTATAGTCAATAATACTGTAAAAACTTTTTTTGTGTGTGGTGACAGATGGTAACTAGACTTATGGTGATCATTTTGTAATGTATATAATCACTGAATCACTATGTTGTACACTCGAATCTAATACAATATTGTATGCCAATTATACTTAACTAAAAAAAATTTAAGGAGGACACATCTCCACCTTGAAAGCAAAATAAAATAAAACAAAATAGTAAAATAAAATAAAATGAATAAAATAACACATTTTAAAATATCCAAATACGTAAGTTTTTACTAATTTTTGTGTGCTACTATCAAACTTAATTGTTTATAGTTAGAGACTGTGGTCAACATTATGCTAATTCTCTGAAATAGTCAAGATTTATATAATACATTTGCCAAGTTGTGTAAGTGTTCCTTGAGTACTTGAGAAGAATGTTTATTTTTAAAACTTTGGTGGTCCAGATTTCTATATATGTCCATTAAATAAAGCTTGCTAATTGGGTTGTTCAAATTTTTTATATTGTTACTAATTTTAGACTACTCAAATAATAATAGAGAAATGTTTTGAAGTCTTCCAGGATGACATTGAATTTCCTTCCAGTAGTCTACAAACACTTTGTGTTAGCTATTGTGACGTGCAAGTTTATAATTATTTTATCTTCCTTGTTAAATTACTTTCTATCACTTGGTATCCTTTATCCCTATTAAAGCCTTTTCCTTAAAGTCTGTATTTTTCTGCCATTAAAATAGCTACCTCAGTGTCCTTTTGGTTTTATTATTTTTGCCGACCTTGAATTCCAAAATGAAGATGTGGACTTGGTGATGTTAGCCATGTGTCACTGAAGCTTGTTAAGCATGAAAGTTATACAAATAAAGCAATGTTTTATGGGTTTCTAGGAATGCTAAAAACTTTTCTTCTGCTAAGAATTATTTTTTAAAGAAAAACATCAAAATAACTTTCAGTATCAGTGTTTTAATTTCTATAGGATTATTCCTTGTTCTCAATTTAATTGTAAGTGGCTCTACTGTAGAAAGAAACAAATCTTGTTGGTTTATTTTAGTAATAATAAACCTGTCTCCTTAAAACCAGATGTTTTTCACCGTAGATTAACCATCACTATTGCCAAAGGTGCCTGTGTGTGTGTGTGTGTGTGTGTGTGTGTACAGTTTATTCCACCTTAAAGAAAGGGGTACATATATCTGTAGAAACCCATGATGTCAATGTTGTTATGGCCTCCGCCATGTTACAACATCTGCCTGCCTGATAAGTGCTTCCACTCAATGCCCTTCCTTTCTCCTGCCCACCTTCTCTGGCCACTAGCCTTAAGACTCCTGTTACGTGTTGCCTCTAATGAAGCATTTCCTGATCTCACCACATGGCACTGACCTCTCCTCCCATTCTATTCTTTTTTTTTTTTAATTTTTTATTTAATGTTTATTTCTGAAGGAGAGACACAGCGTGAGTGGAGGAGGGGCAGCGACACACACACACACACACACACACACAGAATCTGAAGCAGGCCCCAATCTCTGAGCTGTCAGCACAGAGCCCGACGTGGGACTTGAACTCACAAACCACAAGATCATGACCTGAGCCTAAGTTGGACGCTCAACCAACTGAGCCACCCAGGCGCCCTTCTTCCCATTCTATTCTGTATAAATGCCTCTCACAGCAGTCATTAAATGTCTTACTCCCCACACTTGAACCCGCCCTGAACCCAAGGAGATTGGGTTCTAGTCCAGCTGGGATTCAACTCCATGTCTCCAGTGGCTATCATGACGCCTTGATTCACATAGAGATGCTTGGGAAAGGGAGGAAAAGAGGAAAAGAAAAATCGTTTCAGTCAACAGGAAGAGGTTTTTGTCCTCCCGTTCATAATTTACTGGGTGATAAAGATGCATGTATAGAATGCTGATAGCAAGTCAGTTGAACCCAAGGCTTTGTGGGACAGGGAGTTGAATCCTGCTCAGAGCGCCCCAGGGAAGCCTCTGGAGCCTGTCTGGTGAGTCAGAAATATCTTTATTCCACCTCACTTAATGCAAAGTAATTTAACTCTTTGATGGGATAGACTTGCATAATGAGTTACATAACAATTGGCTTATTTTTTTCCCCCCAACAGGTAGTTTCTTCCCCAACAGGTCCTTTCTTCCCTTTTGAGAAGTAAAGCTTCCTGGAATTATTTGATCTTTGTTTGAAGTCAATTAAATATTAAAGGATTTCTCCCAACTTTGCATAAGCCAACAGAATTGAAAGTTCACTTCACAGCATTATGAGAAAACAAGCACAGAGCTTCTGCATCAATTCCGCCCCCCCCCCCACTCCTATGCACTGCTCTCCCCTGTTCTTTACTCATTTAACTAACTCTTGCCTGGACGACCTTGACCTTCCAAGATTGTATTTCTCCAATGCATTCGTTCCCCAAGGCAAAATGAGTCTCATAAAGTATAAATTTCACTCTGAACCTTTTTTTTGAATTCTGACTAGATTTAGTCTCATTCTGCAGCCTGGACTCAGAACCCACCGCCTGCATTATTAGCTCCAGTCTCATCTCACACAGCTCCTCCCTATGTGACCTGAAGCTCCAGCTACACCTGGTGACTTAAGGTGGCTCCAGGTTTGCTCATGCTGCTTTCTGTACCTCGAGTGCCGCCCCTCCCCTGTGTTCCCATCTACAGACAAGTGTGTCCCACCCAACTCTTGCCCCTGTCTGCACACTGCCTTGGAGGCACCTGGCTCAAGCACCTGCTGCCATTGGCAGCCCAGCCTCCATTTTCCCACCTTTTAGGTCATAGGTGCCTGTATTTTCCTTGGAGAACCAATCCCTCCACTCTTAACTATGTCATTAATGAGGGATTCGCTCTGTATAGAGCTCCAGGGATAGGCCCTGACTGGCTTAAACCTACTGGAATATCTTGTCTCCCAGACACAATCATCGGTTCATGGATGGGAACATGACCCAATGCAGGGATGCAAACACTCCCCCCGCCACCCCCCCCAGCTTAGGTGCTTTAGGGTTTGAGACTGCTAAAGCTGTATTTGCTACCACAAGAGGAATCACCTTGTGAATGGAGCCATCCCAGGGGAAGCAGATATGACAGATAGATCTTAGAATGTCATTAAGTGCTGGACCAAGCTGAGCCTGAAGACAAACCTCTCCTGGACATTGTTATGTAAATAAATACTTTTAAAAAATTATAACTTAAGCATATTTATGTTGGATTTCTATCACTTTGCAAAAAAATGTGTCCAACCATTACTCTTAATTCAATGACACCTTCTAGAATCTCTCCTGGAGCTCTCTTCACCAGTTTTCTGGCTCCCCTACTATAAATGCCTTAAAGACAGAGGCTGTGCCATTCACGTAAAAGGTATTCATACTCGACAAATGTTGGAGGAATAACACAATGTATAGATCAGAGCAGCACCAGAGAGCAGTAAAATGCATTGTAAGCACAAAAGATGTTTGTAATAATTTACCACCCTGTTGGGCATTATTCTTGGCTGTGGTTCTCTATGCTTTCATTGTGTCTTCTTGGTAGGAAGTATATAGCCAGATATCACTGGGAAGCAATCAATAAAACTATAATATAATAGGATAGAAAACTAGAAGTTGCATTTTCCGGAGAATGTCAGTACTGTTTGTAAAACTTTTAATTATGTAGATACATACACGTATGTGTACATTCGGTTACAGGGTAAAATGTATTTCTTACTACAGATGGAAGCAAAATATTTTTGAAAACCATTGATCTGGCTCCCACCTGAGACAACTCTATAATATAGAATACAAAAGGATTGAAAATAATAGTGTATGATGTTAGAGAGGGTTCTTATTTTGTAAAACTTTTTTAGCCATGTAGGTAGATACACATATATATGTAGTACTGAGTCACAATGTAATATGTATTTCTTACTGTCAGGAGTAGCCAAAAAGTTTGAAAACCACTGATCTGCTTTCTCCTTGGGGCCAGAAATATTGCAAAGTGGTATGATTGTATGAGCTGCAGCCAGCAAGGTGAAGAGAGGGAAGGAGGCTTCATAATTGCCTCAGCCCCAAGAACCATGTAGGCAGGCAATATATTTGTAGACTGACTCCTGGACTTCTAGACAATTGGTGAAGGGCACATCCACACAACTGCTTATAGAGCAGAGGCAGGCAACAGGGCTGGCCCTGACAAGGCTTGTATCTTTCCAGCCTATTTCCATGCCCAACCTGAGTTAAAAGCCATGTAGACACAGGAGCCAGAAGCCTTGGGAGAAAGAGGCTCAACAGTTTGAATTGCTTGTTACCTTTGGCTTTCCGCCTAAAGGAGTTCCAAGGGTGTACTCTGCAAAAAAAACCTGACCTTGGGGATTAAAGTTACAGAGACAATCTAGAATTCATGGATGCTTGAGTATCAGGAGAATAATAGTAACAAAAGTCAGGTGTTTCTTAAAAAGCAGGTAATTTGCTTTTTGTAAAAAAATGTTGCTCTTTTCATGTTTTAAAATGTTCATCCCTTGTTTTCCATATTTATTTTTAGTTTGTTTCATTCTCTAAATGTTTAGCACTTAAAGAATGTTATATTCCTTTGACTAGTTTTAGCTCTATTTTAATCTTCCTTTAAATTGTTTCAGCTACCTAGCTTACTCTTTATATTCCATTTAAAATTTCCTTCCGTTATTTCCACTTTAAAACATTTTTGTTTCCTTTTTCTACTTTTGCTTTATTCACAAACACATCCTTGAAATAATAAGCTTCTCATTTCAACATCTAAAATTTTAATTCTTATTCATTTTACCCAGTAATACTTTGTAACCAGGATTCTGCTTTTTTTAACCTGTTTGATGTATTGTTTTTACACCTTCTATTTGGTTTCTCTTATCTCAGTCTCAATTTCTCTCCCCCACCTTTGGTTTTATTGGTTTATAAGTGTATTTTCTTATTTGTAATTTTAATTATTCTGTTCCTTGCATAATGTGCATTTATCAGACTGACCAGCTTCAGAAATGCAAAACTCAGGCTCCTAACTACTGTACTATTCAGGCTTCTTACTCTGTAAGCATTTTTGTAACTAACCAAACTAGAATATTTCCTACACCAGTGTGCCTCTAACATATTTTTCCCCTTCGATCCATCTTCTTTCTTGGTAGGGTTACAAGAAATCCTGTTGCCTGAATCTTTTCATTTCCATGTAGTCATTACAAAGAGCAAGAAGCAGCTGCCTAGAGCCAGAAGAAACCAGGGTTTCTAAAACAGAGTCGATGAGACCCTTATTGGATGGCTTCCACATGTATGATACATCTGCGTATCACCGGGACTGGGTCCAGCTGCCAGACTGTGTCAGAAGGAAGTACTTCTTCCATCTCTTAACCCTCAGTGGAAGTTTCTCAGGGAAGCCTTCAGAATTAGAGGGAGGTGGTAAGAGAGGGCTCCAATCTTTCGTCCAGCTCTCTGGGAGGAAAGAGGACTCTCCCTTGAACCCAGAGGCATAATTTGAACAACTGAAATGACTGTGGCCGAGAATCTCACCATTAAATGCCATTGGGTTCCTTTGAGAAGGTGTGTCAGTCAAAGTCTGATGAGAAGATAGAAATTACGTAGTAATTTGAACAAGGAATTAGAGTAACGGGGAATTTGCTAGTGAGACAGGAAGAGAACTCAACACAATAGAACACCAGGCATCAGAAGTAGCCACCACCCTCAGGCTGAAATAGGGGACCCAAGGAAAAACACCACCCCTCTCAGGGCTGAGGCCCATACACCATTGGAGAGGGTGCAGTGGGGCTCACTGGATGGCAGAGAGGTTCACTGAGAGGTCATCTCAGTGGAACTTGCTGGAAAGCTGCTCTCTGGAGTGCTGGGCAAAGCTATCCTCTGAAAGAAGCCATGCCTTCATGAAAAGCCACCTGAAAGGGTGTGGGGAAAGTTGCCCGGGAGGAGGTGCCCTGCCAGCAGCACCCCATCATGGAGATGCCCAAGGGCGTGTGCTGGGGGAAGATGCTCTCCATACGTGCCTGCTGCAAAGCTGCTGGAGGCAGGTTCATGAAGAGGTGCTTTGCTAGCAACTGTCTGCTATGAAGCTGCCCAAGGGAAGATACTCTGTGCTGCCAGCCACTAGGCACTGCAGAAAACACAGGCACACTCCTGCACACACACCCACAGCAGGAGCCGTGGGAGGAGCACACCAGAAACAGGTAGGGAGCTCCTTCTTCCTGCCATGCTCCCCCAGTACTCTCTGTCAACAAAGCTTAACATCATGGTAACTACAAAAGAAATTCTTAAAGGATTCAGCTCCATCATCACAGATGGATAATGAGTAGATTTGGAGCTAAGAGACAAGGAATTGGAAATGGGACCAGTATACCCCTTTGGCTACTTAGTTTCGGCATTCACTCTTCTACATGCATTTGAGACCTGTACGACAGTGATGCAACTCTGTATTTCCATCTAACAAGATATTGCTATTTGTACAAATGAAGAGATTCTCACCCTTCCCCAAAATAAGGACACACACAGTCACAACTGTTATTGTATACACTGTATCAATGACTCCTTAAATTCTATCACAGTCCCACTGAATATTTTCTTACCTAAATACTGTATTATAAGGTTAAGCACCACTGACTTGCATGAAGTAAAAGTGGGGAAAGAGAAATAGCATGCATACATAAACATGTAACAGGCAAAGAGAAAGTATGTAAAGCTATTACAATTCTCATTTCAGTAGTTGGCCATGGGCTAGAGCTGATGTCTGGCTTCCTACCTTCCTCTACCTATTGTATATTTCCCCTTACTCTCAGCCAGAAGCTGAGTCGGCCAGTTTTTAATCTGGTGGAGTGATTCACACCTTTGTTCAGAAGACTGAGTCTTCAATCATCCTGCCTTTTTTTTTTTTTTTGGTTCTAGCTTTCCATTAACATTTGCTATTGATCATGGAACCAATAAGAGTGCCACATGGCCCCCCTTGCCTTCATGTGTAGCAGCTATTTATTTCCCTTGGTGATTGGCCTCAACAACTCCAGCCAGTAGAGTAGCCTCTTATTTTTGGCATGTTCAGTGATACAAGGGCTCTAAATGGCCAGGTGGCAGTCTTCTCTTCAAATTCAATGGAACCACTGTTGTGTCCTCTGGATCATAGCATTTCTCTCCCCAGGGCTAAGACTTCTGTAGGAGCAAAGCTCAGAGTGGGCAGGACAGGAAGCAGAATCCTGTGGATGGATTATTAGATGTAATAGTGAGAGGAGCTGCTCCCGTTTCCACTCCTTGTTCCCAGAACTATGCAATCTGGCCATGGGGGGAAATAATGCCATGTAGTGGTTTCTGATTAAAGCCTGAATTGCACCCTGTCAAACAGAACTCCCTCCTTTCAGTGCTGTCTCCAGATGGTGGCATAACGGAGTCTTCAGTGAGTCATTCCATCTTCAATTAGGTCAGCCACTCTCAGGTTATGGCATATGTGGTAAGTTCAGTTTCTTCCGTGGATATATGCTCACTGATGCACTTCTCTGCTGTGAAATGAGTTCCTTGATCAGAGTAAATACTGTGCAGAATGCCATGCTGGTAGATAAAGATTCTGGAATTTATTGATGGTGATACTGGCAGAAGCTTAAAGAGCAGAGAATACAAATCCATACCCAATGTAAGTGTTATTTCAGTGTGGATGAATTTCTGCCCACTCTATGATGGTCAGTATAATCAACCTATGGGGTGGCTGGGTGGCTCAGTAAGTTGAGAGTCTGACCTCAGCTCAGGTCATGATCTCACGGTTCACGAGTTCGAGACCCGCATCAGGCTCTGTGCTGACAGCTCAGAGCCTGGATCCTGCTTCAGATTCTATCTCCCTCTCTCTCTCTCTCTGCCCCTCCCCCACTCACACTGTCTCTCTCTGTCTCTCAAAAATAAATAAACATTAAAAAATTTTTTTTAAATATATAATCAACTTATTACCATTCAGCTGAGGAATGGAGGCACCAACCCAATTAGTCACTGGATTTTCATGTAGGTCTCAGCTGTTGGTAGACTAGGCACTACTCAGTAGTAGCATTAGCCAGATCAGCCTTGGTATAGAGAAATTCAGCTTGTTGAGCTCAGGCATAGTCTCCATTCTGGCCACCATAACCACTTTTTTTTTACCCATGGGCCCAATGAGCAAGCACTGGGATGAAAGGTTAACCGACCTCCACAGAGTATGTCATTTTGCCCAGCTGATTACTAGGAACCTCTTCTGCCGTCAGTGCTTACAGTGAACATTTACACAGATATCTTTATAATCTGGGCCTATTCAGAAGGGATTCAGAATATAAACTGAGAAAAAGAAAATAGAGAAGAGCTCGGTAGTGAGGTGATAATGAGAGATTATAAACTGACTTATGCTGAGTTTGAATTCCTGCAGGGCTTTCAAGTACAAAGGGGGCATTTCTGAAACTCAGAGATTCTGAGATAGAGAAATTTGACTGTCAATGATGTAGCAGGAATAGTGGAAACCACAGATGGGGATGAAAATACTCAGAGACAGTGCTGAATCTCAAAAGTTTGAGGGCAGAACTCTGCAGAACCACTGTAGCATGGTGTTAAAAGAGAAGCACTCAGAGAAAACAGCAAAGGGCAGGCTGAGTGCAGAAAACTTGGGGAGAGAGCAACACCACGAAGGCAGAGGAGGAAACGTTTCTAAAAGTGGGAGTCCTCAACAATTGTTCCTTAGTAAGGAGAAATAAGAAAGGCACAGGCAGAAAAATTCCATCAGATTTGGCAAACTAAGAGATCACTTGTATCAGTGAAGAAAATAGCTCCAGGGCAGTGGTGGAAGCAGAAGACAGATTCGTGGAAAGGTTCACAAACGAATACAGGGCAGGGAAGCCTAGTCAGTGCATGCTATCTATTCATTCAAAATAATAGGCTATGAAATGAAGTAGAAAAGAACTCTATATAGCATTTCTATATTCATGTTTAAAAGGGAACAGAGGATTTTGAGTTTTTAAGATGAGAAAGCTTGAACATCTTATAAAACATAAGGGAAATCACATCCATGAAAAGGAAGATTGCAGGATAAGGAGAGGTGAGTTCATTGCTAAGCAATATCCCAGAAGAAGGGATGGAGTCAGTGACTCAATCTCCAAGAAAGGGGTGAGGATAGGATGGAATGGGGAAAAAAAACAGAAGTAGATGTGAAGGAAGTAAAGAAAGAAGTTAAACTGGAGACCTTCCCCCAATTTCACTTCCAGATTACAAAGCAAAATATTCCAATGACTAGAAAGTCTGAGTCAGTAGGCAGGATTGAAGACAATCTATAGTATTGAAAGAGGGGCACCTTGGTGGCTCAGTCCATTAAGCTTCCGACTTTGGCTCAGGTCTTGATCTCACGGTTCGTGGGTTCAAGCCCTGCGTTGAGTTCTGTGCTGACAGCTCAGAGCCTGGAGCCTGCTTTGGATTCTGTGTCTCCTCTCTCTTTGCCTCTCCCCCACTTGTGCTCTGTCTCTCGTAAAAATAAATAAACATTAAATATATAAATATAGATATAGATACATAGATATATAGTATTGAAAGAGCAGTAGTGGGAAAGAGAGAGGGAAAGAAACAGAAAAATCTACTCTGATTGCTTAGTCAAATTTCACTTCCATATCAAAGTCTTCTCTGCCCCTTCCCCCGAAGGTAAGCACAATATTAATAACATTTATATAGCAATTAAAAGAAGTTTCTTTCTAAAACCCTTATTCCATAGTTTTTAAATGGCACTTGTCATTTTCTACATTTGCTATGTAGGTGTTTCATCTCTTCATGCAAGTCTTTCAAGAATGAATTTGTGACTCTTTTAAAAAGAACCCTGGGGCACCTGGGTGGCTCAGTCGGTTGAGCGTCCAGCTTCGGCTCAGGTCATGATCTCGCGGTCTGTGAGTTCGAGCCCCGCGTTGGGCTCTGTGCTGACGGCTCAGAGCCTGGAGCCTGCTTCGAATTCTGTGTCTCCCTCTCTCTCTGCTCCTCCCCCACTCATGCTCTCTTTCTTCCAAAATAAATAAAAACATTAAAAAAAAAAAAAAAGAACCTGTTTGTTTGTATCCCTCGAAGCATCTGCTAGAGTGGGTAATGCATTAACACAGTGTTTCAGTAACAATCCTTGTATAACAAACCACACTAAACTCAATGGAAGAAAATAATTTTTTCTCAAATTATTATCTCATAGCTCTGGTGGTCAACTAGGAAGCTGTCACTTAGGGTCTCTTCAGTGGTTGCAGTCAGGAAACATCTATGTAGGCTCTGTCCCTTGTATCTCCAGAGCTTGATGTTGGCTACCAACTGGGACCTAACTGGGGCTGTCAGCCAGAATACACATACATGGCTTCTCCATGTGGCCTGGGCTTCCTCAGGGGATGATGACTAGGTTCCAATAGCAGTGTCTTGAGAAAAAGAGTCAGGAAGATGCTAGATCACCTTTTATGACCTAGCTTTGGAAGTCACGCAGTATTATCCTGCCACATTCTACTTATTAGAATGAAGTCACTAAGACCAGCCCATATTCAGGGCAGGGGAGTTTAGTTAGACTCCACCTCTTGAGGAAGGAGTGTCAAAGAATTTGCAGGATACTACATACAATAGGTGATACTTAGATGCCTGTTTAACCATTAAACATTTTGAAAAAGGCTCAGAAGAAAAAAAAAAAGACTGAGAGTGGTGCAGTCTCAAAAGGTCTGACTAGAAGTCAATAATAATGCTGAAAAGGCAATGAACCCATAAATTATGCCACCCATGGCTGTTTGTTTTACAAGTATTTGCTGTCTTTTACAATCTCCTTGTAGGATAGAGTTGGGTGTTTAGTCTAGGAAGAGAAAGTAAATCAGTGCTTCTCCCACTTTCATGTGTATGCAAATTTCTTGGGGATCTTGCAGATTTGGGTTCAGTGGGTCTGAGGTTGGCCCTGACATTCTACACTTTTTTTAATGTTTATTTATTTATTTTTGAGAGAGAGAGAATGAGAATGCAAGCAGGAGAGGGGCAGAGAGAAAGGGAGAGAGAGAATCCCAAGAGGACTTTGGGCTGTCAGCCCAGAGGCCAACATGGGGCTCAAACTCAGGAACTGTGAAATCCATGACCTGAGCCAAAATCAAGAGTCAGATCCTTAACTGACTGAACCGCCCAGGTGCCCTGGACATTCCACATTTCTAACGGAGATGCATGGTGATGCTGGAGCTCTGTGGACCATGCATGAATAGCAAACTAGTTGAAAGCAGTAAGGGTGACTAAGTGGCTCCTGTGATGTCTCCCTTCTCTGGCCCTAACAGACAGGGATAAGCCACCACAGGTCCTTATGTGCTTACAGGACCCTGACCTTCTGGCCAAGTGAACCCTTGATACCAGCAAGGTTAATCTGTTCTCTCACAAGACTTTTTATAACTAGAAATAAAGGAACAGAGTAATTTTCCTCTCTTTTGTGGTGAAGCACAGGACACAAGGCTCTGGTGTTACCAGTCATGTGAAAAAGCCAGTCTCCGGGAGGGATAAGGAAATGCAGAGAAGAATATCCAGGTGCCATTCCAGTCCCTGGTGAGGCTCAGTCCAGAAACCCCTCCAAGATTTGCAAGATATTCTAATGTCCCTCCAATAAATTCCCTTCTTGGTCTAAATTTGTTCTGGTTGGGTTTCTAGCATTTGAAACTTAAAACATCCAAACTAACATGAGATGGGGGAGAAGAGGAAATGGAAATGCAGTACCCACTGTGGTGGAAGAACAAAGGAAATTTTTAGACTGGGTTATTATCCAGACATCCAGGGCTTGGGGTGAGGACAGACTGTCCATTAAATCATGCTAAAGGTGTCTTTCTTTTTCCTTCCTCCCTCCCTCCCTCCCTTCCTTCCTATGTTTATTTATTTATTTTGAGACAGAGAGTGCACACAATTGTGTGAGCGGAGAGAGGCAGAGAGAGAGAGAGAGAGAGAGAGAGAGAGAGAGAGAGAGAGAGAGAGAGAATCCCAAGCAGGCTCCATGCCGTCAGCAGGAGGCCTGACATGGGGCTCAATCTCACAAACCATGAGATCATAACCTGAGTCAAAATCTAGAGTCAGACGTTTAACCAACTGAGCCACCTAGGTGCTCCTACTTTTAAAAAATTTATTTAAGTAAACTCTATACCCCATGTGGGGCTCAAACTCATAACCCCCAGATCAAGAGTCACATGCTCTCTGACTGAGCCAGGCAGGTGCCCCGCTAGAGATGTATTCCTAACAAAGTGAACAGACCATAGAGAGAGTTAAACACAAGTAAAAAGTAAGGCTCAGGGAAGAGAAGGGAACAGGTCAGTCTAGGCGTACCATGGCCAATGTTCTTTAGAGTGACCTCTGGGCTTGAGTGGAGGGTAAGAACTAAGTGGAAGTTAAGAGCTAGGCAGCCTCCTGCCCAGCACAGAAAGGGTGAAATTCTCCTGTGTTCGGCATTGTATGATGTGTTTCACATTTATGACCTTACTTAATGACTCTTGGGAAAGTGTCCTACATTGCTCCCGCCAGCTGTCCCTGAAACTAGCACAGTCAGTGTATCAGATGAACATGAGTCACATCACGTGAGCCCCACCTGCTCGACCCTATGACTGGGTATTCCACGGGCAAGTCTGGAATTCCTCTGGGGTCTCTGAGGCTGCAGGCAGCCCAGATGAAACAGTAAGCACTTGTGTATGACAGTCACCACCTTTCAATGTTTCAAGTAAGTGAATTTTTAATTTTTAACCGGTGTCTTGGTCATACCCTCATCTACATCAATCCCATATTCAAGTTCTACACAGTTAAAATAAACCAAATACTTTATAGCACAGTTCCAAACCCAAAACATTTCTGCATTAAGAAAAAAAAAAAAAAAAAAAAAGACTGGTTGCTACCAAGGTGTACTGGCCACCAATTGAAAGACTTTCATATTTACACAGCAAGTGGGTGTGCAGACAGGGCAGGCAGCAACAGAAGGGCGACACCGGAGAGCACTTTCCTTGTGGCAAAGGCCGGCGGGAAAAGGATGAAGTAATGAGGCTGATTTCATAAAGCCAAAATGGATGCTGATCTCATTATTTTATAGCCATACCTTGTGGTATGTTTATAAAATATTTCTTTCACAAGTTAAAAGAGAATCTGCTACAGATGGATTTAATTTTGGTAAAATCAATGGAAAAAGTTCTATGTTAATGCAACATTTGTTGTAAAGATTCCAGAAACACACAAGTCAAAATTTCAAATTATGATTCCCACAGTAACTGTAACTCTGCTATGCAACATACATAATGGAAGAAATGTTATCAACATATACCATAGGAGAAAGTACTCAGTAAGCAGAAACAAGCTGAGTTATGCTTGTTGTGGGAATCATCATTTCCAACTAGCTGAGGATATATAAAAATTGAAACCATAAATGCATGCATTATTTTATGTATTTAATTCCAATTTTTCTTGATCCAATTTAATCAGCTTTGCATCCAAACTACATTTCCCTTTCATAAACTGCAAATGAATGTCTTTCATAATTTTAAAATCCACATCATTTGTTTTTTTTCTCACGCAGGCTGCCTTTGCAGAATGGCATCATCATATCCTGTCCCTCCCCTAAAAGGTCAGGCCATGTCTGCTGGGACCCATTTATCTACATTTCCTTTTCTCCCTGAAGACACCAGGGACAGGGGGAAAAAAAAATACCAAAGAGAACAAGAATCACATTAAGTAGCTTAGACAGGTAAATAAGTTCAACAGAAAGAGGGACGGTGGCATCATTAACTTCCCTGCTGGCATCTTCTGAGCACAAATAAAGAAAACAGTACCGCCACATATTTACAGTTTCAGAAGTGTTTAGTCATAACATTATCTCATCTGATTCTCACAACAACGCTGTGAGAAAGACAAAAAGAAAACTCCTTTCGGTTGTTCAGCTCTTTGTGACTCCAGCAGAATATATTTAAGGATGTGCTTTTATGGTATAATTTAAAGTCTGGACTATTTAATTGCACTTACGATATTACCCACTTACCACATGCAGAGGATTTACTTATTATTGAAAGCAGAATATACTTTATGTAAAAAGATTATGGTTACGAGCTAAACATTTAACAGTTTAAGCTTTCTGCTTTAACTGTATTCTGAACATTCAATAATGAAACAGAAAGAAATAACTGCCCTTAGAAACTCTGCCTGGGCAAAATTAATCCTGTATATTATATCCAGTATTACATTTTCCAGTTTGGTTTTAACTAAGAAGGGCACCTTCTACTGCCTCTAAAGAGGAAGGCTGTTACTTCCCAGCAGTCTGTACCATTGGGGTAGGTTTCATTACATTCAAATTCAATTGCTTTGACTCAAGATCAGTCATATTTCCTTTTGACGCGAAGCAGCTTGGTCCCACCAAGTGTTCAAGACCTTGCGTGTTTGCAGGATGCCATGGTCAACCTTTTCTCTCTCTCTGCTACTGTGATCTGGCTAGTCTAGTGTAAGTTTGTTTTTCCCCCTCCCTATGGACAAAAGGATACCTCTCCATTTATTCAGGTACAAATTCTCCCTCTTCATTTACCTAGTACACCAATAAAAAGATCAATTAAAATGAAGGTTCAGAGCAAAGCAAATGCCTCATTACTAAGCAAAAAACCTTAATATAATTTGTTCTAACCTGAGAGGTAACAGTGTATCCTTTGCCTGTGAAAAGTATGACCATTTTGCATGTAACTAAAGTGTAATATTTTAAGTGTTAAAAGGAAAGCAAATCCTAAGGCATATTAATTTTAGGAGGTTTCATTGTGGGGAAAGAGTTCTTTTTAATGTTACCTATAATTATAAACAAGATCTTTGCAATTAATAAAGATAAAGATCTGGGTAAAACAGATGAAATACAAGAAGGTATCCTGTGGGACATGAATACTTAACTTTCATGTTTTTTACCCCCCATATACAAAAAAATAGTATCTGCGGCTGATGGCAAAACACAATCTCAAAACTATTTCCAGTTATGAGACAGACAGGAAGATGACTTGTAAGCTAAAAAATCAGTGATGAAGATATGAGCTCTTGCATCTTCACAGAGATCAGAAAAGGGGTCTTCTCTGCCTTTTATGATGCATCAGACAGGAAGGCAGGGAAGTAAGTGTGAATTTTTCATACCGTCCATCCACTCTATGGGATCATCTCAGGAAAAGTATAGAAAGAGCCAGTGGGCAAGGTTTACCTTAAACAGAATTGAAACAATGTCTCTTTCAATATGGAAACTGGAGGGGAGGTAATCAATTGTAGAGTATCACAGAATGGTTAGAAATGAGAAATGATGGGGTTTGTTTCTTTTGAGCAGTCAGTAATATGAAATTCTCAAAAGTCTTAAATTTTCCAGATAAACTGACAGCAAATAAGGTCCCCCAAACTATCAGTACCATAAATGAAGGAACTAATGTTTTAATATTGACTTATAATTAAAGCTTCAGAATTCCATGAATGCTGAGAGTAAAATATTAACGTGGTAAAGAATGAACCAAAGGAAGATTTTGGGAACAAAGTAAGTGGTCCAAGAACAGAAGAACATTAAAAATCTTACTGTACATTCATAGAATGGATACTGTAAAACCATTCACAATGTGTTCTGAAGAACTTTTAAGGGTTGATAACAAATTGTAAAATGAAAAGTAAAGTTACAGAATGATATATTCCATATGATCTCTAATTGGGAAAAAAATAAGTACATAGGAAAAAAAGACTAGGAGAACAACACAAAAATACTGACAGAAGCTTACATCTGCTAGTGAGAATGTTATGTCTTCACATTTTTTTTTTTCTTTTCCAAGTGGAAAGGGAGTAAGATTAGGGGACATTTTTATTTGCAAAAGCAGCTGTTAAGTATACTCTGATCTCTCTGTCCCATCTTTTTAATAACATGCACAACAAAAAAAGTATATTTAGAAGTTGCATTAACAATTATTTTTCTCTAAGTTATCAAATCAGTAGTTCATTCAACTTTAGTTTCCCTATACTTTTTACCCAATTCACACAAGAACAACGTATTTTTTAAAAATACAATGGCATAAAATCTTATCCACGGTGGTAGTCTTCATGCAGTCTTCTTCATACATCACATCTAGAAAATGAACTTCATATGCTTGATTCCATAAGTTTTGAAGAAAACCATTATAATGAGTGCCCACAATCCCAGAATAAAACCCCCAGGAGGATGCCAATCTTTCAGCTTTGGTTTCTGCAAAACAAAGATGACAGGGTAAATTTAACAATGATGTACAAAGCAAATACTGGTGGAAAACAGAAATTTCATAGGTTGTGTTTTAAGAGGGAGTAATTTAGCCAAATTAAATGTATTAGGATAGCAACAGTGATAAAGAATTCTAACTGGGTAAATATTTCAAAGTGGTTCTTACAAAGATCAATTTCAAATGACATTTTGTGCCTTCAAAGAGACTTCACTGACCACCCTACCCAGCCATCTCTCTTCACCCAAGCTATTTGGTGGCCTAACAGTCCTTCTCATTTCAAATTTAGATATCCATTAGTTTGTTGGTTTTATCTGTTTCTCCTATTAGATGATAGCTCTATGAGGGTCATGTTGCTCATATTCCTAGCACCTACCTGCCATAATGCCTGCCATGTAGAAAACGTACATATATTATACTGATTAAATCAGTGGAAAAACAAATGCCACTCAATTCCATTTGTTCTGATATTCAACAAATACTTATCTGGGGTCTAATACCTTTAGTAAGATTATGCCCTTGAGACAGAATGCTCTTTACCTCATTCTGCCTGTTTGAAACTGACTAACTGAAATGTCAACTCCTCCAGATTTTCCCACCTGATATATTCTTTTCTTTGAACCTATAGTTCTTTCTACACTTACTTCTATTTAGTAATATAATTATCTTTATCACTTATCTCCTTGCAAACTTCCAGGGGGCAAAATCTGGCTTAGTCCATTTTATATCTCCTTGTCAATTCCCCCACCTCTCAACACCCAACCAAGTGTCTTGTATATTTCTTTGTCCAGCAAGAAAGGGGAGACCAGTCTTCCCCATTTAGTTGTCATTTCAACGTTTTTTTTTTTTTTTTTTTTTTTTGGAACAGAGAGAGACAGAGCATGAACGGGGGAGGGGCAGAGAGAGAGGGAGACACAGAATCGGAAACAGGCTCCAGGCTCCGAGCCATCAGCCCAGAGCCTGACGCGGGGCTCGAACTCACGGACCGCGAGATCGTGACCTGGCTGAAGTCGGACGCTTAACCGACTGCGCCACCCAGGCGCCCCTTTAGTTGTCATTTCAACAGCTACATTATGTCCCTGAAATTGGAGGTCTGTGACTATGATCTTTTTATGAGTTTTACTTCCTGAACTACTAGCCAATATTGTAATGATAGTCATGATATGAGAATCATATGACATGAGGGTCATATTTTAGAGTAGAATAGAGTGAAGAGAAATTGTAGTCTGAAATTTTAATTTGTTCTAGTCACCATGTAAACTAGCCAAGGAAGGCTCATAAATCTCTTAGAGGTATCTGCATCTCACAGTTTGGTTTCCCATACATAACCAAGACTCCTAATGCTCTTCACTCAATCCTAAACTCATCATGTTACAAAAGGAAAGGAGGGAGGCAGGGAAGGAAGGAAGGAAGGAAGGAAGGAAGGAAGGAAGGAAGGAAGGAAGGAAGGAAGGCAGGCAAACTCAAAAACAAAACAAGTCAAATCAAGCAGAATTAACCAGTAAAGGCCATGCCAGTAATATGCTGCCACATTCTATAGTAACTTATGTTTATTATCTATGCCCTAAAATACCTGATAGTTGCCTAATGTATACATTATAAACCCATTAAAAGAATTCAAAAGAATATTTTGAGACAATGAAATTTTATTTTTCGTTTAATTTTATAAATGGAGAAGTTACCTATGGAAATGCCTGGTTTTCAATTAGGTGATCTTTCTGAAACTTCTTCCTTCTCTTCTGAAGTTCTCCTCCCTTAGCTTCAGGGACACTCTCACCAGGTTTTTATTCTACTTCTCTAACCATTCCTTTTCAGTCTTCTTTGCTCCTTAAATTCTAGTGTTCTCTAGAGGTCTGCCTTTAGCCATTTATTCTCTCCCTTTATATAATCTCCCTGGGTGACACCTGTACCGTGGTTTTGACCTCTGCCAGCAGGCTTATGATTCACAAATTGATATCACTAACATAGAACTCTATGCTAAACCCTATGTTCACGTACAATTAACAGATATCTTTAGCTGGATATTCTCAAGGATCACAAACTTTAGCACAGCCAAGAGCAAATTCATTCCTGAGTCCTTCACCCAGCTCTGTTCTTCCTTCCCTGTTTTCCACCTCTCCATCCACATGAAGGGAATCACCATGTTGCCCAAGTGATAAAGCTAAAAGTCCTTCCTAGCTCCCCTATCTCGCAGACCTTGCCATTTCCATGAGTTACTAATTCTTATAGGTTTTATCCCCATCATATTTGTCCTTTATAAGTCTTCTATTACCACTGCCACTACCTTAGTTCTAGCTCCTATCATTTCTTGTCAGGATCACTGAAATGGTGTCCTAATAGTTTCTCTTCCTCCAAGATGTCCACCTCTTTTCCATCTATCTATTGCTGCTAGACACATCTTCCTAAAATACAAATATATATTTGTATAATATGTGTGTGTGTGTGTATATACATATACATATATATATATATATATATATATATATATATATATATATATATATAAAAGTCTCACATGCATGCGTGTAAGTATTGTTTGTTTTAGGCACACATTACTTTTGTAATTTAAAAAATTAAATAATTTAAAAATGAGGGCTCAGTGTGGTGTGGTTCAAAGAGCATGGGATTTAGAATCAACTGCTTTGGATTCAAAGTTTACTTTTAACACTTAAAGCCTACGTTGCCTTTCAAGCCACTTCTCCACTCTGAATTTCTGAATCTACAAAATGGACATGGTAACACGGACCTCCTAGGAATGAATGAATGCACAATTACTGCAATGATGTGTTTTCTGAACATTTACTCCATAACTACTCGTTCCTACCTAAAAAAGTGATATGAAACTCAAAGTACTTTTAAGGTAACTTTCTTTTGTGTTTGTTATGAGGAACACTGTTTGAATCAATCTAATTTTTGTTATTTTAGTTTGTACAAATTTCAATTCAAAATTAATTTGTTAAACTAATAGGAGAAATTCACCGTAATGTTTTCATCTGGATGATAATGCTAGAGTTTTAATCAACGCCTAATATAAACACAACTGACAATATTGTTTACAGTGGTTATATGCCACATTCACTCTAGGTCTACTCCTACCCCCAACCCACACTCCTTCCAGAAAACTTCCCAAACACAAAAATATTATAATCCAATTTTTCCTCATGTTACTTTCTACTCAAAACTCTGCAATGGTTCTGATCATATGTGAGATGATGATGAAGACAGAAGTTCTTTCCCTCTAGTATCTTACAAGATGGTTAAGTCCATTGGTTCTCAAACCATTTCAGATGGCAGAGCTTTTGGAAGTCATGGTGTTCTTTGTGAAACACTATGAAAAGTCTTAATTTAATTCCAGTAGAAAATCTAGATTAGTATAAAGCATAGCTATATTAAAGATAAGTAATACAAATATCACAAGCATGTGACAATGAAAAACAAATGACTGAACTAAACATGATTGACTATGCTTGGTTTTTGTCATGTTTATTTTCTATTAGTCAAATAATTGGTAATCCACACCTCAAGGGTTGAAAACACTAAACCAAAAATTATTTTTCTGTAAATTGGGACAAGATTATCATTATTAGTTATTAGTGGAAGTACATCTTTATTAAACAGTTTGCAAATGTTCCCTGGAAATTCCATTGAAGAGCACTGACCTAGTTGGGGAGATAAGATTCACATTTTTCCTGATAACTAGGAGTCTCTGATTTATACAGTATTTATATTTTTAAATTTTTTTAAAGTTTACTTATTTTTGAGATTTGAGAAAGAGAGAGCACGAGCACGGGAGGGGCAGAGAGAGAGGGAGGCAGAGAATCCCAAGCAGGCTCTGCACTGTCAGCATGAAGCCTGATGAGGGGCTCAAACTCGTGAACCATGAGGTCATGACCTAAACTGAAACCAAGAGTCAGATGCTTAACTGACTGAGCCACCAGGCGCCCTATATGGTATTTACACACACACACACACACACACACACACTCACACTCACACACACACACACACACACACACACACACACACACACACACACAGTTTTGTTTGTTTTAAGTAGGCTCCATACCCAATGTGGGGCTTGAACTCACAACCCGGGGATCAAGAGTCAGATACTCTACTGACTAAGCCATCCAGGTGCCCCCAGGTTAATACTTTTAAAAATTTAAATAAATATTGTCAAAATCTGGCATTAAATTCTTAACTATAGAAGAACAGGCTATAATACAGATGATTGTTCCATAAACCAATTTAATGAATTTCAGCGCTAAAATTCAGAGGTATGAACTTTCAAGAGTTCAAAAGTACTGTAACTTTCAGGTGGTATTTAAACCAACTCATGCTTAATAAAAAAAAAAAAGTGAATACTATGTAAGCTCTGTGATTCGTTAGAAATTATTAAAATAATAATCAAGTAGTTAATAGCAATCTTAGTTTTGCAGCTGTAGAAACTTTAGTTGCTTTCCAATGAGATAGATTCCCTGAGGTCACAGTTGTACCATTAAATCTTAAACTTAATCAGAAACAAGTGCCAGAGAGTAGACAACTACAGCTTCTTTGGAAGTCACCATCATTTCCCCCAAGATTGGTCCAGGCAGCTATTTTGATCTGTTATTCCAAAGACTGGCTCAGAGAATTCTGGAGGCATTGCTTCCTGGTCCTTAATTTTCATTTTGGGATAATAGATGTGTCCCATATTGAGACCACTGATGCCCAGGACAGGACCAGAGAGAATCGCAAAGTGCTAGAGCTTTGAAGATAATAGTGGAGGACTAAGAAATATATGTAATCACTCCAAAATTATAATGGAAATTCTGTATTCACATTATAACACTGTACAGGCTAACCAAAGTAGCAAACCTCAGCCTTTCAAAATGGCTATTTGCAGTTGCTATACCTTTTACTATATACTCATTACATATTTTGATTAATAAAAAATGGCAAATGAATTATTAATTAAATACAACTTGGACTCTTAGCTTAACATGGCATCTGTGTAGAATCCTCCAGTGCAGCTTTTCCATATTCTCAGGAAAATACATGTTAAGACACAGAAAAAGACAAAGCACATCCTACTAAAATTCATTTAACCTCTGATGAGAAACCTCAGATAATTCCACTATTTGAAAGTCTTAGAAACCAGGTCTACAAACAAATTAATAGTGGCCCAGTTTTTTGATTACTACCCACAATGCAAAGGATTGCTCTGCTTGGTGGAACACAGTAATTTCGTCAACTGAAAAGAGGCTTTAGCTCTCTCCCTTTTTCTACCTGCTATTGAAGAGAAATCATGTTTATACAGTAGAAGGATGGCTTTATGAGGCAGCCAGAGTAACGAAACTCATTCCCAACCCTCCCCCACCCCAAGGCAAATCTCTTTATCCATTTAAATACAATTGCCAGTAAAGAAGGTGTCAGAAGGTAGAGGGACACTGACAAAAGTTCACTGCATCTAAGAAGTTTCAATATCTACATGAAAAGCTCTGCAGAGAAGGGAAAATACAGGAAAAATCCTTTTAGTAGTACATATTAATACAGTTTTTCCATAGAATTCATTCTTTTATTTATTTTAATTTTTTAACGTTTATTTATTTTTGAGACAGAGAGAGACACAGCATGAATGGGGGAGGGTCAGAGAGAGAGGGAGACACAGAATCTGAAACAGGCTCCAGGCTCTGAGTGGTCAGCACAGAGCCCGATGCGGGGCTCGAACTCACAGACCACGAGATCATGACCTGAGCCAAAGTCCGAGGCTCAACCGACTGAGCCACCCAGGCGCCCCTAGCATTCATTCTTTTAAAGTGCCCCAAACCAGGTATATGTAGCATGTTAGCAGATGATCCTGGTTTAGTTTAGCAAAACTACCTTGATGATTGCCTGCTAGTCACGGAAACGTATAACAACTTAAGTCTTCGGATGCAGATCTGAGAGGCATTCAAACCTAAGTAGATAGTGAGAGGCATCCACACACTCTGTTGGCACACACCAAAAGCGTTCTAAGAAAAAGGAAAAAAACACAGTGAAGTCTATGAGTAAAAATACTCCCACACGTGAGAAAGAAACATCCTGAAGGTGCAGAGAACATATCTCTAAGTAAGATTTAATAGGAACGAAAAGATAGTTTTAGAAAAATTTTATTTGGCATGGACTTGAAGATGCACAAGATACTGAAAATAAAAGAATGGTATAAAGAGAAATATTATACAAGATACAAGGATAACAGGCTGAGATCAAAAGGGAGCCATATTAAGGACGGCTGGGTGGTTCAGTGGGTTAAACATCTGACTTCAGCTCAGGTCATGATCTCATGGCTCATGAGTTTGACCCCTGCATCAGGCTCTGCACTGACAGCTCAGAGCCTGGAGCCTGCTTCAGATTCTGTGTTTCCCTCTCTCTCTCTGTCCCTTCTTCACTTGTGTTCTCTCTCTCTCTCTCAAATAAATAAATAAATAGGAGCAAAATTAAAATCTACATTGATAAGGAAATTAGTGCCCAAAGCATATTTTTAAGTCATTCACCCAACTGTGGCAGACTGATGGCAAAAAATGGCCCAACTCTCCATACTTCCCTTGAATCTATGCCATTTGCAATATGTGGTGTTATATCAACTCTCACCATGAAGTAGAATCTATACCCTTTCTCCATGAATCGGCTGGCTTTGTGACATCTTTTGGCCAATAAAACACAAGTAACAGTGTCCTAATTTCAAAGTTAGCCTCAAGAGGCTTTGCTTGCTTCTGCTCTCAAAACTCTGCTACCACGAGAAAAAATGAAGGCAAGTCTTCTGGAGGAAAAGAAGCAAGGCTTCTACCATGTGGAGAAAAACTCAGGTCCCCCAGATAACAACCAGCCAATTCCTAGAAGCAGAACCACCTAACCAACCCAGGACTGACCACAGACTCATAAGGGAACACAGTCGAGAATTGCCCAGCTAAATTTGGCCTAATCTGTCAACCTACAGAACTACGAGCTAAGTAAATGGTTGATATTTTAAGCTACTAAATTTTAGAATGGTTTATTATGCCTCAAAAGCTATGGAATACATCCACTGAGGTGATAATTAATGTGGAAGGAAACACCCTGATCCCTTATTATCATAAGAAAATAAAGTTCCCATCTACATACTTGTGGCTTCAGGTTTCTGCAACAATGGCATAAATAAGAACAGCATAAAGGGCAGCTAATCAACCCATTGTCCACCATGAACTTTACTTAGGTGGGGGAGGTCTGTCAAGATGATCTCCTCTGACCCTCCTGGAATGAGACATCTAGCCCCCATAACTCATCTAACTTTCAAAAAGGGATTCAATCAGCATCTGTCACACCTGAAAAATTATCTAGAGCCAGACTCTGATGAAGCTATCCAGGAAAAATATCAGTCTTCTAGAGGTAAATTTCATGAATGTTCTTTGCACACTCTCCCACATTTAAGGGAGCTGTAGCGATGCTGTTCCAGGTCTCTCTTAAGATCTTCATGGAAAGAAACTGACTCCATTTGCCATCATGCCAGGAACTGCTCTCCAGGAAATGAAGTAGGGGAACCCAGACTAATTCACCCAACTTCCTCCTCTTAACTGCAACCTAGATCTGAAGTCTAGTTCCTTTCCTTTTGAAGTTAGTAATGAGTGTTACCCAGATGTTGCCCCACTGTGGGGGAAATGAACATCTCCCAGGATTCTGATGCACCTTACTCATGTTAAATTTGCAATACAATTAATCTAATCTAGGATAATTAAAGATGTTTTATTTTTAACTATAGTATTTTCTAATATAAAGTTGACCATGTTTTCCCTTAACTATTACTTTAGTTTTCTGTGACAAGAATATCCACTATTTACATTATTAGTTAATATTGCTCTGGAATTTCCAGCCAATCTAGACATAATTTCTAGTAAGGAGAAGTAAATTTTCATTTGCAAGTATTATGATTAGATAGCAACTAACTCTAAACTCAACTCATAATTACCAAGAATAAAGAGCTCAGATTTGAGATAAATATAAAAAAGAATACCCTTTCAATATGCTAGCAAAAATGAGTCAAAAAACAGAGCAGAAAAAAATTTCATTCACAACAGCAATAAAAAAGCATAAAATAACAAATAGCCATAGCATGAGATGTAAGGTAAACAATCCAAATTACCCTATAAAGATAAGTAAACAGTCCTGAATATCAAAAAGGGTATAATAAAGCTAATTTATAATGTTGTTCTCATGCAAAATAGAAAGATCAATAAAACAGGATAGAAAGCAGGCAATCAGCCCAGTAGCCAAGAGGTTAGTACATGTTAAAAGAACTGTCATAAATCAGTGGGCAAGAAGATATTCTTACTGGTGCTCTGGATTAACATTTGGAAAAAAAATCAGTTTTATTTCTAGCCCAACACTAGAAACCAAAATACACTTTACATGGTTGAGAATTAGATGTAAAAATATTAGATGTAGAAAAACATTTTTGTTACTTTCCTTTGTAAAGTGGCACCTAAGGGACACATCCTAATGGTAGCTGTTAACAGTACCAGTGCAGAGCAGTGACAGACGAACTCATTGTGGAGAGCTGAACACAGGAGTCCAAGGGCCTGCCGGCAGACTCAGAAAGAGCTTCTTGGAAAAGCTGGGCCTTGAACAACGTGTCACATTTGGGTTGGTGGAGGGAAAATCATGGTGATGAGAAAGGCCAGGCATTGGGGAAGGGGAGAAGGAAGGTCATGTCTACTCCACAAAGGGTGGAGATTTACATCTATTTGTTTCCTGCTGACCCCCCAGGACCCTAGCAATTGGAACCTCTGTTGAAAGAATGGATATCCTTTGGGTATAGCAAACACCAAGAGCCAGAAAGATTCATTCTGTGAATGCCCAGTTGTGAGCTGGGATTTGAGACAAGAAGCTTCTAAGAACTTGAGCCAGTGCTCACCCACAGGTGAATGGGGCAAAAAGAGATAAAATGTAGGAAAATCTGCACAGTAAAGGGATTTTCAAATCTAAAGGCAATAAATGAAAATAAAAAAGAAAAGTTGAAAATATCTTCAAAAGAACTTTTTGAAAGATCTGTATGTTGCAAAGTGTAAAAATCAAAAGGGGAACAAATGAGAAAATATGACAGAAAGGGGGATAAATTCAGAATATGAAGATCTCCCCCAAATCAATAAGACACAAAGATTTATCAATAAATGGAATAGGGAAACAAAAATTTTCACAAAATAATTACAAATGGCTAAATAACATAGAAAAATTTCAATCTTCTTGATCTTAAAAACAAATTAAAAATATTAACTATTTCTTCCTCTTTTAAAAATTAAACTAGTAAATGTCTGCAAGGATGGTCAACTTTTAGAAAAATAATTAACATGTCTAGAGGTCTTTAAAATGTTTGTATCTTTTCATTCATAGGAACTGTTCTACTGTAAGCTAGGATCTATATTAAGAAACTCAGAAATGATGGGGTGCCTGGGTGGCTCAGTTGGTTGGACATCTGACTTCAGCTCAGGTCATGATCTCACAGTTCGTGGGTTCACCCCCCCACACCCCCCTCCCCCACCCTCCCCCACCCTCCCCCACCCCCAGTGTTTGGGCTCTGGGCTGACAGCTCAGGGCCTGGAGCTGTTTCAGATTCAGTGTCTCCCTCTTCTCTGCCCTTCCCCCACTTGCACTCTGTCTCTCAAAAATAAATAAACGTTAAAAAAAATTTTTTTTAAAGAATCCATTTAGAAGAATCTTCATATATTCATCTTTTCCAAATTAGGAGATGTGCTGCAAGAATACTGTTTAGTACTTGATATCTTACTTTAAGAAAAAGTAACAGGAATGGCATGACAGCAGCATAATATAATAAAGTGCTTTCTCAGTATGTATTTAATAGTACTCCTGGAGTATAACAAGATTGCTATTTTTAAAACAACTATAGGCAATATTTTAGACATTCTGCACTGATTTTCCTTGCAATCAAATGACAGATTGGTATAATTATTGCATTTTGTAGTACAGCTGCACTGAGGTAAGTTCATATTAAAGTATAGCTTATAATTTCATTTGTGTCCATATTAGAACTTCTCATAAAATGACTGATTTTATGTAGTTAAAGTACTCTACTGACTACTATTAAATACACTCCCATTTTTTTTAACCTTTCATAATAACAGCTATAATACAAAGGTGAAAAGCACACATAAAACACTGCAATGTGTCATGAGCAAACACTTAAGAGCTTAAAGGCTACCTATTATTGAAATGCCTAATATTTCAAATTAAAAAGATAGGTAGCTAAGCAACACTGCACTGCCAACTGTGCACAATATTTGGTCTCCCCTTTCATGTTGCTAGGAGAACATTACCGTAGAACTGCAAAATAGTTAACAGAGCAAAGATCTAAGTGCTAAAATTATATAAAAAGAGGAAACCGAGGATTTTCAAAATTGTATATATTTACTAGGACGCAAATGGAAAATTTCCAAGGTTTTGATGACACTCTTTTCTTAAAATTTTCTTAAAATACAATGAGCCCATCAGCTCAGTTAAACTATAGTTCAAAGAAAAAAAAACACAATATACTGAGGCTACAGTTATAATTTACTTTAGAAAATAGCTGTTTGTTTTCAACTGTTTAATCAGTGGTAGTTTATTAGTATTTCCAGTCTATCTATATCCTGTCTAGAAAATATAATTTGTACTCTTCAAATTATATTAATGGTATAAATTGAACTGTGGTGAGCAGAATTCTAAGACAGCCCCAGATTCCCTCTCCCTGGTATACACTCCCTGTATAATCCCTTCTCCTTGAGTGCGGACAGAGCTGTAAATCTGATGGGATATCTCTTCTGTGATTAGGTTACATTATATAGCAAAGATGAAGGGATTCTGAAGATATGACTAGGGTCCGTAAACAGTTGACTTTCAGTTAATAAAAAAGGAGATTATCTTGGGGGGGAGGGGTTGACCTAATTAGGTGAGCCCTTTAAAAGAGAGTCTGTACAGGGGCGCCTGGGTGGCTCAGTCAGTTGAGAGGCCGACTTCGGCTCAGGTCATGATCTCGCAGTCTGTGTGGGTTTGAGCCCCACGTCGGGGTCTGTGCTGACAGGTCGGAGCCTGGAGACTTTTTCAGATTCTGTGTCTCCCTCTCTCTCTGCTCCTCCCCCGCTTGCACTCTGTCTCTCTCTGTCTCTCAAAAATGAATAAACATTAAAAAAAATTTTTTTTAAAGAGAGTCTATACATCAAGAGACAGAAGTCAAAGAGGTAGATAATATTAGAAGCAGCCGAGATGCTCTCCTGTTGCTCTTGAATAGTCAAACAGCCAATTGTAGAGTGGGCCACAGGCAGGGAAAGCAAGCAGCCTCTCTGGGAGGTGAGGGCCTCAGTCAGCCCTACAACCATGGGAAACTGAATTCTGCCAATTACCAGTAAACTTGGAAGAGGACCCTGAGCCTCAGATGACACTGCCATCCTGGCTGACACCTTAATCAAAAATATACTGCATGGAATTAAACACCATGGAAGAACTAGCAGAGAACTGTTAAGATAGCAACAGAAATTATTCAAAATGAAGCACAGAAAGAAAAAAGGCAGGAAAAATAAAAAGAGCATAAGTGAGCTGTGGCACCGTATCAAGCAGGATCCCATTTGTGCAACTGGAGTCCCAAGTGGGAAGGGAGAAAAATATCTAAGACAAATAGTGACTGAAATATTTCCAAACTTCGTAAAAACTATAAGCCACCAAATCCACAAAACTCAAAACTAAGCATAAGAAACATGGGAAAACCACACAAGGAACATCATAATCATATCAAAATCATTGCTGCTTTTATATTACACCAAAGTTGAGTAGTTGCAACAAAGGCCAGATGACCTACAAGGCTAAAATATTTAAAAAAATTTTTTTTAATGTTTATTTATTTTTGACAGAGAGAGAGAGAGAGAGAGAGAGACAGAGCATGAGCAGGGGAGGGGCAGAGATAGAGGTATACACAGAATCCGAAGCAGGCTCTAGGCTCTGAGATGTCAGCACAGAGCCTGACGCAGGGCTCGAACTCACAGACCATGAGATCATTACCTGCGCCGAAGTTGGATGCTTAACCCACTGAGCCACCCAGGCCCCCCCAACAAACCTAAAATATTTACTACCTAACCCTTTAAGAAAAATGTACAGAGGAAGAAAGAATGATTGAGATGTGTTGTGACACCATGGAGGCCAGAAGATAATGGGAAGACATTTTAAGTGCTAAAAGAAATTGACTGTTAACCTAGAATTCTAGGGAAATGTACCAAGTGACAAAAATCTTTCAATGATGGTGAAATAAAGCATTTTTTCGTAAAACAAAAGTTCTGTGAATTCAACAAACCTATACTACAGGGTAGTATATACCAAATACTTATATTACAAAAGGTATACCTATCACAGATTTATACTAGGAGAAATGTTCTTTAGGCAGGTGTAGGTGGAATCTAAGTGATCGGCAGGACGCGCTGTGAGCCCCGCGTCCTCCTACGCCGCCATCTTCCGGAACCTCCTCAATACTAGGAGAAATGTTAAGAGAAGTTCTTCAGGCAGAAGGAAAGTTACATGATATAGAAACGCACACTTACACAAGGAATCCAGGGAGGGACAGACTGATAAATAAGTAGATAAATATAAAAATATTTTTCCTTGTTTTCATGTTTCTTTGAAAGATAATTGACTATTTTAAGCAATAAGGATAATAATGTATTACAGGGATCATAACACATGTAGAATTAAAACATACAAAAAGAATAACACAAAGGATGGAAGGGAGGCATTAAGAATGTATCATTATAAAGTACTGATGCTAAACATGAATTAAATAATATTTAAAGAGATTGTAATATAGTAAAGATGTACATATTATAAATCAAGCAACAACAGCAACAAAGTAGATTCACTAAAGTGGAGATAAAGTGGGATCATATAAATACTCAATACAAAAAAAGGCAGGAAAAGCAGGAAAAGGAAATAAAAACAGATGGAACAAATAGAAAACAAATAGCAATATGGTAGATTTAAATCCAACCAGAATTCAATTCAATTCAACTACTGATAATTACATTAAGTGAAAGGATCTTAACACACCAATTAAAAGGAAAAGATTGTCAGGATGAATAAAAACATAAAACAATAATATTCTGCCTATAAGAAACATACTTTAAGACACATATTGAAAGCAAACAAATGGAAAAACATACCATGGAAAGAGAAAGCTGGGCAGGATATATTAATGTTAGAACAAAGCAGACTTTAGAACAAGGGATATGACTGGGATAAAAAAGAACATCTCATACTGATAAACAGATTGATTCATCAAAAAGACACATGAATTCTAAATGTATATGAACTTCAACAGAACTTCAAATACACAAAGCAAAAAACTGACAGAAAAGGAAAAAATTATAATTGTACATTTCAGCACAATCTCAGAATTAATAAGTTTAAAAACTCCGTAAGACTATAGAAAACTTGAACATTATCAACCAATCTGATGCAGTTGATATTATTTAGAATAACAATAGAATATATATTCTTTACAAGTATACATAAAACATTCACCATGACAGGTCAAATTCTGATCTATAACAGAAGTCTCAATAAATTTTAAAGGACTGAAATCATACAAAGTATTCTACACAGTGGAATTAAATTAGAAATCTATAACAGAAAAGGTATTTGTAAAATCCTCAAACACTTAGAAATTAAATACATTTTAAGTAAACCAAGAAGAAATCACAAAGGAAGTTAGAAATTATACTGAACTGAGTGAAAATGAAAATACATTTCAAAATATGTGGGAGGTACATGAAGCATGCTTACAGAGATATGTACAACTTTAAATGTTTATATTAAAAAAGAAGAAATTTCTAAAATCAGTAATCTAAAATGCTACCTGAAGACACTAGAAAAAGAGCAAATAAAACCAAAAGTAACCAGACAAAAGAAAAAAGTAGAATTCAATAAAAGTGAAACAAAAAAATAGAGAAAAGTATCTATAACCAAAAGTGCTTCTTTGAAAGTTCAATAAAATTGGTAAAACTTCTGGAAAAACTGATTAAAATAAAAAAGGACAGAAGAATCAAAGAGGGGACATGATTACAGATGACGCAGACATTCAAAAGATAGTAAGAGCATATAAAAATAACTTTATGGCAATAAATTTGACAGGCCTTGAGAGATACAAACTACCATCTAATCTAGTTTTAAGCGAGACAGTAAAACAGATATGTGTTTCTGTAAAGTTCACACATATTTTCATATTACTAATGGATCTGGAAAGGAGGGGAGCCTCAGTCTAGAAAGAGGAAAGGGCTTTCCAGAGTGTAAAACAAAAGGGATCTGTCCACTAAGGATGCCTATGGAATAACCCAAGAGGGTCGAGTGGAAACTGCAGGTAATAATGCTTAATACTTTTTAAATGTTCTCTATATGCCATGCGTGTATTATTTTATTTATTTATTTAATGTTTATTAATTTTTCAGAGTGGGGGAGGGGCAGAGAGAGGGACAGGGGATCAGAAGTGGACTCTACAATGACAGCAGTGAGCCTGATGCAGGGCTCAAATTCACGCACAGCGAAATCATGGCCTGAGTTGAAGTGGGACGCTCAACTGACTCAGCCAATCAGGCGCCCCAGCCATGCATATTTTTTAAAGAATTTTAAAAGCATTGCCTTTTAAAGGCAATAATGATAGATAATATTATCACCCTGCTCTATAGATGAGGAAAAGGTTTCCTTTTTCTGTAAAGGGCCAGAAAGTAAATATTTTAGGCTTTTCAAGCCATACAATCTGTTGTAAGTACTCAACTCTGCCTCATTAACTCTACCTCCTAGTACAAAATTAGCTGTAGACAATATGTAAACAAATGGATTTACCTGTGTTCCAATAAAACTTTATTTACAAAAACAGGTGGCAGGCTGGATTTTATCTGCAGGCCATGGTTTGCCAACCCATGCTCTAGAGAATGGTTGTCAATGGGTTCAGGACATGCCACCCCAAAATAAGCTACTTTAGCATATTGATTATTTTGAACTGAAGGTACTTGAGAAACACCAGAGGCAGGAAGGGCTCTCTGATCTTCGCCTTTCTACCTAAAAGCCGATCAAAAAATTTCTTATGAGAAAGGTGCTCTTATTGTTCCCAGGAAGACAACATTCTTATCACTGGAAACTAGGAGTCAACACCAAAATGACTCTGTAAAAACCAACCTACTAAAATAGCCCTTATCTTCCATTAGTTTCCCTCATGTATTTCCTAGTCATTTTCCCACAATTTACTGCCCCTATTCCAAGCACCTTTGTCTCATCACTTCTTCATAAAAGTAGTGTTTCTTTATTAAAATATATAAGCTCATAGTCCTGCCTCTTTGGGTATTCACTTTCCTTATGAAGTCCCCCATGTGCACATAAAAATACTAAATAAAATTTGTATGTTTTTCTCTTGTTCAACTGTCTTATGTCTCATGTCAAGCCCAGCCACACAACTTAAGAGAGTGGAAGAAAGATTTTCTAACTAACTGTATAGTGATTTTCTTTTAGTGTTGTGTTAATCTGTCCTTAACTTGACAATCTTTTTGTGGGATGTCATCTAAGAGATGAAAGCATTGGTGGGTTTTTAAAAGTCACATCTTTTGACACTGAGGTAATATGATTCTGTGAAAACAGTGAGAAATCAGTATACTCTTACATTATTTTATGATTTCAAACCATCAGGAAAATTTTCTCTGATGTGAAAAATGTCAATGACTTATTACATTATGACCTATTACAACTTACTTCACCTGAAAATCCAAAAAGTACACCTAAATTATATTTTATGCTGTACAAAAAAAAAGCAAAAACCCCACTAATATACCAATAATCAATAATGCTTGCTTCTAGTTGTATAACTATTTCTAAATGGATAGTTAAGAAAAAAATAAGATAACAGGCTTTTGTTACTTTCTTAAGAAAAAATTAAAGTCCAACTCCTTGTTTTTAGGCAGTATTTTTATAACTTTTTAAATGTGAGTCTCCCAAGAGAATCATCAAAATGCTTTTAAGTGTTAAGGTCTGAGCATTGACATCTTCTCTTTTGAAATATATAGTTTAAAGAACAAATTAGGAAGCCTCCTCTGTGCTTAAGTGCAGTCATTCTTCAGAGAAAAAAAAATTAATTTCAGTTAATTTTTTGCAAAACCTGTGCTTATTCCTAAAAAGACTTTAAACTTTCTTTTAAAATAAATTATCTAAAGTTTGAGAAAGGATATTTAAAAAAAGTAGTCACTTTTAGTCATGACAGTCATTACAAAATTGTTTAACGTATTTGTATAACAAAAACAAGTCTTAAAATTGTTTTTCCCATACTCTGCTTGTAATGATCTTTCCCATGGATAAAGTCCCTCTATATGGTTTAATCAATGACAATACTCTCAAACAGCCCTTTTCTACTTCTATACTGGTTGAAAACAGCAGGCTAAGGTTTATAGTCTATTATAATCATTAATTTATTTTATTGTTGGCAGAAATAGCCAACTGAGATGTGCCAAGGAAAGAATTAATATAAGAAGTCTGAAAACTTAAAAATAAGTTGTTAAAGTATCAGTTAAATCTACTCTATCACAGACTTAAACAATTTTAGGTATAGTAAACACAGCTATTTACCAGGATAAAAATTTTAATTAGTGTCTAACATAACTGTTTATAATTATTATATATCTCTCTAGCAATGTTATAGGTTTAATAACACTACCTAAAAGTAAACATGTTTATTCCACAAGATCAAGATGTCTATTGGCATTTTTTTTTTTTTTTTACAAAATTTTTTTTAATGTTTATTTTTAAGAGAGAGAAACAGAGCATGATCAGGGGAGGGGCAGAGAGAGAGAGAGGGAAATACAGAATCTGAAGCAGGCTCCAGGCTGAGCTGTCAGCACAGAGCCTGACGTGGGGCTTGAATTCACAAAACCATGAGATCATGACCTGAGCTGAAGTTAGACACATAATCAATTGAGCCACTCAGGTGCTCCTATGGCATATTTTAAACTAGAAATCTCTTGATCAAAATTAGGTAACATGGATATTACTGTTTTCACAAAGTATTAATAACCTTGGAGATAGAACTGGTAAATAAAAAAGATAACACAGTCAAAATCAAACAATTAAATACCGATCAGGTACTGATACATACACCTGAATGTAGACCAAAGTAAAAATCTTTGAAAGGAATGTATGCTAATCTGAAGGTTATCAAAAGCTATAATTGAAATATACTATACTAATTACCCACCAAACATGACTGGTACAGTGAAATGGAAGTTAATCCTGAATATTAAAAATCTGTAACTAAAGATATGGATCCCTTTAATATAAAACATGACTTTTCTGGCATTCATATATCAGTTTTAAAGTGAATGATAATCTAAACTCCTATCGGGAAGCACATTAAGGTGATTTCAGGTCAATTTAGATGACAGATTAAATAACTCTTACTTAACATTATTTCGATCTGTTGCTAGTCGGCGTCTAACTGCTGCCAAGGGTGTATCATGAAGCTGAAAGGTACTGGATCTCAGCATGTCTATATTCAAACAGCCAGTTTCTAAATCTTTAAGGAAGAGATCCTCTTAGGTTTCATTTTCTTTTTGTTCTATGTTACTTCTAGTACTGCTTTTGGTGGATCCCTGGGTTTAACTGCTATCAAGTTCATTAGGATAGGCATATAACAATGACAGCAGCTAGTACAAGCAACAATGTATTTCCCGGACTTTCTTAAAAACTAAAATGTTAACTTACCTTATATTGCACTGTAAATTAAAACCTTCCTATTAGAAGCACAGGATGCATCGGCCATGAGTGATCTGGTCCTACTTTCTTCGTTGTATAATGTACTTTTTCTTCCTTATATAGATCCTTTATCTTAAAAGTTGGTACAAATATATGGCTAAGGAACTAGCCAAGGAGTACATTACTCTTCCATTTCCTGGGGCAGGAAATGGGTATATCACTTCTACTATTGTTTGCCTCAAAGCCCAGAAAGTCAGTATTTATTCATTCACCAACAATTCTCTATCAAAGCACACTTATGCCCCTAATATTACGATCTGCACTTAATCCTTAAGACAAATAGAAAATCTAAGAGTACCTCAGAAGCCATGTGATACATTTTGATACAATGGAATATGGAAAATGAAAACATTCTTTATATTAGGCACATTTACAAAATTACAATAAATTTTAAAAGACAAAAACTCAATTGAGAACTGCCATTACGATTATATCATGGTGTCTCAATTCAATGAAAATTCACTGTAAACATATTTTAAAAAGTCTTCACTATGTATGCAAAACATTTTAAAGGAAAAATTTAAATTTTATCATTTCTATGAAGAAACACCAAAGAGTATTCTAAAAGCCTTTTGTCTTAGTAACTAAGATGATAAAGCTGTACTAGAAGGAAATAAAGTTAATTATTATCAAGTTCTTAATATTGAAAGCAATACAAAGGGTCAAATGTCTAACATTCATTAGGGACATTTGCTTTCTAAATACTCTGACCTGTGAAAGAAATGTGTATTTGTTTTTAATTACTGATCGTTTATTTTAGTCGTGCGTAGAAAATTCTCAAGTACTCAAGGTCCACTCATAAAAACTGGAGATTATCAGGGCTCTTTGACACTCATTTTTCTTACAACTTTGAACAAACCACTCTGTTAGACCACCCTCAGTGGTGGGGAACAGATAAAGCATTAGTACAGGCAAACAGTGAATGAATTATATTCCAAATGTCCTTTTTATCATCAGTTTTATGGAAATCGGAAAAGATGTTTTTGAAAAGCATGTTATAAATGGTTGTTAGATGATCAGGATAGGTCACAAAAAGCTATTAAATTCTTAATATTGGTGAACTATCAGAATTAATCCTTCAGACCAGGTGGACCCTCAGATCAGGTGACCACGTAAGACAGACTTTTCTCTTGATTCGAGTAAGTCAACTATAGGTAAATTTTAAGTGAGTAAAACTAACCTTTAGCACCTTCTCCTGTCACTTCTTGTACTCACATCCTTTCAGATTTTTACCCTGTTTCAAGCCCTCATTGGGGAGCCAAGGACAACTGGGGCGGAGAAGGAAATCCGGAACAGAATTGTGAAGGCCAATTTCTAAAATAAGTAGATATTCATGTGCTGAATATTGAACTACTGATATTTAATTCTTCCAAAATATGGTTTCAACTAACCAAAACAAGCATTGCATCTATTGACATCTCATTCATCTCATTCCCTGGGGACAAAGTTCCTTTGTAAGAACTTTACAATGTTCATAGGAAGTACTATAGCATAGGGGTTAAGAGGAAGGGTTTTGAAGTCAAACAGACCTACATCCAAATTCTGGTTCTGTCACTTACAAGATGGAAGATCTTAGGCAAGTTACTGTTCTGAGCCTCAGTTTGTCTGTGCATAAAATGGGAGTGATAACTTTTTCAATGGTACTATTTTCTGATGATAATTACGATTAACTGTGAAATATGTTTTGCACCTACTTGCAGGTGCACAACAAATATGAAAAGAAGCAGAAGAATTTAAGAGATATTTAAGGGATAGAATAAATAGGAATAAAAACCAATATATATGAATGTTGTGAGAGAGAGAAGAAGGGATAAAGAGAGAGAGAGAGAGAAGGAGGAAGAGAAGATGAAAGAGAAGGAGGGGGGAGAGACAGAGAGAGAGAGAGAAAAAAAAGCCCAAGATTTCTGAAGCAACATTACTGCAGATACAGTGGCATCGAGATATAAAACATAATAGAAGAGCCCTTTAGGAAAGGGTGAATTCTGTTCAACAATGTGTTGAAGATCTAGGTGGAGCTGTCATACAGACAATAAGGGACTGTTCTGCAACTCAAGAAGGAGATGAGGCTATTCGGGGGATCACTGGCATATGAATATTTGAAAACCATTACGGTAGATCAAACAGTAGGGAGTTCATGTCCAGTAGGAATTTGTAAAAGTGACACAATTCTAGAGACAGATCTAGGAAGGGATCAGCAACAGATTTTCAAAGGATGCGATCAGAGACACTGGAGGAAAACCACTATACAGTGATGGTCCAAGGGCAAAGAAAAAAGGTTTCAGAGAGATTAACAGGGGTGAATACCACAAAGAAATCAAAGATGAGGAGGATGTGAAAATTAAGGAATTTTAGTAAACTTTCCAAGAAGAGTTATAGAGCAGCTGCTGAAATACAAGCAGTACAATAAAGTATCTTGAAAAAAAAAAGGGGGAATAAGGAAATGAAGAGAGCTAGTTTATTTTTTTTATTGTGATAAACTAAACATAACATAAAGTTTACCAATTTATCCATTTTAGGTGTAGAGTTCAGTGGCACTAAGTACCTTCACACTGTTGTACAGCCATCACCACCATCCAACTCCAGAACTTTTTCATCTTCCCAAACTGAAACTCTTTACCCATTAAACAACACCAGTCTTTCCTCGCTTAGCTCCTAGTGACAACCATCATTCTATTTTCTGTGTCTGAATTTGACCATTATAGGTCCTTCCTGTAAATGGAATCGTACAACATTTGTACTTTTGTGTCTGGCTTACTTTACTTAGCATAACATCTTCAAGGCTCAAGCATGTGCCAGAATTTCCTTCCTTTTTAAGGTTAAATAATATTCCATTGTATGTATATGCCACTTTTTATTTAAAATCTATTTATCGACGGACATTTGGGTGTTCCAACCTTTTGGCTGTTATGAGTAATGCTACTATAAATCTTGGGATATGAGTATCTGTTAATTTTCTGCTTTAAATTCTTTTGCTTATTATACTCAGAAGTACAACTGCTGGCTCATACAGTAATTATATTAAAATTTTATTTTTTTAATTTGAGAGAGAGACAGAGCACAAATGGGGCACAGCGACAAAGGGAAAGAGAGAGGAAGAATCCCAAGCAGGCTCCCCACTCAGTGCAGAACCCAACACAGGGCTCAATCCCACAACCCTGGGATCTTGACCTGAGCCCAAATCAAGAGTCGGATGCTCAACCAACTGAGCCACCAGGTGCCCCTCTGTTTAAATTTTCAGAGGAACCACCATACTATTTTCCATAGTGGTTGCACCATTTTACATTTCCACTAGCAGTACACAAAGGTTCCAGTTTCTCTACATCCTCATTATTTACTGTATTTCATTTCATTATTTCATTTCATTTCATTTCATTTCAAACAGCCATCCTAATGGGTATGAAGAAGTATCTCATTGTGGTTCTGACTTTATTTTCCCATTGATTAGTGATGCTGAGCACCTTTTCATGTACATATTGGTCACCTGTATATCTTCTTTGGAGAAATGTCTATTCAAGTCCTTTGTTTATTTTTTAACTGGATTGATTGTTTTTATATTGTTGAGAGCTAGTTTACTTTTAAAACATCAACAAGAGAGAAAGGAGAAAAAAGTAAAGCTTGAAGGGAAAGCTGAACTGAGGAAGACTGTTTTAAGGACTTAAAACACCTAGGTCAACAGTGGAGACTGTAAAGACAAGAGAGAGAGGTATAGCTGATGGAACAAGGTTCCTGATTGTGTAAGCAAGGTATCCCTGATACAATTCACACAATTCTTCCTTTGAGATGGACAGAAAGGATAAAGACTCATGAAGACACAAATGAGACTGAAGGTATAGGAAAGGTATACTAACAATGTTTTTGCCTAATGACCTCATTTTTCTCCAGACTTTGGATGCTAAGTCATAAGCTTAACATTAAAGGGGACAGAATGAGGTAGAGGCATAAAGACTAGCAAATACTTGAAATGTATGCCATGGAAAATAGGACAGGGACCTAACTAGACATATTCAGCAGCATTTTATCCACATGAAGTTGTCTGTTGTCTTCACTGTTGTTATTGTTGTCATTGTCATCAGTATCATCATATTTCAAAGGATGATTTTCTTTTTTTTTTTTTTTAGAAATTTTTTTTAACGTTTATTTATTTTTGAGACAGAGAGAGACAGAGCATGAACGGGGAAGGGTCAGAGAGAGGGAGACATAGAATCTGAAACAGGCTCCAGGCTCTGAGCTGTCAGCACAGAGCCCGACGCGGGGCTCGAACTCACGGACCGCGAGATCATGACCTGAGCCGAAGTTGGCCGCTGAACCGACTGAGCCATCCAGGCGCCCCCAAAGGATGATTTTCAAAAGAACGATTAAAAGACTTGCCCAATACTGAGCAGTTATTAAATGGTGGAGCTTGGATTCAATTCTAGTTCAGTCTATTACATTACATTGTTTCCTAAGAATTGCTGTAGCAAACGTAACAGCTTTAAACATAAATCTGTCCTAATCTAATTCCTTTTTCTGGAATAAAATCCTAGAGGTAGAATTGCTATTATTATTTATAAATACATACACTAACAAACTATTGTCCACAAAGGCTATATTAACTAACATTCCCATCTGCAATTTATGAGCATGCCCACTGTACTGCCTCTTCACCAATATCAACGATTCTCATTTAAAAAATTTTTACAAATTTGGTGAAAAATGGTATCTGTTTGGTTTTTTACTTTGGAATACTTACTGACTAATGAAGCTCACATTTTTTAATTCCTTTTTTTTTTTAATACTTATTTATTTAAGTAACCTCTATACCCAACGTGGGGCTCAAACTCATGACCCTGAGATCAAGAGTCACATGCTCCTGTGACTGAGCCAGCCAGGTGCCCCTCATATTTTTCATTTCTTTTTATTTATTTTTTATTTTTTATTTATTTATTTTTTAATATATGAAATTTATTGTCAAATTGGTTTCCATACAACACCCAGTGCTCATCCCAAAAGGTGCCCTCCTCAATACCCATCACCCCCCCCCTCCCACCCCCCATCAACCCTCAGTTTGTTCTCAGTTTTTAAGAGTCTCTTATGCTTTGGCTCTCTCCCACTCTAACCTCCTTTTTTTTTTTTTTTCCTTCCCCTCCCCCATGGGTTTCTGTTAAGTTTCTCAGGATCCACATAAGAGTTCATTTGTAATATAGACACTTAATATATCAGAAACTATGGTGACAAGTTTATAAATGCGCAAAAGTTTTCAAACTTACGTAAAGTTGATAAAATATCAGTATTGAAATATTGATCACTATTTTCAAACAGCTTTACTATTTCATTTCTCCCTTGAAAAGTGACATTTTGGAAGTGACTGTCGTAAGTTATAATATGATAGCAGAGGTTAATTTATATGAATTTAAAATCATATCCCAGTTGATATTAAAAGAACAGCATATGACCTTCAAGTAGTTTAATTTTTATTACTTGCCTTATAATTTGAATAAAAACAAATGAACAGTATATTATTTTACATTAGACTTCCGTTTTAAATTTGCAATGATTAGGGAAAGCTCTGTAAGATTTTAAAGCAATGTTAGCCAGTCCCTAGGCAGTGAGAGTGATAAGGAATCAGCAACCTTTTCATGAGTTTCCAGATATCGATAATTCAATAGGCACATTTCTAAAAAGTGTCAGATTTTCTATTTGATAGACATTTCAGTCAACCTTTAGTAAAGTTTACCTGTAATGAGGTAGGTATTATTGGAATAGAAAAACATTAAAATGCCAAAATAGCTACAGTAAAACACAATGAAGAAGAGTTATCATAAATAAGGACAGAACTGAAAAATGATCCAACTCCATATCATGTCGTGACAGAAGCTAGAATTTCAGAGTCCAAGACATCTCAGAATTTAGAAAAGTGAGCAGAGATTCTAATTACACATATTTTGAAATATCACAAGTGTAAGATTAAGAGATGACATGAGACAAATAAACGTTCTATGGGCATACACTGCAAATAATTACCTGCAGTGGTCCTCAACCTGAGGTCTTGCCCTCCATGAGAGGGGAGACTGTTCAGAAAAGGTAAGAGTGTTGCTTGGTATCATAATAACTGAGAAGTGCTTGGAAGCACCAGGAATGCCAAATATTCTGTGATGCCCAGACCAGTCCTGCATAATGAGAAACAATGGACATACCAGGATACTATACAGACTGGTTATACTGGAAAAAATTTTATCTAGGATTAAAAAGTAATTAACAAAGCACAGATGAAACATTTGCAAGATAACCTTCTAAGTTTTAAACTAGGATCCACCAGGGGCGCCTGGCTGGCTCAGTCAGTTAAGCATCCGACTTCAACTCAGGTCACTATCTCATGGTTCATGAGTTTGAGCCCCGCACTGGGCTCTGTGCTTATAGCTCAGAGCCTGGAGCCTGCTTCAGATTCTGTGTCTCCCTCTCTGCCCCTCTCCCACTCGTACTGTTTCTCTGTCTGTCTCGCTCTCTTTCTAAAAAGAAAAAAAATTAAAGTTAAAGAACAAAAAAGCAAAAAAAACCTAGAACCTGACAGGCCACTCTCCAGTACCTCGCCTCTAGTAAACTTAACCTTTAATGGATACAGAGCTCTACAGTAATTTTTTAAGCAGCTGTCTGAATGAAAGAGACCAGTAAGGTTAAAATGTACCATCATCATGTATACTGTGCAGAGATGTATTAACAAATAGAGATCTTGCAATCTACTAATCTTTAAAAATATGAAAGGACTGCAAGAAGCCTTATAATTGAAATAGGGGGACCCAGAGAAACCCTGGAATGTGGACAAGAACACAGTGGGGGGTGGGGAACAGTGGGTAATATATCTCTGTTAAAGCAAAGTATTCATTGATATATAACATTTGAGTAAGTTGAAGTTTTTAAAAACATACATGGGTTTGGACCTTTGTTTACACAGAATCTTTGCCTTAGATGGAGGGTCTTGAAATAATGAAGAAGATAAAACTGTTTCATGTTGTGTCCCAGAATTGAATCTCTCCCATATCTTAAATATCTAAATCCCAGGAAAGCATCTACTGAAAGGTCTCTAATCAAAATATTTAAATCATGCATGTATGTATACACACACACACACACACACACACATATATATACACATATATATGTGTGTATACACACACACACATATATATACATATACATACACACACACACACACACACACACACACACACACAACTTGTCTAATATAGAAACAGGCTGAAATATAAGATAAATTTAATTTCACAAAAGGGGATAATAATCATCAAGACCAAGAACAGACTCATTGGACATTTAAATTAGTCAGCATTTACTGCATTCACACCATATCTTTGTTACTTTCATAGCACAATGTAGTCAAGTGTACATAAGAACACAAGCTCCCGTGCTAGAATGTCCAGGTTTAAATACTGGCTTTACCATAGACTAGCTGCTTGATCTTATTATACAAGTTGTCTCTTGTTTCTGTGCTAATACTTTGTTACAGTTTTTGTGTCTATGTTCATGAGGGATATCCCTCATGATCTGTGGTTTTCTTCTCTTGTGATGTCTTTGATATCTGGGTATACTGGCCTCATAAAATGAGATGGGAAGCATTCCCCTCTCCTCAATTTTCTGAGATTGTGTATTATTTCTTATGTAAATGTTTGATAGAATTCACCACTGACACCATCAGGGTCTAGACTTTTCTTTGTGATAAGATTTTAATTTACAAATTCTCTTACTTGACCTGATAAAGGTCTATTCAGCTTTTCTGTTTCTTTTTGGGTCACTTTTTAATATTTGTATTTTTTCTAGGAATTTGTCCATTTCACTGTAATCAACTAATTTGCTGGGATAAAGGTCTTCATAAAATTTACTTATAATCTTTTTGATTACTCCCTTTCTTGCTTGTTTGGTTCGCTTTTCCTTCTTTTATAGAGACAGTGCGAGCAGGGGAGGGGGGCAGAGAGACAGAGAATCACGCTCAGCGTGGAGCCCAATGTGGGGCTTGATCCCACGACTCTGGGATCATGACCTGAGGCAAAATCAAGAGTTGGATGCTCAACCGACTGAGCCACCTAGGCACCCCTATCTTTTTTTATTTCCAAAGGGGTTGTAGTGATGTTCCCTCTTTCTTGATTTGGTACTTCTTCTCTATTTTCTTGTTCAGGCTAGCTATTATCAATTTTATCTTTTCAAAGAAACAACTTAGGATTCCATTGACTTTTCTTTGTTGTTCTTAATTTAATTTTTCTTTTTAGTAAATTTCTATATTTAGGGAAGTATTGCCTAAACATTGTTCTAGAAGCTAACAACTAACATGGGCTTCATAACAAAAAATAACAATTCCATTGCTACTTCACCTTCAATTCTCCTGCCTCAGAATTAATCATGTTAGAGTTATCTAAGTAGATTAAGTAGTTATCTTAAGTAGTTATCTAAGAGCTTCTTCTGGTATTTATCTCTAATATTTCTAGAAAATATGCTTATATCACTATTTTGTTTTATAATCCTACACATTGTATCTCCTGATTTCCTATGCAAGATAAATCTGTTCCTTGACATCATCATGCTCCCTATTCTTCCCTTCCCCCACCAGTTCTCTTCTTCCTATCTTCCCTATATCTTTATGTTAAAATTTCTGGTAAAAGAGTCAACTGTTGCATTATTATAACTATGCAACTATTGTTTGAGTTGAGCCACAAAATATATTCTGATCTTTTTTATATACAATTTTTTCCCCCTGAAGTTAATAGTTACTTCAACTCCCTGTTGGCTTAATTTTCTGTGTAGCTTATACTCTTAAGATATTACTAAACCTTCTCTTAGTATGGTTAAACACATCAGATATTTTATCATCACTCTACTGGTCCCACGGACAATCATCTTGGAGCACTACACCATCCTGCTCTAGTTCATACTCTTTTTCTGCCAGTTTTTCTGAGGCATATAATTGAATAGTCTGTTATTGAAAGAATATGGTTTCTATTCTATATGGCTGTCACCAGAGATTTCCTTTCACCATCATTAATTTGGGAGTTTTACGACTATCTCATGTTGATGAGTCCATCTCTTGTGTCTTGGATTGTATGTTTTCAGGTTTTCTGGCTTATCCCTTCATTCAATAAATCATCCAGTAACTTCTTGAGAAAGGATGAAAAAAAATTTTTTTTGAAACTTTGACTATCTTTCCTATATACCATGGTATGTGAAGGGATAACTTAGCAATGAATAGAATCTTGAACTGGAAATATTTTCTCACATAATTTGAAGATATCACTCCACTGCTTTCTTGTTTTAAGTGTTGCTATTGAGAAGTGTGATGATGACACTGATTATTGTTCTTTTGATCACGGCCTTTTCTCCCTCCCATTCTGGAAGTTTTTGTTTTTTACTGTTTTACTCTGTTTACTCCTTTTTGTTTTTTACTGTTTTGAAATTTCAAAATGATGTTCCTTGGAATGATGTCTATTTGTTTCACAGTATTGATCACTTGGTAAAACACTGAGTTCTGGAAAAGTTTTCTTCTATTATTTCTTAATATATCCTCCCCGCTATTTTTTCTGTCCTGTTTTTCTAGTACTTTTATTAGTCAGACATTGCATTTTACTAATTATTGTCTAAAACCATAAAGGGTATGAAATTTTACCCTGCTTCCATGGTAACAGGTGGGCCTAGAAGAGTTTCATGGATACTGGCAGAAGACATGAGACTCTTGGGTCAGAGATAAAGGACTTTATTACTCATGGCAGCATGAGCTTCTTCATGTTTCTGCCAGTTCTCCTTGCCTCCCAAGTCCCATGGGGGATAATGCAGTTGCAGGCCTAGGCAGATGCTATGCACATAATAAGTTTATGTAACAGATTAGGAAATCCTCAGATTTGAAAATTCTAAATTTTTTATAAGAAGCTGCAACACATCTGACCAAACTTTGCCTTAGAGGGAGACCTTACCCTTATTTTACTGTAGAGCAAACAAATCTGCCCTTTGCTCCTGAGACAGTCACTATTTGTCTTCCAAGACTGTTCACTATACAAACACCTTTGACAAGATAGTCTAGAACAAAAAGCTTCTGGGGCGCCTGGGTGGCTCAGTCGGTTAAGCGTCCAACTTCGGCTCAGGTCATGATCTCACGGTCCAAGAGTTCAAGCCCCGCGTCGGGCTCTGTGCTGACAGCTCAGAGCCTGGAGCCTGTTTCAGATTCTGTGTCTCCCTCTCTCTCTGACCCACCCCCGTTCATGCTCTGTCTCTCTCTGTCACAAAAATAAATAAATGTTAAAAAAAAATTAAAAAAAAAAAAGCTTTCTAAGTGTCTCTGCTCACTAGATGTGCAGAAATATGAGAGACTCCTATAGAATTGTATGCCAACAGTTATTCCTCCAATTTTCTTACCCTTTTTCTTCACTTTTCCTTTTGTCTCTTTGTCCTACCTTTTGAGAGATTTCCTCAATTTTGCCCTCAAAACTTTCTGTTGATATTTTTATTTCTACTCTCATAGTTGGTTTTGTTTTTGTTCTTGTTTTTGTTTTTAAGATGAGAGAGAGAGTGCACGCGCAAGTGGTAGGTGGAGAGAGAATGTTAAGCATGCTCCACACCTAGTGCAGAGCCGAATGCAGGGTTCATAAATGTGAGATCAAAACCTGAGCCAAAATCAAGAGTCAGATGCTCAACCAACTGAGCCACCCAGGTGCCCCTACTCTCATAGTTTTAATTTCCAAGAGCTCTTCTTTGTTTTCTGAATATTCCTTTTCTATATAGCATCCTGTTTCATAAATAAAATGTTCTCATTTTTTTCTAAAGTGGTGGTGGTGGTGATTAAATTTTCTTTACCGTTTGCTTATTTTGATTTTTGTCTTTCAAAATAAGGATATTCTTGGGGCGCCTGGGTGGCGCAGTCGGTTAAGCGTCCGACTTCAGCCAGGTCACGATCTCGCGGTCCGTGAGTTCGAGCCCCGCGTCAGGCTCTGGGCTGATGGCTCGGAGCCTGGAGCCTGTTTCCGATTCTGTGTCTCCCTCTCTCTCTGCCCCTCCCCCGTTCATGCTCTGTCTCTCTCTGTCCCAAAAATAAATTAAAAAAATAAATAAATAAATAAAATAAACGTTAAATCAAAATAAGGATATTCTTTAAAAGTCTGATAATTCTTAGTTGTATATTCATAGAGTGAAAAAATAAAACACCAATCATGCATTAGCAGCACTTATCAACCACTGGGCCTACCAGTGGGATAAACCAGTTGGACTTGGCTATTAAACTGGGATCCTGCAAATGTCAAAATGTACATTCTCTATTAGACTAGTATATTCAGGCAGAAATTATCCACCTTCTACCTGATAGTATATACGCATAAATGCCAGTGTTCTGGGAACTAAAGAGGAGGAGGACTTTGGCAGTTCCTTTTTGCACCCAACCTTTGATATGCCTGGTGCCCGCTTTCCCAAGGTTCTACAGTACAAATTGGCTTGCTCTTACAGGTCTCCCCCATGATGGAAGTTAGGGCTCAGCTCTTCCATTCTGCTAAGTTGGTTACCATTTGTTCAACTATATTTCCTCTTCCAATTTTTACTACTTCTTGTGTGTTATTCTCTCCTCTTACATTTTCTTTGTCTTTTGGAGTTTATATATTTTTATGTCTTTACTGTCACTTTTATCAGGATTTTTCAGGAAGGAGAATAAACATATACACTCAACTGGCCATGTTCTTTAAACATAGCTCATAAACATATTTATAAATTTTACTACAAATTACTACATTTTTCATGATCTGTGCCAATGTACACTCCTCTCTAGTAGTGTGTGTGCTTTGTCATTACTACTACTACTTTTCATGTCTTTGCTAATATAAGAAATTAAAGAAAAAAATTTAAAATATTTACTGTATTTCTGAGAGAGAGAGACAGAGAGAGAGAGCATGAGCAGGGGTGGGGCAGAGCGAGAGGGAGGCACCGAATCTGAAGCAGGATCCAGGCTCTGAGCTGTTAGCACAGAGCCGGATGTGGGGCTCAACTCACGAACCGTGAGATCATGACCTGAGCCAAAGTTGGACCACTGACTGAGCCACCCAGGCACCCCATAAGAAATTATTTGAAGTGGTACTTTATGGTTGAAATGAACAATTCTTAGATTACTAATGAATATTAACAAGTTTTCGTCAGTTTGTTAGCCATTTTTATTTCAACGTTGAGGCATGTCTATGTAAGTTCTTTGCTCCTTTTCTACTGGAGTGTTAGGTGTTTTTCCTTATCACGTCGTAAAAGTGGTATTTAAAGATGTTAATTGTGTAAGGAAAATATTTTTCTACCTTGAGATTTGCCTTTTCACTTTGATGCACACAACTTTTACATTTTACAAAGTCAAATATGTCAATTTTCTTTCATAATGTTCCGTGCTTAGAAAGTCCTTACCTACAAATATTTACCAGTATACTTTTTCATTATTTTGATATTTTCCATTTTTTGTATTGATCTATAATCTGATTAGAATTTGCTTCTTCCATGTGTTATAAAGCAAGAATCTAACGCCCCCCAAATACTTTTGTACTGTCCTAGCATCATTTATCAAATAGTTCTTTAATTTCCTACTGGTCTATGATGGGACCTTTACCATTTGTATAATCTAGATACAGACTGAGGTTTCTAGGATAGCTAGGTGAACTATTCTATGCATAAGACTCACCTACATTTTTGCAATAGTGTCATTCTGTATATCTAAACAGTACAGGCCTAGATATTTTAATATCTGCCAGGGCTAACTAAATTGATTCTCGACACACAATCTTAAAAAATAAAACACATGCCTAACTAGATGAGACTAAAAAAAAAAAGTGTTATAATTAGTTAAATTACACATATTCATTCATTACTGACCTTTTCATTTTTCAGTACATTTCTAAAATATTTTACTTCTAAGCAACCTTAAGTAACATCTGTATTTGAGACTATGCTAATATACATTCCTAACTACATACAAATTTCTCTTTTGGAAAAACTTTGTGTCTAATTATTTTTTTTTAATTTTAATTTTAATTTTAATTTTTTTTTCTGATTATTTTTTTAAATCCCTAGTTGTCATTATTTTATCATTCACTAAACTCCACGTGGTGGTAATTCAACTTACCTTTACAAACTAAAGTGAAATGAATGTCATATATTTCAAATCTTTTTTTTTTTTTTTTTTTTTGCTTATTTATTTATTCTGAGAGGGAGAGCGTACATGAAAGTTGGGGAGTAACAGAGAGAGAGAGAATCCCAGGCAGGCTCCGCACTATCAGCACAGAGCCCAGTGTGGGGCTCAAACTCACGAAATGTGAGATCATATGACCTGAGCTGAAATCAAGTCAGCCACTTAACCGACTGAGCCATCCAGGTGCCCCTATTTCAATCTTAATCTTAAATTTAGGCTATTTTTGAAGTGGTTCAACTTTAAAATTAACATTAGTGACATAAATATAAAATAATTTATATGGGAAAATAATCCATTTCTCTCCATATCTGTCTCAGTAACATAGTTCTATACCTGCTTTCCTAGTAAACAAATTAAGAGAAAGATAATCACCTTTAAAGAGAAATTATCAATATAAGCATACAAGGTTAACCAAACTACTTTCTTTGTGTGTGTTTTTCTATTTCTTCATAATATTTTTAAGTCCTAACAAACTTCATAAATCCTTAAAAGGATTAGTTGTAGTTTCCTATATAGTAATGCCCCTTATATCAGTAATTGCAATTTATACGTTCTCTCTTCTTTTTTTTTTTTCTTGTTAGACAGGCAGAGTGAGCAGGGGAGGGGCAGAGAGAGTGGGAGAGAGAGAATCCCAAAAAGGCTCCTTGATGCCAACACAGAGCCAGATGTGAGGCTCTAACTCATGAAACTGTGGGATCATGACCTGAGCCAAAACTGAGATCAGACGCATAACCAACTAAGCCACTCAGCCACCCCTGCAATTTATATTTTCCTGTGATTTGTACTTTTAAAATTTTGTTGTAGGGCACTAGAATGCCTAAATTATTAATACAATGAATCTTACAATCTACATATGTACTCAGACATGTTTAATCAATACCACCATTGTTGGCTATGAATGGAACCTGAAAATCATAAATAGGTATGCCAACAAGCTACCTCTTAGTGACCTTTGGAGATCCCTTAACTCATTTAGCTTCTTAGCATGTCAAGACCCTTAAATTCAATAATCAATAGTCACCATACTTGTCCAGTGTCTACTATGTATCAGACGCTGCATTTAATGCACTGTCCAATGAAAATACTAACAAACTTCACCAACATTTGCAAAGAATGTATGTAACTTTAGCTTACAGGAGTCAGAAGGAAACAGGGGCAAGAAAGAAGAGGAAAGAAGTTGGGAAGAGGGTTAAAAAGATAGAAAAGGAATGACAACAAATAAGGAGTTGGTCTTTCCCACTGTCAATTCAGATTTCTTCCTCTACCATTGCTAGCACTCTGCAACCATGCACAATCCTTAGGAAGGATTAACAGATGTGCTGTGCACACCAACCACCTCAGTGATTACCAGAGGGAGTGACGCCACTCCCAAACAACACAATGTAACAGTATACGTCAGTCAGTACACTTTGAATCTCTCAGCGCCATGAAGCTATATCAACTAGTCCCTATTACCTAAACTGTGATTTCATCATCCCAGGAAGGAGTGGAAGAAGGAGTAAATCCAGGGTGTGCATGACTTGATTAAACTTTCTATCAATAGCCAAGAGGAAAGGAAAGAGGTCAGTTGATATGAAAATACATCCAATTATCAGAAAATATGGAAAAAATATATATTTGCTTTACCAAATTGTGGCTTCTAAAAATCATACACACTGTATCAACTCTGCTGAGGAACATTCACATTGTTTCCAGTATGTTGTGGCCACATGCAAGGCTGATATAAATGTTGCTGTACTGAGATTCTTATATGCTAGTACTTTTATTTATATATTAGTAGTACAGGCTACATTGTCATGAGTGGAACCATTAGGTTGAAGGGTATACTGTATATACTTAATGTGAAGAGATGTTACAAGATGACCTTATAAAAAGAAATGATTTCGGTATCTAGCAACAAGGTATACACATACGTTTTTCCTAGTGTCTCTGCCAGAAATGGACGTTTTTAATTTTTAAAATACCTTTATTGAGATATAATTCAGACAATGTAAAATTTGTGCTTTTAACATGTACAATTCAACAGTTTTATTATATTCACAGAGCTTTGCAATGATTACCACTAAGGTTAGAACAACTTTGTCACTCCAAAAAATGAAACCCGTACCCATTCAGAAGTGAGTCCCCATTTCCCTACCTCATTCCAGTCCTAGGCAACCACTAATCTACTTTCTCTCTATACAAATTAACCTATTCTTGACGTTTCATACAAATGACACCATACAATATATGGTCTTCTATGACTGGCTTCATTTACTTAACATACTGCTTTCAAGGTTCATCCATGTTGTAGCATATATCAGTACTTCATTCCCTTTTATCATTGAATAATATTCCATGTATGGAAACACTTATTTTACTTATCCATTTATCAGTTGATAAACATTTGGGCTGTTTCCACAAATTATTGGCTATTATGAATAATGCTGCTGTATAAGTTTTTGTGTGGATGTATGTTTTTATATACCTAGGTTGGAATCACCAGGTCATATGGTAACTCTACATTTAAACCTTTTGAGGAACTGTCAAACTGTTTTTCTAAAGTGTCTTTTTAATTTTTGCCAATTTGAAGGACATAAAATCGTTTCACTGACTTTGTAATGTGCACTTCCTTACTGAGTTTGAGACTCTTTCCTTTCGTCCATTGGTAATTTAGGTTTGTTTTCTCTGAATTGCTTTTCATCTCTTTTGTCTTTTTTGTCTACTGAGTTGTTTTGTTTGCTTTTATAAACTTCTAAGAGTCTTGTGTATATTTTGGATATTAACTAATTTACTTTTGTCTTCTTTGTAAACATTTTGTCTTGATTCTAACATTAGTCCTTTAATGTTGTGGTATTTTGTGTTGTACACAATACTCTATTTTTATGGAGCTGAACATCTTTTGGGTTTTGTGTTCATTAAAACATTCTACCTTACTTCCAGATTAAAATGCAGTTGCCTAGATTTTCTTCTAAAATTTTTATTTATTTTACTCTAAGTCTTTAATCTATAGAAAACTTACATCATATACAGTATGAATTAGAAATTTAAGCAGTTTTCTACTGAAATGATATATCGTCTTAATCATATATTAAATAATGAAATAAAATGAATTTTTTCTTTGGATTATCTATTTTAATATCTTTCAAATCACAGGTCAGGACTACTTGCTGCTTTTAAAATCAATTTAGGAGGCTTTATTTGGACTTTTAAAAATATAAAATAGAAAAACAAAATATCAGTATGCATCATATATAATGAGGGTAAATATATCATGGAATTTTTATTTCTAACACAAACATATAAACACATACATCAAGGGTCATAATGCATGTAAAATGCATTTCTTATTGTGAATTGTAATGAATGAAGTTTGAAATCCACTCCACCATTGTACTCCACTAATCCATTTGTCTATTCCTTTGTCCATACCATGTGTGTCTAATTCAAGTGGCTGTGTTCTGGTAAGGCCATCTCCCTTTTAGCTACTATTAGACATTTGTTCTTCCACATGAACTATGTGGTCAATTTTTTCTTAACATCAAAAAAGTCATTTTGCTTCCATTTAAATTAGGATTGCTAATTTGGAAGAAATTTTACTTTTATGGCATTAAGTTCCCTGCACCCACCAAGTACTGGTATGCCTTTCTGTTTACGAAGCATGGTGTGTTTCTATATTTCTTATTATACAGGTCCTGTGCTTTACTTGTTAAATTTATTCCTAAGTATTTTAATTAAATTTTATTTAAAATTTTTTTTCATGTTTATTTATTTTTCAGAGAGAGAGACGGACAGACAGAGCATGAGCAGGGTCGGGGCGGAGAGAAGGAGACACCGAATCCAAAGCAGGCTCCAGGCTCTGAGCTGTCAGCAAAGAGATCAACGCTGGGCTCGAACTCACTAACCATGAGATCATGACCTGAGCCTAAGTCAGATGCTTAACCGACTTAGCCACCCAGGTACCCCCTAAGTATTTTATAGTTCTTTCTCACTGTTGTGAAAGAAGTTTTTTTCCATTTCCATTCTTTGTGCTTACTGTAAATACAGAGAAGCTATCAGTTTTACTTATCTTATATCTGGCTATCTTACCAGATTCTTTTATTAATTCTATTGTTTATAACTTGAATCTCTGTGTTACCTAGATGTACTATTATATTTGCTAGGACCCTTAAAAAATGGAAATTATTTGGCAGTATAAAATGGCATCACTGAGAATCTTACTTAGCTCCTGACTGTAAAATGCTATTTAAGTAACGTACACAAGAAATTACTCAGAATACTGAGACCCATTACTCTCTCTTCCACTTCTCACGTTGCTCCTCATATTACAGTCCCTGTCCCTGCTCCTCCTCTCCTACAGCTTCTAAACTACGCTACTAGTGAGAGGCTCTGGCTTCTCATGTCTTGGCAGTAAGGAAAAGAGGTGCTGCTGGCTCTCAGTGAACCATTAAAAATACATATCTGGCCATTCAGGTAAATGCATACATGGCACAAGGTAAGATGCTGAAAGGAATATCAAGAAATCAAGAGTGTCCTGAAATAAGAGATCTCAAATAAGAGATGAAAGGCATGTGAATAAAGCATGTTATTTCAAACAGAAATGGTACATGCTCCAAAACAGGCATAAATTAAGCATGATTCAAGATTAGAGGAAAATAGTTACTTATCGTATAAGAAGAGTTAACAGTAGAGGTTACACATATACAACAATTATGCCATAATTTGGATATAGTACTGATTAAAAAGCTTTTGAGGGACTGGGTGAACCTAATTATCACATGTATTACTATTCTCTTACAGGAAAGAAACTGCTTTCAAATAATTCACCTGTAGTGAACTTCTAACAACAGAATTCATATATTTCTTAAAGATTGCTTGGACACATAATGGTAACAGTCCTACAATTGTAGTACTGTCAATAAAAGGAAATAACAAGAAGAATAAATAAGAGCCTGGTTTAACAGTGTCCATTCCTGATTACCCCTTGAGAACACAATCTTATTCAATAAAAATTAAAAAAAAAACTTATCATGCAAATTTCTTCAAAATTTAAATTTTATAACTTCAGGTACTCTATAATAATGTTTATAATTCAGTGTTAAAGTTAATATAACTTCTTATATTGCCAAAAATATCACAATAAAAATTTTCACCAGGGTCAGAAATTTTCATCTTTGAATTCATACAGTGTATAATAGCAAAATGCAGCTGTTACATAAAGCATAGTTTACTGGTTCATTCATGCTATAAAAATATGACTGACATTTCATCTGGTCAACCATCCTAAAGGTTAATTCTTGTTTCCTGTTTCAGATTTTATTCCAGGTGAACTGCGCTGGGCAGATTCTATTTACCTATTCTGAACAAACCACAAACTGTTTCATTGCTCACTCTTACTGTTAAGAACATATTGACTTGCTGCCTGCTCTGCTGTTTAATTCATTTATGCTGAGAGTCAGGCATGAAGACAGAATTTTAAATGTGACATTTGCAGGCTGTTAGGTCATTTAAGCTCTGACAACACTAGGGAATTCCTGACATATAAACTGGACCTGATTACCAAACACAGATAGGCTTCCCAAAGCAGCAAATTTCTGTTTGGTTTTTTTTTTTTTTTTTGTAATATCTCATAGAACTTAATATTAAATTTTGATGTCAATGAAAAGATCTCTATAGTCATCATTTAAAAGTAAAAGCCTATTTCTTTTAATAAGCTCAAACCAGTACTTCTTCTAATCAAACCAAATTAGCTAAATGAAAATTCTTTTGGTTAACAAAGACATATGGAAAGGCTCATAATAATAATATGAACAGACACTAAAATTCTGACATATTCCGATTTTTAAGGGCTTTTAATCTATAGATTCTGAAAAATCAGGTAGTTCTCAAGGCCATGCCTCTTGTCTCTTGTCAACAGACCATTTATTTTTTTATTTTTTTTTTCAATATATGAAACTTATTGTCAAATTGGTTTCCATACAACACCCAGTGCTCATCCCAAAAGGTGCCCTCCTCAATACTCATCACCCACCCTCCCCTCCCTCCCACCCCCCATCAACCCTCAGTTTGTTCTCAGTTTTTAACAGTCTCTTACGCTTTGGCTCTCTCCCACTCTAACCACTCTCTTTTTTTTTTTCCTTCCCCTCCCCCATGGGTTTCTGTTAAGTTTCTCAGGATCCACATAAGAGTGAAAACATATGGTATTTGTCTTTCTCTGTATGGCTTATTTCACTTAGCATCACACTCTCCAGTTCCATCCACGTTGCTACAAAGGGCCATATTTCATTCTTTCTCATTGCCACATAGTACTGCATTGTGTATATAAACCACAATTTCTTTATCCATTCATCAGTTGATGGACATTTAGGCTCTTTCCATAATTTGGCTATTGTTGAGAGTGCTGCTATAAACATTGGGGTACAAGTGCCCCTATGCATCAGTACTCCTGTATCCCTTGGGGAAATTCCTAGCAGTGCTATTGCTGGGTCATAGGGTAGATCTATTTTTAATTTTCTGAGGAACCTCCACACTGTTTTCCAGAGCGGCTACACCAATTTGCATTCCCACCAACAGTGCAAGAGGGTTCCCGTTTCTCCACATCCTCTCCAGCATCTATAGTCTCCTGATTTGTTCATTTTGGCCACTCTGACTGGCGTGAGGTGATATCTGAGTGTGGTTTTGATTTGTATTTCCCTGATAAGGAGCGACGGTCAACAGACCATTTAAAATTAGGATCTGTCCAGGGCAGAGCCAGACTTTATATGCTATCAAAATCACACTACAAAATCTTAGTTTAAATACCTACCACACTGCCTTCTCTAAGATTATAGTTATGCAGAAGGGATGATAGAGTCATTATAATTGGGAATAAAAAAAAAAAAAACCTGCCCACATGACATTTAGAATTACACTTTACAAGAGCTGATAATGGGGTAGGGTGAAGGAAGTAAGGAAAGACTGTTTTCTTATTTTAGCTACTCAAAAAAATTACACCAAATGACAATTTTTCAGCTCTTTCTCCTTGTCACTAACAAGAACTATACACAATGGTTCAAATGAAAGTTTTCTGAAATTAAGTCTTGTTGTTAAGTAATGAACAAAAGATAATTCTGATTTTACCCTGTATTTTATGTAAGAATTCCACTATACACAGCAAGTAGCCTTTTAATATTGTGCTTTGAATGAGACTTTCAGCTGTAATAGGTGGAGTCCAAATAGGGATAGATGGCCTGGAATGCCTTTCAGCTATAGCACATTGATTCTGAAAAATCTAACAGACGCAATTACTTTTCAAAGATTAAAAATCTTGTTTCTTTCAAAAGAATATAATGGAAAGCAAACCTGGTGTATTATCTGAGCTACAGGAAGTTGTTCAGCATATTTCAGAGGTTCCATTAGTTCCTCATCCATCCACTCTTTCTTATATCTGAAAAAAGGAGTTAGAAAACAAATGACTAAGGTAAATACTATTTTTAAATATGGCAAATATCTAAATATGCCAAATATGAAAACTATTAAAAATCTATACTTAATGTTTCTGAAATAACTAGTATTTATGAAAACCTACGAAAAACCACCTAGTGATAATCTTTAAATGATGTAACCATAAATACATTCAATTGCATTTAATTACGATGTAATAAGATTAGTTAACATTATCTAATATTCTTGGATTCTGTCTTTTACTCTGAGACTTAAAACTATTTAAGAATTTCCTATTTATAGGGTGTGCTTTTTAATATGGTATTTAAAGGACTTCAAAACCTGGCTCGGAACACATTCAACCTCCATGTCCAGCAACTCTCCCTCTAGTTAACGGTCTGTTGTTGTCAACCACATCCCCAACTACTGGCCACCTGCCAGTGGGCCTTAGCTCCATGCCTCTCTGATGCTCTCCATTCTGTTTCCTGTTTGGACCAACCACCAATCCCTCCTTTGTTTACTCTTCCTGCAAAGATAATTATTTAAACCTGTTTAAGACACACTTTGACCTCCCTGAAGACAAAAACCATGTCTTAGTCTTTCTTGTATATCCAGTGTTTACTTACAATACTCAATAAATGTTTGCTGAGTGAATATGTGAATAAAATGAAAACAACAATAACTGAGAGGCTGTTATTTTATATTGAAAAATATTTTCTTTAATATCTCCACTTACGATGAGATGCAGAGTTGACATAATAAGACCTAATATAAAATAGTAAAGTGCACAGTAGAAATAAAAATAAAATCTCCCCAAGTGAAGAGAATTGGAAAAAATGTTTTTAAAAAATTGACCCTTTTTTGAAATAGGAAATCATCATATTTCTTTTTTTTTTTTTTTTAATTTTTTTTTTTTAACGTTTATTTATTTTTGAGACAGAGAGAGACAGAGCATGAACGGGGGAGGGTCAGAGAGAGGGAGACACAGAATCTGAAGCAGGTTCCAGGCTCTGAGCTGTCAGCACAGAGCCCGACGCGGGGCTCGAACTCACGGACCACGAGATCATGACCTGAGCCGAAGTCGGCCGCTTAACCGACTGAGCCACCCAGGCGCCCCGAAATCATCATATTTCAAAATAAAAGGAACTAAACGTATTCACCCATTTTTATCTATAAATTATACAGCAACTTATCGACTTAAAAACTGAATTCTAAAAATTTAACCTTGATTTATCTTGAAAAATAATCAAAGAGACTAGTCTGAGTCTCTAGGGCTACCATTAAGGAATCTGATGATGAGAAATCTGGAACCTATTCCAAAAAATAGGCAGATATATAAACAAGGACAAAATTTTGCCTATGATTTAAGAGCTTAAAGAACCTCGTAACTAGATAAAAATCTGTATACCTTGCAGAATAAGTATAAAAATAATTAATTTGGGGGAATTTTGAAGACTCACTCATGACAAAAAAAAATTGTCTTAAAACATTGCATTATAGGGACAAAAAGCAGAATGGTGATTGCCGGGGCAAAGTAGGGGAGAACAGAGAATTATTGTTTACAGGGTAGTTTCAGGAATGCCTGGTGGCTCAGTTGGTTGTGCATCTAACTCCTGATTTTGGCTCAACTCATGATCCCAGGGTTGTGGGATCGAGCTCCACTGAGCTCTGTGCTGTGTGTGGAGCTTGCTTAAGATTCTTTCTCTCCCTCTTTCTCTTTCTCCCCCACCCCCACTCTCCCCTGCTCGTGGCACTCTCTCTCCTCTCTCTCTCTCAAATAAAAAATAATAGTAAAGATTAAAAAAAATAAAGGGTAGTTTCAGTATCGAAAGATGAAAAAGTTCTGGAAATGGATAGTGCCGATGGTTACATGATAATGTTAATGTACTTAGCCACTGAACTGGATAGTTAAAAATGATTACAATGGTAAATTTTATGTCACATTTATGTTATGGGCTGAACTGTATCCTCCCAAAATTTGTATGTTGAACGAGTACCTCAAGACAAGACTGATTTGGAGACAGGGTCTTTAAAGAAGTAATTAAGGTTAAATGAAGTCATTAGGGTAGGCCTTAATCCAGTGTGATAACATCCTTATAAGAAGAGGAGATTAAGACACAGGCAGACTGAGTAAAGACCAAGTGAAGACACTGAGGGAAGACATGGCCATCTAAAATTCAAGGAGAAAGGGCTTTAGAAGAAACCAGTCCTGCCAACCCCTTGATCTTGGACTTTTAGCCACCAGAATTGTGAGAAAATAAATTCCTGTTGTTTAAGCTACCCAGTCTATAATGCTCCATGATGGCAGCCTTAGCAGACTAACACATTTTACCACAATTAAAAATAAAAATAAAATAAAAATAAAATAAAATAAAATAAAATAAAATAAAATAATAAAATAAAATGAAATACATAATAATAAAATAAAATAAAAAGTCCATTATCAAAACCCCATTATTTTAAAATGTTCAATTTCACAATGTATATTTAAAAAGCCTATCTACATTTTTAGGTATATAAAACACATACCAAGCAACAAAAGAAAAATAGATACATCAAATATCATCAAAATTTAAAACTTCTGTGCTTCAAGAAAGTGAAAAAACAACCTACAGAATGGGAGAAAATTTTTGCAAATCGTATATCTCAAAAAGGATTTGTAGCAAGGATATATAAATAGCTACCACAATTCAATCATAAAATCACTCAACTCAAATTTTTTCCTTCATCATCAAAGAGATTTCTAAGTGAAACCGACATATATTTGTATTTGTTGTTTTTTTTTTTACTGTGTGTCTGTGGAGGGGAAGAATACAATGACTACTCAATACAGTTTGGTGCCACTGCCTTGATTCCTACAATTTCAATAAATATCTGCTGAAACAAATGAATAAAGATTAAATCATTTCAGTACTTCTAAGAGTACATACAAATATGAAAAAGGCACTCGATCCTGTTTATTCCAAAAATCTAAAGTAACAATATATAAGATGGAATACATTTCATTCACAAAATGTCTCTCAATATAAAAGATACAAAAATATTGGAAATCTAGCAATATGTTTTGAATGACTTTTTAAAAATGTCAAATAGTTGGTATGAAAAATTCCAGACATATTTCTATATATTTTTTGTTATTGTTTTATTTTTTTCTGAAACATTTGAAAGTAAGTTGCAGATATGACAGTTCACATCCAAACACCTTAGTATGCATCAACCAAGGGTAGGTTTGAAAATTTTCTTAATAACTGCAAGACATTTTTAAAAAGTCATTCCAAGGGGCGCCTGGGTGGCGCAGTCGGTTAAGCGACCGACTTCAGCCAGGTCACGATCTTGCGGTCCGTGAGTTCGAGCCCCGCGTCAGGCTCTGGACTGATGGCTCGGAGCCTGGAGCCTGTTTCTGATTCTGTGTCTCCCTCTCTCTCTGCCCCTCCCCCGTTCATGCTCTGTCTCTCTCTGTCCCAAAAATAAAAATAAAAAACGTTGAAAAAAAAAATTTTAATAAAAAGTCATTCCAAGCACAATTCACAAGAACTCTTGGTTATCACTTATCACTATGGACTTAGAAGTGTTTTACTTAATGTTTCACAATAAATTACAATTATTTCTCATTTTTAAAATGTCTCTCCATCATTTTCTTAATTTATATGTTGCTAGAAGTGTGATATATCAAAGCTGATTTTCTTTCAATTTTAATTATTTTTTTTCTTTATTATTATTTTTTTTAAGTAGGCTCCACGCCCAGCACAGAGCCCAACACAGGGCTTGAACTCCCAATCCTGAGATCAAGACCTCAGCTGAGATCAAGATTTGGACCCTCAACCAACTGGAGCCACCCAGGTGCTCCTAGTTTCATTTTTAATATATTTTAAATTTTAAAATTATTTTTATGTTTTGGCTTGGAGGCTTGGTCTTTTTTATACTTCTAAGGTCTAATACATATCTATGTGTCCATATATCCATAGGATATATCTAAGTCAGTTGTTCTAGATCAATTCTCCCAGCACACAGGAGATCTTTCAGTATAGAAATGAAGATCTCCTTTTATTTCAGAAAAGTTTATTATCATTTTAAATGTTATTTCTGTTCATTTTCCATTTGCTTTTCTAGTTCAGCTTCTTCAACTAAATATATTGGATTTTCTCTATCACTCTCTCTCTCTGATCCTTTTAGCTTTCTTATTTCAGTTTCATTTCCTTGACTCTCTTTCATTTCTATTCTTTATGTCTCTTACTGAACTTTTGATAATTTTTTTTTTTAATTTTTTTTTTTCAACGTTTTTATTTATTTTTGGGACAGAGAGAGACAGAGCATGAACGGGGAGGGGCAGAGAGAGAGGGAGACACAGAATCGGAAACAGGCTCCAGGCTCCGAGCCATCAGCCCAGAGCCCGACGTGGGGCTCGAACTCACGGACCGCGAGATCGTGACCTGGCTGAAGTCGGACGCTTAACCGACTGCGCCACCCAGGCGCCCAACTTTTGATAATTTCTATCTTCACTTGGGTGCCTTCTGATTTAGTTTTCATTTCTAAAATGATTTTTGTCTTCTGTCGATTTCTTTCCAGAGTTCAATCAGTTCCTGTTTCATACATCTTCCTGTTGTTTGTACATTTTAGTTGTGAGTTTTGGAACTCTGATTCATGGTGTTCTTCAATAATGCAATTGCTTGCTTAATACAGGCTATTCATGTTCTAGTGTTGTATTTCAGGTTTCTTCTGTTTTGTGGCTTTTCTTTTATTTTTCCTTTCATTCTCTCTCCCTACCCCCACCCCGTGTGTGCGTGTGTAAAAGGTGTTATTTAAATTTTGTTTTCTTATAGCAACTTTATACAGCTCCTGGCTTCTTTTTTTTTCTTTTTTAAAAATGTTTATTTACTTTTGGGGGGGAGGGGGCAAGGGGCAGAGAAAGGGAGACACAGAATCTGAAGCAGGCTCCAGGCTCTGAGCTGTAAGCACAGAGCCTGATGTGGCTCAAACTCACAAACCACGAGATCATGAACTGAGCGGAAGTCGAACGCTTGACCAACAGAGCCACCCAGGCACCCCTGCCTTCTTTTTCTGTTAAAGATTATCTGTACTTGTTTTCTCCAGGATCATCAGTACCAAGTTGTGTTGAGAAGAGAGGTAAGTTAGCTTATTAGGTTTCTCAGTTCAAGAGCACCCTCCTCTGTGGATACAGTGAAGTGTACACTCTTGAATAAATAGTACTTTTTGTGGCGGTGGTGGGTACAGAATTTGTTTTTCTAAAAAAAGTTATCTTATTTCTTTTAGACCCTTGTCTTCAGCTGCTTCTTTCTTCCCTTTCACCAGCAATCCTCCAAAGGACAAACCCCCACCCTTATGAGGTATCTTCCACTCTCTCAGAATTAGTGCTTTCCCCAAATTGTCACCTAAGGTCACCCACACTTTCAAAGCCCCATCTCCCAAATCCTCTGAGCTCAGGGCTCTGATCAAGTAGTTCATGCTTATAGTGTAATTCAGAAAGTAAGAAAACTACAAATATTAATTTCAATGTACATATGGCTGCCATCCTAAGGGAAGTGGGAATTCTAACAAAATGGTAAGGTCTCTTTCTTAAAGCCATCCTAGTATTCCTTTAATGTTTTGAGTCTCTCCTAAAAGGATATAATTTCTCTACTATCCTTCACTAAGATCTACTTAAATAACTTAACAAGTGAGTAACTTCTGCATGGAAAAAGCTGTGTATTCTTTTTTTTTTTTTTACTTTGCTATTTTCTTTTTTTCTTTCTTTTTAGTTTAATTATTTGAGAGGGGGGAGAGAGGGAGAGAGGAGAGAGAGAGAGAGAGAGAGAGAGAGAGAGAGAGAGAGAGAGAGAGACAGCATGAGAGAGAGTAGGGGAGGGGCAGAGAAAGAGTCCCAAGTAGACTACGCACTGTCAATTCAGAGCCTGACACGGGGCTTAATCCCACATACCGTGAGCTCATGACCTAAGCTGAAATCAAGAGTTGGACACATACCTGACTGAGCCACCCAGGCGCTCCTACTTTACTATTTTTTTAAACTGTATAGAAAACAGTAAGTGGAATTTATTTATACTACAAAAGGGTTTTAGATCCAATACAGCGTTGCTACCATCTCAAATCAAAATACTGTCCAAATTCTCTACGTAACTGAATAAAATACTGCTGGAAAAATTCTGACATCTATAAAGTTAGTCTTTACAAACCTTCATCTTGTGTTCTTTTACTCTGTCACTGATGCCCACTGCCCTCAAAAATCTTTCTGTGCTCTCCAAGCACTCCTGAGATAATACTGTGAAATTATGTACTATGTCCATTTATGAGGCCATCTGATTCAGAAACAGGTGAAATCTTTATTCTTTATTAGATTATTTGTGTATAAAATGACATTGCTTCCTGTGAGCAGAACACCAAGGCACCTTTTCAAACACCAGATATATACCCGACAAAAAAGAAGAGGAAAGCATAGACACCGTGCTATGCCAAATACAAACTAAAAATTAAGAAGATCAATAAAATAATTCAAGACACATCACCTAGGGCAATCCAAAATCACAAAGAAATTCTCAAAACATCAAAAACAGGAAGCTAGCCAAGTTAGCATAGCCTCTTGAACATGGTATCTCAAAATAATTATTTGAAACTAAACGTATATTAGTGAAACTAAATTAATTTCCTAACACAATACTGTCTTTTAAAAAGGATGAAAAAATTTCCACTTCTAACTGTATTTTTTTTAAATGTTTATTTATTTTTGAGAGTGGGGAGAGGGGCAGAGACAGAGCGGAAGAGAGAGAGGGGGAGAGAGAATCCCAAGCAGGCTCTGTGCTATCAGCTGCAGAGTCTGACCAGGGCTCTATCTCATGAACCATGGGATCATGACATGAGCTGAGATCAAGAGTCGGACGCTCAACCGAGCCACCCAGGTGCCCCCTAAACTGTATTTTTAAAAATGCTGAAGCGTTCATATCACTGACAGCACATATTGTTGTGCAAGATATACCTGACAAACCTGGGGCACTATGACATTCTTGAACATTTAGAGATACTCTGAGGGAGAAAAGAACTCAAATGTATTGGTCAATAGAGACAAACATGAAATGCTATTACAACTCCAGAAAGGTCCCAAGAGTCAATGAAGATTATTTTCGTGAAGACGGGTTATACAATGAGACAATAATCTAATGTATCATTTCCTTGAAATGAAATCCCCTCCCAAGTTCGCAGCATCACCGTTCTTGTAATTATCAAACTAAAAACTTGTGAAAGAAGATATTAAAACATAACGTTGTATATTACTTACTTTGAAGAGGCACAAGGAAGATGATGAAGCAGAGGAAAGAAACATAATGTGAAGTAGAGAACAGAAACTTAATTCCTAAGAAAACTAAGGTTACATTAAATTATGGCCCAACTGTTGAAATGCATCTTATTTTCTGTCAGCTTGCAGTATGATATAAAAGTGCACATAGCAGTTAAAAAAAGAATACCTCCTGAGCAACTCAGAAAAGTGGTTTTAACAAAATCCCTAAAAACAAGCTCTAGTTCTCACTGAGGGACTTCAGAAGTAACCTCTTGTCTGGCAAAAGTTGTGGGCAGGCTTTCCAAAAGTTCATAGAACCATCTACCTTTTTTTTTTTTAATGTCATTATTTTTTTTCTCAGTGGTTTTTAATTTTTTTTTTTAATTTACATCCAAATTAGTTAGCATATAGTGAAACGATGATTTCAGGAGTAGATTCCTTAATGCCCCTTATACATTTACCCATCCCCCCTCCCACAACCCCTCCAGTAACCCTTTTCTCCATATTTAAGAGTCTCTTATGTTTTGTCCCCGTTTTTATATTCTTCTTGCTTCCCTTCCCTTATGTTCATCTGTTCTGTATCTTAAAGTCCTCGTATGAGTGAAGTCATATGATATTTGTCTTTCTCTGACTAATTTCGCTTAGCATAATACCCTCCAGTTCCATCCACGTAGTTGCAAATGGCAAGATTTCATTCTTTTTGATTGCTGAGTAATACTCCGTTTTGTGTATATATATACGTATATATATATATATATATATACATGTATATATACATATATATACGTATATGTATATATATATACATATACATATATGTATATATATATATATACCACTTCTTCTTTATCCATTCATCCATTGATGGACATTTGGGATCTTTCCATACTTTGGCTACTGTTGGTAGTGCTGCTATAAACATTGGGGTACATATGTCCCTTCGAAACAGCACACCTGTATCCCACGGATAAATATCTAGTAGTGCAATTTCTGGGTCATAGGGTAGTTCTATTTTTAATTTTTTGAGGAACCTCCATACTGTTTTCCAGAGTGGCTGCATCAGTTTGCATTCCCACCAGCAGTGCAAAAGTGTTCCCCTTTCTCTGCACCTTGCCAACATCTGACATTGTCAGAGTTGTTAACTTTAGCCATCCTGACTGGTATGAAGTAGTATCTCATTGTGGTTTTGATTATATTTCCCTGATGATGAGTGATGTTGAACATTTTTCATGTGTCTGTTAGCCATCTGGATGTCTTCTTTGGAAAAGTGTCTATTCATGTGTTTTGCCCATTTCTTCACTGGGTTATTTGCTTTTTGTGTGTTGAGTTTGATAAGTTCTTTATAGATTTTGGATACTAACCCTTTATCTGATATGTCATTTGCAAATATCTTCTCCCATTTTTTGGTTGCCTTTTAGTTTTGCTGATTGTTTCCTTTGCTGTGCAGAAGCTTTTTATTTTGATGAGGTCCCAACAGTTCATTTTTGCTTGTTTCCCTTGCCTCCAGAAACATGTTGAGTAAGAAGCTGCTGTGGCCGAGATCAAAGAGGTCTTTGCCTGCTTTCTCCTCGAGGATTTTGATGGTTTCCTGTCTCACATTTAGGTCTTTCATCCATTTTGAGTTTATTTTTGTGTATGGTGTAAGAAAGTGGTCCAGGTTCATTCTTCTGCATGTCGCTGTCCAGCAGCACCACTTGCTGAAGAGACTGTCTTTATTCCATTGGATATTCTTTCCTGCTTTGTCAAAGATTAGTTGGCCATACGTTTGTGGGTCCATTTCTGGGTTCTCTATTCTGTTCCATTGATCTGAGTGTCTGTTCTTGTGCCAGTACCATACTGTCTTGATGATTACAGCTTTATAGTATAGCTTAAAGTCCGGGATTGTGATGCCTCCTGCTTTGGTTTTCTTTTTCAAGATTGCTTTGGCTATTTGGGGTCTTGTCTGGTTCCATACAAATTTTAGGATTATTTGCTCTAGCTCTGTGAAGAATGCTGGTGTTACTTTGATAGGGATTGCATTGAATATGTAGATTGCTTTGGGTAGTATTGACATTTTAACAATATTTGTTCTTCCTATCCAGGAGCATGGAATCTTTCTCCATTTTTTTGTGTCTTCTTCAATTTCTTTCATAGGCTTTCTATAGTTTTCAGTGTATAGATTTTTCACCTCTTTGGTTACATTTATTCCTAGGTATTTTATGGGTTTTTGTGCAACTGTAAATGGCATCGATTCCTTGATTTCTCTTTCTGTCGCTTCATTGTTGGTGAATAGGAATGCAACCGATTTGTGTGCATTGATTTTATATCCTGCAACTTTACTGAATTCATGAATCAATTCTAGCAGGTTTTTGGTGGAATCTTTTGTGTTTTCCATATAGAGTATCATGTCATCTGCGAAGAGTGAAAGTGTGACCTCCTCCTGGCTGATTTGGATGCCTTTTATTTCTTTGTGTTGTCTGACTGCAGAGGCTAAGACTTCCAATACTATGTTGAATAACAGTGTTGAGAGTGGACATCCCTGTCTTGTTCCTGACCTTAGGGGGAAAGCTCTCAGTTCTTCCCCATTGAGGATGATATTAGCGTTGGGTCCCTTGTATATGGCTTTTATCATCTCGAGGTATGATCCTTCTATCCCTACTCTCTTGAGGTTTTTTATCAAGAAAGGATGTTGTATTTTGTCAAATACTTTCTTTGCATCTATTGAGAGGATCATATGGTTCTTGTCCTTTCTTTTATTGATGTGATGAATCACGCTAATTGTTTTGCGGATATTGAACCAGCCCTGCATCCCAGGTATAAATCCCACTTGGTCGTGGTGAATAATTTTTTTAATGTATTGTTGGATCCGGTTGGCTAGTATCTTGTTGAGGATTTTTGCATCCATGTTCATCAGGGAAGAACCATCTAACTTTTATACATATGGAATTACCTTTGTAGAGTTAAAGGCAATTCTAAAATGGCAGTGGTGGGGGTGGTCAGAGGAAAACCTGTCAAAATTAGCACATACCCAGCAGTAGGCACTCTATAAGGCACATAAAACTAAAGTTATATGTGTATTATTCTAGTCATTTTATTTTGCTCTCACATATACACATGTATACATGAAAAATATTTAGAATATCTATAAATAGTTTCATTAATAAATTATATTCTATGTATAATTCAGTCACTTGCATTTTTCATTTAATATTACGTTTTGAGATCCAAGCATATAAATATGACTATCAACCTAGTTTATTTCTGTTAATACCTATATGGTATAATATGAAAATGCTCCATATTATTTAGATATTCCAACATTGATGGACATCTGCTTACAATTATATATTACTAGAAATAATGTTGCAATAAATGTCCTTCCAGGCTACTCTGTCTGCATGTGCAAGAGATGTTCTACAGCAGGGACAAACTACAGCCCACAGGCCAAATCTGGTATGTCACCTGTTTCTGTATGTCCTGTGAGCTAAGAATAAGAATGGTTTGTAAATGTTTTAATGGTTGAAAAAACAAATGAAAAAGAGAATAATATTCATGACAAATGAAACATATAAATCTCAGATTTTAATGTCTATAAATTTTTATTTGAACACATTCATCTGTTAATGTATTATCTGTTATTGCCTTTGCACTAGAACAGCAGAGTATTGGCAACCAAGACCGTATGACTTATAAAGATTAAAATATTTACTATCTGGTCCTTTATAGGAAAAGTTTGCCAACTCCTGTTTTAGAGTAACTATTTAAAGATGGGACTTGCTGGGTCATAACTTACACACTTTTAAATTTTGCTAGAAACAACCAAATTGCAATGCAAAGGAACTATATCAATTTATCCTGCCACCAGAAATGTGTAAGTTCCCATTTCCCTCCATTATCACTACTTAATATTCTAAAACAGTATCTCATTGTTTTAATTTATATTTACCTTTTAAAAACGTATCTAAATGGTTACTGCACAAGAGTCTTTCCTCTTTTCCAAATATATTTCTTTTGGTCATTTTTCTATTTGGCCTGTCTTTTTTTTTTTTTTTGTATCAATGTGCAGATTTATTTACATAAACTGGATAGAGTTCTTTGACATACATGTCACAAATAATTTCATTCACACTTTCTCTTAACTTTGTTTACATTTTTATTATATATGATATTTTAATTTGTTGCAGTAAACTTTATCGATCCTTTTTTTATTTTCTAAGCTTTGGGTAGCATGTCATCTTTCCCTACTATTTCTCTACTCAAGTGTGTGGGGTTTTTTTAATGTTTATTTTTGAGAGAGAGTGTGCACAAGTGGGGGAGGGGTGAGGAGAGGGACAGAGGATCCACAGCAAGCTCTGTGCCAAAAAACAACAGCCCAACGCAGGCTCAAACCCACAAATCGTGAGATCATGCCCTGAGCCAAAGTCAGACGCTCAACTGACTGAACCACTCAGGCACCCCTATACTCTTACTGAGTTTAATAATTGTGGAATGATAGATTCTCTTAGATTTTCTATTATATAGTCTATTAAAAAAAAAAAAAAACAGGGAAAGTTTGTCTCTTCCTGATTCTTACACCTGCTATCTTTTCCCTTGTCTTCTCTGTATTAGTCGGGACTTCCTCTACAAATGATCAATTGATGAAATTATAGCCATGTATCTTTATTCTGTCTGAATGTCATTGAAATGCTTCTAAAGATTCACTCTAAAGTATAATGTTTGTTGGTGGCTTTAGATACATGGCCTTTATTAAGTCAAGGCAGCTCCTTTTTATTTTTCAGTCATGTTGCTTTTTTTCATCGCTGATTGATGAATTTTCATCAAATGTTTTCTCTGTATCAACTGAAACAATTATAAAATATTTCTCATTTAACATATTAATATTTTGAAATACATTAATATATTTTTAAATCCTAAACCATTCTCTCAATTTTAAGAACTTCCATTTGGTCAGGAAGTATTTTTATTTTATACATCACTGGATGTGACTTTTATTTAAGATTTGTACATCTGTGATCATAAGTGAGGCTGGCACTATAATTTTTCATACTCCTCTTATCTAGTTTGGTTTTAAAATTAACTAGTTCCACTAAATGAGTTAGGTAGCATGCTTTCTTTTTTATCCTGTTCATAGATGTCAGCCCCACACGTGTCTGATAGATACTAGAGGTAAAAAGATATTTAAGTTGGCAGTTTGTTGGGAGAAGGTACATTTTTTTTTTTTTACAACCGAAAAAAAAGCAACTATTTTTTTACTTACTTTTTTCCTAAATTCCCTCTAAATATAACTTTAGCCACATTCCAAGTGATCCTGTGCCCTTATACTGAATTTCACATACACAGCACATTTTGGGGTTTTGTTTTTAATTTAATATGACCACCTACTCTTTCAAATGGGGTATTTGGTCTAATTATCTTTAATTTCATAACTGATATAGCTGGATTTCTAACTACTATTTTCTATTTCCCATCTTTTTGATGTTACTTTTTCTTTCTTTTCTTCTTTTGAATTAACCAAATATCTTATTAATTCTTTTCCCTTATTAACGTGATAGTGATACATATATTTACATTATAGTGGTTACCTGGGACATTAGAACACCCAACTTTGACTTGTTAGTCTAATCAAGCTGATTACTTTTACCATTTCTCCAATAAGAATAGCATTTTACATTTCCATTTATTCCTCTTTTGTATTATTATTATATATTTTAATTCTACAAATATTTTTAACTCAATGAGTTGTTTTTTTGTTTTTGTTTTTGTCTCAATAATATGAGATTATGTTAAATGATATACTGACCTATTCTGACTCTCTTCACTCCTTACTGAATTTCTCTGTTTCCCTTTAAGACCATTTTATTTCTGGCTGAAGAACTCCATTTATTTATATTTTAGCTCAGGTGCACTGGCAACAAATCTCCTGTTTTATCTGTCTGAAAACATCTTATTTCACCTTCATTTTTGGAAGATACTTTTGTTGTGTAAAGAATTACAGATTAGAAGTTTTCTTCCTTTCAGCACTTTAAACATGTCATTCTATTGTTTTTGGTTTCTACTGTTTATGTCAGTATTAAAGGTAATGTCTTTTCTTCTCTCATGGACTTTTAAGATTTTCCTCTATGATTTTTCAGCATTGATGTGCCAAGTTGTGGTTCATCTAGCTTAGGGTTAGCAGAGTTAGATGAATGTGGTTTGAAGGGTTTCCATAGTTTTGCTCATTATCTCTTTAACTATTGATTCGTCTCTATTATCAATCTGTCCCCTAAGCCGCTATACATGCTATAGCATTTTACTGAATCTACTATGTTTCTTACTTTCTTTTCTATTTGTTTCTTTCTTCCCTTCTCTGCTTCAGCATGGATATTTTCTATTGACTTGTCTTCAAGTACACTAATCCTGTTTTCTGATATATCCAATTTGTTATTAAGCCATTCATTTAGTTCTTTAGTTCAGACACTACATTTTTCAATTTTAGAATGTTCACTTGTTTTATATATATTCATATTCTCTGGTGTTTCTCTATCATTCATCTGTTTTCAAGAATTATTTTTCCTTTTTTCTTAAACATATTAAATACATGGTTTAATATGAACTTGTAAGGTTCTTACCTACTAACTCCAAGTTCTGGATCACTTCTGGATCTGCTTCTATATTATGATTTGTTTTGTTTTTGTTAGTATATGGTCATAGTTTCCTGTCTTATATGCGCCTAATTTTTGATTGATGGTATATAGGGCACTTCATAATTAAAAATAAAAAACCTATTGACAATGCTATTTACCAACTGAAAAAATCCACATTTTCCTCTGCTAGGCAGCTGGAGAGTAGTGATCTGATCACTTCCATTTAACCAGAGATTGAGTTGAATTATGACTGCCTTACGATTTTGTTAAGATTCATTTTACCTCTAATTTGTCCCTATATTATGGTAAAGACATTCAAGGTTTAAACTGAAGCCTGGCAGGTCTTTAGTAGACTACAGAAAATTCCACCATGCTTTTGAAAGGTTTCTGGCTTAGATTTTTGTCCCTTATCCTGTGCAACTTCAGAACTGGCACTCCAGGCCCACTGAACTGCCAAAAGCTATACTGGTCACTCTGTCCCCGTAAGTGACCCTTATCAGAGGCCAAACCTAGATTCCTCTAATGTTGAGGTGAACAACTTTTTTCTGTAAAGGACCAGAGAGTATTTTAGGCTTTTTGGCCATACAGTCTCTGTCAAAACTACTCAACTCTGCCATTATAGCATGAAAGCAGCTATGGACAATACGTACATGAATGAAGGAATAAATATGGTTGTTTTCCAATGAAACTTTATTTACAAAAACAGACAGCTGGACAGATTTGGCCAATGGGCTGTAGTTTGCCAATTTCTGTTCCTGTTGCACTGAAAATCAGTAAGTATACCCAATGGGAAAAGTAACTATAAATTATGTGTCAATTCACCACCATCCCCATAACTGTCATCCCTCAGCTGGTATGTTCCTTGGGAGCTCTCACCCTTAAGATCTTTATCTTCTCCAAATTACAAAACTAATAAATTCAGCTCTAGTTTTCAAGAGGTTTCCTGCTTAGCAGTTAGGTTTACTTTAGTTTCAGAACTTGAGAGAAATATTTTGAAAGGGAAACTGGTTTTGTGATTGAGTGACAACTGTGTCACTCTAGCTTCAAACAATCACCAAAAATTCTGGTTTCTCTATCCACAAGCAATGACCCACTTCCTGGACCAAACTCAGATTCTCAATTTCTGTCCTACTCCGCAAATCAGTAAATTAACCCAGTGGAAAGTGGCTACAGATCTTCAGCTCACCTCTGAGAAGTTTTCCCAAATCTAGATTTTTAGGTTCTTGTCCTCATTGCTTCTGTATTTCTCTGATGTCCTTAAAAATATTATTTTTGCCTGGTTTTTCTAGTTGTTCTTGGTGGGATCATAAGCCTGTTGTGAATTATTTCATCCTATCCAGAATCAGAAACTGTATATACTACTTTTGATGTTTAATATTTTCATTATTACTCATTTCTGTTTTTTTAATTTACATTGATATTTTATTTATTCTAAGAATTACTCAAAGTATGTTTTAGAATTTCTACACATATATATTTTAAACAGTTCTCTTTTTTGTTATTGATTGTAACAATTCTATGGTGATTAAAAAAAGTTCCATAAGATTCCAATACTTTGTAGTTTTAAGATGTGCATTTTTGGCCAACTATGGGTCAACTTTTTAAAATATTACATTTGGTGGGTGCGCCTGGGTGACTCAGATGGCTAAGCGTCTGATTCTTGGTTTCGGCTCAGATGATGATCTCACAGTTCGTGGGTTCAAGCCCTGCATCAGGTTCTGTGCTGACAATGCAGAGCCTACTTGGGATTCTTTCTCTTCTCTCTCTCTGCCCCTCCCCCACTCATGCTGTCTCTGTCTCTCTCAAAAAAAAAATTATATTTGGGCTTCAGAAGAATGTTTGCTAATTGCTGAATCTATCAGATCAAGCTTGTTAATCATGTTGCTCATATCTTTAATTTTAAAAACTTGGGGGGAAATCATTTGTCATTTTCTAAAAAAAAAATTCTTATAATGTGATGTTGAAATCTGTGTCTACAATGGTGAATTTATGAAATTCAAGTATGCAAATTAAAAAAATATAGTTATGTTATTAAGTAACTGAAAGTTAACATGCTTTTAAACTTTCTAATGAGTTAAACTTTTAATCATTAGTTACCCTCTTTATGCTTCCTAATGCCTTTTCCTTAAGTCTATTTGTCCAATATTAATACAGTCATATAAGCTATTTTTCCTTAGCAGTTGCCTGGTTATCCTTTTATTGTTAGCTATTTAATGTCATTATGTTTTATGTCTGTAGTTAGATTTCTTTTTATCCTAATATGATGATCTGTTTGGTTTTTTTTTTTTTAATGTTCATTTATTTTTGAGAGAGAGAGAGAGACAGCGTGAGCAGGGGAGGGGCAGAGAGAAAGGAACACACAGAATCTGAAGCAGGCTCCAGGCTCTAGCTGTTGGCACAGAGCCTGGTGCAGAGCTTGAACTCATGAACTGTGAGATCATGACCTAAGCCAAAGTCAGATGCTTAACTGAATGAAGACACCTGGGCGTCCCTGGTAATCTCTGTTTTTAAAATTAATTTAAATTAAAAAATAAAAATTAATTAAAATTGAGTAAAATTAATTTATTTAAATTTATTGTTATAAGCAAACATAATCATAATTATTTATCTTCTTAGTTTGTAATTTCTATTTTTTCTGCCTTTTCTTGTTTCACATTCACTTCTTTGTGGCCCCCACATTGATTTTTTTTAATTCCATTTTTTTCTCCTGTACCATTTTTATCTTATTTCCTCTATTTCTATTAATTTAGTGGTCATTCTCAAAATGTAAACTGCATACATAACTTGTTGTCTAAAGCTATTAAAACTTACCACCCTTCTCCCCCTCAAAAAAACCTCAAAATACTTTAAAACCACCTCCTCTCCTTCTTATGTATTATTGTTATTAAATACACTAGTGCTTCAATTTATCTTACTTCCCCAATTATCATCATCACTGTTATCATAATTGTAAAACATACTCAATTTTTTGTTAAATTAACTACCATTTTACTACCACTCAGACCTCTTTCCCAGCTCCTTTGCCTTTTTCAAGAAGTATATCTCCTTTAGACATTGTTTAAGTAAGGTGTATTGATTTAAAATACTCAGCTTTTGCATGTTTGAAAATGTCCTTATTTTTTTGTTCATTCTTTAACCATAGTTTAGTTGTATAATCATTGTATATACAATTTAGTTGTATAATTTTAAGCTGAGTTATTTCCTTAAACTTAACTACCCACAAATAGACTCACATTTTCTCCTCTCACAGAAAGCCATTCTAACTTAGAACTCTAGATTTCTATATCAATAATTATCATTTAGGGAGCCTGGCCTTCCACATTTACTTACCCCTTGGATTTTAGCTCCTTACATGTTTTCCTCCAACAGATTTTCCTATTACTGAGGAAAGTGGAGCTTCCTATTGGGAACCACTGTTCAGCAATGGGCTCTCATAAATACTTTCTGCCTCACAGATAGATAGAAAGGCCTGCAGCAAAATAAAGCATGGTTCCTTGTAAAAGCATTTTTGAATTATGGTGTATCTGGACATGTCATGGGTTGGCTTTAGGAGAGGGACCCAACTCATCCATATTCCTTTCATAGTAAGTTTAAGTAAACATAGGGAGACAAAGGGTCTGAACTTGTTGCCAAACGCCTAGGAAGTTGCATGTTTGGAACACAAGCTGCAACTACCTAGAAACTTTGTACATTGTACAAAACTGAACCTGTGCAGCACTCCCAATGAATAAGGGGATGCCACCAGTTCTGGTTCAATCTAGAAAAAGCCAGAAACTCCATTTATCAAACTGTGTTGTTTCCATTTAACTACTTTCTTGGTAGCTCAGCTATGTATTTAAAAGTGTGTATGGGGGGCGCCTGGGTGGCGCAGTCGGTTAAGCGTCCGACTTCAGCCAGGTCACGATCTCGTGGTCCGTGAGTTCGAGCCCCGCGTCAGGCTCTGGGCTGATGGCTGGGAGCCTGGAGCCTGTTTCCGATTCTGCGTCTCCCTCTCTCTCTGCCCCTCCCCCGTTCATGCTCTGTCTCTCTCTGTCCCAAAAATAAATAAAAAACGTTGAAAAAAAAAATTTAAAAAAGTGTGTATGGGAGGGGGGCTGTTTGTCTGTTTTGTAATTTACAGCACATCTAGGTATTTCATAACAGAAGAGTTTTTTTCCCCCCATAAAAATGCAGTCAGCAACAATTCTGAAAATGAAGTCAATTGATTGTTCTTTAACTTCAAACCACCTCTCTAACTCATTTGTATTCATTTCTTATTTTTGGAAAAGTGATATGTATCTAATTCTGAATATTACAGGGTATTATTTTATTGAGAAATGTTTCCTTCTGATGAAATTTCAAACTATGAATGCCAAAGGCCATTAAAGTCAAGTTGCGTTTTTACATCTAAGGTCTCAATGGGATTTCTCGTATTCAGAGCCAACTTACTGGCAACTTTCATGTACTCTTTATTACTAGAAGTTACCTAATTTCTAGATATTCAAGGTTTTATTATGTCCAATTTTCAACAAATGAGAAAGAAAAAACTACTCTTAACACTAAAATCATACAAGATATATTTTAATCATTTCTGTGACTTAGAAGACTTATTACAGTGTTTTTGCATAATAGAGAGAAATCATTATGAACATTAGTTACTTTTTAAAGCATAAGTTAAGCTCTCTCTATCATTAGATACAAAGATTTAAAGGTATATACCATGTTTATACAAAGCAATTAGCCAGTCACAACTCCTTGTATTGCAAGCAACAGAAGCTGAGGGTAGAATTTCTAAGCCACAGATTACTTACACTCATGATCTATGCCTCACCATAGAGCTCATTATTACCTGCTTCAGTACCTTACAGCAAAGAGCAAGAGTGCCCTACAGCATGCAGTCTTTGAATCAACTAACAGAAATCTAAAATACTGTGTTCCTACTCCATCTCTCACTATACGTATGTTTAATATACATATATTTGGTATAAAAGTAAACACTTACAAAATCATATATACTAATTTTAGTACAACCCAGTTTAAACTGCCTACCAAGTGTCTGAATCTCTGACAGTGTTGTTCAGACCCACTAAACTAGCCCACTACTACTCAGTGTGATCCAAACTAATTCTCAGCCAGCATCCACACTTACTATTATCATGTGACAAATTCATGTATTCTGAGATCATATCCTTTGAACTGTTATTTCATTAATTTTCATTTGTTTATCACTTTAGATAAATCATATTAGAAAACATCAATTAACATTAGAAGCTGATCCCATAAGATGAAGAACAAAGAAAGGCTCTTAATATCCAAGTTAAAATGAGGTTGATCAATCTTACAGAAAAAAAAAAAAATCTGTAACAATATGCATGCTTTCCTTAGTATAGGTACTTTCAGAATAATATGTAAAAATTTTATAGAATTAAAGAAAGGACAAGTCTGGAATATTATTGAGTATAACAAGAACTTTGTATAACTGAATCTCAAACAAAGATGGAGAATGACAGAACTAGTCAATGTTGCATAGATTAAAGTTATTTGCAGCTCAAATAAAAATTACTAATAAATGTTTGTTTCATGAAGAAACAATATGTTCCCTTTCTCACATAAATATTTAATAACTATACTACCAAGACATAGTCAAAAATCAAACATGTTTTCAATTTCCTGGTTTTTATTTTTATGACAAAATTAATTTTAAAAGAAGCATTTTTAATTACTTGTTACCTTATAGAAATTTCTCTATTACACTTATAGAAAAATGTACTTTAAATAGTATTTATTATATCAATTTAATGAAAACTCACATAAATGACTTTACTTGCGGTTTTTAGGTACGGTTTTCAAATTATCATGACATTTCTAATTATCATTAATTACCCCTGGGAGAATCATAATATTCTAATAATTTTATAGCCACATCCCAAAATTGATGTCAATTATGAAGGATATTGCTGGCAAAGAACTCATGACCCTGTACTTTACCAGGTTTATTCCCCCCCCCACACACACACAATAAAATCTATATAGTTTCACACTAACAATACCATATTGGAATGAGTGTCCTAAGAGACTGATAGGCTACAACAATAAGCTAATATTTACAAGACAATGACTGCTAAGATTAAAACACAATGAAATTAGCAGAGAGCCTGAAATAGAGTTTAAAAAAAAATCAACTACATGAGTTAAGTATGGAAAGGCCAAACTAACAATAATTCCTGTCAATGAGCAATATGTGAGGCATGGCTGATAAAAATGTAAACCAAACTATATAAACAGTGCTACAGAGTATACCAAAAAAGATGGTAACACTCCCACTGTATCTTTTGTACTGGAGGAGAGACGTCAGTATGGCTGCCATGAGTTTTACTTGGCATGCTCTTAAAAAAGGTATTGATGGGGCAGCTGGGTGGCTCAGTCAGTTAAGTGTCCGACTTCGGCTCAGGTCAAGACTTCATGGTTCATGAGTTTGAGCCCCGCCATCAGGCTCTGTGCTGACAGCTTGGAGCCTGCTTAGGATTCTGTGTCTCCCTCTTTCTCTGCCCCTCCTCAGCTCATTCTCTGTTTCTCTCTCAAAAATAAATAAACATTAAAAAAAAAAAAGGCACTGATAAAGTTGCTCATTTTTATATATATATTATCCCTAATCCTCACAATAACTCTGAAGGGAGAGAGTAGATCACCCTTTAAGAGATAAAAATATCTGAGTTTCAGAGAGATTAAGTAATGTGCCTAAAGGCAAAAGCAGATAATTAAACCAGAATTTGAATGCAAGTCCATTCACCTCCATACTCTTTCTACTGCATCAGGTTGCCTTAAAGGTTCCTTCTAGCACTAGGATGTACAATTTAGCAACACTTCATCTGTAGAATACTTGAAAACCAGGCAACAAGGCATACCATGATTTCAATAAAAACGGCAATTTCTGAAATGGGACTACAGATTTATATTACTAATATAAATGTCTTCTGCCTCTTGCTTTACCTACTAGCTACAACCCTGAAGTGTTATATATAAATCAATTTTAAAAGTATTGAATCCAAAAACGAATAATCCAGTGAAGAAATGGGCAGAAAACATGAATAGACACTTCTCTAAAGAAGACATCCAGATGGCCAACAGACACATGAAAAGATGCTCAACATCACTCCTCATCAGGGAAATACAAATCAAAACCACACTCAGATATCACCTCATGCCAGTCAGAGTGGCCAAAATGAACAAATCAGGAGACTATAGATGCTGGCGAGGATGTGGAGAAACATGAACCCTCTTGCACTGTTGGTGGGAATGCAAACTGGTGCAGCCACTCTGCAAAACAGTGTGGAGGTTCCTCAAAAAATTAAAAATAGACCTACCCTATGACCCAGCAGTAGCACTGCTAGGAATTTACCCAAGGGATACAGGAGTACTGATGCATAGGGGCACTTGCACCCCAATGTTTATAGCAGCACTCTCAACAATAGCCAAATTATGGAAAGAGCCTAAATGTCCATCAACTGATGAATGGAGAAAGAAATTGTGGTTTATATACACAATGGAGTACTACATGGCAATGAGAAAGAACGAAATATGGCCCTTTGTAGCAACATGGATAGAACTGGAGAGTGTGATGCTAAGTGAAATAAGCCATACAGAGAAAGACAGATACCATATGTTTTCACTCTTATGTGGATCCTGAGAAACTTGACAGAAACCCATGGGGGAGGGGAAGGAAAAAAAAAAGAGAGTGGTTAGAGTGGGAGAGCGCCAAAGCATAAGAGACTCTCAAAAACTGAAAACAAACTGAGGGTTGATGGGGGGGGGGGGGGGGGAGGGAGAGGAGAGGGGGTGATGGGCATTGAGGAGAGCATCTTTTGGGATGAGCACTGGGTGTTGTATGGAAACCAATTTGACAATAAATTTCACATATTAAAAACAACAACAACAAAAATAGTATTGAATCCAGGGGTGCCTTCGTGGCTCAGTCAGTTAAGTGTCCTACTTCAGCTCAGGTCATGATCTCATGGTGAATCTGTGCCCTGTGTCAGGCTCTGTGTTGACAGCTCACAGCTTGGATGGAGCCTCCTTCGGATTCTGTGTCTCCATCTCTCTCTTCCCTTCCCTTGCTCATGCTCTGGCTCTCTCTCAAAAATAAACATATATTTTAAAAAATATTAAATCCAGGAAGGCCTGGGTGGCTCAGTTGGTTAAATGTCCGACTTCAGCTCAGGTCATGATATCACAGTTCTTGAGTTCAAGACCCACACTGGGCTCTGTGCTGACAGCTCAGACCCTGGAGCCTGCTTCAGATTCTGTGTTTCTCTCTCTCTCTCTCTCTCTCTCTCTCTCTCTCTCTCTCTGTCCCTTCCCCCTGATGCTCTATCTCCCTCAAAAATAAACATTAAAAAAAATCATAAAAATATTGAATCCAGTTTTCCCCACTGACAAATTATAAATGAAAACTGCTCTATCTCTATTACTAATTAATCACAAATAATCTTCACACACCTTAAGATTTTTATGAACCTTCAATTTTTTGATTATGTATTTAATAATATGCTAAAATATGCCAGAAGAGTAGCAATTCAAAAAGATTTTGTATTTACCTATTTTTTTAAAATTCCGTATTATTACATTTATTAAAGCAAAACAACTTACATATAGAGAAAAGTTTTTATCATCCTTTTTTAAACTGAAAATTCAACATGAAAAGTCTATTTCTCCTGTCACTGATCTGAAGAAACAAATATCACAATTTATTTGAAGATACAAACTACCTCTTCGGCATTAAAAAAAAAAAAAAAAAAAAAAAAAATGAGTGTTCCATATGTACAAACATGTAATTCTACTGCCATCTTCTGGTTAAACACAATTTCCCAAATCTTTGTAGTACTCCAAATAAGAAACTTCCAGATATAAAAATAAGTACTTTCTAATACTAGATTAATAAAAGAAAAATAGATAATTTTTGCAAGTGGCCAAAATATGTCATAAATAGAATTCTAGCAGTTTTTATTGGTATATGTGATATGTTCTGTCAGTAATGTTGAACAATTATTAAGCACTTTACTATATTTGAGCTCAGAATCAAGAGCTCAAAGGAAAATAAAAATTAAGTCTCTTAATAACCTTATAAAATGAAGTTATTATTCCCATTGACAGGTAAGGGAGCTGAGAATTGAAGAAGTCATGTGGTTTGTCTAAGGTACACAGCTAGTAAAAGGCAGAGGCTCGAAAGTCAGGAGCTGACTGATTCTAATGATGTGTCTTTTATTATGCTATGATAGCCTCCATAATGTCAGATAACAGACATTAAGTTGATTTAACTAAAGCTTAATTCACTGGAATTGAGCAACAAAATATCATCATTTGTAAGGAGACCAAGTGAGTCACAGAACATAGAATCAAAGAGTTAAACCTTAAAGTTCACACAATCTACTTTCCCATATAATTCAGAACTTAATTGCTTAATAGTTTAAGTTCTAATGTTCTATTTTATAAAAAATACCATATCATTTTTAACTTTATTTTCAATTTACAACTTTTAGTTCTATATATTTCGCATTTAAATTAAAATTAACTTTGCTTTGATCAGTTTTAAAAATTAGTAACACTACTTGGAAATTAGTATCTCTAGGAAACATAATATTTACTAATTTTTACTCAGGGAAATTTTTTTAAAAATTTCTTTTTTTTTTTTTTTTTATTTAAAAAAAATTTTTTTTTTAATGTTCATTTATTTTTGAGACAGAGACAGAGCATGAACGGGGGAGGGTCAGAGAGAGGGAGACACAGAATCAGAAACAAGCTCCAGGCTCTGAGCTGTCAGCACAAGGCCCGACGCCGGGCTTGAACTCACGGACCGCGAGATCATGACCTGAGCCGAAGTCGGCCCCTTAACCAACTGAGCCACCCAGGCGCCCCTTTAAAAATTTCTTTTACGTTCATTTATTTTTGAGAGAGACAGAGCGTGAGCAGGGGAGGGGCAGAGAGGGAGGGAGACACAGAATCTGAAGCAGGCTCCAGGCTCTGAGCTGTCAGCACAGAGCCCAGACGTAGGGTTCAAATTCACGAATGTGAGATCATGACCTGAGCTGAAGTTGGAAGCTTAACCTACTGAGCTACCCAGGTACCCCAGGGAAGTTTTACTTATACAAAGGGATATAATACTATATTCTGCTATATACTATTTACATACACTGATTTCTTGAAAGTCATAAACCAACTCAGTGAATGTTTTTGCTTAATTGTAGGTAGTGAATTAAACTGCTTTAAAAAACCTGCCCATAAAATTATCAGCACATTTGAAACTATAACAATAAACTATAACAATAAAAACTTTAATGAATGCAAACTGACAAGGCTAATTATCAGTTTTGTCTTTATAAATCAAATAATCACATCTAATTTATGCTCTCAAATTCCACTTTAATAAGTTCCTGAATGACTATAGTTACTAACAGTTACAAATAACAATATAAAATAAATGGCCAAATAAGATGCTCAGGATAATACAGAATTATATTGGTGACTAAATTAATCACTTAAAAAAGCACAGTAGTATGTAGAATAGTGAAGGAGAAATCCTATCAATTATCACTTGAATGACATTGGTGAATCTCTGGTTCATAAACTTTCATAATCATTTTATAATCTACCATGAGCAATATTCAGTGAAGTATTTCATCACAAAGTTTCATATTCCTCAGTCTATTTTGTCCAACTCCAAAACAGATGTTTCTACTAAATATGTATACTTAAATTTTTATTTGATTTCCTAGTAAGCACTATAGAGACTAGAATTCATATACTCAATGATATAAGAAATTCTATAGTAGGTCCTTTACATTTCCATATAAACTGTGGAATCAGTTTGTAAATCTCTACAAAAAAAGCCTGCTGGGATTTTGACTGGGTTTGAGTTGATCAACATTTAGATTCAGTGCGACCCCAGAATATAGTCACAATATAAACATTTACTGCACTTCCATAGTTGAGTAACAAATAAAGTATAAACTTTTAAAATATCACTTAAAACAGCATCAAAACCAAAAATAGCTAGGAATAAATTTAATAAAAAGTGTAGAGGACACCTACAGAGAAAACTTAAGCAATGCAGACATTATAGGAAAATTATAGAAATTATAGGAATTCTAAATAAATGTAGAGATATGTTCATGAACCAGAGGATTCAATATTGTTAAGGTATCCATACTCATCAAATTAACATGGAGTTGATCCAATCCCAATCAAAATTTCAGCAGGTTTTTTTTTTTTTTTTTTTTTGTTTTTATAAATTGACAAACTGATTCTAAAGTTTCTATGGAAACACAAAGGATCTAGAATAGTGAAAATAACCTTGAAAAACTGATTTGTAGGGTTTATACAAACTAATGTCAAAACTTACTATAAAGCTAAAATAACAGTATAATGCTGTTACGTGTAAACAGATATATAGTTCAAGACAACAGAATAGAGTCTAGAAATAGACCCACATATATGGTGGTCATGTGATTTTTTACAAAAGTGCCAACATAATCCAATAAGGTTTCGATCTTTTCAATACACAGTGCTGGAATAACTAGGTATCTATATGGAAAAAAAATGAACCTCAAACCCTACTTACCACTATACTCTAAACTTAAAAGTAAATCATAGCTTAATGAAAGCTAAAACTATAAAACTCCTAGAAGAAAATAAAGGAAAGTCTTTGTGACCTTGTGTGAGATAAAGAATCCTTGCACAAAGGACATTAAGCATAAAGAAAATATTGATAGATGAACTTCATCAACATTAAATCTCCTACTTTTCAACAGACATTAAGGATAAGAGAGGCAAGCCAAAGACTAAGAAAAATATTTGCAGTACATGTATCTGACAAAGAACTAGTATGTAAAATGTATAAAGAAATCTTATAATTAAGAAGAAAGCAAACCCAATTTTTCAAAAATGAGCAAAGGCTTGAATAGATGTTTCATGAAAAATGAATTAACAAGCACATGAAATAATGCTGAACATCCTCAGTCATCAGGGATATACAAAGTAAAATCATAATGGTATTACTACACACCTACTGGAAGAGCTAAAATTAAATAGATAATACCACATATAATTAAGAATATTGAACTACCTTTGTGGGAATGCAAAACGGTATAGTGATGGCGCTCCTGAGTGGCTCAGACAGTTAAGCATCTGACTTTGGCTCAGGTCAAGATGTCACAGTCTGTGAGTTAAGTGCAGAACCCGCTTGGGATCCCCTGCCCCCCCTCTTTCTGCCCCTTCTCCTCCCCCATTTGCAATGGCATGTGTGTGCTCTCTCTCTCAAAAATAAATAGACATTAAAAAAAATTTTTTAATGGTACAGTGACTAATGGAAAATAGTTCAGAAGCTTCTTACAAAGTTAAACCTACATTTTATATGAACCAACAAACCTACTCTTGAGTGTTTATTCAAGTAAAATGAAAACTTATGTTTGTATGTAACGGTTTACAGTGGATTTATAATTGCCAAAAAATGGTGGGCACAAACAAATATCCTTCGGTTGGTGAATGGATAACCTGCATCTCATGCATCTGTAGTTTGTGTTCTTTTTTATTGCTGAGTAGCATATAGCAATAAAAAGAACACAAAACGACTGATACATGTGACAATAGAGATGAATCTGAAATGCATTATGCTAATAAAAGAAGCCAAACTCAAAAGGGTATAAAGTATGATTCCATCTATATGACATTTTGGAAAAGGTAAAACCATGGGGACAGAAAACAGATCAGTGGTTTCCAGGGATACTGGTAAGAGACTGGACAGAAAGGGGCATAAGGAAATTTCTTGTGGTGATGGTTGAGCATGGTGATTATCCAGTTGTATGCATTTGTGAAAATTCCGAACTATATACTAAAAAGGGTGATTTTACTGTAAATAAATTATACCTCAATTTTAAAGACTCAAAACAATTGGACAAACTATAGTTGTACACAACATAAACGAACTCCAAAACATAATGTTAGCAAAAGAATCAAAACATAATGTTTAGGGATACATACTTAGGTAATATAAAATGAAAAGCAAGAAAGTAAATTCTATAAAAGTTAGTATAGTGGTTAATTTTGATGAGGAGGGAGAGGGCAGAGATTGGGAAGGGCACAAGGGTTGGGAGCTTCCAGTGTACCAGCATTGTTCAATTGTTCCGGTGATTACACGAGTAGTTGTTTTGTGATAATTCACTGAGCTTTCATTTCATTTCATTTCATTTCATTTATTTTATTTTATTATTTTATTTTATTTACTTATTTATTTAGAGCAAGCTAGAGAGGGAGCATGAGTGGAGGAGAGCCAGAGAGAGAGGGAGAGAGAGGATTCCAAGCTGATAGCATGGAGCCTGATGCAGGGTTTGATCCCATGACACTGGGATGCTGACCTGAGCTGAAAACAAGAGTTGGACATTTAACTGACTGAGCCACCCAGGTATTCCTATATTTTATACCCTTTAAAAAGAAAGCAAGCCAAGTAGTTCAGGGTAAATTATAGGAGAATTATAGGAGAATAAAATAAGAAGATATATTTCTTAGAAGTATAAGGCTTTCCTAGATTCCTATCTTGGCTCTACCATTTGTTTGACCTTAGGCAGGCTTCTTAACCTTTCTCAGCCTCAGTTTACTCATCTACAAAATGAAAAAATGCCTCATGAAGTTATCATGTGGATTAAAAAAAGATTAATATAAATACGCCTCAGGATATCTACCTAGCTCCCAAGACCCTTTTTGGGGGTTCATCTTGTAAACATGAGGTGGTCTCCCAAGCAGCCACGATTTTGTGTTGTATGATCCCACTATTGCCCACCTCGACCCAGGGTGGATATCTGACCCATGCTGGGCTAATCATGAAGCCCTCTGGGGAGCTTAGAATCAGAAATGAGCAACTATATTCTCTGTCTGGGCGTTATCATCAACAGAAGACATACAAATCTCCACAGCAGTGGTGTACACATATTTTATCCCCTACGTGGCCAGAGCAGAAGAGAAAGAAAAGACTAAAACAATGGTGAGATGGAGAGAGTGCTGCCTGTGTTTCTGACTGATATCTGGTTCCTGTTTCCACTCCCTTCTGGGGGTCAGTCCTTAGGTTCCATAAAACACAGAATATCTGTATAACAAATGTCCTTTAAAAAAATGTAGCTCAGGTTGGATTCTATTATTACAACTCAACAGTCCTAGCTAATGTGATCATATAAAGCATTAAGCACATAGAAAGGGCTTAAAATATGATGACTATGGCAGCAACTGTCTGAACTTTGATCTATGTGAGGTGGGGACTTCCTTAACAAGCCCTTGGAAGAAGCCTACTCTGGTGTCCAAAACACAGACTGACCTTGAGGAGGCTGTATCTTACCCTTCTGTTGGAGGTCTGTAAGGAATCTGTAAGAAAACAGTCCTGTCTCAAATTTCCTGCTAAGCCCAAAAAAAATTTCAATTGCTGAAGATTGCTTCAAAAAGAAAGAAATTCTAGTATAATAGGATAAAATTACAACAAAATAGCATTCACAAATAGAATCAAGTGCCTAAATTTAAAGCCTAAAGCAGAAGTCAGACTAGGTGAGTTTTCATCTAACTAACCAGGATAAAAGATGAGCATTTGCAATTAATATTGTCCTGGATTCCATTTTTTCTTGGTCAATGCCTACTGAATTTAGAACTTCTATGTTTTGTAACACTAAAACATGTCTATCTTTTGACATCCACAAGCTGGAGACTATTTTCCCTATACAGTGAGGACACAAAACTGGTATTCTGAGCTAACACAGACTTATTACTAGATTCTAAAAAGTCCAACTCTTTCAGGAGGGCAGGCTATTGTCTCCATACTCATCAAAAGTCAACCTGTGTATACTCAGATGAAGCAGTTTAGAATCAAGTTATATAAGCCACACTTAATGTAGTCAGTCCTTATTTTATATCATTTTTTTACAAATAATTTAATCACATAATTACTAAGACACAAGCAGAAACAAGGTGTTGTTACTAACTTTATGATTATACTCAATATCTATTTCAAAAGACACATAACAATAATTTCATACAGCTACTACAGCCAATTTTAGGTACTAAGATTCTCCATTATAGCTGTTTACTCTAGCATACTTATATGCAAAATATGAAATATGAATCAATTCTGTTGTTTCCCAGCATGCAGAAAGTAATAACTTAAAAGCATAACTGCCAATTTTAATAACTAACAGTGACTATATTGATATTTTTAACCTAAGATCTGAAAAAATACATACATATCCTAACCCATAATTTCCTTAATAAAATATTTTTTGTGATATCTAACCTCTCATGAATATACTCTTCTCTAAACAAATATCTGATTGCCATTCATATTTATATAAATACTACCTACATACAATGAGATAATATTTGTAGCATCCATTTCAAAATTCCTGACGCATGTTGGAAATTTAATTCTCCTAATTGGATAACATATACCAATTATCATGAAACCATTTGTACATAATATTCAAAATAAAATTTATTTATAAACACTAGAGGGTGCTGTAATTCAACAATGCCCGGTGCCTGGCTTTGAGGCTCAAAATTTTCTCCTCGATTAAAGATAAATTAAGATAATTTTCAGCACCAACAATTTCTGCTCTTGAACTAATACACAAAGATAATTTATGAGCCAAAATTCCATTCCTCCAAAACATATAATGAGACTTAGTAGATTCCATTGAAATCATTTTTTATTGTATACTTATTGCATATTTAATATTGTGTTAAGTGGAGAAAATAGAAAATTAGTAAAGGAAAAAGTATAAAGATGGTCCTTGCCTTTACAATGAATTAATGCAATGTTCAGATGGTTAAGAGAAGGTGTATCTTATAATTTCATAGGCTTAAATTCAAGGAAAATTACAAAATGAATTTGGTAAAAGACATTTCAATTTTAGCTGCTAAGTGTTAAGGTATAATTTAGCTGTTTTACAAAAGTAATGTGAAATTTAGTATTTCAAATAAGTAGGGGCACCTGGGTGGCTCAGTCAGTTAAATATCCAACTCTTGATTTCAGCTCAGGTCATGATCTCACAGTTCATGAGTTCAAGCCCTCCATCAGGCTCTGTGCTGACAGTTCAAAGTCTACCTGGGATTCTCTCTCCCTCTCTCTAAATAAACATTAAAAAAATACAATAACAAATAAAAATGCTGTAGAATATCATCTGATCTCTTAAAAAATATTTTTAAGCCAATAAGCTATAGGAAATTGGAAAAGACCTAAGGCTTTGAATATCCAAAATAGGAAATAATTAACAATAATATCAATTTTAAATCTTCAAACATTCATTTTGTAATTTTTAAACTTATTCCTAAAACATTCATAAGCTCAATTACAAGTCTTTGAAATTTTCAAAGTTGAGAGTAATTTATGTTGCCAGTTAGCAATCCAGAAAAGTTCTCAGAAGTATGAGTTTCCAATAGACAGCATTAGACAATCACAAATAACAAAGTTAAATGCCTAGTAAAATATATCATCCATATATTTCAAGAAATGGTTATTAACTGAGACACTATTTAATCCTAACAAAGCATTTTTCCTTTGAAAATGTTTACAGGGGGAAAAAAAATGAAATGTTATAAATATTTCTAAAGTTCGCATACCCCAAGTCAACCCATTTCTCTCACTCTCTCTCTCCGGTCTGTGCGCTCACACACGCATACATACACACCTACACGTGTGTGCAGGCATGTATACTCACCGCACACTCACACACCATCTACTCCCCAAGAGAGGGTGTATATCCCTATCTCCCTCATTCCTTTCCCTAATGAATTACCAAGAGCCCCCAAATAAATCCAAAACCGTGGCACCTGTTGATGAGACAGTCCCTCCAAATTTACAATAGCTCCAGATAAATTGTTTCAGATTAACATAATGTAACACTAGAGAAAAACCAGAGATACCACTGAACCAGGCTCACAAACCACCCAGACTCTAGGAATCAAAATACATGGCAGAGAGAGAAGTAGCCTTACTGCTGGAGCCCAAAGAAATTCTGAACATGGAAATGATTATTTAAAGTTTGTATTTGGCTCCTATGTTCTTTTGGTGCTCGCTTCCCCTTTTTATGTTTATCTGTCTTATACCTGCCGGATTCCTTGGGCCCTTATTACACCCAGCTGCCAACTTTCCTATTCAGTGTCACATCATGTAACAAACACTTTCTATTGCAACAGGTGAAAGCATACACACTCATTAGCGTGGTAATGTTTGAAAAGTTCACATACCTGCCCTTTCATGAAGGTTTTCTGAAACCTTTTTTATGCACACCTCCACTAAAGAAAAGTAATGGCTCTAAGAAAGTCAGTTACGAGGAAAGTTTTAGTCCTTTTGAGCCAGTCTCAAATTGCTACTATGAACATTGTATTTTGGGGCTAACGACACAATCCTAATCATGATCTTAGCTTCTCCCTAATATTAATAGCTTTTGCTCATAAGCCTGAAAACTATAGGGCCTACATAAAGTGAAGAATGGGTAGAAATGTGTAGTTTATTTACAAACACCAACTTTCATTTCTCACTACTATGGAACATCATGTTACATAAAGATTTATGAGTTGTAAGACTAGTATATTCTAATAAAATAATAATTCAAGATGAATACCTGCTTTCCATGTTTCCTAAATCTGGTTGCAGACGAATAGTCTCTGTTGTAATTTCCACTTTCCGCACACTTCCAAAAAAATCAGTTATCAGGACATTTTTAGGATCCCTTTGAAAAAGATCAGTGCGATGTCCAGGGGTAGATACACATAGACTTTTGGGACAGACCTGAAACTGAAAAAGATATATGTAACAATAAATACACACATATACATACAGCATTTATTAAATCAGTAACACAGTATAGTAGACTGTTCTGTATTTTTAAAGCTCTCCCAACCTGAAGAAGCTACTGATTCTAAAGATTAAAGTTTCATTGCTATGGTAGTACATGACATTCTAAGAAAGCTATACAGCAGACATTAGAACAAGTAATAAAAAGGGAAGCTGGCTAGGGAGGGAAAAAAACATTCAGTTTTTTTGAATCATATGCTACCAAATATATTTCGGACCTTAAATTTACTGAGAACTCACATGTAACACTACAAGAAACATTGTGGGTTTTTTGTAACTACATTCGTCTCAGTGGGGTGCTCTTCCAGAATGTTTTATTATTTTTTTTTTCTTTTAGAGAGAGAGAAAGTGCAGTGAGGGGGGGGGGGGGGGGTGGGGAGAAAGAATCTTAAGCAGGCTCCATGCTCAGCTTGTAGACAAACATGTGGCTTGATTCCATGACCCTGGGATCATGATTTGAGCCAAAATCAAGAGTCAGACGCTCAACTGAGTAAGCCATCCAGGAGCCCCCAGAATGGTTTTTCAAACATTTTATAATCATGGTGCTTCATTTAAAAAACAAAACAGGGGCGCCTGGGTGGCGCAGTCGGTTAAGCGTCCGACTTCAGCCAGGTCACGATCTCGCGGTCCGTGAGTTCGAGCCCCACGTCAGGCTCTGGGCCGATGGCTCGGAGCCTGGAGCCTGCTTCCGATTCTGTGTCTCCCTCTCTCTCTGACCCTCCCCTGTTCATGCTCTGTCTCTCTCTGTCCCAAAAATAAATTTAAAAAAAAAAAAAAAAAAAAAAAAACAACAAAACTTTAAATTCAAATAAAATATTACACAGTAGCCCAAAATATAAAAGATGAAAGCAGAGCTGCTCTGGAAGGCAGGAAGTTGAAGTACAGACACCCCTCCCCCCCCCCCACTAGAGAGGCCCTTTGTTCTCCTGCTGTGTATAAATTCTATAAATTAAGTAACTTTCTTAGTTTATCCATAATGAAAATAAACTCAAGGCACATCCAGACACTCTGCTGCTCCAAAGAACAAAGCCTGAAAACCATGACTTCATCTCTACATTGATCTCACAATAATTTCTATGTTAACCTTACCCCTGATATTCCAGATCAGTGAATTACCAAGGATAGACATATAGTCATTCATTCACTCAGCAAAGGATAAAAAATGTCTACTACATATATTTCATACTGTTATCTTCCAAAAAGGATACAGAAGTTGATAGCCATGGTCCTATCCTCAAGCCTTTAAGCCACATCAGAGATGAATAAACATAACAAGGTAGAAAAAAAGGTGACAGATTCTGCTTCAGAAAAGGATAAACTTTTTATAGGTTGAGGATAAGAAAAAAGAGGGAGTGGGATTTAAGCTATTTTCTGAAGGGAAAGGTAGATTATAGATGGGAAATAGCATTCTTTTGTGGGAGTGGTGACACAAACAGATGGAGGCACAAGTGGGGAGGGAGGAAGCCAGGACTTTCCTGTGGTGGATGGAGTGTGGCGAGACTGATCCTGACAGCCACAAACACATAGGCCAGCCGACCTGTGACAGTACACATGTGCAGTCACATGCAGAAGGGAGCCCTCAGGTCCTCAGGACAGGGGACACTGTCTAGGGACACTAGAGCCTGGCTGCTTGGTTTCTGTGCCGGCGTGTGACTCCTGCCCCAACACCAGCCTGCCATTTGCAACCCTGCCATTCCCGTGAGAGGGGTGTACCATTCCTAGAGGTACTATAATACCAGGTCAATGAGAGCAGTGGATGGGGCAAGCTCTTGTTCCACCTCCCTGCTCCAAAAATCCATTTAATATACTGTCCTCGGATAGAAGATATAGTAGATACTAAACTGCTGAAAACAAATATTACACTCCATCTTAGCTGAAAGGCTGAGAAACAATGGGAAATAACTCTCTTACTAAAGGAGTGGCTGCAAAAATGTGTAGGGCAAATAACCTAGTTGGGCAGGAGCACAGGACATATGAAGAAAACCATGACAGGCCTGCTGGTAAGGGCCTAGGGCCTACAGCATTTGCCCACCTGTGGAGACAAGACCACATGCAAAAGTAATCGCCAATATGATGGGATATGGGTGGGGAAGGGCAGAGCAGCTAGAATTTAAGAAACAAAGTGATCTAAGCACTGTGCTAAGTAATTCGTAGATATTCTCATTTAAGCCCAACAATAACTTTGAGGTATATCAAAATTATTATCTCTACTTTAAACTACTAAAAGATTAAGTAATTTGCCTAGCATCACAATGCCTTCCTGGTTCAGGAAAGCAGGAAAAGGAAATACAAAGAGATCAGGACATAAATTAAGAAGCAGTGAAGGCAAAAGGGTGGGGAAAGTAAAATGCCAAACAGATTTCACAAGAAAGTAAAATGCCAAGCAGGAAGGATGATACAGATGAAAAGTTACAGAAACAAAGTAAAAGATAAAACAAAATAGGGGCGCCTGGGTGGCTCGGTCGCTTAAGCGTCCGACTTCGGCTCAGGTCATGATCTCACGGTCCGTGAGTTCGAGCCCCGCGTCGGGCTCTGTGCTGACAGCTCAGAGCCTGGAGCCTGTTTCAGATTCTGTGTCTCCCTCTCTCTCTGCCCCTCCCCTGTTCATGTTCTGTCTCTCTCTGTCTCAAAAATAAATAAACGTTAAAAAAAAATTAAAAAAAAAAGATAAAACAAAATAAACAAAAATAAGATTGAAGTCCTATGTATACTGAAGGCATTCCTGTATGAGCAACTTGGTAGGCTTTATTAAGTACCAGCAGAAGAAAGCAGGAAAAGCACAGTGGAATGAGCTTGGGGAACAAGATAAAAAGTAGTTATCTTCTTTGCTGCTAAAATCATTGTACTTCACTTTCTTTGAAGTTATTCCTTCCTTCAAGAAAATTTTATCATATCATTCTGGTTTCCTTAGCCTTACCAACATTCACTTTTCATAATCTCCTTCACTTACAGAATCTCCACACTCTAACCAGATTATAAAACTGTCAAAGACAAGGATGATGACATATTCCAACTTTTGTGCCTCTGCATGTATTCCATTTTCCTGGAATATGCTATACTTCTCTGCTTCCAAACCTGAAAGTCTCTGTCTTCCAAGAAAAATTTTAATGACCAATCCCACTGGATTTAAAGGAATCATACAAATGTGCATTGTTGTCATATCTTTTCATTCATTCAGAATATTCACTGAAAATCTATAAATACACTAGGTACTATAATTAAGTTCTGGGGGTAATAAGATACATAAAGCATGGTTCTTATACTGCTTATTTAAGAAGCTGAAAGCCTCGAAGGAACGTCACAAATATAAACAATTACAGAGAAATATTAAAAGCACAAGTATCTTAAAGGTACATAGCAAGAGTTAGATGTTCACAGAGGACAGAAGATTACCTGGAGGATCCAGAGACTTGAGATAACAGGCGACACTCTATAAATGTGCTTTGCAACAGTTACCAATGACACTAAAAATTTTTAAGGGGCTAAGCACAATGTCTTCTAATTTTGCTGCTCCTGAAGCACCTGATATAGTACACTCTGAATACGGCTGATACCCAACACATTTAATCCAACAGAATAGGTATTAGTTCACAACATCTGGAGACATGCCAATTCACTATAATATTTAACTTCAAGGAAATGGATCATTCTCACTGAACAAGATTAAAATAATCATTCAATTAAAAACATGGAAGTGGAAAACAAGATATTAGTGAGGAATGTTTATTAAAAACTACACACACACAAAAAATAAAAAAATAAAAACCACACAGCAACTGTGGGCAAAAGCAAACACACAAACAAAACAGGAGTTTCCTCAGTTTTTCCTGTATGATTTCAATGGAAGAAGTTATTATTTTTTAATTTTTTTTCAACATTTATTTTATTTTATTTTATTATTATTTTTTTTAACGTTTATTTATTTTTGAGACAGAGAGAGACAGAGCATGAACGGGGGAGGGTCACAGAGAGAGGGAGACACAGAATCTGAAACAGGCTCCAGGCCCTGAGCTGTCAGCACAGAGCCCGACGCGGGGCTCGAACCCATGGACCGTGAGATCATGACCTGAGCCGAAGTCGGACGCTTAACCGACCGAGCCACCCAGGCGCCCCTCAATATTTATTTTAGAGAGACAGAGTATTTTTTTTTTTAAACCCATTAGACGTCTATTTGAAGTGTAAAGTGCATATATGGTAAACTTTTGAGACCGTGTCTCACATATTAAATAAAATATACAATGTATAATTAAAAATGGGAATAAACTTGGGTCACCTGGGTGGCTCAGTTGGTTGAGCACCCGACTTTGGCTCAGGTCACGATCTCGCAGTTTGTGAGTTCAAGCCCTGCGTCGGGCTCTGTGTTGACAGCTCAGAGCCTGGAGCCTGCTTCAGATTCTGTGTCTCCTCCTCTCTCTGCCCCTTCTATGCTCATGCTATGTGTTTCTCTGTCTCTCAATAATAAATAAACGTTAAGAAAAAAAACCTTTTTTAAATAAAAAATTTTTTTAAAAAAGGGAATAAACTTAACCACTATAGTAACTAGAATTTAGGTGACTATAGTTTTCTTATAAAGTAGCATTATAACAAGATTTAATTTCCAAATTCGTATTAAGATTTAACAGGCATCAAAATATATAACCTTCAAAACGTAAGAAATAGTTCTATGTTATCAAATATGATAGCTCACAACAGTGATTTTCAGAATTCTGCAGAACTTTTTTTTATCTTAGAGAGAGTGTGCATGAGTGGGAGAGAGGGGCAGAGGAAGAAAGAGAGAGAGACAATCTTAAGCAGGCTCCATACTCAGTGCAGAGCCTGACGTGGGCTTGATCCCATGACCCTGTGATCATGACAGGAGCCTAAATCGAGTCAGATGCTCAACAACTGAGCCACCCAGGAGCCTAGAACTTCTTTAATTAAAATAAAATTATCTAAATGGTAAGCCCCATCTACTTGGCTTCCCCTTCATTCTCCCTGCTCCACGAAGGCAGGGACAGTGTCTGCCTCTTTCACTAGGATATAGCCAGTGGCTGGCACTTAGCCAAAACTCAAAAAAATGTTTGTGAATAAAAGAACAAGTTATAAATTAATGAAAAAATAAGAGCAAAAGTCATTGATGCACAGTAATTATCCAGGCTAGAATTGTTTCAAGCTTTTTCTTTTGCTTACTTTCAAGAGCAACTTCAGAGTAGATCTAATTTAAGGGTACAATCAATATAGAAAAGTCAAGAAAAAAGATTGAACTAAATTCAAGAAGCCACATCAAAACACTGTACTAGAAGTTGTAGGGTGGACACAAATATGTAAGAGAAAATCCCTTTTCTCCAACATCTTATTACACTCAGTAAGTTCAGAAAAAGGCAGACTATGATAAGTGGTACAAAAGAGAAATCTCTGAAAAACTTTATTTATCTTACTTAAATCCAACAGGGAAGAATTATGGGGCTATTTCCTGAAGGAGGTAGAATCTGATTTGACTCCCAAAGAATAGACAGAATTTGAATAGGTGAATCTAAAAAAAGTACATTTCTGGTAGAGAAAAGAGCATGAGAAAATGAATGAAAACAAGAAAGCACCTCAAGGAATTTGGTTGACTTTAGTTGGACTAAAGCTTGAGGCCTCCTGTAGTAAAGACAGAGATATTACTGTAAAGGGAAATTCAAAACCATTTAAAAGGCTACCATTCAACATATGAAACAGTACCCCAGGAGTACGGGGAGTAAAGGACTTCACTTACCGCATTAAGCAGACCTATGTGCTATAATCAAATCAAGCAAATACTTACAAGGTCATTCATATTAGTTTGACTAGCTGGATTAATTTCTTCCAAAAATTCCAAGACATAAAATGTATATCTATCCATAAGGTGGACTCCAATTGCAGGATCAGGTTGATGCTATGAAAAAGCAAAGCATATACAACGGCATATTATTAAGCCATAAAAAAAATGAAATCTCGCCATTTATGGCAACATGGATGGATCTTTTTTTTTTTTTTTTTAACGTTTATTTATTTTTGAGACAGAGAGAGACAGAGCATGAACAGGGGAGGGGCAGAGAGAGAGGGAGACGCAGAATCCGAAACAGGCTCCAGGCTCTGAGCTGTCAGCACAGAGCCCGACGCGGGGCTCGAACTCACGGACCGTGAGATCATGACCTGAGCCGAAGTCGGCCACTCAACCGACTGAGCCACCCAGGCGCCCAACATGGATGGGTCTTAAGGGCATTATACTAAATGAAATATGTCAGAGAAAGACAAATACTATGTGATCTCACTTATACATGTAATCTAAAAACAACGACTAGAACAAAAACCAACCTTATAGATACAGAGAACAGATTGGCGGTTGCCAGATGAGAGGTGGGGGTAAGACCAAATGGGTGAAGGGAGCCAAAAGGACAAACTGCAGTTATAAATTTAATAAGACATGAGATGTAATGTACAGCACGGTGACTATTGTTAATAATACTGTATTGCAGATTTAAAAGTTGCTAAGAAAGTAAATCTTACAAGTTCTCATTACAAGGAAAAAAAATTCTGTATGTATGGTGATATTTTTTTTGTTTTTTTGTTTTTTGTTTTGGTATTGTGACATATGTTAACCAGCTCATTGTAGTGATTATAATATATACAAATATTAAATCATTATATTGTATACCTGAAACTAACATAATATTGTATGTCAATTATACTGCAATAATTTTTTTAAAGCAAAGCAGAAGAAAGGAGTATATGTCTAATCTCATCATTTTAAGAAAATGTTTTAAATGCAACAAAAATTTCCTTCTAAGGTGTTAAAAAGTCTGAGACTAAAAAAAACCCAAATATATTCATAAAGCATACAAGTGATTTCCAAAATAGCAACATATTCCAAAGACAATGCAGTTCACAAATGGAAAGAATGCACCTACCGAGAGCGAATCTTCTCCCACTTGGCTACTAGCTAAAGCCATTATGTTAGGAGAATAAAATCGTTCGTACATGGATGCTCCTTGACAAGTATCAATAATAAAGAGCAGCTCATTGTAGCTGAAAGAAAAGTGGTAATATCTTTGACATGAATCATGCTGTTAATAATACATTGAGTAATATTTTTATAATACTTGCATAAGATGTTGAAGTCTTGAAATCATATCTTAGTCATTTCATTAAAAATTTGAGAGTTTTCAGTAGAATTCCCAGTACAAATTTGATATTAGAAATATCAAAGCTATAATCCTGTCCAGGGAAACTACCTCAACAGGGAGTAGTGGTTGGACCACAAAGTGGCTGCCTCAACTCTTTCCCCCTCCCTTATCTTGAATCCAAATGAATATTCAATTAAAAAACCAGTTATTTGGCACCCATGCTGTCCTAGAAAACGAGTCCAGGTTCAGGAAAAAATAAAAATATATGACTTAGTATACTCAAAAAGCTTAAAATCTAACTGGAAGAGAAACATATGAACATATAACTAAAGGGAATGTGTGGTAAGAGTTACAAATAGCTATTAGAGCCTACAGTAAGCCTCACACTAAGCTGGGGATACAGCAGTCCCTCCCTGCCTTCATAGAGCTTCAAGTCTAGCAAAATCAAATGCTCTAAGAGCATAAAGAAAGGAAGAGAGGGAACTGTAAAGAAAGGCAGGTCAGGGAAAGGTGATGTCTGTCATGGGCAAGGAAGGGTGAATTATTTTAACTAAAAAAGAAAGGAATAGCACATCCCAGGAGAGGAAAAAAGCTGTACTACGGCACCTAAATTTGAAAAAGTGTAATTATTTGGGAAAAGGAGAACAGCACTATGTAGTTAACATTTACAATAAATTTGGGAAGATGGAGAAAATTAGTTTCAAAAATGTAGGGTAAGGTCAATCTATATTTTAAAATGCATTGCCTAGCTGGTGAAGGTAGGGAGCAGATAGAAACTTTTTTCAGAAGTTTTTCAGACACTGGATCTAGGTAAACAGCTAACATTGCACCTAGAAAAGAAAACAAGGAATCTTGTACCATAATATCTAAGCATGTGACAAAAGGAACAATTCATATGGCATATTTGTTCTGAGACAAAATCTGAGGAGGCCCCTGAAGCAGAAACATCTAAGGTTACGAGGGGCAGTATACTAGAACAATTCAGAGAGTCAGCCCTATGACTGGACTTTGGAATGAATTCTAGTGCTGGACTGACTACTTGTGTAAAGTCTAGCAAGTTACTTAATCTCTTTGTGCCTCAATTTACTCACGTGTGAAAACAGGAATAATAATAGTATCTACCTCATGGAGTTATCATTAAAACTAAATGAGACAGTACATATAAAACACAGTGCTTAGTACCTAGTATATATCCAATAAATGTAAGCTATGAATAAGATAAAACTAGTACCTAGCAAAAGTTTCCTCTTCAACACCTCCGTTCATTCTTCTTATGCATGTAATTCAATATTTACATTTAACATGTAGCACAGTTGTGTACATACACTAGATTTTAAACACTCTGAAGGCAGAGTAAGCATCACATTCCTGTCTGTGCCATGTGTTTAGAAGGTAACCCAGAAGTTTTTATTGAAGATAATCAAGTTAAAAGCACTTCTGCTGCTTTCTATTCTCTTACTTTCATTGACAACTTTCAACTGGGGGGGGGGGGGGTGCTTACCATGGATTACTAACAACATACATATCATCCTTAATGTGAGTTGTTACAAATATTATATTAATTGTAATTTCAGCATTTTCTTCCAAAGAAGAAATAATGTACTGCTCTCATGTGGAGGGTCAGAGAATGTACAAAAAAGTAACAACAGGCTGAAGCTGGAAAATAAATATATGTTCACAAACCCTGTACATAATGGGGAACTTGACTGTGGGACTCTTATTTCCTCCAAAAACAATGCTAAATATAACAGACAGCTAATCTTAAAAGGTTAACTTTTTTTTTAATACTCTTTAATGACACTGAGGTTTCTTTTAAAAATAATTCAGTTCAGTAGAAATAACAAACATAAACCTAAAAGAGTAGAAGAAACTATTAAAATAAGTTAAAATCTCATAAAGTAAGATCTACAAATCCACTAACCATGGAAAAATTAGGTATTAATTTATCTTATGAAAAGTAATCATCTGCTAATTACCGTCTTTTTTGCCACATTTGCTCAAAAGCATCTGCAAGTTCTATGTTGGTAATTTCTTCAGAATCTTGAAATTTCAAGAAACCATTTCCACCATGTCCTTGTAGGAAGAGTTAAAAAGATCAAATATATGCATTTTTTAAAAAAATACAAACTGCATACATCCAGATACAAGCATTTACTTCACTCATGGCAGTATTTTAATAGCATTTGTTATTTTACACTCTAAAATTAAAAGTACTGTGAAAATGAAAAATTTAATTTTCTATTATACCAATTAAAAACAGAATAATGATACACTGTGCAAAAAAATAGATCTATTATCTTTAAAAGTTCTCATCATTTTATCATATAAAAGCACATTTATACTTTTACACTGGCTTCATTATTATGTCAGAAGTGAGTTTCCATAAATAAATTTCTCAAATACCAAATACTGTGGTGAGAAAGAGGTTGCAGACACTAGCTGGTGCCATAGTACGCTAGTTCTATTCACAGTGTATACCGGGAATGCTATTACTACCAGTAAGTGTCATTCCCACATAAAAATCAAAGTGTTTACTACCATCAACCACTGTCCCATGAGAGCTGACCAGAAGATTGTGACCTTTAGAATACAGGGATAGAGCCAGTCTGTCGGATTCAAATGCTAGCTTTGCCACTTAATGACTGTGTTAACTTAGGCAAATAACTTAAATCTTTCTATGTCTCTGTTTCTTTTGCTGTAAAGTAAGAAACATATCAGCACCATCATTAGCATGCCTATAAAGCTCCTTTGTGCAGCTTTTTAAAAGGTACTTCCCACAGGCCATCAAGGTAGAAAAACCTGTCTACGTCAGTGGCCCCTCAGAACACACTGCAGTCCTGTGAGCTCAAACTGGACCAAAACTAAATCAGAATTTTAGGAAAGACCTGAGTATTTGCATTCAAATAATCTTCATACACACTAAAATTTGAGACTCCATCAACAGGAAACCATTGTAAAGTTTCACACAAAGGAAGGACAGATTTGCTATTTTAATTAAATACTTTAGTAGGATGATTAACAGGAGACAAAACTGAAGACAAAGCGATAGCCAGGATCCTAAGTAAAAGGTAGTAAGTTTTTACCAGGGTAATAGTAAAAAAATAAATAAATAAATAAATAAATAAATAAATAAATAAATAAATAAATAGAGATCATAAACTGAGGGACAGTATATCATACTGTTTCCAAATATCATTTCAAGTTGTCCTATGAGAAAAGAGAACTACAAAACAAATGTTTAAATTTCTTTCCATGAAGATTCCTTCTTGAGAAGAGTTACAATATATTCTCTTACTAAATATTTAAATTCTGAAATTACCAGTCATATAAATAAGAATATTGCTCCTATCATCAGAAAGAAGACGTTTTGACCGAGGAGTACTAGGTGGGATCCTGCCAGTTAATACCCGTAAAAAATTCTCCACAGTCACCTGAAAAAAAAAAAAAAAAGAAGAAGAAATCAAATGAAATAGAACTCAGGGAAACGTGATAATTTTTTTCAGTTTTCAAAAACATTCCTCTTTCTTTCTCTATGAATTACTCAGCATAAACTGAAAATAAAACACAAAAAGAAATATAACTCAATTAAATATATACCTTAAATATATACCTCAAAATTGACTTGCTTCCATTAAATACTAACAGCTAACAAAACTACCTTGGGGAAAAATCAGTTAATTAAATTTAAAACTTTAAATGCTATGCAAAATATTGCCCAAAAACTTAAAAATTATTTATCTTTTTTCAAAGGCAATTCTTTGGGAAGATACAAAATATAGAAACTTGTAAATAAATCTAACAACATTATAACTACTGCAGTTAATCTGTACAACTGCCTGGTGAATTCTATATAAAATTTGAAAGATAGGTCCATAATGAATCATAAAAATAAAGCCATAATGATAGTTCCATAAATAATCCCTAAATTATGTATCTTTGATTTTTTAATGCATTTTGTTACTTTAATTATGTTAGGGGTAACTTTAACATGTAAAAAATTCATCACACTTTAAGCCAGATTTCCTAACCTGAAATGTGTGGATCTCTAGGATTCTTTGAAAGCATATTTGAAGTTATATTACACAGATCTAAATTTAAAAAGCAGAAATTCTATCCAACTTTCTTGTTTGACCTTTCCTTAGATCATGAGTATGTAAATGTATATGTGTATGTATGTGTGTTCATGTGTGTATGTATATGTATGTGTATATAATGTTTGGTTTACATTTTTCCCAGAAGAGAGCAAAATGCTAAATGTTTTAATAAGAGTCTTGTTGGCTAACAAGGAAGGGAAATTTTTGGTTTATATTTTATGACGACTAAATAAACAAGTAAAAAGTCGAATATTCATGCACATTTAATCACTGAACAAATATTCCTGAGTGCCTTCAAAGGACTATAAGTACTGGCTAGGTATAAGATACATAAACAGGCCATGGCTTCAAAGAGCTTACAGGCTGGCAGGAGATAGAGTTGATATTTTAAAATTGCTTCAAACAGGTCTGGAGACACCAAAAATTGTGTCTTACTTTTGGTAGGCTTGGTAAAAGGGGAAGGATTAGTGAGGAAGACTTCATCAAAGCAGACTTCAAATCTTAAACATATTCACTACCTATTAAATTTAAAATGAAGTTTCAAAGGGAAAAAATTATAGTATAATGTCATCTTTCAAATTTACATTTTGATTTTTAATCATCTATGGATAAAACACTGGAAGCATATCAAAAGTGATTACCTCTAGTGGAAATATGGGTGAGTTTTTTGTTAATCATTTTAATTTTTCCACAATTAATGTGTTTACTAAAAATACAAAGCTTGATATTTTAGGTCAAATATGAAACATGAACAATACATTTACTGTAAAAAAAAAAAAGTTGATACATGAAAACTCACTAAAATACTGTAACATAAAAGCTAAGATAAAGTTGTCCTATCCCAGATATATATATGAAATGTTCATACTGTATTAGTTTTACTCCTATGAACTGCAGAGACAGAATTATATCAATGCTTCAGTGACAGTTATATACAAAGTTTAAAGAAAAAGACTATTTTATTCTATCGCTATTTTAGAGCTTCAAAGTAATGATATCTACATTTCAAAAATGTTGCTAAATTAAACAACGTTACCTCATAACTTCTATAATCTACTTCCACATCATCTCCATACACATTTAGTTCCATATTCTTGTGACTAAACACTGTAGCTGGTTTGGGATTTCTAGGGTTGCATGCCATATCGTCTGCAAGCATCAGAACAATGTGACTAGGAAAAAAAAAAATTCCAGGAAATATGCTACTTAAATAAAACCAAAAAGTTAAAAGCAGATACATTTTATTTATATCATGAGGCAATTATGTTCATTCTTTTCATTAAAAATAACAAAAATAATTATTGAGTACATTTTTTAAAAGAAATTTTTAATTGTTTTCATATCCTTATGTAGTATAAACTTTAAAGAAGGGAATTTAGAACAATCTGGCATGAACTTATCCACAGAACCTGAAATTACTAACTTAAGTTTTATGCCATAGAGCAAAGGGAAGCTGAAAGAGCTACACTATCCTCCCCAAATATTTTTAAAAATTTTAGTAATATTTGGGGCACCTGGGTGGCTCAGTTGGTTAGGCGTCTGACTTCAGCTCAGGTCATGATCTCATGGTCCGTGGGTTCAAGCCCCGCATTGGGCTCTGCTCTAACAGCATAGCACCTGCTTGGATTTTCTGTCTCCCTCTCTCTGCCCTTCCCCTGCTTGCTCTCTCGTTTTCTCTCAAAAATAAATAAACATTAAAAAAAAGTAAAATAAAATTTTAGAAATATTTGACATTCTTAAGACTTATAGAGTCCACATTAAGCTACGATACTCCAAAAATTTAACTTTCAGAATCTTAAATGCTTAAGAATGGAAACATGCAAGTGCGATCAGTGTGCCACAGAACACACCCCCAGGCCAATCATTGTTCACTGGCTCCACTCCATCTCCATAATACCAGACACCATCTCTTAACTAGATACTGAAATAGTTCGCTATCTGGCTTCCTGCTTCCAGTTTTGCCCTAATCTTACAAGTCATTCTCCTTATAACTACCAGACTGATCTTTCTTAAATAAGTCAAATCATTAAACTAAGTAAATCAAACCATTAAATTTTCCCATTTAAAATCCTCTAAAGACTCGTTATAATTAGAGGAAAGCTGAAATTCCTTTCATGGTCTAAAGGCTTTCTTAATGTGGCTTCTGCATACCTCTCTAACTGCAGCTCCTAGCATCCACATTCACTATGCTCCTTCCACCCTGGCCTTTCTGTTCCAGGAATACGCCAGGCCCTTCCCACTTTAGGGGCTACTTACTGACGAACTACATTTAGACTTCTCCCAGATCTTCCTATCATTCCAATCTCAGCTAAGCTACCCCATTCTTATTAGGTGTTTATTTTCTATAGGTCATTTATGAATTTGAAATCCTCATCATCTCCCCCCACCACCTCTAGTGGAATATAAGCTCTCTGAGGACAGGGGCTTTATCTGTCCTGTTCACAACTGTATCTCTCACACCCAATCATAGTAAAAGAGCCTGGCATATAGTAAGTATTCAATAAATATCTGCTGAGTGAATGAAACATTTTCATTTTTGCATATATTTTCTTTGAGAGAAGATTATAAAATTTATCTTAAATACTTCTCATCTTGATCTTACCATTAAAAGTGGTGAACATGAATCAGGCAATTCTTTATTCTACCATATACTGAGCTTCCCAAACATAAGGGAAAAATTAAATGTGGCATACATAATCAGTTTGGCAGGAGACAGCAAGAAGAAAGTGTTCTGCTGCATATGTTCCAAATACATTAAAGTTCAAAACTGAAACATTGTGATTTTTCTTGAAAATTGGCTAGATTTCTATTTTGAAAGGGTTCCAACCCTGCCGCATTCAAAGATCAGATCTTCAGCTGTTACTGATTCATGCTCACAGAATTGTGAAAGTTACTCCTCTTAAAATGGAAAAATAGATCTTTTCTTTTTTCATAATTTAAGATGACAAACTTACATTAAGTTATTATCAATCATCTTTTTTGTTATAAGCCATCATTAAATAAGACTGAACTGACTTCCAAATCTCAATATAGGAGTACAACTTTAGGCCATTTGACTTATGGTTAATTTCGCTCTATGAAATGAAATGATTATTAAATACCTATAAATGTCAATGTCAAAAAGTAGTAATTTCAGCTTAAAATGATAAATTCAATCAACATTTTTCCTACAGACAATTCTGAGCCTCAATATAACAGCATCATAACCTTCAGTTAACATAATCAATGTCATTTAAAAAATCATTTTATTTGTGGATAATCAATGAAAAAAAAAAAACAGGACTGGAAACAGACTGTATTTCAAAGATGTAGAAGTCACACCACATATTCTAATTCACTATTTCTAAAACTTAAGAAAGGTTCAGAACGCTTTTCTGAAGAAAAAAAATTCTCACTTGGTCCAAGGTTAAATTATTTGTATAATAATACTAAAATATAGAAGTGAAAGCAAACTGCTTAGGCTTATAGTTCTTATAAAACTATGAACAAATACAAAATTATAAATCATATTTTAAAAAAACTACCAAACTAATAATACTCTAAAAACATTAACTCCATTTGAAGGATGATGTTATTTTGCTAAAACTGAATGTCTGCTATTGTATTTCACAGGAAAAAGAGATAACATCAGAGGTCTGGTCCTATATTTCTTTTCTTTTTTCTGTATTTTGATACCTACACTACAATGTAACTCAGTAATACAGAAAATGTTCACAAAAGTATGCTGTACAAAATGTGATTCATAAATTCCTGGTATGTTACTTGACTGTTCAGGATAATCCGATCTTATATTTAAGACTTTGCCAATAAACATTCTCCAAACAGCAGTTATCTAACTTGCTGACTCCTTAAAGTGTCTTTGTCACTTGAATATCAGGTTAGTATCACAGCAGTTTTTTTAAGTCTTCACTGAGGGGGTATCAGATCAATCACTGCTGGAATCAAAACCAAAGAAAATAAATCTACACTAAAGATATACTACTATATTCATATAACAACAGCAATCTGCTTTGTATCCTATTAAAACTGAGACAAAATCCCTCAAATATATCCAATCGATACAAGAATAAGATATTCTTACAGTCTGGCAATCCTATACGACCATGTGTGATGACTCAACTCTCACTCTATTCAAGGCCCTGCAAAACCTACATCACACAACAAAACATATGGCAATATGGCCTTCTCTCAACACAAAACTAAAGAAAAAGTGAGCACTGAAATTGTATAAGTTCAAACTGGCTTTGAATCCAAACAGTGTGTCAGTTATTTATATAAGAGTTTCCACATATTTTAAATCATGCATTCCTGTTAGTTAAAAAAATAGGAGGGCACACCCATATATACCTACTAATTTGTACATCATACATATTTGCTACTTTAAGTATATATAATAAATATTAGTGAAGCATAACTTCTTTCCTTTTATAGATTAAAAAAAAAACTACTAATATTTTCTTTCCTTACCACTCCTTAGTAGCTGATTTAAAAGAATACTTTAATCATGCTTATATCTATTTTAAAGACAATTAAAATAAAAATGAAATTTTAAAACTTCTCAAAAAAGAAGGCATGAAACACAATTTGAGAAACATGTGGGGGAAAAATGGACTAAAATAAATACATTCCATTATGTTTGCCAAACATTGAATAAACAGGTAAACCCTGCATCAAGTCTGCTAGGGCCATTCTTTATTCACCTCCCCAAAGTTCTTCCTTGGCCCAATCAGGAACCAGGAACCAATTGGTTAAAAAAAAAATTAAATAGATGAATAATCCTTCATTGCCCTATATCATTATAGTGTGACATTTCAAAAAGCATAACTCTTCATTTACAATAGACTGGTATTACCTTAATAAAAATTTTTCACTGAATTAAATTAAATAAATTACTGTATTGGTAAAAATGTTTTTTAAATGTTCACTTAAAACTGCTATGCTAGGGGCGCCTGGGTGGCTCGGTCGGTTAAGCGTCCGACTTCGGCTCAGGTCATGATCTCACGGTCCATGGGTTCGAGCCCCGCGTCGGGCTCTGTGCTGACAGCTCAGAGCCTGGAGCCTGTTTCAGATTCTGTGTCTCCCTCTCTCTGTGACCCTCCCCCGTTCATGCTCTGTCTCTCTCTGTCTCAAAAATAAATAAACGTTAAAAAAAAATTAAAAAAAAAAAAAAACTGCTATGTTATAGTCATGCTAACTAATCAGATACTTCTATCTGAAAGCATCTTTAGCTACCAGAGCTAGGATCACCAGGCTTATCTTCAGTAATATCAACATCCCAATGTAGAATAGTAGCTGAAATTAAGACAGCAGGAGATCTGAGAATCACATGGATCTTTGATGCTCTCTTAACTCTAGATTTCTGGTCATAGGTGTTGCTTTTTTTCCCCCTGATATAAATTATTCAGTATATTCTATATTATTGCTTCTGCAGCAATCTAATGACAGTTGGACCGAGCCAATTCAACAAATTTTGTTATGTAATAATTAGCTTGATGCCAGAGTAATTTACTTTTAGGCTTTTCTCCCTCTCTCTTCCATGTCTGGAGGAATCTCCAAGTTAATAAATCTCATCACCCATGCACTATGAAACTAATCATAGCAAATGTGCTAGCCACAGGTGCTGGACCATTAGGATTTTCTGAATTACTTTCAACTTGCCAAATGTCAAACAACTGGCATTACTGGACTACAGGATGCCAAGTATTTTATGTTATTAGAAATAAAACTCAAAAACTGCACTGCAGAGATGGGAAATCAACAGTAGCAGACACGTCACATGAAGGTAGAGCCAGCTAGTTATAGGCTTATATATTTAAAGTCACATGTAGTTTAGTATAATATAATAACTAACATTGATTGAGCACTCAGTATATCTCAACCATTGCACTAATAAAACAAGCACATTACAAGCATTATCTCATACATTATTTCCAAGATATGTATTTTCTCATCCCTATTTTACAGGTTATGAACTGAGGTACACAAAAGTTAAGTCACACAGCTAGTAAATAGTGGAGCTCAGATCCCACCCAGTTTGTTTGACATGAACATTTATTTGCTTTTAACAATGCTGCATTACCCTTAAATTACATGAACTAGGATCTGGAAGGATGTAATGATATGTTTTGTTTTAGATTGATAATTTAATCATCTCAGGTGATTAAGGTAAATGCATGAACTCATTGCTGTTCAATATTTATAGCACATAACTGATACAAAATAAGGCTCTTGAAATTCTAAACGGAACCATCCAGAGACCTTAGCAAACTTTCAAATTGAAGAATAGCACTAAGGCATATAATTTCTCCTTTAAATGTAGTAAAGTATAACTAAAAATTTTAAGTGCCCACTTAAATGCAAAAATCAGAGAACAGAACTTCAAAGAGGTACAGAGGCTAACATTCTACACAGTCTCCAATCAATTCCCCAAAGCCGCTAACTCTTTTCTACAGAAAGGCGCTGGGATTACATCCTGCTGCTGGCCCTTCCCTCACCTTTACAGCCACCAAGCCTGACATTTTCAAATCTCTCAACTGTCTGCTCTGGCAGCCTATACTTAAGTCTTCACTGCTTCATCTGTGCTTCCAAACGTGCCCCAATATTAACCACTCTTCCTATAATGGGGGGAGGGGGCAAGCAGCAGAGATGCCTCACCCACTTCTTTCCCCTTTCCTGTTAAAGTTGGTCTTGCATAGGCAAGTTTTTCATCTTTCTTCCAGTTTTCCACTGCTCAACTTCCCACGAACTAGTTTACTGACTTACTCAAGCACACTATCCTCAAGGCTTAGAATTCAAATGTGTACATTATATTACCCAAATTACAAGGTATTGTGTCTCTTGACCATTATGGATGGCTCACAGAAATAGCCAATATAATGGTGCATTAATGAATGCCACTGATCAAGCATAAACTATTTTTGTCAAAATACATAGGATAAAAAATTTTAAATCTTGATATACCACATATAGTCCATCATAATGGGAATCAATCAGCATGTGCAATCTTTCACATATTCTCATGTTTAACAGAAAAATTACTGTTGTTATTTTTCCAGTAATATCTGTACTGATTTAGTCAGATCTCCCCAACTCAACCATTTTACAAGCATCTTGGAATCTTGCTTAGCATTAGATTTTAGCAGTCTATATGTAAAATGTTTAGAATGCTATAAGCAGTCTCCTAGTACTTGACCACAATGCCAGAATTGCATATTTTGACTGAAAAATACATGCAAACATCTGCAATATGCCCTCTCTGGTACACTTCTATTCTCAAATGACAAGAAAATCAAAAGGTCCTCTTAATTTGGGGCATTAAACAAAAGAGTTTGGATATTATTTTCATCAAGAGGACTTGGATGGAGGTGCTGGGTGGTTCAGTCGGCTAAGCATCCCACTTCGGCTCAGGTCATGATCTCACAGTTCGTGAGTTCAAGCTCTGCATGGGGCTCTGTCTGTGCTACATACAGCTCAGAGACTGCTTCAGATTCTGTCTCTCCCTCTCTCTCTGCTCCTCCCCTGCTCTCGCTCTTTCTCAAAAATAAAACATTAAATTTTTTTTAAATGTTTAATAAAACATTAAATTTAAACATTAAATCATTTTAAATGGATATGCTTCTTCTGAGGTATCAATATTATAAATAAAAAACAAAAATCTATTTGGCAAAGGATAAACTATAGAGACCAAACACTGGTGAAGAGTTTTCTACTACCACTTCTGCTCTTCAATTTGATCATAAGAATCAACTAGGACAAAAATTAAAAAAGAAAAATTTTAAGTTGAGACTATCACAGATAAAAAGAGCAACTGGAAGATAATAAATCTCAAACAAATGTAAGTTAACAATTTGGATTTTTTAAAGCAATAAAATGGTGTTCATTGTCATGAATTTGATATAACCATTCCGTATTATGTGGTACAAGCACTTACTATATTTTAGCCAAATTACTAAATTTAGATTCATATTTAATAAGATTCTAGAAAAATAAGATTGGAAGTTTTAGAAAAATGGAAACAGGGTAAAATGACAGAATGAAACACTGTACTTCATTTCTTGAGAGTAAAAGAGAAAACTGAGTTTCTGAATTTAAATCAAATTCTGAAGATACATATTAAACAATATGATAGAACTTCCAAAAACAAATGTGAACACAGAATCTTAGTAGACAAGCAAGTTAAAAATAAAAGTGTAAGGTAGAATTCTGAGTAAGGAACTTTTAAAATTTCTTCCAGTTCTAACACAGAAGTGATGATTACTAGTATGCAAAATGTAGCCACAATATACCAGAGGAAATGAGGTAGAGACAGGATGTGGCAACTGTATTTGTTGCATTTACCTTGTGATAGGCACCGGGCTTCAGTCCTTTCAGATGCCTCATTCTCACTAAGTCACAATACTGTGAAGACTAGTATTGTCTGCATTCTAAAGATAAGGAAATTTAGTGAGGCCAAAACACTTCCCAAAGCTACATGGCTGGTAAGTACAGGAGCTGAAATTTTACTTCAAAGTCCACATATTTTCCATCCATTACTACATTCTTTGGCACAATGGAATACACTGGCTTTTACTCATTCACAAGGAATGAGCAGAGCCAAACAACAATAACAACAACAACAACAACAACGAGGAGGACGAGGACGAACCTTTAGTAATTTCTATACTCGCATCAACAAAGATTAAAGGGATACCACTTTTCCTCATAAGAACTGCATCTTAGCATTTCCATTTGCTGTGGTTCAATGAAATGTATGCTTTTAAACTTCATTACAAACATTCTAAAATTTTATATAAACAAATCATTTAATTACAGAGCTATAGGTTTTGTCTGTTTACATCTTTAACAAAACTGGAAAATCTTTTTTTTTTAATCTCAAATCATTTTTTAAAAATTACAATAAAAATCTGACTAAAAACACCTGGGGAATGGAATGTTCTCATTTCAACTCTTTTCAAAACTCAATACCAGTCTAGTGCCCTTATCTGCACTTGCCCTGCTCTACCCTGCAAATGAGCACCACAGACCCCCTGCCCTGAGGCTACAGTCATTGCCACTTTGGTACCCACTGTGTGATTAAGCCACAATCTTCAATCAGTAAGCATATTCTTTTCCATCATCACACATTTATGATGTTTCTTCCAAGCACGGCATGACTTTTATGAGGGCAAGAGAACTGTAGAAATTCATTAGTAGTCCAAGAAGCCACATAAGAGCAGTTACTCTGGCCACAGAAGTGTTGAATTGGGATCCACAAAGCATCTTCCAGTTCTGACTTAGATGGGGTAAGCCTCGGTGCACTTCCTTTCCTTTGCTCAATATGACTAGACTGAAGATTTCCTGCTTCTTGTTAGGAGGTTCATTTCATTTTCCATTACTCCCAACTTTATACTTATAGCACTGAGAATTTCAAGTGGAGGATGTTGAAGTTTCTGTACATCACTTCTGTATTCAATTTTTAAAATTAGCTCATAACTCTAATGAATATTTTTAAACTAACTTAACATGGCTCAAATGAACAGCTCAACTCTCATGGAGGTCACACATACAAGAACATGATATTTCTTATTATACATAATGCAACCAATAAGACCTTAAACGAAGTTTCTTGAGAAACTTAAGTATGGCATTACTACAATAGTAAGAGTATGTGAAGCAATGTATGACACTGCTCTTATGGAAAAGGAAGGCATCCATGTTCTTGAGTGACCTTTTGATGAAGGGTGCCATCCAACCACATTAATGATAACTGGTTAAGTCTTACAAAACACAAGTTTTGTGAAGAACCTGGTTGTTATACTCCTATTCACTGTGTTGCAGGCTATGGAAGAGCTCAAATGCTTGTGTGCTTGGAGATAAAGATGTAGTACAGATCATAAGATAAAAGCAGTACGGAGCTTTTAACATCAAGCAACTTTTGTATTTAGAGAAGTATCACTATAAAATGTGTCTGTGCTGCAAAGACATCAGTAGCCAATAAAACTGGAGTGCCTACTGTCTTGGAAGTGGAACTTCAGACAGGACCTAATTTGTTGTGCATATCACCCAAGAAGTTGGCGCGGTGAATAAGTCTAATGAAGCTTTTATAGGAATACTGAAAAGTAGTTTTACCAGGTTACATGCTTCATAGAACCTCTATGTTTGGATTACAACCAACCTATCTAGATACTCAGGAAAAGATCCTTGCTGTTCAACAGTTAAAATGTGCTTATCATTTGTACCAGCTGACCTTTTCTAAAATCATGCAATACTCAGTTGTAAGTCTTCTTTAAACCTACTTCCATGCCAGAATCTTATCAATACATAAGAAATATAGACAGATTAGGGACCAAAATATCCAATATAACACTTGTATATTTTTAGTATCATATAGCACTAAAATCTAGGAACTCTGAACATGCTAAATTTTATGTGATTCATTCCTTCAGTCATTTCAAACATTGGAATCAAAGGTGACATGGTTATTTGTTTTCTCACTTTATGTTTACATCGTACACATTCAGATGAGTATATACCAGTTTTGTGAAACCATTAATTTTTGTTATTTTACCAAGTTGTACAGTGATTAATTAATGTCTGTTTATAGATCTCATTTTGTTCTGTTATGGAAAACCTCTATCTTGAAAATCTACATTGCACAGAAGCATATCTTTAATGTCTCCAGGCAAAAAAAGTTTTATAGTTAATTTAATGTTTACACTTTTGGGTGCAACTTTACGGGAAAACCTAAAAAAGATACAGGAAAAGGCTATTCAATATTTCTAGTATAATACTGTCTTTGTCTTATACAGAATATGCAGAATATGTTCTTTAATTTAGTAAATACTTTTTAAAGGCAGAGATGTTTTATTATTGTAGCTACAATTCTTAATCATAAAATTATCATTATTTTTCCATATCTACTGGATGCTGTTTACCAGTTATATTTTTGTTTGAAGTATGCCTTTTTCCCTTCTTTTCCCAACCTCCCTTGCAAAAAAAAAAAAAAAAGAAGTGGGTTTCTGCTAGTGAACTGAGCAGACATTTGATTTTTATATGCCTTTAGAGCTGTGTAACTCGGTATTTAGATGCTTGATAATTTATCACATAATTGATCAAACAGCTATGTGTAGTAATGTCAGTTCAACCATATATTTATACTGTCTTGTAATGTGTAGTTATAGTTTCATGGGAGAAATAATCTGCCAGTGTTCACCAGCTTGTTAAAACCTAGTGTGAGAGCTAAACATCTAAATAAATAATGAAATGAAAAAAAAAAAAAAGACATTTAAACTACTTTTCTGAATAAGAACAATCTACTAAACAAAAATCTTTATTTGCATATGAAGGCTAACATTTGAATATCTATTTTATTAAATACAGCAACATAAACAGAATTCAATAAAATGCAGGAAATTAAGTTAGATTTTATTTGCCTAGAATAAAATCTAAGATATATTTGTTAGAACAAACTCCCTAATAAGGTCTTATTTGATTGTCCTTTGCTTGTTGTGTGGTGGAGAAAAACTGACATTTCAGGTAAATTAAGTTCTGATTAATATGGGTTTTACTTTCTGAAATAACACATCTGAATTTCAAGCTTGGAAGCCTTGGGCATGGATATTATGCTAAATAAAAGTTAATGGGTGGGCATAAGGATTTAATGTCAGGATACCTTTTGCTGAATTGAGTAACCTCCCACTTATGCTCAGATCAAATTCTTGGAAACCATTAACATAAAACTCTGTGAAATATATCTTTTCTCCAAAGAAATCCAATTATGCTCACAAATGTTAGTTTCACTTAGCCTTTTAGCAACCTGAAAGAGTCAGATATGACATGACAGAGAATTACATTGTTTTTTATCAATTCTCCAATCCTCAGAACTGTCTTAGAAATACTATTACCATCACTTTCCATGGTGACATGTCAAGTTTGGACTTATTTTGAGGTCACTCTCACTGCCACCACCCAAACACTTATGTTTTATCTTAGAGAGTATAGTTTACTCTGCTGCCCTTTACTCTTCCCTGTATCCCCACTTTAGTTTACATTATACAAATTGGCAAGTGTATTCTAACCACCATAGGCTCTCAACACATACTTACTGGTTGGAAAAGGGAAAGAGGGAAGAAGGAGAAAAGAAGGGAAGAAGTCACTAAAATTAGTGTGTATTCTGCCCCACTCCTCACCAGTTGTCTTCCTTCTTATTTCTCAGACCAGCCTAGCACCCATCCTAAGTCACATGACCTCAAATGCATCAGGCTTTTTATTGGTTCCCCCCAATTTTTCAACCTACTTTAGAAAGAATCAGTGTAATAAATGGAAGAGTCAATGCAGATACCTAAGAACCCCCAAATTAATTTTATTCCCTCTCTTCCCATTTTTACTTTTCCTTTCTTTGGGCATCTTCCCCTAACCTACATAAATTCTGTCGGTCTCAAAATCAAAACTCTGTCTCAGTTCTAGATCCCCTCAGTCTATGCTTTCTATTTCATTCTCAATCACATCCTCCAGCTACTTTTTCTACTTCTTTGCTTCCCATTACTTCTTCAAACTATTATAATCATAATTCAACTCATCTGATTTCTAAGAAATTGAGTGTATCTCTTCTATGACATTTCTATATTTAACACTGTGGGCTATTCCCTTGTCAAACTCCTCTTGGGTTGCATGATTCCTTATCTTGGAATACTGATTCCAAACACTCCTGTCTGTCACACCCACTAGGTATCTTCTTGATAGGATCCAGTAGACATTTAAACTCACAAGATGACCCCATTTGGCATCAAATTCAGTTAGAAGGACACAAAACAGGAAACCATGTTTGTCAGTAAAATAGTAGGCTTAAATGACAGCTCCAAAAGATATCCATGTCCTAATCCCCAGAACATGTGGTGTGAATATGTTACCTTTAAAGACAAAAGGGACTTTGTAGATTTGATTAAATTAAGGATTTTGAGATGGAGAGAGTATTCTGAATTTATCTATAATCACTAGGGTCCTTTTAAGAGAGAGAGGCAAGAGCATCAGAGTCAGAGAAGATAAGGTGACAGCAGAAAAAAGGAGGAAGAAGGAAATATGACAACAGGAGAGGAGTCACTGAAGATGTTATGCTGATGACTTTCAAAATAGAGGATAGGGCCATGAGCCAAGGAAAACTCTACAAGTTGGAAAAAAAACAAGGAAACAGATTTTCCCCTAGAGCTTTGAGAGGGAACACAGATCTGATGATGCATTTTGGACTTCTGATATCTAGAACCAGTATATATTATTTTAAGCTATTAAATTGGTGGCAATTTGTTATAGCAACAAGACATAAAAGTATTAGACACTCCTCTTCCACAGAGGTACCCTCACAATCTACACAGCAATATATGCAACTGATGAGGACTTTCTATTTCAAGTCTAAGACGCTGTAGCTGACAGCATGGCATATAAATATATATATATGATCCTCCCAAGCTATTCTTTTTGGTGCTTCAGATGACAACTCAAGGATAAAAGAATGAGACTTATATGGGTGGGCAGAATATCCACTTTGGCTTAGAAGCCTCATGCCCAACTAAAATCAACATCTTATGCAAGAACTCCATAACCATAGTTTTCAGGGTCCCTCCAAGGAACAAACACAATTACAGGAATCTTCACACTCAGGGAAGCCCAAAGATATGGCTTTTCCTCAAGTACTTATGATTTATTTATACTGGTCTATTTGTGGTTTTCTAATTAGTAAGGGAACAGTTTTACCACAAGTAATGCTGTCTACCTTTATGAGATATCTAAAAGTACAGTGTTACAAAGTGAACAAAGTCATTTTTTTTAATAGTAGAAAATGGCTTTGTTAATCCTTTATCCATCCCCTAATATGTACTCTAGTTAGGCTCCCTTAATTGTAAGGAATCACTAAAGCTAGTTCAAAGAGGAAAGATGAATATTAGCATGGCACACAATCTGATGAAAATTCAAGAATAAAGCCTTACAGAGAGAGACCAGAACTTGAAAGCAGTTCGATATATCAACAATAAAAATTTGTGAAACTTTATGAAAGCCAGTGTTTTGTCAGCTCTTCTACAACCATCTGCTTTTCTCCTTTTCCTACTAATAAGCATATTATTCCTGTCTGGTCTGTACAGGCAGCTCATGACTCAAAATGGCCCCACTTACAAACTTACACCTTTTATGACCTTTCTTATGGTAATTAAGAGTGTCACAGTAAAACTAGTATTTAGGATCATTAAATTAATTCCAAGTCAGCTGATGCTAAGCCAATTCAATAATCAGAAAATATGAGAGGCTGATTCATAAATGATGCAAGGGAAAAGGGAACTGGGAATTACTCCTAACCAGATTGATGAACCAACAAGTCACCCCACGTACGTATTCTTTCCCCATCTTACAGACAAGAGCACTAAGGCTGAGAGAGATTAAATAGTTCATCCAAAATCAAAAAACTAGCAGTGACTTTTTCAGGCCCCTTCCAAGTTTACTGAAGGCTTGATGATACAGTAGGAAATAAAACATGTAAATACAAATCTCAGGCACAGCAAGAAATTGCCTAATGTGACAGTAGGTAGAACTTTTGAATGACAACATGGCCCTTCCACTAGTAACTGTTCTGGATTCCTCTGACCTGGCTAGTTTCTCACTCATTGCAGGCTGCACCAGTTGGTGCCAAATTCAGGATCACCATGGTAACAAACAAGTAGAGGAGAGCTGTAGCCACTTACAGCTTACTCATATCCTTATTTCATATATACTTTGCATTGCTTCTTTGTTGGTTTGGTAGCAATCTGAAGCAAAAGCAATATAAGTCATCAATCATTCTTGCCCACTTCTTAAGTTAGATTAGACTTTGTGGTCTGGTCTGACCCTACAGCTTGCACTTTTTCCCTTTTTTCTCACCATGCTAGGCATTACACCTCCAGGACTACTAGTTTTATAACTAGAAGTCTTTACCTTTTGACCACTTTTATCCATTTTGCCCACCCACTCCCCCTTGCCTCTGACAACCACCAGTCTGATCCTTGTGTATGTGAGTTCAACTTTTTTTAGATTCCACATATAAGTGAGATCATACATTGTTTGTTTTCCTCTGACTTATTTTACTTAGCATAATACCCTCAGAGGTCCATCCATGTTGTCAAAAATGGCAGTATTTCCTTCTTTTTTTTTAATATTTCATTGTGTATATATACCACATCTTCTTTATCCATGCATCCATCCATCCATCCATTCCTCCATTGACACTTAGTTGTTTCCACATCTCAGTAGTGTAAATAATAGTGTAATGAACATGGGGGTGCAGATACCTTTTCAAGTTAGTGTTTTCATTTCCTTTGGATAAGTACCAAGAAATGTAATTGCAGGATCCTATGTTAGTTCTACTTTTAACTTTTTGAGGAAGCTACTTATTGTTTTCCATAGTGGGTGTACCAATTTACATTCCTACCAACAGTGCATAAGAGTTCTCTTTTCTCCATATCCTCACTACCACTTGCTATTTCTTGTCTTTTTGATAATAGTCATTCTAACAGGTGGGAGGTGATATTGTGGTTTTGATTTGCACTTCTCTGATGATTAGTAATACTGAGACCTTTTCATATACCTATTTCCCATCAGTATGTTTTCTTTGGAAAATATTCAGATCCTCTCCCCATTTTTTAATTGGATTTTTTTTTTGTTATTGAGTTACATGGGTTCTTTATATATTTTGGATATTAACCCCTTATCAGATATATGACTTGCAGATATCTTCTCCCATTTGGTAGGTTGTGTTTTCATGTTGCTGATGGTTTCCTTTGATGAAGAGTAGCTTTTAGTTTGATATAGTCCTACTTGCTGATTTTTGCTTCTGTTGCCTTTGCTTTTGGTATCAAATTTAAAAAATCATCAGCAAGACTGATGTCAAAGAGTTTACTGCACACATTTTCTTCTAAAAGTTTTATCGTTTCAGGTCTTACATTCAAGTCTTTAATTCATTTTGAGTTGATGATTGTGAATAATGTAAGTTAATGGATCCAGTTTCATTCTTTTGCATATGGCTGCTCAGTGTTCCTAACATAATGTATTGAAGAGAATGTCCTTTCACTAATGAAGTGAAATATGTTCTTCACTTCTTTGTTGCAAATTAATTGACCACATATGTATAGATTTCTTTCTGGGCTATTTTGTTCCGCTGGATTGTGTTTATTCTCATACCAATACCACAATGTTTTTGAGTACTATAGCTTTGCACTATACTTTAAATCGGGAAGTATGATGCCTCTACCTTTTTCTTCTTTTTCAAAATTGCTTTGTCTACTTGAAAATTTTAGGATTGTTTTTTCTTACGTGAAAAATGTCATTGGAATCTTGATAGGGATTGCACTGAATCTGTAGATTGCTTTGGGTAGTGTGGTCATTTTAACAATATTAATTCTTCCAATCCATGAGCACAGAATATCTTGCCATTTATTTGTGTTTCTCAATTTATTTCAATAATGTCTTACAGTTTTCAATGTACAGGTCTTTTACCTCTGTGACTAAATTAATCCCTAGGTACTTTACTATTTTTTTTTTTTAATTTTTTTTTTTTTCAACGTTTTTTATTTTATTTTTGGGACAGAGAGAGACAGAGCATGAACGGGGGAGGGGCAGAGAGAGAGGGAGACACAGAATCGGAAACAGGCTCCAGGCTCCGAGCCATCAGCCCAGAGCCTGACGCGGGGCTCGAACTCACGGACCGCGAGATCGTGACCTGGCTGAAGTCGGACGCTTAACCGACTGCGCCATCCAGGCGCCCCTTAATGCAATTATAAATGGGATTTTCTTAATTTCTCTGACAGTTACTAGTGTGCAGAAATGCAGCAGATTTTTGTACACTGATTTTATATCCTGTACCTTTACTGAATTTGTTTATTAACTCTAACAGTGTTTTGGTAGAGTCTTTAGGATTTTCTATATATAATGTTATGTCATCTGCAAATAGAGACAGTTCTACTAACAGCTTGTACTCTTAAATACTGTGCTAATTGTCTTCCATTTAAGAGTGATTTCCTTATATTTACACAATCTTTGGAAGCACCCGAATTTTAAATTGGTTTATAACTGATTTTAAAACAAGTATTCAACAAGACTATTTAACAAGGCCATCACAAATACCCAGGAAATCAAGTTATTGCACATTCTGACATAATTACTAGATATTAAACACCAATAGGTTCACCTGATTGGAGGTACAAAAATGAAAATAATTTTTTTTAAGTTTTATTTATTTGGGGGGGGGGGAGGAAGGGAGGGAGAGAGAGGAAGAGAGAGAGAGAATACCAAGCAGGCTCTGTGCTGTCAGTGCAGAGCCCAATGCGGGCTCGATCCCACAAACTGTGAAATCATAACCTGAGCCGAAATCAAGAGTCAGATGCTTAACTGACTGAGCCACCCAGGTACCCCTAAAAATAATTTTGTGTTATCTTCAAATTGAAATAGATGAACAGCTCTAGAGAAACCATATTACAGGAAAAAGCTCTGAAGATCAGTTACTGTAATTTTGTTAAGGTTATTATTGTTTACAATAATAAATTAAGTATATTATCATGTAAAATTCAGCTTTATAGGTCATATCAACATTTATCTTTATTTTTAATTAATTGCTTTCACTTATCCTTTTTCTTTAATATTTCACTTATTTATATTGATGAATTTGACAACATAGTATAATATAATCACTATACTAGAATTCAAGCATTATGTCTGCTACTACACAGCTGTTGACCTTAAACATCACATTACCTCTCAAGAACACATTTTTTTCATGGACAAAATAAAGGATTTCTCCAGACTATTAATTATTTTGGTCTTTAAAGACAATTTTTATCCCCAAAATTTCAAATATGAAAGATCTTGAAGATGTAAAAAAAGTTTTATGGTAAAAAGATTTGAAAGAAAGAAAACTGTCACTGTTCGTAGATTCATGGGTACTAAAAAAAGAACATTTATAGTCAAATTATTAAAATTAATACAGTTCAATAAGTTGCTGGAACAATATACTAAAGCCAACTGCATGTGCAACAGAAAAAAATATATTTCTTAAATAGTACCATTTACAGTATCAACAAAAAAATAAGAAACTAAAAACTACCAAAAATGTTTATGGAGAAAAATTAAAAATTACAAAACTTAGTTGAAAGCTGTTAAACATATAATTATATGCAAATATACCTTATGCAAAAATTAAGATTTAATGCTATAAAGAAGCCCATTCTAAATTAATCTAAAATTCACTGCAATGCAAATCAAAATCCCAACAGAGTTTTAAGAACTTGGCAAGCTGATTCTAAACTTAATATGGAAGAAACAAGACCCAAGAATAGCCAAGATGATTCTAAAAAAGAACAAAGTCAAGGAAATCAAGTTACCAGATAAGAAGTTAGTGTCTGTAACAAAAACATTGTGGTATTGATTTAGGAATAAACATCTCTTGCTTCTTTGACATCCCAAACCTTCCTATCTATCTACAAATCGATAAAGAAATATCCCCTTCGTTCTATAAAATCCTTCGCAGTCTTCTTAGTCTTTCAAATGGTTTCTGATTATTATTTAAACATTAAGAGCATGATAGCAGGAGCCAAAATGCCCTTTTACCCTTGTCACTATTCTCCTTCTCCTTGTCACTATTCTCCACATTTCAACTTAACTATTCTAAATGTTTCCCTATTCAAGATATTATACACTTTACCAGGAACATCATGTGGAGTGGCAGACAGATCAGCTGCCAACATGAGAATAAAATGACAGGTTGTTAAGAATATTTAAGTATCTACAGTCAAACACTATTATTTATATTTTTACAGAGTATACAAGAAAAAACTGTTGGGAAGTGACAGGAGACAAGAAGCAGAACAACCAAAGGCATGAGTTAATATTACTTTGACAAAAATTACGATAAAATACTGCAAATTATTTACAAAGCACATTTACTATAGTTCCAGTCCTTTTGTTCATAAAAAATTAGGCAAAATCATAAAATAAAAATAGTAACAGAATAAAATTTTAAATATGTATTTAGAAAATTGTATACATTAATTGTAAATTTTTTTTTTAAAGCATTCAAGTGACTTCCCTATATAGAGTACTCTACAACATTCTACACAATGACACAAAGGAAAGAAAGATATATGGGTAGGAAAAAAGGGTACAGAGGACATTAAAGTGTTTTAGGTGGGATTAAAACAAATAGAGAAATGAGAGTGATTAAATATTATGTAGTAGATGTTGTAATGAATCTACAAATGAACACAGTAAATTGGAATTAACAAAGCAGTAAAGACTGAAGGCTGGTTAAAAATTTTGGATTTTTCAGAAAGGCAACAGAGAGTCACTGCAGGTTTTTGATCGTGGGAGTGAAAACATGAAAGCAGTGTCTGAGAAAGAATCCTAACAGCTGTGTGTAGGATGATTTGGAGGAAGAAAGAGACTAGAGACAGGGAATAAACAGCTACAAAGCTGTTGAAGTACAGAAACATGTATTATAACTACAAAGCATGATGATGTACAGAAGCATGAAGTACGTGATGCATCAAATAATGAAGATGAAGACAACATAAAAACTATGGAAAATATGTAAATGAGGAAATAGGAGAGGCATTCCTTACATTTAATAAATTAACTATTTTCAGAATACCTCAGTACTACATTCAACATGTAGATATAGATTTTTTAATTTAATAAGGTATTAAATGATCAGTACGCATAATAATACCAACTTCTATTGGATTGACATAAGAATAAAATTAGATGTTATCAAAAGAATTCCTTAACTGTAAATGTCACATAAATACTAACTGCTGCAATTTTTTAGGGAGGTGACAGTTGTAATATAATGGAAATGTTCCAACTATAAGGTCAAAAGATCTGAATTCAAATTCTTGTCCTATTATTTAATGCTAACTTTAGTGGACCCTACCCATTCTGAGTAACTATTTTTATTTTTTTCTCTTCTTTTTTATTCAAGTATAATTAACATACAGTGTCATATTAGTTTCAGTTATACAATATGGTGATTCAACAATTCTATACATTACTCAATGCTCATCATGATTAAGTGTGCTCTTGAATCTCCTTCACCTATTTCACCATCGCCTCACCCACCTCCCTCTCACAAACCACCAGTTTGCTCTCTGGTTTTTTGTTGGTCTCTTTTTTTCTTTGTTCATTTATTTGTGTCTTAAATTCCACATATGAGTGAAATCATATGGCATTTGGCTTTCTCTGACTTATTTCACTTAGCATTATACACTTGAAATACTTCCACGTTCCTGCAAACAGCAAGATTTCATTCTTTTTGATGGCTGAGTAATAGCTCTGTGTGTATGTGCGTGTGCATGTTCATGTGTGTATATACACCACTTCTTTATCCATTCATCTATGGATGGACACATGGGCTGCTGTTATATCTTGACTACTGTAAACAATGCTGCAATAAACATAAGAGTGAAGATATCTTTTCAAATTAGTATTTTTGTTTTCTTTGGGTAAAAACCCAGTAGTGCAATTACTAGATCATTTGGCAACTCTATTTTTAATTTTTCAAGGAACTTCCTTACTGTGTTCCACAGTGACACCAGCTCCCATTCCCACCAACAGTGCATAAAGCTTTTCACCACATCCTTGCCAACACTTGTTACTTCTCATGTTTTTGATTTTAGCCATGCTTACAGCTGTGAAGTGGTATCTCATTGTTTTGATTTGCATTTCCTTGATGATTAGAGAAGTTGAGTGTCCTTTCATGTGTCTGTTGGCCTTCTGTATGTCTTTTTGGAAAAAAGTCTGTTCATGTCGTCTGCCCATTTTTACATTGGATTATTTGTAATTTGGGGTTTTTTTGGTGTTGAGTTATATGTTTTTTATATATTTTGGATATTAACTCCTTATCAGCTACATCATTTACAAATATCTTCTCCAGTTAATAGGTTGCCTTTTGTTTTGTTGATGATTTCCATCACTGTGCAAAAGCTTTTTATTTTGGTGTAGTCCCAACAGTTTAATTTCACTTTTGTTTCCCTTGCCAAAGGAAGCATAAATTAGAAAAATGTCCCTATATTTGATGTCAAAGAGATTACTGCCTATGTTTTCTTCCAGGAATTTTATGGTTTCAGGTCTCACATCTAGATCTCTAACTGATTTTGAGTTTACTTTTGTGTATGGTGTAAGAAAGTAGTCAATTTTACTCTTTTGCATAGAGCTGTCCAGTCTTCCCAGCACCATTTGTTGAAGAGATAGTCTTTTTCCCATTGCATACTCTTGCCTCTTTTGTTGTAAATTAATTGACCACATAACTGTGGGTTTATTTCTGAGATTTCTATTCTGTTCCATTGATCTGTGTCTATTTTTGTGTCAGTTCCATACTGTTTTGATTACTACAGCTGTGTAGTATATCTCAAAACCGGGAATTGTAGTATTTTTGGTTTTGTTCTTTTTCAAGATTGCTTTGGCTAATCGGAATCTTTTGTTGTTCCACATAAATTTTAGGATTATTTTATTATTTCTTTGAAAAATGTTGTTGGCATTTTGATAGAGACTGCATTACCTGTGGATTGCTTTGGACATTTTAACAATATTAGTTCTCCCAATCCATGAGCATGGCATATCTTCTTATTTGTTTGTATTACCTTCAATTTCTTTCATCAATATTTTATAATTTTCAGAGTACAAGTCTTTCACATTCTTGGTTAAGTTTATTCCTAGGTATTTTGTTCTTTTTGTTTGATGCAATTATAAATGCAATTATTTTCTTAATTTCTCTTTCTGCCACTTCCTTATTAGTGTATAGAACTACAAGATTTCTGTATATTGATATTGTATCCTGAAATTTTATTACATTCATTTATCAGTGCTAATTTTGTACATAGTATCATATCATCTGCAAATAGTGAAAGTTTTAATTCTTCTTACCAACTTGGATGGCTTTTATTTCTTTTTCTTGTCTGACTACTGTGGCTAGGTTTTCCAGTACTATATTTAATAAAAGTGGTCAAGGTGGACATTCTTGTCATGTCCCTAATCTTAGAGGAGAAGCTCTGTTTTTCACCACTGAGTACAATGTTAGCCATTGGTTTTCCATACACGGTCTTCATTATGTCCAAGCATGTTCCATCTAAACCTACTCTGTTGAGGATTTTTATCATGAATGGATGTTGTACTTTGTCAAATGCTTTTTCTGCATCTACTGAGATCATATGGTTTTTATCCTTTTTCTTGTCAATGTGATATATCACGTTGATTTGCAAATACTGAACTAGCCTTGCATCCTTGGAATAAATCCCATCTGATTATGGTGAATGATTTTTTTTTAATGCATTTTTGGATTCAATTGGCTAATATTTTGTTGAGGAGTTCTACATCTATGTTTATCGTAGATAGTGGACTATAGTGTTCTTTTGTTGTAGTGTCTTTATCTGGTTTTGGTATCAAGGTAATGCTGGCCTCACAGATTGAATTTGGAAGCTTTCCTTTCTCTTCTAATTTTTGGAATAATTTGAAAAGAATAGGTATTAACTTTTCTACATATTTTTTAAGGATTTTATTTTTAAGTAATCTCTACAACCAACATGGAGCTTGAACCCACAACCTTGAGATCAAGAGTTGCACACTGCACCTGAGCCAGCCAGATACCCCTTACCTCTTCTTTAAACATTTGATAGAATTCACTTGTGAAGCCATCTGGGCTTGGACTTTTGTTTGTTGAGAAGTTTTTAATTACTGATTTGATTTTGATTGCTAGTAATCTGTTTCTTCAATATTTCTATTCCTTTCTGATTCAGTTCTGGAAGGTTACACATGTCTAAGAATTTATCCATTACTTCCAGGTTGTCCAGTTTGTTAGCATATAATTTTTCATAATATTCTAATACTTTGCATTTCTGTGGTGTTGGTTGATTTTGTGTGTGTGTGTGTGTGTGTGTGTGTGTGTGTTTGTTTAAGTAATCTTTACACCCAACACAGGGCTTGAACTCACAATCCTCAGATCAAGAGTCACATTCTCTACCAACTGAGCCGGCCAGGCACCCCTGTGGTGTTGGTTGTTATTTCCCCTCTCTCATTTCTGATTTTGAGTCTTTTTTTTTATTATTATTATGAGTCTGGCTAATCAATTTTGTTGATCTCTTCAGCTCCTGGTTTCATTGATCTGTTCTATTTTGTTTTGTTTTTAGTCTCTGTTTCACTTATTTCTGCTCTCATCTTTATTATTTTCTTCCTTCTACTGGTTCTAGATTCTTTAGGTGCAATGTTAGGTTGTTTGAGATTTTTCTTGCTTGTTGATGTAGGCCTATATTACTATAAACTTCCCTCTTAGAATAGCTTTTGCTGCATCCCAAAGATTTTGGACCACTGTGTTTTCATCTTCATTTGTCTCCATGTATTTTTTTATTTCCTCTTTGATTTCTTGGTTGACCATTTAATCCATATACATTAAAAGTAATTACTGACATTGCCATTTTGTTACTTGTTTTATGGTTGTTTTTGTACTTCTTCTCTGTTCCTTTCTTTTCTTGCTCTCTTCTCTTGTGGTTTGATGGCTTTCTTTAGTGATATGCTTGAATTCTTTTCTCTTTATTTTTTGCATATGTATTATAGGTTTTTGGTTTGTGGTTACCATTGGTTTTTATATAACATCCTATGCAGATAGAGGTCTAAATTAAGTTGACAGTTGCTTAAGTTTGAACCCTTTCTAAAAAGCACTAAATTTTTACTCTCCCTCCCGTCATCATATATATATGAGGTCATACTTTACATCCTTTTATTTTGTGAATCCCTTGACTGATTTTTATAGCTATAATTGATTTCACTGCTTTTGTGCTTCAACCTCTGTACTTGTTTTATAAGTGATTAATCCACTACTTTTATTATGTTGGAATTTACCCATAATATTTTTCCTTTCCTAATTTTTTTTACTGAGTAACTATTTTTAATATGTAACGCGAGCAAAAAACAATCTCTCATAAAGGCCTCAAGGAATAATGAAATAAGTCATTATAAAACTCCCAATGTAGTATCTGAATTATTGTGTACAGTGAATATGTGTTGCAGTGAGTATGGAGGAGGCCAGAAATATGGGTACATTTTGTCTGACCTTACTGAGAGAAAGCCACAAGGATTTTCAAAGAGCCATAATAACCGTGCCCTTCTCCATATTATGTTAATGAGTAACTGTACAAGAAAATCTCTGAAATAACTTATTAATGATCCATCTTTCAAAATGCCCTCTGATGTACAAGATCTAATCCACAGCAGTTTAAAAAGCAACAGTCAAAAGTCATATAACCAATGACTTTAAAACCCACAATAATAGGCAATTCATGATTTTTTTTCTATCTTAGGTTACAGATACATTACCAAAATTCACATTTCTTTTTTTCTTTTTTAATTTTTTACTGTTTATTTATTTTTCAGAGAGACAGAGTGTGAGCAGGGAGAGGCAGAGAGAGAGGGAGACACAGAATCTGAAGCAGACTCCAGGCTTGAGCTGTCAGCACAGAGCCCGATGTAGGGTTCAAACCCATGAGGTGTGAGATCATGACCTGAGCCGAAGTCAGATGCTTAACCGACTGAGCCACCCAGTCGGCACCCTACCAAAATTTACATTTCTACTTTTACCATTTTTTATTTTAAAAAGGAGTAAAACAGGACAAGGGACCGCCAAAACAGCACATCCCAAGGGAATTTAAATAGTGGTAAAGCAGGGAATAAGTAAAGTTGAAGTTAATTTGTCTTAAGTAAGACCCTTACAGACTTCTATCTGATAGAAAGAAATGAATTTGAAGTTGCCTGGTGAGATCACCCCACCAATGGATCCCTAAAGTAGGAATTAGGGAATAGTTTATAAAATTGACTACAGAGTACTTTTAGCTCAATGCAGTGTAGGAAACAAGACATAAAGGGAATATGAGGGGCACCTGGCTGGCTTAGTCGGTAGAGCATGCAATTCTTGATCTTGGGGTTGTGAGTTCAAGCCCTAAACTGGGTGTAGACATTACTTAAAAAAATAAAATTAAAAAATAAAGGGAATATAAATAAGCAGTTTCATACACATTTCCTTTCTAGCCTAGACCAACCAGGTTTCACTTAGCTAGTAGTCTTTAGCACACTTTTCATTCATTCATTCATTCATTCATTCACTCAGTTCTGTACAATACACTAAAGAAGGCACTCTGAGGAATACAAACAGTATGAGAACCAGCACTGAAGAAATAAGATCAATACATACAAAAAACTGGCATGACAAAAGTATGAATAAAATATTATTTATGAAAAAAGGACCAAGAAAGCTCTAGGGAGTGTATAAATTGAATTTGGGCATAGGAAAACTAGAAAGAGGAAGAAAAGAACTATAGGTGGAATGACCAGTGTAAGGCAGTGACAGAAGCCAATACAGGAACTTACATGAAGGAAGTGGCTGGGCATAAGGGATGGAAATTAAATTATGAGAATGTCAGATTTGGAACCAGATTGCAAAAGCCTTAAGTACCAGCATAGGGGACTTGAATTTTATTTTGCATAAACTAAGAGTTTCTGAATAAGGGGAGATGAAGAAAAAGGTTTAAATCAGGAATAAGTAATAATTAATTATTCCTAATTAAATTAGGAATCTCACATAATGATGAAAATATAGAGTAAAGGGAAAAAATGGAGTCAGAAAAGCTGCTGGATTTATTTATACACATAGTTTATCAGACAGGGACCATTTCAAAAACTCATACCCACCGAATTAGTAGAGCTAAATCATATTTTAAGAAAAATTATTTACACATGTAACTCTACATAAAGTTAATCTTATGCACTCAGCCAAAACGGGGGGGGGGGGGGGGGGAGCAGACCTCACCCACCCTAATACTGCATGCATTTAGTCTCCAAGTAAACATGAGATGGGAGATACGACTCTACATCGTCTCTGTCAGTCTCAATCTCCATATGCCTCTTACAGCATGAGCATCATAATTCTACGATTTTTTTAATGTTTATTTTTGAGAGAGAGAGAGAAAGACAGAGACAGAGAGAGAGACAGAGAGAGACAGAGTGTGAGCAGGGGAGGGGCAGAGAGAGAGGGAGACACAGAATGTGAAGCAAGCTCCAGGCTCTGAGCTGTCAGCAAAGTCAAACACGGGGCTCAAGCTCACGAACTGTGAGATCATAACCTGAACTGAAGTCGGACCCTTAACTGACTGAGCTGCCCTGGCACCCCATAATTCTACTATTAAGGAGATGTATACTTTCACATAACATATACCCTAATCCTAAGTAAACCATTTTATCAAGTGCTCCACTAAAGAAAAGGAAAACAGTTATCTGCACTAGCACTGGAAGGAAAACTGGCTGTTAGACTTGATGGAATACTATATTGTACTTTATGTGCTATTTCAGAAACTTTCGAGAATAATTTGGCTCAATTTTGTTTCACATGCTGAATTTAGGATCTAACCTCTGCATAATGCCTTTTCCCTACCTCATCTTAAGCATATTAAGCATACTAGAGGTAGCAAAACAGAGATTTAGTCCAAAACAAGTATTTGAGGGCAGAAAATTTCCCGAAAAAGTGAAATGTTTAAGGAAGTTAAAACCAGGCAAATAAAAACAAAATTTCTGAGGGCAGGTAAGGTTACAGAAAGCATGGACAAAGAACAAAACACCTGTCCTCCACGCTATGAACTTCGCTATGAAAATGATAATAACATGTCTTTTTATTTGCCCCCACAACCATTAAAATCCCTTACCCTGCGTCAATACTTTAAAATATTATTATAAAATTCCTACAACCTATTTATTAAAATTTCTTTTGTAACAGACTAATATTTGCTAAAAACTAAACTAACTACAATTTAGGAAACAGAAGTGTTTTTATTTTTGAAGTACAAACTTGTGTGTACTTTGCCTGACTGATAAAATGTTTCCAAGTCACTTGTTTACTTATTCAATACCTACTGAGAACCTACTATGTGTCAGACACTGTGCTAGACCCTAGAAGTACAAAATGAAATAAAATATAATCCGTAGTCCTTTCAAGGAGTTATAATCTAATAAGGGAGACATACTATAACTGGTATAATCATGTTAGGATAAAAGTATACACAGGATACCATAGAAGCAAAGAAGGGGGTCAGGAAATGCGTTTTTAAAGAAGTATGAATGTGAATTTGGAAGGTCAGGTATAAATTAAATCTGTGCTTCCTAAACTTGATTGTGCATCTGAACCACATCTAGAGCTGATATCTAGGCCTCACTTAAGACTTAGGGAAGTAGAATCACCAGGGGTGGAGCCAAGAAACCTATATTTTTAACCACAAGAGATTCAGAATCACAGCCAGGTTTTGGTAGTAGTGAGCCAGAAGTACTGACAACCATTCGAGGCACAGAGAATGGCTCGGTATGGCCAGAATGTGTGAAGTACAGACAGAAGATCAGAAAGAAATCAGAACAAGAGTACTGACATCACTAATGTTATGTTTCAAACAGGACCTATGGAATTGATGTGAACTTCCAAAATAAAACGCAATCACCTGTGTCATGTATTTCAGCAAATGACTTGTGACATGAAAATTTCTTACTGAAGAACATGGGAAAACTAAATACAAATACCCTGCATTTCAAGACAAAGGTAAAATACTGCTTTGAAAAACAAATGAAAAACAACAAAAACAAAACAGAGCTCTTCTCATAGTATTTATTAAATGTAATGACCACTCATTTTTCTCAGCATGCATACCTGGAAAATGAACAGAAGTCATGATAATATTTTCTTAACTGAAAAATGTTACATACTGTATAAAAATAAATTCAAACTGTAGTTTGAAATTCAAGCTTTAAGTGCTTGCTTCAGCAGCACATAGACTAAAATTGGAATGATACAGAGATTAGCACGGCCCCTGTGCAAGGATGACACACAAATGAAATTCAAGCTTTAAAACTAAAAACTCTTCTTAATGATTTTAAGTTTCTAAACTGTTATAATAATTTGTTACTTTCTAAAGAATTTACTTAGAAATATCTTTTTTTTTTTTTAGTCTATTTATTTATTTTGAGAGAGAGAAAGCAGGGGAGGGGTGAAAGAGAGAGAGAGAGAGAGAGAGAGAGAGAGACAGAGAGAATCCCAAGCAGGCTCTGCTGACAGCATGAAGCCCAACATGGGGCTCAATCCCACCACCTGTAAGATCATAACCTGAGCCAAAATCAAGAGTCAGATGCTTAACTGAGTGAGACACCCAAGCACCACAGAAATATCTTCATATTTAATTCCAGGTAGGAGTAAAGTAAGATAAGTCATTAATAAGAGGAATATTCCCCATAACCAAGAATATTCATCATAAATAGGCTAAAAGCCAAATTGAATATTGTATATTAATCTGTTTATAAAATAATAAATGGTTTAAGTCCTCAATTCATTCCCCCAAAAAGACATCATAAACAGAGGTAGATATGTAATCATGTGAAACAGGAACAAGATTTTAAATTAAAAAAAAATTTTTAACATTTATTCATTTTTGAGAGACAGAATGCAAGTAGGGGAGGGGCAGAGAGAGAGGGAGGCACAGAATCAGAAGCAGGCTCCAGGCTCTGAGCTGTCAACAGAGAGCCCAACACAGGGCTCAAACTCACGAACTGCAAGATCATGACCTGAGCTGAAGTCGGAACCTTAACCGACTGAGCCACGCAGGCACCCCGTGAAACAGGAACAAGCCTTTAAAGAACATCCTTCAGAAACCCAGGCACAAACCTACCAATTATAGTATATAAAACACATCTTACAGTTATATTCTATTTTTTAAAAGTCCTTCTAAATCTTACTTGGACCATTTAAACATATCATAATAACCTAGAGACCAGACAAAGATTCATTTATCAAAGTGATAACTATTGCCAAACTATGCATAGTAACTCCTGGAGGAGCATACAGGGTATAGAGGCAACAGCAGTCAAAGCCAAAGGACTAACCACATAGCCCTATTAGAGGAGAACCAATTAATAAATTATAATTGGCTAATTACAAGAATAATATAGCAAACCATTCTTTCTCAGACTTAATGTACTTTTTTAAATGGTAATACTATCGAGTTGCCTTAATTTTCAGATGAAATACAGGAATTAAATTATACTTTTTGCCAGCTTCTTAGGCTAACATGATCTATTTACAGACAATGTACTCTATCTTTGTTTCCTGAGTCACTCACTGCTTCCTTTTTGCTCCTGCAGCACTTTGCATGTATCTCTATTTGCTTTTCATTGCAAGTATCGGGATCTTGCAAAGATGGTACTATTATCATCATGGAATAGCTGAAGAAACAGGCTTAGCATGATGAAGTCACTTAACGAAAATCACCACTAACCCCAGATATCAAATTCAGATCTGTCTGGGTGCAAAACTCTTTCTATACTGCTTCAAAGGTAGAAAGGTACACAGGACTAAATAAATCAAACCCAAATAACTGAATTGATTGCAGTTCCTTCTGTAACTAGTAGAAGCTATTGGTGGTAGCAGAAACAGCTCTATCATATCTGACAGATGAAATGTAGAGAAGAACGTGTATCTGGGGGTGGAGGCGCAGGGTTTTGCCTGGTATCTGAACTACCTCATGTAATTAGGAAATACTGTACCTCACTTTATGAGTCTTTATAGAAGGCAGGGTCCACCTCCATTTATAGAAGCTAACAATGCCATACAGTCATTCTTCCTGTCACCTCATCAGCATGAACACAGGCACTTAATCCATGCTCTGCCAATATGACATTTCTGCCAAGAACTCGACATTAAAAGCTAGAGATAGTAACAACCAAGGGCAGGAAAGGTTGGATTTTAGCAGCAGACAGCAGCAGCAACGTTACATTTCCAAAGGTAATGGTAGCAGCTATGCAGTAGCTGAGTCTAGCCAGCAATTTGTGGCAGCAGTATTGTCACTGTTTTTTTTTTTTTTAATTTGTTTTTTAAAGTTTATTTATTTATTTTGAGACAGGTAGAGGCCATGCAAGTGGGAGAGGGACACAGAGAGAGGGAGACCGCAAATCCCAAGCAGGCTCCATACTGTCAACATGGAGCCCAATGCAGGGCTCAAACTCACAAACCTGTGAGATTATGACCTGAGCCAAAACCAAGAGTCAGATGCTTAACCAACTGAGTCACCCCGGAGTCCCATTACTGGATGGTTTTATGCCATGATTTCCAGATGTCTTTTCTGCTCCCTAGCCTAACATGTTCCTGACTTACAGCTACATACAACCTTCTCAGCAATTTGGTGAACTCATCAATATGATTTCAGTAAATTACTTTTCTACTTGAATTAGTCAAAATTGTCTTCTGTTGCCTACAATTAAAAACCCAGACTAAAGCATTTAATAATAAATGAAACTAAACAATTATACTTTATCAAATCTTTTTACCTTAGTATTGATTGTTGTTTTATATAATTTGCCATTATGATCTTAAGTAACAGCTCTTTATAAATGATGGTATGCTCTAACAACATAAAAAAATACTTCAGGTTTCTTTACCTTTTCCAAAGCAACACAAAAATGCAAAAATGGTAACAACTGTCCAAGGGTAATTTTCACTGAGGTTCAGAGTTAAGCTTTATTAAGAATTCTTACCTGTCAGGGATACCTAGCCTCTTGACACTTCTATAAACAGAAAGAGTATTTGCAACATGTCGATAATTAAACCAGAACCGGGATGTACATACCTAAAGAATTAAAAGAAACATATTATTATGAATCAAAATAAGCCACTGGGTTACAGAATTATTTCTCTTTAAGTAGGATTCAGAGATGCCTAAAAAAAGAATGTATCATAACTTAGGCTTACAAACAGCAAAGCATATAAATAATTGTCAGTAAAACCAATCCCTCTAAAGAGAAGTCTTTCATAACTGCTATTAAATAAAAAGACCATTCAGTTCAAGAGAAAACAAATCTTTGGGTGATTTAATTAAATACCGAATCAACTTAGTTACTCGCAATTTATGTGATTCTACAATGTTCCTATGTCTAAAAGGTTAAATTCTTTACAATCAAAGGCAATGTCCATAATCTCTTCACAGAATAGGAAAGAAAATTAACTATCTTGGGTTATATAATATTCCTTTCACTCTGAATTGCTGCCTATTTTTAGTTATGAAAAATGTTAGACAACATACAAAACAATTTTATATGCATATAAGAGAATACATCATAAAGAAGTGGTTGAACTGAACAGATAACGAGAAACAATCCAAACAAGTTTTACCTTAAAAAAAAAAAAACAAAAACTGGGGGTGCCTGGGTGGCTCAGTCAGTTAAATGTCCGACTTCAGTTCAGGTCATAATCTTACAGTCTTGTGAGCACGAGACCCACGTCGGGCTCTGGCTGACAGCTCAGAGCCCAGAGCCTGCTTCAGATACTGTGTCTCCCTCTCTTGGTCCTTCTCCCACTTGCTATTTCTCTCTCTCAAAAATAAAACATTAAAAAAAATAAACTGATTCCTAAAAATGATATCAACGGTACTAGAAAAATCTAACGCCATGTCTCAAAAATCAGTCCTCTTGAAAATCCATTCCAAAGGAAGCATACCTACCCCCCCAAGCTCCCACCCTACCTCCGACCACATGCCTCTGTGATTAGTAGGTATAATGACAGCTTTGAGAATAGCATAAATGTTCCTGCCCCTGCAAACAGAAAGGAACCTCAAGATTTTTTTTATTAAAACAAATTTCAACCTGGAATCCAATAAGGAAATGACTAAAATTTTTGACTACATTAAAATATAAAATTCCATGTGTCAAAAATACCATAAAGTCCTAACTGAAACGAAAAACATTTCAGCTCAGGTCATGATCTCATGGTTCGTGGGTTCAAGCCCCATGTCGGGCTCTGTGCTAACAGCTCAGAACCTAGAGCCTGCTTTGGATTCTGTCTCCCTCTCTCTCTCTCTCTGCCCCTCCCCTGCACTCTCTCTCTCTCAAAAATAAATAAATGTAAAAAAAAAAATTTTTTTTTAACTTGAATTAACTATAGCTCAAGAAAAAGTGAACATCCCAATTTTGAAAAATGGGAAAAGGAGAGCAAAACATTTCATAGTAAAGGTATTCAAAATGGACATTATAACTCTTAGAGATGCTCAACTTTTATCATAATTTTAAAAACATAAGCTGAATTGATAAGTAAAAGTCCATGACAATGCATGGTATTGGCTATTGTGAGGGGAAATGAATAACTCATATCCTACTGTTGAGAATGCAAACTAAAATAACTGTTCTAAGAGGGTAATTTGCAACATATATCAAGTTTGAATATTTATCTTTTTTAAAAAAATGTTTATTTTTGAGAGACAAGGGTAAGCAGGGGAGGGGCAGTAAGAGAGGGGGTCAGAGGATCCCAAGCAGGCTCTGTGATCAACAGAGAGTCCTATGTGGGGCCAGAATTCACGAACCATGAGAACATGACCTGAGCTGAAGTCAGACGCTCAACCAACTGGGCTAGCAGGCACCCCAAATATTTACCTTTTGATTTAGCTTATGTAAGCACGCAAAAATATGTACTCAAGAATTTTCACTACGACATTGCCTATTCTAGCAAATATTGAAATCAAAAATCTAGAAACAAAATCACTACCCATTAGTAGCAAGAGATCAAGTACATATTCCCTAACTTGAGCAGAAATAGTTTAAATAATTTATATCTGCATTAGTCATAATAAACACCACTATATTCAGTGCATTTTACCATACCCTAAAGGCTTTTTTCAGCTATGATAGTATTTAATGAGCATAAACCTAAGAAACTGTCCTCGTTTTCACCAGCAAGTTATTAAACATGAAATTAAGGTGGCAAAAGAGAAGGGACCAGGTAATACCAACTTAATGTAAATTATTCATATTCTCAAAATGAGATACCAAAAAAAAAAAAAAAAAAAAAGCCAGTGGTAAAAGAGCAAGGGATATGATCCATTAGTCTTTTGAAAAGGACAGAGAGGTAGACATAAATGTAATAATATGCACTGGAAATTTCTAAAAGAATACACAAGAAAATGATAATAGCGATCATGGAGAATAAAAATGGGAGTAAGAGGGGTACAATGATTTTTCAGTTTACACCCTTCCTCATTGTTTGTACTTTTTTTAAACCATGGGTAAGGATTATCATTATAACATTTTTTTATTAAACAGAAGCAAAAATAATTTACTCAAAGTAGGTCTTGAAAATAAAATGGAATCCAATTTTCCTTGTATTTCCCTCTGGTGGCAAAAGTTTCTCAGTCATAGTATAAGGCCAAAGGGGCATTCCATTTACCTCTGATCATTTAGTCAAGACTAAAAACAAATTAACTCAAACTGGTAGAGGAAAACATATGTATTTTTAAAATATGAATGATGTACCACTGAAAAAAATGCATGCTTAGTACTTTCAACTTGACTCTGGTCAAATTTCATGATTTTCCATTTAAGAAAGCACAATTCAGGGCGCTTGGATGACTCAGTCAGTTGAGCATCCAACTCTTGATTTTTGGCTCAGGTCATGATCTCTCAGTTCATGGGTTTAAACCCTGCATTGGGCTCTGAGCTGACAGCGCAGAGCCTGCTTGGCATTCTTTCTCTCTCTCTCTCTCTCTCTCTCTCTCTCTCTCTCTGTCCCTCCCCCCTCTCTCAATAAATAAACATTAAAAAAAAGGAAAGCACAATTCATTGAAGTCTCACTTTAGTAAGTCTGAGTGAATGTGTGAAATATCGCACACAATGTGAAACTGCAATTGTTGTGAAATGCTCTGTAATAATTCTGTCATTCTCTATTTCTCATCTGAGACCCAAGTTAGTGCAATTGAAGAGGGGCTCACAGAGGTTTCCCAGACAAGGAAAGCCTCCATGTGTGTGCAGTATAAGCTAATAGGTTCATATTCTAAAGGATGAGCCCTTTGGCAATTAGTTGTCTACACATAGGCAGTTATTCTCTTTTTAAAGAATTCCCATGGAAAGACTAGTCATTGAAGAGCCCTTGGTTTCCTGTAGGGCAAGTTATCCTCTCAAATTGGTAGATCATGGCCTGCCTCCTGCTAAGTTTTCCCCTCTTTTAAGTGGTCACCAAAAACCTGTTTCCTCATCTTAATCAGCTTTTGTTCAATTCTTTCATAAAATCTCTTGTGAGGGATAGTATAGAGGAGGTGTTCTTTCTTGGAGAACAATAAAATAACCCATAAACCCACATTAGGCTGTCCCATTTAATCACAATACAATTATGTATAGCAACTATAATCACTTTTATTTACTTTTAGCAACCTGTAGATAATTACATACTTTAATGAAATTATTCTCAAACTTACAAGGCCCCAGACATTAAGAGTCTTCCTTTGGCCTTAGTAAAGGTAATTATAATCTTACATGTTTGTCCTGCATTTCAGTTGAATTCCTTTACCCACCTCCTTTACACTTCATCTGAAATCCCACAATTCATGGTTCTCAGTTTTCCTCCTTTCCCAACATTGAGTTACTAGCTTTGAAATGCAGTACTGTTATCTGCCCCCCACTTCCTTTTTCACAAAAATTTGCTTCCTTTCTTGCCTCTCTATTTCCTCATTGTTTCTTTCAGTCAACTCTTCTATACATTTTTTTTCATTAAGTCAAATTTATTCTATCTTCTAATCATATAAATGTCATTAAATAAATCCCCCCCAGAGAAACTACTATCCAAATACTTTCCAAATACAGGAAAAACAAAATTGATTATGTGTATTCTATTTTTTGTTTTTTATTTTTTTAGAGAGAAAGAGAGTGAGGGCCAGGGAGAGGGGCAGATGGGGTGGGGGGAGAGAGGGAGAGAGAGAGAGAGAGAGAGAGAGAGAGAATGAATGAATGAATCCCAAGCAGGCTCCACACTCCGTACAGACCCTGACGCACAGCTCAATCCCATGATGCTGGGATTATGACCTGAGCTGAAATCAAGAGTTGAACCCTCAACCAACTGAGCCACCCAGGCACCCATACAAGTCTTCTGTTAGGAAAATTAAAAATACAAATTTATAAATCCAGATAAATTAAGATGGTAATTCACACCAAGAAAAATAAAAAGGACAAAAAAGAAAAATAGGCCAATAAACAAACCTTACTAAGAATCAAAACAATTCAAATTAAAACAATTTAATTTGTTACCCAGCAATCAAAGAGAAAAGGCAAAAGTTAATAATACAGAGTTGTCTTGGGATTAGAAAAAAAGAGGTAAAGCACTTCTGAAGAGCAATTATGTTCTATAACTTCCTAGCCTTATGGCTTAGGAATTTATCCTAAAGAGAAAATCAGTCAAGTTCACAAAGGTGTATGTATAAGGCTACCCAACATAGCCTTGTTTAAAATAAAACTTTAGAATCTAAATGCTCATGAACTAGAGATTCTGTTACATTAAAATAGAAAATATTTATTTTCTTTTCTAATAATATTCTATTGCTAAAATAGAAAATAATACAGCCTTTGGAAATGATTACGCATCTCTTTATTGGCAGGGAAAGATCTCCAAGATATACTGCTACTGGGTTGCAAAATAGCAGTGATAAGATGACCCCTGTAACTTAAAATCATTTATCTTTATGCTTATATTTGAAGGGAAAGAAGGTTAGAAGAATTCCATCAAAATGTTAATGCCAGCATGTGTGGGACTTGAAGGTATTTTCTCTGTCTTCCCTGTTTTTCAAATTAAGATTCACATAACATAAAAGTAATCTTTTTTTTCTTTTCTCTCTTTTTTGTTTTGTTTTTTGTTTTTAGAGATAGAGTGTAAGCAGGGGAGAGGAGCAGAATGAGAGAGAGAGAGAGAGAGAGAGAGAGAGAGAGAGAGAGAGAGAGAGAGAGAGAGAATCTCAAGCAGGCTCCATGCTCAGGGCAGAGCCCAATGAGGGGCTTGATCCCAGGGTTGTGGTCAGGGATCATGACCTGAGCCAAAATCAAGAGTCAGATGCTCACTGACTGAGCCACCCAAGTGCCCCTAATCTGTCCTCTTCTAAACTTTTCTGTATAATTTGAATTTTCTACAATGATTATTTATTTTTCTAGACAAAAAAAAAAAAAAAAAAAAAAAAAAGATAACTAAAAAAATAACCTAAGAGAGTATCTAATATTACAGATAAGAAATACAGTGGTATCCAGCTGGCTCAGGAGGTAGACTTTCCAACACTTGATCTCAGAGTCATGAGTTCAAGCCCCACACTGGGCATGGAGCCTACTTCAAAAAAAAAAAAAAAAGGAAAAAGAAATACAATTACTACTTTCCATTATTAAAATGATTCTATATTTTATAAAATATTTCCTTTAACTATAGTATTTAATTTATTCTTATATTTATTTACACATCACCACTTGACAATATATTGAAGGCATAGAATATTACTAGTTGACACAGTCGACTTAAAATATAGCCAAATCAAAATAAGGATTTTTTTGTAAGATATGAGAAAATAAAAACTCTTTTTCAAAAATCTGATTCACAAAATTTCTCAGACACGTATCTAATGTGAATAGGTACATACTTACCAAAACAGCCCAGTTGTTTGTATGCCCACTTCTAAAGAACTGTTCTGTTTGATCCTACAAGTCAAATAATAGCAAATATATTAGAAAAGCCACATTTCTGAGAATAAAAAAGTTAAGATTCATGAAGTCTTTACAGTTACAATGACAGTAAATTATCATTATGCAAATTTATAAAGGTTCTAGTATTTGACCTTATGAAGGACAAAAGTTTCATTTTTTTTGTTGGGGGCATTGTGGAGTTGCTTGTTTTTAAACAATGTATCTCGAACACAACCAGCTCTTCCTCATTCCTCAGCTTCTAGTTTTTCAATTCAGTCTTCAAATTGTGAATGACTTATTTTCATGCCTTGATTATACACTTAATAATTAATACGCTTCTTGTTGAAGTTTCATTAATTATTTCCTCCTATTCTGTACTGGATGCTTCCAATTACTTTATATGAACACATCACTACATCTGATTGAGTACATTCTCTAGCATGCTGCCATGTACCAATTCACTAATCTGTTAAAGTCTGAACTATATTTGCCATTGTGGAACATTAAAAACCTCAATATCCAATAATATCCAGATACTTAAGGAACACTATGTTTATTATATATTAAAATAATAGTGAATATAAACCTTAATGACCCCAGATCTACTACCAACCAGTATTAATTACTAAAAGAGTCATACTTCCTGGATTCAAATCTGGGCCCTATTATTTACAAGCTGCAAAAGCTTAGGAAAGCTTCTCTGTGCTCATAGTAATATTACCTGACACACAGAAGGTAGGAATGGTGACTGGAACATAGAAATTGCATAACTAACTTTAGCTGTTCTAATTTTCAGCTGGCAAGAAAACTGCAGGGAGAATAAAATATATTCACTCAAATGTGTCATACACACACACACACACACACACACACACACTTTTTTTTAAACCTTTCTCAACAGCTGCCTAGATGCTAAAGAAAAAATGTGCTACAATGGATTAAAGCATTAGTTTAAAAATTTGAAGATGTGGGCTTTAGCCCAGGTCCTATCCCTCACATGGCTGTGAGACTGGGGTAAGTCACTTAGCTCTTTAGACTTGACTTTCCTCATGTAGAAAGTAAGAGTTGACCCAATAATCTCAAATGTCCCTTCTAGCTGAAAATTCTTATATTATTAAGACTTTAGTGAAAATTTTGTTATGGCAAAACTCTTTTGTGATTGTTTAGACAATATAGGCACTGCAAAGTTATTCATTCTACATATGAGTGGAGCACCTATCATGTGCCATGTACATGTAATGTATAGTGATATAAAAAATCACTAAATAACATGCTGCTTTCTCTGAAGAATCCCAGAGTTCAATAAGGAAGCATGCAAACACATTACACTGCAATGTAACATTCATTCATTCATTCATTCATCACATTCATTGGGTGCCATGTGCCAGCCACTGTCCTGAACGCTCACAATACAATGATGGGCAAAAATAGTCATCGTACTTGCCTTCAAAGAGGTTACTATCCAATCTGATAGACACACATTAAGCAGATGAGGGCAAACTATGAATTCTACCAAGATAAGATACACAGTATCATGAAAGAGTACAGTAGATAGACCCCTAGAGAGACCTGACCTGACCTGATTTGGGGGGGTGGGAAGTGAGAAGGCGTCAGGGAAGTTTCCCCTAGGGAAGTGACATTTAGGTTAGGACCCAAAAGATGAAGAGAAGAGGGCAGATAATTCCAGACAGAAGGAACATACACCCTAATGGCAGAAAGGAGCCTAAAGGCTTTTAGAAACTGAAAGATTAGCACTACTAGAAGTCTGTGAAAGAGAAAGAGAGGATAAATGTTTCTTTATCCTTAAAGAAACATTAAGGTGTTTATGGATACATGATCCGAGTTGCATTTTTAAAAATTACTCTGGCTGCAGCTTAGAAAACAGACTGGAAGGAAGAAAGACTTGAGCCAGGTCAGTTAGGGAGCTATTGAAATTTTTAAGTGAAAGATGATGGAATAATAGATATTATAAAGCATATATGGATTATAACAGGTAAGTGCTATATTAGCTAAGTGTACAAATTACAACAGTGTAAACAAAGACAAGGGATAAGGAAAGGCTCTACAGAAGTTATGCTTCTACTTCATCTTAGTAAATGGACAGAATAAACAAGAGGTTATAAAACATGGTAATGTGAAAAAGCACAGCAACAATATAACTACAAAAAAGTAATAGTAATATTATCCAAAATGAAGTACACATGATAATCCATTAGAATAAAGGAGGAAAATAGCGGAACTTCTTTTTATATTTGTAGTATATTAAAAAATGCCTTATAAATATTGAATATATAGATTAGTAGTAATTCATGGATATAGACAGAGGGTGCATTCTTTGTGTCTTTTTCAACTGGGGAGGTATGTATTCAAAAAGTTTATAATCCACTGGTCTAAACTCAGGACACTTAAATGGTGGAAAGAATGGGCTCCAATAAGAAGACCACAAAAGTGAGCAGAGACCAGATCATGATGTTTAGACTTTCCTCTGGAAAACACTGGAAGGATTAAATCAGAAGAACAACCCCATTATATCTGCATTTTATGAAAACTAATTTAACATCTAAGTGAGGGCCTTTGGAAGCCTGAGGGAAACAAGATCGTTGTTGCAATAGTCTAGGCAAGAAATGGCCAGGGCCTGCATTAAGCCAGTGGAACTGGAAAGATGAAACCAATTTTTAAAGCTCATAACGTAGAATTTAGTGTTAATCAAAATGTGGGATAAAAAGAGGGGGGTTATTTTTAAAAAATCAAAACACGTTTCTGACTTAGTAGCTATCCCGAATAGGAGGTGGGCTAGGCAGAAGATGAAACTTTGGACACAGATTTTCAAATGTGTGCTATCTCGGCCCCTTAGCCAACAGGATATGCAAGTCTGACAACGATACCACAGATCTAGACTGTAGAACTGGCCTCAAGTATTGACAGAGAACTAGGGAGAGCAAAAGTTTTATAAAAGGCCAGAATTCCTGTGAGCCAAAAATAAAACACCGTACCCATGTGACTCCTGTCAAAGGGGAGCGTTGTAGTTTAATAGGAAAGTAGGTGCTTCACTCCTGTGCTTTCATTTCAACTGCTAGGGACCACACACTCGTCGGAGCAATGGATCAGGCCCTCCTCCGTCTCCTAAGATTTGATTCTTTAAATTCGTCGTTTTAAAAGGGCGAAACAGACCGACACCCTCCCCACAGCCCAGTCAGCCTAGTAAGAGGCTGATGCTTCCCTCTGCTGCTGCTGAGTCGGGTATCTGTTGGTGCGCTCACAGCCACAACGCAGCTGTCCTCCCAGGGCCCTGTCGCTCGGAGGGCCTGATTCCTACCTCGATCTGACTAGCGGCCAAGCTTTCGAAGGACAAGAGCAACAACCCTGCCAGGGCAGTCAAACACTTGCGAAGAAAGCAGGAGGCCACCATGTTTCCCGGCTTCCGCCGCCCGCACCTGGAGAGGCGGAGCGAGTGCCGTAAAGCAGCGCCGCGGGTTTTTGCATGCCTTCTTTTTCTTTTTGCGACGCCAGCCCCACCTCCTTGATGCCGGCCCCTCCCTGGCCCTTAGTAAACAGCGCTGGCACAGAGTTCAAGTTAGCGGGTTGTTGGGGCAGAGTTGATAGAAGAATTTGATCCTTTATTTTTAACTGCATTTTCCGTTTTTGTATTATAAAATAGATATAACATTTAAAAATTGCCTGAAAAGTGAAAGAGAAAAATCTGTGATCCCATAAACTTTAAGAAGCTATTTCCTATTCTGCATAGTGCTGCCAATTCTTTGAGTAAATGAAGGAGGATGTGGTGGGAAGAGCAAGCATTTGGTCACAAAAAGATGATTAATTGTATTAATCGGTAACATGGGTGGGTGCTGTAATTAACAGACTTGAGGTCTATTACTTATTAAAAGCTTGAACATGGAGAAATTGTTTATGTTGTTTCTTCTGTAATTATGGAGCCAAAATTTACTTCAAAGAGGATCTGAGGATTTGATAAGATCATGTGTATTTATTTGTTCCATTGTGTTCATTGTATGCATTCAGTTTTAAATTATTTTCATCTAGTATCACATAAACATATTTATGCTGCTTCATGATCTTTATAATTTTAACATTTAGTGGGAACTTGGAATTTCACCCCTTACTGGTGCTTCTGACAAGTAATTTCCCCTCTATTGGACAATACAAAGTTTCCATGTTTTACTATAAAATATTATAAAGCATACCTTCGTGCATTTGACTTTTCACATTTGTTGAATTCTTTTTTTTTTAAGTTTATTTATTTTGAAAGACAGAGAGAGAGTGGGGTAGGGACAGAGAGAGGGGGAGAGAGAGAATCCCAAGCAGGATCCACACTGTCAGCACAGAATCTGATGGTGGTCTCAAACTCACCAACCGTTATATAATGACAGCTGAAATCAAGAATCCACGCTTAACCAACTGAGCCACCCAGGCACCTCTGTTGAATTACTTTCTTTGGATAATTTTCCTAGAACAGGAATTTTAAGTCAAAATATAGAAAAATTTTAGTGCCCATCAATAATGTTGCTTTCCAAAGAGTACAGACTGGCAGTACCAACAAAATAAAACCTAACACCAAATTATACCATTTTTTCCCTCTAAATTCCTAGTTTTAAAATGTTACCTCAAGGTTATTATACTTCTAATTCTTTGATTGCTATCAAGATCCGATGTCTTTCCTTGTGTTTATAAACTATCTTATGTCCTCTGATGTAAATTTTCTGTTCACAGCCTTGTTTTACACACAAATTTGAATATATTTATAAAGCAGTGACATTAACCCTTGCCATATTTTATGCTATTGCTTTTCCCAGCCTCTTGTCTCTCTTTCCATTCATTTCTTTTGCTATTGTAGTTTGTGAGATGGTTAATGTTAGGTAGTCAAATTTCAGGTTTTCCCTTGTAAAGCCAAGAAACTTAGCATACTACCAGAATGTCTTACACCTGAAATGTCATAAGTTCATTCAGTTCTCAAATCAAGTTTTATTTTCTTTTGATTTTATATTTAACTTTTTAATTATCTGGAATATACTTTAGTATATGCTACAAGACGTTATCTAAGTTATCTATTGCTGCATAACAAACCACCCAAAACTTTGTAGTGTGTCCATAGCTAGAGGCAAAAGGGTATAGAAATGGAGACATGATTCTGGGAATCCATTGTTGTAATGATCTACTACTTTTATCAAAATTGGTATTCCATGATCCAACAGAATTTTCTGCATAATGCTTACCTTACTCATTGACTCATAATAATTCTTTAATTAAACACTTGTAAGAAATACAGTATTTATTTTTTTATCTTTATTTATTTTTGAGAGAGAGAGAGAGAGAGCAAGTGGGGGAGGAACAAAGAGAGAGGGAGACAAAGAATCCGAAGCAGGCTCCAGGCTCTGAACTGTCAGCACAGAGCCTGATGCAGGGCTCGAACCCACCAACTGGGAAATCATGACCTGAGCCCAAATCAGATGCTCAACCTACTAAGCCACCCAGGCACCCCAGAAATACAGTATTTCTGACCTTTATGTTCTCTTCAATTAAAATATATGTTTTTTGGGGGGCTAGTACCATGTTATTTTAATCATTGTGTTGCAGGATTCTTTACCTCACTCAATACCTGGGATTCATTGTCTCACCACTTTGAAGAATGAAGAAGAGGACACAAAATGAGCAGCAGGCAAAAATTTATTAGAGTATAAGATTAGAAAGTAAGAATAGTATGAAAACTCTCTTTACAGAAAAGGGGCATTTGAAAGTGAATGCCCGCAAATATAGATAAGGGTCTTTATTTTGTAAGGTTTTGCTCAACTTCTCCTTCCCTTCCCCCTTGTTCCTTCTCAGGTTATACCCTTAATTGGCTTGATAACTAGGTGCTAGGTTGTCCATTCTTGATTGGCTCAATTCCATTGTGTGAGGAGTCAGACTATGGTCATACTATCTCTCATATGACATAAGTTTTATGGTTTACTTATTTTAGTTAAGTATTTTGGTTCTCAAATTCCTGAGGGGAACCTGAGGAGGAGTAGTAGTGTCTGTTACATTCTCAAGAGGAACCTTATGTTCAAGGGGGTTTGCTGTGGTCAGATGCTCCCAGCATTGTTCCAAAATATGTGTTTTTTTCCTCACCCAGGGACCTCAGGTCCTAATCTTTCCCTCTCTGCCTATTTTATCCTATCTTTCCCTATTATAATTGTTGCTTTTAATATGTTTTGATATTTGGCCATTATGGCTAGCCATTTCACTGTATTTAATTTTTCACAAAATTCTTTGATGATTTCACCTGGTAATTTTCCAGGTGAATTTTATAATAATTTTTTCAAGGTATAAAAAAATAATACTATTTGGATTTTTAATGGGGCTATAAAAAACCTGTTAATAATTTGAGAGAGGCTGACATCTTTATCATATTTAGTCCTTCATCCTGGAATATGGAACTCACATTTATTTGTGTTTCCTTTTTTGAATTTCTTAGCAGAACTATAAGCCAGAGATACCTAATTTAAGCTACCTGTTAACATTTGCTGTTATTCTCAATGGATTGTTTTTCATTATATAGGAAATAAATATACAATAATTATAAATAGGTAATATCTATAATATTATGTTTTCTAATCAGTTATTGCTGATAGGCAGATAATATTTTCTGTGCAAGTACTATTTGATTATTTTAATAAGAATTATTTAATTATTTAAATCATTAAAATTACTTAAAACTTGTTTGACAGATTGTTTTGGCTTTTCTATTTTTTTTAATAATGCTATGTTATCCTCAAATTACCTTTTTGTCTCTTCCTTTGCAATATTATGTCTTGTATTTCTTTTTCACAGCTTATATTACAGCTGAATACTAAGAATGTTGATAGCAAGATTTTCTTGTTTCATTTTTGTTTTAAAAGGAGGTGCAGTGACTGATAATTAAGACAAACAGGAAAAATCCTTCTTTCTTGGCTTTTGCCCCTTGAATTAAGCTTATTGCCCAGGTAGCTTGTACATTGCTTTATTTAGCTGGAATAAAATCAGCATTGCATTAAACACACACGCACACGTGCACGCACACACACACACACACACACACACACAACTACGATACTGTGTTGTATATTTGAAAGTTGTTGAGAGAGTAGATCTTGAAAGTTTTCACCACTAGGAAAAAACTATACACCTAAATATATAACAGTGTTATGTCAATTATATCTCTGTTTAAAAAAAAAAAAAGAATTGTTAACCAGAGTCTACATTTAGACTAGAATTCAATTCAATTACTCATTTAGAGAATAATTGACTTAACTTAGCAAATAAAAGAGAAAACAAGCATTTGATTATCAAATCAAAATCACACACATCCACACACATTCATGGCTTCTCTAATAAAAGTTTTTATGCTTGATCCTCACGGTGAGTTCACCACAAAGTCTATCCATGCTGTTACTATTGTTCTTCAATCAGGTGATAACTCAGATTGATTCCATTGATTCAAGTGTTATATCAGTATTTACTCTTTTTTTAAGTTTATTTATTTATTTTTGAGAGGGTAGAAGGGTCAGAGAGAGAGGAGGAGAGAGAGAGTTCCAATCAGGCTCTGCACTGCCACCATAGAGCCCAATGTGGGGCTCAAACTCAGAAACCATGAGATCATGACCTGAGCCAAAATCAAGAGTCAGATACTTAACCAACTGAGCCACCTAGGCACCCCAATCAGTGTATATTCTTGCTCTCTTTTATTACCCATGCACCTATCATATCTTCTTTTTGGTTACCTTTTTCTCTCTCCTCATGTCTACACCAAGAACACCATTTTGTTATTCATTTGCTGGGTGGATATTTATTAAGCACCAATTATGAACCAGGCATTGTGCTAGTCATGGGCAATAGAAGAGAACAAAAACAGAGCAAGTTGCTGTTCTCATTGAAGCTTACAGTCTAGGGGAGACAGATTAACAGTAGAAGCATTTAAACAAATGTAAAAATCTGAAAAGAGAGTTCCTAGTAGAGAACCCAACCTTGTAAGAAAACCCAGAGTAGGCTTCCCTGAGGATATGGACTGATCTGAAATTAATGAGTTACTGAGGCAAAGCTAGAGGGGAAAGAAGAGCTTTCAAGACAGGAAACAGTTCTTATAAAGAACCTATGGAGAAGGAAGCTATGGAGAAATTTTTTGAATAACCTTGTGCTTGCAGTTCAAAGAACAAAAGAGAGAATGCTACAGGATGAAACTGCATTGCTAAGCAGGTGTCACCTCCCTTTAAAGCCTTGGGGTTCAGGTCAAGGAAAGCCTCAGAATGGCAAAAATCATGCTGGCTTCTGTGAGAATGGCTGTAGGTAGAACATTCAGGAGGCCATGGCTACAGTCCAGGCAATGGTAGCTTGGACCAGAGTGGTAAGAGTGGAGATGATGAAAATAGAGAGAACCAATTACAATTTTAAGATTACAACAAACATGATGATGGATTCTATTTGTAAAGCAGGAGAGAGGACAATTTCAAGGATGACTTTTACATATCTGACTTGGACAACTGAATGCACAGTAGTGCCATTTTTTTTTAACATAGGTATCACAGGAAGTGGACCAGGTTTAGGGTTCATATACAAGTGAGGTCTGGTTTAAATATTTACCCAGAACAATTGGAAGACAAACTTGCATAAACTTACTATAAATACTTTTGTGACTACTAAATAAATGCTGTTACAAAATAAAATGAGTAGAAAGGATACATTTAATCAGGATCAGAACATGGCCCCTCAGAGAGATTTTGTAATGTGGTTTTTATTATATATAGTTTAATTGCCTCGGACAAGTCTGTTTGCTATAGCAATCAGCACCACAAGTATTTGATGTGTGTAGCATTTTATATCTGACAGTCAAAATGTTTCTTTGGACAAGATAAAATTCAATAAAAGGAAATTAGATATATAATAAAATACACATCAAAAAAATCAATTAAAATAAAGCAAAAGGGCTTTCTTTCCAGTGTATTTGTATCATTTCCTAGTCCTGATTTTGATATTGGACCACCTTCAATTCCATTTCAGTTTGGCTTCAAATACTTTTCCTCCCTCCTTCCAGTGAGCCATTTAATAATAGTTTGTTGTCCTTCTATAATCAATTTCCATCTCATGACCTTCTCATTAGCTTCAGAACTAACTCATAATAACATTGCTTCAATGCAAGAGTAGAGCAATTGCCCTTCAAAGTCTCATTTTTGGAAATCCTGTGTTGTCATTAAAATGCCATAATGACCTGGACAGAAAGTCAGGTTGAATGCTTTAGTGATGTAAAACTTGATATCTCATTAGTAGTGTAATCATCTCTTGTCAATCAAGAAGCCACTGGTTCTGTAGATACAAAGCGATTGTTAGAGTTCAATTCCTCATGAGCTGAAAATTTCCTATAAGTGCAATTGCTTTTCTTCAATTGATTTTTATTCAATTGTATATTGCTTTTATTCAATAAACATCTTGTGAGATTCTCTGAAGTCCCAAGAAGATTTAATAAATATTTTATTACACTGTGTTTAATTAAGTATGGGACATACTGACATCCTGGAAGGCCTCTCTTAGGGAGACATAGGAGTTGTGTGGAGGGGAGGGAAGGAGTTGTGTGTTTAGGGAAACTTGCTAGAAAGGTACTATAGTAGGCAGAATAATCCCCCCCCCAAAATGTCCATGTCTTAATCCTTAAAACTTGTGAATATGTTACCTAACATGATAAAAGGGACTTTGCAAATATGACTATGTTCTTGAGTAAGGGAGATTATATTAAATTTTCAGAGTGGGCACAATGTAATCACAGGGGTACTTACAAGAGGAGGGCAAGAGAGGGAAGAAAAGATGCAGTAACAGAAGCAGTGGCCAGAGTAATGAAGAGCCACGAGCCAAAGATATGAGTAGCTTCTAGGAGCTGGAAAAGGCAAGGGAATGGACTCTCCCCTAGCTCCTCCAAAAGAAACCCAACTCTACCAACCCATTTTGGAACTCTGACTTCTCAAGAACTATAATATAGTAATTTTGTTTCCTTTTAAGTCATTGAGTTTATGGCAATTTGTTACAGCAACAAGAGGAAACTACTACTGGTACTTAAACTATCAGCAGTGGTTATCTCCTGGAGACCCGAGAAGGAAGACTGGGGTCTTAGAGGGCTTTTACTCTCCATTCTTCAGTATGAGCTGAACTTCTTTGTTTTATCACAGATTTATATAGCATCTTAAATAAAAATAATCATTAAAGGGTACCTGGGTGGCTCAGTTGGTGAAGCGTTCTACTTGATTTTGGCTCAGGTCATGATCTCATGGTTTGTGGGATCGAGCTCCATGTCAGGCTCTGTACTGACAGCACAGAGCCTACTTGGGATTCTCTCTCTCCCGCTCTCTCTGTTGCTCCCCAACGTGCATGCTCTCTTGCTCTCTAAACAAACAAATAAATAAATAAACTTAAAAAATCATTAAAAGGAAAAGTAAAAGGAAAAAGCATTTTAGTTTTAATGATTTTTATACTAGGATACAGGATTCGTAGGACTAGCAAAGATCAAGCACTACTTATATACTAGGAAAAGTATATATTATTATAATATAATTATAATTATAATAATAATATTATTAATATTATTATCCACAATAATATTGTGGATGTTCTTTTTATCCATTCATTCAGTCAACAGTTATTCATTGAGCATCTACTCTGTGCTAGACAATTTGCTAAGAACTGCACCTGAGGATGCAGACGGGAAAAAGGTAGACACAATCCCCACCCTCACAGAATTTAGACATAGCAAAGAAGGCAGATATTAAACAGATAATTACACAAATTATTAATCAATTATGTCATGGTAAGCTCAACAAAGGAGAGGTACAGGTGACATTGTGTAGGGGGGCAGCCTAACCTAATCAGGAGATGCTTTTCCGAGCTACTTCAGCTTAGAACTCAAGGATAAATGGGAATTTGCCAGAAAGAAATGGGAAATACAATTTTCTCAATTTTCTACAAAGAGCAAATGTCACTTTTATTTTCATAAAAATGAATACTTTTAGTGGTTTTTAGAGGAATAATTCACATTTCTCCCTCTCTTTATATCTGGTAACAACAGCTGCTCAGTGCTAGAAATGCTCTGTTCACTGATTGATTTAGCTGAATTTAGTTTAACAATCAGACATTTCTCTCTCTCTCTCTCTCTTAAATACTTCAGTCAAATAAAATATTTAAGTTAATAAATTACAGCCACTATACAAAAAAAGATAAAATAAAACAATGATTAAATAGTCTCCTTGTCCAAAGCTTACATTAAGAAACTATTAAATTTATTACTTTTGATAGTCAATCTACCAAGGAGAACTCGTGAAATGCACTTAACATTGACCTTGAGGGAAATAAGACCAGCTTCTTTGCTAGTTGAAGTTCTATTTTTATCATATCAAAATTAAGGAACACAAGTGAAGGAACAAAGGATAAAAGTTATTTTTAAATCAACACCAAAATATATCACTAAAGGAATTTTCCTGAAAGGAATTTCATAAATGAAATAATTTGATATTACAAATTAGAATTCCAAATTTCTCAACAAAATTAGAATCTTCTGTTACAATTTCCAGATGAATATTTTCTAAACTATAATTTGAGATAGCTTTGGAAGGGGAAAGGGGAGAATGACATCTCTATAATAAATATGCTTTAATGATGTCGTTAAAGATCAACATATCTAGAAAAACCCAAAGGAAGAAAAGTAGAGTCTATTAATAAATACCATGCCACCATAATTGCTAAATAAGTAAAATGCTGTCAATTTTATTTAAGTGATCATTTTTATTTGTTTGCTTGCTTTCTTCTCAGTCCCTGAGGTGTCTGTAACATTTTGAGTGGTAATATCCCTTAAAGAGAATCAGCATAAGGGTGCCCTGGTGACTCATTTAGTTAAGCATCCGACTTCAGCTCAGGTCATGATCTTCTGGTTCATGGGTCTGAGGCCCTCATCGGGCTCTGTGTTGACAGCTCAGAGCTTGGAGCCTGCTTCGGATTCTGTGTCTTCCTCTCTCTCTCCACCTCCCCTGTTCATGCTCTGTCTCTCTCTGTCTCTTAACAATAAATAAATGTTAAAAAAATTTTTTTAAGAGAATCAGCAAAAAGACACATATGTTCAACAAATAATGTATCATAGAGCAGAACTGACATAATGACATAATGAGAAGTTATGTTATTTGTAACAGATTTATACCAGCTAAAATGCAAATAGGAGAGACTCTAAATAAAGATATTAATGAGAATGTTACAGAAAATGGAAGATTTAGAGTTCATATATTCCTGCTGTCGATGAAATAAGTAAAACATCTAGTATCTGTAGTGGATTGAATAGTGTCCTCCCAAAATTTGTGAACATTTGGAACCTCAGAATGTGACCTTATTTGGAAAGAGTCTTTGCAGATGTAATCAAGATAAAGATCAAGATGAGGGGCCATTGCATTAGGGTCAGCCTCTAAATCAAATAACTTGTCCTTATAAGATGAGGCAAAGACTCACACAGAGAACAAAGTCCCAAAAGATGGTATCTGCAGAACATAGAGGATTGCTAGGAGCGACCAAAAGCTGGAAGAGACAAGGAAAGCCTCTTCCCAAGAGACTTCAGGGAGAGCATAGTCCTGCCAACCCTGATTTCAAATTTTCAGCCTCCAGAACTGTGAGAGTAAATTTCTGTTGTTTTAAGCACCTCGTTGGCAGTAATTTGTTATGGCAGTCATAAACAGGATCTAATGTAGCTATTTTCATAACCAGTATTTTTTGATATTATGCTATCTGCATTCATTATTTCCTCTACTTTTTTAACTTCTTCTATTGTAGAAATAGAGACCAAAAAAGAACAGTTTGTCTTGTGATGATTATCACGATCAATGTTTGTTCATTCCATGAACATTTAAGCACTGGATCAGTAAGGATGATTTTGCTCAAAACCAACAAAAAGGGTATTTAATTACCTGGTAAGATAAGCAATCCACTGAAAGGTAGTTTCAAGGTTGGTTTGCAAACTCAATGATTTCTTCAAGAAGCATGTGTCCTGATCCTCCACCTCAGCATATTGGCTTTGGGATTCTTATTTGTTTCTCATGGTAGCAGGACAGTTGCTGAAGCTCCAAATATCATATCCTTGTATATCTAGGAAGACAATCTTAGTGGCCTCTGGCAGGCCTTCCCTTAAGTGTGCTTTTCCAGGGCTTGGTCACATGCCCATTTCCAGACCCAACAAAAAGATACAGGATTCGTAGGACTAGCAAAGATCAAGCACTACTTATCTCTGGTGGCTGGTAACATTGCTTCCAAAAAAGGAGCCAAGATTGGGTGAGCAAAGAAGAAGGGGCAGAATCACTGGGGCCATAAGTACATATTCATATTCATATTCATGTACATAACTATATATTCATTACCTAGACCTTTGTGTTAGCTTTATATCAACATTTGACAGATTCATCAACAACTGACAAATTCTTTGAGACTCATCAAATATTTCACCAGTAAAAAAAAATTCTTCCCAGTAATGGCTGAATTTGATGTAGCATTATCATGTCCCTGCAGAGTTATACTCAGCATTTTGGGTAGTTTCCTTGAATGTATATAGAGGAGAAAATGTTCATCATTTATACTTAAGGAAAATAAGGTTTAAATTTCAATTTGATAGATTTAGATTGGACATTGGAAAGAAATTCAAGACTACAGTGTTTAAAAAAAACTTTTTAATGTTTATTTATATTTGAGAGAGAGAGAGAGAGAGAGAGAGAGAGAGAGAGAGAGAGAGAGAGAGAGAGTGCATGAGTGGGGAGGGGCAGAAGGAGACTGAGACAGAATCTGAAACAGGCTCTAGGTTCTGAGCTGTCACCACAGAGCCCAACACAGGGCTGGAACTCACGAGCTGTGAGATGATGACCTGAGCAGAAGTTGGACGTTTAACCAGCTGGGCCACCTAGGTGCCTCATGACTATAACGTTTTTTAAGGAGGCTATGAACTACTTCCCTTGGAGATTTTTGAAAATATTGTAAATACTGCATTTTAATAACGGTTTTGGCAGTAAAATCTCTTCAGCTGTCATCAAATATTATGTGATTCTATGCACGCTTTACTCTAACAGCACATTTAATTTGCTTATTGTCTAAGGAGCATACTTAATGTGAAGCCCTTGTAAGGCCCCCAAGACAGAGATCAGTCTTGGCTAGAAAGAGAAATGTTTTTCTCAACTTTTATTTGTTGAATTTCTTAGGTTGAACCTACCAATCTTACTTACATATAACCACCACAAATTACTATTTATGGAGGCTAAAGCTGAACATAGAACCTCTAGGGCCTACCTGTTGGCCTCTTGAGTCTCTTATGGAATAGTGGTTACAAATTCAGCTACCTGAGTAGCTTCAGTTGAGCGTCCAACTCTTGATTTCAGCTCAGGTCATGATCCTAGGGTCATGGGATCAAGCCTCACATTAGGCTCCATGCTCAGCCTGGAGCCTGCTTAAGATTCACTCTCCATCCCTCTATCCTTTTCCCCCACTCATGCATGCTCTCTCTCTCTAAAACAAAAATTAAGAACTAAAATTAACAGGAGTTAAGATGGCAGAGAAGTAGGGACTGGGATTTTCCTCATCCCTCAGACACAGCTGTATTGAGATCAGATCACTTGGAACACATAAGTAATCGATCTGCGGAATGGCAAAAAAATCTCCACAGTTGGACGAAGACAGTTTGGTAGGACTGAGGTATGTGTATGTGAGTTGGGGGAGATAAAATGGCATAGACACAGAGGGGAGGGAAACTTTTCTGTGCAGACAAAAGGGAGAGAAGGAGAGAAGGCTTCAGTATCAAGTTAGCACAAGAGGAAAACCTCTCCGGACCACAGACTGGGGAATGAAAAATACAGAGAGTACCAGTTTCTAATTCTGCAAACAGCCTTAGGAGCTGAAACTCCAAAAGTTCCAAAAATGCACACCTTTCTCTGGAGCTAAGCTGGGAGCCAGCCATGTGCCAGCTCCTGGGGAGGAAGGAGCTGGGCCCAGGGTGCTGCAGCGATCTAAGGGGAGCCCTGGGAAAGAATAGTCCCCTTCCTCAAGTACTTTGGCAAGAGGTTTATTGCCTCCCCAAGGACAAAAGACTCTGCAGGTGTCAGCCAAAGGCCTTTTATCAGCAGGGTGGAGTGATGCTAAACCAGATCAGGGTCCGTGTGGTGCAGGGCCCTTTAAGACATGGGGTTTTGAATCCCAGCCTAGCACCTAGGAAGCACTGGAGACTAGAGCTGGGCAAGCTGGCCCGCCCATGCCACTCTGGGAGGACTGCCTGTACAGTGTGGGGATTTTTTTTCCCACAGTTTTATTTTTTTATTTTTTTTAATATGAAATGTATTGTCAAATTGGTTTCCATACAATACCCAGTGCTCATCCCAACAGGTGCCCATCACCCACCCTCCCCTCGCGCCCACCCCCCATCAACCCTCAGTTTATTCTCAGTATTTAAGAGTCTCTTATGGTTTGGCTCCCTCCCTCTCTAACTTTTTTTTTCCTTCCCCTCCCCCATGGTCTTTTGTCAAGTTTCTCAGGATCCACATAAGAGTGAAAACATATGGTATCTGTCTTTCTCTGTATGACTTATTTCACTTAACATTACACTCTTCAGTTCCATCCACGTTGTTACAAAAGGCCATATTTCATTCTTTCTCATTACCACGTAATATTCAATTGTGTATATAAACCACAATTTCTTTAACCACTCATCAGTTGATGGACATTTAGGCTCTTTCCATAATTCGGCTATTGTTGAAAGTGCTGCTATAAACTTTGGGGTACAACTGCCCTTATGCATCAGCATTCCTGTATCCTTTGGGTAAATTCCGAGCAGGAATTTTGCTTTTGCTGGGTCATAGGGTAAATCTATTTTTAATTTTTTGAGGAACCTCCACACTGTTTTCCAAAGCAACCGCACCAGTTTGCATTCCCACCAACAGTGCAAGAGGGTTCCCGTTTCTCCACATCCTCTCCAGCATCTATAGTCTCCTGATTTGTTCATTTTAGTCACTCTGACTGGCATGAGGTGGTATCTCAGTGTGGTTTTGATTTGTATTTCCCTGATGAGGAGTCATGTTGAGCATCTTTTCATGTGTCTGTTAAGAATGAAACTAGACCACTTTCTTACACCATTCACAAAAATAAACTCAAAATGGGTAAAGACCTGAATGTGAGACAGGAAACCATCAAAACCCTAGAGGATAAAGCAGGAAAAAAACTCTGACCTCAGCCGCAGCAATTTCTTACTTGACACATCTCCAAAGGCAAGGGAATTAAAAGCAAAAATAAACTATTGGGACCTCATGAAGATAAAAAGCTTCTGCACTGCAAAGGAAACAATCAACAAAACTAAAAGGCAACCGACAGAATGGGAAAAGATATTTGCAAATGACATATCGGACAAAGGGCTAGTATCCAAAATCTATAAAGAACTCACCAAACTCCACACCCAAAAAACAAATAATCCAGTGAAGAAATGGGCAGAAAACATGAATAGACACTTCTCTAAAGAACAGTGTGGTTTTTAACACCTGGTTCGTGGAGGAAAAATTGGGGTGTCGCCATTTTTCTCCCCATCACCAATGCAGTGGGACTTCAGAGAGCAACATAGTGGCCCCGAGGGGAGTTGGGACCCACTTACACCAAACCCCGCCCCTCCATGCCTGACAACTGCTTATCTGCTGGAGTGAGACTGACACTGACCCAACAGTCAGCCTCTCCTCCAGACCAGCACGGCCACCAGTTACAGGCACCAACAGACAACTGTTTTTTTGTTTGTTTTTGTTTTCATTTGTCTGTTTGTCTCTTTTCTTTTCTTTTTCTTTCTACCCTCTTCTTTAGGAAGAGGCTCATAGCTATATATATGTATATATATTTTTTTTACATGTAGTCACCAGAGACAGTAGCAAGAACTGTCAGAGAAGTTTGTTTGATGCAGCATTTTTACTCTATCCTTTTTACACCTTTTCTATCTCTTCTTCTTCTTTATTTTCCTTTCTCTTTTTCTGGATTTAGCCTTATAGTTTTTTGATTCTCTGTTTGGTCTTCTTTTTTCCCTGCATTTTTCTCTTTTTATGGCATCAGCCTTCCCCCACTCCACTTTTTCCTTTTTTTCCAGGGTTATTTCAACAAACAAATCAAAGCATAGCTGGTTGAAGGTCCAAACACTCCACCACCACAAGCAAGGAGGAGCTTTGCAGAGGACTGACCAATGGGATAGAGTGGCCAAAACACAACAACAGAGTGCATGCAGCATACACCAAAACACTCCATGGAGAGCCAGGCTCTGGACAGTGTATGAACACTTTTTAATATAGTAGTGCTTGCAGGTGCAGGACACATAACAAGCTTTTAAAACACACAAAAGACAGAAACTTAGAAAAAATGACAAAGTGGAAGAATTCTCCCCAAAAGAAAATTCATGAAGAAATCACAGCCAGAGAATGCTCAAAACAGGTATAAATAATATATCTGAACAAGAATTTAGAATAACAGCCATAAGACTAATAGCCAGGCTTGAAAAAAGCATAGAAGACAGCAGAGAATCTATTGCTGCAGAGATCAAGGACCTAAGAAGTAGTCATGATGAATTAAGAAATGTTATACATGAGATGCAAAATAAACTTGAGGCAGTGATAGTGAGGATGGAAGAAGTAGAGGAGAGAATGGGTGAAATAGATAAAATTACAGAAAATGATGAAGTTGAAAAAAAGAGGGAAAGGAAATTACTAGATCATGAGGGGAGAATTAGAGAACCAAGTGATTCCATGAAATAAAACAATATCTATATCATAGGGGTTCCAGAAGAACAAGAGAAGAAATGGAAAGAAGATTTATTTGAACAAATTATAGCTGAGAGCTTCTCTAATCTTGAAAAGGAAACAGGCATCCAAGTCCAAGAGGCACAGAGAACTCCCTTGAGAATCAATAAAAACAGCTCAACACCACAACATATCATAATTAAACTGGCAAAATAGGAAGACAAAGAGAGAATTCTGAAAGCAGGTAGGGACAAAAGAGCCTTAACCTACAAGAGTAGACATACAAGGATAGTAGCAGACCTGTCCACTGAAACTTGGCAGGCCAGAAGGGAGTAGCAGGAAATATTCAATGTGCTGAATAGGAAAAATATGCAGCCAAGAATCCTTAATCCAGCAAGGCTGTCACTCAGAATAGAAAGAGAGAGGAAGGCTTTCCCAGACAAACAAAAACTAAAGGAGTTCATGACCACTAAACCAGCCCTACAAGAGAGCCTAAGGGGGACTCTGTGAATGGAATGCAGCAAAGACTACAAAGGACCAGAGACATCACCACAAACATGAAAGCTACAAATAACACAATGACACTAAATTCATATCTTTCAATAATCACTCTGAATGTAAATGGACTAAATGCCCCAATCAAAAGACGTAGGGTATCAGAATGGCTAAAACAAAAACAAAAACAAGAGCCAGCTATAATGCTGCCTACAAGAGACCCATTTTAGACCTGAGGACACCTGCTTATTGAAAGTGAGGGGATGGTGGGGCGCCTGGGTGGCTCAGTCGGTTAAGCAGCCGACTTCAGCTCAGGTCATGATCTCGCGGTCCGTGAGTTCGAGCCCCGCGTCCGGCTCTGTGCTGACAGCTCAGAGCCTGAAGCCTGTTTCAGATTCTGTGTCTCTCTCTCTCTGCCCCTCCCCCGTTCATGCTCTGTCTCTCTCTGTCTCAAAAATAAATAAATGTTAAAAATTAAAAAAAAAAAAAAGAAAGTGAGGGGATGGAGAAGTATCTATCATGCTACTGGACATCAAAAGAAAGCTGGAGTAACCATACTTATATCAGACAAACTAGATTTTTGAAACAAAGACTGTAACAAGAGATGAAGAAGAGCATTATATCATAATTAAGGGGTCTATCCATCAAGAAAAGCTAACAATTGTAAATATTTATGCCCCCAACATGAAACGCCCAAATACATAAATAAGTTAATCACGAATATAAATAAACTTATTGATAATAACACTGTAATTGACGGTGACTTTAGTACTCCACTTCGAGCAATGGACAGATCATCTAGGCAGAAAATTATTAAGGAAATAGTGTCTCTGAATGACAGATTGGACCAGATGGACTTAATAGATATATACAGAACTTTTCATCCTAAAGCAGCAGAATGCACATTCTTCTCAAGTGCACATGGAACATTCTCCAAAATAGATTACATACTGAGTCACAAAACAGCCATCCACAAATACAAAAAGATTGAGATCATACCATGCATATTTTCAGATCACAACACTATGAAACTTGAAACCACAAGAAAAAATTTGGAAAGCCCCCAGGTACATCAAGATTAAAGAACATCCTACTAAAGAATGAATGAGTCAACCAGGAAATAAAAGAAGAAATTAAAATATACATGGAAACAAATGAAAATGAAAACACAACAGTCTAAACCCTTTGGGATGCAGCAAAGGCCGTCCTAGCAGGAAAACACATTGCAATTCAGGCCTATCTCAAGAAGCAAGAAAGGTCCCAAACATACAACCTAACCTTACACCTAAAGGAGCTAGAAAAATAACAGTAAATAAAGCCCAAAGCCAGTAGAAGTAGGGAAATAATAAAGATTAGAGCTGAAATAAATGATATAGAATCCCCAAAAAGCAGTAGAACAGATCAATGAATCTAAAAGCTGGTTTTTAAAAGAATAAACAAAATTGATAACCCCCTGGCGAGACTCCTCAAAAAGAGGAGAAGACCCAAACAGATAAAATCATAAATGAAAAAGGATAGATCACAACCAACACCACAGAAATACAAACAGTTACTAGAAAACCCTATGAAAAATTATATGCCAACAAATAGGACAATCTGGAAGAAGTGGACAAATTTCTAGACACTCACACACTAACAAAACTCAAATGGGAATAAATAGAAAATTTGAACAGACCCATAACACGCAAAATTGGATAGGTTATCAAAAACCTCCCAACAAATAAGACTCCTGAGCCAGGTGGCTTCCCAGGGGAATTCTACCAGACATTTAAAGCAGAGTTAATACCTATTTTGCTCAAACTGTTCCAAAAAGTAGAAATGGAAGGAAAGCTTCCAGATTTGTTCTATGAAGCCAGCATTACCTTGATTCCAAAACCAAAGACCCCACTGAAAAGAAGAATTATAGGCCAATATCCCTGATGAAGCTGAATGCAAAAATTCTCAACAAGATACTAGTAAAATCAAATTCAACAGTACGTTAAAAGAATTATTTACCATGATCAAGTGGGATTCATTCCTGGGCTGCGGGGCTGTTTCAATATTCGTGAGTCAATCAACATGATACATCACATTAACAGAAGAAAAGATAAGAACCATATGATCCTGTCAATAGATGCAGAAAAAGCATTTGACAAGATACAGCATCCTTTCTTAATAAAAACCCTCAAGAAAGTCAGGATAGAAGGAACATTTCTTAATATCATGAAAGTCATATGAATGGCCCACAGCTAATATCCTAAAATCCTGAGATCAGGAGCATGACAGGGATGTCCACTCTCACCACTGTTTTTAACATAATGTTGGAAGTCCTAGCCTCAGCAATCATACAACAAAACAAAATAAAAGAAATCCACATTGGCAAAGAAGTAAAACTTGCACTCTTCGTAGATGGCATGATTGATACTCTATACGGAAAACCCAAAATATTCCACCAAAATACATGAATTCAGCACAGTTGCAGGATATAAAATCAGTGTACGTAAACCAGTGCGTTTCTATACACCAAGAATGAAGAATATGTGGTGTACACCCACACCCACACACACACACACACACACCCACACACACACTGGAATACTACTTGGCGATGAAAAAGAACAAACTCTTGCCATTTGCAACAACATCATGGAACTGGAGAGTATTATGCTAAGTGAAATAAGTCTGTCATAGACAGATGTCATATGATTTCAATCATATGTGACATTTGAGAAACTTAACATACGAACTTAGGGGAAGGGAAGGAAAAACAAGATAAAAACAGAGAGAGAGGCAAAACATAAGAGACTCTTAAATACATAGAACAAACTGAGGGCTGATGGGGGTGGGTTAAATGGGGGAGGGGTATTAAGGAGCGCACTTTTCGGTATGAGCACTGGGTGTCATATATAAGAGATGAATCACTGGGTTCTACTCCTGAAACCAAGACTACACTATATGTTAACTAACTTGAGAGTAATAGAAAAAACAGGACATGAAAATAAAATAAAATAAAATAAAATAAAATAAAATAAAATAAAATAAAATAAAATAAAATATTTAAAAAATTCAGACAATGGAGTCAGGACTGCTTAGGTTTTTGTCTCAGTTAGACATTAATAGCTGTGTCTCTTTGGGAAAGTTACACAATTCTTCTAAGCTTTGGCTTTCTCATATAGAAAATGGGGATTATAAGATATGAGATATTGCATATATATGCATGCTAAAACTCTTAGCTCAGGATCTGATACCTAATGATACACAACTAATGTTACTTATTAATATTTCCTTCTTCCCTTCCCTTATGGCCAGCCCTATTCCCTGGGTCCAGCAAGTCCTCTCATTTGCTCTCTGTCTGCCCCAATAAAAAACTAAAGTGTCAGATGCTGGGAGGAAAATTCCTCTTCTTTTACTTTGTTTATTTTTTTTTTTTGAGAGACAGCAGGGGAGGGGCAGAGAGAGAGGGAGAGAGAGAATCCGAAGCAGGCTCTGTGCTGTCAGCACAGAGCTCGACACGGTACTTGAACTCATGAACCATGAGATCATGACCTAAGTGGAAACCAAGAGTCAGAAGCTTAACGGACTGAGCCACCCAGGTGCCCTGAAAATTATTCTGATAGTCTGATTGGTAACTGCGCTGCAAACTTCCACTGCTATCCTGAGTTTCACTTAATGAATAAAATAATTTATTTTCAGTGTTCTTGTTTTTTCCATAACTTCAAGAAAATCTTTGCAAAATTAAAATAGGTATTTCTAATGCTTCTATCCATGGAGAAAGTAAAATAGAGTTAAGTTAAAATTCACATTGCCAGACATCTCTCTATATATAGTGGCATATTCTGAAAAAAAAAAACACCTAAAATTTTCACATAAATAGATCTTTCATACCATTTCTAATTTTATCTGTTAGTTCTGATGAAAAATCCTAACTTTTCATGTGTGACTTCAAAAGCTTCTTTGTCAACAAGACATAAATTGTTTTGAATAGAAGAAGTAACCATTAGTGAAAGATATATAGGATTATTATGTCACTAAACTTCTATAGCCGCATTCTACTGTTTACAGAAAATACAACACAAAAATTATTTTAGTTCTTAAGGGCATCATTAAGTAAAGAGGTCTCTAAACAAATTTAATCAAAATAAAAGGCATTTTTACTCCTTTTGTGTCAGTACACAAAATGAATATGAATGTTCTGTTTACATTTATTTCTTTTTATAGTTGGAACTGTTTATCATTTGAGATCTAAGTTGATTTTCAAATAAGTAAAATAAATTTTAATGTCCCCATGTGGCTCTCCCCTTTGTTTTCTCTATCCCTTCTTTAAAGTGGATTTATAATTATTCAGAAACAGTTAAAGAGGTCATTTTAAGCCAGGCTCAGGTATTCAAAGGACATCTCGGAAATAATTAAGAAAGTTGTCTAAAACTGATTTTGGACACCTTAGTGAAGGACCCAGTTCAAGCAAAAGAAAGTGCTTTCTGATTAACTACTATGTGCTTGGCATCACAGTGAGCCCCAAGAATAAAAAGTTGAATAACACAGTTCCTAGTTGTAAGAGGCTCATTCTGCAGGAAGGGAGGCAGAGAACAGCCACTGAAATAAATAATTGTGTAACAGGGTTCTGGTACTATCATGGAGGTATATCTAAAGTCCTACTGGAGTACAGTGAAATTGTTAATTCTAGATAACTTTGTTAAGTCTAGTTTTTCCATGTGTGTACAAAACTATATTAGCCCTGTCTTCTCGAGCCATTAAAAAAGATTAAATGAGATAATAAATGTGAAGTATTTAGCACTGTGGCTGGCATATGGTAAGATTCTAACTTAACTGCTGTCATTATTTTTGGTATTGCTACAATTATTATTAGGAAGAGCAAGGCAAGATCATGGTTATGGCAGGCAACATTAGAACTGGGTGTTCAGAGATGGGAAAAAGGAGAAGAACTTGGCTGTCTGGAAGGACAAGGGGGTATTCCAGGCAGGGGTAAGAATATGAGTCAAGATATGGAATAAGAGAAAGGCATGCTGTTAGCTTTTGAGGAGGGATGAGTAGCCCAAGCAACTGGAACATAGGAGCAAGTTTCTGGTGGTGGCAAACGGTGCCATATTGTGAAGAACCTTGTACTTAATGCTGAGTGCTGAACTTTGTCCTATGAGTAGTTCACAGCCATTAAAGATTTTTAAGTAGCAAAGTAATATGATCAAATGTATGTTTTAGAAAGACAGCAGTAAAGATACTAGAGATAGTCAATAGGCTACAATAATAGTTTATGAGAAAAGTAGTAATAGCTAACACATAATGCTTATTATGTGCATATGCTATTTGCTTACCTGTTTATGTGTTTTAAGACTTACAACAGCCTTCTAAGGCAGATGCTATTAGCTCTATTTTACAGAGGTGTAAATGTAGGTATACAATTGCACAATAATTTCCTTAAGTTTCCATGCCTAGCAAGTGTTGAGACTAGGATTCTAACTCAAAAAGCCTTACTTCTCAATCTATATATTTAACCACTACCCTTCACTGCTTTTCAAGTAATAAAAATCAAGCTAGTGAAAAATAATGAGAATGGAAAGGGACGTTGTATTCAAGAGGCATTTTGAAAGTAGACTAAACAGAGTTTGGTGACCAATTTTAATTTAGTAAAGATGAATGGAAGTCCTACCACATGGCAAGCACCTACAGCTACAACAATGAAAAAACAGACTCGGCAGTGTTCTCCTGAAGCTTTTTGCCCATGGAAGAACAGACAATATGTGGTTCATACTAAGAACAAAAAAAGAAAGAAACAGAATAATGGGCAATAGAAAATAAATAGAGTTTCTTTAGTTAGGTCAATCATGACTCCAGGAAGATGGCCTTTAAAAGAAGGTGTGAAGATTCCTCATGAACCAGCCACAATGTAAAGAATCTAAGTTATTAGAGTTTGGCAAAAGGAGAAGAGTGGCATGAGATGAGGCTGGAGAATTAGGCAGAGATCAGTATGTGTAGGACCTTTAAGGCCATGGTGAAACTTTGCCAAAGGTAATGAGAGGTAATGAGATGAGTGTGATGAAATGCTCCAAAGGGTTTCAAGGAAAGGAGTGAATTGATGTTGAGGAAAGAAGAGCAAAAGGAGTGGTTGAGGATTCTTTCAGAATGGGGGTCTGAGAAGATGATGCTATTTCTATCACGGATGGCAAATACAGAAGGAGAGGCAAACTGGGTTGGCGGGGGTGAAGAGTAAGTTCAGTTTGGGATACTTAGAGCTTGAAATACCAGCAGAACCTCTAAGCTAGAAACATAAATCTAAACTGTGCTTGCAGGGGCACCTGGGTGGCTCAGTAGGTTGGGTGACCACCTTCAGCTCAGCTCATGATCTCACCATTAGTTCAAGCCCTGCATCTGGCTCTGTGCTGACAGCTCAGAGCCTAGAGCCTGCTTCGGATTCTGTGTCTTCTTCTCTCTCTGCCCCTACCCCACTTGCACTCTGTCTCTCTCTCAAAAATAAATAAACATTAAAAAAATTTTTAAACTGTGCTTACTAGTAGAAGATTCAAGGATAGACTTTATTATGGATGAGTCATAAGCTGGTCCTTGAAATCAATAGTGCTATCACCCAGAGAGCACCTTCTGATCAGGGTTTAGGCAAAGAAAGATGGAAAATCAGCCTGAAAAGGGGCAATTAGTGAGGAAGAAGAAAGATCAGCAGAGAGGAAATGGGGGAGGAGGGTGAGGGGATTGGGGAGAACAATGCAACAAACATCAAGAAGGAAGACACCTGATAAGAAAGGCTAGATTTGGGGATTCAGAGGTCATTACGACCTTTGCTAGAGCAATTAAAAATCATCTCCCATTTTCCACAAAAATCCATCAGGGTCCTGGCCAATCCAATTGCTCCAACAACAGGTAAAATTATTTGCATATCTTTGTATTTCATGTTTCTGCTTATATGATTATAATGATTCATTGTTTTAGTTCCTGTTATTGTTTTGTATTTCTACTGGGAGAGATACAGTAAGCTGGTATGAAAGTTTGGGAAGTAATTTAAGCTAAAATTGGAAACAAGAATGTGTTTTACATAGGTGGAATTGGGGAAGGGTCATGAGATATCTGAAAAGACAAAAAATATTGCAGATATTTTGCTGAAAGCAAAATGCTGGAGAAATGTTATTTGGGCCCATTTAGTAGGGCTGACTAAGGATTCTTTTATGATAGTCATTAGTAATACAGCTATAAAGCTGGTTGGGACAGGATATGGAGGAGCTTGAATGCAAGATTCAGCATGTTTGAATTTTCTCCTATAGGTATGAAGAAACTCTGAGGACTAGGAAGGAAGGAACGGCCAGGATAAGACTACCGTTAATCTAAGAATGGTATTGGGCAGACTGAAGGCAGCAAGGTATGTTCATTTGAAACCCTTATCCAGTTAAGGGTCAGGTGAGGACGAGGCTCTATCAAGTGGAATCCTCACTTTGAATCTGGCTTTGAATGTATTATTTTGAAGTGATGTAGGTCCAGGTTGAAATGTCTTCAAGGTCATTGAAATGTGAGACGAGAGATCAGGATTGGAGGTGAGCACTGCTTGTATAGATATAACAGATGAAGGTGTTGAAATGCATAAAATTTCAAAAAGGCAAAGTCTAATAAAAAAGAAAATCAAGAGTCCAAACAAGAGCATCTCTGTATAAATGAGTATATAAATGAAGATGATCAGTAGGTCAGAGTAGATGCTGTGGGATAAGAGCATCAGGCATTCACCAGTATGCCTTCTAGCCCTTGCTACATCCTCCTCCTCTGCCTATTCCCCAGCACTTCACCAGGTAAGTAACTCCCTCTCTAACTTAGTCAGGGCATCCATTGCCTCAGAAGACAGTAGGGATGTAGAAAGAAATGGTCAACACTAATTTTTTGAATTCCAAAGTAAGCCCTTGAAACCTGTAGGTTTTTGAATTTTAAAAGGCTGAGCTCTAGAAGAATTGAGACCTAAGATTTCTTCCAAAAAAAGAGCCACGGTAACACCCACTTACCATCCTCTGGGGAGAAGTTTCAAGAGTGAAAGGAGGAAGTTTAGACTCTGGTGGGTCCTCACAAGAGGTTTTTTTCCTGCCCCCTCTAACAGCTGGTCTTGGGGGAAAGTGGTAGATAACACAATCTATCACGTTGAGGGGGTTCTACAGAGGAGACTTGTGTCTGCTTCACGTCAAAGCTCTAGAAGTGAAGCACAAAGGATCCCAAAGAAGTGGCTTGGGCCACAACAGGGTGAAGGCAGTGGAAGAGAAAAGCTCAGTGACAGCTCAGGGTCAGCCCTGAAGAAGTGAGGGGCAATGGCCAAGTCCTCTCCTTACTTCAGAGAATAAAATATATTTGGACTGCACAAATAAGAAACCAGATATGGACCCAGTATATGTCAGCATGAGCAATTACCAGCTACTTTAGAGAAATCCAGAGCAGAATTCTCAGCTTATTCGACGCCATAATACCATACATGGCCTTCCAACACCTGCTCCCTATCTCTCCCCCATCAGATGAGATGTCACCCTGGGGAAGGTGTAGAAGGGAGAATGCTCTCAACTGGACTATGTTTAAATCAGAACGACTGAGAAATTACTGTACTTGCCTGATTAAACCTCCTGTTACAAGACAAAGCTTTCTGCCATCAGAATCAAGTGCTAGAAGTAGAAATTAAATTTCGTTATGGGAAAATAAAATGAGTTTTCATCTTTTGCACACATTAGTTTGTGAAATTTGCACCTGCTGCACACACAAGCCTAACAACTATTTCGTTCCTCAAATAATTACAATATTCTACTTTTGATACAGACCAAAAAAAGGGAACAAAAATGCTAAAAATTAAAAATAATATGATACCTAAGCAATAATGTAATAGTGCCACAAGAATTATATATGAGGATAGGGGTATGACAGAAAAATAACATTTTTTTATTCTGTTGTATATATTTAAGTGATATATCCACTCAACTTTCATTACTGCTCTCCTAATGACAGCTATAAAGGATGTCAAATATAATCTGTGCACTTTAAGTATGTCAAATACCATTCAATTTCTATTCTAAAAATGCAGGAATGGAATCTTCAAGAAACAAGTCAATTAAATGCTTTTGAAATTACTTGGACAAAAGATCAATTTCTTCCCCAAAATGATATATCAGGGAAGAAAGTGCTTTTCAAAATCCATTACATCATTCCAGCTGAGGATTGTGAGTGAAGTGTAGTGATGATTTATTTTGATACAAAAAAAAGCTTTATAATGAAAATCTAACTCCATTTCAGAGAGAGAGAGAGACAGACAGAGACAGAGAGAGAGAGCGAGAGAGAGAGAGGGAGAGAGTAGTGTGTTGCTTTAGTTCCAAGCATTGCTGGATTTGATTAAGTTGCGATATGTGTAGTGTTGGTATTGTCAGTTTCGCCAGCCAGACTGCAGAGATCAAGGGGGTGAGCATACAAAGACCAGGCAATGAATGTGGTCTTTGGCTCTGAACTTCTCCCCAGCAGAATTGCTGGGAACTTACCAGTGTTGCACCACGACATGTTCCAGGAATCTCAACTCTCTTCTACCTTAGAGTAAATTTCCTTACCAAAAACGGCACTTATTGAGGTGTTCAGGAAGTCTCTGTTCCCTGATAATTGCTTAATAGTCTTAAGTCCTAGGGAGCTAATCAATCTAAATGGGTCCCTTCTCTGTTTCTGATGAGTACCTTCAGGTGCCCATTACAGAAAACCTGCAGTGGGTATGTGGACTGGTTCCATATCCAGGTCCTTCCAGAGTAGACAGAATTAATCCTAAAATGCAAAAAGCATTTCTACTTCAAAGTCCCAAAATATTATATATTCTGCTAACACAGATTCATGATTTGCTGAAGCTTGGAAAACTTATGCCCATTGAAAAGATTCTTGATGAAAGACCACCATGCTTCCAGCCTCTGCTTTTTCAGTGGCCGGAGTGAGGAGAGTCCTCTGTCCTCTGGAACTCACAGATCATCATCAGCAAATTCTCTTATTTTCTCAGTCTCTTCTCGTAACATTTACTTCACCTTCTTGCTTTATTATAAATCTAGTTCTCTTCTGGAATCTCTCATGTGGTGGCTATTTTTCCTCCATATTCCTGGAAATAATGGGCCTACACCTAAAACAGGATGTGGGACAGGTGTCCTCCTTGCTTCACCTCTAGGTCATTCTCTTTTCCTCCTCCCTAAAAGACTCTGCCTTTGAATTTCATATCATCTGGTTATACCACCCAAGACCCTTCATGTTGCAGTCATCCACCAGATTTAATTCCTGGCTTGCTGTGATTCTCTTCAGCACTACTACTGCCTTAATTTTTTGGCACTTCAAAATCCAGGTAGATGATTCTTTCTATACTCTAGCCTCACAATTCCTTCACTCTCTCTCCTCCATGATCCTGCTCATCACTTTACATCAGTGACTCATTCCTTTGGTATATCTTAGACCTCATTATTACTAAAAATTGCAACCCTTCCATCATCTAAATTTCTACCATCCAACTTTCTACCTCTACCTATTTTTCTAGCTCACTCTCTTGCAACCCTGTCTCCAAAGATCTCTGACCATATCAAAACTAACAATTTGTTGATTCTTCTATATTTTTGCTTTCCTTCACCTCAACTCATGTGCTCACAGCCCCCTTTATCCAACTTAAGTTCTATATTCAGTCATTACAATCAATTATCCTATATTCATATTCACTTTATCATATTCCAGCATATAGCATATATGCCTGCCTAAAGCCTAACTCCTGTTAAATCCAACTGTCCATCAACAATATGCTCAAACCCCACCTTTTATACATCACCAAACCTGTCTTCATAATATATCCTGAATACAAGTGGTGTTTATCACCTGTACCATCAATACCCTGGTTCAAGCCACCATCACCTCTCTCGAGATTATTGTAATAGCTTCTTATCTAGTTTCTCTGCCCTTGCTCCCCAGATCCTATTCTCTATACAGTAGCCATAGTAAACTTCCTACCATGTAAGTCAGATGATGTCACATCTCTGCTCAAAAACCTTAATCTCTTACCAGACTAAAAGCCAAAGTCCCCACAATGACCTACCAGGGCCTATCAACCAAATCTTTGTACTATGCAAATATTTGTTGCAGGAATGAATAAATGAATAGTTATGAATAAAGAACTATTCTAAAAATGTATCCATAGTATCTAAGGATGCCCTTTCTATGCTCTCTTCCCTACAAAGTTAAGAGCTTCGGGCTCAAAGTGGAATATACCTGACATACTCCAGACTACTGGTGGAAATTTTTTCTTAATTTGACTTGAATTCTGTGAGGTCAGAACAAAGTGTTGGTTATTTTTATAACCTTTTCACTTAATAAGATGCCTGGTACAGAGCAGACACTCATTACTTGTGGTATATAACACAAAAATACCATATGTGAAGGAGGAAAGGATCCAGGTACAATTAGTGAACCTGCCCATGGTGGCTTCAGAAATGCATTAACTAATATTAAATAAATAAATCCCTGCTGCTACTTATCCTAAAGGTTATAGCAAAGAAACCTACCACATGATAAAGAGCCTCATCAGAAATTAACTCTGTAATTTGGAGTGCCTGCTTCTGTGAATTTCCATTTGGGATCCACATCTGAAACCCCAGTTTGGCTTTTCTGTCCCTGAGCTTTTAACCTATATGGCACCTCTTTTCCAGGTGGCAGCACACAAGATTCCTGTACTTCCGTGTCAGTTGCGGTAGAGGATACTGCCTGGCCTCTTGCAATGACCCAAAGATTCTCCAAAGTGATTTATATCTCTGTCATGAGGTCTGTATTTTAAGTCAAGCCACCCTAAAGGAATTCCTCTCAAATACGTTGGAATCTCATGCAGGTGTTATTGCACACTATAGTAGCAAAGGGAAAGCTTTGTTTTATTTACATAAAATAAAAATACATATGCTTTTGTATTTAGAGATACTTTCTGGAAGGAAAAATAAGACACTATTAACAGTGCTAACCCTTGGCAGTGGTATAATGTGTTGGCATAGTGGGGGGAAAAAGCAGAATTTTGCTTTTCAGTTGTACTTTCAGGAGTTTTAAATCATTGACTATGAGTTTACGAGCTCAAAATCATCCCTCCTAGCCAGGCTTAGTGGTCACTTCTCCTTCCTAGCTTGCATGTCCTTGCAATCTGAGCTCCTTTCTTGCTCCTTCCAGAGCCCTTACCTAGAGTTCTCTTCAATTTGGGAAGGAAGGTCTATTATTTTATATATTTTGAAAATAGCTTAATTAATGGTAAAACAGTATAAATCTTTGTAGAAGTTCTGTAAATATACTTTATTACTGTATTGGCATATCTAACAGTCTTGTTCAGGCCGTTTCATCATCATCATCATCATCATCATCACCACAGCTGGCATTTATTGAGCCCAATCCAAGTGCTTTGCATGTCTTAATTTACTGAATACTCACAAAAACTCTCTAAGGTAGTGCTATCCCCATTGTTTATATGGGAAGTTAAGACACTGAGAGCTTGAGTAAGTTGCCAAAGAGTTTAAGTAATTGGCTGGAAAGAGCAGAACCAGAATTCAAATCCTGGCATTCAGACTCTATAACCATATTCTTACCCAGTAAGCTATGCTCTTTTCATGCAAAATTTCAGATGTTTCTGTGAGTTAAAAATAAATAAATAGAAGGCTTTAATCTTGTTCATTGTAAGTTTTTCAAAGTAAATTTTGGGCTAGCTAATTTCTATCTTACATGTTAGTTTATTATGAATTACTTTCCTTTTTCTGCTTTATATTATACTTAGGGAATTATTTTTAATTTTGGAAAATGTGTATACAAGTTATAGTCTGATAAAATGAGGGACTGCTGGCTAGGGCAGTAGTTCCCAATCTTTTGGATTTCATAAAAGGATGGTGCTATAAAGATGTCATTGCAGTCCCTCCATAAGTGGATATTCTCACTGATCTTTTGAGATTATGATAACATTGTTATAAATCAGTATCATTTGAAGATTTCTTTTTCCCTTGGGGATTTATGGAAATATGCTTTGGTGCCCTAATTTCAAGGCTTATGTGAGTACAAGCCCTCTCTATATCTTTCCTTTGTCTCCACTCAGATTCTTGCACTTGGGCACAAAATTCAAGCCTAGCAATACATTCCATGAAAACAAAATAAAGCAAAACAAACAAGCAGTAATTTTTCTAAAGATGTAATGTCGAGCAAGTGGCATCTGCCTATCACAAGGAGTAGAAGTCCAAGCACTTCTACCCAATGTATCTTATTATCAGGGTCACTCACCAAGGAAAATGAAACATGGTCAAGCACTAGATGGGAAAAGGCTTTACTCACATAGGGAAGAGATAGGCAAGATCAGCTGTATAGTGACTAGTGGTCCACCATGGCCAGTGAGTCCCTCTCGGCAGCCAACACATGGCAATATGCCTGCATGCACCCTTCTTATCCTGCAACAGAAGGACCTCGTCTGTTTCCCACAGGGGACAGATATGGTAGTGGGGCTGGCCAGGTGCCATATGACACACATGCTTAAGCAGAACAAAGGAGTGCACATTGAGTATGAAAAGGGGAAAGATATTCCCACACAAGGTGATAAGCCCATCGTAAGCTGTGAGTCCTCTTTATCACTTGATAAGGAGGTATAAGGGCCATTCTTCTACAATTGAGAAGGGATTGAAAGACTCTGCATGAGACTGCCTTTCCAAACACTTAGAAATATATCATATGAGAGTGATCTCAAGACATAAAGTACAATCCAATGCTAGGAGGCTGAGGATGGGGTTGGGGTTGGAGGTTAGAGCAGAAAGGCAATGGTAGGAAAAAAAGGGTAGAAGAATATCAAAGTGGGATGATAAGGTTGGAAATACTGGAGCTTTTTCCCACTGTGATTTAAAATATCTTAAGTGTAGTATAAATACAATATACATGATTAATAGTTTAAATGACTCAAGTACTTCTTTTTTTAGTGCTGGAAATGCTACAAAAAAATACCTACATGAAAGCAAATATGTCATCATTCACTACCTCTGAACACATTGTTGGTAGCAAAATGTAGAGAAAAAATATCCATTCTAAGGAAATTTCTAAATCAAACTGTAAAGATATTAATAGATAACATTGTTAGTTTAAAAGTAATTATTGAGTTTACTATATTAAGAAAAAATTAAACAAGCTTTTGTAATTAAATAATTTGACAACAGTTTTAGTTAAGGGTTTAGCTTTTTTTTAATCTTTATTGAAATAAAATTGTATAATTGACATACAATGTGTAAGTTTAATTTGTACAGTGTGACTTGATATATGTATGTATTTGAGAGTAATTACCACAATAAGGTTAGTTAATACATCTATCCCCTCACATCATTACCTTTCATGTGTGTGTGGGTATGGTAAAAGCATTTAAGATATACTCTCTTAGCAACTTTCAAGTATACAATACAGTATTGTATTGTTAACTATTGTTAACTATAATCACTGTACCATACACTAGATCCCAGAACGTATTCATCTTTTAACTGTAAATTTGTACCATTTGACCACTTTTACCCATTCCTCCCATCCCCCCATAGAAACCACCAATCTACTCTCTCTTTCTTAATTTTTTTTTACATTTATTTATTTTTGAGAGATAGAGAGAGAGCATGAGCAGGGGAGGGGCAGAGAGGGAGACACAGAATCTGAAGAAGGCTCCAGGCTCTGAGCTGTCAGCACAGAGCCCGACGCGGGGCTCGAACTCACAGACCGTGAGATCATGACCTGAGCCAAAGTCGATGCTCAACCAACTATACTCTTTCTATAAGCTCAGCTTTTTCAGATTCCATGTGTAAGTGAGATCATATGATATTTGTCTTTTTCTGTCTGACTTATTTCACCTAGCATAATGTCTTTAAAGCTTCATCCATGCTGTCACATACGGAAGGATTTCCTTCTCAGTTTTATGGCTGAATAATATTCCCTTACATATACCACATTTGCTTTATCCATTCATCTGTCCTTGGACACTTAGGTTGTCCCCATGAATTGAATATTGTGAGTAATGCTGCAATGAATATGGGAGTGCAGATATGTCTGCAAGATCCTTATTTAATTTCCTATGGATATATACTCAGAAGGGGGTGTGCTAAATCATACACTAGTTCTGTTTTAAATATTTTGGGGAACCTCCATACTATTTTCCATATTGGCTGTGTCAATTTGCATTCCCACCAACAGCGCCCAAGTGTTCTCCACATCCTTGCCAACACTTGTTACCTCTTGTCTTTCTGATGACAGCCACTCTGATAGGTGTGAAGTGATATCTCATTGTACTTTTGATTTGCATTTTTCCAATGATTAGTGATGTTGAGCATCTTTTTATGTACCTGTTGGCCACCTGTATGTCTTCTTTAGAAAAATGTCCGTTCAGGTCCTCTGCCCATTTTTAGTCAGGTTATTTATTTATTTATTTTGCTATTAAGTTGAAGGAGTTTAATCCCTTATCATATTTGTGATTTCCAAATATTTTCTCCCATTCTGTGGGTTTCTTTTGAACTTTTGTTGTTTCTTTTGCTCTGTGGAAACTTTTTATAGTGTGTTGTAATCCCACTTGCTGATTTTTGCATTTGTTACTAATTCTTTTGATCTCATATCCAAAAAATCCTTGCTCAGACCAATGTCAAGGAGCTTTTTCTCAACGTATTCTAGGAATTTTGTGGGTGTAGGTCTTACGTTTAAATCTTTAATGTATTTCAAGTTAATTGCTATGTATGGCATAAGACAGAGGTCTAGTTCATTCTTTTGCATGTGAATATACAGTTTTACTAACACTGTTTATTGAAGAGACTATCTTTTCCCTATTAAGTATTCTTGGCTCCCTTGTCAAATATTAGTTGACCATACATGTGTGGGTTTGTTTCTGGGCTTTTGATTCTTTTCTGTTAGTCTATAGAGTCCCTGTTTTTATGCCAGTACCATACTATTTTGATTACTATAGCTTTGTAATATTGTTTGAAATCAGGAAGTGTGATGTCTCCAGCTTTATTCTTCTTTCTCAAGATTGCTTTGGCTATTCATCGTTTTTTTGTGGTTCCATACATATTTTGTAATTCTTTTTTTCCATTCCTGTGAAAAAATGCCATTGGAATTTTTATGGAGATTACACTGAATCTCGGGATGGCTTTAGGTAGTATGGACTTTCTAACAATATTAGTTATTCCCATCCATGAAAATAGAATATTTTTTCATTTATTTGTATCTTCTTTAATTTCATTTACCAGTATCTTAGAGTTTTCAGGGTATAGATCTTTTATCTCTTTGGTTAAATTTATTATTAAGTATTTTATTGGTTTTGATGCTATTGTAAATAGGAATTTTTCTTTTTTTAAATATATCTCTTTATTTGAGGGGAGGGGGCATGCAAGTGGGGGAGAGGCAGAGAAAGAGGGAGGGAGAGAGTCCCAAGCAGGCTCTGCACTGTCAGTGTGTAGAGCCTGATGGGGGCTCAAACTCACAAACTGTAAGATCATGACCTGAGCCGACATCAAGAGCCAGATGCTTAACTCACTGAGCCACTCGGGTGTCCCAGAATTGTTTCTTAATTTCTCTTTCTGATAGGTCATTGCTAGTGTATAGAAACATTATAAGAAACAAATCACTTGACGGGGAGGGTTTGGCCTATACTTTGTGTCTATTTCCATTTTATTTCTAATCTCTCTAATCTTTTCAGCAGTGGGGAAACAATTTGATACATGTATTATCCATTGGTAATAATGATTTACATTGAATGATACTATACAGCAACGCTGTAAATAAGACGTGTGTAATGAACCTCATTTTGCAAACGAGGAAAGTAATTTTTTTCCTATGGTGCCAGAATGTTTGCAAATTTCAGAGTTGATAGTCAACCCAGATCAAGTCCAATTTTGTTTTCATCAGGCCAACTTGATAATATTTCCCAAACTGAAAATCTGAGTGCAGGGTCTGAATGGCACAAGTTCTGGCCCTTTGATCCGAGAAGTCTGATCTAGTCTTTTAATATCACAAAAGGCCATGAACACCTTGATGCCCCAGGACAAAAAACAAAAACTCTCAATCCTAATTGTATATACTAAGAAGGAAGAAACACTCTTAATTTGGTTCACTTTCAAATTTGAGTTATAACTGATAGCAAGGATTTAGAAGTATGATTGTTTCACTGAGATCTTCAGATCTTAAATTTAATTTATCCAGAGAGAAAAAGGACAAGGTAAAACCATTATACAAATGTCTGGTTATTTAAAGTTATCCAACTGTAAGGTAAAATGTTCTGAGAAACAATATAGCAAAGTAGTTAAGATCTCAGACTTTAGAGCTAGAATAAGTGGATTGGAAACTCACTTCCCCTGTGTCCTAGCTGTGTGACCTTGGGCCAGGTCTGTGCTTCAATTACTTTATCTGTAAAACTGAGATAATGATAGGATCTGTTTAATAAGGTTGTTGTGAGATTTAAATTACTTAATACATGTAAAGTTCAATATGAGTCCAGTATTATTTATTTCATAAATATTAATTGAGTGCTTACTATGTACTGGGTACTGGGGATGCAAGAAAAAAACAACAGCAAGAAGAGTTGCATTCATGGAAATTACTAATTAGGGAAAGACTATCAGATAAAAAAATATTAAAGACTGGGGCACCTGGGTGGCTCAGTCTGTTAAGTGTCTGACTTTGGCTCAGGTTATGATCTCACAGTTTGTGTGTTTGAGCCCCGCATCGGGCTCTGTGCTGACAGCTCAGAGCCTGGAGCCTGCTTCTGATTCTATGTCTCCCTCTCTCTCTGTCCCTTCCCCACTCATTCTCTCTCTCTCTCTCTCTCTCTCTCTCTCTCTCTCTCTCTCTCTCTCTCTCTCTCAAAAATGAATAAATGTGAAAAAAATATTAAAGACTAAGTGGCAAACTATATAGTTTGCTAGATGGTGATAAGGGGCATATAGAAAAATAAGAGAGGAGAGAAGCAATAGGAAGTCATGAGGTGTGGGAAACATTAAGGGAAAGGGGTTTAAAGTTGTAAACAAGATTGTCAGGAAAGTCATAACCAAGAAGAGCATGTTGGAACAAAAGTATGAAGGAGTTGAGGGAACAACCCACATGGATATTTGAGGGAAGAGTCATCCAGCAGAAGAAACATAAAGTCAAAGACCATGAGAAAAGAACATAAGTGGCAGGATCTGGGAATCCCAAGGATGAGTAAGGCAGAGCGGAATGAATATACTAAGAGGAAATCATGAAGTCAGAGTAAAGGGTTGGAGGTGGTGTGTGTGTGTGTGTGTGTGTGTGTGTGTGTGTGTGTGTGTGTATAAAAGCTGATTGTGTAGAGCATTTTTAGCCACTATAAAATTTGGGTTTTTTTCTCTGAGTGTGATGGGAAACCACTAGAGTAAAGAATGACATGACTAAACTTAATTTTTAACAGGATCACTTTAGCTGCTGTGTTGAGTATAGAAGTGGGTCACATGGCATGGAAGCAGAGAGACCATCAGGAGGCTACTGCAATGATGTAGGTGAGAAATGACAGTACTTGGACAAGGGTGGTTGTGATGAAAGTGGACAGAAGTCATTGGATTCTGGAGATGTTGGAAAGCTACAGCAACAGGACGTGGGAAATGAAAGAAAGAGTCAAGGAGGACCCAAGGTTTCTGGCCTGAGCAACTGGAAGGATTAAATGACCATTAACTGAGGTTGAGTAGACTCTGAAGAGGGCAGGCAGAAGTGGAGACCATCAGAAAGTTGGTTTCAGAGCATTGAATTTGAGATGCCAATTAGAATTTAGAGTGGAATCCTCAAATAGGCAATTGCATACAAGAGTTTCTGTAGTTTGAGGGAAGATCTAGGCTGAGGATACAAATTTGGAAAGACCATGCTTGCAGATGGCATATAAAACCACAAGACTGGATGAGATTATAAAGGGTCCATAGTAGAGAGAAAAGGGGGTCCAGTGCTGATTGCCCCTACCCTCTACAACTAAGAGTTAGGAAGATAAAGAGGAGCCAATAAAAATAACAAAAAAGGAGTATTAATGAGGTAGGAGGAAAACTTGGATGTGTTGTTCTGCCACCTCTGAGTTCATGCCAGTTTAATATTAGGCCTCCATATGATTAATATGTTGATAATATGAATCAACAACTAATTTTGGACTCCATCTGATTGTTTTTCTGTCTGCTTTTAAAGGGTCATACAATCCTCCTTCCCAAGAATGGCACAGATGAAGTGAGACACAGCCCAGAGGCAGGAAGTATTTTGTGTTCATAAATCAGTGAGGATGAGGGACCAATAATACAGAATATTTGAATTTGCAAGTGTCTTGGAATATCCAGGAGTAGTATGACTGCTGTAGTTGTAACATGCTAAAATGTAGAGGGGAATTGTAATCACAGGGAGTAGAAACGCTGGGGCAATACTGAAATTGTGGTAATTGGATTATGATAAGGCTTAGAGTTCAATTAGGTAGAGTTCAATTATGGTTAATATTAATTAATTATGATTAATCACAGAGATAACTAAGGAATTTAGTGAAAAGCAAAAACATTTTATTTGAACAATAAAAGATACTTAGATTATGAAAATTTGGATGCACTACAGCTTTTCTATTTTCATCTCAACGGTTATAGTCATATTTTTACACTTAATGTCATTTTGAATTAGGAAGCTTGAGAGGTGTTTTTGTTCCTGATTTGTTTACAATGAGTATTATTAAACATCTTTTTGGTATACATAAATGCTATGGATAAATAAGAAAAATACATTACTAGAGAGAAAAGCTCAGTACCTTTTGCTATTCAACTATTTATAGACCAGTAAACCATGCAACTTTCTTATTATCCATTATTATTTTCATAAGTAGTTTTCTCCATACTTTTTCCATTAATACAGAAAGTAATTTTATTGATGTTTCAGGACAAAATGGTTTCTACTAGTTTGGAAGAGGAAGAACTGGGGGCCAAAAGTAGACTAATTTGTTACCTTTGAAGATCAAATAAAAATTCCTCAGCTCTCCATTTTCACTGTCTAAAAAACAAATCTCAAGAGTTTCATTGATTTCTAAAGTTAATTTTCACATTTTATTTTCATTTTTTCCTGTCTTATTGAGGACATATATTTAAACTTAAAAGACTCAACAAAGTAGAATTCTACTTACAGTGTGGTTTTTGGTAAATATAGCTTGACTACAATATGCAGTTGGAGAACTGGCTATGGTTAAGAGATTTATGAAGCTTTATTCAACTGAAGCAAACAGTAAGCAAAGGTCAGTGATTCTGAGGCCACAACATATAGTAATCATAATGGCAATCCTCAATGTTTAGCATCACTTGTATGCCAAGAACTGTACTTGAAATCTACATGTGTTACTCCTAAACTTTATAATAATCCAACAAGATAACTATTATTTTATATTTTCTAAAGATGGAGAAACCGAGGCAATGTGCCCAAGGCAACACACCTAATAATAGCAAAGCTGGGAAATGAAGCTGCTCTATTTCATGTCAAAATAGGTTTAAAAAAATAGGTTTTGTCATAGATGGTTTTTCCGTGTTTCATTGTATCTGGAATATATTACTTTTAAAAGAAAACCTAACTTTTCAGACTTTTGGTGATCCAATTATTTATTTAACTCAATAATAGTGTATAGTAGGGTCAGGAATCCAGACTTGAAAACTCAAGTGTGTGTAAATTCTTTATTTTGGTTATGACTATTTTAGATTTCCTTTGAACCCCTCATCCACTAGAAAGTAGGAACAAAATTAACTCTTAGTACAACATTTATTATTTATTTATTTATTTATTTACTTATTTAGAGAGCATGCATGAACAGGGGAGGGGGAGGGGGGGTGGGAGAAAATCCCAAGCAGGCTCCATGCCTAGCATAGGGCCTGGCATAGGGCTTGATCCCACAACACTGGGATCATGATCCCAACTGAAATCAAGAGTTGGATGCTCAACCGACTGAGCCACCCACATGCCCCATAGTCCAACTTATTTTAAAGCTCAGTGTCATGCAAACATTTAAAAAACCCATTTGGGAAATATTCATAATCTCTCTCTCTCTAAGATTTTATTGTTGAGTAATCTCTACAGCCAATGTGGGGCTTGAATTCACAACCCTGAGATCAAGAGCCCCATGCTCTACTGACTGAGCCAGCCAGGGGCCCTCTGGGTATCTCTTAGATAAACATACATAGTGTCTCAGAGAGCTTTCCCCTGCTCCTCTCCTAAAAAGGTCTTCATATGATGAGGATAAGATGTGGCCTAGGTGGGGAGGTGTCAAGGAAGGGTTGGAGTCTTCAGACATCAAGTCCTCTGCTTCCTCCTCTGGTCCCTGGGTATCCTTTGTTCAGCTGCTGCTTGACTTTGAGCTGCTGGAACCCAAAGTCTGCTGCGATTGGTTAGGGGCCAGTCCTACTACCTAAGCCTCATGTCAGGCAAGAGAACGGGACAAACGTTCCTTCTTTGACAACGAAAGCCACTTGATTGATTTAATCTTTCTCAGATGTAACACTTATTTCCTTTCAGCAACTTCCACCTTGGTGTGGCAGAATCGTTGTGCCCTTTCTGTGGTTATCACCACTGATCTGGCTTCCGACCTACTGTCTCAGTGCGGAGTGACTGGGGAACCCAGTGGACCCCGCTGAGAAAGTATTCAGATCCCTAAAACTCCCCTTGGACACTGGTGGCACCTTGTGAGCCACGGTCTATTCATTGGAGGATTCCTATTTAGCATCATGTCACATCCCTCCTATGTGTGTGCCTCTTTGCCTCCTGCTGCACCAGTCCCCACCTCATGGGTGCTCTGTGGCACAGGTGAGGCCCATCTGCTCACAGGTATCTGCTATATTTCTTGGGAATAATGAACTTACAGGGAATGTTCCTGCTCCTAAGCCACCTGGCTTACTATAGTCACATCACCTCTTCCCAATCTTCTTCTCATTCTAATAGCCCCAGGGGAGGTCAGCAAACCATGAATCAGCAGACAACCACCAGGCTTTGAGATTGTCTGTCTAGTAGCTATGCCACAAACTTCAGGTGGGATTCTCTTGAGCTTCCTTCCCTCAGCTTTGAGGAAAGAACTATCTGAGCACCTCCTTTCCTTCCTTTATGGGGAGAGGAGGAGTTCACTCCTAAAACACTATTTTTCCCAGTGTCCCGCCTCCTCTTATCCGTCTCACGGGTAGAGGTTTTCCCTTTCACATGAAAACAAACCAGAACTCTCTTGCCAAGAACTGGGCCCTTTTCAAATGCAGCATTAGATAAAAGAGTAATTTAATTCTCAAAATATGTTACCTCTTTTGTAACCCCATGCACTACTGGAACTAGAAAATATTTCAGTTACTATTTCACACTGCCCTGTTACTCATTCAAAATGATGCCAAATATTTAAGATTCAGGACATTTCATTTATTTTACTTTAATTCTTAATGTAGCTGTGTTTTGTTTTGTTTTGTTGTTGTTGTTGTTGTTATTGTTTGTCACATTCCCTACTTTATTTCTCTCCGTGTTAGTGAGGTTCCCATTATAGTCACAGAGAGTTTGAAAATTTATCCTGATAATCATTACTGGTATTATTATTATTTAAAGTTTATTTATTTTTGAGAGAGAGAGAGAGAGAGTGCACGCACATGCAGGAGGCAGACAGAGGGAGAGAGAATCCTAAGCAGGCCCTACATAGTCAGCACAGAGGCTGATGCAGGGCTTGAACTCATGAACTATGGGATCATGACCTGAGCCAAAATCAAGAGTCAGACGCTTAACCAACAGAGCCAGTCAGGGTCCCCTACTGGTATTATTAATAAATGGACAATTTTGATCAGATACCCTTTGTACAAAATATATGTTTTCATTAAGCAAGCACAGAATCATAAAGTTCAGGCCTAAAAGGGACTTTAAACATTGACTCATATGAATCTCTTATTTTACAAATGAGAAAATTGGAACTCAGAGAGGTTAAGTAATTTGGCCAGTGTTATATTGCTAGCTCATTAGCAGAGTTTGGTCAGGACTTCCTAGTCCTTCAGAGCACTTAAAAATATTGAAGTTGGAATTATCTGTGTAATTTTTCATGTATAGTCTGACTTGTCTCACCCTCAATGTACTAAATTAAGCTCCTTCAGGGAACTGTCTGCTTTGTTCTCTTGCATTCCTAACGCTTAGCATAGACTAATGTACACAATAGTTACTTAACAAATATCTGCTACATAAAGAAATGAATGGATAGTTGGATTCAAAAGATATATATATATATATACATACATACACACACACAGATATATATATATATACATATATATGTATGTATATATATATATATATATATATATATATATATATATATACACACACACACACACACAGATTCTACTATGATTTAGATACCAGTGCTTAGTTTGGAAGCTGCAAAGATGAATAAGACAAGATCCAGGAAGGAGGCAGACACAGAAATCAAGGACGGTGGGAGCCCCAAGGGATGATTCACTGTAGGAAATAGTGTTTTTTCTTCTCCTGGATTAGGAAGGCAGCCCTGGGGAATATGGGCTGAGAGCCTAGCCCTGGAGCCCTTCATCAGCCCCTGTAAGATCCAGGACATAGATCTGTACTCAAGAACTTGCACACCATTACCCCCCAGACAATTGCATATTGCATTTCTGTTCTGTTTTATTCTAGAAGAGTGTCTCATAGTAAGTTAAAAATACACCAGTGTGTCCATAATTTCAGCAGAACAGGTGACTCACAGTTCAAATCACATGAAGGGAAATGATTATAAGTCAGCTATGAATTTATTGGTTCCAGAGTAATTCAGGGCAGTATGATGCCCAGTTCAATGAAGACACTGGTGGAATATTTTCCACATGTGGTTCATGATCATGTGTAGAAATCATTTCCCAGGATCCTTAGGATTCCTTGATGTTGCCATGTAGCATTGTAATAGTAGAGAAGTTATGTAATTGTCAGGTTAAATTCTTTTTTTTTCCACCAAGGAATGTGTCATAGGAGAGAGATGAGATTCCCTCTCCTGTCCTCACATTTAAATTTTCAGTCATGGGAAGTCAGAGCCCTAAAAAAGGAAATGCACTTAGTTCATACAAACCACTCAACAAATTACAAACAGTGTCTGTTCTCCTAACTGCTAGTGAAAAAGTGGTTAAGTGCCACTAAAGAAGGATGAACACTCTTCTTAGTGGCATCAATTGTACCCATCCATTAGATCTACCTTTTCTTTTCTGAGAGGGTGCCCAGGCTTGGAACTACACCATATGGCTGAGGTGGAAGTGAAGATTCAGCTGTTAGATGTAAATATAGTTGAAAGATAAAACAAACTTATATAATTGTATCACCAGTCACTGACACTACAATGGATCGACTATTTCAAGATGAAACACCTCATATACACTCAGCAGTGGACAGTGGCCATGAGCAGACCATTCATTATCCATGGATCAGTTGAATAATAAAGGCCTTCCACATAGAATAAAATAACTCAGAATTCTGGTTAAATAAAGAGGTCAGATAAATAAAAAATGGATGTCAGATCTTAGAAAATGTGGGAAATATGTAGCAGAGATATTCAATAGAAAAAAATATTTTGCTATTAACAGAAAGAAAAAATTCTAGAGAACTTGGAAAATAAAGAACAAAAGAAAACAAAAAGAGGGAATATTTATACTATGCAGTCTGCATCCCAGCTGACAGAGACAGATAAAATAATCAAGATTTTGAAATTTAATGTATAAAGATACTAAATCAACAGTACTTAAAAATTTCTAGTGACAGCCAGGTAAGAAACGGTATAAGGAAGCACACAGAACAAGTTCATTTGCTTCATTGCGTGGAGAGTGAAAGTGTATCTATGAATTAGGATTAATAAGGTAGAGTTGCTCACAGAGCTCATTGAAGTCCTTTGTACATACTCATATGTGCATTCATATTGTACATCATAATTCATACATATTCATATTAATGGGAGGGTGGAGATGATGGTCATTCCTGTGAAAGAAGGTACATTTGGCAGCATCAGTGGACATGTAAAACTACCCAGGGCTGTTCACTGGTTTGGTCCAAGCATATTCTGGTCCTTGCCCTGTTGATGACTGCCATGAAAGTGGTGATAGTTCACCATCAAGTCATATTCACTTGTCAAGGAGCCTGGGAATTTGACAAAGATCTATGAACTTTACTAAGATCTGCACAAACACACTAAGTGAAGTTACTTTGTCAATGAATAATTCATTAGGTATTCTCAAATTTTAGAACAATGGGTAATGAACTGCTGCTATGGAAAATATTTCTTACTAATGAAGATTCAACATATTTGTTGGTTGGGTGGTCTAATGGCATATGAAACAAATGAAATTCCCAGTGAAGTCCATTCTTTCTCCAATAATTAAGACAGTTTGAAGCACTAGAGAGAGAGATAGAGAGTGAGTGGGGGAGGCGCAGAGAGAGAAGGAGACACAGAATCCGAAGCAGGGTCCAGGCTCTGAGGGGTTAGCCCGACACGGTGCTTGAACTCAGGGACCATGAGATCATGATCTGAGCTGACACTGGATGCTTAACCAACTGAGCCACCCAGGCACTCCAAAAATTTATTTATTTTTAAGAGAGAGAGAGTGGGTTCGCACAGGGGGAGGGGCAGAGAGAGGGAGAGACAGATCTTTTCTTTTTTTTTTTTTTGTAACATTTATTCATTTTTGAGAGACAGAGAGAGAGCGTGAGCAGGGGAGGGGCAGAGAGAGAGGGAGACACAGAATCTGAAACAGGCTTCAGGCTCTGAGCTGTCAGCACAGAGCCCGACGTGGGGCTCAAACTCACAGACTGCGAGATCATGACCTGAGCCAAAGTGGGATGCTCAATCGACAGAGCCACCCAGGCGCCCCTAGAATCTTTTCAAGTATTCAAGACTTTTGAGAGATGGTTCAAGGAAAAATAAGCCAAGAAATCCATATTTATTAAGAACCAGGATAACAACTAACGCTTAAAAATGCTCACTTCAAAGTTGTTCATAAGGATTTATATAAGCTGGGTTTTATGTTGGGTTCATTATCACTACCTCTAATTTACTTTGAAACAAGAAGCAGCTTCCTGAAGACAATAAGAAGAAAGTAAAAATGGTGAAGTCGGAAGAGCAAGGGCTAACTGAGGGTTGGCTATGGGGAAAGGGACATTCCTGTTCCAAAATCTGGTTAGTTCCTTTTCATTTCAGAGGTAAGACTGCTTCACCAGATCTTCCACAAATGACAAACTGTCGTCACAGTTACAACACTTAAGTACATGGATATTGATTATCATTCTTGTTTTAGTACTTGATGTACCTTGACTTATAAAAACATCATTAAAAAAAGTTTGGGGTGCCTGGGTGGCTCAGTGGGCTAAGCATCTGACTCTTGACCTCAGCTCAGGTCATGATCTCACGGTTTGTGAATTCAAGCTGCGCATCGGGCTCTGCGCTGATGGTGCGGAGCCTGCTTGGGATTCTCTCTCTCCTTCTCTCTGCCCCTGCCCTGCTTGTGCTCTCTCTCTGTCTCTCAAAATAAATAAACTTAAAAAAAAAAAAAAGTATGAACAAAATGCTACATGATTTTATGGGAAGTGGTAATTTCATGCTGCAGAAACCTAGGAAATTTTCATGAAAGAGGATTGTATTTCATCAAGACACCTTGAAGCAAGAAGGATTTAGACATGCAGAATTGGAGGTATTCCAAGCAGAAAGAAGAGCCTGAGTAAAGGCAAGGAGGCATCAGGCAAATAAATGTATCCAAGGAACAGGAAGCAAATCCGTTTAATTTGCACTTACATTGTGGGAGAGAAAACAGTGGATAATTATGATCAGGGTCTTGAATAATAGAATGAGGAATGCAGTAAGCCACAAACTACAATTTAGAGGCAGAGAATTAGGTTGTTTCAATTCTGCACTTACTAGCTCAATTAACCCTCACAATAACTTAACGAGGTAAAAGTTAATATTCTCATTTTTATAAAAGAAAACTGAGGCTAAGATTGGTTGATAGCTTGTGTATTCAGATATCTGAGTAAGAAGGAGACAATACTAGAAATTAGGACTCTTTCCCCTCTGCTACACTGCCCCTTGCTACACTGTCATCTTTGGTTTAGTAGTGTTTTCCTCTGTGGAGACCATGAGCATTTCGCTACACTGGCTGCATCTTTGTTTCCTAAAAACCTGTGCTTGGCATATAGTATGTGATAATAAATGTTACCTGAATGAAAGAATGAATATCTAGCAACATGTTTTCATGGCAGAAGTGGAGCACGGGAGAAAGCCCAAAGCTGGAGATATACAGATGTAGAAAGTCATCTGCTGAGGGGTTATTGGTGTAACCATAAGATAGATGAATTTTAAGGTATTTATAGTCAATTTAAAAAGCATTTAATGAATTCACTGGCCTCAGGGTGAGTGTAAGAATATTTTCTCTTTCCACTCCTACTGAATGGTAGCTACCAAGTTCAAAGATATCAGGATGACTGTTCCTATGAAGCCATCAGAACCATGTTAAGAAACACCTTTTGAAAGTGGGTACTCAGAATAACAGAGATATAGAAAAACTTCCTCTTCTCCTTTCATTTAGGCAGTACCAACGCTGGAGCTTCCAACATTTCATTAGCATGAAATTCTCACAAATAACACCTGCCAATTTCTGAAAATTACAAATGAGAATGCTGTGGAAGACGAGAAACACAATTCAAAATTTCCTTAAAAGGTATATGCTGTGGTCTTCTGCTGTATTTTCTGGAGATGAGGGAAGTGATGACCTCTGGGAACCCATTTGGAGCATATAATTTGAAAATAGATTAACTGATATGACACTTTGTCATATAATGGAAGTGTAGCAATGGCCAACAGTTTTTTAGAAAGGCAAGGAACAAGGTCATAACAACCTCTTTCCTTGTTGATTGTGATTCTGCAAAACCAACACCCAGAGACAGCTGAATTAAAAGATACCTATCACCTACTACCAATTATCAGGGATTAGAAGACACTCACTTATTTGTTTGATTGACTTAAATTGAATCCTGTTTTCTAGCTACAGGCATGGGAGATAATAGCAAAGGCAATTGAAATGCTCAAGCACCAAAATACAGTCATGAAAAGAGAAACTTGCATCTATAACTTGATTTAATTAGTCCCCTGTGCCCCACCCCCCATTTAGGCTAGTCAATGTCAATGGGCTTTGAAAATGATAATTCTAAAACAATAATAGAGCAAATAAATTTACAAATTCAAAGCACATCAAACAATGGGCCTGCAAATGCTCACAGAAGTAACGTTTAAATTTATTATAAATTACTCAACTCGTCATTTTAGAATATTCATTATATACATGGCAGTGATAAGCTGCACAGGGGCACAATGATGAAGATACATTTTGGAGTGTGGAACAAGTGATGGAAACAAATGTACATAAATAAGGTACAAAGTACAATAGAGATACAAGAACATTCTAGAAATCACAGAGAAAGAAATTACTTATATCCATTAGGGCTGAATACAGATGGCTTTTGTGAAGAAGGTGAATTTAGTGAATCCTTGTAGACATGGGAATATTTCACTAAGTGCAAAACAAAGAAAGCTAAAGGAATCAAGTAAGTAAGGGCTTAGAAATAAAAAAAGTACAGGATGCATGGGTTACATATGATCAGTAGAGCAGAAGATATCCCTAGTAAGGTAAACTGGAATGAAATTACTGTGGGCTTGGAACTCTATGATAAAAACAAACAAACAAATAAGAAAAACAAAAAACAGCAATTGATTCTTTCTCCCAACACTTTCTTATAGAACTTTCTGTAATGATAGCATGTTCTATATCTGCACACTTGGCTATTTAGTACTTAAAACATGGCTACTTCAACTGAGAAAACAAAGTTTTAATTTTATTGTATTAAAGTTATTATTAAATAACTAGTGTATCAAATTTAAATAGTCACATGTGGCTTGTGTATCATACCGGACAGTGCAGATAATAGTAGCCACTAAAATTGTTGAGCAAGAGGGTGACATGATCTGAGAAATACTTTAGTGTTAGTTTCCCATTGCACAACATAAAATGTTGGTTTATTTGGGGAAAGGGATCTCTTTAAATTAATCATTGCCCACTCCACTAGATCTTTAGTTTTATGATTTTTATCTAACTAGAAAAACAGTGTAAGTGTTTATTAGTTGTACTGCAGAACCATTAATAAAGGAAACATGGGTAAATGGAATAGATTTAAAAAAACACACTGGCAGATGGTAAATTCTGGTAAGTTTTAAAAATTTCTAGCAAACCAACATGAATCCCTTGTGACTGGAGAAGCAACACATTTCATTCCTTGGGTGGAAAGATTAGATCTTACTCATCCTAAGCTGATTAATGTACGTATTACTAATAGTTTGCTCATGAGACATATAGTAAAAACACAAAAATAAGCAATGTAGACACTCATAAGGGCATACTGGTTCTGACACATATGTGTGACTTAGAAATTTTAGGCCTCTAGGCTAACAGAATTGCTATTTGTCAATAATGTTAAAAAAAAAAAAAGAACAATAAAAACTCAAATACGTTATCTGCATCCTGTGAAAACAAAAAAAAAATTAATTGATGTCATATGTTTCTTTTTCTTTAAGGCTTATATGAGACTTAAGAAAGCGTTTACTTCAAAGCATATGCCAGAATATTTATTTAAATCAAAATGAAAACGCTTTGCTATAATTTTAGCTAAATTTTGTATATTTCTCTATGTATGGCTTATTGCTTATTTCTCTATGTATTTTAGCTAAATTTTGCTTATTTCTGTTCCTTCCCCACATGTGAGCGGTGGGGGGAGGGGGGAGCAGAGAAAGAAGAAAGAGGGACAGAGAGATTATCCCAAGCAGGCCCAAAATGAAGAGTCAGATGCTCAACCAACTGAGCCACCCAGGTGCACCTTCAGCTATAGCTTTTAAATTTAGAAAATTTAGAAATTAAAATAAGTCAGACTGAGAAAGGCAAATACCATATGATTCCACTCATGAGTGGAATCAAAAAAAAAAAAAATAATAAAATAAACAAACAGAAAGCAAAATCAGACCTATAAATACAGAGAGCAAACTGATGGTTGCCAGGGGGAAGGGGGTAGGGGGATAGGCAAAATGGGCGAAGGGGAGTGGGAGATACCAGCTTTCAGTTATGGGATACATAAATCATGGGAATAAAAGGCACCGTGTAAGGAATACAGTCAATGATACTTGTAATAGTGGTGTATAACAGGACTGATGATAGCTACACTTGTGGTGAAAACAACATAATGTGAAAATTGGTCAAATCACTAAGTTCTACACCTGAAACGAATGTAACATTGTGTATCAACTATATTAAAAAAAATTCAGAGGCTCCTTGGAGTTCAAGGTGTTTCCTTATTTATATTTATCGTAGCCAAGTTTGGGTGACTGACAAAGATGAGATATGATGGAATTACAGATTTCCCATTGGTAGGTAAAATATTTATGCAGATGAATGAACAATGAAATTCTAAAACATTAAGTTCCAAGTGTGTCCCTGAAATAAGTGCAAATTCCTCTCTTCTACTTGCACAAGAGGCTAACTTTGTGCAACATGTAGGTTAACCTAAGGTGAAGGCTAATTTCAGAGCTAAGATGGCTGCCATAGGGCAAAGGTAGTGGATGAAAACAGAAATGCAGTCAGTAAGTAGTAGGCAGAACTCACCATAAGTCAGACCTCCTTCAGAGCAAGTCTGAATTCCTTTCTCTGTATGTGCTTTTGTAAGTTAGTAAACTACTTACGGCCAATTGCTTACTAGTCTCTTACTATCCTCAGGCCAAAAATCATGCAGTCGTCCTTGCTTTCTTTCTCTCACACACCACAACCAGTCTGTCAAGAAATCCTGCTTGTTCTATCTTCAAAATAGATCTAGAATCCAACCAGTTTTCATCACCTCTACTGAGTTCAGCTCTCATCTGAATCACATAGCCTCCCACTGTACACCCTGTTCCTACATTTCCTTAAGCAGCAGATACATGTTTCTTTTAAAAGGTAAATCAGATCACATTAATCTTCACTCAAAACTTTTCACTAATTTCCAATTTCATTCAGAGTAAACGTCCAAGAACTTACCATAGTTTTCAAGGTCCCATATAATTCCTCTCTGCCCTTCTCCCCCTCCACCCTGTTCCAGCCACACCAGCCTTCTTTCTGTTGCCAAACATGTCAGGCATCCTTCCTCCCCAGGACATTTGAACTGGCTGCTCCCCCAGAAATTGGCAGGGTTAATTCCCTCACCTTCTCAAATCTTTGCTGGAATGTCATCTTCTCCATGACACCTCTGTTACTATCAATTTAAACTGTGACCAGTCTCAGGGTGCTGGGATGGCTCAGTTGGTTGAGCGTCCAACCCTTGGTTTCGGCTCAGGTCATTATCTCACAGTTCGTGGGGTTGAGCCCCACATCAGGCTCTGTGATGACAGTGCAGAGCCTGCTTGGGATTCTCTCTCTCTCTCTCTCTCTCTCTCAAAATAAATAAATAAAACTAAAAATAAAATTAATAAAATTGTAACCAGCCTCTGGCTCTCCTTATTCTCCTTTACTTTTTCTTTTTCCATGGCATTTCTCACCCTCTATTTTATTTAGGACATGTATTGATTATTGTTCCTCCCTCCTAGATGTCTGTTAGATGCATTTGTTTTATTCACTTATGTGCCTGGCAGCATAGCAGTGTCAGCGGTACTGGCATATAGTAAGTATGCAGGAATACTTAACTGAATGAATTATCATAAAACAATATTTTCATTGCAATAGGTGGAGCCTAACTGTATATTTATAAATCATTATATTTCTAGACATTACAAAGACAGTGCTTGAACTGGATTTACTCTGCACCTAAATATTCCCACATGGTAAATGGGGAATCCCTATAAATGGCATTAACTTTCAAGTCACTATGATGTAACTTTAAAAGGCTTCAACACCAAATTATGGAAAGAGCCTAAATGTCCATCAACTGATGAATGGATAAAGAAATTGTGGTTTATATACACAATGGACTACTACGTGGCAATGAGAAAGAATGAAATATGGCCTTTTGTAGCAACGTGGATGGAACTGGAGAGTGTGATGCTAAGTGAAATAAGCCATACAGAGAAAGACAGATACCATATGGTTTCACTCTTATGTGGATCCTGAGAAACGTAACAGAAACCCATGGGGGAGGGGAAGGAAAAAAAAAAAAAAAGAGGTTAGAGTGGGAGAGAGCCAAAGCATAAGAGACTGTTAAAAACTGAGAACAAACTGAGGGTTGATGGGGGGTGGGAGGGAGGGCAGGGTGGGTGATGGGTATTGAGGAGGGCACCTTTTGGGATGAGCACTGGGTGTTGTATGGAAACCAATTTGACAGTAAATTTCATATATTAAAAAATAAAAAATAAAAAATAAAAAATAAAAAAAATAAAAAATAAAATAAAAGGCTTCAACATGTTTCTTTAATGTGTGTGTGTGTATATATATATACACATATATCTAATATATATTATATATAATAACATAATATATTATATATTATTATGTTATTATATATAATATATTATTATATATTATATATAAATTTAATATATTAGAATATATATATGTGTCTGTGTGTGTGTGTGTGTGTGTGTGTGTGTGTGTGTGTATTAGTTTACTTTTTCCTGTGAGGGTATCTTTCTAAATTTCTTTGGCTGAGTCTTAAATATTCTATAGATAGAGATATAGATGGTTCATTCCTACATTCATATATATCTATTTTAGACCAGGCATTGTCCAAAGCACTGCAAAAATAAAGATTTCTAGGACATGGTCCTTGCTTATGAGGAACCCAGAACTTCACAGTGAGAGAGACTAGGCTGCAAACAATTATCACTTACAAACGACATAGTGTTTATAGCAGTAACTGGACTCTAAATGCAATATAAAAAGCACAAGCAAAGGGCCATGGATTGCAAATTTACTTTTGATCTGCTTATTATGTGACAAAATAGCATAAAACATTCTAGAAAGGAATGGAACATAAGAATGAGATGATCTTGGATCTGAATCCCATACCTTGCAATCTTGTACTTTTTAATTTGTCTCTTTTTAAAAATACAATAGGGGTACCTGGGTGGCTCAGTTGGTTGAGTGTCTGACTCTCGATTTCAGCTCAGGTCATGATCCCAGGGTCATGGTATTGAGCCCCACATCGGGCTCCATGCTGAGCGTGGAATCTGCTCAAGAGTCTGTCTCTCTCTTTCTCTGCCTGCTTGTGTGCGCTGTCTCTCTCTCTCTCTCTCTCTCTCAAATAAAATAAAAAGTATAATACAAGTATGGAAAAGTGCATGTCCTATTTGTACAGGTGAATGAGTTTTCACAAGATGAGCATACCTATATAACCTGCACCCAAATCAAGGAGCAGAACATGAGCAGTACCCCCTAACCTTCCTTGCTTTCTCTGTCACTTTACTCCTCCATAGCGAACCACAGTCCTGATTTCTAACACCTAGATTAGTTTTGTCTGTTTTTCCTTATATGAATGAAATCATATACTTGTGTCTGGTGCTTACTCAATATTATGTTTGAGAGACCTGTCCATATTTCTACATGTTGCTGTAAACTGTTGATTCTCATTGCTCATTGTACTCCATATTGTGACTATAACATAATTTATGTTCTACTGTTGGTGAAACTGAGTTGTTCCCAGTTTGGGGCTATTTAGAATAAAGCTTCTATGAAGATTCTAATATGTAACTTTTGGTGAATGCAAAAATACGTATGTTCTGCTCCAGTAGTTATTTTCAAATAATTTTCCAAAGTAGTCATGCAAGTTTACATTTCCCCAGTAGTGTATGTGAGTTCCCATTTCCCCACAGCTTCATGAACATTGGTATTTAATGTCTTTTTTATTTTTATTTATTTATGTATTTATGTATTTATTTATTTATATTTTGAGAGAGAAATAGAAAGCAAGTGGGGGAGGGGCAGAGAGAGAGTGAGAGAGTGTCCCAAGCAGGCTCCACACTGTCAGTGCAGAGACCAGTGCAGGGCTTGAACTCACAGGTCATGAGATCATGACCTGAGCTGAAGTCAAGAGTCTGATGCTTAACTGACTGAGCCACCCAGGCACCCCTTTACTGTCTTTTTCAAATTTAACCATTCTTGTGAATATACAGTGATAGCACATTATGCTTAATTTGAATATTCTTGGTAACTAATGAAATTATTACTTTTCATATATTTAATGGCCATTTGAATTTGGATTTGGAGACAGCCTTGTTTATGAAATGTCTACTCAATCTTTTGCCCATTTTTCTATTAGATTTTCTTTTTCCTATTGATTAGTAAAAGTTCTTTATATGTTTGAGTCTGTTATTGGATATATGTATTGTAAATATATCTTCCTACTCAATACAATGCCTTTTGTTTTCTTAATGGTGTTTTTGAGGAACAGAAGGTCTTACTTTTAATGTAGTATGATTTATAATTCATTCTTTTAATAACATAAATTATTAACATAATTAACATAAGTTGCCTGTATCAAAACTCCTCAATGAACACTTATAAAGCCATTTTAATTTTTTTTTAATGTTTATTTTTGAGAGACAGAGAGAAACAGAGTGTGAGCAGGGGAAGGGCAGAGAGAGAGAGGGAGTTACAAAATCCAAAGCAGCCTCCAGGCTCTGAGCTGTCAGCACAGAGCCCAACACAGCTCAAACCAATGAACCGTGAGATCATGACCTTAACAGAAGTCAGACACTTAACCGACTGAGCCACCAGGAGCCCCACTTATAAAGCCATTTTAAAAGATAGCTATGGGGGTGCCTGGGTGGTTCAGTCGGTTGATCATCTGACTCTTGATTTTGGCTCATGTCATGATCTCACAGTTCATGAAATCGAGCCCCATATCAGATTCTGAATCTTCAGTGCTGAGTCTGTTTGGGGGTCTCTCTCTCCCCCCTGCCCCACCCCTTACCTGCACGCGCTATCTCTCTCTCTCAAAAATAAACACATAAACAGTAAAAAAATGATAGCTATATAGAGCCTAGAAATGTGTGTAATTACAGTTATGACAATGTTTCTGAAAAGCTATGTATCTGGAAAAAGTGGAAGAGAAAACAGCTTAAAAACATGTTTTTGAGGATGTGAAGAAATTTTGAAAGAAAGCCTATTTTTAAAACTTTCTAAGTGCTTTTTACCATACACATATTTCTATGAGTCATGTGCCTTTGTGTCCCCACCATAACAATCTTGCTCCTCATATCTACTTATATCATGTTGTTAAAACAAATTATTACATTTTTCTGGACTTAATTATCACAAGTCCATCTCTCCCTACTAAGCAGTGAACCCCTTGAGTCTTGTTCTTTGTATCCCCAGCTCCATTCACAGGTCTGGAACATAAAAGGTTATTTCATAATTGTTTGCTGAATGAATGCATTACTTGATGAATAGATACATAAATAGGGTTTTCCAAATCTTAACTGTTCTTTATATATATACATATATATATATATATATATATATATATATATATATATATATATATTTTATACTTGGAAATTTTCCTAATGCTTTCAGACATTTTGGAAGTGTTTTTATTTTTTTTTAAATTTTTTTTAATGTTTATTTCTGAGAGAGAGACAGAGACAGAGCACGAGTGGGGAAGGGACAGAGAGAGTGGGAGACAGAGAATCAGAAGCAGGCTCCAGGCTCTGAGCTGTCAGCACATAGCCCAAAGTGGGGCTCAAACCCACGAACCGTGAGATCATGACCTGAGCCGAAGTCGGTCGCTCAACCTACTGAGCCACCCAGGCACCCCTTGGAAGTGTTTTTAATCTCTTACCTCTAACCCCCTCTAACTCGGGAGTTCCTAGCCATCTTTGAGATCCAGAATCCAAATGTCTGGCTCAGCTACCCAACGAGTCTGGGGAAAAGAAATAGAGCATAGGGAAATTCTGCTTTGGCTGAAGAATTGTGACACACTATTATTTCAGCCTGCATTTAGCCCAGATGTCACATACCAGTGTGCATATTCCACTTTTACAAAGGTAAAAAAAAAAAAAAAAAAAAAGCCTCTGAAAGACACTTTAAAAAGAATACATGTAAACCAAAAGTATACTTACTAGGACAATATACACACATATGGTATGTCTAATATATTTAGGGTTTTTTTTTCAGGGTAAACAAAATATTTACAAATGGCCCAGGATATACAAGTGGCCCAGTTGTTTATTGTCCATCTGTACTAAGTTCCTTGACAGCAGGAATCACGTCTGTCTTACTCCCTGCTGTTATCTCAAAACCGAGCACACTCTCCCACTGTGGGAGCAGAAGAGATTCTCTCTGGCAACACCAGACATACAGTAATCATCTTGATTTGTTACAGCTTGTAGGAATACCTTGCCACATAAACAAAGAGCAATGAGCCATGAACCCCACACATACTCATATTTAGAATTTCATACCAGGCAATGATGCACCAGCTTTCCCATGGCGAGTATGTATTTGTTTTCCCTTGTCCTTTCTCTTTCCCCTCTCCCAAACCACCAGCCTGGCTTTTAAGCACCATAGTTCTCTCACACAGCCTTTCTCTATGTGGCCACAACTTCCTTTGCAAGAATAATTATGAATATCTTGCTTTTCTCATACATTTGGAACACACTGAAAAGCACTGATTGTCAATGCATAAGGCTACCTGAAAACTTGCCATATTTCCAGTTACAGGGATACTTCATTTTATTACACCTTGCTTTCTTGTGCTTTGCATATATTGTTATTTTTTTAACAAATTGAATGTTTGTGGCAACTCTGTGTCGAGCAAGTCTATTGGCACCATTTTCCAATAGCATTTGCTCACTTCATGTCTCTGTGTCACATTTTGGTAATTCTTGCAATATCTCAAACTTTGTTATTATTATTATATTTGTTATGGTGATCTGTGATCATTGATTACAACTCACTGAACGCTCGGATGGTGGTTAGTATTTTTAACACTAAAGTATTTTTGATTAAGGTATGCAGATTATTTTTTAGACAACATTGTTACACATTTTAATATTCATAAACATAACTTTTATACCCACTAGGAAACCAAGACATTCATTTGACTTGTTTTTTTGCAATACTCACCTTATTGCATTGGTCTAGAACCAAACCTGCACTATCTCTGAGGTATGCTTATACTGTTTTTCAGACTCTCTAGACTATTCATTTAGTGTAACGCAGTCTTCTTTATCCACTCTCTTCGTATAAGCAAGTTGCCATCCTTGCCTGGCTACACTAAGGTGCATTCAGAATTATATACCTATTTAGGTTACATTCTTCCCTAGGAGAGAGGGTGTAAGCTGTGCTCTGCCAGATTCTTGTCTGTAAAAGGTGACCTTGAAAGGCCCTGCAGAAAGTGGCCTCTTAAATCCTAGGTGCTTCATCTCAGCTGTGCCTGCTCACAAAGTAGGCTTCATGCCATGGACTCTGGCACTTTTCAAGCATTGTTGCATAGGGAAGAGACAATGTTTAACTATGGCCATCACCTGCTCTCAGATAATGTAAGGGATGTCAGAAGCTGGGATTGTAAATGTTGTGGTATATTCTGAGGGCAGAAATCAATTTCTGTGGAACTGGAACACCTGCCTCATTTAAGGCTACCATACGACATGGTTTCACAAGTGTTCAGGAAACTTCATTTACTTTACAAGACTCAGTTAATTCTTGAGTTCCCTCCCTTGGGTAAAACAGGATTGCAGCTATAGTTAAGGCTTCAGTGGCAGTTCCTTGTGTGACAAGAAATGGAATCAAGAAAAGATCTTCAAAGATGCACATGAAATGGACATTCAGACACTGGTTTTGGGAAACAGTCGCAGTGTTCCTCCTCTCCCTGGCAGGTATCAGTGGCCATCAGAGCCACCTTTTATCTCACACACCCTCCCATAGTGTCAGGCCCTGCACACAGAGGTCATATTCTCAGGGTGGCATAAACCATCTTTCAAACAGGCAGTGAAAAGACATCTTAATGGGGGAAATGAGTCATCCTGGGAGCTAGGAGGAGGATGGGTATACCTTGATAATGGCGTGTTTAATAGCAAGGTTCTCTACTCTTACGGCTGCCTCAGCGCACCATACAGCCCCTGGGTGCTCTGATGGCCCACCGTCCACTGACTACACACCCTTCAGATTCAATTAATGATGGCTCCCAGGCCACCCACCAAGCACATTTCCAATTTAAGCGGTCTCCAGCTCTCCCCGCCCCACCACCCACTTCTCTCCTCCACCTTCCCTCTCCTCTCTGTGGAGGTTAACTAGTTGACTACTTATTAATCCTTCTGTTAATGAAGATTCCAGCCTCACTCCATGCCCTTACACTGAAATCTGTAAGGATCTGTGAGCTTGACGGGGAAAAATTAGAAAGCAGCTAGCAAAACTTTCCTGAAGGATAGAAACACCCCAAGTCTAAAAATTATCTTAAGAGGATGGATTCCACACCATGGAATCCCCTTTTCTCCTTACCTCCAGCTCCCTGTGATGAAAGATTGGTAACCTTAGGAATACATGACAAATTCTGTAGCAATTAGGTTTCTTCCCGAGAACTCCAGGGGATGCAGGAGTAACTCTGTGGTGGCGGGCGGGGGTGGGGGACAGGTTCCTAGAACCCCTAGACTCTTCCTTTGGCCACCTGGTCCCAGGTTGCTGCGTCCCCTGGCCGCGCGCTTAGGGCAGCGCCGCGCCCCGGCGGTGGTGTGACTGGGAGGGGTGTGACTGAGAGCCCCCAGCGCGCGCCCGTCCCCACCCCCGCACCCCGTGCCCGCCCGCGCAGCGTGACTGGCCGCAGCCGCAGACCCGGCTCCGGGAGGCGCAGAGCGCGGCGCGCTGAGCCGGAGAGGCGAGCGGGCTGCTGCCTTGCGTCCGCCGCGCTGTCCGCCCTCCTCCGCTCCCTCCGCCCTCCTCTGGTGGCCGCGCTGCCTGGGAGCCGGGAAAGCCGCTGCTCCAAGCCCGCAGCTCCGGCGCGGGGACCAGCAGCGAGGCGGGGGCGGCGAGAGCGCGGAGACCACAGGCCCCGGGGACAGGAGGAGGGGGGCTCTGGCCTGGGCAGGCAGAGCTGAGCGTGGGAGTGTTTGCGGGTGAGATCCAGGGCTGCACCCGTGTTCTGCGCGGAGCCCGTCAACCCCAGCCCAGGTCGCCGCAGCCCGGGAACCTCCCCACCCGCGCCCCAAGGCACGCGCGGCACAGCCATGAACACCAACGATGCCAAGGAGTATCTGGCCCGCAGGGAAATCCCTCAGCTTTTCGAGGTAGGGGGCTAAGGCTGGCAGGCGGCCGGGAGGATCGGGGAAAGGCATCTCTGGGGCTCCGGGGTTGGGGGGAGGAAGCCGCGCCCCGTCCCACCTTGCTGGCTCGGGGCACAGAAGTGAAGGGGGGTGCAGAAGCTCGCTCTCCCGCTTGCCCGGCGTCGTCGCCGTTCCAGCGGGTTGCCGGGATCCTTGTCCGCTGGCTGGGCTCAGAAGCCCGCATCTCACTTGATCAAGTTTCAGTCTTCCAGCGGAGCTCTGGAAGCAGGTTGCCCTCGGCGTACCCCTCGGATGTGGAGGGTGGGCTGCTGACAGCCGTCGGCCCCGCTCTCTGGGGGTTAGGCCAGGCCAAGGCGGGTGCGCTGGCGCTCGGGAGCGAGCAAGGACTCCAAACGTAGGGGTCGAGAGCCCTAGCCCCTCCGCACGCCGCGAGGTCAGGACCCCGCGGTGAAGGGGAAGTGTGGACGGAAGCAGCTCGGAGGAAAGAGATGAAGATGCAAAACGCAAATCCAAACCCGTCGAGTGCAGCACTACCTCCCGGGTGGCAGGCACCCAGCGCTGCTATGCGCTTTCGGTGAATGAACTCCTGAGCACGTTTTCCGTTGCCTTGGAAGAGATCATTCTTTTTGCTCGCCTCTCCGGCTGTAGCTTTCGCCTGCCTTCTCCAGCCCACCTAGAGAAACCAAGTCGGAGAGGGAGCGGCAAGGCGGGCGTGACTCCTGTTGCTCTGTCTTCGGACCGCATCACAACATCATCTCCACCAAGGACCCCGGGGGATAAGGACCACTTTGGGAATGTGGGAGAGGAGGCTTGAGGGATGAAGTAAAGGAACCTTGGTTAGTTCTAAACCTCAGCGTACATCGCGGAGTCTTTTGCTTCCTTTTCTTCTCTCCATATTTGCATTTTGAAATCTTCCTGAATTCTGTGTGCTTTTTCTTTGGTTAAAAAAAAAAAAAAAAAAAAAAAATGGAAGGGAGCCAAGCTTCATAGATGGAGCCCTGAAAGGAGAAATTCCATACTACCAACCCGCCCCCCCCCCCCCCCATTTCTGAAAGATAATAGACTGTAGACTGATCCAATAAACCAAAGGTCATGAGTTCTTTCTCCTGTTGGGGGGTGGGGGGGGGGGGAAATCTGTTCTGCTAAAAGGAGTTTTAAAACACCATTTGGAAAAAGAATTTTATGCCCGTTTTTCCCAAATTTTCATTAAAATGGGCCACCATAATTGCAGATCTTCATTTTATCTCACCTCTGTAAGCCACCAGTTTCAGGTTGGGCTGAGGCCAAGGTTTCCAGGTAAACCACACACTGAGCACAAGCCTCGTGTTTGATACCCAAACCTAGCAAGTGTGTTACTCAGCCTTGAAAAGAATCAGAAGGTGTTGCGAAAGGACAGGTCCTAGGAGGTAGGTAGGATTCTTAAAGAGTTTTTTCTTTTCTTTTCTTTTCTTTTTTAATTTTCAAAGAGTAAACACAGAGATGAAGAGCTGAAGGTTTTTGTTATAAATACTACTACTGAGATCAATTTCATTTCTGTGCTTCTAAAAGAATAGTTAGAAACATCTGCAGGACTGTCTCCTTATGGCAAAGTGCTGCTTAATAGTATGTCTATTTTCTTTATAAATACAGGTACTGTTTTTCTCTTTGGTAACCACAGAGATTTTTGATAGTTTGTTCATGAAAATCTACACTGTGTGATGCAAACACAATGGCAGGGGTTTTTGTTCAGGTATTATGCTTTTTGTTTTGTTTTTCTGCATGTGGATGGGATTTTTTAAAATAGTGCCCACCCAGAGAAGGAAGTCCATTCCTTTAGGTGAAATGCAGTAACACAATGTACTTAAGTGCAATCTTGGACAATTGGAAGACGGAAGATTACTGTGGTGACCTACAGAGGCTCCAGAGGCTCCATCCTTCCAGTAAGAATCTATGCTTTACCAGCACAAGATGGAAGTAAAACCTGGCAGCTCTCCATGTGATAAGTGTAGACAGCAAAACCAAATGCTTTGGTTCCAAACTGGATTTTCTCCATCAAATCACAATATTGGTATGCAAAGTTTCTAAGTATACAGAGTTTATCAATTAGGTATCTATCAAACCAAAAATACTGCTTCAGCTGTAGATTTTAGATTAAGTAATTGCTATTGAATCAATATACTGTGAAACAACTACATGTATCTAACTGAGTCAGATTTGTTTAGGGAGGCTGGAAATATATATTTTACAGTAAAAAAAAAAATCATTGAGTATGTTCACTCTTTTTAGGCTGTAATAGGGATTTTAAAAAGAGAGACCTTGAGTGATTCCTATTGTAGTTGGATTATGTATGGCGTACAGATAATCTAGCATTTTCTTTTTATCCCATATCATATTTTTGCAAGATATATAGAGAGGAATATGTGAGTTTTGGAATCAAAAGCATTGATTTGGGAGACACCTGGGTGGCTCAGTGGGCTAAGCATCTGACTCTTGATGTCAGCTCAGGTCATGATCTCATGGTTCGTGAGATCCAGCCCCACGTTGGGCTCTGTGCACACAATGTGGAGCCTGCTTGGGATTCTCTCTCTCTCTCTCTCTCTCTCTCTCTTTCTCTCTCTTTCTCTCTCTCTCTCTCTCCCTCTCTCTGCCTCTCCCCGACTCTCTCTCTCAAAAAAAAATAAAGAAACTTAAAAAATATATTGAGTTGGAATCCTGGGCCTACAGGTCTCTAGCTGAATAACCTTGATCAACTCACTAATATCTCTATGTCATGGTTTCCTAATCTATAAAATGGGGATAATAATACCACACAAGGTTGAGAGTGCATTGGGGAAACTAAGGCATACAAAGACAGAGTAAGCACTGCCACAGTTAACTATATTAACATAGCAATGTCAGGAGTGAAACACAATGTGTGTGTTTGTGTGTCTGTGTGTCTGTGTGTCTGTGTGTATATAACACAGATCATGACACACAAACTGAATGTGAATGCCCAGATTAGATTTTCCTCTCCTTCTGCTGTGGAGCTCCTCAGAACATTCTAACTCACACTATTTGGGATTTGAGAGAACAAATATACCTGGGAAGAACTGCCTACCACTTGGAGAAAATTGCACAAGAATAACCTGAAAATAAAATACTGTATTTAGCAAAGATGTCAGCCTTTCAAAGGATGTGTGTGTTGTGCATTAATAATGTATATTGGTGATAATAATCCTCTATGTTTTTTTTCCATGAAATACTGTAAAGGAAAATATTTTACACATCAGTCAAGTTCCCAGGAGTCAGCATTTCCAAATTTGTAGCATTTTTAGAAATGAGTACATGTGACATATTGGACACCAGGTTTTTCCTCTGTAATGTCAATGGATATGGTGGTGACTTATTATAGATCAAATAATAAAGCTTGAGGCTATGGTTTGAATACATTTTTTTTCCCTAGTTACAAAACAGTCCAATATGTACCTACCATGTGCCAGAGACAGTGTCAGGGGCTAGAGATTTGAAAAATAAAAGAGACCTACGCTGTGTTGTTGAAGAGTTTACAGTTTGGAATATGAGACCAACACATCAACTGATGGTCTTAGTATAAATGACAGGCAAGATGTTTTTTTCTGGGTAATATGGAATGCAAAGGAAGAGGTCCACAACCCAAACTGGGAGCTTAGGGGAGACTTCCTGGTAACAATAATATTAACTAAAATCACCAATATTTATTGGGTATTCACTATGTGTCAGGCCCTTAATACGTACTTTACAAATATTAATTTTTTTAATCCTTAAAAAACGCTCTGAGGTAGGTATTAGTACTCCTATTTTACAAATGAAGAAACTGAGGCTTGGAGCCTTTAAGAATGGGTAGGAATGGAGCACCAGGGTGGCTTAGTTGGGTAAGCATCCAACTCTTGATCTCAGCTCGGGTCTTTGATCTCAGCTCAGGTCCTGATCTCAGGGTTTTAAGTTCAAGCCCTGTGTTGAGCTCCATGCTGGGCATGAATCCTACTTTAAAAAAAAGTTGGGTAGAAATAAGATGAATAATGACTAGAGCATTTTTACACACTGCACTTTATCTGACTTTGATAGGGTGCCTCCATTTTAAACTGTGTAGTTGCCTGAATTGTTTAAAAGGCAGAAAATGCTGAGCTAAAAGTTAATTGGTCAAGAATTTAGGGGTTATCTTAATTACTCAATCAAATCATGTTCATTAAAAGAAAATGCAAAGAACAAAAACAACCCAGAATTTAACAATGAGACATATACTATTTTAACAAAGGTAGTTTGAAAGCATATTTTATGTGGGCATATTTTGTTGTTGTATTTCAGAGCCTTTTGAATGGACTGATGTGTTCTAAGCCTGAAGACCCAGTAGAGTACTTGGAAAGTTGTTTAAAGAAAGTCAAGGAATTAGGCGGCTGCGACAAGGTGAAGTGGGATACATTTGTCAGCCAGGAGAAGAAGACCTTACCTCCGCTCAATGGAGGACAATCACGGAGATCCTTTCTAAGAAATGGTAATGTATATGTAGAATAATAGTTTACAGTTACAGCAGTTCTCTTTAAAACATACCATATAGACTGTAGGCACTTATTTAATTTATTAGGTTTCTAAAAACCTGGAAAGATACTTGGCCCTGGAACATGATTACTCTCTCTCTGCTGCTAATTCTAATCGCCTCTGTGATAAGATGAACAAAATCACATACCACTGTCCAGCACTTCCCTAAAGGCTTAATGAAATTGTATACTTCTGCCTTCAATATTTTGCAAAATGAATTACATTAGGGAACTGAATTTTTCTTAACATTGCAAATAAGATTTTCCCAAATAAATGGATAGACAAAACTGTTATTCTGTAACAATTCAACATTTTTTTATTAGCTGGGAAGAGCTTGGAATAATGTGTTTCCTAACTCAGAGTTCATATTAATGCATCCGCATAAATGCATGTTAAGTTTATACTAGTTAATCCAACAAGTATTTTTTATGCAGCTATTGAATTCAATACATTAGGTTAGGCATTTAGCTGCTATAAAAGAAGTAGAAGACATGAACTTGTCTAGCAATTTTAGGAAGAGTTTGGAACTAAGAATTAGAGTTCACTAGAGGAGGTTCATAGTATATTCTGATAGCTTTCTGAAATACATGCTTATCAAAATTAGTGGTTCAACATCAGCCAACCAGCCTTTAGACTCTGGATGAAATCAAGAAGTATAATAGTATGTGTAAAGTGGAATTTAGTTTCTAATCAAGGGAAACTAAATTCATTCTTTCCCAGTGGCCAAGATCATTATATTTTCAAAATTTGCACCATTTTCAAAAATTGTGCAGTGAAAAGTTTTAGCCAGACAGACAGAATTTGAAGTATTTGTAATACAAGTATTATAGTGTTTGTAGTAAATACAAAAGGGAGATAAGCCTTAGTTTGTTTTATTTACATGAGTCACTTAGATTTTATTTGCATGCAGTGTGGGGAAAAGACATAGTGTGTTAATTTTTAAGAAGCACACTCAGAGAGGTGCCTGGGGGCCTCAGTCAGTTAAATGTCTGACTCGGTCATGATCTCGTAGTTCGTGGGTTTGAGCCCTACGTAGGGCTCTGTGCTGACAGCTCAGAGCCCGGAGGCTGCTTGGGATTCTGTCTCCCCCGCTCTCTCTGCCCCTCCCCCACTCATGCTGTGTCTCTATCTCTCTCTCAAAAAATGAATAAACATTTTAAAAAAATTTTAAAAAAAGAAACACATACAGAAAGGGTAGGCAGAAACATTTTTTCAGAGACATCTTCATGCAGGAATCATCACTTGGTCATGTAGGCCTGAGTGTTAAGTGCCAGTTACCACTGGGGCACACCACTTAGTAAATTTCTGCTTCAGTGAACAAAATGATGTTTTCATGGGCTTGAAGTGTTCATATACTTTCCCAAGACAGCTAACTTACTTCCCAGGGTGTTGTCGTACTGGTGGAATCTGGCTCAATCTTAAATACATGACCCATGCCCTTGTTAAATCAAATGAGATAAGTTTAGGGAGCCGCTTTAAGGTTTAGCCTTAAAGCACTAACAAACCTCAGGTATTACTGGATTTAGTCTAAAATATTCTTGCCTTTTAAAATTTAAATCTAACAGCATATAACATTCCATTAATAAAAAAGTGGCTCTCAGCCTGGGTATACAAAGTGACTGTTTTGCAACAAAATGAAGCCTGAATGCTTCTATTTTATACTTACTTGACTTGATGATACATAGAAGCCAGGCAGACCAAGTGTGTAATAGGGAACAGTGGGGACTGTGGTCAAATTTGAGAGAACAGTCATTGTCTAAAGGCAGTCATGTACAAATTTTGTGAAAATGTTTAGCTGAACAAAACCCATCTTTGAGGCTATATTGGGCACACAAATGACAAGTTGGAGCTCCTGATTTAGCAGGATAAGCTTAAACAGGAATGGAAAATGTGGATTTAACTTTAATTAGAATTAAAATTGTTTGTTAATTTTAGAATCTCGGTACTTAATAATACTTTACCAGAATTCCTACTCAGAGATCTTTTAATTAATCATCAAATAGAACCTTTCAATGTATTATGATGACAAGAATGTCTTATTACCTTCCTATATCTAGGACACATGCTAAAAGACAGAAAATGGTTTCTAAATAGACTTTTCTGTAATAAAATTTATTTTATCAAATGGTTTACACACTTGTGCTATGTAAGTTTTAGCTATAATTTATGGAATATATTATTAAGTTAAAGAAAACTGGTAAGTTCCCAGTAACTTAAAGCATGATTATTTGTAGAAATAAAAGGTGATTCATGCATACTTTGCTGAAATATTGACATAGCTGTGCTAATATATAATTATTATGAAAAATTATTCTATGAAATAAAAAATTTTAACCATTTAGGCAAATTACTTTCATACATAAAAATATGATAAAAAGCAAGGATAAATTATTGACTGATACTTCTTTAAAGGATTTTACTATACATGTGAGATAAGCATCTTTTTTTTCCCTGCCAAACAATTGAACAAATAATTTGTTATAAATAAGAGTTCTAGTCCCAAAGTCCCAAATGTCCATAGAGCTTCTGTTCTGGAATATCTCATTGTCATCTTATACTCAAGATTTTTAAAAACAAGTGTAGCATATTTGCTTCAGTACCTGCACTCCTTTCTCCTTTTCTTATTTCCATGAAGTCAGTCAATGAGTCAGTTGAGCATTAAAATGACCATTTTATTGAGCACTACTGTTGTCATGCTTTTAGGACTGAGGATGCAGCCACCAAGAAAAAACAAACATGGTACCTGCCTTCATGTAGTGACCTAGAGGGTATAATGCTAAGTGAAATAAACCAGACAGAGAAAGACAAACACTGTATGATTTGTGGAATTTAAAACATATGTGGAATTTAAAACATAACAAACTAGCAAAGAAAAAAAGACAAACAAAAAACCAAACTCCTAAGCACAGACAAAAATTGATGATCGCTAGAGAGGAGGTGATGGGGGGGGTGGATAAAATAGATAAAGGGATTAAGAGTCTACTTGTCTTGCTGAGCACTGAGAAATGTATAGAATTATTGCACCATTACATTGTAAACCTAAAACTGATATAACACTATGTTAAGGATACTTCAATTGAAAAACAAAAAATAAAATTTTAAAAGAAATTAAAAAGAAATGCTTCGTAAATACTGTAGGAGTATAGATAGACACCCTATACAAGTCTGATGCATATGCATTATATATATGATATATATACATAAAAATTTGGTATAGAATATAATGCTGAGGTTATTTTTTTAAAGAATTTGTATAAAATTATATTAATTAGGAATAATTTTTAAAATAAAAATGATGGGGGCGCCTGGGTGGCTCAGTCCGTTAGGCGTCTGGCTTCAGCTCAGGTCATGATCTCACGGTCCAGTCCGTGAGTTCAAGCCCCGCATCGGGCTCTGTGCTGACCGCTCAGAGCCTGGAGCCTGTTTCAGATTCTGTGTCTCCCTCTCTCTCTGACCCTCCCCCATTCATGCTCTGTCTCTCTCTGTCTCAAAAATAAATAAATGTTAAAAAAAATTAAAAAAAATAAAATAAAAATGATGAAGTTGGTGATTATTTTGACTATGGAATAAAAAATATTAATGGTGACAAAATATGTAAACAGAAGTACAATGGGTGCTATAGAAAATACCATATGCTATAAAATCAACCATATTAACAGGGGAATAGATCCAACCTAGGCTAGGGTTCAGGGAGGCTTCCTGGAAGAACTGATATGCTAATGCTTGGAGACAGAAAGCTGAGTAGGTGTTAGCTAGAGAAGGATGGAGGAGTTTGAGTATATACCAGGGAACAGAGAACAGGAGTTCCTAACATAGAGGAAGAGGCTATGATATAGAAGCCCACTATTTCTGGATCAGAAAAGAGAGAGCAGAAAGATGGCATATTAAATGCAATGTGTTCTTTTTTTTTCATTTAGACTTGAACCCTGGCAATTGTTTTTTGGACTGTCACCTCCTTTCATGTCACAGATCCCAACCCTAACCATATTCTTCATACCCAACCACTCATGTCATTTCTCATGCTGCCCCTCCAACTGAAGCCTTCATTTTTCACCTGTTACTCCTGACCCCTGCTGACTCCTGGCTGCTATTCTTTCTTCTCTTTATCTCCCCACTTAAATTTATTCTAACCACCACCAGATTAATCTTCCTCAAAAATGTATTTCATATCTTATTATGTCACTTCTCTACCCACCCATCCCCCAAATCTCCACTGGCTTTCTACTAGATTGAAGCTAAACCCTTTACCCTGGTGGTCAAGGCCCTCCACCCTGTGGCCACACTCTGCCTACCCATCTTCTGGCTTTCCTTTATGGGAAACCAACTATTTCAGCAAGGCTATTGTCTTTGTTACTAATTCAACAAATATTTATTGGACACTGACTATGTGCCAAGATAGTTCTAGATCCCAGGGATATGGTTCCAGATAAGTAAGTCCCTCCTTCCTGGAACTGAACATTCTATTGGGAAAAGACAAACAATGAATTAATAGACACCTTTCAGATGATGAAGTAGTAGATGCTGTGTAGAGCATTACTAGAGTGATGTCCTTGAAGTTAACTATTTGAGATTAAAAAGTCAGTAAAGCCATATGATAGAAGGTGTCATTTGAGCTGAGGTGTGAATGGTAAGCAGCAGGCAGCCATAGGATGGCATCAAGAAGAGTATTTCAGGCAGTGGATTGTGGGCACAAGCTTGTAAGCAGGCAGACCAGTAAAGAGTCTATAACAGTAGTCCAGGTAAATGATGGTGGTTGGGGAAAAGTTGTAATAGTGGAGATGGAGAAAAGTATATGCATTTGGGATACATTTTAGAGATAAAGTCTATGGCGGTAGATATGAGTGGTGAGGGAAGAAACTAATTGAGGATAATGCTGAGAGTTTTGTCGTGTTGGGTGTAGCAATTCAATTTCAAGGCAGAACAGGATACCGTTGTCAGTACCTTTCCTATCATACACCCTTTCTAGAATTTTCTAAAGAATAATCACTATCATTTCAGACTACTCTTTTCATAGAACTGAAGTGAGTCCAGTGGGTTAGCAGTCAATGAGCTCATTTATTGTATCAACAGAGAATGAACAGTTCTACCTGATCAACACCCCAGAAAGAGATGTGAGCATTATGCCATGCTAAAATCCAGTAGTCCCCACAACCAAATCCCTCATGGAAGACCAAGTGACTTCCTGTCTCTTTTGTGCAGGTGCCTTTTGGGTAGTTAGGGCTTCTCTGTGCCTCCCAGAGTACTGACACTTAGGGTGAGGAAGGAAGGAGCCATGACCACGTGAACCACAGTTGAGCCTTGAACAGCACGTTAGCTGTTAGCTAATAACGAGTTAGCAGCTGTGAACTTGTGAGAGTTGTGAGATTCTATACTACAAACTGTAGGGAGCACCATTTGCAGAGATCAGGATGTATACAAACTACCAAGTAAGATTAGGCAGTGCTTAAGAAGGTTCCTCCAGAACAGGGGTTGGCAAACTATGACCCATGCCCTGAGTCAGGCTCCTTACCTGGTTTTATAAATAAAGTTTCATTGAAACACAAGCTCATCCATTTGTTTATATATTGTCTTTGATCACTTTTCTGCTACCATAGCCAACTTGAGTATGAGACTGTTCAAATCTCAACATATTGAATGTCTGGCCCTTTAAGAAAAGTTTGCAGGCCACTTGTAGGATAGGGTCTTCTTCAGTTGAAAAAATCAAACTCATTTAGTTTAAAATTTTTCTTCTGCTAATTGGCTAGTACAAAATCTGTTTTATTATGCTTTTTTTCCCGTTTCAAAGTTATCTTACTCTTTTGCAGTGATGCCTGAAAATTCAAACTTTCCATATCGGCGGTATGATCGTCTCCCTCCAATCCATCAATTCTCCATAGAAAGTGATACAGACCTCTCCGAGACTGCAGAGTTAATTGAGGAGTATGATGTTTTTGATCCTACTAGACCTCGACCAAAAATCATACTTGTCATAGGTATGAGGACAGAAAGTAAAATTCTTATACTATTGCTATCTTTGCTTATATGTTTACATTTCAAGAAATTACGTTTATTATGTTTATTTGCAAATACTGAGTTGGATAATGACAAACAATAGAAACAAAAGCTCAAGAGACAGTAGATGGAAATATTTTAGTGTAATTTTTCATAAAACAGAATTGTTATAATTATATAATCTAATGCCTATTCCACTTTTATAGACTCTCATTACAATGTCCTAGAAATTGTCTACAATGAATTGAAAGTATTAATCTCTTCAATATTTATTGTCCTATGGTAGAAGTTTTCTAAACACGATGTGGCTTTTTTATCTTTTTACTCAACATATTGAATTTTTATTCACTATTAACCTTAAAGGGAAATAATAATAATATGTTGGTAAAGACACATATAAATGAATCATCATTGTAGCAAACTGGCACCTAAAATAAAGTCTGAATTTTGATGTTTCAGACCAGCAAATCTAGTAGCATAGTGTTTTACAGAGCACCTACCATTTGAGTATTTATCAAAATAATAATAACAGTTAATTTTTAAAATTATTTCTATGAATAAGTATGAAAATATCAGTCTGCTACCATTGCACAAAAAACAGATATGCAAAATGTTTAATTTTCATAAATTGCGTTTTTGACTGTTCTTGCAAATCCCAACTTCCTCAAAATCTGTAAAAATCATGAAAAGACCTGTAAACACGTAAATATGTGATCATTGTCTCACTTTCCAATTTGACTCAGCTTTCACAGAGATGACCAAAAGCAAAAATCTAGTGTGAAATGTTCAAAGCTATTCTAGTCAGTAATTGTTAATAGAGGGCAAATGAATACAGCCCATGTAAAGAAGTACTGTTTCCAGAAGATATAATGATGATGACAATTAGGAAGAAAGCATGCAAATAAACACACCAAGCTATAACAAGAATCTAAGTTCACCAGACTAGAAGGAGTGACATTGGTACATCTCTAAGTGTAATGAAAATGAAACTGCAAATATATTTAGCCCTTACTGTTTAAAATAATGTTGTAGAAAGACAGTATAATTTTTTTTAATGTTTATTCATTTTTTGAGAGAGACAGAGTGTTAGTGGGGGAGGGGCAGAGAGAGAAGGAGACACAGAATCCAATGCAAGCTCCAGGCTCTGAACTGACAGCACAGAGCTCGACATGGGGCTCGAACTCATGGACCATGAGATCATGACCCAAGCCGAAGTTGGATACTTCACCAACTGAGCCACCCAGGCACCCCTGTAGAAAGACAGTATAGAAACTGGGTTTTTTAAAGTCATTATTCTTATAGCGTATGGTAGCCACCGTTTGCCATAAATCTCTTTCTATTCTTGAAAATGGAATTTTGTGCATTGTGTGCTTAAAAGTTTGATGTCCGGGGTGCCTGGGTGGTTCAATCGGTTGAGCGTCCAGCTTTGGCTCAGGTCATGATCTCACGGTTCATGTGTTTGTGCCCCATGTCAGGCTCTGTGCTGACAGCTCAGAGCCCGGGGCCTGCTCTGATTCTGTGTCTCCCTCTCTCTTTCTGCCCCTCCCCTGCTTTTGCACTCTCTCTGTCTCTTAAAAATAAATAAACACATTAAAAAAAAAAAAAAGCTTGAGGTCTTTACCCAGAAGATGAAGAAATGCTTTATGCTACAGGTGAAGGATAATCGGAAATTATTTCACAATTTGATAATGAAATATTCTTTCAATTTTATTTTTCTTTTTGCTGTTACTAAAATATTGATGATTATTAATTGGACAAACAAATGGAGGCTTGATTGTACATGAAAAAGGTGTAATACCAAAATGCTCTCGAGTAAAACAACACATATGTGAATTTTTTCTGTATTGCGAATCTTATATGAAAATGACTAAAATATTTCAGTAAACTAAGATCTTTGAAGAAGATATAAATGCTTCAAACCTCCTCCGCTTTGAAGAACTCCACAGATCTTTTTTACTCAGTAAAATCAACTTGCTTCCCACAAGCGTGATTCTGGTTTTACACTTATACACTATAAAGTTTTATGTATTCCAAGAATGATGCAGAACCAATGAGTGTAAATAACTTTTTGAACACTGAGATATTACAAGAAAGGAAAAGCCAAATCCATCTGAGAAAATTGGGGCAATTTTATGACTTTTGAGAAATTATAAAATAATTGTACCTGAATCTTACAAATTTTTATTAGTACTAGCCTAAAAAAGGAGTGGAAGAGGTACAGATACCCACATGGTATTACATTCAAATAAAGAAAATTTCCCTTCTGGTGATGCAGACTTTTTTTTACAGTTAGCCTTCTCGGCACAGATATGAATCTCTCTTATGTTAACATAATTATTAAATCTAAGAGTTAGATGGATTCTAAGAGTTATTATTAAATCTAAGAGTTAGATGGAGTTAGATGGACTTAATATTTATAAGTATTAGAGATAAATAAATAGAAAAAGATTAAGCTCACTCTGGTTTCAGAGAGAAGAAAGTAAAATTAATTTGGTAGGTAACTTCATTAATCAAACTCATAATAAATTAAAGCTATTCTCTCTCAGTTGTGCTAATCATGTGTTTGTGCTGTCTGCTATTTGCTTCCATGAGTTGACAAACTTTTTTTCTTGAAGGTGCCATAACTTTCTTAGCATATTTGATTTTTTTTAATTCAGTGGGATTTTTAATCTCTTAGTTTGATGGTTTGTGAGATAAAGCGTGGAAATATAGTTTATGAACAGTAACATTCATGCTTCAGGGATCAAATTAGCTTAAATTTGATAGAGTTGTTCATATAATTTTTACTTCAAGCCAATCCGTGATTTGCACATAGGTTAATAGGCCAAAAACAGCTATTTAGAACCAAAATTTTGCAAAGTAATGAATTTACTTTAGGAGTAGTTCATAATATTAAATCTAATAGGATAAGATTTAGAGTTTCTTAGAAAGGGAGTGGTTAAAAATGTAAACAAATTCCTATCCTAAGGTTCATAAAGCAATAAAAAAGTGAAAGCCGTACATTAGTTGGTATGGGTGTTAAGAAATGATTCTCATTAGTTGATCTTAGAATTCTGCATTTAAAAAAAAATTTTTAATGTTTATTTTTTTAGAGAGAGACAGACAGACAGAGTGTGAGCAGAGGAGGAGCAAATAGAGAGGGAGACACAATCTGAAGCAGGTTCCAGGCTCTGAGCTATTAGCACAGAGCCCGACGCGGTGCTCAAACTCACAAACTGCGAGATCATGACCTGGGCTAAAGTCGGATGCTTAACCGACCGAGCCACTCAGGCGCCCCTGCACTTTAAAATTTTTAAAGAGGAAATAAGCCCTGGACAGGCAAGTCTACCCACTCGGAACCCCTCTTATAAAAAACAAAACACCTGTCCTTTTTTACTTACATTATTTGCACAAATTAATCACTAAGTAATTATGTATTAAATGACTTCTAATCCCTGCCAAAACTTGACATTGAATTAGTAGGGAGAATATCAACTCACTTTTCTATTGAATTTTTATTTTCAATATTGCTTAATAAATTATAATTATTTTCAGTGAATATTACCGAAACAGTTCATTACTTATTAGACGTTGACCTTTAAAAGCATTTTGTCTACCATCAATAACTTATGCTTAAGTGCTTGAAAATATTTCATTTTGATAATCATCAAGAAGTAATAAATCAAAATCAGACTGTGCTGATTGCTATGTGCTTTATTTAGAAATTTGTTCAGACTTTAGATTCCAGTCAGTCTAGGTTGTTTGGAAATATAAATTAAAATAATCTAATGTGATTGGAAATAAAATCTGAGGTATATATTTTATAATTATTTTAGTACTTAAGCTTCTAAAAAATAAATGATGATTACCAATGATTAGTATTGAGTAAGGTTGCAAAATGTTAATTATCTCATACTAATGTATCACACAATCAAAATTATCATGAGCTCTATGAAGTTGTTCTAAGGACCTATTCCATCCACTCTGCATATTCATCGCATAAAACTTCTTTGGAATTTAAAGGAGATGAAGCAAGGAGACACAGGAACAGAGTTAAAAAAATTTTTAAATAAGTTGTGTCAATATTGATGTGCCTTTGGTTTGAAAAATAATTGTTACATTTCACTAAATGTCGCTCCTTGTTGGCACCGAACACATTTCTATTATTTTGATCATTGTCTCTTGTATCTCTTAGTTTTTCTTTGATTAGAGAGGGAAAAAAGATGAGATTTTTACATAGAAGGCCAAGAAATGATTTCTTTTAAATGCATTGTCCAATTTTCTAAATTAGTTATTTACTAAAATAGGTGAAGGAAAAGGTGTTTTTTTAATCTAATAAAGTTGATCATAATTCTGTGCTTTCCTTGGCTAAGTCTATACTTGCTCTGCGTTTAAAGGTTAACGCTGAGAATGGCACAGGTGTAAAGTTGCCCACCCTGCTACTATGATCTAGATTCTGCATCTCAAGGTGGAGTTAGTTGTACAAAAAGGAGTTTCTTATTGTATCAGAAGGTCACAATGTTGCCTGTTTTAAATGGTAGGTGGTCCAGGAAGTGGAAAGGGTACTCAGAGTTTGAAAATCGCAGAACGTTATGGATTCCAATACATTTCGGTGGGAGAATTACTGAGAAAGAAGATCCACAGTACCAGCAGCAACAGGAAATGGAGTCTTATTGCCAAAATAATTACAACTGGAGAATTGGCCCCACAGGTATTGTTGTGTAATTTGTTTCTATTCTGTGAAGATTTTTATACCAGTTGTGAGTGTAAGTTTAACTAACTGTGGGTTTTTATATTTTTTTATTTATAAAAGGAAACAACAATTACAGAAATAAAACAGAAATTGATGCAAATACCTGATGAAGAGGGCATTGTTATCGATGGATTTCCAAGAGATGTTGCCCAGGCTCTATCTTTTGAGGACCAAGTAAGAATGTCTTTTTATATTTTAAATGACCTACTTTTGTATAAAATTTTGAGGTTAAAAAAAAAAAGATTTCTTGGAAGATGTGCTGTTATTCTGAGTGAATTCTGGTCTTCAGACAGGCAAGTACCCAGTATGGGTTGGCAGAAGGTCATTTCCTTGGCAGACATGCCTAAAAATTGGAGACAGTCTCTGCCAAAAAAGAAGAGATATAAACTAATAATAGAATTCGTTATTTTTATTAAAAAATGCAAATCTCTCTAAATTTTATTTCAAAATACTTTTTCTAAGATCTTTTAAAATCTTTAATTACTTAAAACAAGCTTGTTCCATACTGCCCAGCAAAAATAAAACATCACCCTATATCTACATTGTTACTAAATAAGGAAGCCCTCTTCACTGGGGTGTAAAATACTAAACCACCTACCTATTACAAGGTAGGGTTCAGTTTGCCCAAATTTACACAAATTTCAGTAGACTATGCATGCTCAAAACCTAATACATATATCTTTAAGGGAAATAAATCACTTAAAATACTTTGTATATTTAATCTTTGAAAAGCCAAGGTGACTGATTTTTCATATAAAAATTTTAATTACAAAAATAACATGTGGCCATCAAAATGTTAAGTCCTGGTGTACAAAGTAAACGTCCAGGGGGGTGGGAGGGAGGGGAGGTGGGTGATGGGTATTGAGGAGGGCACCTTTTGGGATGAGCACTGGGTGTTGTATGGAAACCAATTTGACAATAAATTTCATATATTGAAAAAAAAAAAAAGTAAATGTCCATTGGGGTGCCTGGGTGGCTCAGTCGGTTAAGCATCCAACTTCGGCTCAGGTCATGATCTCACAGTTCGTGGGTTCGAGCCCCGCGTCGCACTCTGTGCTGACAGCTCAGAGCCTGGAGCCTGCTTCAGATTCTGTGTCTCCCTCTCTCTCTGCCCCTCCCCGGCTCCCACTCTGTCTCTCTCTCTCAAAAATAAATAAACATGAAAAAAATTTTTAAAAAAAGTAAACGTCCATTAATACCCTACTTCCATTCCACTGCCCTTCTCTCCTGAGAAATAGAAATACTATAAAGCTTGTTATATATCCATCTAGGCCATATTCTGTATGTTAAACACACACACACACCCATGTGTGTACATGTGTGCATGGTCATATAGAAATGCATTTAAAATTTTTCATAGCTATTTCCAAATGGTCCTCCAAAAAGTTTTTTCTAAGTTATAGTCCCATCAATATTGAGTGAGAGTAAATTTCTCCAGACCCTTTCCAACTGGATACAATTCATATTTAAGATTTTTGCCAACCTGATAAGTAAGAAACAGTAGTCTTTCAGCTTTTAAATGTACATTTCTTAAGTTACTACTAAAGTATATTTTCAGATACTCTACTGACCATTTGTATTTCTTGTGTGAATCACCTACTTTCCTTTGCCTATTTTGTCTCTGAACTTGTTTATCTTTTCTTACTTATTTAAATAGGCTTTTAACATATTACAGATATTATATCAGAGGATACAAAGTCAAATAAGATGTAAATTTATGTATTATATAAAAGAAATATGGATTTAGGCAGTTCAAGGCCAGAAGACAGCTTCATAAAGCCTCTCTTTGAATATTCAGGTTGACTGTTTGGGGACATCTGTTGTGCTGGAGTGTCTTTCTCCCCTCTTCAGGCTTTCCTCTCCCCACAGTAGTCCAGGACCTCTGATGCTTTCTCAGTTTAAGGGCTTGGTCTAATTGCTCCATCCCTGACAAGAGAAAAACTAGAAAAATCAATTTTTTCGTTGTTGCTGTTGTGTCACCTGATGTTGCTGTTGAAAATGGGTGCTATGGCAGCCGTTCTGCATGATTCTTGGCTATTGGTGGAAGCATGATAGCCAGGCAGACATTCCCACTCAAAGCCACTCAAACTATGTATTGAATGACATGTGTTTGGCAGCCACAAGCAGAAAAAGCTTCTTGATTTTTTTTCTCTCTATTGCCTTTCAAATATACTGTGAATCTCTCTCTTCTCCCTTGAATAATAACTCAGGCAGACCTCAAAGCTCTCCTGGTCACTTTAAAATATTAACAGATAGTGTTGCTTTCTGGTATTAAAAAGCCCAGACCACAATTACATCTCGGTAAAGCTGGAAAAAAATTTTTAATAAAAAAAAACAGTCCAATATAAAATAAAAATTTCAGTTTTTTATTCAGTTTAACACATATCTGCTTGGGCCTGATTCAGCCTCAGAAACCCAAAGTGATGTCTCAGACTCCTGAAATTCTTCCCATTGTGGCTTATGGTGGGGCCAGTAGTGGGCAAGGGGCGGGAAATACATAACTCTCCAGCAACTCTCTGGATACCTGATCTATCTCCACCTTCTCTCATACAGCCTCAGGTGATGGGCCAAGCATCGCAATACTGGTTGGGGACACCTGTTAGGAAGTTCTATAGGACAGTCTGGTATCTCTCTGTAGAATATGCAGTCACTTGCATTTACTGTTCTCAACCATACATTTGAGGCTGGAAAAGTCCAATTTAACATCTTTCTTAGGTTGGCATTGTAATAGTCTAGAGGATCTTGACCTCTATAAGCAGAACAGTTGTGCTGAGGTTGATGCCCCCATGGCTGAGCTGCCAGAGTTCAGAGGGTGCAGAGGCAAAGCTTAAGGTGTTTATGTAAAGCAAACTGTTAGGGTCAGCCCTGATTATTCCATGTCCTATGTAGGCTTGAGCTCTTGTGGTGTCTTTTTTTTTTCTGGTATCATTTCTGACACCAAACGTGTGCAGATTTTCCATACCAGTTCTCCAAACCTCAATACCAACGAGATATCTGATAATTGAATTCAACTCTGATGCTAAATATCCAAGTTAGTATGGACCCTAGAGGTTAAGTGCTCAGTCCCATGAGACTGCCTGCACTTCAGAGGTCAGACACAAGGTCCAAGGGCCACCTGTACTTCTGTCCGATCACCTACAAATTCTGGGGTTCCCACAACACCCTTGTCAGTTTTGATGCCAACTCAGGAAAATGCTTTACATACATGTAGGGGATTATTATAAGGGTACAACTCAGGAACAGCCAAATGGAAGAGATGTGTAGGGCATGGTGTGGGGTTGTGAATGTAGAACTTCCATGTTCTATCTGGGTGCATCACCCCCCACCCAGCACTTCAACATGTTCACCAACTCAAAAGCTCCCCAAAGTTAATTGTTGAAGAATTTTTCTAACCCTGTCTTTAACCTCCTTCCTGGAGATCAAGGAGTGGTGTTGGAAGTTCCCACCTTCTAATATCATTTTGATCTCTCTGCCAACAAATCCCCATCCTGACGCTATTTTGGGCCCTGCCCAGAATCACTTTATTAGCTTAGATTCAGGTATGGTCAGAAGCTGTTCATTAAGAACAACAAAAGATGTTACTAGCACTCAGGAAATTCTGAAGGTTTTAGAAGCTCCGTGCCAGGAATTAGGGACAAAGACTAAATATATATTTTCATTATACCACAACTCTTCAAATTTTTTCTTTAACCAGCTATTTTTTGTGTGTGCGTGTGGACATGTATACACAGGTGTGCAGAAGTTTCCCCCAAGACTTCCTCACAGGTCCAGGGTATAGGAAGACATGGATTTCCAATTTCAGCCATATACTAGCAATGGTCTTACCATTGTAAAAAAACAAACAAATTAAAAAAAAAACCTAACATTTAAGTGGCATATAAGACAAAGAAGTGTATTTTTTCTCCTAGGGAATGGTGTCAATGTGAACAGTCCAGATTGACTGGGCAGCTTTTCTCCTTGAGGTCGTTTAGGGACCATGGTTCCTTCCAAGTTGTTGTTCTGCCATCTCCTGGGACACTGTCATCATTCGTATGGTCGAAGCGGGGTTGTCACCACATATGGCTTCCAACTGGCATGTGAAGGGAAGAGAATATGAAGGTCTGAAGGTCTGAAGTCCCAGATCTGGATAGTGGCATCTACCATTTCTGTTCACATAGCATTGTTAAGAATTTCGTTAGGCATGTTGTAATTGCAAGGCAGGCTGGGAAATATAATCCAGCTGGTCAGCCAGGTGCCTGGCTACAGTTTTATTCCTATGGAACATTGGAGAACTAACTAGCAGCTTCTGCCACAGTTTGCCTCTCTGGCCATTCAAATGTTGGCATGCACTTTTCTTCCTACACATAGAATGTACTCACTCGCTCCCCAAGGAAAACAACCAGGGTCCCACCGTCTAGATCAAAAGTCAAGAATCTCTACTTGATGTACAGTTCTCTCCATTAAGTCCAGATTAGACTCTTTAGCCACTTACAGACTAAACATCAAGTTGTCTTCCCTCCCTGCCACCAATAAAGAGTGGAAGAACAAGACCAGGAGAAGTGAAATAAAGGCTCCTATTCAGAAAAGGGAATTTTGGCAGTGTATATGGTAGTCACTGAATCATAGCATATAACAAATCCTTTCCTGGGTTAGCCCATTTTCAACTCCTGGTTCTCTATTCTCTTCTGAAGCTGCTGGCTTCTGAAAAATTCTTCTTGTCCATTAAGCAGTGTGGCTACATGACAGTGATGTATTGAGACTGTGCCCTCCTTGGGTGCTATTCTTTTTTTTTCTTTTTTAAATTTACATCCAAATTAGTTAGCATATAGTGCAACAATGATTTCAGGAGTAGATTCCTTAGTGCCCCTTACCCATTTACCCCATCCCCCTCCCACAACCCCTCCAGTAAACCTCAGTTTGTCTCCATGTTTATGAGTCTCTTCTGTTTTGTCCCCCTCTCTGTTTTTATATTATTTTTGTTTCCCCTCCCTTATGTTCATTTGTTTTGTCTCTTAAAGTCCTCATATGAGTGAAGTCATATGATTTTTGTCTTTCTCTGACTGACTAATTTCACTTAGCATAATATCCTCCAATTCCATCCACGTAGTTGCAAATGGCAAGATTTCATTCTTTTTGATTGCTGAGTAATACTCCATTGTGTGTGTGTGTGTGTGTGTGTGTGTGTGTGTGTGTGTGTGTGTGTATACACCACATCTTCTTTATCCATTCATCCATCTATGGACATTTGGGCTCTTTCCATACTTTGGCTATTGTTGATAGTGCTGCTATAAACATGGGGGTGTATGTGTCCCTTCAAACAGCACACCTGTATCCTGTGGATAAATGCCTAGAAGTGCCATTGCTGGGTTGTAGGGTAGTTCTGTTTTTAGTTTTTTGAGGAAACTCCATACTGTTTTCCAGAGTGGCTGCACCAGCTTGCATTCCCACCAACAATGCAAAAGAGATTCTCTTTCTCCGCATCCTCGCCAATATCTGTTGTTGCCTGAGTTGTTCATGTTAGCCATTCTGACAGGTGTCAGGTGGTATCTCGTTGTGGTTTTGATTTGTAGTTCTCTGATGATGAGTGATGTTGAGCATTTTTCATGTGTCAGTTGGCCATTTGGATGTCTTCTTTGCAGAAGTGTCTATTCATGTCTTTTGCCCATTTCTTCACTGGATTATTTGTTTTTTGGGTGTTGAGTTTGAGAAGTTCTTTCTAGATTTTGGATACTAACCCTTTATCTGATATGTCGTTTGCAAATATCTTCCCCCATTCTGTCAGTTGCCTTTTAGTTTTGCTGATTATTTCCTTCGCTGTGCAGAAGCTTTTTATTTTGATGAGGTCCCAATAGTTCATTTTTGCTTTTGTTTCCCTTGCCTCCAGAGATGTGTTGAGTAAGAAGTTGCCACGGCCAAGGTCAAAGAGGTTTCTGCCTGCTTTCTCCTTGAGGATTTTGACGGCTTCCTGTCTTACATTTAGGTCTTTCATCCATTTTGAGTTTACTTTTGTGTATGGTGTACAAAAGTGGTCCAGTTTTCCCAGCACCAATTGCTGAAGAGACTGTCTTTATTCAACTGGATATTCTTTCCTGCTTTGTCAAAGATTAGTTGGCCAAACGTTTGTGGGTCCATTCCTGGGTTCTCTATTCTGTTCCATTGATCTGAGTGTCTGTTCTTGTGCCAGTACCATACTGTCTTGATGATTACAGCTTTGTAGTATAGCTTAAAGTATGGGATTGTGATCCTCCTGTTTGGTTTTCTTTTTCAAAATCGCGTTGGCTATTCAGGGTCTTGTCTGTTTCCATACAAATTTTAGGATTATTTGTTCTAACTCTGTGAAGAATGTTGGTGTTACTTTGATAGGGATTGCATTGAATATGTAGATTGCTTTGGGTAGTATCGACATTTTAACAATATTTGTTCTTCCTATCCAGGAGCATGGAATCTTTTTCCATTTTTTTGCATCTTCTTCAATTTCTTTCATAAGCTTTCTATAGTTTTCAGCATATAGATTTTTCACCTCTTTGGTTAGATTTATTCCTAGGTATTTTATGTTTTTTTTTGTGCAACTGCAAATGGCATCGATTCCTTGATTTATCTTTCTGTCGCTTCATTGTTGGTGTATAGGAATGCAACCGATTTCTGTGCATTGATTTTATATCCTGCAACTTTGCTGAATTCATGGATCAATTCTAGCAGTTTTTTGGTAGAACCTTTTGGGTTTTCCATATAGAATATCATGTCATCTGCGAAGAGTGAAAGTTTGACCTCCTCCTGGCCAATTTGGATGCCTTTTATTTCTTTGTGTTGTCTGATTGCAGAGGCTAAGACTTCCAATACTATGTTGAATAACAGTGGTGAGAGTGGACATCCCTGTCTTGTTTCTGACCTTAGGGGGAAAGCTGTCAGTTTTTCCCCACTGAGGATGATAGTAGCGCTGGGTTGTTCATATATGGCTTTTATGATCTCGAGGTATGCTCCTCTATCCCTAGTTTCTTGAGGGTTTTTATCAAGAAAGGATGCTGTATTTTGTCAAATGCTTTCTCTGCGTCTTTTGAGAGGATCATATGGTTCTTGTCCTTTCCTTTATTGATGTGATGAATCACATTAATTTTTTTGCAGATATTGAACCAGCCCTGCATCCTAGGCATAAATCCCGCTTGGTCGTGTGAATAATTTTTTTAATGTATTGTTGGATCCAGTTGGCTAATATCTTGTTGAGGATTTTTACATCCATGTTCATCAGGGAAATTGGTCTGTAGTTCTCCTTTTTAGTGGGGTCTCTGTCTGGTTTTGGAATCAAGGTAATGCTGGCTTCATAGAAAGAGTTTGGAAGTTTTCCTTCCATTTCTATTTTTTGGAACAGCTTCAAGAGAATAGGTGTTAACTCTTCCTTAAATGTTTGGTAGAATTCCCCTGGGAAGCCATCTGGCCCTAGACTCTTGTTTTTTGGCAGATTTTTGATTACTAATTCTATTTCCTTACTGGTTATGGGTCTGTTCAAATTTTCTATTTCCTCCTGTTTCAGTTTTGGTAGTGTATATGTTTCTAAGAATTTGTTCATTTCTTCCAGATTGCCCATTTTATTGTCATACAGTTGCTCGTAATATTCTCTTATTATTGTTTTTATTTCTGCTCTGTTGGTTGTGATCTCTCCTCTTCATTCTTGATTTTATTTATTTGGGTCCTTTCCTTTTTCTTTCTGATCAAACTGGCTAGTAATTTATCAATTTTGTTAATTCTTTGCAAAACCAGCTTCTGGTTTCATCTATCTGTTCTACTGGTTTTTTTTTTTTTGGTTTCGATAGCATTAATTGCTGCTCTAATCTTTATCATTTCCTGTCTTCTGCTGGTTTTGGGTTTTATTTGTTGTTCTTTTCCCAGCTCCTTAAGGTGTAAGGTTGGGTTGTGTATCTGAGATCTTTCTTCCTTCTTTAGGAAGGTCTGGATTGCTATATACTTTCCTCTTATGACCGCCTTTGCTGTTTGCCAGAGGTTTTGGGTTGTGGTGTTATTATTTTCATTGACTTCCATATACTTTTAATTTCCTCTTTAACTGCTTGGTTAGCCCATTCATTCTTTAGTAGGATGCTCTTCAGTCTCCAAGTATTTGTTACCTTTCCAAACTTTTTCTTGTGGTTGATTTCGAGTTTCATAGTGTTGTGGTCTGAAAATATGCATGGTATGATCTCAATCTTTTTGTACTTACTTAGGGCTGATTTGTGTCCCAGTATATGTTCTATTCTGGAGAACATTCCATGTGCACTGGAGAAGAATGTATATTCTGCTGCTTTAGGATGAAATGTTCTGAATATATCTGTTAAGTCCATCTGGTCCAGTGTGTCATTCAAAGCCATTGTTTCCTTGTTGATTTTTTGATTAGATGATCTGTCCATGGCTGTGAGTGGGATGTTGAAGTCTCCTACTATTATGGTGTTACTATCGATGAGTTTCTTTATGTTTGTGATTAATTGATGTATATATTTGGGTGCTCGCACATTTGGCGCATAAATGTTTACAATTGTTAGGTCTTCTTGGTGGATAGACTCCTTAATTATGATATAATGCCCTTCTGCATCTCTTGATATAGTCTTTATTTTAAAGTCTAGATTGTCTGATATAAGTGTGGCTACTCCGCCTTTCTTTTGTTGACCATTAGCATTATAGTTGTTTCTCCATCCCCTTATTTTCAATCTGAAGGTGTCTTTAGGTCTAAAGTGGGTCTCTTGTAAACAGCATATAAATGGGTCTTGTTTTCTTATCCATTCTGTTACCCTATGTCTTTTTATTGGAGGATTGAGTCCACTGACATTTAGAGTGAGTACTGAAAGATATGAATTTATTGCCATTATGTTGCTTATAGAGTTGGAGTTTCTGGTGGTGTTCTCTTGTCCTTTCTAATGTTTGTTGCTTTTGAGATATATATATTCATCTTTTCTCCCCTCAGAAAGTCCCCCTTAAAATTTCTTGCAGGGCTGGTTTAGTGGTCACAAACTCCTTTAATTTTTGTTTATCTGGGAAACTTTTTATATCTACTTCTATTTTGAATGACAGCCTTGCTGGAGAAAGAATTCTTGGCTGTATATTTTTCTGGTTCAGCACACTGAATATATCCTGCCACTCCTGTCTGGCCTGCCAAGTTTCTGTGGATAGGTCTGGTATAAACCTGATCTGTCTTCCCTTGTAGGTTAGGAAATTTTTTTCCCTTGCTGCTTTCATTATTCTCTCCTTGCCTGAGTATTTTGTGACTTTGACTATGATATGCCTTGTTGATGGTCAGTTTTTGTTGAATCTAATGGGGGTCCTCTGTGCTTCCTGGATTTTGATGTCTGTGTCTTTCCCCAGGTTAGGAAAGTTTTCTGCTATGATTTGCTCATAATCCTTCTACCCCTGTTTCTCTCTCTTCCTCTTCTAGGACCCCTATGATTCTGATGTTGTTCCTTTTTAATGAGTCACTGATTTCTCTAATTCTTAAATTGTGCTCTTTTGCCTTAATCTCCCTCTTTTTTTCTGCTTCATTATTCTCTATAAGTTTGTCCTCTGTATTGCTAATTCTTTGTTCCGCCTCATCCATCCTTGCCGCCACTGCATCCATCCGTGATTGCAGCTCAGTTATAGCATTTTTTATTTCATTGTGGCTATTTTTTACTGCAGAAAGGGATTCTAATCTATTTTCGACTGCAGCTAGTATTCTTATTATTGTGATTCTAAATTCTGGTTCAGACATCTTGTTTGTATCTGTGTTGGTTAAATCCCTGGCTGTCGTTTCTTCGTGCCCTTTCTTTTCGGGTGAATTCCTTCATTTTGCCATTTTGAAGGGAGAAGAGGAATTAATGAGATAGAAAAATTGAAATTAAAAAAATTAAAATTAAAAATTACACACACACACACACAAAAATTGAATAGATGATGCTAGATCCTAGGTGTGTTTTGGTCTGGGTGTTGAAAGTGGTTTGACAGATTAGAGAAAAAAGGGGGGGGAATAAAAAAGAAAAGGAAATCATTTGAGAATTTGAAAAAATGAATACACTGAAGTAGACTAAAATGAGATGATGGGGAAAAATAGAATTTTAAAAAATACACACAAAAGTAAAAAATATAGTAGAAAAAATTAAAGAAAAATATTTTTAATAAAAATTAAAAATAAGTATGAATTTTTTCTTTTTCTGTATTTAAGAAAAAAAGGAAATGAAAAAGATAAAAAAGAAAAATAGAAATTGTTTGAAAATTTGAAAAAGTGAATACACTGTAGTAGACTAAAATAAAATGATGGACGTGAAATGGAATTTGAAAAAATTGACATAAAAGCAAAGAATATAGGAAGGAAAATTAAAGAAAAATATTTTTAATAGAGATTGAAAGTAAAAATGAAGTTTTTCTCTTTCTACATTAAAGAAAAAGAAAAACAAAAAAGAGAAAAAAGAAAAAGAAAGAAAAAAAGGAAATTGTTTGAAAATTTGAAAAAGTGAATACACTGTAGTAGACTAAAATAAAATGATGGATGTAAAATGGAATTTGAAAAAATTGACATAAAAGCAAAGAATATAGTAAGGAAAATTAAAGAAAAATATTTTTAATACAGATTGAAAGTAAAAATGAAGTTTTTCTCTTTCTACATTAAAGAAAAAGAAAAACAAAAAAGAGAAAAAAGAAAAAGAAAGAAAAAAAGGAAATTGAAAATTTGAAAAGGTGAATACACTGAAGTAGACTAAAATAAAACGATGGAAGTAAAATAGAATTTGAAAAAATTTACACAAAACTAAAAAATATAGTAATAAAAATTAAGAATATTTTTAATAAAAATTGAAAATAAAAATGAATTTTTTCTGTATTCAAGAAAAAGAGAAGTGAAAAGAGAAAAAGAAAAAAAAAAGAAAATTGAATAGATGAACGTACTAACAGATTGAAGTAGGGCTGAGATTGCTTCGTTTTTTTCCTAGAAGTCAGTCTATGTAGCGCTTTATAGTCCGTAAACTAAGCCGGCGGTGAGACTTGTGCTCTTGGAGAGTGAAGTTGGCCCAGTTGGGCGGGACTCAGTGTAACAGCTCCGCTCTCCACTAGATGGTGCTGCTAGCCTACTGGGGTGGATGGTTGCGGGGCCGTAGGTGCGTATACGCATGCGTGGGAGTGGTGAAAATGGCGCCCCTCAGCTACCCAGTCTGTTCTCCTGGATGGCGCACCCGTCCTTTGTCTTCAGCTCTTGTCCTCTCCCCGCTTTTTCACTCTCCGTGACCAGGCCGCAGGCAGTACCTCTCTCCCAAGTTTTGTCTCAGATGCGGCTGTTTTCCCTGGCCCCTTACATGTGAAGGACTGCGGCTTTGACCCGTTCCTCCCCTCTGTGGAGGGTCTCACGAGCAATGGCTGAATGCCAGCCGCACCCAGGTAAGTTCACAGGACCCTGCTGCTGCCGGTGCCCGGAGACTGCAGCCAGGTGCCAGCCCACCCCAGAAAAAGTTCACGAGACAGTGTAGCAGCAGCGTTTCAGGGATTATAGAAAATCACAACACACATCTGGCACCAGGCTTCACCCTTAACGACCTTGTTCCAGCACCAGCGAATGTGGCCATTTTCTGGGGTCTGCTGGGACCAGGTGGCTCCAACAGTCTCTACCAAAAGTCCTTTCAACAGTGGAACCTCTTTTCCCCATGTGGCCCAAGAACCTCCTGGATCGCATTCTGTTCCTGGGGATTTGCCCTTCCCACCAGAGCACCACCAGGTATCGAGCTGCGGAGTTGCAGCCTTTGCGCTCCCCTTGTTTACAGTCTTAATGGAATTTAAACTCTCTCGTTTCTCCTTTCTCCCTTTTTAGTTTAGTCCCTGCGGCTGTTTCCAATTTTCCACTTTTTCTCCAGCTGCTTTTGGGGAGGGGTGCTTTTCCCATATTCTCCCCTGCCCTTGTCTCCGTCCTCTCTCCGCTTGCAGTGGAGGCTCCTTGCCTGCCACCAGCTTCTCTCTCCCCAAGTTCAGCTCTCCGTGCCACGTACCTGCTGAATTCTGTGGTTCAGGTTGTGCAGATCGTTGTGTTAATCCTCAGATCAGTTTTCTAGGTGTGTAGGATGGTTTAGTGTTGGTCTGCCTGTATTTCATGGACGTAAGACACGCACAAAACTTCCATGCTGTTCTGCCATCTTGGCTCCTCCTGGGAGCTATTCTTAATTTGAAAACAAACAAACAAATGAACAAACAAGCTTTTTCTGGCTAGGCTTATGGTTGCTTTGGTAAAACTTTCCTCAAAAGTTTGGTAAGCATCTGCTCTTTTTGCTTCCAGTTAGTTCCATGTGCTGATAACTACACTCAAAGTTCTTTTCTAGGTACAGATATTTTGATAGTAGTTGCTTTGAAGCCATATAAAACAATAGGCAGCATCCTTAATTTAGGTTTTGCCTCAGGCGTGTGTCCCCTTTTTTTGGATAGCTGGGAAGGGTGTTAATGGGAGTCCTTTGAGTGACAATAGCCTTGTCTTCTGCTCTTTGTAGGTAGAGAAGCAGCTGATTTTTTTTGAACCTGGTAAGATCTAAGTTACTAGACACCTTCTTTTCATTTGTTTGCAAATTGGTCAATTCTATCTAGGGTTTATTTCTTATTGTATGTTGCTAAATGCAATCTGGTGAAATAACAGATTAGTGAGGGGGAAGGAATCAAGATGAGCAAGAATGGGAAGCCTAAGATTTTTCCACCACCAAGAGAACATATAGTGTAGCCAAGATTTTGCTGGATCGCCGAGTCCAAGGTGGAAACCTAAGCAAAGTATTTTTTAAAGGTTGCAGAATTTCATAGTTCATGGGATGAACCTCTGCACTAGATTTGTGTACTGACGATTTATTACAAATAGTAAAGCTGAAACCAATAACTCAGTGGTGCTGAAACCAATAACTCGGTTGCAAATGGAGGAGGAAAGCCCACACTAAATCTAGTGTTTTATAAATATGACAGTAAATAATATATTCAACTATCTGGCCCCAGCTAATTTTCCAGTTTTATGTATCTACTTTTACATTCTAAATGCCAGACTGCTTCCTGTTTCTCACAGTGACCTGCTACTGCTATTTCCTCAGGGCTATTTATATCATCCCCCAACTTGCTTTTTTCACTGTGCATTCTGTTTTTGAGTTCTATCTGTGTTGATAACAAACAGACTTAGCTCATTCTTGTAACTGCTTCATAATGTTATATTCTATAATTGTATCATATTAGTAGACATTCGGATTTCTTTAAAATTTCTGTCATTGCCAACAATACTATGACTAACATCCTTGAACCCATCCTCCTTTGCATGTATCAAAAAGATCTCTCAAGAATATTTATAGAAAAGGATTTTCTAAAGTAGAGGGAGTGTGTGTGTGTGTGTGTGTGTGTAGTTTAAAATCTATATTTTAGATTTTTAAAAATATATTAAAAAGTGGTCCCATAAACTTATGATTACTTTTTTCCCATTCTCCACACCTAACCAATACTTATTTCAAATTTTTTTATTTTAGGCTACCTGATGGATTAGAAATGTTTTTGTATTGCTCTTTTGATTTGTGTTCCCCTAAATCCCTAGTGAACTGAAATGTTTTTAAAATGTGTTTATTGGCTATTTGTATCTCCTTTTTTGAGATTTGCCAAAACATAACGTTGGCACCTTTTTTTCTGATGGATTGTTTGAGTTTTTATTATTGACTTGGACACTCTAGATACCAATATTTTGCTATGTATCTTGATTATATTTTCTTCCATTTATATTTTTTTAAATCATGACTGAGAAGCATATAGAATCATGTCCTATCTTTTGTCCTACTGAGGTTTTAAATTTTAATGTGGTAAATTTATCAGCATTTTTTTTTTTGGCTTTTACATTTAAGTCTTAAGAAAAGACTTAAGAAAGACTTCCTTGCAGTCTCATAGAAATATTCTATGTTTTTCTAGTTATTTTTAATTTTGTTTTGAAAGTTCACGTGTTAATTGTTGCGCATAGTCTGAAGTCAAGATAGAATTTTGTTATAGGTTTTAAGTGGAAATGAAAAATGTATCCAGTGGTCCAAAGATTACTTGTTACCTAGCATATATTTTCCTCATTGAAATGACTTATTCCTGGGTAGACATGGGTCTGCTCTATGGTTTTCCTACTTATTGCTTTTGTCTGTTTATATTTTTCTGCATTAATATCATAGTTGCAAACAAAAAACTATAAGTTATATCCTGATGCCTGAAGGGCAATCTGTTCCCCTTCTTCTTTTCTAAGTTGGCTATGCCTATACATATATTCTTACAAATTTTAGAATCAATTTGTCAGACCCATAAAAAAACTGTTGAGATTTTATTTGAATTTCACTATAGATTACGTATAGGTTAATTTTCAGAGAACTGACATCTTCCCATCCATGAACATTACCCCATCATTTCATTTATTCAGGTCTTGTTTTATGTTGAATCTTCAGTAGGTAACATTGTGGTTTTCCATAGAAAAGTCTTGTACACTTTTTGTTAGTTTTGTTCCTAGTGTGCTGCTATTACAAATAAGCTACTTTTTTCCCCCAAACAATTCTCAATTGATATTTGTGGAATTTTTGTTTGTGTTAGTGAGTGTGTCTATCTCTCCTACAGTTAAGCTTCTATTTATGCTGTAAACTTTCCTCCATTCTTTTTATTTCTCGCCTCTACCACCCCTATGATGCCCACACCTGCCCTGCTGACTTAGCACATATCTTTACTATGTTGGGTTCTCTTAAGTGTTTGTTGATTTGGAGTGGAAAATAATTATTAATGTCATGAATTATCCAGAAAAGGAAGGACTCAAGGGACTGCTTCCAAAGTGATCGTGAGTTCAGTTTCTCACACCTTCATCTAAATCAGTGGAGTTGGTTATAATGCCAACGGAATACAGTGGGTTTTGACTCTCATTCACTATGCTTTTGGCTGAAATATGAAACCTCTAGAGGCCTCAGTGTTTTCCTTTGAAGAGTGAGGATAAAAATACCTCACAGGGCTACTGTAAAGATGAAATAAGATCACATACCTATAGTTCTTAGCACAATGTATGGCTCATAGTAACCACTCAACCACAGGAAATGGTTATTAATTACTGTTAGACGTGTTGAGAATAAATACTCCATACATTTATATATAGCAGAAGGGCTCTCACTAGCTCTCCCCTCCTGTGTGTCAGAAGTTTTGAAGGTAAAAGGACATTCTGGTTCCTTCTAGGGGCTGTTTTTCAAATTGACTGATGGAGCCCGTAGGGGCCACCTTCATGTGTTAAAGCAGCCCAGAACAACTCTGCTTTTATTTTATGTTTTGAGGTTCCAGTTAAGACTCTGTTGAAAGAAATTTTTCTTCTGCTAAGAATGGCTTGAACCATGTCAGCAATCTGTCAGCTAGGTTGTGGACATTCACACTGTGGGGCAGAAACATTTGGAAGCCCACTGATTAGTAGTGGTGTTCTCGGTATGCATCTTAGTTTTGTACAATTCAGCAAGACCAAACTTCCCCAATTCTGTGTACCCTGTTTTGATTTCACCCATTTTTCCTGCCAGTTTCTCCTTCCTTGAGAGTGGTCCCACAGAGCTGCCTCCTTCCCTCTCCTAGCTAGGCTTGTGATTTTCATGTGAGGAATGTTTTGGTTGCCTGTGGTTGCCTTGTTGGTGACCTATGCACAATTTCCTTGATGATAATGCTGGTTGGTTTTCTTCCAAGTATAATAAAGATATGTATGTGTTTTATGCTTCTGTGACCCAAATGTCCGAAAGATCCGTTCACTTTCTGTTGTATTTATTGGTACCATTTGGTGTTCAGCTAGCCTGATGTTTCCATTGCTCCTATACTTTTGATTCTGTTTTTGGTACAAGCAAAGTATATTGTCTCTAGAAACTTCTATTTGAATATGCATATGTATAATTGATTTTTATTATGCTATCACTTTACTTCCAACATTAGCCATTGTTATTCCACTTTACAGATAAGGAAACAGAAGCTCTGACAAGTAACTTGCCTGAGGCCACCAGCAGGTGCACAGAGCTAGGATTTCAAAGCAGAGGTTACAGATATTCTAAACCACTAGCTTTCTTTAACCTTGAGGTCACAAACTCAAGCTGACTGTGGGCATCAGACAACTTTTTAAATGTGTACTAAATTCTAAAATTAGGAGATTTCACGATAAAAAGCCTGTTTCTGCCTTGTCTTGCAACCTTAGTGATTTAGCAGCTCCCAGTTCACGTCTCTCCACCTGGGTAGTGCTGCTGTCATTAGACAGCATGGGTGATATCTATTTCATGGCTGTCCCTCACTCCCACTCCAGCTGGTGTCTCACTCTTGTTATCACCAGCCTGGGCCTTACAAGGCACTGGAGTCCATACCCTGCAGTGCTACTTGTCTCAACTGTGTCTGATTTTAATTATTGTTTTATCACACACACACGCACACACACACACACACACACACACAACCTCACAAATATATGTAGACCCTATATAGGTGACCTGACTGTCTGACATAGTGCAGGCCACACTGTCAGTCTAAATATTAAATACTTGTGAAGCTTAATTTCTTTTACTGGCCAATTAAAAAAATAATTTATTTTTTTATTAATAATTTTTTTTATTATTTATTTTTGAGAGAGAGACAGAGCATGAGCAGGCGGGTGGGGGGTGGTGCAGAGAGAGAGGGAGACACAGAATCCAAAGCAAGCTCCAGGCTCCAAGCTGTCGGCACAGAGCCCGACATGGGGCTCGAACTCACAAACTGTGCGAGAGCATGACCTGAGCCTAAGTCAGAAGCTTAACCAACTGAGCCATCCAAGTGCTCCTAAAAAAATAATTTAAACAAAAGATCCCTGCACTCCCGTTCATCATCTCCAGCTATCCTCCTGGAGTGCCCGCAACCCACTAAAGGTGGCATGGACGAGGGATTAAATATTTCTGATTTGTAACACTCAGAGATCATTTGGGGAATAACTTAAGTAATCACTTAACACAAATTCAAACTTGTTTAAATCAGCAGTTTACCATGGTTTGTTTTCTGAGGTGGTTATTTGTGGTTTCGAGGTATGACGATCTGAGTTGAAGTACTGATATTTAGTCCTAGTGATTACTAAGCATTTTCACTCATGTTATTGTGGAATGGTCAAATGGGAGAGGTAATGGAGAGAGGACTTTAAAGCCCGCGACCCGAGACACCTTGGCTTTCACCAGAGCTTGGGAGTATTTATTTTAAAAACTTTTTTTTTTAATGTTTTTTTTGAGAGACAAGGAGGGAGGGACAAAAAGAGAGGAAGACACAGAATCTGCAGCAGCTCCAGGCCCCACACAGACTGTAAGATCATGACCTGAGCCCAAGTAGGAGATTTAACTGACTGAGCCGCCCAGCTGTCCCGGGAGTATTGATTTTAAAGGAAGTGAGGGACCCAAGATTATCCCTACAATCATGCCACTCTTGCTCATTTGCATTCCCTCAGGCTTCTTGAGTGAGAGACAAAGAACTGGGGAATTGTGCTTCTGAGGGCTGGGCCCATGAGTGCACACAGACCTTAAGAATTCTACCTATCATACGTTGTGGGATCAAGGAGGGTGAGGCCTTCTGGAGTGGGTATATACAACTATTTTGAAATGTTTTTCTTTTTCTAGCTGTGATTTCCTCAAGGATCTATCATTTAGCCTCAACTTGGCCGTGTAAAAGGAGTCTAAACATAGAGTTAAGTTCTGAATTTGAATGACTGAGATTGGATATATGAAACATCCTCAGCTAGATAGAGGGCTTGAAAAAAAACACAACAACTTAGAGATAAAAGAAAAGCAATCCTCAGAGGGCTGTCATCCGACTTGCCTAGTGAATTGATTTGACAGACATAATTTGATTTGCTGTTCCTAAGGGGGACAAATTTGATTTGCTCCTAAGGGGGAGTAATTTAATTTTAATTACACAATTTTTTTTTCTCAGCATTAGTACTTTTGTGCAAAATATTAAAGGAAATGTGGTTGTTTTCCCCTAGAACTGTTGGCTTAAAAGCTTGCTTCTAATTATTTAATAATTAGGTTTTGAAATGGAGAATATATTACTAGATAACTATTCATTTATTTTTATTGTGATGAGCTATGACTACAAGACCATTCGAGGTAAAAAGGCTGCTGAGGTTTTTATAACTGTCCTATATAAAGTGAAAAGACAATTTCCAAATTTCATAGAAAGATAAAATCAGAGTCATCTAATAAACTAGATACTGTTGCTACACAATAAATCATGCAAAATTTATTTATTGGCTTAAAACAACAATAGTTATAATTTCATGTGCTTTCTATGGATCAGGAAATCAAGAACTGCTCAGCTGGCTGGTTTTGACTCAAGACCTCTCTTGACATTGTATTTAAATAGTGGTTAGAGTTAGGCTTCTTTACTCTCCTGTCTGATGCTTACTTTGGGAAGTTCTAGAACAGCTGGAGTTTCTCAGGCATCACGTCTTATCTCACTACATGGAGGCCTCAGGGTGGCTGCACTTCACAGCAGCTCAGAGCTCCAAAGGCATGGAACCCGAGAGAGCCAGAAGGAAGCCTGACTGCCTTTTCTAACCCAGCTTCAAAAGCCACACATCATTCCCATTACTGTCGTTTTTTACAGAAAACAGGAGAAAAGAATAAGAATCCACTATTTTTTAATAGGGAGAGTGTCACAAAAAACTTGATGTATTTTAAACCACCACACCACAACACTCAGTAAGGAAATACCTTCTCAACCTTCACTTTGTTCCTATTTGTCTCTTCTCTTCATTTCCTTTCCTCCTAGTCTTCTCAGGCCAGGTGCTCACATCCATCTATGTGAACTTTTAGAGCCCTCCCTTTTCTACCCTCCTTGTCTTTATTCTCTCTATACCCAGTCTGTATTGTATCCTGTGGCCGGATTAATCTTTCTAAAAGACCACTGTCTTAATGCATTCTTTTGGTTGAAAATTCTTTATGCCAGTTACTATCCACAAGCATGTTTCTTCCTATATGGTTTGTATCAGAATGAAGTCCATGCCTTTTTTAAAAATGTGGATTGTTCAGGTCCCTTCACAGAATTACTGAATTAAAATTTCTTGTATGTAGAACCCAAGAATGTGCAAGTTAGCAAGTGAAACACCTTTATCAAAGCTGATTCTTAAGCACACTAAAGTGCAGACGTCAACTTAGTGTGTAAGTGCACACAGCAGAGGTTCTCAGTCATAGCATGTTGCCATAGTTATGGAGAAAGCAGGCTGTTGCTAATAATACTAAATTACTGAAATTGGAGCACATCCATAGTTATCCCAATAATGTCATCTTCACTCATCTTACCCTTCCTGTCTTGAGTGGGAGAGAAATTCCTCAGAATGGGAGCAATTTCACATAAGATGTATTCTCAGTATTAATGTCATAAGGGTCTTGTGTCTCTGTGCAGATTCCCCAGGCAGTCTGATCTGAGCTGGACTTGGTTTGTCTTACTGCCATCCCTTGAATACACTTCGTCTTTGCCCCTTTTCTATTTGACTCTCCTTGATAGTAATTTTTTACAGCTTGGTAAATCTTACCATCTTCTGGACAGTTTCCTTTAGGATCCCAAGCTTTGGAGATTTCTCTGCATTCTCAGCTTGTTCAGCAAAATATGTAACTGCCTTTAGCATTTATATGACACTTAGCATATGGTACCTGAAATTGTTAACTGTTAGTTCATCAGATTGCTGTGTCAGTCAGGTTCCAACAGGAAAGATGTAGCATGCTCAGGTAGGCTAAACAGAAGAGCACTTGATAAAGGAACTACCAAAAAGGTGTACATAGGACCTGTGGAAACTACAAAAGTTAGTTCAGTATCACAAGGCTGGTAAAAGTAAGATCTGTTTCCCTTCCTCGGCTACAGACTCAAAAAGGGGAAGCAGTTCCTTGAACCCAGAAAAAGAAGCAGATATATGAAGAAAGCTTCCTCACAGGAGCCTTACCTTCAGTGAAGAGAGGTAGCCAGCCTCTGATGACCCCCACAGGATGAGAGCGAAGGGAATAAATATCCAGACTTTCCACTCTTCCCTTTGTTGGATCGTCTGTTGATGGTCACCATAGGCCAGAACCAACTGGAAGCTAGGGGGCAAGGGACCCCATTGATTTGTTCCAGAAGAGCAGCCCAAGGCACAGAGTTGGGGAGAGAATGGTGGAAGATGGAGCTATAGAGGCCTAAGGAAAATATATAGCACAAATACAAATTTGTTATGGTGGAGAGCCTTGTATCAACTTGTGTCTTCCTCATAGCCCTACAATGTGCTGCATATAGTAATTGTTCAGTAACTATATCCTTGTTCTTTTATGCCAGCATGCATTGGTTTCATTTCTCTGGAATGCTTGATAAGGAGGAGTGACAAAAGGCTTTCCCAATGTTAATATCTTACATTTTTTCCACAGTGATTCACTCATATAAACTACTGTGTTTCCTTAATTTCCAGGCCCAATTCCCTTAATGTCTCTAATAGAAAAGGCCAGTTCCTTGAGAAAATGCAGATACAGTTATAATTTGAGTCTCCTAAGTAATTACCAAAAATATAAATTCAAATTAAGCTGGCTGTCATATATTTTGGAAGCCCAAGATGCTATTCTCAGATCCTACCAATTTAGCCTCACTGACTATAAGCACATTACATTCTGTGAAGAGTAAATATGTATACACATGTGCCCCATGTTATGAGAAAATACTGTCAGAGATGCCGGGTTTCTAAAATGAGTAAACAATGTCATATTTACACTAAAAAGGACCCCTACCTTTTCAGAAAGATTCAGCTGGTATTTCCATTATTTGAGTAGAAACAAACATACTTTATTTTTATGAGAGATGCTTTTAAAAAAATAATGACACAGGTTAAAAATAAAGGACAGAAAAAGATATACCATGAAAATACTAAACATAAGAAAGCTGGAGCTACTTAACTGTTATTAGATAAAGTAGACTACAAGATAGCCAGTATTACCAAAGATGAAGAACATTTCATAGTGATAAAAATGTCAATTCATCAGAATGACATAAAAATTTTTAAATTTTTCTATGAACGTTGTATGATGTTCTAAATAACACATTAAGACAGGAAAAATAAATAAAAGACATAAATATAGAAAAGGAAGAAGTAACACTGTCTGTTCTTGTGGATGCCGTTATTGTTTAAAAAAAAATCCCAAGGAATCTACAAAATGACTACCCAAACTGAGAAATCTAGCAAGGTCACAGAATACAAGGTCAGTGTACAAATCAATTTTAGTCCTATATATTAGCAACAAATTTCTGTGTATAATGAATACAGAGGGTGAGCCACCTCTGGCTTATTGTTTAATTCACTTCCCATAATTCCTTATTAAAATATTGACTTAGAAGGGTAACATCTTTTTTAATAGCATTGTTTGAATACATAGTCATTAGTACTTGTCTATATATAAGGATGGGATAAAGGGTAATATGCTTATGTCTGCATCAGAAAAGTGATAGTAACTAATGTTCTAATGTGACAAGTAGCCTTTGATTATTGCATTTAATCTGGTGTAGTCCTCGGGTTTTTTTCCCCATGAGTCATAGCCAAAAAATAACTTCCCATTCATCCTTAAAATAATACCCTCCATGAGTGTACAGATTCATAGAAGTACAAATTTTAGAGGGTACTTTACCCTGAATATCATAACTGATGGTCCCTGACTCTGGAGGTGGCTGAGTCATTACAGAGACCAACAAAACCAGGCGAAATTATCATTTTCTCACTCAGCTGACAGTGAAAGTACAGCTTTTACAACATGGAAAGTCTTAGGGTTTGTTTTTTAAAAACCTTTAAAACAATCTTTGAATCAAAAAAATTTGGTGGCTAGTGATCTCATTTTATAAATGACAGAACTGAAGCCCAGAGAAGTTAAGTGACAGGCTGGATTTCACAAATCTACTTAATGTGGGGGCAAGAGCAAGTAACTCAAACGCCTGAGCTAGAATAAGCAGCCTACACTGCTAAGCCCAGTGCTCTTTCTACCAAACTGTATTGTCTCCCTGAGCACTAAAAAAGGATGAGTCTAGGCTCAAAGGACTGGGATTGACCATTGAAACAAACCTCTTTGTTAGATCCAAAAGGCATTTTGAACAATAGAGAGCACATTAAAATGAATTTTTAATTTCTCAAAGGGTTCATTGTAAAAGATAACTCACATCTAGCTTTACAAGTTCTGTGATATTTACTTCAAAATCATTGTTTGTCTTCAAGTCATCTCTTCATAACTGTTTCCCAAGCATGTCTAAGAGATTTATAAATAGTATATTGTCTGGTTCTTCTCTTCTGAGTAAATGTATTTCTATTTAAGAAAATAATTTTGAATCATATATGAACACAATTTCCTTAAAAGTACCAATTGTTAAGCATGAGGGCAAACTATTAGAGCCAACCATTGATTTTTCTTGTCCAGAAATTTTAAAGAATTCTTTAGTATTATTTTCACACATATTAAACATTCAGTGTTTACTGAATGAATGAATACATGAATGAGTGAATAACAAAATGGATAGTGTTTTAAAATCTCTGGTGGGCCTTTCCATATGCATGGTTCTTTGCTTTCTATTAAAATTTATTTATTATTTATTTATTTATTTATTTATTTTTAAATTTTTAACGTTTATTTTTGAGACAGAGAGAGACAGAGTATGAACAGGGGAGGGTCAGAGAGAGGGAGACACAGAATCTGAAACAGGCTCCAGGCCCTGAGCTGTCAGCACAGAGCCCGACGTGGGGCTTGAACTCACGGGCTGCGAGATCATGACCTAAGCCGAAGTCAG